>NC_065577.1:11405000-12651666 GCF_937616625.2 Mercurialis annua | reverse complement strand
AAAGTGCGAGTTTTGGCTGGAACAGGTTACCTTCTTAGGACACGTGGTGTCGAAGGATGGGATCAAGGTTGATCCGAAGAAGATTGAGGCGGTTATGGATTGGCAGAGGCCGAGGTCAGTTACCGAGATTAGGAGTTTTCTTGGGTTAGCTGGCTACTACCGTCGGTTCGTGCAGGATTTTTCTCGAATATCTGCACCTTTGACTAAGCTGACACAGAAGGGTGTTAAGTTTGAGTGGACCGACAAGTGTGAGGCAAGTTTCGAGAAGCTGAAGGAGATTCTGACTACAGCTCCTGTTTTGGCGTTGCCTTCTGGCATTGAGGGTTTTACTGTGTACTGCGATGCTTCTCGGATTGGCTTGGGTTGCGTGTTGATGCAACATGGACAGGTGATCGCCTATGCTTCTCGTCAGCTGAAGAAGCATGAGGTGAATTACCCTACCCATGACTTGGAGTTAGCTGCTGTGGTCTTCGCTCTGAAGATCTGGAGGCACTACTTGTACGGTGCGACATGCGAGATCTTCACTGATCACAAGAGTCTGAAGTACATCTTTGATCAGCGAGAGTTGAATCTGAGACAGAGGAGGTGGCTAGAGTTGTTGAAAGACTACGACTGTACTATTCAGTACCATCCTGGTAAGGCTAATGTGGTAGCCGATGCGTTGAGTCGCAAGTCTTCGGGCAGTTTAGCCCATATTTCTGAGGTTGGACGTAGACCCATGGTTAGAGAGTGGCATGGTTTGATAGCTTCGGGCTACGGTTTTCAGGTTTCTCAGAACGGGAGTTTGTTGGCACATCTGCAAGTGCAGCCGGTTTTGATTGATAGGATTAAAGCTTTACAAGCTGAGGATCCACAATTGAAACGGATTATGGATGAGATCCATCTAGATGGGAATTCCGAGTTCGTCTTTGTTGACGGAGTTCTCAGGTTTGGTTCTAGACTGTGCGTTCCGGATTCAGATGGTTTGAGAGACCAGATTCTGGAGGAAGCGCATAGATCAGCTTACAGTGTTCATCCGGGATCTACCAAGATGTACCATGACCTCAAGGGTACGTATTGGTGGAGCGGAATGAAGAAGGATGTTGCAGAGTACGTTTCCAAGTGTCTGACTTGCCAGCAGGTGAAGCTGGAACATCAGAGACCTTTTGGCTATCTACAACCACTACCTATTCCAGAATGGAAGTGGGAACGGATTGCCATGGACTTTGTTGTTGGTTTACCACGTACTCGACAGGGGTACGATTCCATCTGGGTGATAGTTGACCGTATGACCAAGTCAGCTCATTTCCTTCCGATCAAGGTTTCGTATCCTGCTTCGAAGTTGGCTCAGCTGTACATCGACAGGATTGTCAGTTTGCATGGTGTACCGGTTTCGATTGTTTCTGACAGAGGTTCTGTTTTCACTTCGAGGTTCTGAAAAGCGTTACAGGAGTCCTTGGGTTCTCGATTGGACTTCAGTACAGCTTTTCATCCTCAGACTGACGGTCAGTCTGAGAGGACTATTCAGACGTTGGAGGATATGCTCAGGATGTGCATTCTTGATTTTCAGGGTAGCTGGGATACTCATTTGCCGTTGATTGAGTTTTCCTACAACAACAGTTACCATGCGAGCATTGAGATGGCACCTTATGAGGCTTTGTACGGACGCAAGTGTCGATCTCCTATCTGCTGGGAAGAGGTCGGCGAGCGGAAGTTGTCTGGTGCTGAGATTATTCAGATTACCTCAGAGAAGGTACCGTTGATAAAACGGAGATTGGAGACAGCTTTTAGTCGGCATAAGAGTTATGCTGATCCGAAGAGAAAAGACATCGAGTTTCAGGTGGGAGACTTTGTGTTTCTTCGGGTTTCGCCTATGAAAGGCGTGGTTCGTTTTGGTGTCAAGGGAAAGTTGGCACCGAGGTACGTTGGTCCTTATGAGATTTCAGAGAGGATTGGAGCTGTGGCATATCGTCTGGTTCTGCCGCCAGACATGTCGTTGGTGCATCCTGTGTTTCACGTTTCTATGTTGAGGAAGTGTATTTCCGATCCTTCGCATGTGATTGTGCCTCAGAGTGTTGAGATTGACCAGGAGCTGTCCTATGAGGAACAGCCAGTTGAGATTGTTGATACGCAAGTGCGTAAATTGCGGAACAAGGAGATTCCGATGGTCAAGGTTCTTTGGCGCAATCATTCTGTAGAGGAGTGTACTTGGGAGACAGAGTTGGACATGCGGAATCGCTATCCTTTTCTTTTTCCGTGAGGTACGATATCTTGATTTCTGTGATTATTTATGATCCTTAATTGTGTTACGTGTTGTTTTGGTGTGAATTACTTATCGTGTTAAATTCGAGGACGAATTTATAATTAGTTGGGGAGAATGTAATATCCCGGAATTTTTTTAAAAATTTTCTAAATTGTTTTCGGTATTAAATTAAATTTTCGGGGGCGGTTTGATTCGTAGTTAAATTTTGGTCCGGTTCAATTTCAATTTTGGGCTTATTTCTCGGTCCTTGGGTCTTGGTTCAACCATTTGGTTGAACCAAGAAGGAAAAACCCAGGTCTCGTAAGAGACCTGGGAATTCCACACACAGTCCCGTACGGGACTGTGCCTGTCCCGTACGGGACTGAGGATTTCACACACAGTCCCGTACGGGACTGTGCCTGTCCCGTACGGGACTGTGAATTCTTTCACAGATTTGTGAAGGGCAGTTTTGCCCTTTCACCGACCCTACTTCCACCTCGTTTTTAACCTAATTCCTACGTCTAAACGCTTAATATTTTTGACCTAAAACGTTCACCACGCTGCAAACAATTGATAGCAACCTTTCCTTTCCGTTTTCGCTGAGGAATCGCTAGCCGTAATCTCTTCCGAAGTTGACAGAAAATTTCTGTGGTAAGTTGGTTTCAATTTCAGTTTTAGCTTTAAACGTCCCTTGCTTTAATTGATTCGTTCTCCTTCGTTTCTTGATCGAATCCAGTTCCGTTTCGTCGATAAGATTATAGACACACGCCTCTTCAATTTCCATTCTTGTTTTCGCCAAAACGGTACGTAATCAATCCCGTTTCAATCGCCGCAAGTTTATCGTTTTGAGTTATTTATCCACTGTTCTTGATTTCTTGATTTCTGCCGATTACCTTCTTCACTTTGGTTATGATTTCTACCTTATTTGAGACTACAAATCTTAGTATGATAGTTGTTAAATGGTTAAGCTTCCAATTTGAGGATTTGTTTCATAGTTTACGGTTCGATTCTTCGTCGTTTTGAGATCGCATAGGCTGTGCGTGAATTTTGAAATTTCAGCGATGTTTAATTGGTATTGATGCTTGATTTTGATTGTTCATGGACTTTAGATGGAAGTGTTATCTTGGTTTTGTTTGATAATTAGGAACTTGTTTAGTTTTGATTGTTAAGAATCATGAAAGTTATTGAGTTGTGAACTTGTTCTTGATTTGCTTACTTTTGAAATTGAGAATGGCGGGTACTGTTAATGGCAGAATGAGTTTGATTCCTTGATTGAGAAGGATGGTTAAAAGTAGCATCTAATCACTAAAATTGTTTGTTTAAATAAATTGAATTCCTTAAGTTGTTTTATCTATTGAATTTGGTTCCGTTTATAACTTGAACTCGTTGATTTTAAATAGACAATTAGAATACGCTAAATATTCTATAACTTAAATTAATATAATTACTCGGGTAATTATATGTAATCTTAATCGAAATGTCAATTGACTAAATTGCAATTTAGCCCCTAAAAGTTTCTAAAAGCTTATTTAAGTTATGTTTTATCTTTTGGGGACTTCCAATTGATTTTTAATTAGAAAATGAAGAATGGGAAATTTATTGGATTTCATAATTGACTAAAAGTACTATTTAGCCCTTTTTGGCTAAAGTACAGTTTAGTCCCTATTTGGCTAAAGTACAATTTAGTCCTTAAACTTTTATGACTTACTTAATTAAGTTTTTGGGGTGTAACTTGGGTTACTTGAATTATAAGATATTAAATTCTATTTTAATATAGATAATTGTTTTATTAAAGTATTTTAAATTATAAACTCGGGTTTATAAATTTAATAAAGTTTTGTTTTGGGTTAGACTGTGGTCGCCCAACAAGTGGGAAGAAGCTTGGTAGTTTTAATAACTCGGCTGACTCACTGATACGGATTTTAACTTAGGTTAAATCAATTTGTTTATTTAAATTACTAAAATTGTAATTTAATATATAATTAATATGATTGTATTCTATAACTTGGATTATATTTGGAATGCATTTAATATAAGTGATTATTAAATGTGGTTTGGTTTTGCGTTGTGCTAGTCCTATGTGTTGTCTAGTACTCTTTAGAGTTAGGGTCTGATTTTAATTACATTTTTAATATTTTATTTAGACCCGTCGACTGTTCGTACTTCAGAGGCGAACCAGAGTTAGATTGCTTGTCAAGTTTCACGTGGAATAGCAAGCAGTGAGTTTATATCTCTATTTACCTCTTTATTAAGCAAATGTTATATTTTGTAAATATATATGTATAAGCAGCTTTTGAATTGTTTTCGGCATTGTGGATTTGATTTGGAACGTGCTACTCGATGGGCTTCATCGGGACTGCGTGCGCACCGGTAATGATTATGGTATTGAGGTAGGTTTGAGATACGTCTCACCTTAGTGAGGGCACCGGTGGAAGATACGTCTCCTGGGCTCACTATTTATTAAGTGATAGTCGGGGATCGGTTTTGAGATACGTCTCACCGACACGACAATGGATTTAGAATTGTGGTTTAGGGTTTCATTGATAATCCATAATGAAAATGTTTTATTAAACGTTTTAAAGGTTTTTAACTTAATAAATGTAAATGGTTATATAAACTCTACTCAGTAAATCTGACCCCGTTGTTTTCCCAAATTTTCCAGGTTTATGATTTGAGCGTTGGTCTATCTCCGTTTCTTCATTCTCGGAGGTTTTATTTTATTTTCAGAATAAAAGAGTCGAACTGTTTTAAACTCTTAGACCGTAGTAGTAGTAACAGTTATTCATGTCTTAGTCTTTTATTTATATTCTTGACTATTGTTGTTGGATTTGTCCAACTATTACTTTATCGCTTTTGGCATGATAATTACAGTGTTTATGGTATTTATATTATATTGCCATACTGTTGGAGATTTTTCTGAGATAAGCGTAGTTTAAATATATATTGCTTTATGTACTGCTAGACTAGGCTGAAGTCTCGGTTGCCCCCGAGCATGTGGTTTTATGCAGGTACATTGTTTAAATGTTTTAAATTGATTATCCGCAAGGCTAGCTACGGGTTTTGGTACAACCATACCCATACCCTAGCGCCGGTCACGATTCTTGAAAATGGGTCGTGACAGTCTAACAAATAGGTAAAGGAGTATAGAGGCTGCTAATTCATGCCACTAACGAATCCTTGGTGATCGGGTCAAATGGTGATACTGGTTCGGGTCTAGCTATCCAAAAGCATCAATTTCGCTCTCTCGAGTCTAAAATTGAAAGAACCGACGCTTGGTTAACACATGAAAATCTAAATCGCCCTCTCGCGTAATTAGATTTCCATAACATGAACCAAACACGATTAATTTGCAAGCTTAAATTGGTAGTTAATTTTTAATTAATTCGCAAGCTTAAATTGGTAGTTAATTTTTTCAATTTGATTAATTTGCAAGCTTAAAACAATTTTTGATATTCTTTTATTTTTTAAATTGGTAGTTAAAAGGCCAAAATCATCCTCAGATTCCTCTACGCTTCACTTTTTTTCATTAGATCCCTATACTTCAATTTGACGTTAATGGGTCTCTTGAATTTCAATTTTGTTGTTATTATACCCCTAAATGGATGGAATATGGAGAATGAGTTACACTCTTCGTTAAATAATAAAATCTGTTAAATAATGACGTGCCAAAATAAAAAAATAACATAACTAAAATTGAAGGACCAAATAATATTTCTATATGCCAAAAAAAAACAATGACCGACCACCACTGAAAAGTGGTGGCCTTTCTCTCCTCCAAAAAGGCCACCACTTTTCAGTGGTGTCGGCCGAATGTTTTTTCCTAGACATTAAAATAATTGATATTTTAGTAAATTAAAATTAAATCTCAAAACAAATTGAGATTTAGTTAAATTAAATAAAATTTATATGGGGAAGGGAAAAGACAATGGCGGGATTAAATACAGACTAAATTTTATTTGAAAATAAAAATAAAAATTTTGAAATAAATTAGTTATGATTGTTAATTTAAATTAGTTAATGCTACATTATTAGTTATTTGTAAAAATTAAATTTTAAAATAACTTTTGAAATAAATTATTATAATATAGTTAATTAATTTAGAAAAACAATTGGTTTGTTTTTTGTTTGTAGACTAAGTATAAGGATTTTAATGTATTATAGACTAAATATAAGGATTTTAAGGTATTTGTTGTTTTATTTAAAAGTTGAAATGTCATATTTTTCTTTTTCTTACTTTTAATAACGGAGAGTGTGACACACTTTCTACATGCCATCCATAAAAGGGTATAATAACAACGAAATTGAAGTTTAAAGCAATGTAAACATCAAAATGAAATAGAGGGACTTAATGAAAAAAATATGAAGAGTAGAGGAATTTTAGGATGAGTTTGGCCTAGTTAATAATATTTAAGTTTTAATTATGTCCTTATAATTTTTAAAGTTAAAATGTCATTTCAACTTTTAAATTAAAATCTAGGGATTTTTTTTGAATTCCAATAACCTATCTTCTTCACACTCCCCCAAAAAATTCCATCTCTTTCTATCGCCGACCTCCCACACTAGCAGCGGTGGAACTACGGGAGGGTCAGGAGGGTCGGCCGACCCTCCTGGTCAGAAAAAAATAAAAAAAACAGTTTTTTTATATAGGGACGGTTGTCTAACTTTCACCTATTTTACCATCATTTTATTTTTTTAATAGCCGACCGCAAAAAATTTAAGCCTCCTGAGTTCGAGTTTTGATTCCGCCACTGCACATTAGTCGATGCTTCTCATGTTGACCGCCTTCACTCCTCCTCCTCTCCAACAACTCGCCTAACCACCCTCTTTATCTTCTTCACAGATGGATCCAAGCTGTGTTAGTCTTCGACGAAGACAGTCTGTTCGTCTTCCAGTTGCTGCCAATGGTGGCAAAGGGGAGAAGAGGCAGCTGGTGAAGGAGGAGCAGCGGAAGCCAGTGGTGAAGGAAGAGAAGTGGCAGTAGCTGGTGGTGATGGAAAAGGAGCAACGACAACTTGTAGTCGTTATGTGTTAATTAGGTTATATTTATGGTTTAATTAAAATTAATGTTTTTGATTAGCCTACCCAGTTTTTACCTAATGTGTTTTTTTACCCGATTTGCCAAAGGTGTGTGTTTTTACAAGGAAAGCCCAATATGAAAGTGAATATATTGCTTTTTACAAATATATATTTTTTCTTGGGAAAAGAGTTAGATACACCCCTAACGTTTGGCCTATGGGTCAAGTAGGTCCCCAACGTTCGAAAAGGTGCAATTAGACCCCTCATGTTTTGAAAACGTTTCAATTTTTCCCTTCACGCTGACACCGTTTCCTTTGCCATCTCTTTTCGCCAGCGTGTAAAATTGACTGCTGACATGGATTAATCTCTCTGAGCAAATGGTTGCTGACGTGGACAAAATCCCTATAATCATTCCTAAATAAATCCTTAACCTTCTTCTTCTTCTTCTTCTTCATTTTATCCCCAAATCTTTTTATCCCTAAATTGGAGACCATAAATTGAAGACAATCCTCTCCAGTTTTCGATAAGGTGAAAGATTAGCGGCCGATTCATTCGTTGTCGCTGTGGTACGTGAATTTCACAGGATGTTCTCCTCGGTTGTACAATACCCATATAAAGAAGACTAGACGACGATACTATTGACTCGTCGTTCAATCTTCCGGAATTACCGTTAGCATTAGCGGCGGCGATAAAGTTTTGAGTATCGGTTGTGTGTTTAACACAGTGACGGTATAAAAAGAATGCGAGAACAGATAACATGCCAAGAGAAACAATCCCAACTGGAATTGCAATCGCGACTTTTTTAGCTGGTTTTGTCGGCCGTGTTGCTGTTAGAATAGGTATAGTTGTTCCATTCGACGATGATGATGAAGAAGGTGGTGGTTGTTTGATCTGGGTTTTGTCCATTTGAAACTTCAGGGAAAAAAAGGTTGGTCGGGAGGTGGTAGAATTGTCGGCGGCGACAGAGGAGAAGTGTCTAGCGGTGGAACTAAAGCGATCGAGAACAATGGCTGGTGAAGAATTCTTCAATGAAATGATGATGATAGTGACAGTGACGATAGAATTAACAAAAAGAAAATTAAATGATAGTGGTGACCACAAGTGTAATAAGTTTTCATGGTGATAAATTTGAATTGGTGAGTCTTAATTTGTTTGTTGTTCTTGTTCTCTTCTTGTTCTTGTCCTAAATTCATCTCTCTTGTTCTTTTTTTCTTTAGTCTTGTTTGGTTAGAAAGAAAAAAGGGAAAGTGGAGAGGAAAAAAATGCAGAATGTTCGTGTATGGATGTATGAAGGGAAAGGTTTTTTTGGCTGCAAGATTTGTCAAAATTCAGAATTTTTATGGTGATTATTTAAAGATGGTATTAGGGATTTATTCCACATCAACAACCATTTGCCTAGAGAAATTAATCGATGTCAGCAGACAAGTTTACACACTGGCAAAAAGAGACGGCAAAAGAAACGGTGTTAGCGTGAAGGGGAAAATTGAAACGTTTTCAAAATGTGAGGGGTTCAGTTGCACCTTTCCGAACGTTGGGGGCCTATTTGACCCATAGGCCAAACGTTAAGGGTATATCTGACCGTTTACCCTTTTTTCTTTAATCTATTAAATATTACTAAAAATTTATTAATAATTTATTAAAAACCTATCATTAGTCTTTTAAAATTGTACTTTTATAAAAGAAGTGAATAAAGAGCATGTTTTTGTAAAAATAAAATGAAATGAGCATATTTTACAAACAATTTGATAAAAAGGATATTTTTATAAAAAAATATTTTTTCAAAACTATTGGGGAAAAAAATATTTATCAAAATTTTGAAAAAAATACTGCAATATATATAAAAAAAACACATAAACCAATCAATTAATTTTAAAAATACGTTGAAAATACTAAAAACACACAATAAATACATCTAAAAAATACTTAAAAACACTCTACATAAAGCCAACAAAAATCAACAGTCCACTAGTTAACTGTGAATATATCACGTGTTGATTGTGCTATTGACCATTTATTAATTGTGCTGTTGATCGAAAAAAAATTCAACCAAATTTCGGCAACTGGTCACTGGGAATTAAAGTTATTAAATTTTTTTTTGATACAAGAAACGAGGCAAACACCTAAATCAAATCAAGAACCAATACATCTGCAATACGAAACTCCATGACGATCATGCGCAATCCAAGGCAGAAGACTGTCCGGGGGGCTAGCATGCTCAACTAGACCAATCGAGCTGCCATTTCCTAACGCCGCCAAATGATCCGCTGCAAAATTAGCTTCCCTATAGATATGATGAACTTGGACTTCCTAATCTCGCGCTAGTAAGGCCCGAATAGCAAAAAGCAGATTAGAGTGGTGAGCAGCAATCTCTGAGCTATTAATCTTATCGACCACTGTCTTGTTGTCCACCTCAAGGATCACCCTCCTGAAACCCAACTTCCAACCTAACAAAAGAGCCTGGTATGCTCCCTTAAACTCGGCTCCAAGGACTGAATCCACACCAATGGTCATAGCAAAGCTAGCTAACCAATGCGCCGAACCATCTCTAATAATTCCCCCTGCTTTTGTCGTGCCTGTCTGAGGTTCAAACGCCCCATCCGTATTGATTTTCACCCACCTGGCCGGAGGACAAGACCAACTTATCTTCGTCGGAGCTCTGATACACCCGTCGAAGCCGAGCTGAGCTTACTCGAATTGGCCAGCTTGATATATTCACAATGGGAGTTAATCTCAGCAATAATTTGAGCAGCAGGAATATTGTTTTTACCCACCACAACCTGATTCCTCCCATACCAAATTTTCCATATAATCACACCAAACAAACATAACCAGTTATCATGGTAATCAAAGGATACCATACCTGAAAGGTTCTCCTGGATCCACACTTGGTAAGGCTTGCTATAGAAGGTCCGTCTGTCTTGTGGCTTGATAAAACGGTTCCAAATATCTTTGGACAACCAGCAATCCCTAAGCACATGCCCACAGTCCTCCTCCTCAGCCCAGCAGCGCTCACAGATAGATTCCTCTGTTATGTGTCGTCTTTTACGCTCACAATTCGTTAGCAGTCTGTTTTGAAGAACTAACCAAAGGAACTGCCTTATCCTCTCAGGCCCCTTCCACTTCCAGGCCAGCTTCCATCTATTGTTGCTATCAGCCCAGTTCTGTCTCTCGATTGAGTTATACGCAGATCTAGTAGAAAAATTCCCTGAGGAACTCAGACCCCAGTAAATGAAATCACCCCCGGCGTCTTCGTTCGGGGGACACATATTCACAATCCTGGCCAGCCACTCATAAGGGAGCAGCTGGGTTAGCTTATTCCAGTCCCAATCATGATTAGTTGTCGTATAATATTTAACCGTACAATGCAACTCAAAGGGAGGGATCGGAGCTGTCGCCACTTGACTTAGAATCACACTCTCCCCAAGCCAAGGGTCTAGCCAAAACCGGATCTTTTGCCCATCGCAAAGAGCCCACCTTACACCTGCGATCACTTGGTCCTAAATCTTACTAAGGGATCTCCAGATGTGAGAAGCGCTGCTCGGCACACGCAAGGACTGGTAATTCTCCAGGCAGAATTTGTACTTCCCACGCATAACTCTGACCCACAATTTGTACTTCATCGTAATGAGGTGCCACCCTAACTTCATCAGGAGCGCATTATTCTTGGCTCTCATATTTCACAAACCAAGACCCCCATTAGCTTTAGGCTGACAAACCTCCTTCCAACTGACCAGGCTCATCTTCCTCTCACCATTTTTAGCCCCCTATAAAAAATTCCCTGCAACTCATCTCAATGTTATCACAGACCCCTCTTGGAACAAACATGGTTTGCATAGTATAAGTAGGGATTGCAGCAACAACAGACTTCACAAGCGTAGCTCTACCCGCCATCGAGAGAGACTTGGCTTTGCACGTCGATAGCCTCCTATTAATCCGATCCATCACACCCCTAGATTGCTTATTCGTGACCCTACCATGACTGAGATCCATCCCTAGGTATTTCCCAAGGTCGAGAGTTTTCGAAAAACCCAGATTGGACGCAATCAGATTGCAAGTGGCGGTAGGCGTATTGCCCGAGAAGAAAATTCTCGTTTTATCTTTGTTAATTCGCTGGCCTGAACTGCTGCAAAACTTGTTCAAGACCCTCAAAACTACTTCACTTGGTCCATGGGAGCTTCACAAAATAGCAAGAGGTCGTCAGCAAAGGAAATGTGTGAAAGAGCTGGGCTATGCTTCCCAAAGTGCAGAGGTTTCCACTTCTTGGCATTCACTTCAGCCGAGATGATATGGGCAAGCCTTTCGATACACAAGACAAACAAATACGGGGAGAGGGGATCCCCCTGCCTGAGACCACACGAAGGCTTGAAAGCTTGAAGAGGCGCACCATTCCACATAATGCTCAAGGTCGAGGTGGTCACACATTGCACAATAATGTGTGACCACCAAGGTCAACGTTTCAGAAAGAAAATTCCAGGAGACTTTGTCGTAGGCTTTCTCCAAGTCTATCTTGATAGCCATATACCCTTTCTTGCCAGATTTTTTTCATATAGAGTGCATCGCTTCCTGGGCCAAGATTATATTATCAGTAATGCGTCTGCCAGCCACAAAGCTGGTCTGTTTCGGCCCAATGACAAACGGCAAAATTTTCTTCACTCTTTTCGCAATCAGCTTGGTAATAATTTTGTAGGACACATTACATAGGATGATCAGTCTGAATTGATTCAACAAAATCGGGTTGTCAATTTTCAAAATGAGCGTGATCAGAGTCCTGTTAACTTCCTCCGGAATGGTGCTACCAGCAAAAATGCTTTTGATGAAAGGGACCAGCTTATGGGGGACTAGATCCCATTTACTTTGAAAGAAGAATGCGTGCAGGCCGTCAGCTCCAGGGGCCTTTAAGGGTTTCATATCCCACAAGGAACTCTTAATATCTTCTTCCGTCACTTCTTTAGCTATGTCTTGTAACCGGATATGATCAACCTCAGGGAAAGATCCACCAGAAAACTGACTGGGAATAGAATTCGAATCGGCCGAGAATAAGTTCTTAAAATGGTGTAACACCATGTCTTTTAACCTCTCCTGGTCATCAACAATATTACCACTATCATCTCTTATGGCAACAATCTTGTTTATCCGTCTTCTCTGCTTCACTTTTTGATGAAAAAACTTGGAGTTCCTATCTCCGTCAATAACCCAGTCGCACCTAGATTTCTGGATCCAAAGCAGCTCCTCTTGAAAAAGGGTATTGTCTAGCTCAAGCTGAAGCTGCTTCTCAAGCACAAGCAAATTCTGAGAAAAGAAAGTATCTCTTGTTCTCTGGATTCCCCCAATCCTTGCCAGCAAGATGTTTTTCCTTTTAAAGATATTGCCAAACTCTTTATGGTTCCATTGAGTGGCTTCTTTCGAGAAACGATTAACACACTGGATGAAATCCTCAGGAGTTGACCAATTCCTCTTAACCAAACCATGAAAACTTTTGTCTCCTACCCACGCCGCTAAGAACCTGAAGGGTTTAGGTATAAACTGGCTGTGGTGAATAAAATTCACCCGGAGAAGGATCAGATTGTGGTCCGAATGAATTCTGGGGAGATGGGAAACATAACAGTTGTGATTCTTCCTTTCCCATAACTCATTGCAGAGGAACCTATCAAGACGTTTCAGGGTGTTCCCACGCCTCCAGGTAAATTGCGATCCAATATAACCCATATCAATAAGATGGCTATTATCAAACCAACTCTTAAAAAGGCTACACCCCCCAGCAACCCCCGGGGCCCCCTCTCTTCTCTCTATCATGAAGAGCCGCGTTAAAGTCGCCACCAAGGATCCAAGGCTCAAGAACAGTCTCAGACAAATCGGTTAGATCATCCCGGACCACTTTCCGCAATGCTGCATTCGGACTAGCATAAACGATAGTAAGGAGAAAGGAATTCTCTTTCTCTCTCACCCGGAGATGGATGAAGAACTTATTGTTAATCAAGACATCCACCGTAAATCTTGATTTCCACAAAACCCATATACCACCTGAGAACCCAGCAGCCTCAACTCTATGAGAACAATCAAAACCACTGGATTTCATAAACTCATCAGCTTTCAAGCCACTAATTCTCGGCTCGACAACTCCGACAATATCCAGATGAAATTTCAAACACAAATTCCTAAAAACTCTTTTGAAAGCCTTCGACCCAGCCCCTTGAACATTCCAGACCATAATATTATAGTTATCTATCATTAAAAAAGAAGGCAGAAACCAAAACCAGTCAACAAGACTAACCTCTATCGTTACCCATGGTCCCTCCCCATCCAGGTTACCATACTCCCTGCCACCATTGTTTGATCTTTCACAACCCTCCCCCATAACTACATCACAGTCGTTAGGTAAAATGATCTCATTCAAAAAAGGGGATTTTTGGACAAGGTGCCTGCCCCTCCATCACCAATATCCGGAGCCTTCGGGACTTCAAAGGCTAACTCCATATTATCCAAATCCTCCTCCTACATAACCCTCTCCTGATCAACGATCATCTCCATCGAGGTAATCTTGGCCGGGTGGTTATAAGAAACAAGAACGGCAGAGTGGTCTTTTGGATTAAGAGAAGTGATGGCCTTAGTGACATTAAAACGGCCAGGGCCTAGGTTCAAGGTCGCCATGGGCCTCTTATCAGAACTTTTTTGGCCCAACTGGCCTAGCCCTTTATTAGGGATAGAAATGACTTTATGCGCATATCTATTCTGATTAACCGCCAAAAAGGGGTAATTGATTCTAGAGGTCACTGTACTTTTCAAGAATTGCAAAATGGTCACCGAACTTCAAAACGTAACAAAATGGTTAATAAACTTTTAAATATGTGATTTCGGGAGGTTTTTAAGTGTTTTGCGGTCAAATTATTCATATGTAGTAATCAAATTTTGATTATTTATGACAAATAATACCTTATCTTTTATATATACATACGATCAACAAAAAATCGACTCGAAATATTTTTCTTCAATGACCAAAAAACTTTATATCTGAACATAACCAAGTAGTATAGTAACTAAAATGTTACGTTTTGAAGTTTGGTCACCATTTTGCAATTTTTGAAAAGTACAGTGACCTTCAAAATCAATTACCCGCCAAAAAGTTAGGATTGGCATTCTCCTTACACCTCTCCACCCGAAATATGGCTTTTTCAGCTTCCATCATATCACCACCCTCGACATTCTCCAGAGCCTGGAATCTCGAGCCCTTCAATTCTCTATTCTTATGTAAATCTGATCCTTGTCCATTCTTTTCCCGGTTTTTCATAGGTGAGACTTTCCCTTTCTTCCCCACTGTCATCCAAGGACCATAGCTGGGACTGCTCTTCTTGCTTTTCTGACCAATTTCTGCCCCTTGAGCCGCAGGAATAGCACCACTTTCCTTCCCTTCACGCGCCCCTTCTTCCCTGAGAGGAATCTCATGGTCGATAATCTCAGCAACTTTTATCCTATCTGGGCACTGGTCTTGAACATGGCCAAATTTACCACAGTTGAAGCATATCCGAGGTAAGCACTCATACTCCACCT
The DNA here is from genome assembly GCF_937616625.2 of Mercurialis annua. Taxonomy (NCBI): domain Eukaryota; kingdom Viridiplantae; phylum Streptophyta; class Magnoliopsida; order Malpighiales; family Euphorbiaceae; genus Mercurialis; species Mercurialis annua. Next base: position 12,636,884 of record NC_065577.1, on the reverse strand, counting down.
TTTGGACCTTGCCTTCGATGATGAATTGGGACACAAGAGGTTTAGACAAATCAACTTCAACTGCTATTCTCGCAAATTTGCCTCTCTCCGCCCATTCGGTGCAGTAATCAATCTTTACTACCTTCCCCGCCATTTGGCCAAAAAATCTGAGGACCTTCTTATTATAGTAGTGGATGGGCATTCCTGGTAATCTAATCCACGCATGGATAGATTGAATGCATCCCTTCGAGCAGTCGAAATCTTCGCCCCACAAGCTCACTGACAAATAGTGGCCTAGGATCACCCACGGACCTCCGGCAAGACGGCCTCCACATCGCAGGCACTTCTCATTTTAACCAGGAAATATTCGTTCTCCAAGTCAATGACATCGAAACCTTGAGATAAATTCCACATTGATTCCAGCCTATTACACAGGTTCCTGAAGCCAATTGGCCTTCCGAGCAGTTTAACCACCACCGACTTCCGCCATGGTTTGGACAGCTCGTCCTTCACTCTCCTAGAAAAACTCAGCACAGGCATGCCATCCACATTGGAATTAATCACATCTTCCTCTTGGATCACAAGTTCATCTAAACTCCCTGAAATCGAAACCAGTTTCTCTTTCTCCGATTGTAATACCTTATCCCTGAAAGTCATCGGTTCCGGACTCTGGTCGCCGACGTCAACTTCTTCCCTGAATTTAGCTTTTTTTCGTTGACCTATCCTCCTCCACTGGCTGTCGGCCCTCATCTTTGGAAAGTGCAGGGACAAAGGGTTCAGAGAGAAAAGTCTCCATTCCAGTAAAAATTTAGTGTTTGGGTAACTTAATTAACAGAAAACCCGGCTGATTTAGCAAGGCTTAATTGCTCCAAAAATCACCAACTTTCGCGTGTTTTTGGTATTTTTCTGGAATTAAAGTTATTAAATTAGTAAAATATAAATGTAATTTTTAAAATTTTATAATATTTTTATGAATAAATTTTAAAAGATGGTAATTGGTGTGCTTTCCTCTTTATACAAAACCTTTCAAGATTAAGTATATGTAAAATAACTTGTAATACCCCAAAATATTTTAAGGTAATAAAGTCGTGCCACGTGTCATGATTTCCGATAAATTAAATTAAGGAGAATTTAATTTAGTTATATCGGGAATTTAGAATAATTTTGGTTAAGCGATTTTACGGGAATTAAGGATTTAAATTTAGAAATTAATATAAAATAAATCATAAATCTCCTAACGGAAATTATTTCGCCAAAGTCCGTGAAATAATTTATATTATTAGTGGTAAAAGTTTTGAGTCGATCGGAGACCGATTAAAAGTGGACGCGAATAGGTTATGGACTAAATTGAAACTTTTGAAACATTTCAAGGACCAAAGTGCAATTTAGCCGGATTGTATATATAAATCAAACCTTCCTTATGAAGGTTACAGAACCTTCATTTCTCTCGATCCTTAAACGGCGATCGATTACGTTTCGTCGCGCGGTTTCCGTTTCTCGTCCGTTTCCGACGTTCTATAACTCCAAACGATCGTATTTCGACGGGTAATCACGATAAGCTTGATGTTTTATCGTTTAAACGAATATATTTTGAGTTATATCGATTCAAAGTTTTAGGCCACGAAACGATTTTATCGTTTTATCGATTATAGGATTGATATATAGCGTTTTGAGCTTAGAATACGTGTTTTGGTTGAGTTTGGAGCGTTTTTACGTGCGTAGCAGGTCGGAAACCCCGGAAATCGATTCCGGGGGATCGTGCGTGCACGTATGGTGCACGACCGTGCACCAAGGTACACGAACGTGCACCTATGCACGGTACACGACCGTGCACCAAGGTGCACGAACGTGTACCATCAAGGTGCACGATCGTGCACCCCCCTTGCACGAACGTGCACCCTCCGACCCTCGCACCCCGATTTTTATTGTTTAATGTTCGTTAATATACGCGAGTCAAGATTGAAAATTGATTGAAAACAATTAAGTATCGATTGATGTGAATAGTTAACCTAATGAGGTTAAACGAGAATTGAATTAGAAAAGTGGTATTCGATCCGTAAACGAGTTAGATACCGTTTATCGGAATATACGTGAGAAGCACGACGGTTAATGATAATATAAAGTATCGTGTCTCGAGTCTAGATTCAATCTTAGAATAGGATTCTGATATGAGTCAAATATTTTAAAATTGTTTTAGATCCAGCGAGGCAAGAAGCAGCTGCACCAGTAGTTCGGGAAGTTTGACGTTCTAAAGCCCCGAGGTATTTTTGGATAAGCGTTTTCAGTGAGTTTATATGATTTACTTTTAAAGTATTTATTTAAGCAATTATTTTATATTACTTTATATTTAAACTGCATTTTTTATATGCGAAACTTTTATATGAATTGCGCATATGCTTGATTTGAAACCAGTATCGATCCAATGGAACGTGCTACCTATTGAGCGGCAATAGGACTGTATGATCACCAGTTTTAATTTGGTGCAGTTATGAGCTGATGATGATTATGAAATTCGAGATTTGAGGTATAGTTCGATACGAGCGAGTACTCGGTTACGGTATAACCTGGAGTCCCCGTATCTAGTGGGTTGGACCCACCAGTGAGTTGGACTCACAATTTGATATTAATGATTGGGTTGCTTGATTGATGATTGGTATGTTTGAGGATTAAGGTTTCAATCGGATCTCGTACTTGGCTGCATACGATTGAATATCGTTTTATATTTTATTTGAATACTTATTAGTAAATGTATGAACTCACTCAGTATATTTCCATATACTGACCCCTCACAGATTTCCTTTCAGGATAAAGACGCTTTGAAACAACGGACTTCTATGCTACTTCCAGAAGTCTGTATTTTTGAGTATGTAAAGAAACGGTACTTTACTCTTAGAGCTGCAGTAGATAAGTGTTTTGAAAGTCAGCTTGTAATATATGGTTTTCTGTAAATATAACTTTAATGTTTTAAAGTTTTAAATGTTTTACGCTAGCTGTGTTTTTATATTTGAGACTGTCAGAGGATATGTTTGTCTGGCATGTGTGCTTCTGCATGACACGTGTTTATGTATGTCATGCATGACGTATATGATTCGCGAAAAATTATTTTACGATTTTAGGCTTGCTACGGGTTTCGGAGCAACCACTCCCATTCCCTAGCGCCGGTCTCGGCCCTGAGATTGGGTCGTGACATAACTACTATAAAGAAATTTGGTTGAAGTATAAAAAATCCTTGAACTTTTTTAAAAAGTACAAGACAGTTCTTTAACTTATTTTTGGTACAAATCGACCCTCGAACTTATAAAATTGAACAGAAAAACTCTTTCGTCCAAAACTTAAGTTAACTGATGATGTAGTATATAGGGAAAAGTTCAAACACAGCCTTAATATTTAAAATACTTACCAATTTTATGTTTATGAATTATTTAACTATTTTCACCATCTTCGTCATTTAAATATCTATGATTAAACTAAATTATAAATTAAAACCAATTAAAACTCAAATAAACTAATCGAAAGCTAATTAAACATTTCAACACCCGATTAAATTAATTGAAACCTAATTAAACACTTCGAAACATAATTAAAAAAATAATTGGATTTTATCTCGAGATTTTGTTACTTAGATCTTTGGAATTTTTTTCATCATCAATTATGTGTCGCTTCACCTAATTATTGGTCATTACTATGTTTTCCGTTTTTTTCTCCGACGGATGTATTTATTTTTTCAATTTCTCAACTTCTCTCCTCCTTCCACCCACTTCCACAGCCACCACCTTCACCCAAAGTCACCACCTTCACCCACCTCTGTAACCACTACCTCCATTCGAAACCACCGCCGCCCCTTCCCGGAACCGCATCGGAGAAAGCCAACTTCGTTTGAGACGAAGCTTATCGTCTGAGCTTCGTCTCAAACGCAGATATGCATTTGAGACAGAGCTCAGACATTGAGTTTCGTATAAACTAAGCTTTGTCTCAAACGCTGAGTTTTGTCTCAAACGCTGAGCTTTATCTATGAAGCTCAAATGAGCTGCTTTGTCTGAGACGAAGCTCAGATGATGAGTTTTGTCTCAGACGAAGGTCGGTGTCTACGACGGCGGTTCGGAGTGCAAGAGGGCGGTAGTGGGAGTGAAGAATTACAGTGTTTAAAATTTTTGGACGAATTTTATTTCAGCATAATAAATCTCGAGATCAAATAAGATTTAGTTAAAAAATTTATTTAATATTTCAAAATTTATTAAACAAATTTAATTAATTTTAATTAAATTAATTAAGATTTTAAATTACTTTTAATAAATAAATATGATCTTATAATAATATATAAAATATTAAATAATTGTGATATTTAAATGTAGAAGAGGGTGAAATCTGCTAAAAGAATTTATATGTATACAATTGGTAAGTTTTTTTAACAATTTTGAATTTTTTTTCCTGCCATGTCACCAGTTAACGGAGATTTTTGACGGAAGACTTTTTTATTAAAAAAAATAATGAGTCTATTTGTACCTAAAAAATTAAAAAGTTATCTTGTACTTTTTAAAAAGCTATAAGAATTTTTTCGTATCTTCTACCAAGAAATTTCAATTAAAAATTACTTTTCTGTTAAATTGAAAACGTTATGTCAATTTTGACAAAAAAAAAAGAAAACGTTATGCAAATAAAATTTTGATACAGAACAAATATCTTTTGTAACCTAGTTTTTAATTGTTGGATGAATTATAACGTGGACTATATAATTAAAGAATTTAAAATTGTAGGGAGTCACTCCCTTTAGTTTTTTTTTTTTGATGAATACTCCCTTTAGTTATCTACTTCGTCTCCAACTCCCACAAAATTCCAAATTAATTTCAGAGTTTTAGCATTGTTGGCTCGCTTCTACGCCTTCCTTCTCTTTATTTTCTCTTCTCCAGCTATCGGAGCTCTGTCGAACCAGTTGCCTGATCGGGTTTCGTGATCGCGATAATTTAAAAGATTGAGGTAACAAACCTTGTCACTGTAATCTTTAACGCTATCGGGCGGAACTAGAAAGAGTTTATTATTTTAAATCTTTGAAATAAAATATGAATATAAAATTTAAAAATATAGTTTTTCTATCTTAAAATTTATATTTTGTCAATTTTGCTCATCTTACGAACAGTTTTAAATAGGGATGAGTCAAAATTTAAATTGGAGTTCCAGTTCGATTTTTGTCAAGTTTATTAATTATTAAAAAGTGATTATGAATTTATATTAGCATTTAGTTTATGTTTTAACCATCATAATAAAATCGAATATAAAATTCTTAGGTTTTGATTGTTCATTATTCATTCTGACATATACTTAATGTTTGATTAGCTTGGCAATGGTATCAAAGAAGAAGGTAGTAGAGTATATTCCTGAAGAGTTGCAGAGAGAAATTCTTGCACAATTGCCAATGAAATCACTCATCAGATTCATCTCTGCTTCTAAGTCAATGTACGCTTTAATCACCGATCCTTCGTTCATAACGCTCCACCTCAGGAAAACGAGAAACCAACACCAACTCTTCGGTAAAATCCATAGATCGCCTTTTTATAATATTAACATTAATTCTTGTAACGGGGCGATTATTTCGTTAGCTCAATGTTACGGATCTTATCATGGGGAAGTTGGATTTCCTCATAATTTTGGTGGTTTTGTTCTCTCCAAATCGAATAGTGAATCGAGTATAACTATTCCTAGGCCGAAGTTTACTTCCCTCGGATCTTTTGTAGAGTTTATTGGTTTCGGGTTTGATTCTATGACTAATGACTATAAATTGGTGAGGTTTACAATTCAATTGGCTAATAGGATTAGCAATGATGTAGTTCAGCCATTCATTCAAGTGTGCTCCGTGAGAAAAATGTGTTGGAAAACAGTTATCTATGATCCAAGCTATCTCGTCTGTTGCCAGTCGCGACTTCCTTTTGTGAATGGAGCTTGTCATTGGATTGCTTGTTCTCATCGTGTTCGGAATGTGATTCTGTGTTTAAGTTTTAAGGACGAATTAATTCGAGAAATGGCAATGCCAGATTGCTTGGTGGGTGAATCATCTTTCAATTTAAGTCTTTCTGTGCTTAACGAATCGCTTTCCTTGGTTCTGTTTAAGAAAGGATTAGCAAAAAAGCAATGTTCGATTTGGGTGATGAAAAAGTATGGTATCGCGGAATCTTGGACTAAACTTTACAATATCGAAAATTTGGATGGTTTGGTAGAAAGGTTTGTTACGGTTGGAATGAATGGTGAAATTTTGTTTGCAACGAAAGGTGGGGAGATCGGTGCTTATGATGAATCAACAACCGAAATCAAGAAAACTGAAATCCAAGGTGATAGATTCTGCTGTTATTTCGATAGGCCATTAGAGAGTCTCGTTTGGCTACGAAATGAAAATGAAGTAAATAATGTTACTCAGAAGCGCGTCTTATCTGCGCAGATTGCGGAAACTGATAGCAGCAAAGTTTATCGACATCAGATTAAATTTCCTTTACTTGTCAGGTCGGTCAAGAGTCGAGACATTTGTTTTTATTGCTAATTGTACTATCTTTTTTTCTGCTTTGCGATTATTGAATTTTGAATTGGCAAATAGACATCTTAGAATTGGTGCTATTAGGATTAAGAACAATGTCTCATTTTATTTTTAAAAACGTCCATTAGAAATAAATTTCAGTTCCATGTATAAATGGCAGTGTTTGTTTTGATCATTGTTCAGAAAATAATTCTTTGATTTGGTTACTCAAGTTAAAAAAAGTATATCTTTTTGGGATGTAGTGTATGCTTGAGAAGCCTATATTTTAAGCAAGCATAATCTGTTTGCTAAACTTCTAATAATTTGCACACGTTTTCGACTAAGCCTTATAACACGTTTTTGTTAATTTGAATATTAAACCATACGTTTTCCTGATTTTATGCCACTTACATTTTTTAGTTACATTGAACATTTCTTTAAAATTTGTCTACAATATCTTTTATTGAAACTTTAAATTAATTTAGTTGCTGGATTAGTTTAGATACGAGAGAGAGAGCCTTATTGTATTCTGGGGTATACGCTAATACGGTAAAATATACTTTAGGTCAGTGAAACATTTTCACGCCTCAAGCTTTGCTTACACTCTGTTCATTTCTATTTTCTACTACAAAAATTGATTCTACAGCAAATAAGGAACAAACAAGAAGTTAATTCATCATCCGAATTGTCCGAACTAAGCTAGATATTAGAAATTAAGCATTACGACCTTATATTTTGTTTCAAGTTTCAGAGCTCAGATGCTAACACACTTGCGAAGCAAACTCGAAAGAGCTGCACATAGTGTAAAATGCCACATCTATCATCTTTCAATGGTGTGTTCATGGTTCCTATCAAGCTTATGTGCTTCCTCGGCATTGAAACTCGTCTCACGACATCCATCGCTAAAATTGAGGACAATGTAGAGTAGCTTGCTAGAAGAGTCACTGACGAAAGATGAAATTACATTTTTCCGACATAAAATCATCCGATACAACCGTTGCGTTATGTCATTCATGCAACAAATCAATTGTGCGTTAGCTATGTGAAATTTTTAATAATTAAAAAAATAAATAATATTAAAAAAATTCCCAATAGAAAATGCTCATTGACTTATTGTGAACATAACATGGCACGACCAATACATAGTATAAACACTCGTAGATAATTCATTGTCCCGAGCATTAACCTGGTCAGTGCTTGCTTTGCTTTGCTTGAACCCTTTTAGCCTAACCGTATGTGATGGAAATTAACATAACAGAATATGCAACAGCATAGATTCTAATAGATATTTCAACGGTGTAAATTAAACAATTTAAGATCAACGGTTATTATTTAAAATAAGTCATCTTACTTGGTTTAAAGGCTTAATCACCAAAAAAAACCCTCCATTTTTCAGTCCCTTTTCAGTTACACCTCGACGTTGTAATTTTGTTCAATTCACCTAAATTCACACCTGAGGTTTCCAATTCCACCCTTAAAATCAAATTGGATTCTTTTTCACTCGGAAAAATTTTATAAAAACCTTTATAAAATATTTGTTTGAACTCTTTTTCACACAAAAAGTTATAAATGAATAACTTATTTCAATTTTTTGTCAAATAAAGAAAGATCAATTTAATATTTGAGGGTGGAACTGAAACCCAAAAGTACGATTGGATGAATCAAAAAAATTGCAACGTCGTGATACTGAAAAAGGGCTAAAGATGGATGGTTTTTTTAGGCTTAAATGCACAAAAAATCACCAAGTTTCGCATGTTTTTTGTATTTGACACGAACTTTTAATTTTGGCATATAAATACACGAACTGTCAATTTTTTACATATATGACTAAATTTCCGTTTTAGGTGAAAACAAGTATAAAACGTTGTCTTTTTAAGTGAAAAACGGTGCCGTTTTATGTCAAAAACAGTGCTTATGTTATATATGCAAAAAATTAATAGTTTGTGTATTTATATGTCAAAATTAAAAGTTCGTGTCAAATGGTAAAAACACGCGAAAGTTGCTGTTTTTTTGGAGCAATTAAGCCTTTTTTTTTTAAGGTTAAGCCTTATTTACAAACAAAGTATCTCTACGGTATTTGCCTCAACATTCTTTTCTAATCTTCCAAGACAAAATGCCTCTCAAAATGGTTGATGCCACTTTATCAACATTCGACGCTGTATTTGACAACTTCAAATCCGAGGCTCCCAAAAACAAAGCCAATTTAATCCTTTTCTTGGCTGATAAAGACCCTGCCACCAATCTTAGTTGGTGCCCTGGTATTTTCTTTAAATTTTCTTTTTTATAGTTCATTAAAATTATGACCCATCTTTTAATTTCTGTTAAAGTTTCAATCTTTTGCAATTTTTCTATATGGGTATTTGATTTTATGCTGAAATTGTGTAGAACTGTACCAAATCAAAACCCTATAAATTCATAGTGCTTATATGTTTTTGTTCATAAATTTTTGTTTTTTGGGACTTTGGAGAGAGTTGAACTTGAATGTCTTATGTTTAAGTGTAAATTTGTTTTTGTTTGAATCTGAACATGGTTTGTTAGATTAGATAATTCGAGATTCTTTTATGGTGTTATATGGTATTGTGTATTGAGTTTAATGTAATGTTGTAGGTCACTAAATTGTAATTATTTGAAGAAATGAAGAATTAATCGATCAAGACTGCGATAGAGCGGTGTGTTGCGTTTAGATGTTTGAAACTTATTAGGTCCTTTAGCCCTCACTTTGTTCAAACTATATACTTCCACGAAAATTTATTTTCCGGAAAGTTAATTACTCGGGAAGTTATTGTCCGGGAAATAGTTCATGTAGTTGCTTGGTTCTTTATGTGGACAGTATTATGTTGAAATTGCTTGAAAGAGAGTTTCTGCTTCTGATCATTGCAATAGAATGTCTATTCACAGTGGCATGCCGATGCCGTGCAGTTCGTGGTTTTCAATAATGAATACTTCAGTATTCTTTTTATTTGTGATCTGTGTTGCACGAAAACTAGTCCAGTCGTACTTTTCAACACTTCGTTTTCGTTTATGAAATTTTTTCTAAAATACCGGAACTTTACAATTTAACTTATTCTTGTGAAAAATATTATTATGCCTTTCCCATCGCAACATTTTCATATCCGTGCAACATAGAATGTGATCGATGTGGATATTGGTAAACCTAAGTTGGTTGTAGATTAAACAATTTGTCTCTCAGACTCGTTTTTCCGGATGGTGCTTATGATAAGATTTTGTCCGCTATCTATTTTCAGTCAGAAAATTCAAAATTGTGCTGTTAATGGTGGCTTTTTGTTTAAATTGGTACTTAGTTAGTACAACATGGCATTAAATATCTAATTGTACTTTATCTTACATCTCTATCTAGATTGTGTGACTGCTGAACCTGTGATATACAAGAAACTGGAAGCATCATCAGATGACATTGCACTTCTACGTGCATACGTCGGAGATAGACCAACTTGGAGGAATCCCCAGCACCCATGGAGACTAGACTCAAATTTCAAGCTCACCGGAGTTCCGACACTGCTCTGCTGGGAGAACAACGCTGTCAAAGGACGTCTCGAGGACTATGAGGCGCACCTTGAGCACAAAATCGATGCTCTTATTTCTGATAAATGAGTCCGCTTGTGCTATTTTACATTTGCTAATAATAATTTCAAACTTTATGTGCTGAACTCTGAAATATATGATATGTTATGTATTTTTCAAGCTGTTTCTAATAATATTCTATCTTGCTGCAATTGAAAAAGGAAACTAAGAGTTTATTAAATGTTAATTTTGATAAATTGAAATCAAGTGAATAAATCAAGTGAGAATAAACGTAACTGTTCAACAGGCTATAAACTGGGAATAATTATAACTGTTCAACTTGCCTTCAACTGGGAGTAATTATAACTGTTCAACCTGCTATCAACTGGGAATAATTATAACTGTTCAACCTGTTCTTAGTGTGCTTCTTTTGTTAGCTGCAATAGAAAAAATATAGGGTTTATATTGGATTTTGATTAGTTCATGTTTTGGTGAATGTCAACTATTAGCAGTTAATAAAAATAAAACACAATGTTTTGGTGAATGTCAACTGTTAGCAGTTAATAAAAATAAAACACAACATTGTCTTTCTGATTTTTTGCACAAGCAAAATGGTTTTGGCATAAGATAAGGGAAACGAATTATCTCTTCAATGTATATGCTCGTTGATTCGTATTCATTGATACACCATAAAAAACACTTTCACAAACTGCAGCTCGAGGTTGGACACTTTCACAAATTGCTTAACTACAGTTGCAGCATCTACTTGGTTCACCGATGGTAATCTGCAGCTCGAGACAATCACTCAATTTAGGAACGACTCTCGTTTGGTGTGGAGCTATTCTCCATTATACTCATAATGCATTTTTGGATTCCATTTTGTTTGTATAACGTTTGTTCCATGTTAAGTTTCTGCTCATACAGAGCACATCCTTTCAATAGAGGAAGTCATAACAAGCTGGTGTTATTGAGCATGGAGCTGTACTTATGATCAAGTTCTTACATTTTGTTTATTTAATTAATGCGTTTTAAGTGCCAATATGGTTTGTTGTACTCAATGCAATATTTTGGTGTTTATAGGGAGTTAACTACATATTTGAGTTTCAAAATTATAATGATCTTCACATTTGCATAGAGCTTGTTGGTAAGTCAATCATTCTGCTTTCTCAAGTATCTAAAAAATATTATCTTGATTGATTTAAAGTTTCACGCTTCATTTAAAAAGAATACGTATCAGTTTTGGTTTTGCAATACTATTTAATTATGTCGTAATGTTGATTATTTTGTGCTTTTGTTTATGTGCGAGTATCTATTAATTGTTGCTGTTCTTTTAGCTTTTCATAATGTGTGATATATTGTCTTTGTTTTAAACAGGAAAAGCCAAGGGTGATGCTCCTAAACTTGGAGATGCTCCAAAACCTGCAGATACTCTAGAAGTCCCATCTAATCAACCTAGTGTCGAGGAACTGCGCTTAGCAAAAAGATCTAAAAGGTTTTCGAACTTTACTGAATTCCTTACAAATATAATTGCTTTGGATATGTTTTGATAATAATCTTTGCTAAGTTGAAAAAAAAAATTCAATTTGATATTATTAAAAAGAAACTGAAAACTCAGTTCTTTAGCTTGTCCTCTAAAAACTTATAACACAAATATTCCAGACATTGCATGCAAATAATTTCTTTCAAGCAGTGAACTCAGGCCAAAAATTATTACAGAATTAAAGCACAACAGTACATATGATCATTGCTATCATAGAAATATACATGACTAAAGCAGTAACTAGAGAACAAAAAAACATACTGATACAAATTTTAATACATTGCAAGTACTCTGATTTTCCGAGATGCAGGGGAACTACTCTAGGCTTTGTTTACACGAATTTTCTGGCCTTCCAAAAGCTGTTATGAGAAAATACATGAATTTGGTAAATATTAGTAGTATTTAAGAAAATAAGTTATTTGTATAAATTAAACAAATAAATCAATATTTCTACAAACAATCAGCACGCGTCGGAAACTCTTATAAACCAATTCACACGTTAGAAGGAAAGCATAATTCAGAAGAAAAACTATGAATCTTGCTATTCAGTACTTGAGGAGTTTAACCATCATTTTAATCTTGCATAGAGGAAGCAGAGAACTTACAGAATCGTTAAAAGATGAAACGGCAGCTTCTACATCCTCCTCTTCAGAGAAGGAAACAAACCCATATCCACTGGATTTTGAGGTCCCAGGAACTCGTGAAATTTTTGCGCTTAAAACCTTCCCCTTCTCGGAGAAGAAGTTCTTGAGTGTTTCTGAAGTCACTGTTTTTGCAAGATTTCCCACGTAAACTTTGTGTGGACTGTCAACAAATTGTGATTCCTCTAACTGGAGAGAGGACATATCTGATGTTACCAAAGGTTTTTCCGTAAAGTTTACTTTGATCTCACGTCCTCCGATTTGCTGCATGAAAACCAAATGACATTAGTTATTGCATCACAGTAAGATGATAGAAGTACAGAAACATATGCAGCAAGATCATAAATTCTTAAGACTTTAGCTTCAGTAAGACTTACTGTGCCATTCAGTTTCTCAATAGCAGCATTGGCATCTTCAACAGTTTTCATTGTAGCGAAAGCAAATCGGCGACTCCTACCAGAATATTTATCATACATTACCTATAAAGAGAATAAGAAAAAAGAGTCATTGCATGTTTTACGGCTGGCCACCAAGTAAGTTTATAAACTGAAAGTCAGTAACTTCCAACAAGGAACTTTATAATCAAGTTCTCTACATCCTCAAATTCTTGATTGAATGTCATAAAATCCATTGTGAAAACAGTAATCCATTGTCAATCAATCCCTTCATTGAAATATTGGGTATGTAACGGTTCAAACTATCTTGTTATCTATGGATATAATCAAAAGACTAACAACAACCTCAAATGAACTGAATTAAGACTTAAAAATTAAAGCATTACAAAGACAATAAAATTATTTTGTATCAAGAAGACTAAAACAAGCAATAAAATATTGTGATGGAACTGCATAAAGCATGAATTGTTTGATGGCAGAGAGAGGAAATGTGAGGGAAGTTGCTCATTTTTATGAGGAAATCTAAGATTAGTTGTCAAACACCAACCTGTAAGGCAACTTGAGATATAATTGTCAATGTTGGTAATTAGTAGACATTTCATTACTGTAAATCAAAAGCTTGATTGCTCCAATTGAACATTGGAATTATTAACATCAAATTCATTACCTTGATAATGCCAAATACAATTTAATCTAGCTTACTATGTAACAATGTACTAAACAAAACACAATAGCACCTAATTTTTCAGATTTACTATAGCACAAACATGGAATGGAACACCGACACGGAGAAACGGCATTAGTTTAACGTTTCCTATATCAAAATTGAAGTTTCATGCCCGAAACGCCAAGTGTCCGTGCTACCTAGAGCTACAATCATAAAACTCTTCACATATTTACATTTCGACAATTACGATGAACTAAGGTAATCTAATAGAACAGTTAAATGAACTCAAAATTTGCAGATTTTCTTCAAAATAAGTTTAAATCAAGTTAAACAAACCAAGAATAAACACAATTATACTCTTCTAATTCTATCCCACAAAATCAACCAGGCAAAAGCATCAAAATTGAAGCCTAAATCTAAAAATCATTACACAAAAACCACTAATACCTCAGCTTTCTCAATAGCCCCATGTTCCTCAACAATCTTGGCAAGTTCATCATTATTCACAGTCCTCGGAATGTTCCCAATGTAAAGCCTCCTGGCAGCCTCTGACGAAGGGTCAACTGGAGGAGCAACTGGCGCTGCTGCTTCTTGTTCTTCTGCAACTGCATACAGTCTTCTTGGGAATTTGGGATGAAGAACTGCATGTAAATGTGAGAATTTGGAGAAATTGTTAAAAGGGTTTGTTGGTTTGAGGATTTGGAGAGTGGGTTTTGATTGTGTTGTGAAATGAGTGAAGTTTGGTGTAGTTGTTGGAATTTGTGATGCTAGAGATGATAATGTTGCCATTTTTTTTATCTCGAGATTTTGCTGTGAAATGGAAAGGGGGGTTTAGGAAGAAAAAGTTGGAGAGTGAAGGACGAGGGTGGGTATTTATTGCATTATCCGGTTTAGTTAGATGGTTCGAACAATTCTAATTGTCCATTGGAATTTATTTGTACATGGATTTTATATGAAATTATTTAAAAATAAATTACACTATTTGAAATGAACAAAATTTATAATTTATAATTAAAATGAATTTTATATATCTATATTTAAAATGAATTTCAAAATTAGATTTTATAACTTTATTGCTAAATTGAATTTTAAAAACATTTTAAGAATATAAATGATATTATTTAAATATTTAAAATTAATAATTAATAATATCAAAATCATTAAAATTATTGTTAAGATATTGTACACACCTTCGGACAGGTAAAAAGTGATGAGGAACTGAAGCGCCCATGATGATTTCCAGAGATTCTGTTCGGTTGACGAGTTTTCGATTTACTTACTGGAATCTAAACAGACGTAATTTGTGCATAACTGCAAATTTAGAGGATTAAAATATAATTAGGCGTAAATAGCCCATAAAAATTTAAAAAGATTGTAGTCTAAGTTCAAAAATTGGACTAATTGCAATGTCTTAAAAGTTTATGGCGCAATTTGCAAGTTTTGCGGACCGAAATTGACAATGATCAAACTCATAGGGTCTTAGTAGCCTTTTTTGACACTTTTAGGCACTAAAGTTAACTTTTAGCATATTTTTGACTTAGCTAGCAAGTCCAAATCTGAAAATTAGAATTAAAATCCTAATTGATTAATTAAAAGCTAATCCTAAATACTTCTAGACTTATCACTTAACACTTCTTTAAACATAATCCAAACTCTAAAAGGACAAACCCGTAAATACACTTAAACTAACCCTAGATCTAATTAGACTGCTATAAATACAGCCTTAAGTCAGCCTAAATAGAGGTGGCACACAAACCCTAGAAAATATTAAGAAAATCCCCCCTCCCTTTTAGAATAGCATAGCCAAAATTCACACCACACACACACAAATTTTCGGTCCTAAAACACGAATACGTGTTAATTCTCTAAGAACGCAACATTCGCACCGGATTCGAAGCTGGATTCCGCATCCACTTCGCCAGCAAACGAGCCAAGGACTCGGACCGGTAATTCTGAGAACCCTCAATATTTATTCCTTTGATTTTGCCATTAGATTGTATGTCATAAATGTCATAATTGTCGTGATTATGTGATTTAGGGTGTATTTTAGTTTATTTGTCAATTTTAGCCATAGAATTGACATATTAAACTTATTTATAAAATTGGTAAATTGACATGAAATCGATGAAAAGGCATGTTAGTGATTGATTTAATATGTTTAATACGTTCAAATCCGGAAACACAGTAAATTGTAGCTCATAGGATGCATGTTAGATGTGATTTTGAGCTTGTTTGCCATGAAAAGCCTATTTTTGAAGTTGCTGCCCATGAATAAATTTTTGTTTAAATCAGCATTAACCACTCTATAAATGTCATATTTGGATTCCTTGTTTAATTTTTATGCGGTTTTGACTACATTGCATGGGAAACGGATTTGAAACGAGTGAGAAAAAGTACAACAAAACGACCCATGAAACTGCCCTCGCACCGCCACTGCCCTGCAATTGGCGCCGCCGCCACAATAAAGTGGCGGCGCCGCCCCTATGACCTGCCGGCGCCGGAAGTCACACAGGCGTCGTGTTTTCCGCTCGTCAGCTTTTCAGAACTGTTCCTAGATCTTCCAAACTTTGATCCGAACTTTCAAACGCGTTTTTGGGATCATCCGGACTCCAAATCAGGCCCAATTTCAAGACAGACGTAGCTAATTCTATGTACTTTAATATTCTGTAATGTAACAGGTCAGACCCGATATAAAACGGACTCAGAAGTCTAAATATGTAATATAGTATATAAATCGGGCCCACGAGCCCGAGGCCCAGCAAACCAGCAACTTCTAGAGCCAATTTTAGGGTAACCCGGCCTCGAAATCGACTCTGGATCAAACTAGTAAAACCGAATCGAAGAGACGCACAACTCTCGTGATTTGATCGAGAGCTCATTCTGACCATACCGATGGTCAAAACCCGCGCGAGTGCCAGACACTTAAAAAGTTAACGAGGTTTAAACGTATCCCTAACCTTGTATGTATATCAAATTGCCCCTGAGCATGCCAGCATTGTTTACCGCTTTCCAAAAGCATTCCAAATCAAATAGTAAGCGGTTAAAAGACTAATCACTTAAAATTGGCCCAATAATGCAATTCCAGCCCATCATTTAGACATCTTAGGACTAATACGAAAAAGTAGTAACGGTTGTATAGGTTTTTCAAGACTCACCTAATAAAATCAAGCAATCAATCGTTCACATCCGATTTAGGCTTTGTGCATGTAAAATATCCAGACCAGCCAGACTTATGCTATTTGCTAAAAACCTCTAAGGTTAGATGTATGTTTAGGAGTAACTGCTACTTGCCTCAAATGTCAGTCCAGATCGAGTCATATGCGAGTCAAACCTGTTTACTGTTTTCATCCCTGTTTATTTCCAGCTTTCATATCTCTTAAGCTGCATATACCGTTGAGATGAGAATAAAACGAATATGTCCAATATGTAAATTTATGAACACAGAAAAGATTTTCTATGTATCATATTAATGAACTGTATCTGTTACATTTATACAAAGACTTATATGACTTATACTATAACATAAATAGCTAGCTTGAGTCCTAATCTAACACAAAGGTTTTGTATTAATTATTAGATGTTATCTTAAGAGATAAGATAACTAATAATAATCAATAACAAATCTTGTGTTTGTTACAACAGTATTAACATCCCCTATCAAGTCCATGTCTATCATGAAGTGGAAGCTTGTCTGACAGAAGCTGAAAACGAGTTATAAATAGGGGCTTGGTAAAAATGTCTGCTAATTGTTCGACAGTGGGTATGTATCAAACAATTAGTGAACCATTTGCAACTTGCTCCCGGACAAAATGATAGTCCAATTCTATGTGCCTAGTACGAGCATGGAACACCGAATTTGAAGAAAGGTAGATGGCACCAGTATTATCACACCAAAGAGTGTAAGACTGACAAGAAACACCTAACTCTCCAAGTAGAGCTTTAAGCCATAGTAATTCAGACGTTGCATTAGCGATTTCTTTGTACTCGCTTTCGGTGGAAGATCGAGCAATAGTAGGTTGTTTCTTTGCCATCCAAGATATGAGTGATTTTCCTAAAAATATTCCATAACCGCTTTTAGAGCGACGGTCATCCGGATCACCACCCCAATCACTGTCAGCAAAACAATGAATATCCAACGAACTTGAAGATGAAAGAAACAAACCTTTGGATGATGTTCCTTTAAGATAGCGAAGTAGACGCTTGGCCGCTTTCCAATGAGCATTTATAGGTGCGTGCATGAATTGGCAGAGTTTGTTCACTAAGAATGATATGTCCGGCCTGGTTAATGTGGCATATTGCAAGGCACCAACAACTTGGCGATATTCAGTTGCATTATCGCTTAGTTCCCCACTAGTTTTGGATAATGTCAGAGAGGTGGCCATCAGAGTTAGGCAAATATTGGATCCTTCCAAACCTGTTCGCGATATCAAATCAACAACATATTTGGATTGTGATAACATTATACCTTATGAAGAGGTAGTGACTTCAATTCCAAGAAAATAATGCAAATTTCCCAGATCACGGATTGGAAATTCTGTTTGCAGCGCAGATATAATCTTTGCAATCACATTTGGACATGAGCATGTGACCACAATATCATCAACATATACAAGTAGAAAAACCAAAGCATTGTCATGTCGATATATAAATAGAGATGTATCAGCTAATGAAGGAGTGAATCTGCGGTGTTGTAAAAATGAGGCCAGCCGATGGAACCATGCACGTGGTGATTGTTTCAAACCGTAAAGGGATCTCTGCAATTTGCAAACATAGTTTGGTCTGGACTCATCAATAAACCCAATAGGTTGCGACATGTATATGTATTCTGTGAGATGACCATGAAAAAAAGCGTTGGATACATCTAGTTGTTTAGTAGTCCATTTATTTATAGCAGCTAGACTAAGCACAATACGAATTGTTGTGGCTTTAATCACAGGACTAAACGTCTCATTGTAGTCTACACCTTCTTATTGAGTAAATCCTTTTGCAACCAATCTTTCCTTGTACCTGTCCACCGTGCCGTCTGCTTTCCGTTTAATTCTGTATATCCATTTGTTGTCAATAATATTAGCATGTACAGGTTTAGGAACTAAAGCCCAAGTGGAATTGGATAACAGTGCATTAATCTCATCGGACATGGCCTGCTGCCATTCAGGGTATGTTTTTGCTTGATGAAAGGTGGTTGGTTCAAAATGCAGGTAATCAAATTTAGAGGGTTGGGGTGATGCAAGAAGACAATGACGTTTGTTTAAGGTAGACTGACGGAGGTTGTAGTGCGGTTCTGTAATACCCCGTAAAATTAAAGGACTAAATTATTCCTCGAAAGGAATAATTTATAGGACCGGGAGAATGTAAATTAAATTTAATAAATTTAATTTATAGTATCTCTGGAAATATAAAATAACTATAGAAGTTAAAATATAAAATTTGGATATTTATATTTTAACTAACGAGAATTAAGAAATGCTTATAAATTAAAATAGAATAATTTATAAGTCCCGTGTGAATATTTTTGGAGTCAATATTCACGAAATATTTTTAGAAAGTTACTCCTAAAATTTTATAGAATTTGGAGATAGGAATTTTATTAAGTGGGTCTAATTTAGCCCTAATAAATCATAAATGATTTATAAAAAATAAAATATAGGTCCCATGAGAATAAAAGTTACGTTTTTATTCTAATTACGAAATATGAAATTCGTGGTTAAAATTTCATAAATTTCGGAGTTCGTTGTCCGTTTTAGTTATGGACGAGTATTTAAGAATTTGGGCTAAAATAACGCGTGAATACCTAAGGACTAGTTTGGAATTTAACCAAACTATTTAATGAAACAATTCATTTGAAACAGAAAACAAAAACATTAGGTTTTGGAGTTCAGAGAACGGCGATTGCAACGACGACGGTAGGTTATCCGTTTTCGATCCGATTTCTCGTTTCTAATTCAAATTTCTTCGGTAATCCATTATTAATCGAAGTTATAACCGTTATTTTGAATTTGGTTATATAGAAAATAGATTATATTCGAATATATAACGGTTACTGTATCGAATCGAACGAATACATAATGATTTTACTTTCCGATAGCGGAAATGGATAGATTGGTGGTGAATATGCGTTTTGGATCGGAAAACGAGTTTTAGCTCGACAGAATTGGCCCGGGAACGGAGTTCTCATGGCTGTGCGTGAAGCACAGCCATTGTGTGTCGCATAGTGACTGTGCGGACGCACAACCTAGGTTGTGCGGACGCACAGCCGGACTGTGCGACTGCACAGTCACCTGTGCGAGCTCACAGGTACACTGTGCGGGCGCACAGGGCCTCGCGCCAGCACGCATGTTCGACGTGCATCCGAATCGACGAGGTTCAGACAATTTTGAACAGTACGTTCAATAAGGACTAAAAAGAACTTGGACAATTGAGGGAGTTCGATAAATTAAAACTTAAAGATGTTTTAATTAGGTCCTCTATTAATCAAAGTGATTAATAGTTAGAGGATTATGAGTGTGTATCGATGATAAGAATAGACTATATATGTTATACGTCTATCATTGTCTGTAGAGAGTCTACTCTAGAGAGTTAGAATTCTTGTTTTAATTGTGTTTAACAATTGTTTTGTAACTAGATTTGACGAGCAAGCAAGTTATCGGACCAGGAAAGTAGAGGGTGATCGAAAACTGTTTTGTGGATAACGGTTTTGTGAGTTCGCATATTTACTTTTGAATATTGATGTCAACACATTTATAACTAAAAATGTGTTTGAAATTGCATTGCATAGAGTCGATTTGAAACCAATATATAGATCCACTGGAACGTGCTATCTATTGGGCAACAATAGGACTGTGTGATAACCGGTGTTAATAAATCATTGCATTGCATACTAGTTGGGTTCTTTGGCCATATGCTTGCAAAGCAGCATAGACCTAACAGGTTATTCTGGGGGGTTTTTTTTGACAAAAATGTTCCCCCCTTATAGGGGGAATTCCTTTTTTGTGGCCCAGAGCACAAAATTTCTAAATTTGTGCCTGGGGCCCACGCTGCCCGCAAACAGCCATTGCGGGCAGAAATATGGCCCGCAATGGCTGTTTGCGGGTCAGTTAATCACCCTGATTAAGGGTGATTAACTGGCCCGCAAACAGCCATTGCGGGCCAGTTATTAAATTCCCTGCCACATGGCAGGGAATTTAATGCCGCCCGCAATGGCTGTTTGCGGGCGGCATCCCCTATTTAAAGGGGGTGTGGTGAATTGTTTCACCACACTTACACAAAAAAAAAATTAGTGTTTTAGATAAAAAATTTTTATCAACTTGAGTGGTGATTAGTTTGGGCGGATTTGGGGTAATTTGGCGGATTATTTTTGGAGTTTAACCGAATTATTTTGGAGCTTAATCGAATTATTTTGGAGCTTAATCGGATTATTTTAGAGCTTAAAATCTTATTATTATTATTTTGCAAGGACTACAAGAGGTAAGTCCGTATTACTTTTTACTTTTTATTGCTAATTTTTTTTTATTAATAAATATTAAAATGTGTATTGTTAGATTTAGAATTTAGTTAATATTAGATTTAGAATTTAGTTAATATTAGATTTAAAATTTGTATTATTAGATTTAGATTTAAAATATTAAAACGATATGTATGAATATAAAATACAAAAACATTATATAATGAACATTACTCATAAATATTTGATAAAATGTATAATAGTGTGGTTATAATGTGTACGATTTTCTAAATAGTTAAATAAATTAATTTAAATTTTTAAATGAATTGTTTATAAATTATTAAAAATATTACTTTATAAATATATCTAAGTGAATTAAATTTATCATTTTTTTATCTAAAAATATGAATTAAGCCTAAAAATGTACATTTGTAGAAATTACTTTAATATTAATTTATTACGCATGTTTGTAGTAATGGCGTCAAACAGTATATTATTTGTGATATGGTGTGATGGTAGCATCATAAACTCCCCCCGCGGAGTTGAATATTTGGGGGGTAGATATGTTCATGTGCCGATTAATGGAAGAATAAATTTTGGGGAGTTGGCCGAAATCTGTAGAACAGCAGTATCTACTAGTGTGAGCCCTCGGGAGGTCACGAAAATTTATTTTCGGCTACCTCATGTTGAAAGGTACGAGATATGTTCATACTCGTTGTTCGAAGTGCAAGATGACCAACACGTATTTGCGATTCTGAACCAGACAGCTCGAATGCCGACGTTGAACGTGTTAGAGTTCTACGTGGAGTATCATATTTCGGCTTCTAATGAAACTTCGATGCAACTAGATTTATGTTCTAGTGAGTCTGAGAGAGGCAGTGTGGAAGAGGAAGAAGACGAGCACTATGATAGTGAGGAAGAGGATATGGAGGATATTCTAATCGCTGAAGAACCAAGTTATATTACACATTACCAGTCTCGACTTCCGCAACACATACGATGTGTCGATCTTAGTGACTTTGATGTGGACGAGACATGGGAAGCGCCGAACATTGAATGGCAGCGTGGGATGGAATTTCAAACCGGGATGATTTTCTCGAGTCGATTGGCTGTGCGAACATGTGCCATTACTTATTCGGTTGATAATGGACGAGAGTTTAAGAGTCACCGGACAACAAAAACAACACTGGTCCTAGTTTGCAAGCATCGAGAAATGTGCAATTGGTGGCTGCGGGCCACCCTGCTTCAGAAAACCAACACATGGGCGTTGACAAAATATAGAGGGCCACACAAATGCGATATGCTAGCGTCAACTCGTAACCACAGAAATTTTGGAATTATTCAAATTGCCGATTTTATTAAGAGTCAAGTGTTGGGGCAGCGTGATATTCGGATTAAGACGCTTATGGCAGGGATTTTAGAATCCTTAGGACTGGCCCTTCCATATAAGCGGGTGTGGTATGGAAAGGAGAGAGCAATTAGCAGCGTCTACGGGGACTGGGAATATAACTACACGCAAATCACGAAATTCATGGATAATGTGGTCCAAGTGAATCCTGGATCCTTTTGGCATGGTGAAGGTATGAAAATAAATCACTTTTGTAAATTTAATATGTAATTAAATTTACATTATATCCTAACTATATCCATTTTCAACAGGCCGCCTAACTGATTGCAGTGGGGTGCAATGTAGAATTTTCAAACGAATGTTTTGGACCTTCTTTCCGATGGTTGACGGATTTCCATTTTGCAAACCAATTCTATTCATCGACGGGACGCACTTATATGGTAAATACAAATTGCATATGTTGATAGCGTCGGCGGTAGATGGCAACAACCACATAATGCCAGTGGCGTTTGCAATAGTTGAATCCGAATCTAGTGAGAGTTTTGAATATTTTTTGAATCATCTTGGAGATCAAGTCATTCGCGACCGAAAGGTGGCCATTGTATCAGATCGTGCTCCCGGATTAATATCGGTTTTGAGGCGTCCGGAATGGGAAGGGATTGATCATTTTTTCTGTATTCGGCATTTAATGGCTAATTTCCACACTCATATAAGAAATAATGATATGAAGTTGCTGGATGAGAAAGCAGGTATTTTGCTGTCACTCGTCAACATTTCTGGTTATTGAACCAGAAAAGAGTATAAATTTTGCATTAACAAATACCTCATATTAACGTGTAGGTCGGACTTTTCAAGAGAAAAAGTACAAGCGATACATGGCCACTATGGCAATAAGATCTCCGGCGGGGTATGCTTATTTGACCGATGAGAGATATCTTAAGAAAGAACAGTGGGCTTTGTGTTGGGACATTAAGGCGCAAAGGAACGGTGTAATGACGACGAACTACGCCGAGTCCATTAATGCAACTCTAAAGAATGTAAGGGGGCTTCCAATCACAGCGATGATAGAGGCTATCTTTGACAGACTCAGCGATATGTTCGTCAAGCGTTGGGAAATGTATAAAGGGATAATCGCCCAAGGCGTCATGTTCACTCTGATCTGCAACACGCATATGAAAAATGCAACATTAAAGGCCCGCACACATAAACTCAAGAAATATAACCCGGACACCCTGACTTATAGAGTGATTACCAAGAAAGACAATTTTCGAAGAAAGGGAGGAAATATTCAGAAGGTCAACCTTCAAATGATGAAGTGCACGTGCGGGAAGTTCCAACACCGCCAGATCCATTGCTCCCATGCCATGGCAGTCATTCAGCAAGAAAAGTTAAACCCTCACAACTACGTAGGGTGGCGGTACCAAACCAAGAATGCCATACAAGCATGGAATACTCAATTTAATCAATTACCTACCGACGAGATGTGGATTGGTTCTCGGGAGGTGCCATTTATTACAGACATTAACTTGATAAGAAAGAAGGGACGGCCGGTAAATCAAAGGATTAGAAATGATATGGACCAGACCTACAGAGAGGACAGTGACCCTAATTTTTGCAGTAGATGTAGTATCGCCGGCCATAATGCTTCGACTTGTACTAATTATCCTAACATGTGACTTGTACTAGTTGCCCTTTTAAAATTTGAAGTTATTTCAACGATATAAGTTGTGCAAAATTTTATGTTATATCGAACTTATTGTATGTTAAATTCGTATGTTAAATTCTTATGTAAATTCGTATGTTAAATTCTTATGTTAAATTCGTATGTTAAATTCTTATGTAAATTCGTATGTTAAATTCTTATGTTAAATTTGTATGTCAAATTTCGTATGTTTAGGTCGACTTTCACGGGGATACCGAGGATTTCGTCCGACAGTATTACGGGTCTACGACGTATTATGGGAGTACCTCAGCGCAGACACAGTGCCCACCAGCTGCATCATTTTCGGTACCACCTACGGACCCTCTCCCGGCACAGGTACGTTTCAATCTCAATTTAATTATTTTCCATTACAATATCAATTATAATAAATACTAATTTCTTTTCTATCAGGATGATTTCTTTGGGGATACCGAGGACTTCATTCGCCGATATCCAGCTTCGTCTTTTACGGTACCGCCTGCGTCTGTACCCTATGTAGGCCCGTCATTTGGGCAGGCAGATTACATTACGCCGCTGGCCACTCCTCCTCCACAGTTCTCACAGCATCCGGCTTTTGCTTTTACCCCGTTCCAGGCGACTCAGACGGCGCAGACACCTCCTCCTCAGACACCTACGTATTTGCCGACTGTTCCTGTATTTGACGATTCTTGGAACTTTAGCTCCCTGACCACTCCTCCCTCACAGCGGTCCCGACTTATGGAGGAGGGCTACATTCCGATGCTGCCAGGTCAAGATCCGGGCTCCTCTTCTCGCCCGACTCAGAGTCCCTCCCATATGCATTTTTCTCTGGATGACCCTTGGATCTACAATTTGGTTCAGGACCCACAGCCGTTTAGTGACTTCTAAGGAATGCAGGCTCCTTCTTTTTCTCTGGGATTAGGGTTAGACCCCTCCTCACAGGCTCCTGCTCCTGATGTGCATGATGATGACGAAATTGAGGATGTGGCCAGTCCAGTCGCCGATAGTGGAGAGAGAAGCTCCGGACCAGATGGAAGACGTTACCGCCGATTAACTGATAGTCAGATGAGTCGACGTGTCAACAAGGGTTACGACATGAGGACACGCTTACGGAGTCCTGATAGATCAGACTTTACTGAGTAGTTTTATTATTTTTGTACAATTTTTTATTTTTGCATTATTAATTTATTTACGGTTACTTTTAATTGTGTATAATTTCATTATTAATTTATCTTTATCGCTTGCATATTAGTCGGAAAGACGCTCGATTCCTTTTAAATATCGAAATTGTAGATAATTTTTATTTATAATATTTTTATTTTTATTTGTTAAGTTTTTTAAAAAAATTAATAACAAAATGATTTATATTTTTTTTAAATAATTATTATAATATCTGCTGCCAATGATTGGGGAGAGAATCTCCCCAATCATTGGCTTCTTAAGCAGCCCACAAAGAGCCATTGCGGGCTGCTTAAGAATTAATCCAGCTGTTAATCAGCTGGATTAACTGGCCCGCAATGGCTCTTTGCGGGCCAGATTTCTGCCCGTAAAGAGCCATTGCGGGCAGCGTGGGCCCCAGGCACAAAAACGTAAATTCTGTATTTTAGGGCACAAATTCATAATTTTTTATAATGGGGAGGCACTTTTTTGTCAAAAACCCATTCTGGGGAGCCAGTAATTCAATTTACGGCCCAGCAAACCTTACACAGAGATAAGATGACTGTGATAACATGAGTTCACAGTTCATCCTGTGTTAAACAAGTGAGCATGAACTGTGGTATTAACCATAGTTAACCAAATGGGATCGGTTATTTGGCTGCACAAAGTGCGTTTAAATACGATTTCTGCTTTTATTAATATGCTTGAGTAACTATGTGAATTCACTCAAATTTGACCCCGTTGATTTCCCTTTCACAAGTAAATAATATTTTGACCTGACATGACTTCCAGTTCTTTCTCCGGAAGTTGTAGTTAAATAAAGGTCACTCTAGAGCTGCAGAGTAGTTCTAGCTCCGCACAGTAGTTCATTTGTAAATGCTTAAACTCTGATGTGAAACTACTGTCAGTATCATTTTGGGACAAAGGCATGTTTTATACAAAAAGGGATTTTGTCAGTTGTTTATAAGAAACCTCGTTTTGATAAAAGTTTTGTGATTAATTATTTAACATGCTTAAACCGGTTACTTGATGTGATAATTGGTTTGCACCGCTGGCATTATTTTCGGTCAGGGTTGTGTTAGGATACGTGCAGCGTACACGTACTACCCTGAATCCAGAAATGCAATTGCACGGTTTTGATTACACGTTTATCTAAAGGTTTTCAAATACTTGCAAAAAGAGACTGAGACCTTTTATGTTTTCAAAACGCGAAAAGTTTTTACTGTTTTTTTTCTAGGCTTGCTACGGGTTTCAGAACAACCATTCCCATTCCCATTCCCTAGCGCCGGTCTCGACACGAGTTTTTGAGTGAAAATCGGCTCGTGATAGGTTCAGAGTGAGATGATGTGGTGGTGTATTTAATTAAGTCTATCACTAAGTTTAGACCTGATAGTGATTGTTGTCTTGGTGAATTATTTGGTATAATAGGTGAAGATCGTTGTCCAGGACTGTTATGAATGGGTGGATCTGGCGAAGCTGGCTGGGTTTCTGCTAATGGTGAAATAGATAAGGGAGAAATAGAAGTAGGAGGAGTGTTAAGAGGCATACCTGGTTGCCCAACAAGAGGAGATGGAACTGACATAGTGAGCCATGGGGCTGTTTCATTATGTGAAACTGAAGTTGCAGTATGTGTTTTGCACGGAAATAATGTTTCATCAAATCGAACGTGTCGAGCAATATATACCCAGTCAGATTCTATATCATGGCACAAATGTCCATGATCATGAGGAGCATCTCCAAGATATACACAACACTTACTACGGAAAGCAAATTTACTTTTATTATATGGTCGAAGGTAAGGAAAGACGGCACAACCAAAAATTTGGAGGAAGTGTATTCTGGTGGTTTTTGGTAAAGTATTTAAAAAGGTACGTTATTTTGAACACTTGTACTAGGCAACAGATTAATCGATCGAATGCTAGAGGCGAAGGCGTAAGGCCAAAAACGAAAAGGGAAGTTTGAGTGGGCAAGAAGAGTTAAGCCTGTATCGACAATGTGACAAATTTTTCTTTCCGAAAGACCATTTTGTTCATGCGTGTAAGGACATGCGATTCGGTGCACAATTCCATTTTGTTTGAAGTAAGAGTGTAGTTTTTGGAATTCACCGCCCCAATCAGAGTGAAATGCTTTTATTTTTGAATGAAATTGAAGGGCAACAAAGGCTTCAAATTCTTTATAAACTCTAAAAGCATCACTTTTGTATTTCAATGGGAACAACCATGTGTAGCGACTAAAATCATCGACAAACAAAATAATATAATGAAAATTTAAATTACTGAGAACCGGGGAAGGACCCCAAATGTCCGAATGGACAATATCAAATGGTTTACAGCTTTTGTGTTCGACTAAAGCAAAAGGTAATTTAGCTAATTTTCCTAAACGAAAAGAGGAACAATTTAAGAAACTTGACGAGGAACTAGAAGAAATATTATTACTGGAAAGAATGTTGGAAACTGTTTTGTCGTGAGGGTGTCCCAACCGAGCGTGCCATGTTGAAAAGGAATCACATTCACCAAGGAAAGCAGATTTGGTGTCAGATTGAAGGTGGTACAGTCCATCTTTACTCTTGTCGCGCAACAGGATTTCCTTGTTCACCTGATCCTTGACAAAAAATGAGACGGTCAAAATTCAAAGAAGCAGTTATTATCTTTACTAAATTGCTTAACTGAAAATAAGGGTTTAGAAATATTTGGAGCAAGCAAAACATTGCGAAGTATTAACTCTTTTTGATCACAAAGCGAGGGATAATAGGCGTTACCTGTGTGAGAGATACGCACTGTTTGTCCATTACCAACCTTGATGTGGTCATTACCATGATAATTATGAATGTTAGATAAGGATGTCATGTCGGGTGTAATATGATGAGTAGCACCCGTGTCCGGAAACCAGCCTTGTGATGGTGGAGTAGCAGAGGGGGCCGGTTGATAACTGTTGGATGTGTGATGAACATAAGGTTGTTGCCAGTGATGATACTGTGGTGTTGATGACTGATCATAGAGCTGTTGTGGAGAGAAATAGTTTTGCTGCCATGCCATATTGGCCTGTGGACGAGGCGAATTGTGAGGTGCGTACCTTCGCCTGCAATGATCAGCCGTATGATTATGATAACCACAAATTTGACATTTTCTCTTATTATTACCTGATGGCTGTACAGAGGAATATGTGTTTGAATAAGGCGCCGACTGCGGACGAGGCTGCGATGGCCGATAAGAGATGTTGGCAGTGGGCAGTTCTTGCTGACTTTTCTAAAGGATTTCATGAGAAACTAGCTGGCTATACAGCTCTGAAAAAGAGACTGGCTCAGATCGTAAACTAAGCCCACAGATGATTGAATTAAATTCAAATCCGACATTGCGATAGATAATCGCATTGAATTCAGCCGCATGAATAGGACGGTCAGCAGCTGCGAGTTCGTCAGAAATAACTTTAGTTTTCTGTAAATATTGAGAAACAGATAGATCATGTTTCTTAAATTCTTGAAGCTCAATGTAGAGTTGTAGTTGTCGATTCTGAGATACAGAACCAAAAGCATTTTCTAGTGCTTTCCAGGCATCAAACGACGTTTGAGAGCCAATGATATATGAATATACCTCTTCGGATAGAGAGGACAACAACCAAGTTAGAAGTAACTGGTCTTTCTGAAACCAAGTTTTATAAGAGGGATTTGGAATAGGTTAACCATTGATTGTGGAGAGGATAGTCAATTATGGTGGAGGTGTGCCGTCAATCAGATCGGTCATCTTTTGATATTTTAGTAATGGAAGGAATTGTGTTTTCCATGCTAAGTAATTACAAAAATTTAGTTTTATGGCGAAAGAGTAATTTGTGGTGGGAGTTAAGATGGGAGGATGGGCAGGAACAATATGATTTTGGATATCTATGGAAGCTCTGATACCATGTAAATTTATGAAAACATAAAAGATTTTCTATGTATCATATTAATGAACTGTATCTGTTACATTTATACAAAGACTTATATGACTTATACTATAACATAAATAGTTAACTTGAGTCCTAATCTAACACAAAGGTTTTGTATTAATTATTAGATGTTATCTTAAGAGATAAGATAATTAATAATAATCAATAGCAAATCCTGTGTTTATTACAACAGTATTAACAGTAAATAAAACCGGTAATTGATAAGCCAAGCATCAGAGTCTCGGAGAGGTCCAACAACCCTAGTCTTTAGTTTGATGCACGATAATCGTACTGTAGGCGAGTAAGGTTATCTAGTCGGTTAAAATCCATTTTCTAGTTGAACTAGGTGGCGACTTTATTTTTCAAATTATTTTCAAATCGAGAAGTCAGCCATAAGCCTTGGGCGAGCGGCCCTGAACCCCGCTCCGCTCGCAGATATATAAAATAATATTTAAATAAAAAACATGTATAAGAAAGGTGGAGATAGAAATTAAAAAAATTAGTTATAAAAATTAAAAGTGAAAAAAAGTAAAATAAATAGATTTATAAAATAAGGACAATTTAATCAAATAAAATTGTTCTTTTAAATTTTTGGAATTCATTTGAATTCCACCTTTTTTAATTGGATTTACAATTCCTCATATTATTACTAAATTCAATTCCTGAATTTCAATTTCAAGAATCGTTTTAATACATTCATTCATTCTAAACACAAAAATTTTGAATTTCAAATTTACTACACATAATCTTAAGGAATTCATTCATTTCAAAGGGTACTTAGTATAATTTTTTATTTTCAAAAATAGTTTAGTCTCCGTTTATTATTCTATGGTTAGTGTTTTTTCAAAATTTAAATTATCTTCCATTAATATCAAATAGTTACAAATGTAAGAATTGAGAAAGAGTTTAACCGTTTCTAATAACCTGACATAGAACAGGAAGCAAAGCCTTATTTATAGATCGTCTTACAAAATCAAAATCAAAATCAAAATTATATAACTGCTCTTCCATCATAAGAATCCAATTCTTCGATGTCTAATAGAAGATTCACAAAAATTTCATAAAAAGCAACAAACAAACCTTTCTATATAGAAAGGGCAATAAAATTTTCAAAAATAAAGACAATCACTATAGCAAAAAGTATCAAAAAACAAAAACAAAAACATTAGTACAACCTCTAAACAATTTCATCTTTAGTCTTAAAAAAATCTTAATTTATCTCTGATTTTTTATTTGAATAGATATTGATATGATGTGTCTCGTCGATAAGTTTTCCAACAAAACCAAAAAAGATGAAAAGGGAGTCGGTTATTTATTTTATTTTATGTAAATAAAGAAATAAAAAAAGGAATGGCTACCTGTGAGCGGAGCGGGGTTCGGAGGCCGCTCGCCCAAAGCTTATTGTTGACTTCTCGATCTGGGAATGGGTTGAAAATGGAGTCGCCACCTAGTTCAACTAGGAAATCATTTTAACCGATTAGGTAACGTTACTCGCTTATGGGTAAGATTACCGTGCATCGAACCAAAAACTAGGGTCCGTGGACCTCCCTGAGACTCTTGTGCTTGGCTTATCTGTTACCGGCTTTATTTACTGGACATAATCGTTCTAATCTCATTTCGAAAGTATATGCAGTTTATAGGATATGAAAGTTGTAGATAAACAAGTATGAAAACAGTAAACACGTTTAACGCGTATATGAGTCGATCTGGACTGACATTTAAGGCAAGCAGCTAGTACTGCTAAACATATATCTAACCTTAGAGGTTTCTAGCAAGTAGCAAAATTCTAGCTGGTCTGGATATTTTACATGCACAAAGCCTAAACTGGATGTAAACTTTTGATTGGTTGATTTTATTAGGTGATTTTGAATAACCTATACAATCGTTACTATTTTTTCGTATTAGTCCTAAAATGTCTATTGACTAGCTGGAGTTGCATTATTTGGCTAATTTATATGATTAGTCCTTTAACCGATTAATTTGATATGCTTTTTAGAAAGCGTTAAACATTGCAAACTGGCACACGTTCAGTCGGTATACATGCAAGGTCAGAGATACTTTTAGACCTCGTTGACTTTCTGAGTGCCTTGCACTCGTGCAGGTTTGACCGTCGGTGTGGTCAGAATTAGCTCTTGTTCAGAACACGAAAGTTTTCCATCTCGTCTCTACGGTTCAATCAGTTTGAACCGCGGTTGATTCCAAGTTCTGGTGAACCCAAAATCTGCTCTGGAAGTTGCTGGGTTTGAGGGCCTCCGGCTCGTGGGGCTGGAATATTCTTTATGGTGCATCAGTGGACTTCGAGATCCTTTTTAGATCAGGTCTGACCCGTTACATTACAGAATATTAAACTGCATTGAATTCTCTATGTCTAGGTTCAAACCGGGCTTGATTTTGAGCCCGAACGAGCCCGAAAACGCGTTTGGCAGTCTGGAACGAAGTATAGAAGATTTGGGAAGCAATTATGAGGATCTTGATAAGATGAACACGGCGCCAGTGTGACTAACGGCGCCGACAGGTTGGAGTGGCGGCTTAGCCACCTTGTTTTGGCGGCGCCGCCGGTTGTAGAGGCGGTAGCGGCGGTGCGGGCAGGAGGTCCAGGGTTTTATGTTTTGGTTCGTTCTCACTCGTTTCAGCTCCGTTTTTCATGCAAAAGTAGTCAAAACGCATAAAATCGAACAAGAAATCCAAATACAGCATTTATAAAGCATTTAAACATGCTTTGGGCATAAAAATATGGATTTACAGCAGCTATATTAAGGTACTTTTCATGGCAAAAAAACACTAAAAACACCTAGAAATATGCTTTCTAAGGCATCTAATCGATTATTTTATGGGTTTGAACATAAAAACAGCTAACTAACAATTATTATCTTGCTTTTTCATCGAATTTATGGTAATTTAAAGCATTGAATTTAGCTAATATGACAATTTTGATGGCAAAACAACGAAACAAGCTAAACATGCAATCTAATCACAAAAATTCAGCAATTGCAATTAATATGACATCTAAGAAAATAAAGAATTTCAGAGGATCCTCAGAATCACCGGTCTGAGTCCTTGACTCGTTTGCTGGCAAATTGGATGCAGAATCCAGCTTCGAGTCTGTGCAGGCTGCGTTCTTGGAGAATCAACACGTACTTAGTGTTTTCAAGACTGGATTGAAGTGCAATTTTGTGTGTGGTGTGTGTGTAGTTCGGCCAAACCCTAGGGTTTCTACTAGGGGGTCGAATTTTGCTATCTATTTTTTACCTGTCTGGTTCGACCTCTGACACAGCGAGTTAACAGTACTATTTATAGAGGTTAATTAAGTTTAGGGTTTGCTAGGGTTAGGGTTTTGTCAGATTATTTTTATGCCTTTTTCTAATTTTAATTAATGTGTTTAAGATAAGTAATTAAGGTGTTTAGATTCGTGAAAACTACTCTAAAGGGAGCAAATCCCGTATTAAGACTTGATGGCTAAGAAAACACGCCTAAAAGTCAGTTTGGTGTCCGAAAGTATTAAAAACGACTGTTGGGTCCCTACGGGTTTGATTATGGTCAATTTTAGTCCGCAAAATTTGTAAATTGGCTCATAAACTTCTAAGATATTGTAATTAGTCCAATTTCTTAGACTTAAACTACAATCTCTTTGGATTTTTATAGGCTATTCACGGTTAATTACGTTTTTATCCTCCAGGTTTACAGCTATGAGCAGACTACGCCTGCTTAGACTCCAGCAAGCAAATCGATAGCTCGTCACCCGGACAGATTTCTCTGGGAATCACCATTGGACGCTTTAGTCCCTTATCAGTTTTTACCTGTCCGGAAAATAGGTGTCTACACTACCGCTAGCGGCAGAATATACCATTCACGGCAGCCGAAGCGGAAAAAAACAAACTCTTCACGGTTAGGGTTTTCTATTTTAGTGTTAATTAATTAAATCAAAAGACTTAATTAAAAAAAATCAATAGTTCTCAAACTTATTTTTGATACAAATGTAAATAAATAAAATTTAATGGTTTAATTTTTTTAGTTTTTTTACTTTTAAATTTTTAAAAAATTTATTTATTTTATTTCATTTAGTTTTTAAAACTAAAAAATAAAAAAATAGTTTTTTTTAAATAAAATATTAAAATTAAATTGAAATCGCTAACTAGAATTCAAAATACTTAAAATAAAATGTATAAAACAGTTAAAAACATCCTCAAACATGTTTCTTTAATGAAAATCATGACATTCATGGCAGTTTATATAGTTTATGGCAATTACAGACAATGAAAATCACTAAACAGGCATTCTAATAAATAGAATCGAAAATGTAATGCATATATGATAATAGAAAAATGATAAGAATGATTATGGATCCTCAGAAGTACCATTCTGAGTCCTGGGTTCGATTTTGGTGATCCGGATGTAGGATCCAGCTCTGGATCAAAGTGCAACATCGTCCTTATTGATTGATTGAAGCGTTCTAAGCTTGATTTGTTGTGTAGGATTGACTATTTTTTGTGTGTAGGTGTGGGTTGTGGTTCGGCCAGGGCTAGTAGAAGTTTAAGGTTTATGTGTTTGATCGTACTGTGCCAATTATTTGAGCCAATTAGAGGCTGAACTAGCAGAAACTTATACTTAGACATTTATAGACGACATCCTTAAGTTTCCGTACCAACAAACGGAACCTAATTTGGAGCTATATTGCTCGAGATATTGCCCTGGAAATATGGCTGTTCCGCAGCGCATTAATTCCAGCAACATCGTCAAATTCTCAAGTTATCTCTTTAACGTTTCGGTCGATTAAAACAGCCTAGATACTCAACATTACACCAATTTCTACAGCCTTTAATCATGTCATTATCACCAAATTTAACTCATTAAAATCTTAGTTCAAAGTTTAATTCAAAACAGTTTTTACGTTACGCTCGAAACTAGTTACGTAACACTTAGCGTTTGCGTCGATCTTAAGCGATACAACTATCGGGGAAGGGTGGCATCAGCCCCCATTTCACTATCCTTCGGCCCTCCCCTGTTTTGGCAGGGGAGGGGCTGCTCCAACCATGGTGCAACGCACCATGGCTGCTGAAACGCAGCCCCACCATGCGAAGCACGGTGGTCCCTTTCCCGTAGCCTCCATGGCCTTCAAAAGCCACCATCAACAAACCTACCTCCATTAAACCTTAACAATCAACCCTAACCAATTAACACAACTCTCACATCTCACCACAACACATCAAACCCAGCTCATAATTAATAATTCATGCCATAAACCATCAATTCTAACTTATTAATCATCATTTTAAAGCTTTAAATCATCATCAATACTAAGCTCAATCTAAGCAGAATTTTTACAGCAAAACCCTAACCAATAGCTGAGATTTTTACCTTGATTTGATGATCTCAATCAGTAGGTATCATTTTCCTCTTTCCGTTGCCGTAAGAATCACTCCAATCGGATCAGAAACGAAGAAGTTATGGAGTTTTGAAACTTTTTCATGTTGATTTCTCTAAGGAAGGAGATGAGCTCGTTTTTGGCAGCTGAAAATGGAATTATTCTGAGTTTAAATCACATAAAATAGGTTTTTATATTAATGGCAAAGTATCTCTTTTAATCCTTAGAGTTGCCACCTCACCTTTCAATTTCCAACTTTTCTTTCGTCCAATTTAACCCATTAATCGCT
Source organism: Mercurialis annua (assembly GCF_937616625.2). Taxonomy (NCBI): domain Eukaryota; kingdom Viridiplantae; phylum Streptophyta; class Magnoliopsida; order Malpighiales; family Euphorbiaceae; genus Mercurialis; species Mercurialis annua. The sequence continues at coordinate 12,602,441 of NC_065577.1, read as the reverse complement.
TAATCATTTGATCTTCATAAATTTCTTATTATCTATGTCCAAATAAATGATATCACCTTAATATCTCATAATTCTATTTCTGTAAGTTTATTTTAGCAATTTCCGGCTAAAAACGCTCAAAATTCAATTTTGAGCTAAAACACACTTTTTCCAACTTTTTTGTCCAAAACTCATTTTAGTACTTATCGATAATCAATTTATCGATATTATTTTTATAAACACTAATTCCCGTCAAAAATATATTAAATTTCTATTTTCGGGAATTAAACGCTTATTTTCCAATTTTGAGCTAAAGTTGACTTTTAGCCACTTTCGCACATTTATCTCTTTAACCCAGTTCCATTTTCCTTGTGGAATATTGTTGTTAAAATTTCCTTATTAAAATTCCAATGTCGACCTACTCGGGCCTTTTTTATTTAATTATTTTCCGATAATTCCTTTTCTGGCTGCTTTAACTGTTTAAATTTAGACACGTTGCTTACTTTGGCAACGTCGGTCATACGGGGTATTACAAATTTTCTCCATTGTTGATGCTAGCTAATATTAAATTTAATTAATATTGTTTCGTACTTTTTTTATTGTTATATCTTATATAGATATAATAAAAATGGTACTAGATCCATCTATTTATTATGGGTTTTAATATTAAAAACTATATCGAGATATCTTAACAATAAGGATGACGATATTTAGTCAGAAATGCAATTAAAATTTCATAATAGTTATTTTTAGTATTTTTATATGGAAATTGTTATGTCTTAGAGCATTCACAATGGACTCTTTAAAGTCCAAAATTCTTTATTATAAAGAGTATAAATAGAAGAAAATAAATGTTCCAATGGACTCTTGATTTTTAAAAATAAAAATAAGGAGTCACTTTGGCTTTCTATCCAACTCACTATTTCTACAAATATGCAAAGTGTCTATCATTTTTCATATCTATCTCACACTTTTTTTTGTTTCCTTTCAAATAATTTATATAGTTGGCTATTTCTTTTCTTTCTTTTCAAAAGATTAATTTTCCTATATGATAATTAGAGCTGTTCATGGGTTTGGATACCCGGCCCGTCCACCCAAGTCCGTCCTCTTAAGCCGGGCTTGGACATCAATTTTTGATCGCAAGTCCGGCCCGAGCCCGAAACCAAAAAATGCCCGATTTTTATGGACGGGCTAAGGCTTCTAATATTGTAAAAAAAAATAAGGTAAGCTCGTCCAAACCCGCCCCAAACCCGTAAAAATAGTGTATTAGGGCCGGGTTTGGATAGTATATTTAAAGCCCGAACCGGCTTTGGCGGGCTTGGGCTTCTCTTTAAAAAAGTCAAGTCTGCCCAAGCCTGGCCCGAATCCGCCCAAATCCGGCCCATGAACCGGTATAATGATAATGAACCATTTTAGCAAATTTAATTTTTGTGGCAGTGGAGTTGATGATGCCAAGGTTATTTCTTGATAAATGTTTTTACTATCTCAAATGAAAAGATTTGTAATTTGTTATTATTTGCTAATTTTTTTCTCATACTGTGTTACATATGCCAGAGTGCAGTTAAAGAAAAAGTAAATGAGTATGAAATAAATTAAAAATAGAGGAAAGGTGAAATAATAAAACTAAAAAAAAAGTCAAATAGCTAAAATAATAATTATTTAAAGAGTCTATGCACACAAATGAATTCTCCACTTTTTATAGATAAAGATGCTCTTCAATTATTTAAAAATGCTCTTTAAAATAAAGAGCATTGTAGAGATACTCTTACTTTATGAATTTTTTTTAGAGTAATGCTATATAACCCTACTTTTTAATCCACCTTCTTTAACCCACATGACGTGGCAACAAACTAGTGGATGTATTAAAAGTTGTTTTTTGAGATATACACTTTTGGAGGGAAATTGGACGAATTAAATGTTGTCACGTAAGGAGGGACAATGAAGGAGGTACAAAATGGTGTGTTAAATAGCATTTTCCTTTTTTTTTTATTCCTTCACAGAATTTATGAAGATCTTTAGAATACTATTCTAGATAAGCAACTATGTAATTTATTTTTAATTGATTATACGATCTGCAAGTAATATTGCGTATTTTTTATTCAAGCATCTTGCTCTATGTTAAAAAATTTAAAAATAAAAATGACATGTACAAGCATGTTTAATATAAGCTTTTTTGGCAGTAGCTTTTTAACATTAACTTAGAGCATATTTCATTATAAAAAAAATAAACTTACTCAAATAAATATTTTATTTACAAACATAATTTTTAAAATTCAACCTTTGATAAGAGACATCTCCATAATCTTCTTTCGGGATTGCTTTTCGTTCATGACGTAGGTAAATACAAATGTCCATATGTGCATCAACCACATATAGTTAAAGGAAGATTAGTCCATTCTTCAACGACATAGATTGATGTTAACCATTTTAATGCTTTGAGACATCACTTTATTTTAGATTGATATTTTCCATTTGGGACTTAAAATATTTTGGAGTTCAAAGAAAATTTATTACTGATTTTAAGACGACAAAAATTTGTAGATAAAAAACATTAAGTATGGGACATTAGGTGAAGAATGATATTTAGGTATTTATATTTTTTCCCTTTGGCGTATTTTAATGTCATACAAGGCATTTTACTTTCAAATTGGGGAATTTTGAATATATAATGATTTGGTTAAGTTGGCTTGCAAGGGTTAGGTTTATATATGTTTTTTCTGAATTCGTTTATGTCTAGTTAGAAGACGCATCGACAACATTTAGCATACATGGCGAGCACCAGCATGCCACATCAACGGAGACACTTTATAGGGCTATAATTGACACATAAAAATATGATTCAAAATACTATTAGGATGTTTTAAATATTATGACATAATGATAACTTTTACTAAATATTTGTCTTTTGGTCATTTTGTATAATTTAACTAATAAAATTCAAGCAGTTTTAGATTTAAACTAATGACAATTAAGGACTAGAATTTGTTATTTAATTAATTATTCAAATAATTATTGGATAATACCATCTTTTTAAAATTGAGTTTAAACCCTAAAATTTCTAAGTTAATTTTATTGTCATTATAAAGGGTTAATTACATATAAAATCACGACTTTTGCACTGATTCACGAAATAAACATGACTTCCAAAACGTGACAATCGAAGGCACAACCTTTCGTTATTTCAAATTCAATATTAGGGGCGTTTTCGCTGACGTGACAGGACACGCGGCAGATCCATTAGGTGTCCAAGTCTGCAAAATTTCACCAAAAGATGCGCCAATGCTGAATTTGAAATGAAACGAAAGGTTGTGTCTTCGATTGCCACGTTTTAAAAGTCATGTTTTTCTCGTGAATCATTGTAAAGGTCTTGATTTTATATGTAATTAACCCTATTATAAATTAACTTATAAATTTCTATAGTATTGTAATTAGTTCAATTAATTGATGGTTTCAAAAAGTCTAAAATATATTATTCTCTCTGAAATGATTTTTGTTGTACTTCAAACAAAAAGTGTCCATTAGTAAGAACGTCAGTATTCCAGATAATTTTTGATTTCATTAGATCAAGTGCTTAAGTGTGAACATTCATATATGGACACCGTTATCATTAAGTTTATAAACTTTGGATTTGAGCATATAGCATATATATTTAATATTATTTTTATCCTCACATTATCCATGACTTTCTTTTAAACTATACTTCACAAAAATGTATCCCACCATACATTTTGATGTTTCATTTTTATTTTCATAAATACTTCTAATATTATAAAAAAATTATTTATCTTTAAAAAATTATTATTTTACTGTGTTCAATTTTAACATTTTTTAATTTTTGCGTAAGATAACTTTTAGTTTAAACCTAAAAACTTGAATGATCATTCTTCAATTAGAGAGAGTGAAGGTGAACACAAAGGGAAAAGGCGAACATATCAATTCAAAAAAGTCAGTCTAATACGTCATACCAACTTCCATATTTTTTACAAGCCTCTTTAAACAACAATTTGCCGACTAGCTATGATGAAAAAAAGTCAACCTCAAGCCAACAAACGGCCCTAGGCGAATAACGACTCGACTGTCCTGAAATTGGTCTTAATTGAATATTTTTGCACGGTTTTAGGAAAACTAAGCTTAGATTTTTTAAATGTAAACCTTTAATGATGGTTTTAATTACTTACTCAAGGCATGCTTTAAGTATAAATGTGAACAATGAATCTTTATGTTTGAGGTCATGATGCTTAATTGGAAGTTGTTAAGATATAGTTAATATGCCGTATATTGTGTCCGCCAATTTAGGTTGAACTTGTTGATCACTTATATCCAATCCTATAAGATCATTCTTGGTATCATATTCAATAATATGATCATATTCACACCATAAATATTTCCTTATCTAGATTAAACTTAAAAAGATGCATTTTTGACATTCTATAATACAACATTATACTTTACTTTTGTAATAGTAAATGAGGATGCCTTATTATATTTTCCATTGATTTTTTAGCAGGGACAATCTCTTTAATTATTTGATAAAATGGCACAGTTAATACATCGCTTTTCTTCTTGAGAGCATGAACTCTTGTTGCACCAACAAGGCAAGCCTTAACAATTGTGATGTTGTATACATTAGTCAAATTCTTACTTAAGTTTTATCGTTCATTCTTTTCATCTCATTCAAAACATATGGCGAATGCAAGGTAATCATAAATATTCATTTAGGAAGTAAATATTTAAACTTTCATTAATTTTATATGTAATAAACTATATTTGCATATGGAAATCACTTTCATTAATCCAATATGTAACAAACTATATTTGCATATGGAAATCATTAGAATAAGCTTACAACCTAAATGATAAACTAAGTAAGAATCTTTATGTTTGAGGTCATGATGCTTAATTAAACGACGTACCAATTAAGTTTCTAAACACAAGTTCCTTCGCCAATTCAAGAAAATAAGCTACCATGTTAGCATTAACCTACAGTATAAAAATAAACAAACATGTGAATTAAAACTTATGGAAGAGAATGCAAAGTGTTTTTTTATTTGTATTCAAATAAGAAGTACAATAATGAAACTATTAAAACTTATCAAACTAATCAACATCAGCTTACACAACTCATTTCTCTTTCTTTATTATACAACTTTAGATTATCATTTTTCTTAACCATTTTTTCGACAACATTTTCTAATCAACAATATCTTGCTCCTTTTCATCTTCTCTCTCGACATTCTTACTACTTGTTTGTTTATGTTAAATATATGTTGTATATTAAGACTTTGTCCTCTAAGCTATTGATCTTGTCTAATAATACTTAATATTTAACTTATTATACAACAACTACCTCCTCATCATACCTGATGGATCCGGAGATGATATGAGGTACGGTTGATGTGCGGTACATCTGTTGATGTTGTGTGAACCTCCTGTGTGAAATATGAGTGTAGACACCTATTTTTAGGATAGGTAAAAAGTGATAAGGGACTGAAGCGTCCAATGATGATTTCCATAGAAAAGCGCCCAGGTGATGAGCTATTGATTTGCTTGTTGGAATCCAAGCGGGCATAATCAGTGCATAGCTGCGAGCTTGAAGAATTAAAGCGTAATTAGCCGTATATGGCCTATAAAAATCCAAAGAGATTGTAGTCTAAATTCAAAAATTGGACTACTTACAATATCTTAAAAGTTTATGGGCGAATTTGCAAGTTTGACGGACTAAAATTGACCATGTCCAAACCCTTAGGGTTCCAATAGACTTTTTAAATACTTTCAGACACCAAAATGACTTTTAAGCATGTTTACTTAGCCATCAAGTCTTAGTTGGGATTCACTCATTTTAAAGTAGTTTTTTCCTGGGTTTTTGACAAATTTGTTCCTGTTAAATTTAAGAAATTTCAATTTTATGCCTGCTCTTAAAAAATACTAATTTTGTGGCTGCCCCCCCCCCCCCCCAATCCGCATTCTTGAAATGCGGATTGGGTGAGCAATCCGCATTGAAAATGCGGCGGATTGTATGAAACATGTTAGGTAAAATTATTATTTTAGTTCCTAATTTAAAGCAATGATTTATTACTTCCTTCTTATTTTTATCTTTATTATCAATATGAAATATGGTTAATAATCTGTTCAATCCTTCATTTTTTTAACTTATACGATCATTCTTTTAAACTTTTTTTAACTTAACTATCAAATATTCGATTAAACTTAATTATTTATGTATTATTTAAGTGTAAAATTAATTTATAGGTGTCCTAGGAAGTAGGTCGTAATTATAAAAATTTAAAATTTAAATTTGGCAATTTAAATTTTAATAACCAGTTTTGAATGAAACAAATTAAGTTTAGAGGGTAGATATATTAAAAATTAATATATCGATGTACATCTCTAAATGTAGAGATAAAAGTTTCGAATAAAACCCCGAAATTAAAATGTCAAAATTTAAAAATTTCGACGTAATATAAAAGTATATAAGTTAAGCTATATATATAAATTGTATTTATATATAGTAAATAAATAAAAAGGAAAAAAAGATTCAATTTAATCCCTAAATTTTCTTCCCCATCATACTCCTTCCACCGCCTCTCTTCTTTTCTTTTCTTTTTTCTTAATTTACTTATTTATATCTTAACTTATATACTTTTATATTACGTTGAAACTTTCAAATTTCGACATTTTATATGGTCGTGGGTTCGATTCCCACAGACGGCGTCAAATGATAACTTGTGGATTGGGGGCGCGTCTCAGGTCCGAAAGTATCTTCAAGGGTGCACCTGAAAAACACAACACAACCGCTAGAAGGGTGCCAGAAGGGGATTCCAACAGACCTCTCCGACGGTTAAGTCAATAAATATTTTAGTGAGAGAAAGAATAAAAAGTGAAAGATAGTTAAGAGTTGAGAGAGGAAAAGAGTATCAACCTTTTTACCTACTTTTTCTTAGTCTTGTATACTATAGTTTTGTTCCTCTTTGTCTGGGCCGACAAACCTGTTGTAATTCTATTTGTCTGTTCAGTGGTTGCTGAAAATGTCACTGTACCTTATGTCAGGCTGTCGCCTGGTAATTAGAGAAGTCATGTTCGGTAGAACCGAGGTATGTTGTCTCGGCCAGAGGTGTTGTGATCAGTTTAACCGGTTTTGTTCGTAAGCAGAGTTTATGCTTTTCTGTGTTGGGTCTTTGTAACCTTCGTTCATATGCCTTCTTCAGTTGTATTGGGTTGATTGCGTATGTTTTTATCTAAACCGGTCTTATTATGCCTGTCTCTGTCTAAACCGATCTTATTATGTCTGTCTCGGTTTCTGTTGCCTCATGTTGAGGTAAGTCCATCTATTGTGCTATCAATTCCAAACCTTGTATATATATCAACTGCGTGTGGGCAATGATTATATTGTTTACATCTTTTCAAAAGCATGACCATATCTAATTATTAACAGGTTAAAGGACTAACCACGTTAATTAGCTTAATCAATCAAATCCAGCAAATCACTTAGAAATCTTAGGACTGCCATGAATACATAATTAATGGTTGTAGAGACATTCAAGATGACTAATAATAAAATCAATTTCTCTTAGACATCCGGTTTAGGCTTTATGCATGTAAATATATCTAGACTATCCATTATTCGATTACTTGATAGAAATTGTCAAGTTTAGATGTATGCTTAGGGATAAATGCTATTTGCCACAAATGCAGTCCAGATTGAATCATATGCGAGTCTCTGTGTTTACACGCTTTCAAATTTATTTATATTCCAGCATTATATCATGTGGACTGTTTTTTATGTTGAGATGAGATAATCCGATATGCCATACAAATTTTCGATGTATTCGATAAGCCAAATATTCGGTCTTTTGGTCCGGCATACGATAATCTCACTCATAAGCGAGTGAGGTTATCTAGTTCGTATAGAAGGCATTCCTAGCTGAGCTAGGTGGCGAATAGTCCTGCCATAAGCCTGGGCGAGCGGCCCCCGAAACCCGCTCCGCTCACAATGAGTAGAAGCGATATGGATGAACCTTGGGTTACTAATCCTGGGTTCACTCTGATGCTTAAGTTAATAGTGTGAATGTCTAAGATGTAATGTGATGAACGTATCCAAGTGAGTGGGGTTATTACCTTTTATAGGTTGTTCCGCGTAACCTTTCCTTTTTTAGCGATGTGGGATTTTAGGCTTTTCTAGACTTCCTTCATTAATCCCCCTCCTTTTGATGATTTGTGACGGCTAGGTATTTATGCCTATGTCAGTACAATCTAAGCAATCTTGTTTTTGAGCAGCGCTCCTATTTTTTTGGTCATATCAAAAAATTTGTGGATGTCCGGTATTCCTGGGAGTGCTTTTGGTACCAACGGAAATGCGGCTTTACTTAATGTTCTGAGAACTAATCGGAAGATTTGGAGCGAAGCTCCTTTAGATCGTTCAGCTCTGAGAACAATAAAGTAAAGTCGGGTTTCCTGGTGTTTTTCCTTCTTGGCACCATCAGGGACACGACTACATTTCCTGTTGACATAGCTAATTGGAAATCTTGGGGTTGAACTTTTAAAGGCCGGTTAGTTATGAGAACAGTGAAAGTGAGTTGGACTCCCAGGTGCATTTCTTGTTGGGAGATCCTTCTTTTGCTTCCTCTTCCTTTCTTTCCTTTCTTTTGCTTATGGGTGTTTGTATGCTCCTTTTATCATGCCTTACAATTTTTTCCCTCGTCGTGATTTAATGCTCCTTGGGCTTCGGGCGACTGTTACTCTTCCTTTGTTTTTTGCGGTTTTCTCTTGTCCACGTTATCTATCTCCTGGGATTCCAACTATTTATATTAAAGACATGTCTTTTCAGTTTACCTCTCTCTGATTTTATATCTTTTTGTCCCTTTTGCCCTCCCTTTAGTTTTCAAACTGTTGTCCTTTGGCTTACCCTTCTTCTTATAAATAGAGCTTTCCTTGGGATTATACTTCTTTTTCTCATTCTTTCATTGTCTCTCCTTATTTCCTTTCAGCGACCTTATATTTCAGAGATGGTCAGTAATATTTTTGATGCTATGGATGATGGTCTAATGAGTGATGATGACTGCGTCATTCTGAGCCTTCCATGTTGGACCGGCCTTCCATTGTGTCGTTTATTGGTATGTCTACCCTTCCTTCTCTGGCTATGTGCGTTGCTTTTCCCACGGTAGTTGCTTCGCTTGGTTCTTTGCCCTCAAGGTCTTCTACCGGTGGGCTATCTTCTGTAGCCACAGCTTCCATTGTTATATCTACCATTCCTTCCTCGTCTGGTGTTGTTACTCCGGCATCAACTGCTGGTAAGGCGGGCAAGAAACAGCCGACCACTTCTCTCCCGTTTGTTGAACCTTATATAGAGCAGCGTGCTAGGTGAGATTCTCCTCACAGTCTGCTAGTTCTTTAAGAGAACGTGGTTAACTAAGATAGTTATGTTCTTCCCATGGGGTCCTCGCTGAAGTCCAGCCATGTGTGTTTGTCATTGAGTCACTTTTAGGGTCATTAGAGCTAGACATCTTCTTACGACAGTTTACCTGGTAGGGAGGTTGGCCATAAGATCTTTTCTCAGGCTCTCAACATGTTGGATGGCATTCGCCGGCTGGAGGGTGAGCGCACTAGGTTATCCAATTATGTTGATAGTCGTTAGGATCTCAATGCCCAACTGAAGGAGATAAAGAAGGTTTTTGAGAGGATGCGGGATGCTTCCCCTGGGGAGCAAGAGGAGATAACTTCTCTGAAAGTTGTTATTAATTATTTGCTGGCGAGCTTGCATGACAAGACTGCTCTTGTTTCCTCGTTAGAGCAACAGCCTTCGAGCTAAGAAGGTTGAAGAGCTTTAGAAGGTTGCCTGTATCCAACTGATCGTTTCTTGGACATGGAGAAGTCTTTGAACAATGCTACCCTTGATATGAGTGAAGCTGTCGCGGAGAGGGAGAAGATTGAGCTGGAGTCTCAATCGCTTGAAGTTCAGTTTAAGGAGTCTGTTGAGGTGGTTCCTCTTATGTTCCAACGGTAGCATTGGCACGTTCGAGCCGCGATTCTTCAGGCGCATCCCGGGACGGATGCTTCTTTTTTACAGGTTGACTTGAGCCGCTTTAAGAGTTGGTGTTTATCTCTTTTGCACAAGCGAAAGCGTCTTGTCCATGCTACTTTTTCGCCAGATAGTGTGGTTGTCCCTTCCTCTTTGCCTCCTTTGGCGACTTCTATCGACCTTCCATCTGCTTCTTCGGTTCCAGAATGTGTGGCTTCCTCTACTGATCATGTTGCTCGCCTTTTGGAGGGTGCTACTGTTGTTTTCTCTCTCAGCTGAAGAAGACTTAACTTCTATTTTGTTTTTGTTGTATTGTTATTTTTCTAGGAGCGTGGCCCCGGTTTTTGCCCTGTTTTTATTATATTATGTATATACTTTATTTTATTTTATATATATATATATAATGTAATACACTTGCAATTTTGGTTTCCCGCCGTTTGTAGACTTTATGTGATTGTTTGTGCGATGTTCCTTCTTTTCCCTTTGTTTTTTTATTTTGTTTGTTGCTTGTCTTTCTTTTGGCTTTGGGCTCAATTTTCTTCCTTCTTCTTTCATTCTCTTGTGTGTTGCCGTTGTGTATTTATGCGTTTTATTTTGTGTTTTCCGTTGTTCTTTGAGAGGTGTTTCTAATTTTCTTGATTGTTTATCATTTGAGAAATGTTTCTCAATTTTGGCCATTGCTTTACGAGAAATGTTAATCGTATGTTCTATCTGTTGCCTTATGAGAAATGTTTCTCATATATTTTGTTGGTGTTGCGTTGTTGTTCGTTCATCTTTTTTGTTTTAGTTTGCTGTAGTTGAGGGACCGGGCCCTAAAATGCTCGAGGGTTATAGCCCTGGCATATCGTATCTTTTGTTTAGTCTTGTTTTGTTGCTTGTATTGGCATATCTTCCAAAATTCCATTCTTCATATATAATTGTTGTTACAATTTTGCACGTTGCTCTCCCTATTTTACCACCTTTCTTTTCCCATACTACTCTTTCTCTTTTTCCTTATCTTCTTCTCTAGTTTCTTCCATGGCTACTAGGTAGCACCTTGCAGCCACTTGCTGATCTCCTTTGACGGTTACAACTCTCCCTGCTATTGGTATTTTCATTGTCAAATATCGGATGCTTGTGATTGCGCTAGAATCGTAGAGAAATGGCCTTTTCAGTATCCCATTGTATGCGAATGGCATATCAACTATGCTGAATTGGATCTTGATCTCTTTGTTGCCTCTTCCCCCTTTTCAAATTTCAAAATTAGGTCTGCTAGGCTTTTCGGCTGGATGAAGGTTCCTCCTAGACCGACAATCGGTGTTGGGCAATGCTTTAGCCATGTAGTTGCCGACACTTCCTTCATTAGTCAGCAGCTTCATCACCATGTAGTTGTTTATAATCCCTTCTATTACTAGGGCATTATTAGGGAGGGCTTGTACATGCGTCCCATCTTCCGGTCCGAAGGAGATGACATTTATTGTGCTCGACTATCCTTGGATTCTCCCGGATATTTGCATGATCTCTGCCATGGATCTCTTCCTGGCGGTTCTAGGGGTTTTTCCTGTAATGAAAATGTTGATCTCTCATGCTATTTCTTTTTTCTTTCCTTTGTCTTCTTCCTTCTTGACCTCTTGCTCCGTCTCCTCTTTATATTGCTCCTTTTCTTCCTTTCCTCGTGTGAACTTCCTTAGTGACTCTGATTCAATCAGTTTCTCGATTTCCTTCTTCAGGTCGATCGTAACATTCCTCCGTGTCATGCCCGTAGTCCTCATGGAACTTGCAGTACCTATTTTTATCTCTTGACCCATTTCTGTGAATCCTCATCCCTGGCTAGGTCATAGGAGTCCGATTTTCATTAACCCACATCAGAACATTGGCTCTAGAGGTGTTGAGAGGCGTGAACACTTTGCTTCGGTCCCCTATACCTTCCACTTCTGTAGTCCCCTCTAATGTATATGCTGTCGCTTCTCTAGTGGCTGGTATTTTGATAAGGTGTACCTGATGATGCTTTGATGATTGCTCGTACTGTCTTTTCGTGAGCTGAATGTGTGTCTTTGTGACGATCCTCCGTTTTCCTCCTTATTGGGTGCATCCATGTTCTTTCGCCTGCTCTCATCGTCTACATTTATGCAATTTTGAGCTACCGTCATAACTTCTTGATAGGTCTTGGGTTTCCTTGAGCTTAGCTTATCTTCTAGTACACCCATCTGGATGCCCTTTTTCAGCGCTTGTACTATCGTATCATTGTTTAGGTCTTCGAATCTTACGACTTCGTTGTTGAATCTCTCAATATACGCCCTTAGTTCTTCCTCTTCTTGTCTACACCTGTATAATTTCTCTGAACTTCTTTTTGGTGGGATGTTTGTGAAAAACCTCATCACAAATTCTTGATTTAGCTTCATCACGAAAAACCTCATCACTAAGGTTTGGGTAGTCCCGGCTCCCAGGTTGTTCAACCACCATTGTGCTGTTTCGCTAAGCGTCGTGGGGAAGGTTTTGCAGAGTATCGCGTCAGTTACATCTAGGAGGACCATCTTATTATAGAATTACGTCACATGTTTTTCGGGGCACTCCGTTTCGCCAAAATTGTCGAATTTCGGTATTTTAAACCCTTTTTCAGAGAGGATTTCAGCGGCCAGCGGTGACTTTCCTCGTGTCAGGCTTTTGGGGATGATATGCTCCCTTACCTTGTCTTCTGTCGCTGATTTCATGGCTTCTGCTATCAATCTCTACACCTCTAACAGGTTCATCCCTTCTGTTGCTATTTCTTATTGCCTTCTCCTTACTGTCTTCTAGACGATTTCCTCTATTTTTTTATCTTTGTCCCAGTGGTCGGCTGCTTCCTCTTCATCTCCTGGTCCTTCTTTGTCTTGATCTGTTAGTTGTATCGGTCCATCCTGAAGGTTCCTTCTTCTCTACGTTCGTCTTCTTGGTCTTCGTCTATCCTTCTCCTAGGCGTCTGTGACCTAACCGAGCTGGTTGCCTCGCCATCACTGTTGCTATGTCCGCTCAGAACCGCTTTATAGCTCCATCAATAATCTGATTGATCACCTCTTGTAAAGTAGGATCGGAACTCCCTCCTTGGCTAGTCTTGAATGTTCTGAATCCCTGGAAGTGGATCAGTTACGCTCGTCCTGTTGGGTGTGTAGGTATGGGGTGAAGGGAGTATCGATAGTTGTTTGCCACATGTCTGGGTTGAGAGGGCCTTTTTCTTTGATTACTGGGATTGGTGGGTTTTTCTTGGTCTTCGTCATCTCTGAGATCTAATCACTAAATTTATATTAGAAACTAGGCTCCCACAAACGGCGCCAAATGATGGATCCGGAGATAATATGAGGTACGGTTGATGTGCGGTATGTCTGATGATGGTCGTGTGAACCCCCTATGAGAAATATGAGTAGAGATAGCGATAGGGATGAATTTTGGGTTACTAACTCCGTGTTCATTCCAATGCTTAAATGAATAGTGTGAATGTTTAAGACGTAATGTGATGAACGTACCCAAGTGAGTTGGGTTGTTACTTTTTTATAGGCTGTTCGCGTAACCTTTCCCTTCTTAGCGATGTGGGATTTTATGCTTTTTCTAGAGTTCTATCAATATTAATGAAATAATCCAAGGTCATCATTATAAACAATTAAATTACACCATCCTAATCACTCTGAACGACATGTTTTACTTTCTAAATAGAAAATTTGACATATGCATAAGAAGTTAAATGAACATAAAATGAAATATGTATGGAGAAAACTTAACATGAACAATTATTCTGTCATTGCGAAAACTTATCAGCATCATTAATTTTCAAAAGAAATAAGGACAACCTATATTCGTTACTAGTAAAATGATTACCCTCATATTATAAAAGCGAAGAACTTAAAAAATATAAATGACATTTAAAAGCATGTTGAATATAATGATTTTGATAATAGCTTTTTGATAGTAACATAAAGCATATTTCATTTAGAAAGAAAACGAAAAGAAAATTTATTCAAATAAATATTTCATTTCCAAACGAAATTTACAAAATTTACAATCCGACCTTTGATGAAGGACATCTCCAGAATCTTATGTCGGGATTGATTCTTCTTTATGATGTATGTAAATACAAACGCTCATGTGTGCATCGATCACATAGAGTTGTTAAAAGAAGAATAATCTAGTTTTCATACACATTAATTGTTATTCAACCATTCTAATACTTTGAGACATTTTTTTGTTTTTAAATTATGGTTTGCATTTTGAAACTTAAAATATTTTGAAGTTCAAGCAAATTTGATACAGATTTGAAGAAGACAACGATTTACAAGGCTAAAATATTAGGATTGAGATATTAAGTGAAGAATGATACTTAGAGATTTAATTTTTTTTCCTTCAACGCGTTTCAATGTCAATCAAGTCATTTTTCTTTCAAAATGGGGAGTGTTGCATGAATAGATGGTTTGGTTTGTTTGATATGCAAAAGTTCAGTTTTAAAAGATTAGACTTAGGTTATTTCTGGATTCGCCGGGTTCGAAGGTGACTCGACAACATTTAGCATGTTAGATTCCATCTTAAAACCAATTGGTGTCAAGTGGAGGTGCCCAACTAATATTTAAACACATGTCCATTCACACACATAACCAATGTGGGATTCCCACTTCAATACCCCCCCTCACGCGTAGCGTGTCCGGGCCGAGCAACCAATCCCCCCTCACGCATCTTACGTGGGCTGGGCCAAATTCAAATTGTGTGAATGGACAAGACTCTGATACCATATTAGATTCCATCTTAAAACCAATTGGTGTCAAGTGGAGGTGCCCAACTAATATTTAAACACATGTCCATTCACACACACAACTAATGTGCGATTCCCACTACTAATATGTCGCATCAGTAGAGACACACGCTTTGCAAAGGATGTACATAATCAAAAGAGAGAAATACGATTCATTTTACAACTAAAACACTTTAAATGTTCGGATATAATAAGAACCTATAATAGATGTTTGGCCATTTTGATAATTTGACCTAATTGAAATAATAAAATCCCAACAATTAATGTTAGAAAGAATCACAATTAAGAATAAGTATTTTCTATCTAATTAATTAATGGATAATACCATCCATTTATTTT
The DNA here is from genome assembly GCF_937616625.2 of Mercurialis annua. NCBI lineage: Eukaryota > Viridiplantae > Streptophyta > Magnoliopsida > Malpighiales > Euphorbiaceae > Mercurialis > Mercurialis annua. Next base: position 12,587,355 of record NC_065577.1, on the reverse strand, counting down.
TTAGATTTTTATCCCAATTTTTTAAAAATTAATTTTGTTATTATTACGAATTGTATCATAAATTTCTAAGTTATTCAAATGACCAAATCAACTCATCACCCGATATTGTATCTTTGAATATCATTATAAAACGAACAAAGGGTTATCTCGAATTTATTAAGGATCAAATAAGTCCAATTTAATTTTTTTAAATCAATTACGTACTCAAATTTTTTTAGTTCAATTAGGTACTCGAACCCTTTTAATTTAGGTCAAGTAACCTCTTCAAATGCATGAGTTATTTGACGTCCAAGACACAAGTTTGGTGACCTAGTTACCTAATAATATAAAAAATGACTTATTTGATTCGAAATCACAAATTTAAAAATTTAATTGTTTAAAAAAAATTACAAGACACTTATTTAATCTTGAGACACAAATTTAATGACCTCGTTCGTGCTTTCTTCATTATAAAACTCTATAGTTTCTACTAATACATCATAAATTTGCTATTATTTCAAGCAAAAGAATTAGATGTTTTTGGGCTAACCAAACAGGTATGGATTTACATGTTTCAAAACCCAATAACACAACAATCCTCAACCATATCAAAAAGCCCAACAAATCAATCGAGTTCGCGATTCACTACTTTTAGGGTTTGCAGGGTTTTGCGCTATTTCTACTCATTTTGCTGTCTTACGCCGCATATATAAACCTTCGTTTTACTCATCTCCAAGCTTCTTCTTCTGAACACAGAGACAACTCAAGGCGTAAGTGAAAGGACCTGCAAAAATGGCACCGAAGACCAGAACACCCAAAGTTAGCCGGAACCCAGATCTGGTTCGAGGAATCGGCAAGTACTCCAGGTCTAAGATGTACCACAAGAGAGGTTTGTGGGCTATCAAGGCCAAAAATGGCGGCGTTTTCCCCAAACACGACCCTAAACCTAAACCAGCTGGTCCTGCTGAGAAACCACCCAAGTTTTACCCAGCTGATGATGTCAAGAAACCCTTGATTAACAAGCGTAAACCCAAGCCCACCAAGCTCAGGTTAGCGTTTTTTTTTTAATTTTGTTTGTTGTTATTGGGATTTGATTTTGATGTGTTTGATGTTTGTTTAAATGGGTTTGATGATCTGTTGGAAAAGACTGTAAATTGATTTAAAATGCTCAATTTTTTGTGATGTTCTTTGGTAAATCTATATGCTTGGGCTAGGTAGCAAGGACACTGGGAACAGGACACTTGGACACGGAGAAACGATGTTAATTTAAAGATAAGTATGTAAAATGAAGCACCCGACACATTTCTGAAAGGGGAAATGTTGATTGAATGAAAATGTTGACTGAATGAAGTGTCCGTGCTACCTAGTGCACGGGTAAATGTGTGCTATTTGGGATGAAATGTGATTGAACTGAATACTTTTGTTGCTTGTTTGATCTGCCAATTAGAAATATGCATAATGTTTAACCACTTCATTTACTATGCCCAACAGTAAGGTAGTGTTATGATTTTGTAATTGCAGGGCTAGCATTACTCCAGGGACTGTGTTAATCATTCTTGCTGGAAGGTTCAAGGGCAAGAGAGTTGTGTTCTTGAAGCAGCTTCCTTCTGGCTTGCTTTTGATCACTGGTATGCATCATTTCGTTTCTTGTTTTCTTTTGTTTTTGTGATTAATTTCTATATTTGTAAATGCATTTTTCGTATGATTTGGAATTGAATTAGTTTTGTAATTAATATTTAGTGTCGATCCTATGGATTGGTTTAAAAAAAAGTTGGGATTTCTGTATAAGTTCGAGCCAACAACAAATAAAAATTGGCTTTCTCTGTGTAGAGAAAGGAATCAAATTTTGGTTATTGCATCATTTTCTCTTTTCTGCAACCGACATGACTGTATGGCTGCTTTTAAACTTAGTTATATAGCTGTGTGAATGCATAGCTTTCTTTTTTAGTGAATATCACAAGTTCTTTAAATTTATATTATATTGTCTTCGAGTTTATATGCATATAATTGTATAATTTTATGAATTTCTAAGATGGAAGCATTTTAATTCTCCAAGAAACATATAGCCAAGTTTATGAGCATTCTGGGACTGGATATTTGTTTTTGTGCAAGAACTTTACAATTCAGCGCACTGTATTATTTATGCATTATACGCTGATTTATGTTCTTATCCGGTGCAGGACCATTTAAGATTAATGGAGTGCCTTTGAGGAGAGTGAATCAATCATATGTGATTGGAACTTCAACCAAGGTTGACATTTCTGGGGTTAACGTGGATAAGTTTGATGACAAATTCTTTGCCAAGCAAGCTGAGAAGAAGACAAAGAAGGGAGAAGGCGAGTTTTTTGACTCAGAGAAAGAGGTACACTTTTTAACATCTCACATTGGATAATCAGTTAGTCTGATTTTATTGCATTTCTTTGTATTTCGCGATACTGAATTGGACTGACCCACATTACAGTCAAAGAATGTTCTTCCACAAGAGAAGAAAGACGAACAAAAGACGGTGGACACTGCATTGATTAAATCTATTGAAGCTGTTCCAGAATTGAAGACTTATCTAGCTGCAAGATTTTCTCTCAAGGCAGGAATGAAGCCCCATGAGCTTGTCTTTTAGACAAAAAAAGGTTTTAGGATTGTGTTTCTATGACTTTCTTGAATAGTTGTACTGTTCCAATTTTTGCAGTAGACGGCTTTGTGAACATCTTTTATGGGGATGCATTGTGCAACGGATTGTTCCTTTTTCAGTTTTTGTTCGATTTTCTGAATAGACTACTGATTAGTCCAATCTATATTACATATAATTTTATTTCTTTTCATCTGCTTTGTCTTGATTTTTTGATGCCCGATTGAAATTTATGTGTTCTTTTGGGGTTATGACAATGTGCTCTAATTTAATTAAACCAAGCGGAAATGTCTTATGATATTTTATTTCCAGATTTCGGAATTGTATAGGATCATACGGTGAACACTTAGATATCATGTCAGTAGTGGTTCATCAGTCACCAAATGTTGATGTAATTCTAATAATAATATTTAATTGCATGTCTAAATATGCAGATTTATCAGCTGTTATACAAACTCTGTACTGGAAGTGGAAGCAGCATGAATAAATTAGAAAATCTCCAATCAATTTTTATTTCAACTTGAAAAAGAAACATGTTATGAGAAACTGAAAACTACACATTTCATCAGAAAAAAAACTGATACACAACTTAGAAGCAACTACTTATAATAAGCTGTCTGTTCTAGCAGGCAATCTCTTGAAGAAATTACTTGGCACAGAAGGCAGCTTACTTCGAAACCTAGGATGCCGTAAATAATACAAACCAGCAACTAAAGCCACCACTCTGAATGGTGTTACGTAAAGCACTACAGCTGCACAAAGACAGAACAGAACAAAAAGACTCGTTGCCCTCGTGTCTCTCCAGCTGAGCACCGACCCCAATCTCTCCCCTTGAGTTGCAATGTCGCCTACTACTGTTTGAATCCTTCCTGCAACACTTCTAAGCCTGTCATACCTCATCCGAACTAAATCGTGAGATTTTGAAGTTGGAAATGTGTCGAATTCTTCATCGAGTTCATCTGGGTGCACTGCTTCTGCCCACGATAGCTTTGTATCCATATGAGGTGGATGCCTTGGCCGGAATCTATAGTTCCATAATCCAATAAGAAACATGTAGAGAAATAGAGTTGGAAGTACCAACTCTGGATACCAAATTAGTATCAGAAACAGAACATGAACTAGGATTGAAGTGACCGGATTCCTCCATTGGCAAATATCACCAAACCATCGGCTCATTGAGAAAATACCCGAAAAAAGAGACATGATTCTGAAGAAGTTAGCTTTGCTTCTTCTCATGCTCCATATGTGGGAATCCACATCTAACATGTATTCTACAACTTCTTTTCTCAATGGAGGTTCCGCTCGTCCAAGCCTCATTGCTACAATGCTCATGGCCTGGTATCTTAAGCTATCTACTTGATTCACTGTAAATGGATGCAAATAATGCATTTTAGGAAGCAAAGGATGCCCATACACATATATCATGTTAGCAAGAGAAAGAGTAGTGAATCGAACCGCTAGTTGAAGTTCACCCATTTTCTTCACTCCAGCTGGGTGCAGAACAAGTAGTGGATAAGAATTTGTATAAATTCGGAAAGCTTCCAAGGTTGAGAGGCGGATTCTAACTTTTCCGATTCGCGAATCTCTTGCTGCATTTGGAGCATTTGGTTTCTCACCACCTCCTAAATGGCAATTGTCAAAAACTCCCAATGTTATGACTGTGCAGGGGTCATAGACTTCCCAAGTATATTGCTCATTCCATTTCGGGTTCAAAGTGTCGAGAATTGTTCGCGTTCGAACCCATTTCTGACCATACTTAGCTACACAATAAGCATCAGTACTACCTCTACCATCCTTGATCTTCATTGGAAGTAGACCTTGTGCACCCAAGATGCCTACTTCCAATATCCCAACCGGTTGCTTCCAAAGCTGCCTGGCTGTTGGCCGTTGATCGCTGAGGTACATTGTTGATTCATCCAGGACATGATATCCACCTTCAAGACAAGCTCTCAGGTGAATCCTGCTCGAAAATTTCAGCTCTAGTTTCCTTCTATCAGCTTCCAAGACACCAAAACTAAACTTCTCAAGATTGAACCATCTAGAATGAACCGGACGATGATCTAGCCTTTTCTCAAATGAGTCGAGTGGTAAGCTTATCTTTCCCAACACATCATCTCTCGAAGGGTGAACTCGATCCTCAACCGTGAGCAGAAGCTGCTCCTCAAAAGGCTCAGCTACAACAAACACCAAGTCTTCATTCCAAATCGGATGACCTGTTTGAACGGGGTTCGCCTTAGTCTTCAGAATTTGATTCCCAACCTGAACTTTAACAAATACTTCTGGGATACGGCTCCTATCACTCGGAACTATATCCTGAGATTCAATCACATTAATCCTCAGGTACCACAATTTTGGCGATACATAAACTTTTGACCTGATGCTAACAAGTCCCTCTCCATATACTGCAGAAGCATCTGCATGCCATGCTTCTGGAAAGGCCTCATCAGCTTGTGTTCCCATCCAAACTGCAAGCATTATATCTCCCCTCACCTTCCCTTCTCCGCGTCGATCCTCAAGCCTATACCACTGAGGTGCCAGTGGGCTGTCAGGTGGAACTCTACTCGGAACCTCATTCAAATCAAAAACTACCCTTCCAAGGTAATCATCTCTGCCCACCATATCTCTGTCTTTGACAAAGATTTCCAAAACCGATGACTGAATCCGCTCTTTTGAGAAAGCGAAGACTTGGTTCCACTCCGGATTCATTTTCCTCTCAAAATGCTTTGTTCTTCCTTTGTAGTTCCCAAGCTTTAGTTCTACATAAGGATCACAACTTCCAGTAATTGAGCTTGGAGGAAGGTCTTTGGCCTTGACCACTCGGACAAATAGATACGACATTTGCTCGACAAGGTCATAAGTGCTTGCATATCGCTCACTATTCATCCATCCTCTTCCTCCATACACTCCACCCGCAGGCCACCGCTCCCCGAGCTGCGGATTTGTGTCCTTCAAGGAGTAGTCATCTTGATCATCACGATGGCTTGGTTGATTCGCAGACCGCATTGTGAGCAAAACACTTCAGAAATTTACTTTGATTCGGCTAAAAAAGATTGGTTTAGGATGTGAATGATAGGTTTTTGAAACCTGATGAATGGATTGGTGACAGGTTTTGGAAAGCTACTTCTACTAGTACTAGTAGCTTCATTCTGCTTTTTGTTTTCTTTATTTTGCTGCTTTTCTGGCCTGACAAGCCACCCAAGAAGCAAGAAATCTGAAACTGAAGGTGGAAGCAAACAAGTTATACTCACCAAACATAGTATCAAAGCAAAGAATCATTTGAGTTCTGACTGTTTTTGCTTATAAAGCAATGCTGTAATGGAGAAGCTGAGGGTTCATTCTGTAGTAGAACATATAACTTAAAGAAGGGCAAGCATAAACTTTGTTTAAGGAGGGAAAGTGAAGCTTGTGTTTGGTTGCCAAGAAATTTAAGATTGAGTTGAAATATTTTCTTTACTTGTATTGCAAGGCAACAGGTTTATTATTGAGGGCATTGTGGTCATCAAATGGAAAGTATTTGCAAGAACTTTATATGGTAATGGGAACATCCCTTTCTTCTATGAGGAGCAATGCCCACCTAAAGGAATAAAAAGGGAACAAAAATAAAAGATTAGTTTAAAAAAGTGTTATTTGTTGGAGCTAAAAATGAAAAAGAAAAAAAAGATAAATCCAAAGGTTGAGTGCTTATGAGTTAGCCGTGTGCAAAAATAAAACTGTGCCTAAAAATAAAATCGAAATTGCATTAATGATTTGGTCATTAAAAATTATGGGTTGGTTTGGTTTATCATTTACAATGTAAATAATATTTTATCCATTTATTACTACTAAATTAACTATTTCTTTTTTAGTGGTAAAATTGGTCAAGTAGGACAAAAAAAAAACTAAACATTTATTAAAAAGGGCCAAGTTTTGTCGAATTTGGTCAAATAGACAAAAATAATAATAAGAAAACTACCCATAAAAAAACAAATTTTATATATAATAAATATTTGAACTATTATATTTATTCTCTCATTTTTTAAATAGTATAAATATCTCTGTTATGAACATGTGAAAAAGCGATGAAAGATTGAAATGTCCAATGATAATATTCAAAGTCCAAGTGACGAGTTTATGACGCGCTTAACCGAATTCAAGAAACTAAATTGGCATGTAGTATAAATTTTAAGAATTGAATTATATTTATTGCAAACAACTCATAATGTTAATGTTTTATAAGTTCAGAGGAATTGGGGATAACAGTTTAAGAAATAGAATTAATGTTAATGTTTTATAAGTTTATGGGCTGATTCATTAGATTTGATTAATTCATGTACAAAAATTCAAACTTTAGTCATGTAATATTCTGAGAGGCCCTTGTACTATATCATTTTTGTTCAAAAAATCCTTATACTATTTTTTTGTTCTTCAGGTTCCTATACTTGGAAAAATTCCGATTTTTAGGTCATTTTGAGGGACTGGAGGAACAAAAAAATTATAAGTAAAGGGACTGGAAAAAACTAAAAAAAGACCTAAAAATCAAAATTTATGTAAGTAGAGGGACCTGAAAACAAAAAAATAGTACAAAAACTTTTTAAATAAAAATAATATGGTATAAGGGTCTCTAGATGGGTTTAGCCGCTAAAAAAGCCTTATTGCCATTTTTTCATGGCACAAACCTTTAAATCTGAAAATAATACACAGTTAATGAATATGTTATTAAAATTCTCTTGTGTTATAGTGGAATACACGAAAAATTCTTAAGTATACCGAGTCTATCACGTCATCCGTAAACTAAGACACTCATAATACAACACCTTATTAAAATGATGGCAATATCGTAATATCACCATTAAGATTTGAATGCATTTATTACACTATTATTACGATATTGCCATTATTTCAATGAAGTGTTCATAATGAATGGCTTAGTCTACGGAGAACGTGGTAAACTCGGTCTACCTAAGAATTTCTCGGTATACACTAACTCACTCTTTAGTTTTTGTAAATTTATTATAACGCCCCTCACTTTTAGATATATTGTAAACCATTTGATAATTTTTTCATTAGTCAAGTCGTTCAAAGGGTTATATTTGATTCTTACGTTTATGTTAGTCTAATTTCATCCCAAAATTGTCAATTTTGTTTTTTTTAATAATTAATCATTTATTGTTCTAAAATAATAAAAATTAATAAATATATTTTATAAAATTTTAATAAAAATATATTTATATATTTGATAAAAAAATGCTAAAATTATTATGTAACATATGAACAAATAAATTATTAGCCAACTATATTAATGTTGAAAATATTAATCTATTTTTTTTAAAAAAATCATTAATTAATTATATTGATAAATAAAAACTATTAAATGTGATGATTCATCTAATATATTCTTGTCCAATAAGATTTATAAACAATCGCATTTTAATAATTTAGTTGTTGAAATATTATTTCATTTTTCTAATTTTTTTATCATTTTAGAAAATTGAATAAATAAATAATTTTAATGTTTTGACACTTTTCAGATGAAATTGGACAAAAATAAGTTTAAAGGTCAAATATAACTGTTTCACCGAGTTGACTAACGGAAAAATTACCAGACGGATGTGATAGCACAATATATCTATATCTAAACATGAAAGGTTTCATAGTAGATTTACAAAAATTAAAGGGTGATTTAGTGTATTCCATTGAAACACATGGGGGTTTGAGTAATTTACCCTAATAAATAAATACACACTATTAATTTTAGCATAGACACCTATTTTCCGGACAGGTAAAAAGTGATAAAGAATTGAAGCGTCCACTGATGATCTTTGGAGAAATTTGTCCGGCTGACGAGCTATCGATTCGTTTCTTTGAATTCAAGCATGCATAATCATGCACAACAGCGAATTTGAGGGGTTAAAACGTAATTAGTTGTAAGCTATTAGTGATATACTTTATGTCAATCATGTATTGACTTTTTGTTTTGTTATTTATTAGTTGGCTCTTTTATTATCATTAGGTCTAATCACTCAAAAATTCCTGACCTTTAGACTTTTTTCAATTCCACCGATGTTGAAAAATTGTCAATTTTACTCACTTTTAAATTTTTTATTTTCAATTGTACCCAAAACATCAAATTAACCTCTTTTCACTTGGATAACATTCAAAATAAGTTCTTTATTTTTAAGATATATTCTAAAATATACATTAAAGTTAAAAATAGTACAAAAAACTACCTTCCTCGCAAATTAAGGCCTAATTAATTTAATTAAATATAAATAAATTTAATATATAAACAATTAATTTTTAAATTAAAACTTTTTCAAAATTAGGCCTAACTAATCGTTATTTTAAAATAGTCTCGAAAATCTCTACCTACATCGGAAACACATATCGTTTCTTTCCGATCCCGATGTATATTCAAAATAAATAATTTTTCATAAGTAATGAATTGATATACACATAATTTTAATTTTTTTTTAAAATTAAAATTATTTTATCCAAAAATCGGTTCGTCTTCCTCGTGACGAACTCGGTTCGTCTTCCCCGTGATGAATCCGAAGCGGGTTCGTCAAGAGAAAGACAAACAAATTTTCAGATAAAATAATTTTTAATTTTTTTAATATTAAAATTTCTCGTGACGAACCCACTCATGTCGGGTTTTTTTCATATAAGTTTGTCGGTTTTTAGTCATTTGGAATCGGAAGTTAACTCATGTCGGTTTTTAATTTATTTATATAGTTAATTAAAAGTTTAAATTAGTTTTAATTTAATTAAGGTTTTTTTATTTTAATTTTTTTAAAAAATTAAAATTATTTTATCCAAAAATCGGTTCGTCTTCCTCGTGACGAACTCGGTTCGTCTTCCCCGTGACGAATCCGAAGCGGGTTCGTCTTCCCCGTGATGAATCCGAAGCGGGTTCGTCAAGAGAAAGACAAACAAATTTTCAGATAAAATAATTTTTAATTTTTTTAATATTAAAATTTCTCGTGACGAACCCACTCATGTCGGTTTTTAATTTATTTATATAGTTAATTAAAAGTTTAAATTAGTTTTAATTTAATTAAGGTTTTTTTGCTAGATTTTAAAGATGAAAGATGTTTTTGTACTTTTCCAAATAAAAAAATATAACTTTATTCTTAGATTTAGTTATTTGGATAATTTTATCCTTCAAGTAAAATAATTGTCAAAGATTGCCAAATTGGAGTACAATTGAAAACAGAAAATTCAAAAATGGATAAAATCGACAATTTTTCAACGTCAAGGTGGAATTGAAAAAAGTCTAAAGGTCAGGGTTTTTGAGTGATTAGCCTTATCATTATATGTTATGATTACATACTTGAGTGGTTAATTCTTTTAAAGGGCATCTAGTATGTGACTTGATTGTAAAACTCTTATAATTAATAAAGAATTATATTAAAACAATCCCTAGTCTTCATAGTACATTCAGACTAAATGATGTTGATTAATAATTATGTTTTACTAATCATATATATGAGTATTAAGTCAAATCATAGGTGTCATTTAATAAATGAAGCACTGAATGACCCATCATGAGAACACTACATTCATCAGTATCTCTCATTATAGTAATATTAAAACAATCATTTGAACTTGAAATCATCATGGATTTCTACATAGCTATTTCACATTTTGATACAGTCCTGCATTATTTTTAATAGGACAATGGAATAAATTGTCGTTGGATATGAAAGTAACTATGTGAGAAATGTGAGCGATTGATAAGAAATTTGTCCCTCAATAATTTGAGTAAGATATTTATGGGGCCCTTAAAAAGATGTACTGAAGAAAATGCATGGCCATGCTAAATAAATTGATAAAGAGTTATCATTTTCAGTCTACTTGAAATCAGGAAACTAATGATCGATTATTATAAGTATGATAGTACTATGTCTTATATTCAATCTGCATATCTCGTGACAAAGAGATTAAAATATTATATATAAGGTTAAATCAAATAATCGATATTCATATGACTTAGATAGTCATAATGTCTTCCTAGAGGTCACTTATGATTTATGGACCGAAATAGAAATTTTGAGTCATTGCCAACGCTATCAGAATCGTACACTAAAAACAAGCGCAAAACAATTTAAGATATTTGGTAATATTAATAATTAATATTTATATATATAATTATCAAAAAGGAGTTTTGATCTACATAAACTCAAAAACATTATCAAAAAATGTAGTGTTTGAATTTGATTGCAAACACATTTTTTTGAGTAAACCCTAAATATGTTATTTTCCCAATAAATACACTTTTAAGGCTAGGGTTTCATGTATATGTTTTCAAAATTAACACAAAAAATAATCATTAAATAATTCATAATTGGTTTGTGAAGCAATAGTGCTAGCACACAAGCACTTGTTTTTGCAAGGTCTATTCGTGTGGATACTTGTAGTGAACACATTCTTTTGGAGGCGTTTTTGATCTGAGGCAAGGTACACCAAAGTGAACCACCTCCTTCCTTCCTACATTGTTGTTTGAATTCGACATTCGAGTAAGTTTTAATTATGCAACTTGTCTATCTCTTCGAATTACATGAATCTTGTTTTGAGATTTTGATAAACAAAACTGAAATTTATGCGTTATGACCCTAGAAAACCCAACATAATTAGCCTATAAAAAAATCAAAAATATTGTAGTCTAAATCTAAAAATTGAACTAATTCAATATTTTAAAAGTTTATGGGCCAATTTGCAAGTTTAACGGGCTAAAATTGACCTTAATCAAACCCATAGGTCCTAAAAGCCCTTTTTAATACTTTTGGGCATTAAAATCAACCTTCATACACCTTTTACTTAGCCACCAAGCAATAGTACGAATTTAATTAATAAGAAAGGCATTTAACTTAATCCTAAGACTAAAAGGCTTATCAATTTACACTCTTTCATCCATTTAAAACTCTATCTAACAGAATTCTAAAGAGACATAGACTCTAGTAAACCTTCGGTCTCCCTCACCCCTATGAATAGACCCTTAAGATAGTCTAACTGGAGGTCGACAATCAAACGCCAGAAAACGAAAATAAACCCTAAAATTAGTAAGCCATAGCCAAACCACTACTCACACACACCAAATTGATCAATTCTGGTCCTAAAAAACAATCTTAAACGCTTTAATTACTTAAGAACAAACTACTACGCACTGATTTAAAGCTGAATTCCACGTCTGAATCGCCAAAAAATGAGTCAAGGACTCAGAACAGTACTTCTAAGGACCCCAATCTTACTCTTATCACTTTTAAATATCATCTTAATCTTGTTTGTTGTTTTAGGATGCATGCTTAGTTTACTTTATCAATATTTGCCATAGTTGCTATTTTTGATGCTTTTATTGTAATTTCCATGAAAATCATTTAGGAGTCCTATTATGTTTTATGCTATGTTTTTGAAATTCAATCAATTCTGGTGCATAGGTTGCATGTTAGAGATAAACTGCCTTATTATGTGTTCTTGATGCCGTTGCCTTCTTTGATTCAAAATCAATCTAGAAAAACGTATTTTAGGATGATTAATGCATGTTTAATCATTGTTTTTCAATTCCAGTACGTATTAGAATGATTTTTGAGCGTTTTGATGCGTTTTTAAGCTTTATTTGCATGTTCCGGAAATACAAAGAAAAACAGTCCTTGAACCTCCCAGAACCGGCGTCGCCGCCACTCATTGTGGCGCCGTGATCATCATTCCCATTACCTCAGTATCGATCCCAGATGCTTCTAACTCCGTCTCAACCTAGTTTTTGTGTTTTCAGGCCCCGTTTGAACTCGGAATCAGGCCCCGTTTAAGCCCATACGTATTTTTGTAGTTGTAGGATTTTTTGTAATATGTAATGAGCCCGTCGCACTTTAATTCGGGCCTCGAAGCCCACAATTGTAACCCACTAAGCTAATCGGGCCCTGAAGCCCGCGATCGACCAAACCAAAAATTTCAGAAAGGATTTCAGGTTTGTTTGGAACTCATAACCGATCCCTATTCAAAATACTGGAACCGTATGGACGTGACAAAAAACTTATGTGCTCTTCTCGAGACCTACTTTCGACGTCAAACGCATCAAGTGTCGGACTCTCCGGTAGGCGAGGTTTAAAAGTATCTCTTACCTTACATGTATATCCTTGCATATGTGCATGTTGGCATTGTTTAATTGTTTTCCAAAAGCATGCCAAATCCAAATATTAATAGATTGAAGGACTAATCACGATAAATTAGTAACCAAAGCAATCAAATCCAGCAAATCACTTAGACATTTTAAGACTGTCATGTAAAATGTAATTAGAGGTTGTAGAGGCTTTTAAGATGACTTAAAATTAAAACCAATCAAACTTAGACATCTGGTTTAGGCTTTGTGCATGTAAAATATCTAGACAAACCATTGCTTTACTATTTGATAGAAACCACCAGGTTTAGATGTATGCTTAGGAGTAATTGATACATGCCTCAAGTACCAGTCCATATTGAGTCATATGCGGGTCGAACCTGTTTACCGCTTTCAAACTTTTTATTTTCCAGCATTTTATCCTGTGGACTGCAGTTCAGTGTTGAGATGATATGGAGGATGTTCAAAAGACTCTTTTTGAATTATGGACTGGAAGAAAACCTAGTTTGTGACACCTGTATGTTTAGGGTTGTCCAACGAAAGCAAGAATTTATAATCCACATGAAAGAAAGTTAGATTCTAAAACTGTTAGTGGTTACTTTATTGGTTACCCAGAGAAATCTAAATGGTACATATTTTATTGTTCAAAACATAGTCCGAGAATTGTTGAAACCATAAATGTAAAATTTATTGAGAACGGTGATGTTAGTGGGAGTAATGAACAACAAACTATGGAGATAAAGGAAGTTAATATAAATGTTCCATTACACATGGATATTCCTTCATCCATTACTTTTCCAAGTGTTGTTCCTAATGTTGAAAGAAATAGTAATAACATTGAACAACATTCAAATGAAGAACCATCTCATCAAATAACTAAATCACATATGACTAATGCAAATGAACCACAAGAAAATAGTAGTAAGAAGATCTTAAAGAAAAAGGAGATCAACTATTTCAAATGGTTATGTGATATATTTGCAATAGTCAAATTTAGAAATTAATGAGGATCCGATTTCATATTCACAAACCATTAATAGTGCTGAATCTGATACATGGATTCATGCTATGAGAGAAAAGTTAAAATTTATGAAGTAAAACAATGTTTGAGATCTTGTTAAATTGTCATCTGATTGTAGAGAATCGGGTGTAAATGAGTCTTTAAGACAAAGTGCGACTCAAAATGTGTAACACCTTGTAATTTTAAGTAAATAAAATATGCCACGAGATCAAATTTAAACAATCAAAATATTAAAAAATAATAAGATATGAATATTAAGAAAAATATTTATAAAAGATTAAGTTTATTATTGAAAGAGAATAGTCAAGTTTGACCATTTAAAGTTATTAATTTGGTAAATTATATATAAAATTATCCCCTTTACACGAAATTTCAAAAATAACACGACCATTAAAACGTGTCAATTCTGGGCATCACCTTTCATTTCTTTTCAAAAACAACATTGACAATTTTTAGTGGCGTTTTTGCTGACGTGGCATGATACATGACACTCCCATAAGGTGTCCAAGCCATCAAAATTTTATTTAAAAATGTGTCCATGTTATTTCTGAAAAGAAATGAAAGGTGATACCCTGAATTGACACGTTTTAAAGGTCGTATTTTTTTTGAGACTTCGTGTAAAGCTGATAATTTTATATAATTAACCCTATTAATTTAAATTACGGAAAGTGATTTAATAAACCAAGAATACATAAATTAAATTTAATCGTAAATTTCATTTATACGTATCCCTAAAAGAGTATCGTAATAATAGGATTATAAAATTTAAATTGGAAACTTAAATTTTAATAAATAGGTGTGAAAGTGACTAATAAAATTAAAAATTTCATTTGGCGTCGTATAAATAAATATATTAATAATTAATATATCAATATACATTTTTAAACGGTGAGTTTAATTTTTTAGACAAAACCCCAAAATCAAAATGTTATAATCGAATTTCAACGCTAAATTAAAGGATATATATATATATATATATATATATATATATATATATATATATATATATATATATATATATATATATATATATATATATATATATATATATATATATATATTTAAAAGGGTTATCTATAAAAAATCGCGACCTTTACATGAAATTTCATTTTAATCACGAACTTTAAAAGTTGACATTTAAAGGTATGACCTTTCATTTTGTTTCAAATTTATCACCAAAGTAAAATTCGGTGTATTTTATCCAACTAAAACTTACTAATCCTATAAACTCTAACTGAATATTTGATGTCGATTTATAATTTCGGTCTTTTATTAATGGTTTAATGAAGATTAGCAAAAAAAGCACTGAAATGATAGGTTTGAAGAAAAATGGAAGATCATGGTTTTATATGACAAATTTTAAAAAGCGTGATTAAAATGAAATTTCGTGTAAAGGCCGTGATTGTTTTTATGGAATTAACTCATATTAAAAAAAACGCGAGGCACTGAGAAGTGAGGTGAAAGAAAAGGAGAAAAAGTTTTTTTTAATCTCTGAATTTTTATTTTTATTATTTTACAATTTATAAATAATTAAATATTATTAGTTAGTACAAATTAAAATAAAATAATTTATAAATCTCGAGCGAATAATGTTAATATCAATATTCGCAAAATAATTTTAAGAAGCTACCATCAAATTCTTATGAAATTTGAACGTAGTGATTTCAGTCAAGTGGGACTGATTTGAACCTAATAAATCTTTCGGGATTTATTAAAAAATAACAAATAATTCGGATGTGAAGAATTTTTTTTTTGTTTTATATTTTATTGAATTTTTTGGTAAAGTTTCGCAAAATTTGGAATTAATCTCCGTTTTAGCTACGAACGACTAATTAAAATCAGGGCTAAAGTTCATAATTGAGCTAGTACCGAAGTATACTTTAGCCATTAAATATTTATACTCATTTCATTTGACATCAGTAACTCATAAACTCATTCTTTCAAAATCAAAAGAAAGAATGAGTTGCTTAGGGCTTTAGAGGAACAATAAACTAGGGTTTGCCAATTTTCGTTCGATTCTCACATTCCGACTACGATTTCTTTGATAATTTGCACATATTCGAGGTAATAATTGTTAATTTGAATTCGACTATTATTAATTTAGACTTTAATCAAAGTTATAAGTCCATACCGAGAACGATATTATAAATTAAACGAGATTTCAGAATTGGATTGCTTGGGTTTTGTGTTAGTATTTGAAGCGGAAAAATAGGTCGGAAGCACGTTGGAAAGCCAGGAGGATTTGCCCCATGGCTATGTAAAATGTACAGGCATGTAATACCCCGCAATTTTAAGTAATTAGAATATGCCACGAGGTCAAATTGGAGTAATCAAAATATTAAAAATAATATTTTGAGATTTCGAATATTAAGAAAAATATTCGGAAAGACCAAGTTTAATAGTCAAATGGTAATAATAAGGTTTGACTATTTAAGGTTATTAAATTAAATCACGGAAAGTGATTTAATAAATTCGGAATACGTAATTTATACGTATCCGTAAAACAATATCGTAATAATTGGAGTTTAAAATTTGAATCGAGAATTTAAATTTTAATAAAGGGATATGAACGAGATTAATATAATAGAGAATACGACTGGACGTCGTAGATAAAAATATATTGATAATTAAAATATCAATGTACCACTCTAAATGGAGAGTTTAAGATTTCGGACAAAACCCCGAAATTAAAATGTCGAAATTCGGAAAGCTCGACGAGTTATGGACGAATATACGTTAAGATATATTTATATATATATATATTAAAAAAAAAAAAAAAAAAAGAATAAGAATAGTGGAGGCGGTGGCTAATAAGGAAAAAGGTTTCCTTTAGTCCCTGAATTCTTTACTTTAATTAGTTTTAATTATAAACTAATTAAATGGTATTAGATTTTCTAAATTGAAAATAAAATAATATATAAGTCCCGAGCGAATAATTTTGATGTCATTATTCGCGAAATAATTCGAAGAAGCTACGGTCCAATTTTTGTTAAATTTGGACGTAGTAATTTTATTTAAGTGGGACTGATTTGGACCTAATAAATCTTTGGAGATTATTAAAAATAAAATATAAGTCGGATGCGAATAAAAATTATATTTTTATTCGTTTTATATTTTATTGGATTTTTGGGTAAAATTTCGTAAAATTTGGAATTAGTCTCCATTTGGACTACGGACGACTAATTAAAATTAGAGTTAAAGTGCATGATTGAGCTAGTATCAAATGGTACTTTAACCATATAAATTGCCTATAAAGGAGAGGGGGGACGCATAATCCATTCTGCTCCTCAGAATGACGTGCCTGCTTAGGCAAAGGAGATGGGCAGTGGCGCGAGGAATTAGGTTTCGCCGATTTCGCGATTCCGACTCCGATTCTTCAACGATTCCAGTAGTAATCGAGGTATTAATCTCGTATACGATGTTTATTTCGATATATATTAATTATATATTCGATATTAAACGGTAAATGTATCGAATTGATCGCGTACGTATTGATTCGACGTTTTAATTATAGAATTAAATGGATTAGGTTGTGATTAAATGTTCGGAGCGAGAAAAATCAATCAAGCACGTCGGAAAGTGGCTCGGGAATAAAATCCCGGTGCCTGCACGTGTGCACGACCGTGCATAGGCAGTGCACGAACGTGCACAGGCCGTGCACGAACGTGCACTGGCCAAGGCAGTGCACGAACGTGCACAGGCAGTGCACGGACGTGTAGTCCGACTCCGACAGGGTCTTTTCATGCGGCGAATTCGAGGGGACTTCGTCTAGTAGGACGGTGTGTTTACCGTCATTTAGTAAATGTTTAAAGGTGAACATATTAAAATGATATAAGTCAATACATTAAAACGATACGACGTTTTAACTAGGCTCTACATTAATCAATGCGATTAATGTTAAAAGGACTATAAGTCTATACCAAGAGTAGTACTATATATTGAACGAGAAGTTCAATATAGAGATTAGTTTATATGCGATGTTTATAGTGTCAGAGTTTGTTTATTGAGTCTATCGTTTATACGATAAGACTAGAGTTAAAATTCAATGTCTAATGTATTTTGACATTTGAATTTTAATTAGATCCGACGAATGGTCGATCTAGTGAGTCAAACACCAACGTGTTTGACTGACAAGTTTGCTTGGAGCTTACGTTTTTAAAAATGGGGACGACAGTACTGTGAGTTTTACTTTGTGGTTTTTACTTTTGAATATTTATATTTAAACTGTTTTAAATAACAAATTGCACTAGTATAACTTAACCATGAAAGATCCATTGGAACAAGCTTCCTATTGGTTGTCAATAGGACTGTGTGATCACCAGTAATGTTTTTCGATACGAGCCTGTGTCTGACATAGAGGTTAGTTAATGTCATTGGGCGTTGGAAGTGCTAGCGACCCTGACTTAACAGTCTGAAACGGCAGTAACGGTTACGGTCACAGACAGTACTGTGATGGCAGTTTCACGGTTATGGTCCAGACACCCGGCTTAGACGGGAGTGATTCAGTTCACGGTCTAAGGCCTATATTGTGTAGGTTGAGACCCATACAATAGTTTGTCTTGTAGGGTTTCATCTGAATCGACTAATTGGTAATATTTTTGATATGTACAAATGTTTTACATATATTCGATTTAAATATTCAATTGTAAATATGTGAACTCACTCAGAAATATTTATATTTTTGACCCTCCCCAATGTTTACCTTTCAGGTAATCAAGTACGAGGTCGGACTTCCACAATAATTCTGGAAGTCAATGTCAGCCATACCTCTAGAGCTGCAAGTAGTCGGGTACTGGAAAGTCTGTCTTTTTATTTACAGCAGTTCAAACTTATTTTGATATACTCAGATTTGAACTACTGTATACGTATATGATTGAAAAGCTGCGTGTTTTCTAAAATGCTAGACTAGGTGTTTGAGTGACACACTGGTTTCATGTGTTTAGCATTTTAGGATTGTATTGGAAACAGAGCAGGTGCGTCAACTGAGATTGATGTTTGCGCTCTGATTTCTTTAAATACAATCAGGGTCTTAAGACTCAGTTTTCAGAAATGTGTTTACATTAAACAAGAGAAAGGTTTTAACGATACTTTCTGAAAACAGATCATATGTGATATATGATCTTGAATTGCGATCGCGTTTTTGATAAAGGTGTTAAAGTATTTCTGCAACGAGGTTGCAAACCTTTTTATGTTTTAAAACGCAAAAAATTTACAAAGGTTTTTAGGCTTGCTACGGGTTTCGGAGCAACCACTCCCATTCCCTAGCGCCGGTCGCGATCCATAAATTTGGGTCGTGACAAAGTTGGTATCAGAGCAATTGTTCTCGGACTCGAGAATTTAAAAACATTGCTGATACATGGAAATAAAGTATGGGGTAGATGTCATAGGTACTCATAGGAACTACTGCAGCACATAGGATTCGAGTCATGTCTCCTACATATATTCTTATGTTTCATAAGTTCTCAGCCTTCCCTTGTTGGGATATAAGACTGCGATATACGCGTGTGTGCGGTCTAGACAACTCGATAACGATGCTTGAATATCAAGCATGGAAAATAACGTGAAGACACTGTCGAAGTCATTCGATAGTAGTACAAGGAGATGATTGATAGAAGAAGTACGAATCCAGAGAAGTGGAGTAGTTGTGGAGAAATCTTACTGGTTACAGAGTTTAGGGTCAGGAGGAAACTTACAAAAAACCAAATGATATAACCTGTTATGGTTATTCATTTAAATGATTTTAAAAGCATAATTATGCCTAGACATGAGACGTCATCACCCTATGCACAACTATGCAAATGTTTAAAAAGTAAGTTTTTGAACAAATTGTTTTGAAAATGCGCGCAAATGATTGAAATATTTCAAATAGATTTGTTTTTTTTGTAAGTATACCTAGACCAGAACTCTGTAACAAAAGTAAATACTCGAGATCAAGTAGTAAGCGATTCTTAAGGGAGGGCAACATAAGCATATAAGAGTGAGAGTTGGAGAATATAGTTATGGACAAGAACGCATGAAGCGAGTTGTAGTTCAATAAACTACAATATGAATTCGGATAGCAATGCATATCCGAGTTACTACAAGGTAAGGATAAGTATATCCTTAAATAATATGCCTAGGGCATTGTACCCTGAGACACTAGGAGTAAGAAAGGAGAGATAAAACCTACCGATCGAGCAGTGGTTAAGATGTTGGAGAAACACGATTTCTCACTAGCGATTAGTATAATTTGAGTTTAGGAAGACTCAAGGTAAGTGAAAAATACACGATTCAAGGAGTAGTAGATGGAGATAGTGTATTGATAAAGTGAGTTTCAGATGATGTCTGAAAACCGATAGGGTGTAGTAAAACCCTGATAACTTTTAATTGAACCGTTGGATCAGTTTGATTTTGGAATATGATGTTCCTAAGACGGTTACCTAGAGTTTAACTGTTGTGATCGTCGAACGGAGAGGTAGACGATGCTTGTTTTTGAGACTAACAATGGGAAACTTGCATGAATTTTGGTAGTGAGTCAAAAGTGCAAGTGATGAAATTATGAATTATAGAGTTTAATTAACTTAGGATTATCAATGTAAGCTTCATATATATGTAAATTTGAAACTTGTTGTGAAACAGTGGTTTCAAAATGTGAAAATTCCGAGAACCGGGCCTTGTGACTATGAAGTCTTGGCTGGCTGGTGACGGAATATACATGTAGAGTACATGTAATTTGAATGTCGGACCAGAAATGTGTAAAGTATGGCCGACCAAAAGTGGAAAATGTGATATAGATGTTTTATTTTTAATATGGAATGTTTTGAAAATGGAGTGAGAAATTGATAGTCTGTTAATTAAATGTAGTAATGGCTATAGAGCATTGAGAATGACTCTTAGCTGTGAGTAAAGCTATATATGTATAAAGTTAAGAGGTGATAAATAGCGATAGTCAGATCAGTGATGTAAGATCTGAGAATTTTATGCATCAGAATGAATGAAAGATTCTGAGTAAGCTATAGTTTGAGGTAAATAACATGTTAAGAGTAGAAATATCCGGATATTAAGATAAGAGTTCCGCGATAATAAAAGGAAAAAGAATGTTGACCCGTGAAGGGACACAACATATAGTAAAGATATATGAGGAGATAAGAAAGTAACGTCGTATTGAAACGAGTTACGATGAAATAGGCGTACGAGTGAAAGGTAAATCGCTTATTACATTAAGAGAGAAAGTATATGGGAAATAAGTATAAAGTCTAAGAGCTTATATTAAAGAATTATATAAGCTATAGACGCAGAATAAGAAGAGAAAACATAGGTTGCGATTAGTGTGTATCGATATTAAGAATAACATGGAAATGTTTTATCGATACGTGCAACAGTACATTTGACTTTACCTAGCTATGATATAAGTAAAATCACTAATTTAAGCTCAATTGAGATTAAGATAAGATACACTGACGGTGAAGGTGTCAGTAGTAGACATAATTATAGGAGTGCAAAAGAGTATTGCACGAAGAGAGATAGAGAAGTATAATAGAAATACGCCTCACACGTTTGTTAAACGTGGAAACAAAATAAGTTAAACTAAAGCCTACCATGAAGGTAGTATAAGTTAAATTCGATAAGTGGATTTGCAGAACGTAGTATGAGTACTACTAGTTCTGATGTGGACATGGAGCGAGCGAACACTTTAACTGTTCTTATGAGATATATAAGAACAAGGAGTCAAGCTACTTCTGGATTATTTCTGGAAGTGGTGTTAATGGACAATGAGTCTGTGTGACTAATAGAGGAAGGATACGCACAATGTGTGCGACCAGTGTTATAAATTCTGAGAGAACGTCAGAATTAAGTTAAGATTTCCAAAAGTGAGTGACATTTTGGAAACACTAAAAGTCTTAGATGACATCTAGTTAATCTCAGAAAGATTAATGTGATTAATAAGTGGAAGTAACCAGGATGGTTAAAGAAATTAGTAATTTCTTGAGTTTCGCAGAGGAATGCGAACACTGCTTGCAAGATTTTTTTTCAAAAAAAAAAAAATCTTTGCATCAGTTATGGAATTCAAACAAGAAAGTGCGAAAGTTGATTAGGCAAATCAACGTGAGATAGGATGTGGGGATTTGTAAAGAAATGATTGGCAATAGTGCCAGTGTTAGCACTATTCATAAGATACATAAGACGTATTAAAGAATCAAGTAAAGATATGTTATCATATATAACATAATCGAGTTATAGAAAATGTTCCTCGATGGCTGAAAAAGCGCGAGGTAAATTGTCGATGTATGAGTTGGAATTGACAAAAGTTATAGTCACACTGAAAGTCGAAAGACACTAGTAGTGTGATATAAAGTGCAAACTATTTAAGACAATAAAAGATATTGTGATAGAAGTCGAGAGACACTTCCTGTAGGATAATGTGGACATTACCTACGAACTAAAAGTCAATGGATGTTGATTTTTAGACAGGAAAAGATGCTTGGTAAGTAAAACCAAAAGATTATGATATAAGAAGAATATCATATAGAGATCTTACAACCTAACTGTAAAGAGAAAGTTAGTGAGTTGTATATCAGAGTAGCGCAGTGGAAGTGTGGAGGTTTGCATATATTATAGGCATACTACAATACTATGCTAGCGACCATTAAGTAAGACATTCAAATTTTGAATAGTCAAGTGTTGGACGTAAGGTTTCAAACCTGAAGAGTTTATTGACAGAATCAAGTATAAGATGAAGTGGAAACACTCTAGTTGAGTATATGATGGAATGTGTGATATAATATATGATGGAGTATATGTGCTAGATGTAGAGAAGCAAAGAAAAGTTTGCGATTTCAGTGTTATTGATAAAATACTGAATCAGGACGATAGATTGTGTGAACCAGACGTGTATAGTCTGAGTGTCACTATAAAATGTTTTGTTTTAGTACCACAAATAGGTACCATGACATCATAGAAGTGTATCGATATAACGATAAGAAAAGGATAATAGTTAAATGTCCAAAGGATCAGTAAGTCAAACTGGAATGCTAGTGACTGTACTGATTTTGGCAGATATGTCAGATCTAGAATGGAAATGAGAAGAGATGTCAAGGTAATTGTAGTCAAAATACCTAAATACTAGGAAAGTTTTGACTTAAATGGTTGTGAACAGTATGATGAAGATCATACGTTCCATACTCTCAAGACTTTGCAAATAACAGTAAGTCAATGAGAGTCTAGCCAATATAGCTAAAGTCAGTGGATGACTAAAACTTGTGAAAAGTTTTGGAGTAATGATTAATAGATAATATTGTTTGTTGCTCATAAGTAACAAACGACTTAAAAGGGGTAAACTCAATAGTAAGAGTATACACACCTTAAGTGTATAAATGTCTATGGAGTTAGAAAACTCATAAAGTAATGCTATCAGAAAGCATTATGAGATCAAAGCAATTGATCTCCTTTGTGTTAAGAGAAGTGAAAGAAAGAGAGGCTATAGAGTACACAAGTTGTGTAAATATACACGATGGAATAGTGTGAGAAAACACACTTTACCGATGGATGAAATGTATAAATCCAAATAGAAAGGAAAGTGAAAAGAGATAAAGATCGTGTAAGTATATATAATTGAACAGTGTGAGAACTTACACTCCATTGACAGACGAAGAACATTCAGTGAAAGACACTGATCCGATGATGAAACGTAATTGAGAAGTTGAGAGGAATACGATAAAGAATATAACCTAAGTAATAATGAAGTGTGGAGTGTTAACTCGAAGTCATGATGAATCATGACATATAAGAGCATTGCATGAACATGCAACCGACGAGCTAGTGTCGTGATAAGTATGTTGTGCTTCGTACACGACTACTGTAAGGATAGGGCTTAGAACCTACCTATATTTGGAGTTAAGCTTATGCTATGTAAAGCATAAGAATTGGCGTATAAAAGTTTGGAATGAAGTCATTTGAGTACGTGACATTAGATTTTAAATTCGATGACGAATTTTTATAAGGAGGGGAGAATGTAATACCCCGTAATTTTAAGTAATTAGAATATGCCACGAGGTCAAATTGGAGTAATCAAATATTAAAAATAATATTTTGAGATTTCGAATATTAAGAAAAATATTCGGAAAGACCAAGTTTAATATTCAAATGGTAATAATAAGCTTTGACTATTTAAGGTTATTAAATTAAATCACGGAAAGTGATTTAATAAATTCGGAATACGTAAATTAAATTTAAACATAAATTTAATTTATACGTATCTGTAAAAGAATATCGTAAATTTAAATTTTAATAAAGGGATATGAACGAGATTAATATAATAGAGAATACGACTGGGCGTCGTAGATAAAAATATATTGATAATTAAAATATCAATGTACCACTCTAAATGGAGAGTTTAAGATTTCGGACAAAAACCCGAAATTAAAATGTCGAAATTCGGAAAGCTCGACGAGTTATGAACGAATATACGTTAAGATATATATATATATATATTAAAAAAAAAGAATAAGAATAGTGGAGGCGGTGGCTAATAAGGAAAAAGGTTTCCTTTAGTCCCTGAATTCTTTACTTCAATTAGTTTTAATTATAAACTAATTAAATGGTATTAGATTTTCTAAATTGAAAATAAAATAGTATATAAGTGCCGAGCGAATAATTTTGATGTCATTATTCGCGAAATAATTCGAAGAAGCTACGGTCCAATTTTTATTAAATTTGGACGTAGTAATTTTATTTAAGTGGGACTGATTTGGACCTAATAAATCTTTGGAGATTTATTAAAAATAAAATATAAGTCGGATGCGAATAAAAATTATATTTTTATTCGTTTTATATTTTATTGGATTTTTGGGTAAAGTTTCGTAAAATTTGGAATTAGTCTCCGTTTGGACTACGGACGACTAATTAAAATCAGAGTTAAAGTGCATGATTGAGCTAGTATCAAATGGTATTTTAATCATATGAATTGCCTATAAAGGAGAGGGGGGACGCATAATTCATTCTGCTCCTCAGAATGACGTGCCTGCTTAGGCAAAGGAGATGGGCAGTGGCGCGAGGAATTAGGTGTCGCCGATTTCGCGATTCCGACTCCGAAGTAGTAATCGAGGTAATAATCTCGTATACGATGTTTATTTCGATATATATTAATTATATATTCGATATTAAACGGTAAATATATCGAATCGATCGCGTACGTATCGATTCGACGTTTTAATTATAAAATTAAATGGTTTAGGTTGTGATTAAATGTTCGGAGCGAGAAAAATCAATCAAGCACGTCGGAAAGTGGCTCGGGAATAAAATTCCGGTGCCTGCACGTGTGCACGACCGTGCATAGGCAGTGCACGAACGTGCACTGGCCAAGGCAGTGCACAGGCAGTGCACGAACGTGCACATGCAGTGCACGGACGTGTAGTCCGACTCCGACAGGGTCTTTTCATGCGGCGGATCCGAGGGGACTTCGTCTAGTAGGACGGTGTGTTTACCGTCAGTTAGTAAATGTTTAAAGGTGAACATATTAAAATGATATAAGTCAATACGTTAAAACGATACGACGTTTTAACTAGGCTCTACATTAATCAATGTGATTAATGTTAAAAGGACTATAAGTCTATACCAAGAGTGGTACTATATATTGAACGAGAAGTTCAATATTGAGATTAGTTTATATGCGATGTTTATAGTGTCAGAGTTTGTTTATTGAGTCTATCGTTTATACGATAGGACTAGAGTTAAAATTCAATGTCTAATGTTTTTTGACATTTGAATTTTAATTAGATCCGACGAGTGGTCTATCTAGTGAGTCAAACACCAACGTGTTTGACTGACAAGTATGCTTGGAGCTTACGTTTTTAAAAATGGGGACGACAGTACTATGAGTTTTACTTTGTGGTTTTTACTTTTGAATATTTATATTTAAACTGTTTTAAATAACAAATCGCACTAGTATAACTTAACCATGAAAGATCCATTGGAACAAGCTTCCTATTGGTTGTCAATAGGACTGTGTGATCACCAGTAGTGTTTTTCGATACGAGCCTGTGTCTGATATAGAGGTCAGTTAATGTCATTGGGCGTTGGAAGTTCTAGCGACCCTGACTTAACAGTGTGAGACGGCAGTAACGGTTACGGTCACAGGCAGTACTGTGATGGCAATTTCATGGTTACGGTCCAGACACCCGGCTTAGACGGGAGTGATTCAGTTCACGGTCTAAGGCCTATATTGTGTAGGTTGAGACCCATACAATAGTTTGTCTTGTAGGGTTTCATCTGGATCGACTAATTGGTAATATTTTTGATATGTACAAATGTTTTACATATATGCGATTTAAATATTCAATTATAAATATGTGAACTCACTCAGAAATATTTATATTTTTGACCCTCCCCAATGTTTACCTTTTAGGTAATCAAGTACGAGGTCGGACTTCCACAATAATTCTAGAAGTCAATGTCAGCCATACCTCTAGAGCTGCAAGTAGTCGGGTACTGGGAAGTCTGTCTTTTTATTTACAGCAGTTCAAACTTATTTTGATATACTCAGATTTGAACTACTGTATATGTATATGATTTAAAAGCTGCGTGTTTTCTAAAATGCTAGGACCAGGTGTTTGAGTGACACACTGGTTTCATGTGTTTAGCATTTTAGGATTGTATTGGAAACCGAGCAGGTGCGTCAACTGAGATTGATGTTTGCGCTCTGATTTCTTTAAATACAATCAGGGTCTTAAGACTCAGTTTTCAGAAATGTGTTTACATTAAACAAGAGAAAGGTTTTAACGATACTTTCTGAAAACAGATCATATGTGATATATGATCTTGAATTGCGATCGCGTTTTTGATAAAGGTGTTAAAGTATTTCTGCAACGAGGTTGCAAACCTTTTTATGTTTTAAAACGCGAAAAATTAACAAAGGTTTTTAGGCTTGCTACGGGTTTCGGAGCACCCACTCCCATTCCCTAGCGCCGGTCGCGATCCATAAATTTGGGTCGTGACAAGGCAGGCTGTGCACAAGGCTGCATAATCGCACAGGCGCCGCTGTGCTGATGCACAGGGATGCCGGCGTGGGGGTAGAGCGTTTTCGCCCAATTTCGAACAGTGTGTTCGACTTTGATTCGTTTGGACTTCTGAAAGTGAACTAACATGTTTCAAAAGTTAAAACTTTTTCGTAAAATAAAAGGTTAAGAAGAACTAGACATTGAGAATAGTCGGGTTATTAAAACGGTGTGATACTTTAATAAAGCCCTACGTTAAAGTGATTAATGTTAAAAGGACTATAGCTCCATACCGAGAACAATATTATAAATTAAACGAGATTTTCAATATCGAGATTAGGGTTTACGTGTTGTTTATAGAGTTATCTATAAATAGATTTGTTTAAAGTCTATCGTTTATACGATAAGACTAAAGTTAGGAATTCAAAGTCTAATTGTATATTTACGTCTGAATTCTAACTGGATGCGAAGAGTGTCGATCTGCCAAGTCAAAACACCATGGTGTTTGACTAATGAGCTATCAGAAGCATACGCTTTTGGGGACATCGGTTTTGTGAGTTTACTTTGTAGTTTTTACTTTTGAATATTTATTATTTGAAATGTTTTAAATAACAAATCGCACTAGTATAATTGAACCATGAAAGATACATTGGAACAAACTTCTTATTGGTTGCCAATATGACCGTGTGATCACCAGTAGTGTCGTAGATATGGGACTATGTCAAACATAGAGGTTAGTTAAGTCATTGGGTGGTAGAAACGCGAGCGACCCTGACTTAACAGTCTGATACGGCTGAACGGTTACGGTCACATGTAATATTGTGATGGCAGTTTTATGGTTACGGTCTAGACACCCAGATTCGACGACAATGATTCAATTCACGGTCTAAGTCTCAAGTCGCATAGGTTGAGACCCATACAACAGTTTGTTTTGTAGGATTTCATTTGGTTCCAGTAATTGGTAATATTTTATACATATGAATGTTATATATGCGATTTGAATATTCAACTGTAAATTGTGAAGTCACTCAGAAATGTTTATATTTCTGACTCCTCCAATATTCACCTTTCAAGTTATGTAGACCATACATCTAGAGCTACAAGTAGTTGGGTACTGGGAAGTGTGTTTTTCTGATTACAATAGTTCACAATATTTTGAAACTCTAATTTAAACTACTGTATATGATATATGTTTTAAAAGTTGCGTGTTTTCCAAAATGCTTGTACCAGATGTTTAAACAAGTACACTGGTTACATGTTTTTAGCATTTTATGATTGTATTAGAAACAGAGCAGGTACGTCATAAGAGATTGATGTTTACGCTCTAGTTTCTTATAATACAATCAGGGTCTTAAGATCCAGTTTTCGTACAATCATAGTTTGCGAACCCGTTTTCAAAAAACGGTTTTAAAGTGCTTCTGCAACAAGGTTGCAAGCCTTTTTATGATTTGAAAGCGAAAAATTTGTAAAGGATTTTAGGCTTGCTATGGATTTCGGAGCAACTTCCATTTCCTAGCGCCGCTCTCGGCTCGAGTTTCGGGTGGAAATCTGGTCGTGACAAAAGGCAATATTGAAATATATAAAGCCAAACTTGTTGCTAAAGGTTATACTAAAAAGGATGGTATTGATTATAAGGAGACATTTTCTCCTGTCTTAAAGAAAGATTCACTAAAAATAATTATGGCACTAGTAGCTCGTTATGACTTAGAGTTGCATCAAATGGATGTGAAAACAACTTTTTTAAATGGAAATTTAGAGGAAGAAGTTTACATGGATTAACATGCAGGTTTTTCCATGGAATTTGAAAGTCAAATGGTGTGTAAACTTAAAAAATCAATATATGGGCTTAAACAAGCTCCCAACAATGGTATATTAAGTTTAATACCATTATTAAATTTTTTAATTTTTTTAAAAAATAATGTTGATAGATGAATATATCAAAAGATTAGTGGGAGTAAGTTTATATTTTTGGTTCTGTATGTTGATATTTTGCTTGGTGCTAATGATTTAGGCATAATGTATAAGATTAAAAAATTTATAGCAAAGAACTCTGAAAATGAAAGATATACGAGAGGCATCCTATGTGATTGGAATAAAAGTATTTCGCGATAGATCACATGGGTTTTTAGGATTGTATCAAAAATCATATATTAAAAAAGTTCTTGAAAAATTCAATATGGATAAATGTTCACCTGGGATTATTCTCTTACAGGAAGGTGACAAATATAGTCTTATGCAGTGTCCGAAAAATAATGTAGAATGATAGGAAATGGAATCAATTCCATATGCTTATGTTGTTGAAAGTTTAATATACTTGCAAACCTGTACTAAACCGAACATTAGTTTCGTGATTTGTATGTTAGGCAAGTATCAAAGTAATCTTGGAATTGATCATTCGAAAGCTGCAAATAAAGTGTTACGGTATTTACAAGGAACAAAGAGTTATATGCTCACATATAAAAGATCCAATGAACTGGAGGTGATTAGATATTCATATTTAAATTTTGTTGGATGCAATGATAGTAGAATGTCCATGTTTGGTTATGTGTTTATATTAGCAGAAACATCAGTATCGTGGAAAAGTGCAAAACAAACTAACATTGCTTCATCCATTATGAAAGTAGAATTTGTAGCATGTTTTGAAGCTACAATTCATGCATTATGGATGCGAAACTTTATTTCAGAACTTGGGGTTGTCGACATAATTACCAAACCGCTGAAAATTTATTGTGATGATTCTGCAGCAATGTTCTCATCTAAAAATGACAAATATTCGAAAGGTACCAAACATATGGAATTACATTATTTTGTTATTAATGAGGAGATTCATAAACAAAGAGTGTTTATTCAGCACATTACTACTGAATTTATGATTGCAAATCCTTTAACGAAAGACTTTCAACATAAATTATATAAGAAACATGTTCTAAAGATGGGCCTTAGTTGTAATGATGATGAGGATAATTGATTATGTAATAACATTCTGAGCTCTACTACGTGTTTCCAATATACTTTTATGATTTCTTGTTTCTAATGATAGTATACACTAATGATTTAAATGATAAACATGAAAGTCATTCATTTATTATTATCGTGGATGATTATGACATTTAAAATGTTTAAGTATCGATATGATATGGCAAATTGTAGGTGTTGTAGTATATGGAAGGAAGTATTCGATTAAATAGGACATAACCGCCATAACTCATAATGACGATTTTCATATTATATATTATGATGAAATTATAATGAAATTAATTATTATGAACACTATAATATTTTATTAATTTAATTGGATCAAGTGGGAGAATTTTAAGAAATAATTAAGTGCTAGTGTGTTTATGTCAGTGTATTAAAAACCGGACCGGACCGGCCGGTCGGACCGGTTGAACCACGAACCGGCCAGTGGTCCGGTCTGAAACTGCAAAAAACCAGATCTTTTGGTTGGACCGGGTTGGACCGATTGAACCAGATTGAACCGGTAAAAAATCGGATGTTGAACTGGATCGGACCGGATTGAACCGGTAAAAAACCGGTGAATCAGAATTTTTTTTAAATTTTTTTAAATTTATCAAACCGGTTCAACCGGTTGAACCGGAAACCGGTGGCCTCACCGGTTCGGCCACCGTTCGGTTTTTAAAACACTGGTTTATGTTAACACAAATATACATATTAATTAAGGTGTCAAAATATCATTATATAACTTGGCACATTATAGATTAAGCGTTAAGTATATAGTGTATCATTGACACATTATGACCAAAGTGTCAAATATACAATTTATATTTGACACATAATGTATATAGGTATCATGCAATTATATCATAACTTGATACATAATTTTGGTCCAATTAAATTAATAAAAATTAATATTATATGGAATAATCTCATCCGTTGATTTGGTTATATGATGAACGTACCAGATTGAATTAAAATGTCTATATAAAGCATGAAAATTGGTACTTTCTCTACCACCAATAACACAACTCTAATTCCATTTAAAAGAGTGTGATTAAGAAATTAGGGTTAAGGGAGATAAATCAATTTTCGTTAAGGGTTTCAATGAAAATTCTCTTGGAAATTCAAGAAAGTTTTCTATCAATATTTATTCATTTGTATTATGAAATTGTTTAGTTTTAAAAATCATAGGGTTTACGTTAATGATGTCTTGTTAATGGAAAATCTAACAAGTCGTATTATGGGGTTAACATATAGTTAAATTATGTCTAGGAGGTTGGTAGTTAAGTGATCCGCTCGTCACCCTCCAATCTTTCCTGGAAATTTTCTAGTGTAATTATATTTACCATAATACGTGACTCGTATAATTGTTTGCATTATCTAGCATTTTCTATATATATATGTGTATATATATGTATATGTATATGTGTATATATATATGTATATATATACATATATAATGATTTAATTTACCTCCTTTTTTATACAAGGAGTTCTAATGTTATTTTATTTTGGGTTTGGTTGAACACTAACAAGTCGTATTATGGGGTTAACATATAGTTAAATTATGTCTAGGAGGTTGGTAGTTAAGTGATCCGCTCGTCACCCTCCAATCTTTCCTGGAAATTTTCTAGTGTAATTATATTTACCATAATACGTGACTCGTATAATTGTTTGCATTATCTAGCATTTTCTATATATATATGTGTATATATATGTATATGTATATGTGTATATATATGTATATATATACATATATAATGATTTAATTTACCTCCTTTTTTATACAAGGAGTTCTAATGTTATTTTATTTTGGGTTTGGTTGAACAGACGACAAATATAGTAGAATTGTTCCTGGTAACTTCTATTTTGAAACTATTGCAATTAATTTGGTGGCAACAAAACTATAAATAGCTTGATTTTGATACCACTGC
Organism: Mercurialis annua; assembly: GCF_937616625.2. Lineage (NCBI taxonomy): Eukaryota > Viridiplantae > Streptophyta > Magnoliopsida > Malpighiales > Euphorbiaceae > Mercurialis > Mercurialis annua. The sequence continues at coordinate 12,555,776 of NC_065577.1, read as the reverse complement.
GTCTCGATCAGATCGAAAACTGTCCATTCGACGAAGTATACGCGTTCCAGGGCAAATAAGGATAGTAACGAGGATATCGACTCAATCGAATCGAAGTCAGATCGCTTGAATAAGGACAAAATGCGGTTCAACTGAATCGAAGTCGTAGGACCGTTCGAACAAGGCCAAACTATAGATTCCCACTATTACTTTTATTTTATGGTCATGTATTACTATTGTTTGAGGTTTAACTGTTTTTATTTTTGTTTGCAGAACAGAAACAAGCCATGAATTTAAGGAGGTAGAACAATGAATACGCTAACGAAATGTAACAATGAAACAAAGTGGAAAATAAAAGCTAAAAAGCTAAGTATATTCACTGTTCTGTCTATAGTAACTTGGCGATGTTTAGTACTTATTTGCCATAATTTTCGGTTTTAGTCTTTAATTTGAATTATCATTTTAGAGTATGTGCTTATGCTTTTTCTTCTTTAAAACAAGGAAAAGAGTATTCGCCCATTTTTACTTTACAGTGTTCACTTATTTGTCTATTTGTAGCTATATTCTTTAGCAGTTTTAATAAATATTACTATAAATGGACAAACCATGTAAGTTATACAATAAATGACTATGTCATACTAATAACACTTTTTATATATAAAGGAAAGGACCAGGGATCCATAAAATAGGATATACATGCTATTCCCTAGTATTCACTTGACTTGTATCACTTTTACATATGTTTTCTCCTCCTTTTTATATTCTACTATTGCTAATTTTTACACCTTTCTTCTCCAAGATTACTCTCTATTTTGTCTGCCTTAATTTTCTGTTTGACAGTCCTTTTATAGAGGCTTGCGTTAGCCATAAAAGATTTTGATTGGTTCTTTGTAAGGTTACCTTAGTTGCTACAGTGACTAAGTATACTCTAGTTAATTAATTGGTCACTTTTACTTGCAGATAAAGGAAAGCAGCTGTAGAAAAAGCAATCTTGGAGCAATAAGGGCAGAGCCCGTCTAGACCATAAGCAGCATTAGACCAACCCCTTATTGGGCCTAAATTAGAGTTGATATTTTTTTTCTTAATGTGTTTCATCTTAATATTAGCTTAAATTTTACAACTTCTGTTTAATTATTTTTAATTTATAATTGTATGTTAGAGTTATTATTTATGGGTGAACTCAAATTTGTTTTTATTCTCATTTTTCCCTATAATTTTATATGACTTTATTAAACAATTCAATAAAATGACATTTTTCATAGATTTGTTTGAAATGAAGTTAAGAAAAAGAATTCAGGGTAATGAGATCAAAGGTGGATAGAAAAATGGAAAAAGGCTAATTTAATCCTAATATTTAATACTATCGGATGTGGTGATTATCGCTTTTACACTAATTTTGTAAATGCTTATGCGACATCAAACGTTCATTGATCTTAATTTTACTTATACTTGGCCGGCCGAAATCGAGTATCAACAACAACCTTGAAGTATAAAAAAGGGATCAACAGAAGGTGCAAGAATGCACAACTTCTCTCTGAGTCAGATTTTCAAGAGCAACTAACTTTCAGTAAGTCTATGGACATTTTGGTATTTAGAAAGGGACCCGCTCTGAACCTAATTAGTTCAATAAGAGAAATTATTCAGATATCCATATCTCCACAAGCCAATGTTAGTCAAAAGCAGACATAAATGCATACGCTAGCAAAGTCGGCCCACAAGGCTTTGAACACGTCCAGTAGAGAGCTCTTCAACGATACTAGATATCAACAAAAGATGACCATGTGATATCTCTAAAATTTCCATATGGGGCATGGAAAAACTGGTTTTAGCTTCTCCATCGGGGGATAATCGAGCAAGGGTACGACCAACATAGTCCTTGTTATTGAACAAGTATTATATAAATCTTTGTTATGGCTCCTCTTATCCCTAAATAGGCCTTGTTTGTTATTTGGTTCATTACACTTCCTTATTCTATCAAGATTATTTTGACTTGCCATTTTTTGATCCATGCCTCGATAACCAATGCTATGTTATGAGATTATTTCCTGTGCTTCGTCTCTTATATTCCGAAAGTTATGGTTAGTATTGTTGCTTCGTGGATTGATAAGATCCCATACTTAGTTTATTCCTTGCATAGAAGATGGTAGCTTCTCCTCCAATGACAACGTTGATAACTCCCGCAACATCGTTGTCTGTATTACAAGTTGGCATATGTACGCTTGCGTATTTTTACCAACAAGTTTCTGGCGCTGTTGCCAACTTGTAAAGACAACCAGTTAGGAGAATCGATTTGGATAGTTGACAAGATATTTTTTGTTTGCTTATGTAAATTAAAAGACATAATTGAAGTAATGTAAATTAAATAAACTAAAGCTGTAATTAAATTGGTGTTTAACAAATATGGGAAAAACAAGGAGTAGTAATCGTCATTACGATGTTTATTCGATTCAGGTTATGGATTAAATTGTACTAAGGTTCGGACTAGTCGAAAACACCTATAATTCTCTTTCGAGCAATTGTAGGCAAAAGCATAAAACTAACTGATAATAATAGGTTAATTATTCACTCTCGCACAATGATTAACCTAATTACTAATTAATTTGATGTTTAATGAAGTGAATCCTAAGAACATGCACTCGTCAATTCACTCTCGCGCAATTAACTCCTATGTTCTCGATTAGGTTGCTCAATTCCAACTTTACTCTTTCGAGGTAAAACTAAAACAAATGGCATAGGTTAAGTGATAAGTTTAGGCTAGCATTAAGCACAATAATTAAAACCTAGAAAGAATAAAAACCCATAATCCTAATTCGTTTAAACAAACATAAATCAAATCAGCAATCCCCAACGAAGGGTTTAGCTACGCATAACAATAGATAAACTTAAATAAATATAAAGAGAATTCATTCTGAGATTAAAACAATACTGAACAATAAAATATGATCAATCGTACCTTGTTCGAATGTAATTTAACAATAATCCAAGTAATAATGCAGAAGTAAATTGATCCAAGAACGAAATATAAAAAGTTGTCTAAAATTGGGGTTTAATCTAATACAAAATTAGGCGAACTAGGCCAACCTTTGCTTCAATGTCTAATGCGGTATTTATATGTCTTTTGGCTCAGAGAATGACTTTAGGTCGAGTCAAAGGGAAAACCCAGAAGTGCCCCTTGAGTTTCGTGGAGTTCGGCATTGAATACAGACATTTTTGTCTTTTTAAATTGCAATCTCAGCAAAGTGCACGAACGTGCATATTGTTTTCTCAGCAAAGTGCACGAACATGCACTCTTATACCTAGCCAAATTTCCACTTTTTTCAGCTTTTTCAAAAACAGCTTTTTCTTCGGCAAAAAACCACGAACGTGCACTTTGTTCTTCTTGGAGATGCACGAACGTGCACCCTCTTACTTAGACAAATTTCTTCATTTTTTTCAACCAAAAATTTCACTTCCCTTCGGCATTTTTGCACGTTCTTGCACACTAACACTTGGGGAAATGCACGTTCGTGCACTCTTGAAGATAGTCTTAAATTGCTCTTTTTGCTTCTCGACTCTGCTCTGATTAACTCCGATTTCTGGCAACCTGCGAATAATATCAAAATTGCTCCAATATGCGCCATAATTGCACATTCTACCTGAAATGATAGTAAGTGTCTAAATAAGCATAAAAACAATATAAACGTGCAATTACCGTATCGAAAACATACTAAATATAGGAGTATTTCTACTCCTATCACTTCTCCTCCAATGAAAACATTGATAACTCCCGCAACATTGTTGCCTTTGGTTTATCATCTTCTCTTTCTCTCTTATCTGATTTGTCCGGTTTATTTTCCTCTATTGGACGCTTTTCTCCCCAGGGATCTTCTATTTCTGTGTCTGATTTCATTCCATAAATTTCTTGAGTTTTCTTAACTCGATCATTCTTTCAATTCTTATATTTGAATCTCGACATTCTTTAGTATCATGCATGTGCTCCTCATGAAACTTGTTGAACCTTCTTATATCCCTTTGGCTTGCGTTCATCTATGCTGGCCAATTTACATCACTAACATTTTGTTTAATCTAAATCAAGAATTCAATTATATTGGTGCTGAGTGGTTTATATTGTCTCTGCTCGAAATCTTGATAAAGTTGGTACCTTATGTGTCACGACCCAAATTGTTGAGCCGAAACCGGCGCTAGGGAATGGGAGTGGTAGCTCCAAAACCCGTAGCAAGGCTAAAATAATAAAAAGTTTTTCGCAATTAGTAATAAACACACGGAAGCAAACAAACATATAACATATTTACCGATATTTACACTAGTTGTTCCGACAACCACGTGGGCTCTAGTTCCCGTACCACGTACGAACTGGCCTCACGGTACTATAAACAAACTAGCATATTATAAACATATCACCGGCATCTGGTGCCGTGAACAAAACACACCAACGTAGCCTACAAAAAGATAATCACAGAGACAGCAAATAAAACGATAAACCAAATGCACTGCTGTCAAGGCTACTACTCTGTCAACTCAGGACTACTACTGCAGCTCTACGGAAGTCAGGAATTATACATACGATTAGTGACTTCCGGATCCAAAAAGAGTGAACTCTAGCCAAGTCCAGACACTAAGCACCTGAAAATGTTTAAAAACAACGGGTCAGACTATGCTGAGTGAGATTACAAATTACTAACGGTATTAAAAAAAAATAACATCGCATTTCAAATAAAGCATTAATACGAAAGTACATATAATCAAGCATTTGATCCGATCGAAACTTAAGTCCTAAAACTTAACACAACCTATATATCATCTATCACGTATATCGAAATTAATCTTATCATTCAAACCTTTGGCTTGGTCCCGGGATAGTTCCACCGAGTTCAACCGCTGCCCCAAGTTGTGGGTCCCGGGGTAGTTCAACCGAGTTCAACCCAATAGATATGGCTCCCGAGATAGTTCAACCGAGTATCTACTGATCATAATTCATCTTTCATATTCAAAATCGTGCGCACTATCGTATCATCATTAATAGTTTAAACACACTAGACTGACTCGATTACTGGTGATCACGTAGTCTATTGACACCCAATAGGTAGCTAGTTTCTTCGGATGACACACTAGATTCTTATACATAATCTTTGACAAAACCATACATCATATCAAGAAATCATATAAGATGCGATGCGTTTACATATAATACATAAGATATACTATCAAATAACTTTTATAGATAATACACGAAAGTAAAATGCAACTCACTTGACCCGCTACCTAATCTACAACACACTCGATATGATGGTCAAACCCGTCAAATCCCAAAACGCCTACCTCGTAGCTTGCCGATACGTCTGATAAATATACAAATTAAATAAACATTTAGAATATAAACGTGAACCTCGTAAACCTAAAAACCTAGGTTATAGATTTAGGTATTCCCATTTAACTTTTAAAACAATTCTTAACTCTTTAAATATTAACCAATATCTTAAACGCGTTTAATACCCTTCGAGGCATTCTACTAATCGATTATACTTTGAGCAAAACGACAATTTGAAACCCTAATCCAAATCGTCAAGTTCGACATTCATTTCATACATTTTCGGTAGGGGTGAGCAAAAACCGAGTCGAACCGAAAAACCGAGTCAAACCGCACCGAACCGAACCGAACCGAAATATTTTTAATTAATATGGAGTGGTTTGGTTTTGAATCTTTAAAAATTACGGTTTTCGGTTTCGGTTTGGTTTTAGGGTTCGGGCACCAAACCGAACCGAAAAAACCAAAATTATTAATGAAGGTTGTTTTGGTCATTTAGGCATAACACTATATATACACTCTTTAATAATAAACCCTAATGTCTCAATACTGCCGCCACCCTCACTCCTTATACCCTCACCAAATTCTTCTCTTTTTTCTTATTTTCTTTCTACATCTCCCCTATTTTCTTTATCAACCCTCTAAATCAAACCATAAAATCGAATCTTCCATTAAAATTGTTGCTCCATCATGGGTCTTATTTGTTTTCAGTCTTATATTTTTTCTCTATCTCCAATCGATTTTTGATATTGATCCGCAAGGTGTAAAACATAGAATCTATAGTGATTTTGTTGAAGAAAAACATGAAATTTATAAGGTAACAAACCTAACTTTTTGTCAATTTTGATTATCTCTTATAGATCTATCTTATATTGGTTTTTCTTGTTTATTTGTTGATAATTTGAAACTTATAATGAATGTTTGTTTTTTGGCTTTTACTAAATATTTGTTATTTTATATTTTAATTACTGATTTTAATTAATTAAAACCCTTATTTTTCTGTTTTGCAGGAGCTAAATCTCTATGATCCTTGAAGAAAACTGGAATTGAGAAAAGTTAATTTTAGTTCTTTTAGTTTGTAAAGAAAAGATAAATCTAAATAAATATTTAGAATTAATTAATGTAGCCATTTTTATATATATTAATACGATTTATGATTTAGATATATTTTTTGTTATTTGATTTTGATTCAGTTGTTTAATTGGATTTTATGTTTTTCTAAATCGGTTTAAAACCCGAACCGAACCGGAAAAACCGACATTTTTGGTTTACCGAACCGAAAAAACCGTAGACCGAAAGCAGAAGTTTGGTTTTGATTTTTATAGGGGTGGTTTGGTTCGGTTTTGGGAGTTTGCACTCCAGACCGAACCGAACCGAACCGTGCTCACCCCTAGTTTTCGGAGTCCACGGAACGTTTCCAGGTCGGGGTATGTCGTGTCGGATCTCGACACGACAAGCTGGATGTGCCTAGCCTCTCTCACGTCGTGAGAGAAGGCCTCATGATGTGAGAGCCAGTCTCGCATCGTGATACTTGGCCTCGCGTCACGAGACATATCTCACGTCGCGAGACATATCTCACGTCTCTCACGTCGTGAGACAATGTCTCACGATGTGAGGCACTCTTTTCCAGCTCTCCTCCGTCGTTTTTCATACCAAAATCCATCCGAAACCATCCCGACATGCTTATGTACGTATATACCTTAAAACCCAACTCTGAAACGTTCAAAAATAGTTATTTTAACGTGTTTTACATAAGTTCGATCGAAACTGTAACGGAACAACACCAAACAGCCATCATTCATCCATTTTCATCATACAAACGTCAAACTTACCTTGGTTTGAAGCTCGGGGAAGGTAGAGGCTCGAACGAGCGAACCCTAATGATCGCAAGTCTCTGTAAGCTTCTTCTTTCTCCTGATCATGAATTCATATGAATTCAACTTATATATTCATGGCTAAAAGTTCCTTTTGATCCCGCACTTCTTAAACTTAAACCATTTATATTTTAAACTTTTCCTTTTAACCAAACGGTTAATTATTCATTTTAACTCGATACGTACGTATTATTTATATCAAAATAAATAATACTAACTTGATATTACTAATTTCTGTCAATAATATTTTATTTGCAGTGCCCGAGATTTGACTTATTATTTACCAAATTGGGACTTAAATTTTATTTTTATAACTTTTCCTTCTATTCCTTTTAGTCCCAAATTATATCCTTTAAATGAATTCTAATATTAAACTTTCCATATTAGAATTTTAGAACCGACCTACTCGGGTTTATCCAATCAATTCGATGTTCTTTGTCCAACTAGTTCGGGTCATCGGAAAATGGTCAAATTACCAATTCCGGCAATGCCAAACGTACGGGGTATTACATTCTTCCCCCCTTATAAAAATCCATCCTTGAATCTTCATATAACTTCTTTTTCTTATATAATTTTCATTCCTATTCACCTAACATCGTTGTTACATTTTTCAAAATTAACTTTGACTTAATAAGTTGATATGAAGTTGCACTTCTGATACGGCAACCGTTGTTGGTTTGTCGATCTATTCTCCTTATAGCATTTCAATTCCGATATGATCATCATCTCTGAGTGTTCCCTTCACTATCTTGAGACTTTGCCTCTGTCGTAATGAACTTCCAATAGTTGTAATTACAATTGGGCATCCATTATCAGTGCAATTGCGATCGTAGCGTCTATATCTTAAATAAAACGCTAGTCTCTATCTTCACATGGATGGTTGATCATTTTTGTCCTTGATGATCTAAGATCGTACTTCTTGCTGTTTACCTTTTGTTATCGTTCTTACTCTTACGTGTTGCCGTCTTCTAAACTTCGTTCTTACCGCTTTCAGTTGTATCTTAACTGTCATTATTTATTCACTTGGTACTTTCTTAAAATATTCCTTCAATTCTTCACGTACTAATCAAATCTTAATTTGACTTATCCAAATTAACTCATTTGAATAACTTAGTATTCTAAGTCATTTTAAACTTGTCCAAAATTAATCTTTCGATCCACTTTGACCTTAAAAAAATTGTTGTTATCGAATAGCTCGTTCACTAAACAAATTTGATGATCTTCTAATTTCGAATGTCGCCCTCAACTTCCGTGAAATGCTCGAGATCAAAATAATCCTCGATCATACCATATTTATGCATTAAATCGCTTCTCAAGATAACCCGAGATTACAATTATGGGTCTTATTGCAGCAGTTCAAGTCAATGAAACAAGCACTTAGAAACGTCATAATCTGAATTAACTTCAAGATCCTCATATTTAACCGTCATGTCTACAACTTTCATGAAGACCAAATTTTACTTCGACATTTCCTTAATGTCTGAAACGGTCCTTAAAGTTAATTAAAAGTTACACTTATTCCGACTTCTTTATATATTAATTAGATTATCCACATCTAATTTATATTACCACATCTATCCAAATTCATCACTTTCAATTAAAACATTCGGATCTTATGGTTTTACCTAAACCCAAATTGTTGAGCCGAAACCGGCGCTAGTGAATGGGAGTGTTAGCTCCAAAACCCGTAGCAAGCCTAAAATCATAAAAACTTTTTCGCAATTAATAATTAACACACGGGAAGCAAACATATAACATATTTACCAATATTTACACTAGTTGTTCCGACAACCACGTGGGCTCTAGTTCTCGTACCATGTACGAACTGGCCTCATGGTACTATATACAAACTAGCATATTATAAACATATCACCGACATCTGGTGTCGTGAACAAAACACTCCAACATAGCCTACAAAAAGATAATCACTGAGACAACAAATAAAACGATAAACCAAATGCACAACTATCAAGGCTACTACTCTATCGACTCGGGACTACTACTGCAGCTCTACGGTAGTCAGGAACTATACATACTATTAGTGACTTCGAAACGTTCAAAAACAATGATTTTAACGTGTTTTACATAAGTCCGATCCAAACCGTAACGGCACAACACCAAACAGCCATCATTCATTGATTTTGCACCATAAAATGTCAAACTTACCTTGGTTTGAAGCTCGGGGAAGGTAGAGGCTTGAATTTCGAATAAATCGACACCAAGAACCCGTGATTCCGACGTCGAACGAGCGAACTCTAATGATCGCAAGTCTTCGTTTTAAAACCCTTCTCTGTAAACTTCTTCTTTCTCCTGATCATGAATTCATATGAATTCAACTTATGTATTTATGGCTAAAAGTTCCTTTTGATCCCTCACTTCTTAAACTTAAACCATTTCTCTTTTAAACTTTTCCTTTTAACCAAACGGTTAATTATTCACTTTAACTCGATACTTACGTATTATTTATATCCAAATAAATAATACTAACTTGATATTACTAATTTCCGTCAATAATATTTTATTTGCAATTCCCGAGATTTGACTTATTATTTACCAAATTGGGACTTACACTTTATTTTTATAACTTTTCCTTCTGTTCCTTCTAGTCCCAAATTCTATCCTTTAAATGAATTCTAATATTAAACTTTCCATGTTAGAAATTAGAAACCGACCTACTCGGGTTTATCCAATCATTTCGATGTTCTTTGTCCGATTAGTTCGGTTCATCGGAAAATGGTCAAATTATCAATTCCGGCAACGCCAAATGTACGTGGTATTACACTATGTTATTAGTTTGATATGAGGACATTTCTTCGTTCTTTGGGCAATTCTTATCTCTGACCTTCCCATGTTTCATTTCTTTAGCCTTTAATTTCTTGCCCGAGATGGCTCTCATCCCTTTGTCCAGCTCAAAGTATTTTTTTGGCGATTTACATTAGGTTTGAGAACATGATTGGCGTGTTGATAAAAGTTTGTCTTAGCTTATCGAACTTTATTCCTTCTCTTAGGGCTTCAGTCACTATGTCAACATTCACATAACTTTTGAAAGTTTCTCCTTCCTCTTACATGCTAGTTCTAAGGATGCTTGTGGTGGTTTTTGTTGGTGTGTTGGTCAAGTACTTGCTGATCAAGAATTCATTAGAAAGAATTGAATAGTTTTTGATCGAACCTTGATTTTAGTTGGTTGAACCATATATGAGTGGTTCCCGTGATTTTGGTTATAAGATTCGAACATAATAGCATTTGTGATGTTAAGTAGTCCCATTTGTGGCGTAGAATCGGGATATATGATCACTCGGGTCCCCTTCCCCGTTAAACGTCGAAAGGTTTGGTAGCTTCATATTATATAAGGTGATCATTTCAACCGTGATTTCTACACTGTTGATCCCTTTAATTTTAGTTCTTTCATGTCAAGCTCGTATGCGTGTTGAATTTCTCAGTAAATAAGATATCTTTTCCTCGAGATATTCCTTAATCACGAATGTTCCATTTCTTTTCTCGGGCGATTCATAATCTGCTTAATCCTCTACATGTTTTCCCGTTACGATTTTTCAGGTAGTTCGGAAGGTACAACTTGGTTGTAATTTGCCAGAATTGTTACGTGCTCTTGCTTCCTTATGGCCTTTGAACATCCTCTTCCAGACCATTTTACGTATTGTTGTTCTGAACGGGGTTTTCTCTGACGGATTCCCGCAGTTAAGAGCTTATGGCCCTAGGCTTACGTATAAGTCATATGCATTTGTGTAGTGTTTCTAGCTTTTTGTGCCATTTTGGTCAGCTGAGTTTTGGAATTGCTCAATGACCTTCATTTGGGCGTCATAGTATATTGGCAAAAAGGCAAATGCTAGTCTGTTTCCTCCAGAACAATCAAGGAATAAGAATCTGATTGGACGAGTAACCTTATCATGTTTAATTATATGGCCACGAGGATAAGTGTTGGCATTGAAATTGATATCTAAGTTCATCGTGACCGGCATGGTTTCTGTCAATTTCGACGCCTCTTGTCAGTCTTGACCGACATTCTTTCTTAATTTGGATTGATGGACTGTTTGATTGTCTCATTATAAGTCATGACCGAGTTGAATAAAATTTATTTCTTTTGCAGAAAGTTTTTTCAACAGATTTTAAAAACTTTTCCATAAACGGTGCCAATAGATAGAGCATGGCCTCTAATGCGAGACCTACAAAATAACAGAGTTAGATTGCTTATCGGACGATAATGGTTTGATGAGTACTCCGATAATAAAGTTGATCTTGTGAGTAAGATGATGTAACTTAAGAGCTTTTATGTAAAATAATTAGTTTTCGAATGAATGGATATGCATACGTCAACCCTTTATGCAGAGGTAGGCTTGGTCAATACCTAATATAGTTATGATAGGAATATGCCTCCTTTCTTTTGATATTGTAAAGGATGTAAGTCCTTATAAGATTATATTTTTTTTAGTGGTAAGAGAATATCTTGAATTCATATGTGAGTTTTATTAAACCAAGAAGTCATATTCTATATAAGATGTTTTTTGTCCAAGAGTGTATATTTGTCTAAGTTCGAAGTGGGCGAACCATAATGAATACGGTAATTAAACTAATTCATTTGAAGATTCGTTATCGTGGACAGACCCTTAGTGTTTATCACTTTTCTTAAAAGCTAAGATATTCTGCTACGATTCGATACAATTAGTAATTTCAAATAATCCATCCGAACTGAACTTGATGAGCATCGATAAAAAATAAATATGAGGCATTTAAGTGAATGTAGAGTAATTGTTTGTTGAAAAGATGTAAAGTCTATTTTGATTAATCAGTATCTATATAGCAAAACAACCTGCAATAAATTATTTATTCAATGAATTAAAATATCAATTTTAATAAAATTAAAATTATAAACTATTTATTCAATGAATTAAAATATCAATTTTAACAAAATTAAAAGTATAAACTAAGATTTATAAATATTTAAATTTCATTGCTATATATTGTTTGTTAAAAGTTGGGTGTATTTTATTTATTTTCAAAATAAAATAAAAATTTATTATCAGCAAAGGAAATAAACATATCACATTAACCCGCACCCACAGTTTAATATTTTTATAACTATCAATATAATTAATAATAACAATATAACTTAAAAGATATATCATAATCCAACAAAAACTCTAACTTACCTAAATAAAATAAAATAAAATAATTGTAATTCAGCTTATTAAATAAATTACGGTCCAATAAAATCTTTATAATTATAAATAAAACAAAATAATATAATTATAATAAATTTAATTAATATAATAAATTTGATAAAACTGATAAGTTTTATTTCTAATGCAATAAAAACTCAAATCCACATCCTTTGAGAAATGCAATGTGAGTGTTGCAAATTGAGCCAACACTTCCTTGCGACGTAGCTGACCATAAAAACTATACCAGATTGGTTCGAACAGTTAAACCGCAAACCGGAGATCGAGACGGTTCAATTGGACATCAAAACTACATTTTTGATTCAACTATTTTAAACCAAAAAAAACCGCTAAAATTACATAACCATTGACCCCGTTAAACCAAATTTACTTTCTACTCTATATTTAAAATATAGAGAGTTTATTGAAATTTATATTTTGCATCAAACTCTTTAAATTGGAGAGTTTTACATTTTTAAAGAGAATATTGGAGATGCGCTTATAATGTCAATGCTATAACCTATTAACTTTACTCAACCGGACAACCGACGCTTGAATCAGTTTGGCTACCGGATCATTTTTTAAAACACTGATATGCAGGAAAATGAACTAAAAATAATGTTGAAGTTAAAAAAATAGGCTTTAATCACCAAAACATCCTCCACCTTTTAGCCTCTTTTCAGTTGTACCCTCACATTGTAATTTTGTCCAATTTACCCAAATTCGCACCTTTGAACTCCAATTTCACCCTGAAAAACTAAACTGACCCTTTTTTATTAGAAAAAAATGCTAATTTAATCCTTCATTTTTAATTTATTTTCTGAAATCAATTAATGTTATAAAATGAACAAAAGACATTCTTCCCCACAAATTCAAAAATTAATAATGTTGGACCATGTGTTTTTATACCCTTTATTTTGATATATTTAATCAATTGGCATTTATCGTAATCTAACGTTTTGCTTAAGTTTTTACGCAGATTTTAATTGTTTTTCTGAGTTTAGCCTTTTGTATGATCGTGCAAATGAGTTTAGCCATTTACACGATCGTGCAAATTTTGCATGATCGTGCAAATCATTTTTCAGCACTTCTTCAGTTACTGCGAACTAAACTATCGTGTAAACGATCAATGCACGATCGTGCAAACCATTTGCACGATCGTGCAAAGTGTTACACGATCATGTAAATTTCCAGATTTCAAATTTCTTTATAGTCGTTGGACATAAACGATCGTGCATATATTTAAACTATCGTGCAAAATGTCTGGGAGCTGATTTTCAGAAGTTTCCAAAGGAATTATAATGGAAGAAAATGGCTTGTACCAATGGAACTTTGACACATCATCAAGGAGCCTATAAAAGACTTGTTCTAACCCATATGTGTGGTTAGAACAATTATTGCAAAAACTCAAAGCTCTCAACAACTCAAAAGCTCTCAAATTTATTTGTGCATCAAATTTTCATTTTGATTGCTTGTTGTTCTAGTTAGTTAGATCATTTATTGTTTTCATTGTGGGTTCTTGATTAGTCTTGAAAAATCAAGTGTAAGTTATAGTTTAACTTTGGAAAAACTCAACCCTCATAAGTTAGAGATTAGCTTTGAAAAATCTCAAGTTGGTGTTAGCTATGAAGCACTAAGTTTGAAGTTAGCTGAGGAAACTTCCTGTGAATCTCATTTAGTGGATTTTATCTCAATCCTTGATTGAGTAGTGTAGTATGATGATTTGTGATCCGAACCACTCTAAATTTCTTGTGTCAATCCTATATCTCTTAAACTCTTATTAAATTCTTCTTTCCGCTTTAAAGAATTTTTGACTTCCGATTCACATTCAAAAACCACGGTTTGCCATACCCCATAGGGTCTTTCAAATAATAAATTTTGGGGTTAATTACATATAAAATCACCACATTTGCATCATTTTTCAAAAATAACTCGACCTTTAAAAGGTGGCAATCCAAGGCATCACCTTTCAATATTTTTTAAAAATAACACAAAATAAATTTCCGATGGACGGAATCTGACCTGGAGGCCTGAGTCCTACGTGGCATTCCACGTAGGACTCCACATGTGAAACGAACCGTTTCACATGTGTTTAAATGAAAACTCAAAACGGCAGCGTTTTGGCTGAGTAACTAGCACGCTGCCGTTTTGAAACAAACGATGGGGGAATCTTTAACTTTTTCTCTTCCTAAAAATCGATCAAAATTCTTCCCAAATTAAAACCTAAAACTATGAACCCTAAAATTTCATCTATGAACCCTGAATCTGCACAACATTCCACCATAAATCTTTAACTTTCCCTCTTTAAAATTCCCTAGCTTCTACTAATATGTACTCTTAATTTCTATTCTCTCAAACTCTATTGTTTTTTATCTCTTAGGTTCTCTTGAAAATGTCTGTGACTGTGAACACTGTGGAAGTCGACGATGATAGCGGCCATAGCATGAACAGCAGCTCGAGTACTCAACACGCATGGTGGATTCCAAAAAAGCGATGCAAACATGGAATTGAAGCTAATGTTTACACCTCTTACTCTGAGAAGAACCCTGGTCGGAGGTTTTACCGATGCCGTTTTTATCGGGTAATAATTCTCATATTTTTTGTCTCGTTGTGGTTGGCTTGTTTAATTCGTTAGTTAGGGTAAAAAATTGGGTTGTGTAGGCTGTGTTAATTTGCTAGTTAAGGTTACAGGTTGGGTTGTGTAGGATGTGTTAATTTGCAAGTTAGGGTTACAAATTGGGTATTTGTAGGCTCAGTTAATTCTCATATGTTTGTTCTTGAAGTATTGTTCTTCAAGTTTTGAAATTTTAGATATGTAATTTGTTAAATCAGGTCTCCCATTTTAGAAGGACATTCTGAGAGTGCAGGTTTGAAATTTTAGATATGTAAATTAGTGCAATCAGTGTTGTTCAATCTGTTTCGAAAGTTCAGTTGTGTTATTGTGCTGAAAGTTCAGTTGTGTTCTTGTACCTCTTAGTTTGATATGAAAGTTTAGTTGTTTGTGGTGGTCAATCTGTTTTGAAAATTCAGTCTGTTTAGAGCTTAATTTGATCTTAAACTTAATGTTGACAGCAAGATGACTGCAAGTACTTCGAATGGTTTGATCAAGAGACCCCACAGCCTTATAAGGCTGCCCTGTTAAATTTGATATCGAAGACCAAAACGTTGGAGACACATCTGACACAAAAAGCCGAATTAGAATTGATATCGACCAAGAATGCAGAAGCTGCCATGAGAGCATCAAGAATTGTGCAAACTCATCTGAGACAGTATGCCGGCACAGTTGCACAAATGAAAGGGGAAATGAATGTGTTGCAACTCGAGATGGACAATTTGAAGGCGACAAACAAGACATTAAAATTTCTCCTTAGGGTGTTGAGATAATTATGCTGCAAGTGCACAGTGTCAACTCGTAATATAGACTGTGAAGTCCAGATATCGTACCCACAAGGAAAGCAACTAAATACACCCAATTAAGATACTCAATTTGGATAGCCAAAAAGATAGTTTGGTTGAAGTGATATTAAAATTAATTAAACAGATTTAAACAGATTTAATTTAGAATAAAATTAGACTTTTAATGAAAATTGGTTTAAACAATAATAAGGAAGATCAGGGATTATTAATTTTCTTTATGTCATTAATCTCATGGGATATATGGATATTGTTATTAATTTATGGTTCGGGCTGGTCTAATGCATCTATAACTCTCTCTCAAGCCGCTATAGATAAAAATATACAAATAACCAATTAATAGGCAAATTACTCACTCTCGTGTTATAAAATACCGAATCAAATGATTAAATGATATTTATTAAGCAAACCTCAAGAACACGTATTCATTAACTCACTCTCGTGTTATTAATTCATACGTTGTTAATTAACTGATCTATTTCAATTAAGCTCTCTCAAGTCATAATTATAACATAGGGCAGTGAATGAATTGGCCAAAAACATCCAAGCATTATGAGCATTAATTAACACATTATTTTAATAACAATCCAATATCCCAATATGATTAAGTAAACATAAGTCCAATTAATAATCCCCGAAAATGGGTTTAGCTACTCATCATTAAAGGAAATTCAACAATGACATATATGGAATTCATGATTAATAAGAACACAAAGGTAATTGATCTCTCAATAATGTTGTACCTTAACTCCGGAATTCCAATATGTTTTGCGTAATAATCCCAAAGGATTGAGTAGAAATAATACTAAAATAGACTACCTTTAATGGCGGTGTCTATGATCTAGATATAAACTAAAATAAATAAAAGATGTGTTTGATCTCTAAAAGATGATTTTTCTCTACACAAATGCAAGCTATTTATAGAGGTGCTAGGAGTGGAGCTCAAGCCAAGAATCCCTCTTCATATCATGGAGTTGGAGTGATGATCAAGCATTGAATATCTTCTTTCCATGTAGAGCGGAGTAGGGAGCAAGTTCTTCCATAAGCGTCTTGAGTGAATCATGATTCACTTATCTCGTTTCCAAAGATAGCTTGATTAGATATCTTCTTGATTCATACTTTGAGTGCAAGCCAAGAAAAGATCTCTTTGAGTGTGAACACAATATATGTGGCTTATGGAAGGTGTATGAGTGAATCGGTCAAGAATCCCCTTGCGATTCTACAAGAATCGAAATGATCCCCAAGAAGCAGTGATCAGCCGGCCCTTGGCCGGCTCATTGTCGTGGGCCGGCTGAAGGCCGGCTGAAGGTCTGCTTGTGATTTCTTTTCCGGTTCGGTTCGGTTTTGACTCGGTTTGACCCGAAACTTGGTTGGCTTTCTTGAACTCAGCTCGAATCCTTCTGGCTCTGACTATTTTTGCATTTTAACTCTGTTTTATTCCTAAAAGCTCAAGAAACATTAAATATTTACATTCTACAAATAATTTATCAAATAAGCGAAATTAACTAAATAAGCGTATATTTTACATCATAAAATACTAAAAACTAGTAAATAAATGACCTCTAAATGACGTAAAATATACACTTATCAAACCTCCTCACACTAATACCTTGCTTGTCCTCAAGCAAGAGTATGATTTATTCAAAAACACAAATCTAACTACCTACGAAATTTTGAACAATTGTCAACAACGTTAATCCCGACCGAAGAAAATCACGAATGCAATCGTCTAATGTCAACAACTAAAAGAGATGCAAACAAATGAGGAATGCAATTATAATGACTTATTCTGATGACCTTGAGAATCCTTTTGAATTGGAATCATGTTAACTCAAGACAATCACAAAGTTACAATCATTTGCGGGACATGCGATCAATTAGTCTAATAATCGATGGGCAAGTTATGACATTTCATTCATAAGCATCAAGCATAAGCATAATTTCTCACAAGATATCACTCTAACACTCAAGTGTTTCGGGTGTGAAAATGAAGTTCACTAAACATGCAAATTCGCCATAAGCTTGCTCTTAGTCCCGGACTCCACTATTTAACTCGGTAAATGACAACTATTATATGGACTTTGAATGGATTGTAACTTGGCTAAGGGTCGGGGTAGGAGAATTTGGATATTTTTGGCTACAACTTGACTTGAAAATCAACATTTTCTATGAAGTGTAAGTAATGAACTAGCTCAGAATTTTTAGCACAAGTGAGCTTTTCTTTCTTTTATTTGCCTTTCTTTATTTATTTTCTTTTGCTAATTTTTATTGATTTTATTTTTCTTTGTTATTCATTCTTGTTTCCTTTTTCTTTTCTTTTAAGGCATTTATTTTCTTTTTCAACACTTGTTCACAGTTTCTTTTTCTTCGTCAAGCTAGATTCACGTTTATTTTCTCAATTTAAGTTGACCAAGTCAAATTGGGGTGTTCAAAGAGGTGAATTGTGAAAGGGTAAATGGTTGAAATGTGGTAAAAATCAAAGAAATGGCTAAGGCTCAAGGGGTGTAAACTAAGGGTAAAAAGGGTAGGCTTTTGAAAGTGGTCTAAAAGAATGGTGTAATCCTAATGCCATAGTCATTTAGTTGTCAAAAACTCAGCCGTATAGTCTCGATCAGACACCGAGCAAGTTCTAGGAATTCCGCATATAATCAACACTCTCAAACAAATAATAAGGCTCAAACGCTCAAAAGAGGGTGATTTAATGCTACATACTTGATTCCTATGAAATCATGTCAATCATGCCCAAGATTTTCAAAATTGACCAATTTTAACGCATATCATGCATCCGCATTAGGTAACTTTGATCATGTTCAAGATTACACAACCAACCATCAGAATTCACCATAATCTCATCAAAACATGTCATACAAATTGCATTTCATTAGGCAAGCATTAACATTTAATTGTTTAAACTAGAAAATGCATTCAAGACATTCATTGACCGGGACATAACCTTTAATGACAAAATTTCAAAATTACGCCTAAAACATTAAAATGACAAGTTAAAATTTTAAAAAATAAGAGCACTGCTCACACTATTTATTAATATAATCTATTTTTTTTAATTCTTTTATTATTTTTCTTCTTTCCCCACCCCCCACTTTAAAATAATGCATTGTCCTCAATGTATGAAAAAGTGCACAAAAAGAAGAAGAATAATAAAAATTCTTCCCTTTTTTGGATTGCAGCGAAATTTCCACAAAGCTGCTATCCGCTTTTGACTGATAACAATGCCTGCTTTTGAGCACATGGCGGTGGCTGGATCACAAATAAAAGCTAAAGACAACATGTTATAATTAGAAGAAAAACAAAATAAAGTGAAAAGTCTTATGTATTTAATTAGAAAATATCAATTATTTTGAATATACATCGAAGTAGTAAAAAAGACATCGAGTTTGAAGGAGTGTGGCGATAGATTTATTTCTAATATTATAACATTTAAATAAAAATTTATTATTAATTTTTTAATTTATGGAGAAGAGTGTTTTTTGTTCTTTTTATAATACTAGTTTCGCATTACGTGCTATGCACGTGACTCGTAACGTAACTCGTCAATGAACATATTAGTAAATTTAGTATAATTATATCAATTTTCTATTTATAATTAATATTAAATTAGTTAAAAAAATTTGTAAAAGTAAATATAATAAATTCGGTTATAAATTTTTTTTCATATTGAATTTCTTTCGATTTTATAATAATTATAATTAAATAATTAACTTAATTTTATTAATTTATATCTTTAAAAATAATAAAATAGAAATTTAAATAATAATATATTGACAAAATACAGTATTTTAATTTTGTATTTCAATCAAACTAAAAGATAGGTATTCCTACTAATTTGGAGAAAATTTAGTTATTTTTTAGTTACTAAATACTAAATTGGAGATAATTTAGCTACCTATTATAATTAGGACTTTTATTACAATAGTGATTAATTAAATAACTAATTAGTTAATGACTATAAAACCTTTATTTAGTTTAAACTGAAAAGGATTATTCGGTAAATTTGCATGTCCCCCCCCCCATCTGTGTTTTTATATATAGTACTAGTTTTTCGCCACGTGCTACGCACGTGAGCGATATTTACATGACCCGTTATATTATTAAATCATATATTTTAGAATAATAATGGCAATTATTCAATATAATTTTTAAAATATTAAAATATTAAATCATATATTTTAGTTTTTAATGAAATATAGCATGAGAATATTATTTATATGACGTGTTATATATACATAATATTTATTATAATTTTAAAATTGATAGAGAAGAGAAGTATAATGTGACTACTTAATTGATTATATTTTTGTATTAGAATTATTATGGCATTTACTTTTATAATTCTTAATTGATGCTTGACAAAGTCGAAGATATACAATCATAAAATTGATACATTAAAAATCTCAAATTGTCCATATAATCACTGTCATTTTTTCTATTCTTAGTTGATTCTTAACAAAGTCGTAAATATACAATCATAAACTGTCAGACTCAAAATATATAAGAAGCGTTCTTCAATTTGAATAGAATAAAATAGGTTTAGATATATTATCTGCTTAACAAAGTGCGGTCACTTCATTGACACATTAAAAATCTCAAATTGTCCATGTAAAGACTGTCAATATTTCTATTATTAAGAAACACTTTCTATCTCAAAAATTAAAATAAATAAATCATAAATAACATTAAAAACTATACTTGAAAGTATAAGTTATGCAGATATTTATCTTATAATTTGAATTATTTCGTCGCAAGTTAATAGCTTATCCTATGATAAATAAGTTGGAATTGATAAAATTATAATGAATAAAATCACAACATTAGAACATACTATTAAACAACATAGCATACCCGTGATGGAAAAACTTGCATGCGCTTCAATGTCACTTGGTAATAATGGCGCTGAATTCCATAGAGACTCCACTAACTATTGTTAAGCTTAGCCGTGTATTTTTTCGTTATGGACTTTTTAATGAAATTTTTATCACGATGCCATTTCAATTTATAGTAATTATATTCCTTTGTACGGGTAGTCGTATTTGTAGTTTATACAATGACTGAGATATATATCAGAATTGGAATTTTATTTAGTTATTTTATTATTAGAGTTGGACTTGTATATAACTTTGTAAATTGTTTAATTATTGAAGGCTAATGTTGTAAATTTGCCAGTCCCCCCCCCCCCCCCTTTGCTCTTATAAAATAGTTATAGATAGATTAAATGCTTTTTATTAATTATACTAAAAATAAAATTATTAAATTGACATTTTTTTTAAACGGTATTTGGTTTTTTAGAGTGAAATTGGAAATTAAAGGTGCGAATTCGGGAGAATTGGATAAAATTCTAATCTTAGGGTGCAACTGAAAAAATGCTAAGAAGTTAAGTGTTTTTTTGGTTATTTAGCAAAATATATATATATATATGTTGCCTTCCAATATGATTGGGCCATCGATGTCTCTGGTTCTCTCTTCACATATAAAAACACAAACAACTAGAAACTTCCAATCTCTAACAGAACCAAGAAAACAATTAGGGCTCGTGTAGGGTTTAACGTTCAAAACTTTAAACCCTACAGTCTCCAAACTCAGTAACCCAATACATCATCTTCGAATAATTCATAATCACAATTACAAAATCATTACAAACAAATGGTTCGCGTCAAGCTCGTTGCTTGGCTTGCTCGCCGCTCCCATGCCTTTGATTCTACTAATTCCGTACTGTTCAATGCCCGATTTTACATTTTTTTGCTGATTGTAATTTGATTTTGGATTTTTGGTGTAATTTGGCTAATTTGGCTAATTGCAGGTATATAAGGGTTTGTTAAATGGGAATCATAGGAGATTCATTTCTGGCTTCTCTAAACCCGTTGGTACTATTTATAACTATAGTTACTCGCCGAAAAACGGTAACTTTTATTTGCTTTCTATCTGTTTTTATTGTTTAATTGAAAATTAAACTTTTTTTGTGAGTTTGGTTATTTTGTTGGATTGTTCTATGAGCAAGTTGTATAAATTCTAGGTTTTTTGAGCTAGAGATTCTACCTTGGGCGGAATAGAACCCATGACTTTGGCAAAATGCTGTCTATATCTCGTTGGTTTCCATTTTTCCTTATTGATTTCATTTTTGGAAGTATGCAGTTAATCACAAAAACTGGCTGTTATTGGGATCTTTAAATGCAAATTTTGGTGCTGCAAGGTCAATTCATGGCACTGGTAATTCATTTAAGTTTTTGCTTTTCGTTCGCTGCTTAGGTGTTTTACTGGTAATCTTTCACTGATGTTTAGTCTGTGTACTAATGCGATGTTTTGTTGCCTCGTTGTTCAGCCGCTATGTCTAGAGATTATTATGATGTACTTGGTATTAGCAAGAATGCAAGTGCATCTGAAATAAAGAAAGCTTATTATGGGGTAACTTCCTTTTCCCTAAGGCATAGCTTTAATCAAGCTAAGACGTTTTAGATTAATTCTCTCTCTTAGTCGCTCAGTTTCTTGTTTGGAACTGTCTGCATTGCTATTGTTGGTTTTGAAATTTGGTAGGATGAAAGCTTCTTTCGTGATTTAAATTATGATTCTTATTTTTCGTATTCTGATATTAATTCCGCAGCTGGCCAAGAAACTTCATCCTGATACTAATAAAGATGATCCTGAAGCTGAGAAGAAATTTCAAGAAGTTTCAAAGGCTTACGAGGTAGGCTTATGAGGCTGGGAGTATTGTCAATTTACCTAATAATCTTTAGTTCATTATTAATGTGACAATTTTATTGTTCTGCTTGTGCAGGTTTTGAAAGATGAAGAGAAGCGTTCACAATATGATCAGGTTTTACGTTTACTTATTTAGTTTATTTGTGCTGCATTGTTTAATATTTTATTGAAGATTATTCTCTGAATTACTTTTTCCATAAGTTATCGTTTGGGAAAGATAGCTCATGTGTAATTTTATCTATGGAACAGTCTCATTCTCATATTTAAAATGAGCATTTATTTATACTCTGCCGTCTGCCCTCCTGTAATTTGCGAAAGATAATCTTGGAATTAAATGGCTCATAATAAGAAAAAATTAAAGTGAGGAGGGACATTATCAAAGATTTAGAACTTGTTTTGGAGAATTTACAGCTTATCGTCACATGAGTTTATGTTATTATGCAACACTTACAAGAGTGTTAAAATCATTAACAACCACTGACTAGCTGTTACAGAAAGTAACAGATCATGGAAGGAGTTTTAGGTTTCAAGGTTGATGCTCTCGGACAAAAGATTGGTACCCTTTGGTGTTTCTGGTGGTTTGGGAGGACATTCATGAATGAAACTGACATACATTCTATTAAACTTAGTTCCACAACTTATTTAAATTGTTAGTCTATTGTCTTAGCTTCAGGTTTGGGATAGAAATATTATGACCTTCAAAATGCTATGACTCTGATGTAACTTCTTTCCCCTGTAAAAACATTAAACAAGTAATATTAAGTAAAACATTTTGATTATGTATATTCTAGGCATGTCATGAAAAAATATAGGCTAGTATCTTTTCATGTAAAATTATATATGTAACAAGGCCAAACTTAGCAACATGCATAGTCTAAACCGGTCTTGCATGTTCTAGAGGTTATTTGTTCTGATGTCCCCTTGTCTTTCCTTTAAGATGCTGTGCCCTGGATGCTAAATATGGAGAAAGTCTTATGTATTTGACAAGTAGTATTATTTTCTTTCTAGCTTTGATATAGTAATTCTCTCTTAGGTTACTAACTTACTATCTTTACTTATTTTGGCTATGTACTTGATCTTTTAGGTTGGCCATGATGCTTTTGAACAAAATCTTAATGGAGACTTTTATCCTGGTGGACAAGGATTTGACAATCCATTTGCTGATTTTTTCAGAGATGGGGTAACTTCTTCAGCTTCTCTCCTTGATTTGACTGTATTCAATTTCATGCTTTCTCTTTTATGATTAGTTATCATGTCATGCATCTTGCACTTTTAAGTATTGGGTTCAATCTTATTAATTTCCTTATTTCAACTCTTCCTTTTTCTCGGTTTTGAGTGGGTGGGAGGGCATGGAAGATAAACTTTTATGAAGTTGCAAACTCAGGGGTTTGAAATTGTTGTGGGTTTGACTTATTATTGCAATTTTAGAGTAGGGAACCACTTAGAAACAAAGTTATTATTGCAATAACATGTAATGCTTGCTTTTAGTTTAAAGACTTTTCTCTAGTTTGCTTCATTATTTTTTATTGAATTTGGAGTATATTCATTAATAACTGTAGGTTTGATCACCTAATATACTGCAGTATTATGGCTCTTATGATTTCTATCTTTTATGATATTTCAATTCACTTTGATAAAATCTAACATGACCATGATATGCTTGATTAATGATTTTAGGCATTCAGCAATATATTTAGGCAGAACCTTCGTGGTCAAGATGTCCAGGTTTTTATCCATTCTCTTCTGTTCTCTTAATTGCTCTTTTTTCTAATGAAATTAATTTTCACATAAAGTTTTCTTGTTTCTATCTTTCAAGGTTGCTATTGAAATATCCTTCATGGAAGCTGTTCAAGGGTGCACCAAAACTATCACATTTCAGACTGATGTTTCTTGCGAAACTTGTCGTATGTTCATATCTGAACTTGCTATAGTTTGCAAACTTACTGATCTGCAATTTTATGGAATTATTTTGATGGTCTCTCACTAGCATTACATTTATTAATTTTAAGAAGTCGTGCCACTTTTTCAATTTCGCAGGTGGAGAAGGTGTTCCTCCTGGGGTAAAACCTCAGATGTGCAAGCGCTGTAAAGGCACAGGCATGGTTAGTATTATATACATAATTTTTGTGCGTGTACAGTGCCAGTGTCTGTTAGCTGACATTATGATTACTAAATTTACAGGTTACACAAAACAATCTTCTTGGTATTATTCAGTTTACTTGCAACCAGTGTGGTGGAACTGGGCAAACTGTGTCGGTATGTTACGCGATGATGCTTGCTTTCTTATTTTCTCTAAATTCACTTCTTTATTCCCGTAATATAAAAATCGATAATACCAAGGTTATAGTTTACATTTTCCATGACTTAAGTGTTCTTACGTATGCACATGATTACATGTTGTTTAGTTTTTGCAGTTTGGTGTCTTTGCATAGCCTGTCATGTAAACATCCTGTTGGACATTTATTATATATTACATATTTGGATTTATCTGTTTGACCACTTTGTGATTGATCTTTGAAATGTAATATTCAGAAGTTACCTGCCAATTTGGAAATTAAAAAAAGTTTGATCAACTATGAAATGTTGCTAGTTGCTACTTATCAGAGAGTTGTGTTTTTTTACACACCCCAGGAAGATGTGACACCTTTGTGAATTATTGATTTGTCTCTCACAGTTGTGTGATAAAGTATATGTACACGAGTAACTAACACCAAAATTTGCAATGTTGTATTTCATATTTTGTTTGCATATGATCTTGGTTCACTTAAATTTTTGTAGCATATTTCTGTGATCTTATTGAATTGTTGAAAACAAAAATATAATTCTGAGTGGCTCTACTTAATTGTTGTATTTTTATAATTCTATATTGCTACTTGATAGTTGGCTTTTTGGAATCACCACCCTACTGGTGATTTGTGATATTTTAACATTTGGTTTTTTCTTCTGATCAAACTATTCCCATTTATATGAAGATGAAGATGTATGAATGTTTTATTTTTTAATATTATTCTAAGATGTGTCTAACTCTAATCTTTTTATTCAAAACAGAGCTTTTGCAGGTCATGCAATGGACGAAAAGTAGTCAAAGGATCAAAGTCGGTCAAATTGGACATCGAGCCAGGTATTTTTCCTTAGATTATGGAGTACTTTATTAAATTTTCTGCTCTTCTAAATATTAAATTTTCTGCTCTTCTATAATGCTACAGTATTTTCCTCCATTGACACATTTGATGATTGAACATGTTATTTGTGGAAACATGTTTTCTTCTTTGAGTTGCTGTTAAGTATTGTTAGAAAAATAATTCCTGTTCTTGAACGTCTCGTTTATGATATTAGAATGTTAACTTATGTAAAACTTTGGTTGTCCATAACTTTCTCTATGGAAGATCTTGGAGAAGCAACCTACATTTTTATATTAGACTCTAATAGAGATGGATGTAACAGAATAATAGGACTCTCCCAAAGGCTACTTGGAAAAGAGTTTTATCTCATTCTTTGCTGAAATTAAACATACAATGATCTATGATCCATTAATGTTGATTTGTTCTTTCCAATTACTTAAGGCTTATCAACTATAAGAGATCATGCATGTTTATGTTTTTTTTTTAATGGGGATTGCAATACGATATTTCAGTTTTTTGGGAATTGTTATGAAGTGTTGAAGTTTAATACTGTAAAACTCATTTCATTTCTATATCTGTTCTAATTAAAATTCATTTGTAACTATGTTTCTTTTTTATAAAATGAAATGGATTGAAATATGCATTTGGAGTACATATAAATTCATGTAAATACTCATGTTTGTTCCAAATTGACCGGCAGTTTAGGACAAACACATGTATTAAGAAATTTTGTCTTTCTAGGTAAATTGAGTTAACTTTATAAAAAATACCAAATATACCCTTATTTAATATAGTACTCCATCCATTCCAAAATAATTGTCCCATTTTCCACTTTCATTTGTCCCAAAATAATAGACTTATGTACCTTTTTATTTATTTTGTTCTTGCATTGTCCTTATATATGACAATTGTTTTTTAAATAGTGCTAAGCGAGATACTTGAATTCTATGAAATAAAATATTTGGAAAACTCATCTGTTTTTACCATATAATTATTATTAATACATGCTTATACTTTCCAATCATCGTTTAATGTATTTAGCATTTTTATGAAGTTTCACTTAATAATAATTAGGGTTATGATAGGAAAACAACAATTTTATAACTTCAACAACTTAATTTCTTACTATGTGTGTTTTATTAAGAAAAAAGACTATCATTTTGGGACGGGAAGAGTATAACTTTTGTCTTTTTTGAATCTTTTATTTTCTTTTTAATAAATTTCACTCATTAAAGTATTAATTGACTGTGTATAACCTAGGACAAAGAAAACTGAATAGTGCATATCAGTTTGGAACAAAGAGAGTAGTTTATTTTATGGAGAAGTCCTTTCATAAGTATGACCTCTGTAACTTTTCTGTGAATATTAGGGTTTTTTCTAAATTATAAATTCGACATCTCTCAAGTTTCATAAAAAAAAAATTCAATTGAATTCAAAGACAAACAAAAGGCAAATATTGTGACGTTCTGAATGAATATAAAAAAACATGGAAGTTTCTTTACCGGTTGAGCAAAATGGTTTTGTCTACTGATCAGCAAGACTGTGTATGAATGCACACATAGTGTTTGTAATCAGTTGTGTGTCAATATCATCATTGTCATGTGTACTTTTTCAAGATGGGTCTTTTTGGGCTCTTGCTTAATGTATAACTCTGGTTTCTTCAGGGATTGATGACAATGAAACCATGAGGCTGCGAAGAAGCGGTGGAGCAGACCCGGAGAAAATTCAACCTGGTGATTTGTTAGTAACCATCAGGGTAATTAAATCAATGATGTTCGAGCAACTATATTCATATTTCTTCATTATTATATAGTTGCTTACTGGATACATGAGGATGCACTTTGCACAAAGATATGGTGTTGGCTTTAGGCTGGGAATCAAAAGTAGTATGAGTTCTTTCATCTGCTCTTCCTTGCAGGATTATATGGCAGCGTATTTCTGTTTGTCTGTTCCATATAGTTAGACATGAATGGTTTGTTTTATAGTGCATTCATTCAACAGAAAATTTGGTGGGGAGAAGGATTATTCTTATGCGGATGTTAGATCATCACTCTTACTCTATACTAGGTAGCACGGACACGGACACGGATACGGGGAAACGGGACACTCGAACACGGCGAAACGGTGTTATTTTAAGGTTTTCTATGTAAAAAATGAAGTTTCGTGTCCGAAACGGCAAGTGTCCGAAACGTTTCCGAAACGGGACACGTTGATTGAATGAAGTGTCCGTGCTACCTAGACTCTATATGGCCATATCAGAAGGTTGAGTACTGTTTGTCTGATGGGTTATGACAATACCTTAAAACCCTAATGTAGGATAAACAATAGGAGAAAAGGAGATGAAACTGTTGCGAACTGCCTGTGATTTCATAATGAAGCATAACTAGTAACAACAATCTTTGTTTTTTTTAGGGATTTTTCATTGTATTAATAGATTTAGGAAACCATAAATTACATGAATTATGCTCCATTATTAGAATAATGCCCGGTGGCATATCATTGTAAAGCTCCAGCAAACTGCATCAATTCTGTGAGTTGAACTAAAGGATTCTGAAAGCTTTGTAGGGAAGTACTTATTAAAAGTGAGCCACAAACTCATTATGATGATTTCCTTGCAAGATGCAGCATGTTTAGAAGTTTGGCGTGATATGGAGGACAAGTTCACTTTGTTGCAAGGATTTCGTAGGGAATGGATTTCTTGCACTTGTTGAAATTACTATTTTTAGGAATAACTCGCGCTAAAAAAAAGGGAATAACTCTATGCCCGTGTTCTTTAACTGTAGTGTTTTTTTATTTTTCTGGGTTCCTCTTTCTTTAGTTTCCTAAATTCGAACATGTCGGCGTGGACTTTGGCCTTTTCTCTTTTATTCTTGTTTTCTGCTTGTACACTTGTAGCATCCGTGAGTTTCATAATGCTTGCCAGTTTCTGGGTTCCCTTCCATTATTGCTTTGTAGATGCAGTTTCACTTCAATTTTTATAATTATACTAAGTTTAATGCTTGTTATCTTGCTGTTCCACTAGGTCCGGGAAGATCCAGTTTTCAGGAGGGAAGGCTCTAATATTCATGTAGATTCTGTTTTAAGTGTTACCCAGGTGAAATTTCTTGTATATTATATTTTTTTTATTGCTCTAAGTTAAGAAACAACCTTCATTTCCATTGCATGTGACCTTTCTTGGTGCACTTTACAGTATGTTGGTCTAATTTATGAGCTTTGGTAATAAATGAATTCAGTTGCTCTTTTTGATTAGTTCTTTTAGAAACGTAGAATCTCCCATGTCATTCTCTGCTACTCCTATGGCCAACCAATTATTATGTTTTGGTTGATGGCCAACCCATTTTTATATACATGGATTGGATGGCTGATTGGATTTCTCTTCTGCAGGCAATCCTAGGAGGAACCATACAGGTTCCCACTCTCACGGGAGATGTTGTTCTCAAGGTATTTCGAAATGTTTGTGCAAGATTATATATTCCTTAGAAATAGCTATATTTCAATCTGATCAACATTATGCTTCAGGTCCGTGCTGGCACACAACCTGGCCAGAAGGTAGTTTTGAAGAAAAAAGGTGAGAACTACCTTGATTCCTTACTGGATTTACTTAAGATGATTTCCCATGATGTTTGATCAAAGATTTTCACTCAGCTGTCTTGTGGAATTCATGTGTTTCAAGCTGTACACAATGTGATCGTTCTAGGAAATTGTTGAATCGATAATTTTAAGTGTGTTCCAATTTGTTTAGGTTTCACTGACTGGAGATAATGTATGCTGATGTTTCTTGTTTGAATTGGCATTTAGCCAGTTGCTATTTCTCTTGTCATCTACAGTTGGTGTGCCCAAATAGTTACTGCAGTTACTAATGTGTTCTCCAAATGTGTTTGTTTGCAGGAATCAAAACACGTGGCTCTTACACATTGGGTGATCAATTTGTGCACTTCACAGTGAGCATTCCAACGTAAGTTCCCTCATGCAAGTTAAATGATTTACCTAGATTTTACGAGATAGTTTACTTGGCAAAACTTATCTATTGGTAATATTGCATTGCGCTTCAGCTCATTATGGGTGAGGTGTATTTTAGCCATGCTATCTTATATCTGTTGCTTTGATAAATTTGCTAGTTCCCCTGCTGCAAAAGAACACCGTGAATGTTGTTTTAAATAATTATCTTGCAGGACCTTAACGCCAAGACAACGGGAATTAATAGAAGAGTTTGCTAAAGAAGAACAAGGTGAATACCAGAAGCGTGCTGCTGGAGCCTCTGCGTGAAGGACCTGGCAACCTTGTTTGCATTCAACATCGTCTTGTGGCGTGCGAGATGAAATTAAGAGGTCACATTAATAACCGACCTTGATCAGAAGTTTTGTAGGACTATTTTATCGAGATGTACACGAACTTCTGTTAATTTTTGAAGAAATGTAATATGTTACCTCATAAATCAGTGATATATATTATTTATTCAAGCTATCATGCAATACATCAATTCTTGTAGATAAATTTAGTGGACTCTGTTACTATTTTAAAGTTGCAGAAAAGTCTGTCAGTGTGAGTTCTCTTCCCCTAACAGTTCAGTTGTATACAAATCGAAATTGTTGGCCTTATCATGTCATGCCAAAGAAAAGGCAACTTTGATATGTGCTATTAAAAATTACCATCTTCTTTTCTCTTCTTTTTGTTTTTTTATCAAAGATAGAATTACACTACGTTAGGTATTAGTTGTCAGTGTTAAGTTTTCAGGAAATATAGTTTTTTCAGCCCACTGGCTGGCAGAGGGGTGGGTCGAACCCACGCCCTCATGCAGATGCATAGTGAACTGTGGCCAACCGGGCCAACAGTCACTTGCATCTTCTTTTCTCTTCGTATTTAACTATTAGATGATTAAAGGGTTAATGGTGCTAAAAGATCAGTTTTTATTTGAGAAATTTAAGAAAAACACTCCATTTTTAATAATATTTGTAATTATTACCTCAACACGGAAAAGTTGAAAAAAATACTTCTTCTTTCCAGCGAGAGCTGAGTTAGTGGCCGGATTTTATTGAATTGTTAAGTTCAGGGAACGAGTTGGGAACGAAACATGTTTTATGATTTTGGGTTCTTTTTCTTTTTTTGAGTTTGTGCACATGAAATTGTTGAACTGTGTGATATTAAATTTCGGTTGTGTGGTTGGCGGATTGTTGCTAATTGTTTTGTGTTTGTTTCTGATTTCAAATTCTTTCTTTATGCTGTTGCTTATCTTTTCTACTCAAAGAACTGAAAAGTTTTAGTTTCAGATTTAAGTTTAATTGCCGAATTGCCGGTGTTAGTTTTGGTTGACTGATGAAAAAAAAATTCTAATTGGATTGTTATGTCTCTATTTTTTATATTGTTATCATTTTATAGTGAATTCATGTCTACTGCAAAAAAATGTGAAATTTTTAATTGTCATTTTAATATGTATGTTTGCGTTTTTTCTTTGAAAATTGTCAACTTTAGTTTGGTTTGATTTGAGGTTATTCATTCTTTTTTTTTTCTCTGTTCTTTGTCAAATGTAAGATAACTTGCTTTTTTCTTTTTGTGCCATTTTATTTTATGGAGCATGTTAATGTTTCTGTGCAGGACCCTTTGTATCTGAGGGTATTAAAGATGCTCAACATATTGTATGCTATTTCAATTGTTAGGGCAACAAATTGATGTTACAATAATAGAAATGAGTGCCATGCAGACTAGAAAGATCATTGCTAATACTAATGCTAGTTTAGAACATATAATGATTTTGTATTAATGTTGGTATCTCACATGATAAGATCTTATTATTTTTATTATAATTTTGCTTTAAAATTATACGGTTAAAATAAAAAACAATTAACAATTATACAATGCTAATATTAGATTATATTAAAAAAAAATTATTAAAATATTAAATTTAACATTAAGAACTAATTGATGTCAAAAGGTCAATTTTTTTGGTTCTTTTAAAAATCTATTTAAACCTTTTAAAAAAATTGTAAATCTATTTCAATTGGGCCGATTGGCTGAAAATATACCTGATTTTGCATAAATTATATATTAATAACAACACTATGATAAGATTATGATAATAATATGATACGGTTATGATAATATTAGGATAAAAATTATGATAATGTTATAATGATGCTATGATAAGGCTATGATAAAGTGTGTAATGTAAATTTTCATAGTAAGATATTAAGATTATATTATTAATAAAGTATGTACCATGAATTTTTATAATAAGATATGATAATATTATGATAAGATTATGATAAAGTACGTAACATAAATTTGCATAATAAGTTATGATAATATTATGATAAAGGTTATAATAATATTATGATAAGGTTATATGATAAAATACGTAACATACATTTGCATAATAAAATTTGATAATATTATGATAAGGTTAACTAATTTTGCATAAATTACGCAAAACAATTTATGCAAAAATAATGAGAAAGGCTAGGCAAAAATTATTATAAAAATTATGATAAAGTTATGATAAAGTTATGATAAGTTTGTTGATTATATTATGATAAAGTACGTAATATAATATTTTATAATAAGATTATGATACTGTTATGAAAATGTTATCTAATTCTGCATAAATTATGTAAAACAACATATGCAATAATTATGATAATGTTATGATAAAATTTTGATAAAATATGTAAAATAATTTTTCATGATAAGATTATGATAAGGTTATATGATAATATTATAATACTATTATAAAAATATTGTATAATTCTGAATAAATTACATAAAATAAGTTATACAAAAATTATGATAAGGTTATGATAATATTATGATAAAATTATAATAAGGTTATAATAATATTATGATAAAATGATGATTATATACGTAAAATAAATATGATAAATTTATGATAAGATTATAATAAAGCGATGATAAGACTATAATAGTATTGTGATAAAGTTATGATACTGATATTAAAAATATTATTTAATTTTGCATAAATCGCATAAAATAATTTTATACAATTAGTACGAAAAAGATATGATAGTATTATGGTAAGTTTATGATAATATAATGATAATGTTGTGGTGAGGTGAGGTTTGATAATATTATGATAATTGATGGATTCCGGCATCGCGACGGCGTTAATCCTGCAAACAGTGTAGATGGCTAATCGGACTGTTTATCCTATCAGCTCTCCGATGCTTACGTCAGTTTAGGGTTAAGGGAGAATAATTGTATTTGTTGTAAATTGTGTGTTTTAGGCATACCTCAAACTCCTTATATAGTGGTAGTGAGAGAATACCTTGTAGATTCTAAATAGGAAAGGGATTCCTATTTAGCATAAGAATTCAAATAGAAAATGTATTCCTATTTGATATGTAAATCTATTTAGGAATGTGATTGCTAACAGGAATATGTTTTCTGTTTTTCTAGAAGATTGTTCTTCTAGAATTTCCTTTATTTTCGGTATTGAATCATATTAGATTCTTCGACGAGTCTCAAGATCGTCTCGGTGGGCGAATTCCATCGGTCTCGGTTCATAATATTTCGGTTTTCATCATTAGCCCCCGGCAAGTAAGCTAATGTCTAGATATTTATGCTTTGTTTTATTTTTAGCGTTTTCTTGCTAATTTCTTGGCAAGTCTTCTTTTTTGGCAAGAGTAGGGGTGAGCACGGTTCGGGAGAATCCGGGGATTGACAAATTTCCGGAACCAAACCAAAAATCGGGGATATCAAAAATTGGATCTCCAGATCCGTACCAATAATCGGTTCGGTTCGGTTCAGAGATTTTATTTTTTGGTACGGTTCGGTACGGGGATTCGGTTCTAATGGTTTGGTACTATTCGGTACGGATATCATTAGAACCACGGATATTGTTTTATTTAAAATATGATCTCTACTATATTATAATATATTATTTTAACTTTTAAAATTAATTAGCTACTCATTCATTCATTTTTTTTTTATATTTTCAACTATCACAAGTAAATAATCATCAATAAAATAAAAAGGCACAATATGTATATTATCGTTCGATTTAATATTAATTTTTTTATTATTTAAAAAAAGTACTTTTATCTATTATCAAGTCTACAACTATATCATTTTTGTTAAAATTATATAATTTGGTCAATGAATATGTAAATTGTTCATATCAATTTTAAAAAAATACTACTAATAATTATTAAATATTTGAAAAATTCATATAATTTTCATTGAAATATATATGTAATTTATTTTTTATGTAAATTGATAATTTATATATATATATAGACTAATTTTTTAATATATATTATTTAATTTTATAAAGTAATTTTAATGTTTAGTAATTTAAAGTTAATATGAATATATTAATCAAATTAAAAATAGAATAATATATATATAATCTCGGTTCTTCGGGTATAAACTCGGCACTTCAGTTCGGTACGGTTCGGTTCGGTTCTCGGTACAGGTGTTTATAAAATATCCAGAACCGTACCAATAAAATTTTCGGTACGGTTCGGTTCGGAGAAAATCAATAGTCAACGGATATTTTTCGGTCCTGGATATTTTAGGTCCGGTTTTCGGTTCGGTTTTGGAGATATCCAGGATCCGTGCTCACTCCTAGGCAAGACTCTTGATGGATCTCTTTGATTTATTTTGATATCTTATCTCTAGGTATTCCGTTGTTCGTGTTTTGATTGTTTTGTGTTCTTAAAATTTCTTCAAACGTCTTCTCATTTCTAATCAATTTTGTTATTCGATATATCGGCCTTTTGAAATTTTTGATTTTTGTTTATTTATTCTTTTTCCTCTTTGACGAGATTCTCCTTGGCGATTCCCTTTGCGAAACTCATTCTCTTGCCGAGATTTATTTTCTTCTTTTTATTGTTTTCAAAGGCAAAATTTATGTGTCGACTCCTCATCGTTTGGTGAAGTTTTTATATTATATGAATTTTCATTAGTGGGCGAAGCCCTGTACTGGACGAGCCCTTATCTTTGGGCGTTCCCTCATCTTGGGAGAACCTTCATTCTTTTTTTGGATGGAACCCTTTTATAGAGCAAACCTTCTTTGTTTAGGACTCGTCAAGTCTTTTTTTTCTGGATTTTGAACCTTTCTTGTTTAGGACTCGGTTGAGTCTTTTCTTTTTTTCTTCTGGATTTTGAACCTTTCTTGTTTAGTACTCGGTTGAGCCTTTTCTTTATTTACTGCATTACTCCTTATTCTCCATTTGATTTGCTGTTTTTATCTTCAAGTTCTTGATCTTCATTGATTGTGATTTTAAGTTTCTTGTTTATTCCTCTTCGTTCTTGATGTTCATTCTTCTTTTCTTGGATTTAAGATTTCAAGATTTCTTCTTTCTTTGTTCTTTGTGTTTGTCTATATCTTTCTTGATAGTGATCCTTTTATTCCATTTCTTTTTTATTTAGACGATGCTATTATATTTGACGAAGCTAACATCTTTGCGATAAAATTCTTATTTGGCGATATCTTTGAATTTTGCTTTTTTTAATGAGTAATTATTTCTTCAATTTGATTCTTCTTTTTTCCTTCATGCAATTATTTTTCATTTTGAGAGTTTTTTTTTCTTTGGATAGATATGAGTCCTTCGCCCTCCTCCACAAATACACTGATCTCAGAGGGTATTTATGCCTGTTTTTGAGATCAGGTCAATCAATTTATTTCGTCGATTTTCTTCAATTTTGATTATTTTTGGGCGGATGGCCTTCTTTTTTAAGCTTTGCTCCTTTTGAGCGAGTTTGTCTTTTATTATTGGGCATTTCGCCTTCATTTTGTTATTAAGCGTTTTTCGCATATCTCTTATTTTTTGTTACCTTGCATTTCTTTCGCATTCCTCTTGTTTTTTGTTGCTTTGCATTTCTTTTGCCTTCCTTTTATTTTTCGGGCGTTCCATCTCATATATTTTTCAGGAGTTAATCTAAACCCCTTTTTGTTTTTAAGAGTTAATCTAAACTCTTGGATTTTAAGTTTAATTTAAATTTTTAAGTTTTATTCAAGATTCAGGCGAATTTATATGTTTTTTCTCTGTTGGGGTTTTTCTTTAAAGTTCGGGCGAATCTTCTTTGGCTGATTCATCTTTGCCAAACTTTATTTCCTTTTTGGTTGTTTTTTTGGTTACTCTTTTGGCTGAGCTTTATTAAGGCGAGTCCCTTCTTAGCTTTTTCCTTCTTTGGCGGAGTTTTCTTGGTTTATTATTTTCTCTTCATTTTTTCCTTATTTCTTTCGTTTTTGGACCATTCTTCAGTTTTCCTTTTTGCCTCTTGGGCGGTTTCTTCCTTCGCCTTTTAGGATATCTCGCTCTTCCTTTTATTGCGGTTGACAGGGATGAGCACTTCAATTTCACATCATTTAGGTCGATCTCTTTGGATTTGATTTTCTTTAACGCATTGACTCATTTTCTTCCATATCCTCTTCCGCTATGTTGTTTTTAGAGGTGTTACGTCATTCTTCTTTATTTTTCGGATGGTGTTTCCTTTAATTTCTTGATCTTCATTTTTTGGTGTTCCTTTGATTTCTTCTTTTTAACCGAGTCTTATTAGGCCGAGTCTCTTCTTGGTTGTCATGGTTTATTCTTTTTGACCGAACCTTTCTAGGCGCAATCCTTCTTGATTATGCCAAATTTGGCTTCTCCTTTTTTTTATATATATTTTATAACACATTTATTGAATTTTTTAATTTAAAGACTTAATATATTTGAAGTGATATAAACGTGTGGATTAAACTAAAATAATAGTTTTTTTTTTATTTTGAAACCGAAATCAATAACTAAATTTTAATATATAGCATGTGAAATTTCAGAATATATGAAAAAGTTCATCATGCATTGTAAGCATATTATTCCAGCAACTATAAAAATTATTGAACCTGATTTAATATAAGATAAAATATTTGGAAAACTTATCGTGATTTAGATTCAGTTGATAATAAGATAATATCTCTAATTCGTCAATTCCGAATGTAATCTTGGCGATGCCAGAAGATCTTTTATCGGGATGCAGTGTTGGAGTTTTTTCTAAAGGGATTACTATACTTTTAGTGTTTCAACTTTTTACAAAATGACGATATGGTGTTTGAACTTTATTTTGTATCAAACTTGTGTTGCAACTTGTTGAATAATTACGAAGCAGTGTATTTGCCAGTTTCTGACTTTAACCATTATTCAAACTTTTTCGTTATTTCAGTTTTAGTCCTTCATCTTTAAAAACGTTCAAATAAATCCTAAATAAAAAATTAATTAATTATTTTTAAAATTTTTTAATCTTTTTTAAATAAAAAAAAATAAAATACAGAATTATGTTTTCGGACCCACGAAGACCCGCCGGAAAAAGAGCAGCCTGCTCCTTTAAGAAGGAGCAAGAGCGCCGCTCCTTCTCATTTTGAGAAGGAGCAGCTCGCTCCTACTCATTTGAGAAGGAGCTGCTTGCTCCTTCATGAGAAGGAGCTTCTCCTTCTCAAACCCCGAAGAAGGAGCTCTGTTGGGTCCTAGTGGGTCCAAATTTTGGGCCCATCCGTAATTCGGAGGGTCTGTAATTCGGCTTTTAATATTTTTATTATAAATTGAAAAAATTAATTTTTTATTTATTTTTCGCGGTGTATCCGTAAATCGGATAATGGTCGTGAAACGGTAGACGATGTTGAGTCGCATTGAATATTTTTAATTATAGTAATTAATATTAATTAAATAAAAAAATATTTAAGTGTTTAATTTTGTGATGAAAATGGTTTTTTTGTACAATTAATAACATAAATATCTAATTTGTATATAGGATAAAAATAAAGAATTATTTTGAACTTTTTTTCAAATGAAAAAATGTCAATTCAATACATTAGGATAACCTGTAACTTGTTGGTGACCTGCTAAAAACACCAATTTATAATTTTCTAACAAGTTCACACACCGATTCGTGATAAATTTTTGTTCAAAAACTAACTTGTTATTTTGTAAAAAGTTCACACACCAAAAATATAGTAATCCCTTTTCTAAATTCTATAAAAAAATTACTTCTCTGTAATTTTTATCGCGGTGTTTGGAGGGAGATATAAATGTCTCAAGCGAGACATTATCTAACCCAGCAAGCGATTTGACATGCTTTTAAAATATTAAATGGCCATTCCAATCTTTTAATCAGCCAAACTAGCGTTCCTTTTAATTTGGACAACAAACATGTCATCTGCTTCTTTAATCACTTGCTTCATATCTTGAATTTGGCAAACAGTCCAATTTATTTCACGTGGTTGCTTCCTCTCTTTAATTTGACCTGCTAGTTATTGTTAATATGATTCCTCTTTTTTTAATGGCATGCTCTTTTTTTTTCTTTTTGAATTTCGGCCAACCATAATATGACCTGATATTTTCTACTCTTTCGATTTTGTAGATTCATCAGATATATTTGTTATCTTTTTTGGATTAGTCCCGTCGGATTTCATCCTTCAATGAGAATTTATTTTGAGTTCAGAAAAACTACTTCTAGTTTGAAGTTTTCAATCTTTTCCCACAGACATCGCCAATTGATGGAGTCCGGCATCTCAGCGGCGTTAATCCTGTAAAACAGTGTAGATAGCTAATCGAACGGTTTGTCCGATCATCTCTTCGATGCTTAATCCAGTTTAGGCTTAAAGGAGAATAATTGTATTTGTTGTAAATTGTGTGTTTTAGGCATACCTCAAACTCCTTATATAGTGGTAGTGAGGAGTACCTTGTAGATTCTAAATACAAAAGGGATTCCTATTTAGCATAAGAATTCAAATAGGAAACGAATTCCTATTTGACATGTAAATCTATTTAGGAATGTGATTGCTAATAAGAATGTGTTTCCTGTTTTTCTAGAAGATTGGTCTTCTATAATTTTCTTTATTTTCGGTATTGAATCATAATTGGATTCTTCGACGAGTCTCAAGATCGTCTCGGTGGGCGAATTCCATCGAACTCGGTACATAATATTTCGGTTTCCATCAATAATGTTTATGATGAAGTTATGATAATATTATGATACTCCCTCCGTCCCAATAGAGTTGTGCACTTTGAGAAATTTTTTTGTCCCAAAACTCTTGTCCACTTTCAAAAAGTAACTAATTTTTACACTCAAAATCCTATATTACCCCTATTTAAAATCCACTAATGAATTTTTTGAAAGTAAATTGCAAGTGGACCCTATATTAAATAGGGGTATGACAAAAAAAGTAAGGAAAATCTTACAAAATCCATAAGCAATAATTACTTTTCTTAAACTGTGTGATAAAGGCAAAGTAGACAACTCTATTGAGACGGAGGGAGTATTATTTTGAAAATGTTATCTGATGTTGCATAACTTACGTAAAATAACTAATGCATGAATTATGATAGGATTATAATCAAGTACGTAATATATTTTTTCAAAATAAGGTTATGATAATATTATAATAAGGTCATGATAAGGTTATGATAAAATACGTAAAATAATTTTATATAATAAAATTATGGTAGTAATATGATAAAGTTGTGATGCTGCTATTACAATGTTTTATAATTCAACATAAATTATTAAATTACGTAAAGTAATTTATATAAAAATTATGATAAGGTTCTATAAATATTATAATAATAGTGTTGGAACAATTTCTGTAAAATGAACTGAATACGATAAGGCTGAGTCGCGGACTAGGTCGCTCTCTTTTAGACGTTTCGCGGCACAGCTCGGTGGTGCAAAGCTGACTATCAACCGCGGCGTCCCTAGGATAAAACAGCCGGAAATACTGATTACACTGCACTGTGAAATCAGCTCTAAAACATTTTCTTTGTATTGCTCTGTATTTCTGTGTATTCTCAAATGAAAAATGAAGCCAGTATTTATAGGCTAAGAAAATATAGCTGTTGTGTAAATAATTAATACAGAAAACGTTTTCTGATTAATGAGAGAAAACAACAACAGTCAAAAACGCGGGGAGATAAAATCAGAGAGTCAAAACAGTTACAAAAGAATTGAATAAAAAAATATTAATACTTTTGTATCCAAAAAATAAAGTGCTAGCCGAACCGAACCACCCAGACCAGGCTGGGCCGACCGACCGAATGGCGCGCGTGTGGTTAATACGGAAGGATGTAACTCCTACCCCGTTCACAAAATTGGGTACCCCTTGGGGCCCAAACCCATATAAGAAAAACCAAACTTATAAACCCAATGTATTGAGTTCTCCTAAGCAATGTGGGAAAACCACAAAACTCTCTATCTTCTCATTCAAGTTACAAGGCACTTTTTCTTTTAATTTTTAAATTCAATAACTTTCCAACAATCCCCCATTTTGAATTTTCAAAATAGTTTTTCGAGCGATTTATGTATCAATAAGATTGTGCATAAACAAAGGTATCTTTCGATTTTAACCTTTGCGTAGTGAGTAAGATTCTGATTTAACAAGAGTGACTCGTAGTCTTGAACTCTATCTCGTACATCAAACCACGCACGTTCTTTTCATAAGTGTTTTTCTAAAGCCCGTGCATTTATGGCCCTGCACGTCTATCCCAGTTTAGTGAACGCTCTAGAAATTTTGCCTCAAATTTCATAGGAAGCGGCCCCACTATTCACAAAGGTGAAGCTATCAAGAGTACTCCTATAGCTAGGTACTCCACTCCATATGGAGTATAGACTTCATTAAGAGATTCTATTAACTCATCCTTTACTTGCTTCAGGAATCATGCATTAACATTGCATGTTCTGGCTCATATTCATTCATAACTTGTTATTACCCATTGAACCTATTTCTTGGGATCTCCAGTCAGTTAGGTCGGGTTACCATTATGAATGATTCATTGTATAGGCATTAGTCCCATTCCTTTTGAAGTTTTATGGACTTTCTCTCTAGCTAATCCTTTCGTCAAAGGATTTGCTAAGTTATCATCAGTGCGTACATGATCCACTCTAACAGCCCCTGTTGAGATAAATTCTCTAGCAGTGCTGTGCTTACGACGTATCTGTCGTTTCTTACCATTATAATAACGGTTCTCAATTTTTGCAATAGCCGCGGTACTATCGCAATGGATCAACACAGCTGGTATTGGTCTTTCCCATAAAGGAATCTCAGCTAGCAGACTTCTTAGCCATCCTGCTTCTTCACTAGCAGCGGCTAGTGCTATCAGTTTTGACTCCATCGTAGATTGAGCCAGAATCGTCTGTTTCTTTGAAAACCAAGAAACAGCTCCTCCGGCTATACTAGAAATATAGCCGCTCGTAGCTTTGGAATCATCGGACAAAGTATTCCAATCTGCATCGCTGTATCCTTCAAGTACAGCGGGATTCTTCTGATAATGTAAACCAAGATTTATGGTTCTTTTAAGGTATCTCATTATCCTTTCAATAGCATGCCAATGCTCAATACTTGGTCTACTAGTAAACCTACATAGTAATCCAACGACATATGCAATGTCGGGTCTAGTACAATCAGTAGCATATCGAAGGCTGCCAATGATGCTCGCATAGTCAGACTGTCGTACACTATCACCAGTGTTCTTGAATAATTTTACACTTGGATCATATGGTGTACACGCAGGTTTACAGTCAAAGTAATTGTATTTCTTAAGAATCTTCTCAACATAGTGAGATTAATCTAAAGAAATTCCTTCTTCAGATCTAGTTATCTTTATGCCAAGAATGACATTCGCTTCACCTAGATCTTTCATATCAAAGTTGGCACTCAACATTGATTTTACAGCATTCACAACATGAATATTTGATCCAAAGATCAACAAGTCATCGACATAGAGACATATGAAAGTACAAAGTTCCTTTTCAGATTTGTAGTAAATACATTTGTCACTTTCATTCACTTTAAAACCATTTAAGATGACAAGATTATCAAATTTCTCATGCCATTGCTTAGGTGCTTGTTTTAGACCATACAAAGATTTGTCTAACTTGCACACCTTCTGTTCCTGACCATGTATCACAAAACCTTCAGGTTGGTCCATGTAGATTTCTTCCTCCAATTCACCATTTAAAAAGGCAGTCTTAACATCCATTTGGTGTACAACCAAATAATATAGAGCAGCGATCAAAATCAACACTCTAATGGATGTTATTCTAGTAACAGGTGAATAGGTATCAAAGAAATCAACGTTTTCACGTTGTCTATAACCTTTGGCTACAAGTTGAGCTTTGTATTTGTCTACTGTGCCATCAGGTTTCAGTTTCTTTTTTAAGATCCATTTACAACCTATGGTTTTGCAACCGGGAGACAGATCAGTCAAATGTCATGTCTTATTGGACTCTAGTGAATCCATCTCATCATTGATGGCTTCTTGCCATAAATCAGAATCTAAAGAAGTTAGAGCTTTCTGGAGGTTCGTAGGATCCTCCTCTAAAGAATAGACATGGAAATCAGTTCCAAAATCTTTCGAAACTCTAGCTCTTTTACTTCTTCTGATTTCTGGTTCTGTATTATCAGTAATCTCATTATTCCTGACCACGGGAACATTACTAGATGACTCGCCCCCACTATTTCCTAATTTAAAAGGAAATTTATGTTCATAAAATTCAGCATCTACTTATTCAATAATAACTCGTGCAGTCAAGTCAAAAAATCCATATGCTTTACTATTGACTGCATACCCAATGAAAACACATTCATAGGCTCTACTAGCTAATTTTATTCGTTTCGGATCAGGAATCTGAACATAGGCTAAGCATCCCCAAGTTCTCAAATAAGACAAATTTGGTTGTCTTTTCTTTAGGACCTCATAAGGTGAAATCTTATTATTCGATTTAGGGACTCTGTTGAGTACATAACATACAGTCAACAAAATTTCACCCCACCAATAAGAAGCAGCTCCAGAATTCAATAAAATAGACACTACTGCTTCTGTAAGTCTTTTATTTTTTCTTTCGGCTTTACCGTTCATTTCAGGAGAATAAGGAGTTGTTCTTTCATGCACAATACCATGTGAGTTATAGAATTCTATAAACAAGCTAGATTCATATTCAGTACCTCTGTCACTGCGAAATCTTTTGATTTTCTTATTGAATTGATTTTCAATTTCTATAACAAATAAATTGAACATGTCAAGCGCATCACTTTTATTTTTCATCAAATACACTTGTGTAAAATCAGAACAATCGTCAATAAACGTTATAAAATATCTTTTACCATTTCTGGTCAAGGTACAATCAAGTTCACATATATCAAAATGTATTAAATTTAAAGGTTCAGATTCTCTAACTACTGATTTATGTGAGTTTTTTGTTATCTTAGCTTGACTACAAAATTCACATTTTTTCAAACTCAGTTTGGTTCATTTTAGGAATTAATCCTAGGGTACTCATGTTGTTAATTATTCTTTTATTTACATGACAGAGTCTAGCGTGCCAAATATTAACATCACAAACCATGTAAACAGAAACAACATCTTTATTAATAATTTCA
Source organism: Mercurialis annua (assembly GCF_937616625.2). Lineage (NCBI taxonomy): Eukaryota > Viridiplantae > Streptophyta > Magnoliopsida > Malpighiales > Euphorbiaceae > Mercurialis > Mercurialis annua. The sequence continues at coordinate 12,512,832 of NC_065577.1, read as the reverse complement.
ACATTCAGTTTAAACATACCCTCACAAGCATAGCCCTTTCCCACAAAAATACCATTTCTAGTAATGGTGTACATATCTCCTCCAGTGGTTTAAAAAAATCCAGCTTTGTTGAGAAGATATCCAGACACCAAATTCTTCCTCATCATAGGAGTGTGCATCACATCCTTTAAGATTAGTGATCAAACTTTCCGGCGAGAACTCTTTTGTTTTGTGCCTGAGAGAATTCTTAAAGTCCCTCCACGAAGGAGGTAATTTGTCAATTAAAACAGCAACTTGAAATTGTTCATCAAGAACCATACCTTCGGAGATGATCTCATGAGCTATTTTTTGCAATTCATGGGATTGCGCTTCGACAGATTTTTCATCACTCATTTGATATTTGAGGTAGCGGCTGACTGTATATTTTTAGTCCTCGCCTCCTCGGTATCATATTTCTTTTGCAGCGCCTCCCAAGTTTCCTTTGTAGTCTTTCCATCATTGTAGTAATCATAGAGATAATCACTTAGTGCATTGAGAATAAAATTCTTTCACAAGTAATCATCAGTCATCCACTGTTGAAGTTCACCGTTCCGCTTTTCCTTTTCTTCTTCCTCGGCAGTTTCATCAACAACAGGCATTGCCATTGTCAAAACAGAAACCACCTTCGTGATGGTTAGGAAAAATTAAGTCTTCTATTTCTACCTTTTGAAATGCAAGCCTTCAAACCGGAATGGTTTGTTAGCATCAGCAGTAGAAGAACCGTAGGCAGCAACCTCATCGGTATTCATGGCAGCAATTGTAAAGGGACACGTCTAAAAATTGTTGGAACAATTGCTGTAAAATGAACTGAATACGATGAGGCAGAGTCGCGGACTAGGTCGCTCTCTTTTAGACGTTTCGCGGCACAGCTCGGTGGTGCAAAGCTGACTATCAACCGCGGCATCCCTAGGATAAAACAGTCGGAAATACTGATTACACTGCACTGTGAAATCAGCTCTAAAACACTTTAGTTGTATTGCTCTGTATTTCTGTGTATTCTCAAATAAAAAATGAAGCCAGTATTTATAGGCTAAGAAAATATTGCTGTTGTGTAAATAATTAATACATAAAACGTTTTCTGATTAATGAGAGAAAACAGCAACAGTCAAAAACGCGGGGAGGTAAAATCAGAGAGTCAAAATAGTTACAAAAGAATTGAATAAAAAAATATTAATACTTTTGTATCCAAACACTAAAGTGCTAGCCGAACCGAACCACCCAGACCAGGCTGGGCCGACCGACCGAATGGCGCGCGTGTGGTTAATACGGAAGGATGTAACTCCTAAGTTTCTTTTGCTAATGGTTCTCTCTCAGGTTTTTCTCTCGGCGCGCGATAAGCTCTGCTAATCTACGCTGTATCTCGAAATGGGAAGGAAACCTAAGAAAACTAGTTACTCTACACCTAAGCAGATTTCGAAGTTGAAATTTCAGATTGTCGAAGAGGTTCTTGAGAAGGAAGCGATTGAGGAAGCTGAATTAAGTAGGAAAAACGATGATGGTGTGGATCTATTGGAGAACAATCTTGGTGCGGATATACAGAATGTAGAGAATGTGGTAGATCTATTAGTCTTGAGTAGATCTGAATCAGTGGTGAAGGAGCCAGATGCTGGTAGAGATGATGTTGAGAGTGTTTAATCGGTGGTTAGTGAGAAGAGTCTTAAGAATAATGGAGGGAGGAACTCAAACACCAAGGAGGAGATAAGAGAGGAGGAAGAGAACCCTAAGGTGGAGGAGAAGTCTTGGAGATCTCTTTTTGGATCCAATAGAGTCCAAACTAATGGTGCTAGATTACAGTATCATCCTCCTTTGATTAGTAACGGGAATAAAGTGGTTAAGTTCCATTCCACAGAAGTTGAAGATGAGGAAGAGAAATGGAAATATGCTCTGGTATGCTCTGTTATAGGTACTAAACCGAGATTTTTCAGATTTCAAGGGTTTCTAATGAATAGATGGAGGAATTTGGGGCTTGTTGAGGTGATTCAAATTAATGCGAAGATGTTCTTACTTCATTTTGATAGTGATGAGGGGAACTTGCAAGCTCTACATGATGGTCCTGTGTTCTTTGATCAGAGGCCAGTTGTTCTAAAAGAATGGCAGAAGCGTATGAAGTTCAAAGTGGATGAGATGCAGAAGGTTCCTATCTGGATCCAATTTCCTGACTTACCATGGGAATTCTGGGCTCCTGGTATGCTGGGAAGAATGGCTAGTTTATGTGGAAGACCTATGTTCACATGAGATGCAGAAGGTTCCTATCTGGATCCAATTTCCTGACTTACCATGGGAATTCTGGGCTCCTGGTATGCTGGGAAGAATGGCTAGTTTATGTGGAAGACCTATGTTCACAGATCAATGTACCAATAATCTGTCCAGATTTTTATGCCCGTGTGTTGGTGGAAATGGGAGTTTTTGGGGACTTCCCTTCAGAGGTGACTTTGGAGGATGAGACAGGAATTCAATTTGTGCAAAAAATTGTTTATGAGTGGAGGCCTCAAGCTTGTTCAAAATACAAAATTCTAGGGCATAATATTTCTAATTGCAAGGAGGATAAAACTATACAAAGGAAATGGATCCCTAAAACTGTGGAAACAGCTGATATTGAAAAAGTTATTGAGAAGAGTGTGGAAAAAGCAGTGGAAGTTAATAGAATGCCTGAGAAGACACCTAGTAGTAGTATACCTGAAGTCCAAAAGAGTAAGAACCTGAGTGCAGGGGAAGCTATGAAAGCCAAGTCTCTGGCTAATGTGAAAGGTAAGGGGAAAGTTCCTAATCAAAATGTTACTGCTGTTTCCAGTAGTAATCAGCTACCTCAGATTGATCGGCAGATTGGGGTGAGGATTGGTGTTATTGGAGACAATAGGCAGAATAAGGCAAACATACCCCCTGAAAGGGGCAAATGATTGGTGTATGGAATATTACGGGTCTTAATGACCCCTCCAAGCAATATGAGATTAAGAACTGGATTTTGAAGAACCAGTTATCTCTTATTGCTATTGTAGAAACCAGGGTGAGAAAGGTGAATATAGATAAAGTTTGGAGTGGTCTCAATTTGAATGGGTGGTAGTTAATCAATAATTATGATTTTTGTGAGTTGGGCAGAATCTGGGTGATGTTCAGGGAGGAGAAGATTACTATTACTAATCTTAAGAGTAGTAATCAAATGATTCATTGCAGAGTGGTGGCTGGTGAGAAGAATTTTTTATGCAGTTTCATCTATGGTGCTAATGACAATGTGAATAGGAAGACCTTGTGGGATGATATTAAATCTATCTCTAGAAGTAATAATGATCCTTGGATAATGCTTGGTGATTTTAATGCTATTTTAAAAAATAATGAGAGATGTGGTGGGAATATGGCTAACTTCTCAGCTTGTGATGATTTCCAAGACTGTGTGGATGAAGCCAACCTGTTAGAATTGAAATGGAGTGGCAACCTTTTCACCTGGACGAATAATCAGTCTGCTGATAGTAGAGTGTGGAGGAAGCTTGATAGAGCCTTGATCAATGAAGCCTGGCTAAATGTCTATGATACTTCTGAAGCAAAAGTTCTTAATCCAGGTATTTCTGATCATGCCCCTATTATTGTTATTTTCAATGAGAATAGAACTCCTAGCCTTAAACCGTTTAGGTTCTTTAACATGTGGGCTGATTGTGATGACTTTTTAGACATTGTGAGAGTTGGTTGGGATAAAAATGTTGATGGTTTCAAGATGTATAGAGTTGTTAAAAAACTTAAGATGCTGAAGTATGATCTTAGGAAACTTAATAGCTCTAAATTTAGCAACATTTCTGGTAAAGTTGAGGAAACTAGGCAATTGCTTCATAATGTTCAGAACTATATACAGAATGATCCTCTTAATGCTTGTCTTATTGAAGAGGAGAAAGCTATTGTGATTCATTTGAAGAAATTGCTCAAGTGGGAGGAGAATTTCTTTAGGCAGAAATCTAGAGTCCAATGGATTGAACTGGGTGATTGCAATACCAGTTTTTTCCATAAGTCCCTTAAATAAAGGAATTCTAGTAATAGGATCAATCATATTATTGTTAATAATACAGTCATCACAGATCAAAAGGAAATTACAAATAGTATTGTTGACTACTATAAAAAGATGTTTGGGGTCTTTAAACCTAGAACCATCAGTGTGAACCAGAACATTATTGCTAGTGGCTGTTGTATTTCTGAGGCAGATAGTGTTATGCTTTGTAATGCCATTTCTGATAAGGAGATCAAGGATGCCCTTTTCAGTATTAGTAATGATAAAGCCCCTGGGGCGGATGGGTATGGTAGCTTATTCTTTAAAAAGAGTTGGAGTGTCATAGGAAATGATGTGAGTGATGCCATTAAGGAATTTTTTGACTCTGGATTTCTTTTAAAGCAACTTAACTCCACTATTATCTCTATCGTTCCTAAGATTGACAATGCAGAAAACCTCAATGATTTTAGACCAATTTCTTGTTGTAATGTGTTATATAAGTGTATTACTAAGATCATTTCTGCTAGATTAAGCCAGTGTTTGAAGTATTTAGTGAGTATGTCCCAATCTGCTTTTGTTCCTGGTAGAAGAATAGTGGATAATATCTTATTGGCTCATGAACTAGTTTTCAACTATCATAATGATAAGAAGAAGGGGGACTGTTCTATGAAAATTGATATTAGGAAGGCCTATGATTCTATTAACTGGGACTGCATTGAGGAAGTGTTGATGGGCCTCAAGTTTCCTGGTAAATTCATTAACTGGGTGATGAAGTGTGTGAGAACTCCTTCCTATTCTATTATGGTTAATGGCAATCCTGAAGGGTTTTTTCAAGGTGCTTGTGGTATTAGACAGGGGGACCCCATGTCCCCTCTATTATTTGTGCTTGTCATGGAGTACTTCTCCAGAGTTTTAGATCTAATTGATGATAGTAGTTTTGATTATCATTCTGGTTGTAAGTCCCTCAGAATCAAGAATGTCAGCTTTGCAGATGACTTGTTTATATTCTGCAAGGCTAACATCAGAAGTGTCACCAAGATAGCAGATGTTCTTAATCACTTCCATGAAGCTTCTGGTCTGCAAGTGAATATCAATAAGAGTTCTGTCTATTTTGGAGGTGTTAATGATAATGTGAAGGCTAATATTTTGAGTATTTTGGGATTTAGTGAAGGCTCTCTCCCCATCAGATACTTGGGTGTTCCTTTAATCTCAAAGAGGCTAACCAAGGAGGACTGTAATGGCCTTATTGTTAAAATCACCAACAAGATTTCTCACTGGGCTGTTAGACATCTCACCTATGCCGGAAGACTACAGCTGGTCAATGCAGTTCTGTTCAGTATGCAGGTCTATTGGAGCAGCATTTTTATTCTTCCTGTGGCTGTTGTGAAAGGAGTGGAAAAGCTTTGCAAGAATTTTCTGTGGAAAGGATCTGCTGAATATAAATATGGGAACCTGGTTTCCTGGTCTGACACTTGTAATATGAAAAGTGAAGGGGCCTTGGGCATTAAGAATATGAGGCTGTGGAATAGGGTTGTTGTCATAATACATATTTGGGACCTTGTGGGCATGAAGGAGTCTCTTTGGGCTCTGTGGATTATTAAGAACAAGCTGAAAAAACTTAGTTTTTGGGGCATTACAAAACCTCTTATAGCTAGCTGGAACTGGCGTAGCATTACCAACTTGAGACAGTATCTTAAAAACTGTTTTAGTTATGTTCTTGGAGATGGGGAGTGCTCTTTCTGGTTTGATCCCTGGTGCAATGGGAAAGCTATTGTGGACTTGTATCTTGGTGTGTCTTTTAATGATGCAGACATTCCCAAGCACGCAAAAGTTAAAGACCTCTGGAGTAGCGGAAACTGGAGATTTCATGTACCTATGGATGACCAAGTTGAAGATATGTGGAGTTATATCAGGGACAACTTTGTTATTGTGGAAAATAGAGAGGATAAAGTTAGCTGGAGTATTTGCTCTTCTGACATTTTCTCTATTAAATCTGCTTGGAGTCATTTTAGAGAAAAGAAGTCTAAAGTCCCTTGGTGGAAAGTAGTTTGGGGTCCTGGAAATATTCCCAAGCAGAGCTTCATAGCCTAGCTTGCTCTTAAAAACAGGTTGAGAACGAAGGACAAGCTGATGAAATGGAGGTGTATTGATAATGATGTTTGTGTCTTCTGCAATAGGGAGTCTGAAACTGTCACCCATCTGTTCTTTGATTGCAGTATTCTTAGAGGCGTTCTGAAGTCTGTTATGAATGCTTGTGACATCAATAGAGACATTGTTACTTGGAGAAGAGAATGGTCATGGTACACTAGAAAAACTGGAGGCAAGAGCCTGCTTGCTAAGGTCAGGAGATTGGCGTTTATTTGTACTATCTATCAGATATGGAGAGGAAGGAATAAGATTGTGTTTGAGAAAACCCCAGTGGATGTTGAGGCTATCAAAGCTTTGATTAAGAGGGATATACTTATGAAGCTTTTTGCTAAGAAGAGCAACTCTTTTTGCTTTCAGAACTTATACCAGAAGTGGTATAGCATGTAATTAGTTTTGTTTCTGCTGTTTTGCATATTAGTTTGTAATTAGTCTTTTGTGATTAATATATCTCTAGGTACATTTTACCAAAAAAAATGAGATAGCAATTGATTTTGGGTGCAGCTGGTATCTAATTTAGTGTCAACAATAAAATGAGCCAGGAGGTGGTGTTACGCGGTCCCACACACAGATAGAGATATGTCAAATTATAAAAGTATTTTTTTTTCTGGAGGTAGGAAAATCATGATCGGAATAGCGGATCCAAATCATTCATCTCTCTCTCTCTCTCTATATATATATATATATATATATATATAGACCTCAAGTGTTTTATATTTGGAGTAGAATCATAAATTCTTACACGCGGAGAGTAAAAATATGAAATTGATAAAAACCCAATGTATTTTTTTTTATAAGTTTCCGTGTTAATGTAAAATTTTCAAATATCTTTTTATTTTAGGTATATATGTAATTTCTTTTTATATTTTATTTTTAAAAATTTACTTTATTTTTTCAATTTGTTATAAATTTATATATTTATTTAGAAATTGATTTAATTGTGTTTATGTAGCAATTGAATGTGTAATATTAAAAAAATGAAAAGAATTGTCAATTGAAATGCCATATTGCCACATATATTGACAAATTAATTTTAAATTTGGAAAATCAAATAGATATTTAACAAATTAACCAAATTGGAAATAATTTACAACCTTTAGAAGGTTTTGATAAATTTTTAAAAAATAAAAAAAATCAGCTTTAACATCATTAGACCTGAATAGAAGTTATAAGATAGTTCTAGTTATGTGAAAAATGTCAAAAAAATAACATTGATTTTTCAAATTACGAAGAGAAAATAATGATTTTGATCTAATTCCAAATCTATTGTTATGAGGTTTAATGAACTTTAAAGATTAATGAACGAACAAAGGACCAATTCACCAATTCAACTTACCACGAAATATCAAATGAGTTATTTTGGACGAAACTGGATCAAACAGATCCGTAATTTGGCAAAATCGGATCAATATAACCCGAAACTTAACAGAACATATCAATTTCACCCTTCTGACACAAAAAATGAAGAATGGATTACCTAATTAAAAAATTAATCCTAATTAACTCTAAATAATTTTAATAACGTTAATTAAATCTTAGATTAACACTAATTTAATTTTTATTTTCAACAAAAAACACTGCCACCGCCCACACCCACTACTGATTGCCGGAAAACGCCATTAAAACTTGCTGGCACCGAACACCACCGCCACTACCCACCTGAAACCGGACGCCGGAGGAGGACGCTCCTTCTCTCGCCTGAGATGGAGCACCTGCTCCTTCTTAAGCGAGAAGGATCAAGTCGCTCCTTCTCAAGTGACGAGACGGAGAGCCAGGCTGAAAAGGAGCTGAACAGATCTGCTCCTTCTCGCTAGAGGAGGAGCAACGCCGCAGTGGGTGTGGTGAATACGGAATGTAAAAAAGTTAATAAAAGTCTTTTAATTTTTATTTAAAAAATAATTTGATTTTTTAAGTTTTAAAAATGTAAGGGAAAAGTTGAAAATTAAAAATCTTTAAACATTAATTTAGAAAATGAAAAAATATTAAGCACTGTTTTAAACTTTTTGTCCTTCAAAATCAAAGAGTGTGTTACATTCTTCAAGGGAGAGTGCGATTTGTACAATTTTGCCAAATTGCTGGTTTGTGCGTCCAAAATTACTTTTTTGATATTTCGTGTCAAGTTGAGGGGGTGAATTGATCCTTTGTTCAAAAATTAATATTCAATTTTCTCAAACCTAATTAAATATTTTTTCATTAATTTGTTTCGATCTATTTTTAGAGTAAGAACTGGCATGGATATAATGAAAATTTCTATTTTAATAAAGAAAATTATCATGAGACAGAAATTTAGATTAAATTAAGAATAGTTTTATCAAAATAAAAGCTATTGCTATATCTATATTAATTTTTGTTCTGAAAATAGCACCGCCCGTACATTCATTTATTGATTTAATAATAGTATTGCGTCATCCGATATGTATTTTATGTTGTAATAAAACAACTAGTATTAGTAAATGTATTCTTTGTTGACAAGCAACACTTATAATTAAATTTACAAAAATAACTAAGAGGAATTGACGAGACGGATCCATCATTTAAATTTCTCTAAATATAAATTTCTAAAATTTTAATTGATTTAAGCTTCCCCACATAGAAAGTATATATAGAGGCAAACTCCTAAAATGAAGATGAATTATAAGTAACATGTTATCAATTTTGGAATGTGCAAATGTTAAAAAAAAATGAAAAAAAGTTTCTTATAGAATTTGAGGAATTTTTTAGTTTGGCACCTACACTGTTCATGAAATTACCGTTTGTATCTTTACATCTCCTGCATAAGTGGAAATTCTAGACAGTAGTTTTGGAGGTGTTGCATTCCTAAGAGTAAGTTTTTCTTTTTTTTATATGAAAAAAAGTTTAACATTGGTCATTTTAATATTTTCTGTTCTTTTTAATAATAACAAAAGGCAATTTGAAAAGTTTAATGCTAAAACTGATGAATGAATATCTTTTGAATATTCATAAAAGTTAAACGACTATTGACGACTCTGACCGTATTATTTTTAAAAAATCTAACTCAACTTTATAAAGTAAATGATTTTATTGTTTATGATGATATTAATGCATGAGCTAGTGCATTTGCCTGCTTCAAAATTTTAAATATATTTTAAGTAAATATCAAACGTACCTTCCTTAAGAAAATTTTAACTGAAGAAGTATTCGTTGAATAACCACAAAGTTTTGGAGATGATTTCAAATAAAATTCTGTCTTCGAGCTATTGAAAGCCTTATATGGTCTGAAACAAACTACACGAGCTTTTCGGCTTTACAGTGAATATAAGGGATAATTAAGGTTAACAAAAACCTATTCATAAAATGCAATACTAGTGACATTCTTATTATATATATATACTATATATAAAAGCACTGGGGGGACAGGCAAATTTATTGAATAATCTTTTTCAGTTTATTACTAAATAAAGGTTTTATAGTCATTAACTAATTAGTTATTTAATTAATACTATTATAATTAAAGTCCTAATTAGAATAGGTAGCTAAATTATCTCCAATTTAGTTAGGTAGCTAAATTATCTCCAATTTAGTTTTTAATATGTAAAAAATAACTAAATTATCTCCAAATTAATAGGAATACAAATCTTTTAGATTGATTGAACTACAAAATTAAGATAATGTATTTGGTCAATATATTATTATTTAAATTTCAATCTTATTATTTTTAAATATATTATTAATAAAATTAAGTTAATTATTTAATTATGGTTATTATAAAATCAAAAAAAGAATACATTCAGTATGAAAAAAAAATTAACAACCAAATATATTATATTTACTTTTACAAAAATTCTTAACTAATTTCATATTAATTATAAATAAAAAATTGATATAATTATAATAAATTTACGAATATGTACATTGACGAGTTATATTACGAGTCACGTGCATAGCACGTAATGCGAAACTAGTACAGGTATAAATATGCTCAACTTGGTTGCAATCAGTTAGAACTCCAAAAAATTTGGAACACTAACTAATTTGAATTTACAAACAAACACGTAAATTCATGTATTACTAAAAGATGTGTAAATATTAGATCTAAAGTCTAATGGCATGAAAGACCAAACATTTTTTACTTTCTGAAATACTATTCAAAAAATTTAAAAATTTATAATTTTTCCAATTTAGCCTATTCATTAAACATCTAACTCATTTTTCCTAATCAATTTAATTATGTTTACATAGCATGCTAAATATAAAATAATAACTTAATCAGATCACATGACAACTTAATCATCAGCTTTTCTTCTTTCCAAATTTTAAAAAAATTACACATTCAATTATTACATTAAAAATTTAATAAATTCTGAAAAATAGATAGATTTTCAAAATTAGCCAAATTAGGATAACTTTAAGACTTTGAGAAGTTCAAAAAAAAATACTCCCTCCGTCCCACTTTAAAAGTCTCATTTGACTTTACACACAGATTAAGAAAACATTAATCATTCTTGTCTTTTCATGTTTTTTCATGTTTTACCCCTATTAATGATAGTGGAATTTTCCATAAAACTATTTTAAGATAACTAAAATAAGGGTAAAATGGGGTATTTAATAGAAAAGTATTCTAAAAATAGTAATGGGACTTTTTAAATGAAACATAAAAAAATTACACATTCAATTATTACATTAAAAATTTAATAAATTCTGAAAAATAGATAGATTTTCAAAATTAGCCAAATTAGGATAACTTTAAGACTTTGAGAAGTTCAAAAAAAAGTACTCCCTCCGTCCCACTTTAAAAGTCCCATTTGACTTTACACACAGATTAAGAAAACATTAATCATTCTTGTCTTTTCATGTTTTTTTATGTTTTGCCCCTATTAATGATAGTGGAATTTTCCATAAAACTATTTTAAGATAACTAAAATAAGGGTAAAATGGGGTATTCAATGGAAAAATATTCTAAAAATAGTAATGAGACTTTTCAAATGGACATCCCAAAATAGAATATGGGACTTCTTAAACGGAACGGAGGGAGTAAAAAAAATAACTTTCTAGCATCAATAAGACTAAAAGTTATAACTAGATCGAGAAACCTCATCCATAAAGTAAGTCGTCACATTTATGTCCGGACATGATCCGAAAGGCGCTAAATCCAAGACCAATCGGTGTTTATCATTGCCAAAAGTAGGATAATATCGCCCATTTCTGATTTCAAACCCTAACAGAAATAAAATCGGCAACTTATATGCTACGTCTATGATCAGTCGGAAACATGCTGATGCAACAGTTCGTACATCAGTAACGAGTTGCAGCTAAGGATCCTCTACTGTATCCCAGTTAAAGGGAATCAAACAACATTCTGTTTGGTAATTTTTATTACCATACAGAATCAGTTCAAAATTACATACCTGATGAAACAAAGTAAAAGCCCCTATAAGGTTACCTAACTTCAGACAGGAGAGAGTATAAGTAATTAACCATCAAAAATAAAAAAAATGCTCAAAAATATTGAACACTTTGAATACTTATCTGACGACACATTATTTCACTTTGTATTTCATACCTCGTCGGACTATACGGCACATCAATTGGCAGTTCATGCTAGATATTGGATGCTCGTTGGACCTACGAGCCTGATTATTGGGAAAGAATAGAACACAAATGCCATATCTCATTAGTCTTCAACTCCAGCGTATTTTCGAGAAAAAATTCATGTCTTGCTGCCACGTAAAAGCTCCGCCTCAATTTTCAAGCTGCTGTTTTTGGCTTTGATTTTTGTTTCTTGGAATCCAGTGATGCCAATCCTTTGCCCAAACCAACAGGAGCAGGATCTACTTGTGGCGGCGGTACTTGGTCTTTAGTAGAATCTGCTTGCCCATTAGAAGGCTGGCCATCGGATTCCTTCTTGACACCATTGGCTTCTTCATTGTCAACTGCATCAGGGGTCATCCCCGAGTTAAAAATGTTGAGAAGCTGAGTAAGAGGTGGCATAGCTTGGACAGGAACACCATGTGGCCGAATCGGAAGGCCCCTAGCTTCTGCTTTCTTCCTGACTTCTGCCGCTGCACGAGCAGCCCTTTCATCTACTCCTCTGCCTCGAATTGTTGTTGGATTGAGGGATTTGTTCACCCCAGATCCTCCAGATGCAGAAGCAGCTTGGAATGCCTGCATAAGGTCAGGATGGGCCTGCAAAACAACATGCCAGAAATCAATATATTCAATCCATCCAGTCCACTATTAAATTGACAATGAGGTCAATTTTTGCAATATCAGCCAGTTCAGCTCTACAAGGAGCTATGGCTAAATATGCACAAAAAATGTTTACTAGCAGCTTCCTTGAGAAGCTGATTTTTGGCTGTATGGCTTATGTGCACAGACGCTACACCGCCGAGCCAAAATTCAGATGTATTTAGTCTAATGCATATTTGTATGCTGCATAATGAGCTAGAGCAATATGCAGGTTCCTAGAATTTTGGTGCTTTATGCAAAAACAAATTAAGGGAACTTTATGCAGTTGATTAATGTTAGCTAAGAGAAAGCATATGAATCCGATAAACACTAAACCAAACTCAATGGTAAAAAATAGTACCTTCAAAATATCAATTGCCTTCTGAGCAGAAGCTGCATTAAGAGCCTGACCTTTCTGCTTTTGTGCATTCATCTGTTGTATATAAAAGAAGTTAAGATAGTTTGATAGGAAATGAAATTTCTAAAGCATGTATATATGTCCGGTGTCTCTAAATCAACCTGAAGTTCACGCATCTTAAATGTCTTCATCCAGTTTTGGGAGTCTCGTGTCCTGGAGTCCTCTTCACCCAGTTGCTTGACGAGTATATCATATGTTTTCTTCTCATGCTGCACACGAGAAACAATATACAACTATGACAATCTATATATTTTCACTCCAACACAGACAAAGTGGTGAAGAGATTTTTCTGATGTACCTGATGTGAGAGTTTGAATGCGCCCATACAGTTAAATGCAATGGCAAGAGCATGATAGCATACAGCAGTTTGGATGTGTTCCTCTCCTAGAAGCCTCTCATTCTTTTTCAAGGCTTCTTGAAGATACCGAAGAGCTGTGTCCATCTTTCCAATGTCCTGATACATCATCGCAACATTTATAAAAGTTGCGGCAACATCAGGATGATCTGGGCCAGATGACAAACTCAATAAGAGCAATGCACGGGACATGTGTCGTAGGGCAAGTTCTGTCTGGTTAAGTCCATGATAGAAGAGAGCCATATTTCCATAGCTGTAGTTGCATACACGCAAGTTAAAATCAGCAAACGGTTATTCACATAAAGATATTATAGGAAGGTTTAATGCAGCAGCATTTTATGAAGCCTTCATATTGGAAGATTTCAGAATGAGTAGGCTTCACTAGTACAAGTAAAATGCTTTACAAAATGAATCATAACCACCCATAATTTGCTCATGGAAGTTAGCAAGGAAATCCGGTGCCCCTGTTACGACAATATATGCCACAAATGCTTTACAATGATAAATTCATTTTATGACTTAAAAAGACATGTTATTCATCTCAGGTGAAACAAGCTAGACTTGATAGTGACTAAAGAAATTTTGACATGCAATCATCATTAAAATCACAAGGTCAAGGGAGGTAGCCTCCTCGCAAAATTAATAAGTATCCAACGTAAAGAACTGTTTTGATAAAGTAAATATGAGGAACAGATTAATGACCTTCAGCAAACTCAATTACTATCGAGGAAAATGGAAGCAAATGGTACCTGTGAGCAGTATCAGGATGATCTAATCCCAGGCAACGTTCATTTATAATTAGTTCCTTATGCTGTTGCATTATTGCTCCGGCCATATCTCCAGCGTGATACAAAACCATCGCAAGGTACCTGAAACATTCAGGTCAGATGAACTGAATAAACTAATAATCATTTGTAACCAAATAAATTAGCAAAAATTGCTAATGAGTAGTATGTTTTCACATAAATATGTAATATATATAGAAGTTGATTCAAAATAAATATGCCAAGTAGATGTCGTCCAGTAGATTTAAATGGAACAAAAGAATAGAAGTTTCAGATGATAAGTACCTACAACAGTTCGCAACCTCCCGATGCATTGGACCAGTCACCTGAAAGCATTAAGAAAATGAAAAATTTATGATAACTGAAGACCTTATGGCACAAATAAAGATATGGAATGCATACCTGTTGGAGAACGGAAAATGCCTCGGAGAATAATGTATATGCTTCACTTAGCATTCCCTGATTCAAAGCAAATAAACAAATAATGGGGAAATGACGTCTCATGAATTAATAAGATTATGTTCACACTTTAATACATAGCTGGTGATTTTTATATCCAAAATCACAGTACATTCCAGGAGTGCATGCTCAAGAATTGTAGCATACAAACATGTGAGTTGCCCAAAATATGGACATCACCCAAAAATTTGTAGCATTCGTGTTTTCTTTATCAAATTGATAAGCATCGTCCCTGACTTTGAATTAATTTTACTTAAATCATAGCCTTTGACCAAAATAACAATCATGTCTAAGATTCTTCTAGTGTAAATTGTCATCCAAGTATTGTCTTTGACCTTGAATTTATTTTACTAGTTCCAATCATGCAAGACATGTTAATAAGACAATTAGGCACAGTGTTTACCTCGGCCAATTGAACCTTTCCTGTTTCCACAAGATCCTTAGCTTCTGAACATACTGGAACCGAGTGTTTTACCACGGGTTGGAGATCCATGATATCTGATACTTGGAAAGGAGCTGCAGCATTAAGATCATATTTGCGAGCTGCAACTGTAACTCCCACCTGTCAATGAAGCCATACATGATCATTCATTATCAGATATAAGTTTAGCTAATGTAACACATTCCTTTCCCTGAACAATATGCAAATACGGACTTTGAAGATGAGCATTAGGGTGAGCAATTATTCGGTTTGGTTAATTATCCGTAACCAAACTAACCGAGTTATTTTATCATTTTAATTGAAACGACCAAATTAACCAAATCAACAAAAATCTTAAAAATACAAAAGTGAACCGACCGAAATAGTCAGTTACTTCGACTAAACCAGTAAAATTATAAACAATTATTAATAATAAGTATAAAAAATCGGTTAATTTGGTTAATTCCGCTAATCAAATTTTTAGAACTCTTAATCATAACCTAAACCAAATTTTTTTATTAATCCGGTCTACCAAATTACCGTTTTAACTAAAAACATTTAACTAAATTAACCAAAATTGATCGGTTAATACAGTTTAACCATATTTTTGCTCACCCCTATGAGCATAGGGATAAAGAACCACAATGCAGATAGTTCATACTGAGAACCTACACAGCATCAAAATCCAAACAAATTAATAAATGAGACTCGGTTACCTTCTGGCAAAGATTGCGTATAACTGAAACTTTCTTCACCCTTGACCTTGCATCCTCCGGCAACTCAAACTATACAAAAGAGGAAACCCGTAAATTGGGATATCCCAACTATTATAGAACTCCTGTAAAGCTTCTAAAGTAACAAATCTCAATCTTCTACACTCAAGTTCAGATACCTGATATTTAAGTTTAGCAAATTCTCGGATCTCAGACCATACAGTTTCTGAGCTAACATTCATATATGACGATTGACTCTTTCTAGCAGATGTTCCTTTCCACCTTGTCTGGCCCCTAGAAGATTTTCCTGAAGATTGATGACTGGCTTGATCCTGTACATATTAATCATAATTTTAATTGATCATCCAACTCTCCCATTGGAATTCACCAGATGGTTTGTGACTAGTAAGAGCTTAGAAATGAAATTCACATGAACTAACTAGAATAGATAATTAAACTATCTTTAACATACTTTCTTTTGTGTTTTTGTCTGTGAGCTATTGGCAGGACCTTTTCCACCAACAGCTTGACAATTTGCAAAGAAACAGTTGAAAAAATGAGAGATTGCTGGCCCAAGATCCTGGTCTTCTGTATCTCTCAGAACATCCTGTGTCACCAACACAAAAATGAAAATTGCTTGTGACGGAGAGCAATATATACTTCTGACAGCAAGCAAATGAAATTTGAAGATCCAGAAGAAAATGAGCAGGGTGAAGGAACACGGGAGCAGACAAGATAGGATTACAAATTACAATAAACTGATAGATACAAAATGAGAGGGTGAAATAAGTTTAAGAATAATAACCTTGATAATGTGCTTAGCAGATCTGACTACAATCTCATTTGAACAGATATCCCATAAATGAGGCAAGTGTTTTGTTCCCTCAGCAACCTGATACAAGTACTGTCAGAAGTAATAACTGTGTAATAAAATGTGGAGACTAGAAAATGCGGGTGACTCCCCTTAGCGGTAATTGATAATTGAGCTATGGTAATGCAATTCAAACTCAACCAAAGATTTCTCGTCAATCCAGAACACAGGCGACTGCATTACCAAAGTACTAGCAAACCATGATAAAACTCACCTTTCCGATGTATCGCACATTAATCCCATGAGCATGCAGGGCTTCAGTCAGTGTCTGCCCATCCATGGGTGACACTTCAAGTGAACAAAGGTCCTGGATGAACTTTGGAAGCACAGTATCTGCCAAATAAGAACTGGCTTTCCTCACATTTTCTTCATCCTTTGCTATCTCCTAATAAAGAGCAAAAGAAAATAACTAAGTATGATAATTTTGTAACTTATTATAATTGTAATGGAAAAAAAATATTGTCCTTCCAAGTAATTCACCTCTGGACTCCCATCTAGCTTGAAATCAGTTAAAACATTAGGATTAAAAAGTATTTCGTCGTATGACTCAGAGCTCACAGAAGGACCAGAAGCATGTTCATCAACAGTCTCAACTTTTTTCTCTTGGATGATCTCCTGTAGATTAAATTCGCAGGTTGAAGATTTCAAATGATTGCTTGAATACATTCAGATAAAAAAAGCTTTCATATTACATGTTCAAAAGATAAAGTTCCTGTGCCTTTTCAGACTGGCTGCCATTATTTGCTCCAGAAAACAGGAATCCATAGAGCATTTTCCTCAAAAGTGCTAGTAAACTAAGTACTAAAGGAAAATAGCTCCACTTCTGAATCATGATTGGCAAAAGAAGAATGCAGCTAAACAAGATATGAAAAGAGAGTCCAGTCTAGATTTTTATAAGATCAACTTCAGAACAAAGAGCAGTCAACCATCAATTATTGCATACAAATTTGACCAGTTCTCTTAACCTTTTAATTAAAACAAATCAAAAATTAAATAACTAATCCACCTGAACCGAACTGAACCACAAACAAATTTTCAAAAAAATCCAACCAAAAACCCACTGCCTATTTTGGTACCATATTTAAACACCTATGTTACATACCAGTAATTTTTTTTCTTTTGTTTTGATTTTGATGGGTCAAAAAGTCCTTAGAATTTAGGTTATTTTTATTAGTTGCATACATCCATTGACAATGAATTTAAAATACATCAAATACAGATAGAAAAACTGAAAGAGAATTCCACATGTAAACACGATGAAATTTGATATTTTAGTGTAGGTGAAGTAGAAACGTAGATCTATAAACCTTTCATTGATCTCGTGATGCAATACCCTTTTGCTTGTGTCACAGCTCCTTAGGAAGTGCAAGTGATGGTTGTTTCATGGGTGCTCATAATGCGGATGATAGATATCATTTTAGTGATAGATGATCCTAAAACAGAGCTAATCTAGGAGGCAGTAAAAATATGGTATAATTAGGAGTTGGGAGCTTGTATCTTGCATCAGGAGGAGTAACTCTTATTCAGTGATAGTTCTTTTATACCAGAATTTTCACCATAAAAAACTGAACCTAGATTTATTGGTTTCTGTTTCTTGCAACCAAATTGAACCAAATTTCAGAATAACCAACCGAATTACTTATTTGGTTCAGTTGGTTCAGTTGGTTCAGAGGGTTCAGTCTTGTTTGGTTGATTTAACAGTCATATAAACAAAACAACTTCCGGCATATCTAATTTTTAAAAGATTATTTCATGAGAATTATTAGTTCCAAAAAAGAGATGGTTCTATCAGTAACTGACCTGAAAGTATACATCTTTTAAACAACGTGGCAATCTATATAATGGGAATTACAAATGGATGGATAAATGATCAATAAAGTACCATTACCTGACTTTCAGCAGAAGCTGCAGCTACAGTTGCCTCTGTTTTTGCCTGTTCATCAATCCCAGAAACATTTGAAGACTCTGGAGTTGCATGAGGCTCTCCCTCAGAGTTAGGCACGATCTTTGATCTTTTTGCAGCTTCAGCCTTCTCCATTATAGAAATATCATGAGAGAAAGAACATGAGAAATAAACCACCGATTATCTCAGTTTAGATATATAGTTACATACCTGGCAAAAGGCAGCAATTAGTTCAGGCCTCAAAATACAAAATCGGGATCCAGCTCCAACATAGTTCGCATCACGAGGAGTTACTCTCATCAAGTCCAGAAGATAATGCCTGGAAATCAAATAATTAAAAGTCTAAGCATAAAGAATTAAACAAAAAACAGTACAAGCCTTATGAAGCAAGTTATCTGATAAAATGTGATATGCCAAACCAAAAGCAGTCCTAAGAGCAGATTTTAACCCTTCACTGGAAAGCTGAAAGGCCTGCTTGGATTAGAGGCTGAGCTTGAAGTTATAGCTATCGGGAGTTGACCAAAAGGTTAAAATGAAAAGATCCAAAAAGAAGCTGTTGGGAGCAGTGTAGTGAGCTGTCTCAACAAATATAATAGCAACAGCTAACCTCTAATCCAAACAGGTCCCAAAGCTGAAACTAAAAGGCCAAAATTACATAAAAGTAGAATATCAGCAATCGCAGTTCAGCATTCTTTTGATTGATGTGTTGAATATGAAAGTCATAATACAAATCGAAGCCCAATGTAGAAAAAATGACATAGAAGCAATAGCAAGACAAGAAAAAAATTACAGGGAAAGTAGAAGGAAAAAGCACAAATCCATAGGACAAAGAATCAAAGAAAACATTCCGACCAAAGAGATAACCACCTGTCATCACTACCAACAATGCCCTTGCACTCCACTGGCGCAGCCAATTTGAAAGCATTTCCAGATCCATCTACAACTGTATGTTCCTTAAGGTGGAGACGTTTGGCAGCTGCGAGTACCTAAACACGGCTCATAATTCATTACAGAGAATTTTTACTTAAAAAGCTTGTTTGGACAATAGTACAGAAGACATTTCATGACAATAAATGAAAAATATATTACTTTCTACACCGCCACTAATATCTGATGTCTGTCCAAAAGAAATCTAGCAAGTTACTTTCAATGTCGAGAATGGAAATGGGATTCACTTCTCACCTTAGAATGAAAATCTTCGTTCCAGCATATCTTCTTTCCATTGTCAACAGAACCATACAAAAGTGAATCTGATTTATCTCCTTGAAGAATGCCAGGCAAAACACTCTACATCAGAACATAAGTATTAGATGAAAAATAAAACATAGCATAATATAGAAAGCAAAAAAGATGACTAGGGCTGACAGGTTAGACCAAAGAGGACATTTTGTGAAACCAATTGACCTTACAACCAGGCATACAAAGTAGAGACCACCAACATGTACAAGGCACTTTATTTATAATGGAATTTTTCCTCAATAAAATACACAAACAAATCTGTTCACGTATGAAAATAGAATATTGATGAGAGAGACAAGGGAAGTTAGCATCTTTCATGCACACCTGTGCTACCACTCTATGACCCCTGTAATCAATTATGGCCATGGCAAGATTATACAGTCCAGGGACATCAGCTTCCTGGTAGGCCTTGGTACCCTTCAAATCATTGTTTGCAGAAGCATATGTAGCCTGCTCACTCTCAGCCAATTGGCTCTCAGAGGGCAATTCAGGAGCTGATTCTATAACACCATTACTTTCTCCTATGGCTGATGCATCACAAACCCCATTGGATTTCCCACTGTGCCCATGCGATAGATCTGAGACCTTTTCAGATATATTGGGTGAAGAAGAAACATTCTCAGTTTTGGGAACAGAATCTGTTGTTTGTTTCTTAGATAACTGTTCAAGATCCGCATCCACAGCAAAACTAAAGAAAATGTTGTTGTGAACATACCTAAGAAAAAAGAAATTACAAGTCATGAAGCAGCTGCGGAAAGAAAACGCCTCAGCAAATAAATGACGTAGCAGAATTATTTTTTAAACGGCCGATGATCATTGAAAAGAACAAATGCCAAAACTATCTTTATCCATAAGACAAAAGAATATATAACAAATATGTGAACTTCTAGAAAAAGAGAAAATTCAAAATGTTTTGATTGAAGGTCCTACTAACATATGAAAGCACTCTGGATCTGTTGGATTTATAGGCAGAATACATCTGCTGATGACTCCAATAGCACCACTAATGGCAGCATCAACAAAATCAGAAGTCACTTTGTAGAGAGCCCTGTCCCTCAAGATCCTACAACAAATTTACACTGTTAAGGGAAGACAAAAACAAATCCAAACGACAAAAAACTTAGATTCAGGCAAGGTATAGAAATTACGATTAAAAATACCTTTCCTGAGGAGCTGTATGGGGAAACTCTCGACAAGATTGCAACTCCTCATTCCAATCCCTTTGCATCCCGATCAGCTCACTACCATATGAAAGAGTCAGTGCATTCTCTGCTCTGGCTGCATCACGTCTATGATCTGAGAAAGGAAATTTCACATATTGACTCAGG
Organism: Mercurialis annua; assembly: GCF_937616625.2. NCBI lineage: Eukaryota > Viridiplantae > Streptophyta > Magnoliopsida > Malpighiales > Euphorbiaceae > Mercurialis > Mercurialis annua. The sequence goes on along the minus strand of NC_065577.1, from coordinate 12,492,021 downwards.
ACAAACATCAAATTTAAACATCCATTGCAAGCAATCTACTTGGAAACACACTTATGGAAATTGAATGTCTGTGCAGTAAACGTAATGCATTGACAACAATATAAACATAAGAAGCTAAATGGGAATCTAAAAGACAGATGCTAAAATAAGATCTTGGTAATAGTTAAACAAATGCAAAAGATATTGGAAAGGAAACTCATGGAGGAAGATGTCAGAAAGCAACAAGCACAACCTAGATCAGTTGGTAGTTAATTGTCTCTAGAAACTTACCAGGAAAGAGAATCACTTTATAAGTAAAAGGAAACACTTATTTGACGATGTCAAAATCTTAAATCACATTGAACAGCAGACTGAAGCTTGGAAGTAAGCTTACCAGGAACTGGATTCAATCCAAGCCATGAATTTGGTGGCAGAAGAGATTGAACATTTTCGAAAGGATGTGCAGAGGCCTTCCGCTCCAAAATTTCACGAAAAGCTTTGAAAAAAGTTAAGAAAAAAAAGATGAGAGGAAACAATCCAAAGAAATAGAACGTCATATCAATCTGTAAAAAAAAAAAAAATTAGCCAAGTTTCTCTACCTTTTTTGAATTTCAGGCTGATCTTTTGCAGGAGACCAACAAGTGTTGTAGCTTCAGAAGTAGACTTACTAGGTTTTGGGTCAAGAACATTGGCTGTACTTGAATTAACATAAAATGTCTTTGTGGTGCCGGTTATGCAATACTTGTTACCTTCTATTGTCACTATGTCCAAATATATTAAATCGCCAACAAGCCTGAAGGGAAATAAAAATAACACATAACTTTTGCCAATGATAACATGTATGTGAGCTTTTATGTGTGCCAACACAAATAAAGAGAGACGGATACAGACCTCCTATAGCTTGGGGGAGGATTGAAGGATGAAAACACGATACTCTCCGCACACTTGATTTCTTTGGATGGAGATGATAACAGTTTACCAAGTGATCCAGCTACATCCTCCATAAAACCCAGTCCATCAAGCTCAGGGACCTCCGTTTTCACAGTATCTAGATCAGAGTGATATATATACTATCATATGAGCATTTTCTAGATCCACAGAAGGTCCTAAACATACTAGCCAAAAAGGAAAACAAGAAAGAGAAGGATAAATTTCACCACCCACCTGAACTTGGAGTCTTGTTCTGTGCTGCCTCATACTCTAATGCAAGCGACGTTGATAGTGATGCATGGAGTGTCGATAATGAAAGCAATTCTCTTGTGCGGTGAACATGAGCCCTAATTGATCTATCATCATAAGGAGCTGTTGAAACAGGTTACATGTCAGCCTCCAGCAAAAATAAATGGTATTAAAGAGCAAGTGGTGCTAATATACCAGGAACCATCTCCAATGAGCAACCACCAGTAGTAATATCAGCTACTTCAGAGATTTCATTGTAATCTTCAAGATGGTGAGCTGAACCATCTTTTGTGCGCAGCAACAAGTCATAGCATGTAAAGAAACAAGTCTCAGGAGCATCAAGAAGGAATTGCCTTATATCCATAACTGAATCTCCAGGATTTAACTGCCATTAAATGTTAAATATATATCACCCATAGAGAACAAGCATGAGAAGAACTAATAATGACATGAAAAAATTAAACTAAATGAAATCTTTTTAATTTAAAATTGAAATAATTGAATACAAAAACCAGTCCCAAGATCAAGAAAGCTCACTTGTAACTCAAGCTTCTCGCCACTTTGTGTTTTGACTGAGACAGGATAAAGATGAAGCTCACCTACACATGGGGAAACACAACTTTAGGAGCATAGCAGAGCAGAATATAAGAATTGCACACCAGTATCCATAATATGGGAAAAGAATAATGGAATTGTTAAGTTGAGCTTAATGTCAATTCGTAAAAACAAGCAACATCACCACATCACTGAGACAAAATGAATGGCTTAAAGACTAGGATGACATAAAAATAGAACCTCATCACCTTGAACTTACTTGAGAATTAATCTATTAAGTACGAAAATTTTAACCTCTTAATTTGATGAATTGGACAGTGCGGTATCATGTGTTGTAACTGGGATATATATGTTTGAGCATATGTAACGCAACTGATTAGCTAGCCTTCATCTTTAGTTATCTATTTATAGACAACATATATTTTATACACACCGCTATGTTAAATCATAGTACAGCCGCTTTAAGCTTTTCATTGACAAAAAGAGAGAGTTCTGAAAGGGTCACACCGTCTTCTGATATTAGCTAAATAGATGTCAATGCATTTTTCATAAATAGATAGAGCATTAGCATTCCAAATTATGATACTACTTTTTTATACTCCTAAGTTTACAGCATGTTCAAATGTTAGAATATGCAGTCACTTGATAGAAGAAGAAAAATGTCAGACTCAACTTCAAAGTAAAGCATAATTTTATCAAAAAAAGAAGTAAATCAAGAAACCAACTTTACCCTGCTTTTGCTCATTAACCGGAGTTACGGTTTCAGACTCTTTCCCTTCCGGTACAGCACTAGTTATTTCACTCACAGCTGGTGCTCCATTAGCCTCAACACTATCCCTAGTCTCCGAAACAACTACATTATCTTTCACAGCAGCAGCGACTGCCACAGCTGACTCCGAGGAAGTAGAGTTATTCGCTGCAGTAGCATTCGAACCCTTCTTGCCTCTCCCTTTATTCGACCTCCCCGCCATTTTCACCTCTAGTTTTCAACACCACTCAACACTCAGTAAATCACATCCAAATTAGCAAAACCCCATATTTCAAAAACTAAAAAAAATGACTTTTATCATTTTTTGACTATAAAAGTTTCCAACTTTATACCATAAACTAAAGAATAACATAAAACCCATAACTTTAGAGACATAAAAGTAAGAGTTTAAACATTTTTGCACACTACAATTCTGAATTAATCTAAAAACTGTCATTAAATAGTTAAACTGAGAGGTAAAAACTAATTAAACAAGACAGACTATGGATTAAATTATAACAAAACTCCATGAAAATCAGTTCAATAAGGCATAAAAAGAATAAGAAAAACATACAAGTAAATTGATATGTTACCAATAAAAGCTTGAATCCAATCCGACCCAGAAGGGCTTTTGAGCAATTGATGGCGAAAGTTTTTAGTTAGAGTTCATAAGATACAGAGTAATAAAATTGTGTGAGAGCGGCGGGGGTTTTAGCAGAGGGAAATAAAGTGGCTGAGACTCACAAACTAAGAAATAGAGGCGGCCTGTGTTTTTTTTTTTTTTTCACTTTTCCCCATTTAATATTTTTTATTTTGGATTCATTTTTTTTGAACTATTTTATTTTGATGGATTGATTGATTAAAATTTGTTTATTATGGGTTTTACCTTCTTTGGTTATCAAATACTAGTATATATTTTAATAACTTTATCCAGAAAAAAAAAATTAACAACTTCCTAGTAACTTTTGAGATTTAAATAGTTGTTGATGTGAAAAATCATATTTTAAACTTTTTACAGTCGATAATTGTTTTGACTTTTTCAATTATTTAGATACTAGTCGTAATGCGCGGAAGTAAATTAATATTTCATTTAAATTATAATTTATTTAAAAAATAACACAGAGAATGTAAAAATTAGTGGTAATTTCCTAAAATATATGTTTTGGAATTTTATTTACAACTTTACATTGCAAGTTTTGACTTTTCTTTTCTGACTTTTTTCATTTACGAAAAATACCTTTTTATATTTTTTTATTTCATAAATATCTTTTTTGGTTTTCAATTTCGATTTTCGGTTTTTTCAATTCGGTCGACCGAACCGACCGAATCGACCGGCAGTTTTTTTATATAGTGTAAGATTAGTGTATATATAGTGTTAATTTTTATTTTTTATAGACTTTTTTCCTGAAATTTTTTATTTTATTTTCATAGTGTAACAGTAGTGTATATATAGTGTTTTTATTGTGTTTATATAGTGTTAAAATTAGTGTATATATAGTATATAAGTAGTGTATAAGTGGTGTATAAGTAGTGTATAAATAGTGTATTTATGGCATTTTGTAGTGTTTTTTGTGGTTTATACCATGAAACATTGCAAATACACCATAAACACTGCAAATACACCATAAACACTGCAAATACACCATAAACATTGTAAATGCACCATAAATATACTAAAAACAGCAGAAATACACTATTAATACACTAAAAATACACTAAAACGTAAAGATATTATAAAATTATTACAAATGCACCATAAATCAATATTTTCTTTACAAAATCAGTAGCAATAAACAAATCTATGAATAAGAGAAGATAAAATAAATGATTATATGAATAATAGAACAATTTTATAAATAAAAAATTATAGATCTACAATAATTTATTTACAAAATATTTAAAATCATTACAAAAATCTAAAAAATTACACAAATCTAAAAACGAGTTGAGAAACCCATAGCGCGAACGGAAAAAACGAACAGACTAGCGCGAACGGAAAAGACGAACGGAAAAACGACCGGAAACGACGAGAAATCGGAAATAGACGAACGAAAACGCGACCGGAAAGACGAACGGAAAAGACGAACAGAAAAGTAATCGGAGGAGATAAACTGAAAATCAAATAAAATAAAAAAGAAGAAAAGCAAAGAGAAGAAGAGAGAGAGAAAAAAAAGTGGCTATGTAAAATTTTAACCTAAAATGAGATAAGTCTTCTTTATATAGTGGGTATTTTTGGTAAATAAGTTAGCTTATTAGATAACATAGGATAAGAGGAAAAGACGGGCCAAAATGGTGTAAATACTTTACCCAAAACAGGTATTTGGAAAATAATCCCTAAAAATTATAATTTACAAACTAATAAAATAAAATAAAGATATATTATAATACTATAGCGATGAACTTTTTATTTGATATATGATACATATTCGTTTTTTATAAACATATATTCATTTTATATTATAAAAAATGTGCTCAGCACATGTAAATATTGCAGATTCAGTAATTTTTAAGGATTTATTGTAAATTATATTACAAACTTTACCTTGATTTGCAATTATAACATGAACTTTGAAATTTGACAATGTCAGTAACCAACTTTATTTTTTTAGCAAATTAGTACACCGAGTTAAAAAAAACACTAACATGAACATAATAAACAATCTTGTGTTGTTTGATTGGTTGGTGTACCAATTTGCTAAAAAATGAAAACTATGTTATTGATGTTTGAGTACCAATTATGTTATTGCCTGGATATAACCTGCTATAGCAGGAAATTTTTTTTATTTAATTATTTTCTTTAGGGTTAATTCCTAAAAAAATCACGAACTTTACACGGAATTTCATTTTAATCATGACCTTTAAAAGTTGTCATTTAAAGGCACGAACTTTCATTTTATTTCACATCTATCACCAAAGTAAAATTCGGTGTATTTTATTTAACTAAAAATTCCTAATCCCAGATACTCTAACTTAAAAATAATAAGATTTGATGTTGATTAATAATTTGGGTCTTTCATTAATGGTTTAGTGAAGAATTTAGTTAATAAAAATATACTAAAATGATGAATTTGAAACAATATAAAAGTTCGTGTCTTTAAATAGCGACTTTTAAAGGTCATGATTAAAATGAAACTTCGTGTAAAGTTCGTGATTTTTTTAGGAATTAACCCTTTTCTTTATACGTCTTCTTTGTTTTTTTTTCTTAATTTTCTTTCCAAAACTTAAATTAAGCCATACTAATTCTTTTTGCTTTGATTCTTTCAGAAAACACGATATAATTATTCAGTTTAGCGATTAGAAATACAAAAGAAATTCAAAAAATACAGTTTATCTTCGATTTAGCTATCAAAAATTCAAAGAAATAGTGGTTAGATATGGAAAGTGGAGCTGCCATTATTCAAGACCCTCCCGAAGTTATCAATCTTAATCTTCAAAATAGAGACAATTCTTCTTCAATTGCACGTTTGTTTCAGTTTTTAATCATTTAACTGTGGAATTTTACTATGACTAATTACTTGCATTCTAATATCGTAGAAGGTACTTTTGTGTTTGATGCATTAAAATATGCATTCTTTAGTGAAGAACTTGTTGTGGATGTTGAATTAGATAGATTAGACTATGATGACGACAAGTTACTATGCTGCTACTAATTACAAACTAGAGGACAAAGAGAAGGAGGAGTTTCTCCTTCGTAAAATGTATGTACCTTTTACAATGATTCTAAGATCTTGATTAGTGTATTATATATTTGAAACTTGAATCTAAACTTAACTAACATTTTCCTTCTTGTATTTTAGGGTGATGTTGTCACATTTATATCTGATGTTGATGATCTTGTCCGTACATTTATAAAGGTTAGTTTATTGTTTGTGTAGTGTGTTTCGAATACGTTCTTTTATATCAGTGGAATAAAGATTTAAAATTTAGAATTATAGTTGATTTTGTATTTTATTACATTTTTGATTATTTTTCTTCGTGTAGTTGAGCAGAGATGTCGGTATATCAAGGAGTACGATGATAATTGATGGTAGAGGATTCATCCAAAGTGAGTTCATAACTTGTGTAATATGCTTGAATGGCATTGAGTTTATTTTAATTCAAGTGATAGAAAACTATATAGTTATTTTTTGGCCAAATGTACAGATTGGACCCTGACGTTTGGTTCGGTTTTGAACTTGGACCCTATTGAAACTTTTTTTTGATTCAGGTCCTTGCCATTTGAAAACAATATCCCATTACACCCTCCACTGACGGAATGACACGCTGGCCGTTTGTTTGTGGCCAATGTGTAAAAATCATCAAAACGGGGCCGTTTCCCCTTGGTTTGCTGGCAGCCAAATTGGAAAAGTAAAACAACGCCGTATTGTTATTTTTGTGCCTTGACAGAACGGTGTCGTTTTTCCCAACATTTTGTGACAATATTAGGGTTAAATGTAACCTAAAAACGATAATTTTTTCTATCTCTTTCACTTTCACCAACCTTTTCATCCTCCATTACTGCGCCTCATAACTTAACTTAAACCATTAATTGTTGAAGTATTTACGAAAAAGGAAAGGAGGGACCACATGCTTAAACTTTGCTTGGAGGGTAGAAGTTGGAAAGAAGAACCACTTGTGAGAAGTGGTGGTCCCGGCAACGTACGGTTGAGGTAGGTCATTTTTCTTGTCTTTTTTGCAAAAACAGTAACTAACAATTATATTCAATAGCAATGTTAGTCTTTTTAAGAAAAAAAATACTATATTTGCTGGTTTAATGAGTTAGGGTTTGGTTAGTTACAGTTTGATTAGTTAGGGTTTGGTTAGTTATGGTACCATTACTTATGGATTGTCTAACTAACGGTGACTTAAGGCTGACCCAGTAAATTTGTGGAGTTAGGGTTTGCCAGGTACGGGTTAATTGAGTTAGGTTTTACTGGGTCCGGGTTAACTGAGTTAAGGTTTGCTGGGTACGGGTTAGCTGAGTTAGGTTTTTACTGGGTCCGGGTTAACTGAGTTAGGGTTGGATGTATAAATCAATTGCCTTTAATTTATAAAATTAGGGATGCCTGCAACAATCTTTAATTAGTTGATGAAATAACCCACTCAGCTTAATTTACATAATCTCTTTTAATGACTAAATTGAAATTAGGTTTGGTATTAATGCTTGTAATTGCACATGACTTTTACAGGATGGAAACTGTAAATGTAGTGTTACATTTTGGTGGAAAATTGAATGTGGAACCTAATGTGGCATATGTCAATGGTGGGGCAGACCATTTTGAAGGGTTTGACATGGACTATTTGTCATATACGCACCTGTTGAGAAGATACAATGAGGTATTGGTTGATAAAAAGGTTATTAATGTATTGGTTTTGTGTGGAAGTAGGCTACAAGATGGGTTACTATTGGTAGAGAATGATAGGGGAATAAGAGAGGTAACATCCTTCATGGAAAGGTCTATGGCAGCACTCATGCACATATATCCTCAGTATGAGGTTGGTGTGCCCCCTTCCACTAATATTGCTGATCTTGAAGGCTTGCAAGTGATTGGTGATGCTGGCCAAAAGGAGGTTGATGGTAATGTGGATAGTGATGATGAGATAGTTGAAGTAATTGCTACTGAGGATAACCAAGAAGAGATTGAGGCTAGTAATCAACTTGAGACACAAGGCAGTGTGGTCAATAACACACCAGCTACTCCACGTGGCATAACTCAATCAAGTTTTGGTCAATGTTGTAATAACATATTTGCAGCATTGAAAACATTCCAGAATTATCTGATCTTATACCTGACCATGTTTATGAGGGTGATCACAGTGGTGGGAGTCGTGGAGAAGCCACATATCATGGCATGTCTAGGCAGGGTGTGGAGGGTAATGCTGGGGAGGGTATTAGAGGTGATGGCATGGGAAGTAAAGGCTCTGGAGAGGGTAAAGATGGGGCTACTGTATGCAGTGAGGGTCATGGGGAGGGTACTGGAGGGGATAATATGGGGAGTGCAGGGGCAGGAGAGGACCATGAGGGGCCTAATATGGTAAATGAAAATGATGCAAGTGAGGGCAGTGACTCTGAGGATTTAGATTACAACCAAGAAGAAGACATAGGCAAGGAGGATAATGAGGAGCTAGTTTATACTAAAGATGAGGAGGGATATGCCCATGAAAATGATATTGCTGATATCATAACATGTACTCAGAGAAGAATAAGATTTGATGTGGATGATGATAACCCCCATTTTGTATTGGGGATGACCTTCAGAAATGCCATTGAAGCCAGAGATGCAATTGCAAAGCATGTTGTTGCAAAGGGCCATGATTTGAGATTAACCCCAATGAAAGGTGGAGGGTTAGGGCTACTTGCAAGGCTGATGGCTGTCCATTTTCAATGTTGATCTCAAGAGATGGCAAAACAGATAGCCTGACAGTTAAGACATTGCAGCCAGAGCATACTTGCTATAGGGTGTACAAGAATTCAAGGGCCACAACCAAATTTATGGCTGCTGCTTTAAAGGAGATGGTGTATTCAAATCCAAAAGTGAAGCTGAAAGACTTAATAAAATCTGCAGAGAAGGAGCTGAGATTGAATGTGACAATAGGAAAATGTCATAGGGCAAGGAAAGCTTTAATGTCTGAGCTTGATGGTAGTTTTAAGGCCGAGTTTGGCTGTATTGCAGCATATGCTGCTGCAATAAGAAGGACTAACCCAGGAAGTTCAGTTGACCTGGAATTATGCATGGAAGCAAGGAGAGTTGGGAAGATTGTATTTAAAAGGATTTGATGCATTGAAAAGGGGATGGAAAAAAGGCTGTAGAAGAGTTATTGGGGTAGATGGTTGTTTCTTGAAAGGAAAGGTTCCAGGTCAAGTGTTGGTGGCTGTTGGGAAGGATGGAAATGAGCAAATATTCCCAATTGCATGGGCTGTAGTGGACAAAGAGACAAAATGCAATTGGATCTGGTTTCTGAAGTGGCTTGCATTTGATCTTGAACTCCAAGATGGAAGGACAGTAACAATACTGTCAGACATGCAAAAGGTTAGTTCATGAAAACTTATTTGTTTATATAATGTCTATTAGTTATATAATGTCTGGTTTGTGCATTACCAACCTATTTTATTACTGTTTGTTAGTTATGTAGTTTTTGTTAGTTACATAATGTTTTTTTGACATAGCTTGTCCATGATTTGGTTTGTTTGTAGGGACTACTTCCAGCCATTCAAGATGTGCTACCACTATCTGAATATCGTTGGTGTGCTAGGCATGTGTATGCCAATTGGTCGAAGGACTGGTCTGGGAGCGAACTCAAAAAACTACTTTGGATATGTGCATGGAGCACTTATGAGGAAGACTTCAAGCATAATTTAACAGTTTTGGGTGAAGTTAGTACAAAGGCTGTTGAAGACCTAGTTTACTACACACCTTCAAGATGGTGCAGGGCATTCATTTCCAGTAGGATTAAATCATGGGCTGTTGATAACAACATGGCTGAGTCCTTTAACTCAATGATATTAAATGCAAGGTACAAGCCTATTGTCTCTATGTTGGAAGAAATTAGGGTAATGTGCATGAAGAAATTGGCTGCAAACAAGACTTTGGTTAACAATTGGAAGACTGAATGGAGTCCTAGCTGTATGGCACTATACTATGAGAACAGGCTTAATTCTTTTGGATGTCCAGTGTCTTTTAATGGAACAGAATGATATGAAGTGGATGAAGGGGAAGATAGACACATTGTTTATTTGCAGAAGAAATTGTGTTCCTGTCGTGCCTGGGATTTAATTGCAGTACCATGCAGTCATGCCATTTCAGCTATTTTCCATGATGGGAAAGATCCTTTGAAGGAAATTTCAGAGTGGTACCACAATTCTACCTATGAAGCAGCCTATAGTGTTCTAATGGAGCCTATGCCTGGCAAGAAGTTCATGAATGTGGATTCATTTGAGACAGTTGAGCCACCTCCAATGACCGCAACTGCTGGCAGACCAAAAACAAAGAGAATCAGATCACTGCATGAGGGTAAGAAAACCAAGGCGAGAAAATTGTCTAGAATAGGTGAAGCCCAAGCATGCTCACAATGTCATCTACCAGGACATAATAAATCATTTCACACTAAGAATCAGGTATTCTTTAATCACAACTATCTTACTGTTATTTACTACTTTGAACTATTAAATGACTGGTTTGAAAAATATGTCATACTGTATGCTGAGTTGGGGTAGTAGTTGGTAGTTTATGCTATTATAAATTGGCTTGTTATGTTAAAGTAGGTGGTTTATGCTATTATAAACTGGCTTGTAATGTTAAACTATGTGATTTTTGCTATTTTAAACTAGTTGCGATGTTATATCGTACTTGGGCTTTTTGATGCAGGGTACTAATTCTGCATCCAGCACTGTGTCTGCTGGTGCAGCCACTGTTATTCCCCCTGCTGGCACACCTAGTGTGGTGACTGGTGTTGCAAGCACTGACTCTGTGAGCAGGGCCCCTAGTAGGCCTGCAACTAGGTCGACATCAAGAATTGCCTCAACAAGAGCTCTTCCTGGTGTTGTCATAAGGGAAAGACAAAATCCACCTACTGAGAAAAGAAAATGAAGTGAGATAGCTGCTGCTAAGGGAAAGGAAAAGGAGAAGGTTACTTACGCTCCAAAAAAGAGTAGGTTTGATAAGCCAACTATAGGGTTTGACATTTTTGAAGAATCAACCACAGGCAATGTATTTTATGATGTAAGTGACCTTTAATTTACTTGTCATTGATTTGGTTATACTAATATATGGTGATGATATTTTCTACTTTGAACTTTCAGCCCGGTTTACCAAGTGAGCACCTCATTGCTGGAACAGGAAGTGGATTGGAAAAGGTTGGACATGATTCAAACCCAAATGTCAGCTTCCCTGTACCTAACGAGAAAGACTTGCGACAGGTTCGTAGAAGTTCAAGGATACAAAGTAACCAAGGCACTAGAAGAATCCAGTTTCATGGAGATGGTCATGAAGTTCGTAGGCCTACAAACCTTCCTTTCAAACCACCAACCATGAAAGGAAAAGGTCAATCCTTTTGAAGGAACAGACCTGCTATATTTTTATGGGAACTAATTCCTACAAGAACTTTTTGAATATTTTGTAAAGTTCTAGAAGGAACTACATTCATGATAATGTGGTTTTGTAAATCAGGACATGTAGTTATTTTTGTAATTACACATACATTTGTGTTAAGTTTCACATACATTTGTGTTAAGTTTCACATACATTTGTGTTAAGTTTTTGTTTGCTAAAAATGTTTAGCATTATTAACAGATATGTGTTTATGGTTAATGGTAATATTAATGACTACTTTGTATTTGTTTATCTAAGAAATTTTCTTTGTCAAAGGATGCTTGGTACTCATTTGGTTAGTGTCATTTTGGCTAAGTTTATTTGCCCTATGAAACTTACCCGTGAATTGTGCTTTTGAGTATAACAATACTCTTTTAACACATTAACACACATTTTTATTTAAATTCAACATCAAATCTCAATTTGTGGCCAAACCATACAATTTATTTAAATTCAAGATGAACAAGTTTCATACAGCACAATCAACAACAATAGAACTACAACAACAATAGCAATTTTCAATTGCTTCCTAACTCTACCCAACTCCAAACTTTCATTGTGCCTACCAAACTTCAGCACTCTAACATCTTCAATCAGCCCTTCAAGTTTAGAAAATGAGCTTTCATTACACATGCAATCCAATCTTCTTGTCGTGATCTACCTTATTCAGACATGAGTCCTATTTAGGAACGTCTTCCTAAATAGTTTCGTCTTCTTAAGATAGAGCTTATCTTTCCATGTTGGAGATTGTGTCCAAATGGGAAGATACTTCGAGATACTGTAGTGGATCATGGTGATCTACCCGAATCTCGGATTAACGCGCTTTGGGCGGATCCTAAGGGATTCGGTCTTCATTGATATATCGGTGGATCTCAAGGGATTCGGCCGCCTTCCTCATATATTCAGGTCCTCATTAGGAGTCCGGTATCACCTGAGAATGGATCTCCTGTGACTCGGCTCCATTATAACTACCGTAGGATTCGGTATCCATCATTAGCCCCCTCGCAAGTGAGCTGAAGTGATTGGTATTCATGCCTTAGTAGATTTTGGCTCTTTTGGAGCTGATTCTTTTTGTATTCTGGGCGAGTCGTTTCATATATTGGCGAGTTGTTTTTCTTCTTTAGTAAGATTCTCTTTCTTGCCACGTGTTGTTTATCAGCGAGAGGCCGCTTCTGGATGAAGAACAAGTGTCTTTATGCGCCATTTGTCATTCATCCATCTTGATTTTAGGGTTTCGTCTTTTCAACTTCTTTGCCTTCTTGGATTATATAAATGTTCATTTCCCTCTTTTTCCTTCACTTTTGCTTTCATTTTCCTTTGCGATTACTCTATCACATCTCAGCAAATTCTCAGTAATTTTGGTTGGCTTTCTTTTCCACCTTCAAGATTCCTCGTTCTCGAGTTGCTCCCTATCTTTCCTTTAATCCGGCATATTTGATTGCAAGGTATTTGCCTTTCCTTTGGTTTAATTTCCTGTTTTTGAGTTTCTGGATTTCTTTGAAATTCTTGCTCTTTCTGTTCTTCCTGTTCTTCGTTTTTTCCTTTCTTTGATCTTTTGAAATCTTAATTTTGTTGTTATTCCTTGTCCCCCCCCCATTTTAAATTTTAAAATGTCAGAAGTGACTGAGGGGGCTCGGGGTGCTCGTGATGAATTAGAGTATACCCGAAGTTCCTTGTCTGTCGAACAGATAATCAGTTATGCTGAAGAATTTGGTTTTCTAGGGTCATATACTATTTTGAGACCTGGGAAATCATATCGAGCGAATCATAGTACAGATTCGTCTTCTAAGATAGTAATTTTTCACGAACAACTGTTAGCGGGTCTTAGGTCTCCTCTTGAACCTTTGATCATAGAGGTCTGTCGTAATTTAGGTATTCCTTTAGGTCAACTTCATCCCAACGCGGTTCTCCTTCTTTGTTCTTTTATGGAGTCTTGTAGGGTTCGGGGGCAAGAGCCTACCCTTGCTCTTTTTAATTATTTTTATGTTTTCTCCCGCCGAAAGGGCGAGGAATTTATTTTTGCTGGCGGTCGACCGAACCGGTCTCTTTTTAGTCTTCCGTCTTCTTTAAAGGGTTGGACCCCTAAATTTTTCTTGGTTCAAAATTCTTCCTTTTCTTCTTTTTCGCGGAGCTTTACTACTAGTAAAGTTTCGCTTACTGATATTCCTGAGTTGACCGATGGGGAGAAGGATTTCGCCTTGTCGTTATTATCAGACTGCCGCTTCAATAAGCCCAAGCACAGCGTCCTTTTAGGGCAATATTTAAGTCGCCGTGAAATACTTTTGGCGGGTCTTCCTTTAGAAGGTATTTTTTTAACTTTGTTATTATGTTTGCTTTTTTGTAGGATGTCAACTTCTCTTGACCATTTGCTTGACAATTTTCATGTCGATATGAGTGTAGATGTGGGCGACGTTACTAGTGCCGCTCCCACTCCTACCGCCGTTTCGAATCCATCTCTCAATTCGGTGGATCTTGCGCCTGTTGCTGCTGATCAGGTGCCTTCTGTGACTCCCGAGTCTTCTTCACTTCCTTCAAAGGATTCGGATCCTTCTCTGAAGGAATAGCCCACCGCTGGTAAGAAGCGTCCTGCTGAGGACCAAGCCGGTGCTTCTTCCAAGCGTTCCAAGAAGAAGAAATCTTCTAAGGAGGCTTTTACTAATGAGGCGCCTCGGTTTGCTGCTTGGGCGGATGCTCAAAATCCGCCTCGCCTTTCCAATGTTGCTATTCTTCATGCTTGAATGGAGAATATTATGATTAAGGAGGTCATAGAGTCCATAGACCGTGACCATGCGATGGTCTAGCTGAGTTCGCCTGTCTTGGCGGTTTTTCTGTGCGTTTTTCTCCTCTTTTTATTTTATATCGCCATTTGCTACTTTGTATTCATTATTTCTGTTATTTTATTTTGCAGGTGGTTCAATCCATCGCTGTTCTGGAGCGTCGCCGTAGAGACGCGGTGGAATAGCTGAAGAAGCTTCAAAAAGACACCAAATCTTGGCTGTCCGAGAAACGGAAGATGAAGGAGGAAGCTGGCGAAGCGACGGGTCTGATCCAGCAGCTGCACTCTTCCTTATCTGCCAAGGGTCGAGATATCTCAGCCTTAGAGGCTCGGGTTCAGACTTTGTTTGATGAGATCGAGTCTCTAAAGTCTTCTTCAGATGTTCTCACGAAAGAGAGGGATGATCTGAAGAAAGAAGAGGAGCGTCTCCGCCGGCGTCTAGGCGACTCTGGGAGCTTTTATTCCCAAGTCATGACCCAGTACCGGTTGGCGATTGGGGCAAAGCTGTGGGAGCAGAATCCTGGCGTCGATCTTTCTGTGGTTAATCAACTGGATCCTGCCTCTTTGGCGAAGGAAGTGAAGGCGAAGCTTGATAAACAGAAGCAAGATGCTTTGCAAAAAGCTTAGTTTTTATTTTCTTTGTTTTGATTTTTGTATCGGATCGAGGCGGATCCTTTGTAATTATTTATAATTAATATAATGATCTTTTTTGACCATTGGTCTTCTTTCTTATTTGTTTATTTCTAGAGTTAATCTAAACTCATGCTTTTTTTTAGAAGTTAGTTTAAACTTCTTTGATGTATGATCGCGAAACCAGATTGGTTCGGTTGTGTGAATTATTTGTAGGTCCGATTGGATCCTTTAATTTTATTCTGACTCAAACAAGTCTAGATTGTTTTTAACTAAGATTCAAACGATTCTTGTTAAATTATATATATCAATTTGGGACTCAAACGAGCCTTTAAAATTTTATATCTTAACGCCGAATCTGCTTTTATTTCAAAAACGGAAATGAGTACATGCCACGAACTAGTCTATTGGTAATACTTTCTTAGATGCTCTACATTCCAATATCTGGGTACCATGGATCCGGTCATTGTTTTCAGTTTGTATGCGCCTTTGCCAGTGGCTTCTTCTACTATGTAGGGGCCTTCCCAGTTTGCTTGCATTTTCTTTACTCCTGCGTTTCCTCTGCCGATTTCCGTGTTTTGTAGGACTAGATCGCCTATTTGAAATTCTCTCGAATTTATTCTCTTGTTGTGGTATCCTGCAGCTTGTTTCTTGTAAGCTGCAGCTCGGATCACTGCTTCATTTCTTCTTTTCTCCAGTAGGTCTAGACATAGCCTTGTTCTAGCCTCGTTGGTTTCTTCTTCTAGGTAGTTCACCCTGATGCTGGGTATGTCAATTTCCACTGGGATCACCGCTTCAGTACCATAGACGAGTCTGAAGGGTGTCTCGCCCGTTCCTTTCCTAGGAGTCGTTCTGTATGCCCATAGAACACTGTAAAGTTCTTCAGCCCAGTTCTCCTTATACTGATCTAGCCTCTTTTTTATTCCTTGTGCTATAGTTCGATTGGTAACTTCAGTCATTTCATTCGTTTGAGGGTGTGCCACCGATGTAAATTTCAAGTTAATCATTAGCCCTTTGCAAAATTCCTTGATTCGCTTGCAGTCGAATTGTTTTCCGTTGTCCGCTATTACTGTGTGAGATATGCCGAATCGACATATCACTTCATTCTTGAAGAACTCTTCTACTCTGGCTGCAGTTATGGTTGCGACCGATAGGGGTGTAAATGAACCGAGCCGAGCCGAGCTTTGGAGTGTTCATGTTCGGCTCGTTTAGCGAACAAGGTGTTCATGTTCGGTTCATGTTCAGTCGAGCTTTGAACAAAGTGTTCATGTTCGGTTTGTTTAAATTTTATAGTGTTCATGTTCGGTTCGTGTTCAGCTCGTGTTCGTTCGTTTAGCCGCTAAATGAACAAGTTCGCGAACGAGCTCACGAACGAGCTCGATAAGTACTAAACGAGCTCGTTCACGAACAAGCTTGCGAACGAACTCGATAACTACTAAACGAGCTCGTTCGTGAGCCGCTCGTTTAGCGGATAAACGAACGAACATGAACTTTTAAATGAACAAACACGAATATGAGCTGAATAGATTAAAAACAATCTAATCGAACTTGTTCACGAATATGAGCTGAATAAATTAGAAACATAATTATACAAATTAATCTAAATATGAATTAGTTCGCGAACACCTAATCGAGTTTTTAAACGAGCTTGTTCGTGAACTATATATGAGTTTGTTCACGAACTTGTTTACGAACTCTTAATCGAGCTCGTTCACGAGCTTGTTCATGAACTCTTATTCGAGCTGTTCGCGAACATAAATGAGCCGAACACCACTATGTTCATGTTCGGCTTGTTTATATTAACGAACATAAAATCAAGTTCGAGCTCGGTTCGTTTAGAATACGAACGAACATGAACCGAGCTCTTATCGAGCCGAACACCGAGTTGCTCGCGAACGGCTCGGTTCATTTACACCCCTAGCGACCGGCGCCACTTCAACCCATTTTGTGAAGTGTTCGATTGCGACGATCAGGAACTTCAATTGATGTTTTCCCGTTTTGAACGGTTCGACTATATCGATTCCCCATGTGGCGAATGGCCAAGGGCTCTTCAGTGATCCTTGGGGTAATGCTGGCTTACGGCTGACATTGCCATGTCTTTGGCATTTGTCACATTTCTTTACTAACACTTTTGCATCTTCCTTGATGGTCGGCCAGTAGTACCCTTGGAGCATTGTTTTTCTTGCTATGGTGATCGCTCGTTCATGTGCCCCGCATATTCCTTCGTGGATTTCTTTTAGGATGGAGCCTCCTGTTTGGGGCGAGACACATCTTGACCAAGGATGAGTTAAGGAGATTCGGTAGAGAACTCTGTTATGATATGAATAGTTGGCGGATTTTCGGATGACTCGGATTGCTTCGACATTGTCAGTTGGCAATTCGCCGCGGTCAAAGTATTTAATCAGCGGGGTCATCCAAGAATCAGCTCCCTCGATCGCCACGACTTCTGTTTCTTTGGTGCTTGGTGATTTGAGGGTTTCCTTCAGCTGCATTTTTGTGAATAGGTCTCCTAATTCGGATGCTGATTTGGCGATGGCGTCAGCTTCAGTATTTTTTTCTCTTGGGATTTGAATGATTTCCCAATATCCTCCTTGCGCTTCAAGTTTTCGAAGTTGCGTCATGACTTTTTCCAGATATTCGATCATTCCAGCCTCCTTGGCTTGATATTCTCCTTTGACTTGATTTACTACCAGCTGAGAGTCGCTGTAGACTTTTAGAATCTCCATTCTTATCTCCAGTGCTAGGCCGAGGCCTGTAATCAAGGCTTCGTATTCAGCCACGTTATTGCTGGCAGCGAATTGAATGTTCACTCCGTACTTGATTTTGACTTTCCTAGGTCCTTTGAGGATGGCTCCTGCTCCGGCTCCTTTTTCGTTTAAGGCTCCATCTACGTGGAGTTCCCATATTAGCTCTGGTTTAGGCTGCTTGGTTTCTCCAGGAGTTATTTCTGCTAGGAAGTCCGCTAAGGCTTGCGCTTTAAGAGTCGGGCAGGGTTCGTATCTTATTTCATGTTCGCTGAGTTGAATAGACCAATGGACCAGTCTTCCGGATGTTTCTGGTCTTTGGATTGCCTTTCGCAATGGTTTATTCGTTCTCACTACCACGTTATGGCTCTGGAAATAGTACTTTAGCTTTTTAGCTGTGGTTACTACAGCAAGTGCCATTTTTTCGATCTCGGGGTATCTTGTTTCCACGCCTTTCAGGACTCGGCTGATGTAGTAGATTGGCTTCATCTCGCCATCTTCTTCCCTTACTAGCACTGTTCCGATGGTTTCTTTCGTAGTGCAGATGTATAAGTATAGCGTTTCTCCCCTCAGCGGTCAGCTAAGTTATGGGGGGGGTGACCAGGAACTTTTTCAGTTCTTCAAATGTTTCTTCGCAGTCTTTGTTCCATTCGAATTTTTGCGTTCCTTTAAGGGCTTTTAAGAAAGGCGAGCATCTTTTTGCTGAACAGGACATAAATCTACTGAGTGCTGTGATTCGCCCATTGAGTTTTTGGATTTCGTTTATGTTTCTTGGCGCCTTCATGTCCATAATTGCTTTGATCTTCTCTGGGTTTGCTTCTATTCCTCTTTGTGATATCATGAATCCCAGAAATTTTCCTCCTTGTACACCGAATGTGCATTTGTCCGGGTTCAGCTTCATTCCGAATTTATTTAGTATATTAAATGTCTCTTCCAAGTCTTTCGCGTGAGTTTCTTCGTTCTCGCTCTTGATGATTAAGTCATCCACGTACACCTGGACTCGCTTCCCCATTTCGTCTTTGAACATGAAGTTCATGAGCCTTTGATACGTTGCTCCTGCATTTTTCAACCCGAAGGGCATCGCCGTATAGCAGTAGGTTCCTCCCTCCGTGATAAACGATGTTTTCTCCTGGTCTTGTTCTTTCATTTGGATCTGGTGATAGCCTTGGGCTGCATATGCTAGGCTATACATTGCGTGTCCGGCAGTGGGTAACTATCTTTGGGGCACGCCTTGTTTAAATCGGTGTAGTCCATGCACATTATGTTTTTTCCGTTAGCTTTATTTACGATCACTACGTTCGCCACCCATTCGGGGTAATGGACTTCTCGGATAAATCCGGCTTTTTCAAGTTTTTCTACTTCTTCCGCTATTATCTTTTGTTTTCTTCGGAGAACTTCCTCTTCTTTTGTTTGACGGGATTCGCCGTTTCTGCTACGTTTAGATCATGTGTGATGACTTGAGGGTCTATCCCGACGATCTCCGAGGCCTTGGCGGTGAAAGTTCCGATGTTGCTTTTTAATATCGCCGTGATGTCTTCTTCGATTTTGGGATTCATATTCGCTCCGAGGTTTACTCTTTTCTCCGTGCCGAGTTCTAATTTCTTCGTTTCGCCTTCTGGTGTGGGTTCTTTCTCTTCGATATCATGGTTGAGAATTTCTTCGATCACCATTGCTTCGCATGATTCTTTTATTGACTGATCGTAGCACTCTTTTGCTGTGGCTCGGTTTCCTTGTATTGTAATAATTCCTTGCTTTGTTGGTATCTTCATAGTTAGTGCTTTTACACTAGTTACAGCTGCCGAATCGTGGAGGAAAGGTCTTCCCAATATCGCATTATATGGAAAATCAATCTCCACGACTTTAAACTGTGTAGGTAATTCCTCGCTTTTCCTTGTCCTCCCTAGCTTGACATCAAGTGTAATTGTTCCATTGGGCTTGATTGGGGAGCCCCCAAATCCTACCACCGACGTGGCATTCCTCTTTAATTCTGCTAGATCTCTTCCTAGGCTTTCGTAGGCCTTTCTTGTTATTAAGTTTATTGCGCTCCCTTCATCGACCAAGATTCTTTCGACATTCAAGTGTTCGATGACCATGGCCACTACAAGAGCTTCGTTATGCTCTTCGGCTATTCTCCCGAAATCTTCCCCGTCGAAAGTCACCGGCGGTGGAATTGAGGATTCTATTGATTTTCTTTTTCTTCCTTGCAATATGTTCCTTGCTTTGTCTTTCAGGTTCACTCCTTCAGAAGTCATCTTCTTCAATGAAGTTTGTTTTGAGTTCAGAAAAGCTCATTTGAATTGAAGTTGAGTTAAGTTTTTCCCACAGACGGCGCCAATTGATGGAGTCTGCCTTCTGAATTGGTGAGTGAGACCTGCAAAACAGGGTAGAAGCTAACCGGACGGTGGTGGTCCGATTAACCCTCCGATGCTAAAGTCAGTTTAGAGCTTTGAGCAGCGTTTCAAGTATATGAATGTAATTGTGATTCTAGGCATACCTCATGCTCCTTTTATAGTAGATGAATGCATACCTTGTAAAGTCATAATAGGTAAGTGAATCCTACTTTGTAGGGATCGAGCTACTTTATAGAGATTCACCCTGATTTGTCGTGATCTACCTTATTCAGACATGAGTGCTATTTAGGAACGTCTTCCTAAATAGTCTTGTCTTCCTAAGATAAAGCTTATCTTTCCATGTTGGAGATTGTGTCCAAATGGGAAGATACTTCGAGATACTGTAGTGGATCATGGCGATCTACCTGAATCCCGGATTAACGCGCTTTGGGCGGATCCTAAGGGATTCGGTCTTCATTGATATATCGGCGGATCTCAAGGGATTCGGCCGCCTTCCTCATATATTCAGGTCTTCATTAGTAGTCCGGTATCACCTGAGAATGGATCTCCTGTGACTCGGCTCCATTATAACTACCGTAGGATTCTGTATCCATCAAGTACCATCATCTAATTAAATAAAAAAACTACAGGCATCAAAAGATTAATAAAAAGAGCTCAATGATATTATTATCTCAAGAAATATCATACGTATAAAAGAATTGCCATATTATAAGAAAAAGGAAATAAAAATTATGTAAAACAAAAACTAACCGATTCAACATTTTTACATCTGCAACATGAACAAACGAAGAAGAAAAAAAAACAGCAACATAAGGAACAAAGTCACCACCAAACGAAAACGGGAAAATTTAGCCAAAATTGTTTTGAAAACTTACAATCAAAATATGAAAATTAGCCACCTATTCAAAATAAATTCAAAGTCACGATAATTAATACACCGAATTTAAGATAAAAGGTATTAAAATGTATACAGATCAATTATATGTTACTGTCGTGATTTGAGCATCTCTGCTCCAAAATCTGCAGAAATAGACAAAATTTTAATATTAAAAAACAATAAAATAAAATTAAATATATAAAAAAAATATTCATTAAAACTTGCTATTTAAAAATTACCTTTTTTTGGTATATGTCAGTTTCTGGTAAAAAAATCTATTTATACATAGTTGAATGAACAATCTTGAATAGCCACCACCTACTGTAAATAAGATCCAGATGTCTACTTACTATTGGAGGTGGCAGTATATTACTAATCTGCATTTTGAGGTAGCATGTTTTAATCATGCATTCAATCTCAACAAAACACCTCATGTGCATCCAATATCAATTGAACAAATGTCTTTACCTTTTATTGAAAAAAATAAAGCCAAAATTAATCAAAATTAGAGAACTAAAGAAAAATTATTGCAGTAAAAATTAAAGAAATACATAAATTTTAGAATAAACAAATTTTAAAAAAATACAATAGACAAATTCATTTTTTTTCTATAACTATTGTTGACAAAATCTTTTTTTTCTTTTTGTTGATAATTACAGTAAACAAAATTCGTTTTTTAATAATTGCAGTAAATAAATTCCTTTTTTTTATGATTATAATAGAAGAATTCAAATTTAAGAACAATATGAGAAATATTCTGGGACTAAAATAAATTAGAGAACATCAAAATTAAATGCAACATAATAGATAAAATTTATTTTTAAAACAATGAGAAAAAATCGAGACCAAGATAAAATAGAAAAAGAAAAATTAATAACTAAAGTAACAATAAAAATGAAAACAAAAGAAAGAATCAATGTGAAGAAGGAACATGAAACTTGCTCTGAAAAGAAAAAGATTGTATGAAGAGGACATTGTTAAATGTCTTAAATGCACCAAAAATCACCAACTTTCGAGTGTTTTTGGTATTTAACACAATCTTTTAATTTTGGCATATTTAACATGAACTTTCCAATTTTTTGCAATTAAGACCATGTGTGTTTTCCTTTGAAAAATAGTGTTATTTTACATCCAAAACGGCGTCGTTTTAATGTAAAATGGTGTCGTTTTTCATCCAAAACGGTTGTGATGTCTTTAATTGCAAAATTTTGAAAGTTCATGTACTTTTTTGCCAAAATTAAAAGATTATGTTAAATACTAAAAACACGCAAAAGTTGGTGGTTTTATGTGCATTTAAGTCTTGTTAAATATAGGACATTGTTAGATAGAAAACCCTAATAGTTTTAGTGGTAAAATTGTAATTTGTAGCAAAAGACATGACATTAAACAAAACTGAGATGTAACCCTAATAGGTTTGATGGAAAAACTGTGATTGCTAATAAAAAGTACACTATTGATGGAAAGTCACAAATTTAGTGGCAAAGTTGTAATTGTTAACCAAAGCCATGGTAGAAATTAATATTAAAATGAAATGAAAGATATAAATGCGCGCGTGGTGGTTAGAATGTGAAGCCCGAATAGAAAAAACAATTACAAATCTATATATAAATTGGGGAAAATGACAATTCTGTAAAAAGATGAAAAAAGAGAATGTAATTTGGAATCCAAATACATTGTTCCTGCTATAGTGATTTTAGGTTCACTTTTAATGTAATGTAATAGATATAATTATTTTCTTTATAATATTATTCTTATTTTATTTGCATATCTTATATGCTTTTAGTGATTGGAATGAAAGTAAGCGAGAACATTGTCGATATATTCTTAGGTCACAAGGATTTGTTACATTTTATGATATTGCTCATCAATACACTGATAACGATACAGATGCTCATAAGATCAACATATGTATTTTCATTTTGAATATCTAGATAATAATGTGTTTACCTATTACGCTTATTAATATTTTTAAGTTCATTATTGACATGCTGCAGTGGGTGAGCCACAGGAACTACGGGGGCAACATATGCGGTGTTGATTTCATTTGACTTCGCAGTCCTATTAAATTAAAAAAATCGCTAAAGACTAGTTGGTTTGAAGCATCATTTGGAATAATAAAGGTAAGTCAATTTAATTTTTTAATAATTTTCAAGACTATTACTCCCGATGTCATTCCAACTTGCCTCTGAAGCATGACTCTTACCTCTGTGGTCCTAAGCTATTTTTTGTTATTCTTATTGTTATAATGAATGAATCATACTTGAAATTTTATAATTTATATTGTATTTGAAGGTCAAGAGGTGAAAATTCAAATTGATGTTAGACACCAAAACTAAATAGTTTTTAGAAGTGTTAAGTTTACTTTTTCATTTTTTTAAGTAAATAATCTAGCTATAATAAAATTTGACCTTGAAGAGGAATTAGTTGACACCTAATTCTTAATGCTTTATAGAAGGATATATGTTTTATCTTTTTGTTCTCTTGTCTTAAATAGATTCTTAAAAAAATTATTTTTTCAAATAATGACTTCTTTATAATCAGTCATTTATCCTCTCTTCAACCATGTAACCATTATCCTCAAATAATTGTTTTCTTGCAAGTTACAACTAATTGCTACTATGAAGATGCTAGCTATGCATATATGACGAATTATATTTTTGTCAAGTTACGCTAGTTGGTAAATCAATGTATATCTTTATCTAATTAATTAATTTTTTAAAAATATTAATGGATATAGTTAGGTTTATTTTAGGAGTACAATAAATTATGTCAAGCTTTCCATTTATAATATTGTCTTCTTTGTTAGTTTTAGTGTCAACTTTTGAAAGCTTCATTGATGGAAAATGCATCTGCATTTTTTAAGGCCGATGAGCCTAATGATTTCATAATGTATTCAACATTTTTTTGAAGGGCTCCGCCATGTATCTTCATATTTTTATGTGAGCTTGTTATTTGACATAATAAATTTATATGGAAAGATATGGTAGCAAATGCTGATCTTATTCAAGTAAATTTGATTGGTCTTCCTTATGAACTGAGTTTCCAACAAACAAAAGAACAATTGATCCAAACATATATTGATGGTAACGACATTGTTCGGTATGAGGAATTTAAAGTGTCCATTTATTTGTTTCTTCTATATGTCTGCCTTCTATCCATCTAATAGTGAATCCATCAACATTCATTTACTTCATTATAAAATGACAATTAAGCCAAAATATGACATATGAATATAAACGATCATTTCGATTTCATATGATATTCATGGTTATTTTCTGAATTTCATAAATAAATAAACTAATAAAAACATCTAAAACATAGATAATTTTATTCAACTAAATTTAAAATATTCAAAATGTCAATCATACATGAGATCATATAGGTCGACTCCAATTCCACCCGAAATGCAATCAACGAAATCATCGAAAAATATAATTCTAAAATATTTTGAATAGTATTTAAGTGAGTAGAATTTTGATAAAACGCTCTTATTAGCTTCATGAAAAATTTAAATACATTAAATCTAAAATTTGCAGTAACATTTCTCAATATCATATTTGAGAAAATAGGAGTTCTATTGTTATTACTTCTCCACATTTTTTTTTGGTAAGTTCGATCCTTCTTCTTGTTTGTTTAGTGAAATTAAAGCAACACCTAGAACATACATAATCGAAGCAAATCCTCCTTCGACTGACTTTTTTAGTTCATCCAGGTCATGGTCTTTTTTGTTGAATTTGTTTTCTACATCCATTAAAATATAATGTCATAGGATAGTTAGCATTACCACATGACGAACAACTTCTTAATTTCCCCTTAGTGTTTGTAGAAGTAATAGTTCTTGTCGATAAACTCAGTAGATTTAGATTTTGTAAAATGTGTTGCTCCGATGCTATTTGATTGAATAGCGACATGCTGACTTGAATCAAATCCAATCCGGCAATGACGAGGTTGTGATGATTTCAGCAATAGTTGCTAGTATGAAAAAGGGCAGAGATAATATACTGGCTGAGCGTGCTACGGTATTTTTTTCATTTTTCTCAATCTGGTAATATTTTTTTTTGAACTGGGTACGTTATTTTATAGAATGAAACAAATAATTTTTTACTATTAATCCTGGATGAGAATTATATAGATGAACACCATTAATATTGAAAATAGCGGTTTTTTATGAAATTAGATGAGATAATTGTTTATTGTTATCAAAAGAATTTTAGATAGGTTAAAACTTATATTATAATTTAAATCTTAATACAAATAAAACTCTACTATAAGTCTAAAAGAAAATAATTACATCAACAAGCAGTTATTTCATAATCTACTCTAAGGCAATCAGAATAATTTGCGTTATTTTAATTCTATTTCGTCTTTTGCCCGCTTGTCAATATGTACGTTCATTTCTTTGAAATAACAGAAATAATTTGCTTACTTCTTTTCTTTTCCTTTTACTTAGGCTGTTTAGATCCTTTTGGCTTCTTGTGAATGCTTGAACTCGAAAAAATTCGGTAAGATTAATGTTAAAGCTGATAGCAATGACAATGCAATAGTATCTTAATCGCAAGAGGTGGGCCCTGTTCGAGTGAGTTGTCATCCCGATGATATGTACTTGCTGTGCAAATATTTTGCATCTTTATGAACTGAAATGTGTTTTCAGGTCGGGTTGCTACTTGGAAAGGCTATTTAGATTAGGTGCATGTGAGTGATGTTGTCTATGTTAATGATCAGCTTATCTCTAGTCACCCTAATGATTTTTAAGGTTACCTAGCTAAAGTTTGATCCCCTCTCCTCTTTTGCTTTAATTATGGTCTTTGCCATATTGTTTTGGTTCAATGTGTATAACTTGATATATTAGTTCCAACATCCGTACACCAAAATTCATCCTTAATTGGGAAACGCAAACTTGCGTTTATTTATTATGATGCTTTTGCAGGGTATTATATTGAAAGAAAATGGCAATGCTGGGAATGTTGAAAGAATATTTATACAAGTGAAATACAATGCACACACAAGCTTCCATATTTCATGTAGCCTGGAACATAATAAGACAGTCACAAGATTAACCTTTTTTATGTATACTAAATAGTTGCATTGAAAATTCACGTTCACTAAATACAAATGGATTTCAGGAACTAAAACAATATACAAATGAAATTTAATCCAATACTAAATCTTACACATGAAATGTTCGAGGTTAGTCTCGATGTGTTGGAGGAAGAATGTCATAAATTTCATATCTTGATCTTCCTCATGAAGTGCTTTCAATCCTTGAAGAAATGTATTCTGAAACAAGGCAACATCCGTCAAGAACCGAGAGTCAATATGAAGTTGTATGACTACTTGTGGTGGACTGATCAATAGTATGGAATTATATAAAACAGAGCAAATTTGATGCCCTCAAGTCATTGATGCCTCTTTACGGAATAATTATTTATTAGCAATTGATGTGAACTGCTAAAATATTTGTTGCCCTCTTAGTCCTACTTTATTAGAAATAAGGGATTTTGGTTCTTTTATGAGGATCATTCTATGTAGTTAATTAATATGGGGTGTGTCCTAATATTTTCATGGCGGAATATAATGATTATTTGCAGATGCCACTGAAATTGGGTGGCAACTGATGGTGCAGAATATTTTGTTCTGTAATTTTTTGTTTAACGACCTTATAATGGAAAATTTATCATATTATCTCATTTTTAAAACATTTTATTTAATTATTATGACTCGTGTTTGATGTCTATAGATTCATCGAAAAAAAATTAAATTTTTTAAATTTTCCAAAAAAAATAGAATAAACACTTTTTTTCTCCATAAATATACACTCTAATTTAGTAAATTTGTGCATGATCTCTCAACTCAAATCACAACTAAAATCAAACAAACAAAAATGAAAAGTAAATGCCAAAATAATTATAGTTGAAAAGAATATTGATCATCTACCTTGTCCAATGAAACATTACTGCTGCTAATAAATTTGATGTCCTCCTAATCCTACTTTAATCAAATGCATGTTTTTTTTTGAATTACAAATATAAAAAAACCAATGACATAAAACAACTTTCAAAACTGAAATTCAAGATAGAAGTGATAGTAAAATTCATTAGCAATAACATTTTGTTTACACCTATAAGAACATCAACCTTCTTAAACTAAAATGAAATATTAAAATAACTATGCCAGTACCCTCCGAAGTCAAGGAAAGTAAGTTGTCAATTTATTAAAGTTCAACTTATTAAAAGCTACATACACATTAGTTCTATCATGACGATTTTTTTTAGTCGTCACACCACTCTTACTGTAAACAAATTTGAATATGTTTTATTGTCACGACCCGTATCTCACCCAAAATCTCGAGTCGAGACCGGCGTTAGAGAATGGGAGTGATTACTCTAAAACCCGTAGCAAGTCTAAAAAAACCTTTATAAATTTTTCGCGTTTTGAAATCATAAAAAGGTTCTCGTTTCGATACGATAACCGTTTAAAACTCAAATATAATCCGATTTCTAAATAACCGAATTCAAATTAACGGTTATTATCTCAAATACGTGCGGATTATCGAAGAAATTGGAGTCAGAATCGCAAAATGGATCGAACTCGCAAAACCCTAGCTTTTATGCGCACTGAGAGCATAAGTAGCTCTCATTTTCTTTTAAAAATGAAGAAATGAGCTTCTGTGCTCATTCCTTAAGCAAAGGGAATGATATATATACATATTAGCAAAAATACACTTTAATACTAGATCAATCATGCACTTTAATCCTAATTTTAATTAGTTGTTTGTAGTTCAAATGGAGACTAATTTCAAATTTCACGAAATTTTACCAAAAAATCTAATAAAATATAAAAACGAATAAAAATATAATTTTTATTCGCATCCGACTTATATTTTATTTTTAATAAATCTCGGAAGTTTTATTAGGTCCAAATCAGTCCCACTTAACTAAAATTACTACGTCCAAATTCCATAAAAATTTGACGGTAGCTTTGTCAAATTATTTCGCGAATATTAACACCAAAATTATTTGCTCAGGACCTATAAATTATTTTATTTAATCTGAACTAACTAATTATATTTAATTAATTAGTAACTGAAATTGAAGTAAAAGTTTAGGGATTAAAATGGACATTTTTCCTTTCTTAGTCCCCAATCATGCTCCACCGCCTCACATATTCTTTTTTTTTTTCATTTATTTTTAATATATATATTAACTTATATCCTTTAATTCCACATCGAAACTTCCGAGTTTCGACATTCTAATTTCGAGATTTTATCCTAAACTTTTAACTCTCTAGTTAGATATGTATATTGATATATTAATCATCAATATATTTCCTTATACGACGCCAAAGAGTATCTTTTACTCTATTGGTCTTGTTTATACCCGTTTATTAAAATTTAAATTTCAAATTTAAATTTAAACTCCTTTCGAGACACTTATAAATTAAATTTATCCTTAAATTTAATATACGTACTTCCGGCTATCAAAATCTTGACACGTGGTCTATTCTGACCATCAAAAATTACGGGATGTTACATTTATGCTTGATATACCTATTTACTAAGTTTTTGCTCACTACTTTTTAAGCCAATTTCCTTTCATTTAGTAGGGCTTATTATAGCAAGGAGTCACTAATTTAATGTTAACATATTCTTACGTGTGAGAACTCTAAGGTTGGGCACATTTCCGCTAGAGTGTCGTTTACTATACTTTATTATGCATTTTGTATACAAATGATGTTTGTATATTATTTACTCTAACTATACTTGTAAAAGTTTTGCATTACATATATATTATGTTTATTCTGATATATGGTTTCAATTTGGAAACGATTGTTCAAGAAACTTTTGAGATTCATAAAATGCTTATTTAAGCGATTAACATTATTTTCAATTTCTGTTTATAATCAGAACAATAAGAATTTGAAGTAAGTTAATTTCAATAAAATGTTAATTAAAGTCCACCTCGTGCTCAGTTCGGCGAGGTGCGTCACCTAAGACATGTTTTTTAACCGATTTTCATGGCAAATATGTCAAGACCATCAAAAGCAGCAGTTATGGTAGCTTAAACATTTTTATGGCAAAACAATTAATTTAAACTAGCATGCATCCTAAACATAATTATTTGACCATTATGGCATAAAGAAGTGACAGGATATAATATGGGTGCTCAGAAGTACTAATACTAGTGAATAGTCGATTAGAAACGGTTAAAATCTGTCGCTAAAATAAGATTCAGCGACGGATTTAGAATCCGGCCCTAAATCCTAAAAAAATAGTGGGATCCCGCCAATTTTAGCGACTAAAATTCCGTCGCTAAAAATGGATTTCCGTCGCTAAAAATAGCGGGATGCACCCTACCAATTTTTATTTCACTTTTAGCGACGGATTGTCCGTCGCTAAAAGTAATACATTTAGCGACGGATTATTCCATTTGTCGTACCCACCCAATGGTGAAATCCTGAAAATAAAACAAAAACTAAATGATTACTTTTGGAATCCGCTGCTAAAAAAATTATTTATTAAAAAAATTATTTATTAGAAAAAAAATCAATTAAAAAATCAATTAAAGTATTTATTATTTAATAAATAATTATTTTTTAAATTTGTGATGTGGTTTATTTCATTGGAAAGTTCATGGAGTCAGATTATGCAAATTTCAAAGGCCAGTGAAAGAGTTATATGCAGATTCGAGTCCTTGTGAATGTTATGAAACCACTAAAAAATAGAACGAAGTTGATGAAACATGGAGGTGCATGGAAATATGTCAATTTCCAATACAAAAATTTACCAACTTTTTATTTATTTTGTGGCTATATTGGTCATAGTGATAGCTTCAGTAAGAAACTGTTTGACTGTCCAAATGTGCGGTGAGAACGCGCATATGATATCTCCTTGAGAGTTCCGAATCGTCGGCAAACTAATGCAGGTGCCCGATGGTTGAGGGAAGGACCGCCGCCGGATTTAGATATTCCAATGGAGGAGGAAATGAACGTTGACCAGACACAAAAGGAAGATGGGACAGTTATGGAATATATGGCAGTTAAATAAAGTGAGGGAATTAGTGGAGTAAATCGTGGGGATCATGAAGAAAAAAAGGGAATGTTAAGCGAAGATATTAGAGGCGGTAAAGAAGGAGTGGGATATATAGGCGCAACTAATTTTGGGAAGTTACCTTGTGAGCATGAGGAAAACTTGCATGAAGGCATTGTGATTATAGATCCTAAGCGACGTCGTATGTTTGATAATAACATGGAAAAGGGTAACAATAGGACAGAGGTAGCTGGAGCCCATTCATTCACAGTGGATCGAAAAAAACTTATTGAAGGCAGGACCTGGAGCTTAGGCCCGCCTAAACCAATGAGTCTGCTCAGCTGGAACTGTCGTGGGCTAGGCAACCCAAGTACGGTTCAGGTCCTCAAGGACCTTGTTTTGGAGGAAAAGCCAAACCTAGTTTTTTTTAATTGAAACCCATTATTCCAAGGGGAAGTTGGAATACCTAAAAGGGCAGTTGAAGATGGTGGGCCTGTTTGTAGTAGATAATTTAGGCCGTACCGGAGGCTTGGCCGTATTTTGGAATTTTAATGAAGGAGTTTTCTCTTAGGTTTTTCTAGGTATCATATCGATATCCACGTAACTGTTAGGGAGATAGGGGCTTGGAGAGTTACCGGTTATTGTGGAGAGCCAGACAGAAATCGCGGACATATTTCTTGGGAGCTTTTGCTCGAACTAGCTGACTCTTCCTTGGCTTTGTGTGAGGGACTATAACGACTTGCTGGCTAGTTCAGAGAAGCGTGGAGGAGCAGCATACCCAGACCGGTCAATGCTGGAATTAATGAGGCTGGTTCGAATGATTTAAGAACCCAAGGATCTAAATTCACTTGGAGTAGGGGTCGTGGTACTGATAATCAGATTGAAGAGAAGCTTGATCGTGCTATGGCATCAGACAGTTGGGTCTTAAAATTTTCCAATTACTTGTTATTTAATCTTGCCCCTTTTACGTCTGACCATCCCATGATCTTAATTCTTCCTTTTGCAAGAGAGGACGTTCATTGGAGAAGTAGATTTCGGTTTGAAAATCTATGGCTTGAGCAGGAGGAGTGTGGGGATATTGTTCAACAGGGGTGGACATCAATGGGTACTAACCTAATCCTTGACAAGATAAAGAATTGTGGTGCATCTCTGAAGTACTGGGGTGATAGGAAGCATTTACACTTTACTAAACAACTTTCCAAGTCTAAATGGAAGCTTCACACGTTTCAATGTCGATCAAATATAGAGGAGAATGATGAGTACCAAACTGAGCTGGAGAAGTACTACCTCTAGCTTAAGCAGCAGGATGATTACTGGAAACAAATGCCAACAATATTCTGGTTGAAAGATGGTGATGCCAAAACGAATTACTTCCTTGTTGTTGCTACTGGCAGAATAAAAAACAACATGTTACAGCAGCTAAAGAATGATTCAGGGGAGTGGAAACGTAGAGGAGAGGGCATGGAAGACTTATTGTGGATTATTTCAAGAGCTTGTTTACATCTCAGAGCTTTACTATCGAGCCAGTTTGTAGCTTGATCCCCAAATTTGTTTCAATGGAACAAAACAAAAGGTTGATGGCTCCTTTTTCCATTCTTAATGTTAAAAAGGCTTTAGACAGTATCCATCCGGACAAGTCACTAGGCATTGATGGGATGAACCCTGTATTCTATCCACGCTTTTGGCACATTATGGGGAGAGACGTATTGCGTGCTTGTTTGAACATGATCACAACCTTTAGTATGCTGGAGAGTCTCAATGATACCACAATTGTTTTAGTCCCGAAAAAAGCGCAGCCTGAAGGTATGGGTGACCTCCGGCCTATTTCCCTTTATAACGTTCTATATAAGATAACTGCTAAGATGCTCGCTAATCGTCTGAAAGTAGTTCTTCCTGATGTTATCTCTAGCTCCCAAAGTGCATTCTTAACTGATAGATTAATTACGGACAACATCCTGCTAGCTTCTGAGATGGTTCACTACTGCAAAAGAAAAAGCAATGGAAAGAAAGGTATAACAGCTCCAAAGATAGATATGGCGAAGGCGTACGATAGAGTTGAGTGGCGTTATTTAGAACAAGTTATGCTGGCTATGGGATTTAGAAGAGGCTGGGTAGAGTTGATTATGCTTTGTGTGACTACAGTTTGATACAATGTCTCAGTTGAAGGTGACCTGTTGGGCCCGATTATTCCACAACGGGGACTTCGACAAGGATTCCCATTATCGCACCGTTTGTCATTTGCGTAGAAGGCCTCTCGATGTTGATTAACCAGGAGGAGAGTAGAGGCAGCATCCATGGTTGTAGGATTGCTAGGGGGCTCCCTCTGTGAGTCACCTGTTTTTTTGCAGATGATTGCTACATGTTTCTTTGTGCCAATGAGGAGGAAATTCAGACGATTAAGACCATTTTAATGAAGTATGAGCAAGCTTCTGGACAGAAAGTGAATTTCCATAAATCTGTTGCTCTGTTTAGCTCTAATACTAAGCAGGATATTCGCATGAAAATTTACCAGCTTTTGGGTATCACTGAGGCGAATGGAACTGATTACTATCTCGGCATACCTTCTCTGGTGGATCTTAAAAAGAAGGCTTCTTTTTCCTATATCAAAGATAAAATTCGAAAGAAGCTGCAAGGTTGGAATCGCAGGATGCCGTCCAAAGCTGGAAAGGAAGTCCTGTTACAAACCGTGGCACAAGGCATTCCAAATTATGCTATATAAGTGTCTATTTACTTCCTCTAGACACTTGTGCAGAGATTGAGAGAATGTTAAATTCTTTCTGGTGGGGTTCAAAGGGAGTAGAGAAGCAGGGACTGAATTGGTTTTCATAGGATAAATTATGTGCTTCTAAGAATGCATGAGGACTAGGCTTCAGAAGCATTCATGAATTTAACTTGGCACTACTTGGAAAATAGGGATTTAGATTGCTTTACTGTGAAAACTCACTCTTTGCTAGAGTTTTAAAAGCTAGATAATTTCCGCATTGTTCGTTCAATGAAGCTCGACTTGGTTCTTCACCAAGCTATGTATGGCGGGGTATTATGGCTGCCCAACCCCTGGTTAAGAGTGGTAGTGTCTGTCGTGTTGGAAATGGGTGCAAGATTGATATCTTCCGAGATCCTTCGGTGACTTGTGAGAACCCCTACATTACCACTGAACCAGACTCAGATATGGAGAATTTAAAGGTTAATTCCCTCCTTAACTGTGATGGGAAGACATGGAATGAGTTGCTCATTAATCATAACTTCAACAATAGAAATGCAAATTGTATTCTGGCTATTCCTTTTAGTATGAATTTTAGGGAGGATAAATGGTTATGTCGTTTTGAGAAATTTCACGACCCAAAATCTTGAGTCGAGACCGGTCTAGGTTGGTGTAGTAGCACCGAAACCCGTAGCAAGCCTAAAACTCACTATAAATTTTTCTCGCGGAAGCAAGATAAAATCATATTAAATACGTTCTCACATAACTTCTTTAGGCAAATACATTTATATCAAAATACCATATCTCTTTCTAAAAACCATGAGAAACAAATCTTAAAAACCAGGGTCTTACAATGCGACACATCATTTCAGCATTGCCCTGTTTCTACCAAATCATATGATAACAAAAGCCAATTCCACTCATGGGTAATTGGTACAGAATTCAAACAGATTAAAAATTTTTTTATAACCTTTCACATATGCCAATCGTATCAGAGTTTATAATCAAACCATTTGAAATCAAAAAAAATTCTATACAAAGACGTCTACTGACTACTGCAGCGCTATGAAGAAAAACTTACTTCCAATCATATTTTCAAAACTATCGCAGAATTTCGGAATAAGAATGAAAGTTCAATACTTCAATCACTTTTAATCTAAAACAAAACATTGGGGGGGGGGGGGGGGGGGGGGGAGGTCAGCTAACGCTGAGTGAATATACATCACTAATGGGATTACTCAAAATCAACATCGTATTTTAAAACAAAACCAATATGTATGAACATATAATACGTATTTCAAGCAATTGATCTGATCGAAACCCTAATTCCAAAACCAACCTGGACTAGGGTAGAATTCCTAATCAGAATGAGCAAATACGATTTCTTAATCCTGATGGTAGGTTGCGGGATAGTTCAACCAAGTCAACCAATGCCATCTGGTACAGTCCCGGAATAGTTCAACCACGGTGACTCGTACCATCACTCAAATCCAACGATCGATAAGAGTCCCGGGATAGTTCAACCAAGGTGACTCGTTAGATACAGGCCGCGACATAGTTCCACCAAGATGACCTCATATCGAAACAAACGATAAGAGTACTCTTCAAAGCTATCGAGACTAATTCTATGACTTACCCGGACACTGGTGATCACACAATTTATTGACGCCCAATAGGTAGCTCGTTTTCCACGGATCATATACTAGTTTTCACAATGCAATATAACTGATAATTAGATACACAAACTCATATATATATCGAGAAAATAATATATCATGCGATGCATTTTAATACTAATATGTAGTATATCATAAAATAAATATAGCGTATAATACACAAGAGTAGTGTATACTCACAACTTGCTATCCATAGTCTTTAATCAAATAAAGCGGTTTTACGTTCCTCGAACTCCAGATTCCGTCGTAATTGCCTCATCGGGTCTATGTAATTACAATAACTATTTGTAATTAATACGGATTCTAAATCAAAATACTTTAATCGTCGATCACGTAACAAATAAACTTTATCGTATCGTATCCCCCCGAAACAAAACCATAGTTATTTAATCGAATCATTAACGAGTTAACATTTTATTAACTCCAAACTAATTTCCCAAACCTAGCTTCACTAGTCGACTTTAGGCTATTAAAGCGTTTACTTAAAATAGCCCGAGTCCCAAACAGGCTTGACATTCTTAAAGTCCGTAGCCCCGTCTACGACATTCGTTTGGACCTCATAATGAAATTATCGCCCTAAGGTGTCTGAAATGTGTCTGAAGTTGGTACCCCAAATCTGGAATTTTATTGCTATAAAATAGCCTTATTGATGCTGTTTCAGACAGCAGAACAGGGTACCTACAATAGTTATTTTTCAAAACAAATTTGATATTCATAAGCTCCGTACTCGCATCTACAAAATTCGTGAAGACTTCAACTAGTTTCGACTTACAGTTTGCTCACAATAATTTTCTAAAGTTGGGTCCTCAACTATTATTTTTTGCTGCAAAACAGCCCCACTTTTGGTGTTGTTTCAGGGTCAGAAATAGAGCACGTATCATCGTCGAAACCCAAAAAAGAATTGACATTCATATTCTCTGTAACATCGCCTACGTTTTTCATTAGGACTCGAACTTAATCCGACATGTTTATCATCCTCAAATCTTGCCTCAAAGGCATCCTCTCATTAGGCATAAATCTGAAAATTAATTCCAGATTTTTAACTTTTAACTCACCATGTATTTCAATCAATTCAGCCCTACTTACATATTAAAATCCTAATCCGACTATCATGTTTTACTCTCCGTATATCCCTTACGATATACTACTTAAACATTCTCGAAAAACATCGCTCAATGTCCCTCGTGTTTTGGTCCAAACTTAGCAACTCAAACCGTTTTCTTTCTATTTGGGGCTGCACTCTCTTTATTTTTAAAACTCAGTTTTGAACCTCTTTAACTCACTTTTTTGACTCCAATTCAATATGTCATGCTTTGGACTCGATGTATGTTTGATAAACTACATTCTATATGGGTCGAGGACTGCCCAAACAGTCCCCACAGCTGCCGAAACTGCTGCGGGCTGCAGCAGTGTGCAGAGATTGCTGCTGCAAACTTGCAGCAGCAATACGCTGCTATTTCAGCAGCAAATGGATGCTCCCGATACCTTAATACTAACCCCGACATGCGAGCCTTTATCCCTAATCGATTCCTCAAGACCTCTAGCAATCACAACCTTAAACCATGCTAAAACACATCAACATATTACCAATAAACTGCTGCAATTTCTAGCAACTATACATCAACAATTTCAATCCATTTCATCTTAGCAAACAACCTTAAAATTCACCCCGGCAAGCTTAACTCAATCCCCTTTCATAGCTGAGCCTTATGCTTCAAATAATCATTCAAAACGACTCAAGAACATAGCTAAAAACGCTACTTAAAACTCAAAACAAAATAGGACAGCAACTACATGTCACTTAAACTCAACAAAACACCATCAAAACTACAATCAAAGTAAGAAATTTTGAGGTTACCTTATTCCTTATTGAGTTATCTATCCATCGGAATTTAAATCACTGAAAACGGAGGTCGGATCGTGGAGCTATGGACGCCGTCGTCCTTTGGGCGCACAAATACGATGGAGATGGCGAGTTGAGTCTTATGGTTTGCTGTAACTCTATTATTTTCTTTGCTTTTCCTTATTCTCATCTATTGAATTATTTAACTCCTTTCCTCTTAAGTTTGGTATGTCATCATTAGGGGTGAGCAAAAACCGAACCAAACCGAAAAACCGAGTCAAACCGAACCGAAAAGATGTGGTTAAAACGGTTTGATTTGGTTTAAGATTTATAAAATTTGCGATTTTTGGTTTCGGTTCGGTTTCAGGGCTCGGTCACCGAATCGAACCAAAAAAATTAAAATTGTAAATGGGGTTATTTAGTCATTTATATTGAGTACTATATATACTCTTTTATGCCAAACCCTAAATTTTTACTCTCTGCCGCCTACTTCAATTCTCACCCTCACCAAACAAACTCTCACCTTTTTCCCTTTCTCTCTTTATTATCTTTCTCCTTCACCATTTACGTTCTTTATCATATCATAAATTAAGTCAAAAAATCCATAATATTTCATAACACTACGGCTTCCTCATGGGTTTGTTTCATTTTTAAGTTTTATCACCTTTTCTGCTGTGCTTTTTTTAGTCAATTATAAGGTAAGACCTAATTTATTGTATTTGTATATCTTTTTCTTGTTTTGTTTTTCCCTAGATCGAACCTTTTTCTTTATTTTTTTTGTTTATTATTGGAGATATGAAATCTAAAATAAATATAAAGTTAATTTCTTGACATATTTAGGTAGATCTCTGGTGGTGTATTGTTGATTTGGCATTTATGATAATTTGTTTTGTTAATTTCTTGGCTTTGTTTGTAATTCTCAGATTATTTTTGAATAATATTTGGGAATTTATTGACTTTTTACTAAATATTTGTTATATTCTGATTTGATTTTTATCTTAATTAAACCTTGGTTTTTTTTATGATGTGCAGGATCATCAATTTGAAACCCTAGAGCAAAATAGAAGGGATAAAGTTAATTGTTATATTTTTTAGATTTTTTTATACTGAAATAAATGTAAAACGAATGTATAAAAAATGAGTGTAACCGAACCGTTATATATTTAATAGTATCTTTTGTTTAGATTTATTGTTTGAATTTTGTATTTTATAATCGGTTAACCGACCGAACCGAACCGTTAAAAACCGAAATTTTGGTTTATCGAACCGAAATAATCGCGAACCGAAGTAGTGCGGTTTGGTTTTTAATTTAGTAGAGGTGGTTTGGTTCGGTTTTGGCAATTTGCACACAAACCGAACCGAACCGAGCTCACCCCTAGTCATCATGGCTAAAGTACCATTTAGCTCAATTTGGTTAAATTACATTTTAACTCAAATTCTTAATTAATCGTCGCGTTTAATCTTTAAAACGGTTTTGTAAATTTACGAAAGTGTGATGATAATTTATTTATCGATAAATAATGGTCTCCACATTACTTATTTACTCGGATCCAATTAATTAATTAATTTTCTTATTCCGATAACTAAGTTCCGCTAAATTCCAGTTTATCGCACAATAATTAAATTATTATATTGCGATAATTTTATTAGACCGCTTTGGTCTAATTCTTATTTCTTGAACTTAATTCCGACGTTCTTAATACTAAATCCTTATAATTATGCCTCGTGGCACTAATCTTGATATTTTCAAAAGTACGGGGTATTACAAGAAAAGAGGTATGTATTCGGTTAAATTAGCTTACAATCATCTTGCTGTGAATTTGCGAGGGTCATTGGCTCCTATATGGAAGCAATTGTGGCAGGTTAATGTTTTATTTAAGATGCGTCATCCGGTTTGGAGAGCGAGAACAGGTTGTCTAGCCACCAGGCATAATTTAGCCAGAAGACATCTACAAATAAAGGATAACTGCCCATAGTGCGAAGCTAGCTCTGAGACTACAGAACATATTCTTATTGGGTGCTCGTTTGCACAAGAGTGTTGGCAGCGCCGTTGGATTATGGTAAACAACTATAGGTCTGATCTATTTGATGACTGGCTGGTTCAGGCACTTCAGGAAGCTGATCAAGAGCAGAGGGCAATTACTTTTTATACCTGTTGGGGGATATGGAAACAACGGAATGATGTGGTTTGGAATGGTAAAAATGCATTGGTGGACTCTGTGATCTACATGTGTGATTCTATGATGACCCAATGGAACATGGAAAAGAGGCATCCTAAAAATAGTAGTAACAATGATGTCGATGGTGTGAATCAAAGGACGCTAAGGTGGTTGCGCCCAACTAGAGATGTGATCAAGGTGAACTGTGATGCTGTCATTTTTCAGAGTTCTAATCAAACTGGCCTAGCTTGGGTGACTCGAGACTACGCAGGAAATTTTTGCGGAGCGGGTTTTTGCATCGTGCACGGACTGATGGAACCGAAGTTGGCTGAGGCACTCTCAATTCGAGAAGCTCTGAGTTGGTCTAAGAAGAGGAACTGGAACCATGTTCAAATAGAGTCTGATGTTCTCAATGTTATAAATGACTTGAACTCTAACTTAGTTGATATATCCATGTGTGGTTTGGTTATAGAGGACTATCAATCTTTTAGGCAAAGCTTTAGCAAGCTGCTGTTTAGTTTCACAAAGCGTGTTGCAAATAGAGTCGCTCACACATTAGCTAGGGCATCTATTTCTAATGCAAGCTAGGCAGGAATGGGAGTCTGTTCCCCCTGCTGTTATTGTTTCGTTACTTTCTTATGATTAATGAAAGTTTATTTTACCCCTAAAAAAGTAAAACATGCTTAAAAGTCATTTTTGGTGCGTGAAAGTGTTTAAAAAGTCTCCCAGGACCTTATGGGTTTGTATATGGTCAATTTCAGTCCGCCAAACTTGTAAATTGGCCCATAAGCTTCTAAGGTATTGCAATTAGTCCAATTTTTGGACTCAGACTACCGTTTCCTTAGATTTTTATAGGCTATTCATGGGTAATTACGTTTTAACCCCTCAAGTTCGTCGATTGCACCTGCTTGGATTGCAACAAACAAATCGATAGCTCGCCACCCAGACAAATTTCTCTACAAATCATCATTGGACGCTTAAGTTCCTTATCACTTTTTACCTGACCGGAAAATAGGTGTCTACAACAGTTTATAGCAAAAACAGTAAATTAAGCTAAACATGCATCCTAATACACATAAATTAGCAGTTCTAAATTGAATATGATAAAAAATGATAAAAGAATGTACTGGGTCCTCAAAAATATTGTTCTGAGTCCTTAGCTCGTTTTCTGGTGATCCAGATATGAAATCCAGTTTCGGATCGATGTGTAGTAGTGCATTTATGAAAAATTGAAGCGTTATAGCTTTTTTTTAATAAAATTGTGTGTGTGTGTGCTCGCTAGAATTCAACCAACTCTATGGTTTCTAGGGTTTGATTATACTCTTTGGATGGTGAATTTTTCCGACCTCTACCTAGGCTACCGTAGGGTCCTATTTATAGAGGTTAGATTGGACTTGATGCTACCTGGAGTCTAAGTTAGGTTAAAAGTGTGTTAGTCAGAGTTATGGACGAACAAGGGTTATGAAAGTGTGAATTGGTAGACTTTTAGGATTAGAATTAACTTTTACATTTATCTATTGAATTTTACAATTTAAATCCGTATTGAGTCTTACATGCTAAGCAAAGGGGGTTAAGAGTTCATTTTGGCGCCCGAAAGTATTAAAAACAACTTTTGGAATCCTAAGGATTTGGGTATGGTCAATTTAGTTCGTCAAACTTGCAAATTGGTCTATTAATTTCCAAGATATTAAAATTAGTTAAATTTCTTAGACTTAAATCGTAATCTCGTTATATTTTTATAGGCTACTTGCGGCTAATTACGTTTAAATCCTTCAAGTTTGCAACTGTGCACTGATCTGACAAGCTTGAATCAAAATAAGAGGACCAAAAGCTTGTCACTCGGATAATTTCTTTGGAATCATCAGTGGACGCTTCAGTTCCTTATCACTTTTTACCTATCCGAAAAGTAGGTGTCTACAATTAGACCTGACAATTCGTGTCTACGGGTCATAAACGAGTCATATATAAACGGGTCAAATCTGTTTAGACACGAATACAATTAGTCTAAACACGAACACGACACGACACGATTATTAATTATGTTTGATATAAAATTCAAACATGACACAAATATTACACGGGTTACATGACACGACATGTATAAACACGTTTGTCTAATAAATGTTAATGAATCAACCTGTTTATAGTGACACGTTTAAACCCATTTACTTATTTAAATACTTTTTAAATTTATTTGATACAGTTGTAGACACTTATTTTTCGGACAGATAAAAAGTGATGAGGAACTGAAGCATCCAATGATGATTTTCAGAGAAATCCGTCCGAATGACGATCTTTCAATTTGCTTGCTGGAATCTAA
Source organism: Mercurialis annua (assembly GCF_937616625.2). Taxonomy (NCBI): domain Eukaryota; kingdom Viridiplantae; phylum Streptophyta; class Magnoliopsida; order Malpighiales; family Euphorbiaceae; genus Mercurialis; species Mercurialis annua. The sequence continues at coordinate 12,451,390 of NC_065577.1, read as the reverse complement.
GCAGGCGTAGTCTGTGCACAATCGTGAACTTGGAGGATTAAAACGTAATTAGGCGTAAATAGCCCATAAAAATCCAAAGAAATTGTAATATAAATCTAGAAATTGGACTAATTGCCATATCTTAGAAGTTTATGGGTCAATTTGCAAGTTTTACGGACTCATATTAACCATAACCAAACCCATAGGACTTTAGTAGCCTTTTTTGACACTTTTACGCACCAAAACTAAATTTTAGCACCCTTCTGCCCAGCCACTAAGTGCAAATACGAATTTCATATATAAAATCCTAATGAAATAATTAAAAACCTAATCCTAATCTCAGAAGGATATCACTTAACTGTCACGACCCGAAATCTCGAGTCGAGACCGGCGCTAGGGAATGGGAGTGGTTGCTCCGAAACCCGTAGCAAGCCTGAAAAACACTATAAATTTTTCGCTTTGAAAATAGAAATGTATGAAACATTTATTAAATAACTGATGGGACAAAACATCAGAGTTTTAAATGCGCTTTAAAACCTTTGAATACAATGAGACTATACTAATCTACTGCGGATAACTACTATTGTAGCGCTACTGAACAAAATACCACAATTCAAACAAGGGGACTTCGAGAAGCAAACAAAGTGAAGTCTCATCCAAAAAGACAGGTAACGATCCTGAAAAATAATTCCACAACGTGGGTCAGATATACTGGTGAGTTCATGCCGTTACAAATAAATATTACATAAAGTTAAAAACCGTTTTATATTTAAAATAACTTTATGTATTTTCGAAATCCTTTGAAAACGTCTTTAAAACAATTGAAGCCTGAGCTCACACATAACATATTTCAATCAAGACTTCAATATCAAAGAATGTCAACCATATACGTTGACCTTTAAATTAAACCACATTTCTTAAATTCGTCCATCTACATTGATGGCGAAACTTATCAACACATCATACATGCATAATCTTATGGGACCGATAGCACAGCCAACCGATCAACCATATCCACAACATACATAAATCTTAAGGGACCGATAGCACAGCCAACCGATCAACCTTATTCACCTGAGACCGATAGCACAGCCAACCGATCTAATACACACCCACACACACAATATTATGGGACCGATAGCACAGCCAACCGATCAACCATATTCACCTGACATCGATAGCGAAGCCAACCGATGTAACACACACACATTCCTGACATCGATAGCGAAGCCAACCGATGTAACACACACACATAAACTGACATCGATAGCGAAGCCAACCGATGTAACACACACACACATAAACTGACATCGATAGCGAAGCCAACCGATGTAACACACACACACAAAATATTATGGGACCGATAGCACAGCCAACCGATCAACCATATTCACCTGACATCGATAGCGAAGCCAACCGATGTAACACACACACATTCCTGACATCGATAGCGAAGCCAACCGATGTAACACACACACATAAACTGACATCGATAGCGAAGCAACCCGATGTAACACACACACAAAATACTATGGGACCGATAGCACAGCCAACCGATCAACCATATTCACCTGACATCGATAGCGAAGCCAACCGATGTAACACACACACATTCCTGACATCGATAGCGAAGCCAACCGATGTAACACACACACATAAACTGACATCGATAGCGAAGCCAACCGATGTAACACACACACACATAAACTGACATCGATAGCACAGCCAACCGATGTAACACACACACACATAATCCTGACATCGATAGCACAGCCAACCGATGTAACACACACACACATAATCAATTGCATAATAATTTTAAAAACTATGTGTGTACCTTTCTATATCAAAATAATATATACATATAGTATATACATAAAACATACATCCATACAAGGCATGTAAACATATAACACCGCAACACATATATCACATAGTATATTAAAATAGGAGACTTTACGAATACCGAAATGTAAAAACATGTACTCACAGAAACCGTTTAACTACGGTATTACTCCGTCAATGCTCCTTTAAACAACTCCGTTAATTCCCTTGGTCCTCCGACCCGATAGCTCGACAACTTGTCGAATCTAGTTAGGATCAAAATATTAATTCTCTTAATTAATAAAATCCTACTATGGAATTAACTCTATACCATCTTAATTTAATTTAATTAATTAATTCTAACCTCCAAATAATTTGTTATTTAATAAGTTCATAACTTATTTTATTCATGTAATTTTTCTTTACCTATCTCTTTTTACACGTAAAACCATTTTTCAAAAATATTCATTTAAATACTTCATTTTTCATAAATATACTTTGTCATATAAAATATATTTCTTTATATAGAATAATACTTTCCACTTCAAGATTATTTATTTAAATATATTAAAACAGCCCCATATTGTTCTAAATTCCACTTTCGGTAAAAATACCAAAATACCCTCAAACTTTTCAAAATTGACCATTTAGGTCCTTTTGTAAATCAATCGATTTTAAAATCGACAAAATTACTTAAAATACCCAAAATCATTTTACCTCAGATTATTAACAAATATAATCTGAAAACTTTGGCTAACATACCATGTAGCCCTTCAACTTTGGAAAAATACAATTTAACCCCAAAACTCTAGTTTTCGGCAGAAACATTCAAATCTTTCCAAAAATTATCAAAATCATTTAAAAGCATTAAACTCATTTTGTATCAGATTATATACATCTATAATCTGGAATTTTGGTTAAAATACTGATTGGTCCTTTATTTTTACAAAAGTTACACTTCAACCCCTAAACTTTAAATTTTGACAATCAAGTCCAAACCCAACCAAATTCAACAAATCACCAACTCTCAAACTCAGAATCCCATTTATGTTTTGATCACTCCGGTCACCAAATTCCGGTCACCGGATTCCGGTCAAGCTCCGATGAGTTTTAAAAACCGTTAAAACGTTCAAAAATCATTTTTACACAATTTTAATCACCCAAAAATCTACCAATACAAATTTATTTTAATTATCATATTAAAACAGCAGCCCCAAAATTAAAATAAATTATTTTTCATAATTTTAACAATTTTAACAATTTAAAACCGTATAAACAATTAATAATTAAAACCGATTATTAATCCGTCAAAACACCTCAACTAAATCAATTAAATTCCATAAATAATCAACATATATATTTCATACATTTTTCATGAATAATTTCTGTCCAGAAATTAAAATGAAAAAAATACCCTTTTTAAACATTTTTTACCGATTAAACTATTATAAAAATTAAACCCGATTAACAAACCATTAAAAATTCACCATTAAACATTTATTCATCATCAACCCAACATTTAGATCAACCATGAACAAACTTATTTCCAGAAATTTAAAATCCATGTATTTACCCTTTTTAAGTGATTTTAAGCCTTTAAAACTATTAAAAATCAAACTTCAAACTATTAAATTAATACCCGAAATGTTTAACATTTTTAATCCACAAAAATCACACTTTAAAGCATATTTTAACCTCACTATTTAGATCAGCTCAGAAAATTAAAATAATTAATTTAATTTCACGGAAAAATTATTTAAAAACCGAAACCCAACAAACTAGCAATTAAAACCAACTAATCAACCATTAAACAACAAGTTTTAATCATCCTAAGCATGTATCTATGGTTCATTCAACATCAGCAAATAAAAGTTTAGATTTGAGCTTTGAAATTCACCTTGATCCAACATGCAAAGATAGATTAACGATCTACGGAAAATGCTCAACGTTTTTCGTTAAGAAACTTTTGTGAGTAAAGTTAAAAATCTAGGACTTGTGTTTTATTTTTTTATTTGAGAGCTTAGGCACCCACACAACAATGGAGAATGAATTATGCTAGAGAAATGAAGAAGAAGATTAAGAAACTTGGGCATCAAGTTTGTCTAGAGAAATATCTAGATATTAGTTTCATGTTTCATTTATTTACAAGTTTGCCATTATGGCATTCTTGTAAATAAATTGAACTCTGGGGGCAAAATAAACTCAAGTTTCTCAAATATTCAAAAACATTAAATCATAACATATGGGCTGAATTAAAATATTTTTGGGCCTTTAAAATAATTAAAATAATTATTTTGACGATTTTTAGCGTAAAATCGCAAAATTCACATTTAACACATAAAATTGCCAAAAGTTAAACTTAAGGCAAAACACACACAAAATCACATTTTCACACTTATAAATTCATCTCGTGAATTTAATAACTATTTTCGAGGTCCTACTTAATAAAAATTAGACACGCGCGAAAATAAATACTATCAAATAATACGGGGTATTACATTCTCCCCTCCTTAAAATAATTCGTCCTCGAATTATAATATCACTTATATCTCAACATCTATTATCTAGGACTAATAGGGTGCTTTCCCTTATCCTATTCCTTTGTTTACGTTACAGAGTCAATGTCTCAGCGTACTTACGTTAAAAACTTATCCTTTTAAAATCACTTTTCTTTTCCACATGTAAATCCATGTCATAATTGTGCACCGGTGTGATGACTTCTCTCATCACCAAGAGTTGCAATGACATTCCTCTTTTTTTTTTTTCAACATACATAATGCACATGATGCATGTTCTAATAGTGAATACAATATGAATGTAGTGATGCAATCCTATTCATGCCAATGCAATGCTCTCGTGATTCGTGTCCGGGCACAATTATGTGTTCATAAAACAACTCTTTTTCATTAAACACATTTGTTTTTACAAAACTGGCGCCTGCGTAAGTTTCTGTAGACATAAAGCTCTGCAAAATTGCTTATTCCATAATTTTTCTATTTAACCTCTCTACTCTTTACTACACATCTAAAGGATCTAATCTTATTCCTTGGTTTCAGGCATAGCTTGTGAAACTAGCCCAAATATTCTTATTAATCCTTGATTGATTGAGGGAATTTCGCCACAATTCAACCTCTCAAGTTCGGATTTTCATTGCCTCACTCTCTACCGCGTATTGCGTTAGGTTGACCCGGTCTAGAAACCATTGTGTAAATAGACCTTGCTTACTGAGGAAGTGGTTGGTCCACATTCTCTATTGTATTCCGCTGTACGGAATACGGGCATTCTCTTGCGTAATGACCTTGTTGGCCGCACGAAAAACATATATCCGTAGTAGCTTGATAAATACCTAAATGTCTCCTTCCACATCGTTGACACATAGGATTTGCAAAACTAGAGCTTCCTTGCTCAAAATTTTGACCAATGGTTCTAGCCTTCTTGGCTTCTTTTCCTTGTCTACCTTTCTGATGGGTTCGACCACGTCGTCGTACATTTTCTTCACTTATTTGCCTTGAAGTTTGGTTTACATAACCAAAACGTTCATCTCTAACTTGGTTTGGTTGTGAGGGGTCAGGAATTTTACCAAATTGGATTAATGCGCTTTCCAGTTGTCTTGCGCTGTCGACAACTTGCACAAAATCCTTGTCTCTCTGAGTCAACAGTTCTATAAACTGATGTCCTAATCCCTTCACAAACATGGTGTTTACTCTGACTTGATTTGTTATCAAGTCTGGAGCAAATCTGCTCAATTGATTAAACTCGGTAACATATTCTTGTACATATCTATTACCTCGAGTTAACGATAACAGTTTGTCCCGGTTACCTTCAACTACCGCAAACGGTAAGAAGAAGTCCTTATATCGGGTCACAAACTCTGCCCATGTTATACGACCCATTATTGGTCCAATTACTTGTCGAAACCAATCCTTGGCTGGACCTTTCATCGACATCTCCATTAACAACATTGTCTGTCTTTCGTTAGCTTGAAGTCTACGAGCATTTTGCTCGACTTCTTCCAAAAAGTCTAACGCATCACTTGATCCATCAAACTCTTTTCGGCTCAGTTTTACGTATGCTAACACCAGGTCTCTATCAGCATTTCTCTCTTCTCGCTGATGCTGGTGTTGCATCCACTGCCCTATCATTAACACACAACTTCGTATATCAATAACTTCTGCTGCCAAATAATTTATATCAATATTGGGTTGTTGCGGCATTCCTTGTGCCTGCACATTCCCAGCTTGATATACTCTAGGTTCTTGTTGACCCCTATTTCGTCCACGGCCTCTATCTGCCTGTCGGACTGGGTCATACTCTCCTAAATTAATTTCGGCCTCCCTTCGGGCCTCGTTTACTCGTTGTGCCGCTGCACGCGCTCGAGTGGTTCTTTGTTCAGCCATTCTAAGGCACAAAGAAATCTAAATGAGCTCCTAATAACATGGCATACGCATCATGTTCTCAAAGTTCTACCGCACACATAGTCGTGTCTTATTCTTACTTTACGAATTAGGCTCTAATAAAATTTTCATTCGTCTATGTCATATCTGGCTATAACTCACGTGTTCTATACGTTTCATATACACTATTCCATTGCATGCACATAATAATCAATCACATTGCATGCACATAATCAAATCATAGCCATCACAAATACATAAAAATTAGGTTCAAAGAAAACCCAATTCATTTATGATTTACTCAATCATAACACATTCCATAAGTCTCGAGAGTATACTACTCTACGTAGACTAAACAACACTCAAAACATATAATCATTCAAGTAAACAATTCTCAACACACATGTCATCATATATCATACATATAAGCCATATCCTAATGATAATCAGCTCATTTAGGAATTCTCGGCTAAAGCACATAACACAAGTCTCGTGAGTATATCTCTCTACGCAGACTTTATCACATTCGAAAGCATATCACTCCTTTCAGTGAATACGCTAAAAACATACCACATCAATCAATCAATCATACTCATAATAAACACACATTTCATAGATAATATGAGTCTCGAGAGTATACAACTCCTCGCAGACTATATACTCGAAAGCGTAATGCTTACTCGAGTAACCACAAACATATATTGTGCTAACACACACATCTAACTCATATCCTGACACCACACATAGGACAAGACGTTTTGAAAAATATTTGAAAAACCGATGAAAACGTTTAAAAGACATGACTGGAAATCCTACAATCCGCAGTAATTCCTAACTTAACCTAGTGACATTGTATATTGCTCCTAGGTACATACAACATCTACACAACTAGCAGTGGTATCTCTGACCAACTGCACTCAATTCACATATTAGCAGAGGTAACTGGACCAACTGCTCTGATACCACCTTTGTCACGACCCGAAATCTCGAGTCGAGACCGGCGCTAGGGAATGGGAGTGGTTGCTCCGAAACCCGTAGCAAGCCTGAAAAACAATATAAATTTTTTGCTTTGAAAATAGAAATGTATGAAACATTTATTAAATAACTGATGGGACAAAACATCAGAGTTTTAAATGCGCTTTAAAACCTTTGAATACAATGAGACTATACTAATCTACTGCGGATAACTACTATTGTAGCGCTACTGAACAAAATACCACAATTCAAACAAGGGGACTTCGAGAAGCAAACAAAGTGAAGTCTCATCCAAAAAGACAGGTAACGATCCTGAAAAATAATTCCACAACGTGGGTCAGATATACTGGTGAGTTCATGCCGTTACAAATAAATATTACATAAAGTTAAAAACCGTTTTATATTTAAAATAACTTTATGTATTTTCGAAATCCTTTGAAAACGTCTTTAAAACAATTGAAGCCTGAGCTCACACATAACATATTTCAATCAAGACTTCAATATCAAAGAATGTCAACCATATACGTTGACCTTTAAATTAAACCACATTTCTTAAATTCGTCCATCTACATTGATGGCGAAACTTATCAACACATCATACATGCATAATCTTATGGGACCGATAGCACAGCCAACCGATCAACCATATCCACAACATACATAAATCTTAAGGGACCGATAGCACAGCCAACCGATCAACCTTATTCACCTGAGACCGATAGCACAGCCAACCGATCTAATACACACCCACACACACAATATTATGGGACCGATAGCACAGCCAACCGATCAACCATATTCACCTGACATCGATAGCGAAGCCAACCGATGTAACACACACACATTCCTGACATCGATAGCGAAGCCAACCGATGTAACACACACACATTCCTGACATCGATAGCGAAGCCAACCGATGTAACACACACACATAAACTGACATCGATAGCGAAGCCAACCGATGTAACACACACACACACATAAACTGACATCGATAGCGAAGCCAACCGATGTAACACACACACACAAAATATTATGGGACCGATAGCACAGCCAACCGATCAACCATATTCACCTGACATCGATAGCGAAGCCAACCGATGTAACACACACACATTCCTGACATCGATAGCGAAGCCAACCGATGTAACACACACACATAAACAGACATCGGTAGCGAAGCCAACCGATGTAACACACACACAAAATATTATGGGACCGATAGCACAGCCAACCGATCAACCATATTCACCTGACATCGATAGCGAAGCCAACCGATGTAACACACACACATTCCTGACATCGATAGCGAAGCCAACCGATGTAACACACACATAAACTGACATCGATAGCGAAGCCAACCGATGTAACACACACACACATAAACTGACATCGATAGCACAGCCAACCGATGTAACACACACACACATAATCCTGACATCGATAGCACAGCCAACCGATGTAACACACACACACATAGTCAATTGCATAATAATTTTAAAAACTATGTGTGTACCTTTCTATATCAAAATAATATATACATATAGTATATACATAAAACATACATCCATACAAGGCATGTAAACATATAACACCGCAACACATATATCACATAGTGTATTAAAATAGGAGACTTTACGAATACCGAAATGTAAAAACATGTACTCACAGAAACCGTTTAACTACGGTATTACTCCGTCAATGCTCCTTTAAACAACTCCGTTAATTCCCTTGGTCCTCCGACCCGATAGCTCGACAACTTGTCGAATCTAGTTAGGATCAAAATATTAATTCTCTTAATTAATAAAATCCTACTATGGAATTAACTCTATACCATCTTAATTTAATTTAATTAATTAATTCTAACCTCCAAATAATTTGTTATTTAATAAGTTCATAACTTATTTTATTCATGTAATTTTTCTTTACCTATCTCTTTTTACACGTAAAACCATTTTTCAAAAATATTCATTTAAATACTTCATTTTTCATAAATATACTTTGTCATATAAAATATATTTCTTTATATAGAATAATACTTTCCACTTCAAGATTATTTATTTAAATATATTAAAACAGCCCCATATTGTTCTAAATTCCACTTTCGGTAAAAATACCAAAATACCCTCAAACTTTTCAAAATTGACCATTTAGGTCCTTTTGTAAATCAATCGATTTTAAAATCGACAAAATTACTTAAAATACCCAAAATCATTTTACCTCAGATTATTAACAAATATAATCTGAAAACTTTGGCTAACATACCATGTAGCCCTTCAACTTTGGAAAAATACAATTTAACCCCAAAACTCTAGTTTTCGGCAGAAACATTCAAATCTTTCCAAAAATTATCAAAATCATTTAAAAGCATTAAACTCATTTTGTATCAGATTATATACATCTATAATCTGGAATTTTGGTTAAAATACTGATTGGTCCTTTATTTTTACAAAAGTTACACTTCAACCCCTAAACTTTAAATTTTGACAATCAAGTCCAAACCCAACCAAATTCAACAAATCACCAACTCTCAAACTCAGAATCCCATTTATGTTTTGATCACTCCGGTCACCAAATTCCGGTCACCGGATTCCGGTCAAGCTCCGATGAGTTTTAAAAACCGTTAAAACGTTCAAAAATCATTTTTACACAATTTTAATCACCCAAAAATCTACCAATACAAATTTATTTTAATTATCATATTAAAACAGCAGCCCCAAAATTAAAATAAATTATTTTTCATAATTTTAACAATTTTAACAATTTAAAACCGTATAAACAATTAATAATTAAAACCGATTATTAATCCGTCAAAACACCTCAACTAAATCAATTAAATTCCATAAATAATCAACATATATATTTCATACATTTTTCATGAATAATTTCTGTCCAGAAATTAAAATGAAAAAAATACCCTTTTTAAACATTTTTTACCGATTAAACTATTATAAAAATTAAACCCGATTAACAAACCATTAAAAATTCACCATTAAACATTTATTCATCATCAACCCAACATTTAGATCAACCATGAACAAACTTATTTCCAGAAATTTAAAATCCATGTATTTACCCTTTTTAAGTGATTTTAAGCCTTTAAAACTATTAAAAATCAAACTTCAAACTATTAAATTAATACCCGAAATGTTTAACATTTTTAATCCACAAAAATCACACTTTAAAGCATATTTTAACCTCACTATTTAGATCAGCTCAGAAAATTAAAATAATTAATTTAATTTCACGGAAAAATTATTTAAAAACCGAAACCCAACAAACTAGCAATTAAAACCAACTAATCAACCATTAAACAACAAGTTTTAATCATCCTAAGCATGTATCTATGGTTCATTCAACATCAGCAAATAAAAGTTTAGATTTGAGCTTTGAAATTCACCTTGATCCAACATGCAAAGATAGATTAACGATCTACGGAAAATGCTCAACGTTTTTCGTTAAGAAACTTTTGTGAGTAAAGTTAAAAATCTAGGACTTGTGTTTTATTTTTTTATTTGAGAGCTTAGGCACCCACACAACAATGGAGAATGAATTATGCTAGAGAAATGAAGAAGAAGATTAAGAAACTTGGGCATCAAGTTTGTCTAGAGAAATATCTAGATATTAGTTTCATGTTTCATTTATTTACAAGTTTGCCATTATGGCATTCTTGTAAATAAATTGAACTCTGGGGGCAAAATAAACTCAAGTTTCTCAAATATTCAAAAACATTAAATCATAACATATGGGCTGAATTAAAATATTTTTGGGCCTTTAAAATAATTAAAATAATTATTTTGACGATTTTTAGCGTAAAATCGCAAAATTCACATTTAACACATAAAATTGCCAAAAGTTAAACTTAAGGCAAAACACACACAAAATCACATTTTCACACTTATAAATTCATCTCGTGAATTTAATAACTATTTTCGAGGTCCTACTTAATAAAAATTAGACACGCGCGAAAATAAATACTATCAAATAATACGGGGTATTACATTAACACTTCTTCAAATTCTAATCAAACTCTAACTAGGTAAATAGTAATTTAAAACTAACTGAACCTCTAGATAACTCTAGGTCATCCCTTACTATTATAAATATACCCTAATTAGCTTACCCAAAGTTGGCACAAAAATCCTATAAATCAATAAGCAAAATTCGGCCGCCACCATTAGACTTGCCATAGCCGAAAATCACAACACACACACACATATCCAGTCCTGAAACACTAAGAACACTTTGATTCTCTTAGAACGCAAGCCCTGCATAGATTCGTAGCTGGATTCCGCATTCACTTCGCCAACAAACAAGCCAAAGACTCATATCGGTAAATATGAGAACCCTCTTATTATGTTCCTTTGATTTGCCATATACATATATATATATATATACATATATATATATATATATATACATATATATATATATATATACATATATATATATATATATATATATATATATATATAATGGCTGAACTTGTATGATTTAGGATGCATGTTTAGTCTTTTTATTGTTTTTGCCATTAAAATTGTCATATTAGTTAAATTTGATGCTTTAATAAATTGCCATAAATTCGATGAAAAACATGTTAATCACTATAATTAGCTGTTTTTAATGTTCAAACACAGAAAATAATCGATTAGATACCTTAGAATGCATGTTTGTAGGTGTTTTTAAGTGTTTTTTGCCACAAAAAAACCTATTTTCGGGTTGCTGCCCAGAAAAATAATTTTATTTAGATGAACTTTAAACACTCTGATTATGTCATATTTAGATTCTTTATTCTATTTTATGCGGTTTTGACTACTTTTGCATGAGAAACGGACTTGCAACGAGTGGGAACGAAGCAAAACAAAATCCCGGAAAACTGCTGCAAATCGAACCGCCGCCGCCGGAAAAAGTGGCGGCACCGCCACATCATCCTGCCGGCGCCGGCACCTTAAGCTGGCCCTGTGCTCCTCCTTCGTCAACTCCCCAGATTCGCTCGCAGATCCTCCAGATTTCGATCTGAACTTCAAAACGTGTTTCTGGGTTCATCCAGACTCCAAATCAGGCCCATTTTGAACCCAAACATAGATAATTTAGTATAGAATATATTTTCTATTGTAATGGGCCAGAAACGATATAAAACTGACTCTGAAGTCCAATTATGTAACATAATGTATAAACCGGGCCCACGAGCTCGAGGCCCAGCAAACCAACAACTTCGAAAGTCGATTTCGGGCTAACCCAAACTCGGAATCGACTCTGCATTAAGCCGGTTGAACCGAATCAACGAGACGCACAACTCCCGTGATCTGCCCGAGAGCCCATTCTGACCAGACTGATGGTCAAAGCCCGCGCGAGTGTTAGGCACTCAAAAGTCAACGAGGTTGAAAACTATCTCTAACCTTATATGTATATCCAACTGCTCCTGAGCATGCTAGCATTATTTACCGCTTTCCAAAAGAATTCCAAATCAAAATAACCGGTTAAAGGACTAGTCATCTAAAATTGGCTCATTAATGCAATTTCAGCCCATCACTTAGACGTCGTAGGACTAATACGAAAATGTAGTAAATAGTTGTATAAACTTTTCAAGATCACCTAATAAAATCAATCAACCACACTTATACATCCGGTTTTAGGCTTTGTGCATGTAATCAATCCAGACCAGCCAAACTTACGATATTTGCTAAAAACCTCTAAGGTTAGATGTATGTTTAGGAGTACCCGCTACTTGCCTTAAATGTCAGTCCAGATCAAGTCATATGCGCGTCAAACATATTTATTGCTTTCATACTTGTTTATTTACAGTTTTCATATCTTGTGAACTGCATATACTGTTGAGATGAGATATAAAATGAATATGTCCAGTAAATAAATCTGGTAACAGATAAGCCAAGCACAAGAGTCTCGGGGAGGTCCACAAACCCTAGTCTTTGGTCCGATGCACGATAGTCTTACCGGAGGTGAGTAAGGGTAGGGGTGAGCATTCGGTCGGTTCGGTTAAAACCGAATCGAAAATCTCCAAACCGACCAAACCGAAAGTTGTAGTGTTTATAACCGAACCGACCGAACGAGAAGCATTAACCGAATTTTTTTTGACCAAAACTTTCATCGGTCGGTTCGGTCGGTTCGGTTAAATAGGCTTTTTATGGGCTTTATGGATTTTTTTTAATTAAATCAATTTCAGAGATTAATTAATCTCATTTTTTACACCTAATTGCAATCACTTATTTTCTAAAATTATAACAGATTACAAACAACAAAATTAAATAAAAAAGAAATCAGATCTGTTATGTTAAAGCAAGATATTCAATTGTTTTTAATCTGACCTGTATGTCATCTATTAATAAGAAAATCAGACCTGTATGTCATATATTAAAAAAGAAATCAGACCTGTATGTTCTATTAATGTATGATTTTCTTATTATTAGATGACATAGTGCACCTATTTAAATAGAACATACATTAATTCTATATTTCCTCCAACTGCACATTTTTTTCAATGAAAAATGAGTAGGAGATACTTCTAAAATTCCAACCTGTTTTATATAACAAGCATTTAAAATTCTTACAAACCAATCATCCAATATTTAATCAATAGTTTTAAACAACCATTCAAAACACATAACCAAAGGTCTTGAACCACCAAAATTAACTAATGTATCATTCTCGAATGAATTTTAAAACAATTTATAATAAGTAAATAAGCAGCAGCAGCCTTGAGGAGGAGCAGCAACAATCTCCTTTCAACAGTAGCAGCTACATCCTACAACAGTTCCCTCCGGCAACAAATCCCTCATGAAACAGCAGTAACACTAACAACAGTGTACAAAACAGCAACCTGTAGAACAGAAGCAATAACATCCAAAAACAACAACATTCAAACCAAGAAACAGTAAATAAATTAACAAAAACTTAAATAATTGTAAAGCTAAAAAAGTTGAAGTAATTCTTGTTTTAACCTTGTTTAAAGTCATCATGGATTTAGTTCCAAAGAAAGATTCTCCAATCCTATAAAAAAATGAATAGTTACAGGCTTATAATAAAATAAATTATCAAATGGAAACTAAATATTTAAAAAATAACAGAAAATTTAAATACCTTTTTCAAGAGTCTCGAGTTCTTGTAGATCTTCTTCGATGTCTATTGTTTTACAATTGCGAAGCCAATCTTGACAACAAATTAGACATTCGGCAATTTTAGGAGTCAAAGAACTCCTAAACGTATCGAGCACTCTTCCACCGGTGCTAAAAGCAGATTCAGAAGCAACCGTTGAAATTGGAATTGCTAGGACATCACGAGCCAATTGAGCTTGCATTATCCATAGTAATGGTGAAAACATGCTGAATTCCCCACTCCTTCAAACAATTTTCAATTTCAAACCCAATATCCGCACCTTTGTGACTAGAAACCGGACAAAAGTTTACAATTTTCTTGTTCAAACACCATTCATTATCAATGAAATGAATGGTAAGACACATATAATTAATTCTTTGTATAGAAGTCCATGTGTCCGTAGTCAAACAAACCCTTTGTCCATTGGTTTTTAACATTGTTTGAATCTTTTTTTTCTCTTCAAAATAAAGATCATAACAATCACGTGAAATGGTAAATCTAGAGGGTATCTTAAATCTAGGACAAGCTATAGAAAGTAAATGTTTAAACCCTTCCCTTTTCACAAACTTAAAAGGAAGTTCATCCACCACAATCATATGAGCTAAAGCTTTTCTTATAGCATTTTGATCAAATTTCCAAGTAGTTAAACTCCCTAGATTATTATCAACTTCATTCTTCAAAGACTGCAAATTCAATAATTTCTGTCGTGCTTCTAACCTAGCAGGAAGTTTCATGCAAACAGTTATATGGTATTGTAGCGACGACGTACCATTTTTCTTTGCATCACAGTAATATTCTCTGCCACAATGTTTGCACTTGCATTTTGTCTCTCCGTCAACTGTAATCATGTTAAAATGATCCCACACTATTGATCGTGGCCTCGTAGTAGTAGCTCTCTTTTTAGAGATCACCCACTACTAAAAAGTTGTGGTTTAGCGACGGATTTTGGCGACGGATCCAAAATCCGTCGCTAAATGTTAATTCCCGACGGATTTTGGCGACGGAACTTATTTCCGTCGCCAAAATGAAAACAAATTTGGCGGGCTTACTCCCGCCAAATGTGGCGACCGAACTTTGTCACTTTAGCGACGGAAGTTAATTCCGTCGCTAAAGTTAGCGACGGACATTTATAATCCGTCGCTAATTAGCGACGGATTATAAAGTCCGTCGCTAGCTTGCCCAATTAATGAAACGCACAATTTCATTAATTGGTTGGCGACGGATTTGTGGTTTTGGCGACGGCTTTATTATCCGTCGCTAAAATCAAAATTGTATTTCCCGAGCACAGCCCCTTCATCTTCATTCCTCTGTTTCTATTTTTCCCCAAAATCGCAAAACGCTCTTGTTTCTGCCGTGCCGTTTTTTCTTCCACCTCCTATTTCCAGCCTCCTCCGGTCTCGTCTGCCATTTCCAGGCCTCCTCCGCTCTCGTCTGCCATTTCCCGGCCATTTCCGTGCCGCCGTCCTCCGCTGGTGTTCATCTCTTCCGTTCAGCCATCCTCCGCCGCTCTCCTCTGCCGTGCCGCCATATTCCGTAGCCGGCCTTCTTGAAGGTAACCTAACCAATTAGGTTTTATTAGGTTTAATTCAGTTAGGTTTTATGTATTAAATTAGGTTTTATTTTTATAATTTATGTTTAAATTGTTTAATTAGGGTTGATTAAATTAGGTTTAATTTGTTATAGTAGGCTTAATTAATTTAATTAGGTTAGGTTTATTTTTTAAATTAGGGTTAATTAATTAAAATAATTTTAATTTGTTATTTATATTTAATTAATCAAATATAGTTTGATCATTTATTAAATTAGGCTTGATTAATTAGATTAGGATATTATTTAGTGTAATTAGGTTAATTTATTATTTATTATGTTATATTATTAAAATTAGGCTATGTAATTGTAATTTATATTATTTTTAAGGCATTTTAGATTATTTCTAACTTCGGTTAACTTATTATTTATTTTTAATTATATAAGTTTTTAATTTGAAATTAATTTTTATGTGAATTAAATTGTAAATTAGGTTAAAAATGTTTACTTATAGATTAGAATTGTTCAATTTTAAAATAATTGGCATGAATTTGTTGAGTTAATTGGCATGATTTGGTGTGTTGGTTATTTAAAATGTATTTTTTACTTGCAGGCTTTCCCTGAAAAATGGGTGATGCTCTTTTTAAGGGAAATGCTGCCGAATTTTTGTTAAAAATGTATTAGTAATTAGCGACAATTGTTGTCCCGTTTGTAGGTTTGTGTTCCGTCAACTGTTTGTTTGATTGCTGTTGTTCGTTCGTTCGACTGCTTCCGACTTTTTTTCCATTCTTGTTGCGGCTCCGCTCTACAACAAGTAAGTATTGTTGTTTATTATTTTTCAATTCCTTTTATTATACTAGATTAAATAAACTAAACAATATTTTATTCACACCGAATAAAATCTCACCTAGCCGTAGAAAACCCGTCCTGTGTCCTCAAGAGATTGAACGACACGGGATTGTACGTGTGTACAGTTCGTTAAAACTGGTATCTACGTAATTCGATCACGGAAAAAAATATATGTATAGATGCGGTAGAAAAATATTTGGTAGTTTTTCCGTCGTATGTTCTCCGAGTGGCTATCTAATATATGCTGCGTAACGCTAGTTCCTAACGGAATATGTATTTAGCGTTATTCAGCATATATTTGATAATGCACTTGGAGAACTGCGCCGGAAGGCTGCCAAATATTTTTCTCCGTATTTACGCATATATCGTGATCGTATTAAGTAGACCCAGTTTTGCGAATGGGATAGGGCCTTACCTTTTTAAGCGGTCAATTGCATTGACTTTGCTGTAACCGAGTAATAAACCCACCTAAATGTACGTGCTACAGAAATGAATTCAGATCGCAGTTGGATGTATAGTGGGAGACTGGTCAGAGGATTGTTGACTGAAGGGTACATCAGTAACGTTAGGGAGTTTTTGAACTTTGCTGTGCAACACCCCGAGTGTATGAGCGGGGCTCAGATAAAATGCCCTTGCCCTAAACCCAAATGCCGGAACACTGCTTTTCGAACTGTTGATGAAGTGGAGTTTCATCTCTACACAGACGGGTTTGTGAGTAATTACCACGTCTGGACTCACCATGGTGAGGAAAATAGGAGGGTCGAGGTGCCTGTTAATGTTCTGCAGGCGGACAACATGTGGGAGCATAGAAATGAAGACGAGGGTTGCAGTTCATTCCAGAGAATGGTTACTGATGCGGGTGGTCCCGAAGTATGGACAGAAGAGCCTCCGAATGCAGAAGCTCAGAAGTTTTATGATATGATGCGTGCGGCCGAAGAACCCATATGGCCTGGGAATGACAGACACTCCGCTTTGTCTGCAGCCGTAAAATTTTTAGAATTCAAGTGCCGATTTCAAGCGTCTGACGGTCTGATGAATGAAATGAGCGAGTTTGTACATCAACTGTTGCCTAAAGACAACAAGTTAGCGAAAAATTCGTACAGCATTAAAAAGCTAGTCAGAGGGCTTGGGCTTCCAGTTGAGGTGATTGACTGCTGTAAAAATATATGTATGATATACTGGGGTGACGATGCGGGTTTGACTTTGTGTAAAGTATGCGGGCATGATAGGTGGAAACCAGCTAGTGCGGGTAATTCAAAAAGAAGAAAGACGAATGTGCCTTATAAAAAAATGCATTACTTTCCTTTAACTCCGAGGCTGCAGAGGTTGTACGCTTCTAGGGCAACATCTAAACATATGAGGTGGCACGCCGAGCACGAGATGGAGAATGGTGTGATGAATCATCCGTCTGACTCGCCAGCTTGGAAACACTTTTCGGAGTTACATCAAGATTTTGCAGCAGAAGTTAGAAATATCAGATTGGGGTTGTGTACGGATGGGTTTCAACCATTTGGTGCATTTGGGCAACAATACTCGTCATGGCCGGTAAGTGTCCAAAATGATTTTTCAAATTATCTCGTACTTCTTATGTAAAAGATTTGACAAGTATACATTTATGTGGTACAGGCGCAAACTAACTATATAAGTAATCCGTATATTTCGAGTCTGGCTAAGGGACCGCTTAGGCAAGCAAACCATTTTCAAGGGTATTTTGTAAACGGGTTTAAATTTCAAACAAAGGCTTATGGGGAGAATCAATTAACCATGAATAGTGGAGTTTGCGTCAAAGGATCACTCTACGCTCCAACGGAAAGTGATTTTTATGGCATATTAACAGATGTTCTTGAGTTGGAGTACCCGGCTCTGCCAATTAAGAGGACTGTGTTGTTCAAGTGTAATTGGTTCGATCCGACTAATAGAGGTATGTCAGTGCATCCTCGATATAATATTGTGGACGTCAATCATAAACGGAAGTACGGAAAATACGAACCATTTATTTTGGCCGGACAATCCGGTCAAGTACATTACTGCACATATCCGAGTAAAAAGAAAGATAAGGTCAACTGGTGGACAGTATGTAAGATGAGGGCCAGATCAGAGATAGACATGCCCGATTCCATTACTCCAGCGTTTCAAGAGGATGTTATAGAACAACCTCTAAACGTTATAACAGATGAGGGTTCAAGAATTTTGGTTGATCCGGTCGGGGAAGTTGAAACAGATGTGTTTTTTGCTCCTCCAGAGGTGGAGGACGAAGAACAAGTGCCGTCAATATCAGACGAAGAAGATATACTTGAAGACGATGACGATGACGATTAGTACGGTAAATTTTGTATTAGGTATTTATATCTTATATGTTTATTAAAAAACTAATTGTGTTTTATGATTTATATGTATATGTATATATGTTATGTGTTTAATATTGATTTATTTACAGATATGCGAGGGAGGAGTGCTAGTGGGACAGGCTGGACTCGGCCCCCAACACTAGCTGTTGTTGAGGAGGAGGACGACCTGGCAGCTCCTCCAGAGGCGGCTGAGGCGCAGGAGGGTGTGGAGCCAGCTCCAGCACCTCGTAGACCTCGAGCTCGGCGCCAGCCTGTTGAGGGGGAAGTCTTGGATGCCACTGGCAGAATCCGAGTCATCCCCAATGCACAGAGGTAAATAAAAAATTTGTATTTCTAAAATATAAATGTGTTATATATAATTTTTTTCTAAGTCATGGTGTTTTTTGAGAAACAGGAACAGGTTGCTCGACTCCAGCACGGTATCCAGAGAGTTGCGGGAAATCTTCCAGAGTCGGTGGTGGGCAGTAGGCACCGCTTGGAGGTTTTTGCCTGAGGAAGCTGTTTCTTTTTACTTCGAGGAGTTTAAGGTAATTTAATTAAAAATTTCATATTTTTTATCTATATTTATTAGTTTAATTAATTTGTTAAAATTAACACTTTTGCAGAAAAAATTCTTCTGGGAGGACGAATTCGAGGAACGAGTCATCCGAAGCACTTTCGAGAAGCATGCTGCGAACCGGTATTCCGACAGGTTGTCCACCTACAAGACTTCTCGTGAGAAAGACGTGTCTATTACAGACGACGTGTGGCAGGCCTGGGAGAGAGTTTGGGACTCCGACGAGGCAAAGAAGAAATCGGCCCAGGCGCGGGCCAATCGGATGAGCGAGCCAGCCGGAGCTGGTACAGGACCGGTTCGACACACCGGAGGCTCGATGTCTGCTTTAAAGCATAAGGCTGTTTTGGTATATTTCCTTTATTTTAATTACTATTGCATTTTGTGTTATATTTTTTGTTAATTGAACTTACAAATTACTAAATTTTTGTGGCAGGCTAGGGAGCTTGGGCGTGAGCCGACACATGCTGAGGTGCACAAGCGGATGCACACTCTGAAGGCTGACCCGACGCGATTCGTGGACGAGCGCGCGAGGATTGCAGCTGTAAGTATTTCTTTTAACTTCATTGTTTGAAACTAGTTTTTAAATAGTTTGATTAGTTAAATAGTTTTAATATAATAGGTTAATTGTTTGAATCACGTAATATATTTTGTTTGGATTAAATAACTTTGCTGTTTCTTAGAATTTAGTGGTTTGGTTGTTGATATGTGATATGTTGCACAATTTTAAGTTTGCAGGATTTCCCTGAAAAATGGGTGATGTTCATTTTATAAACGGAATGCTGCCGAATTTTTATTAAAAATAACGTGTAAGTTTTAGTTGTACAAGCATCAGAATTCATATTGAACTAATTGTTTTACGTTGTTTTTGTAGGAGCGGTTTGAGCAGGAGATGTTGGCCGCCACACAGACAGCCGAGGGGAGTACTGCATCTACCCCAGTGGACCCAGACCAGGTTTATCTCGCTGTTGAGGGGGTGAAGAAGCGGCGTGTCTACGGATTAGGCTCAGTTGGTTCTGAGTTCGTCGCCTCGCAGCGGGGTACTTCTAGTAGACGACCCGGCAGCTCCTCTCAGACCGTGTCGCCAGCCGCCGATGAGAGATTCCGTACTGATCTCATCGCTCAGTTTGCAGATACGATCCGCGATCAGGTCCAGATTGCAGTTGCAGCGGCGATGCAGCAGATGCAGCAGCGGGCCCAGGGAGATGTGCTACCCACCCCTCCACCACCGCCTCCACCACCGCCTCCACCGGCTACTGATGATGGTGTCACAGATGACGACATCACAGACTTGTAGTATTGCAGTGTAGGGACGTTTTTGGTATACATTTTTCATGTATTATACGCTACATATTTATATATATAATTTTCAGATGTTTTCTACATTTTGTGTTATTCTCTTTTTTTGCATTTTGTGTGTCTTTTAACAGGTTTTTAATTTTAAATAAAAACCCGAAAAATAGCATATTTGTGGCAGGATTTTGATATTTCCCGACAGATTTTATTTGCTTTAGCGACGGATTAGAGGCCGTCGCTAAAGCTGTCAAAACAAATTTTGGGCCTTCAGCGACGGATTTGTCCGTCGCCAATTGGCGACGGATATATCCGTCGCTATGTTCCGTCGCCAAATGGCGACGGAATTTGGCGACGGATATGTCCGTCGCCAATTGGCGACGGACAAATCCGTCGCCAAAGGCGTCGCCGGTCGTCGCCAAACTCGTCGGCCCGCGACGCCTTTAGCGACAGACCGTTGCCATTTGGCGACGGATATATCCGTCGCCGAATGGCGACGGCTAAGCATCCGGCGTCGCTAAATCGTTTAGCGACGCCACAATTGCCGACGGATTGGATCCGTCGGCAATTCCGTCGCTATACGATTTAGCGACGGAATTTGGCTTTTTAGCGACGGAAAAATCCGTCGCTAAAAAGCCTGTTTTTAGTAGTGACCTTTTCCTTTTGAGGTTGTGTTTCTTTCACATTTGATGTCTGCAAATCAAATAAAAAAATAAAAGATATTAATTTACTGTTTATACAAATAAGATGGAGTTACTGCAACAATAATCAGTTTGAAATCCAAATTACATTTGATAAAAAAACAAGTCCACTTGTATGAATTATAATAGGAGCAATTGTTCAAGCATTAATAAGATTAAAATTTTAAACAACGGACAGAAACAGAGGCATAAAAATGATTTTTTTTTTCCTATCAAATCCAAACCAACAAACTTTTTAACAAAACTTTATAAATTTCAAATGCAAACATCAAATTTGATACACTTAAGGATAGCCCCGCATCATTGTGATACTCAATTACTTATCCTAATTCCTTGGTCATCTAACCACATTTCATTTTCTTATAACTAATTTCTAAGAATCAATTGAAATTGTGTTTATAAAAATTAATGATCAATCCGTATAACCGAATTAGTTCACATTTCTTATTTAAAAGAAAGATAACTTACTGGTTGAATCGTTTCCCCTCCGTCTCCGGTCTCCATTAGATGATTGGTGCTTGATGGAAGGAAGATTATCAATTAGAGTTTCATGAAAACGAATAGAAATTGGGGTTATGAGATTTGAAGATGGCGAAGGAAAAGAGAATGACGGCTGATTAATTTTTCAGTCTCAAACAATTAGGGTTATGAGGTTTGCTGCTTAATTCCAAAAGCCTAAAAGGTGAATAAATTGAAACGCTATATTTTGTTAAAAACGCAGCGTTTCAATATTCGGTCGGTTCGGTTATGTTACAAAATTTAAATTAAAAACCGAACCGACTGACCGATAACCGAAATTTTACTTTTTCATAACCGAACCGACCGATTAGAAAATCAGCACCGAACCAAACCGACTGAAAATCATCGGTTCGGTCGGTTTGGTCGGTTTGTTACAAAATTTGCTCACCCCTAAGTAAGGGTATCTAGTCAGTTAAAAAGCATTTCCTAGTTGAACTAGGTGGCGACTCCATTTTTCAAACTATTTCCAAATCGAAAAGTCAGCCATAAGTCTTGGGCGAGCGGCCCTAGAACCCACTCCGCTCACAACAGTACTAAAAGAATTATTGCTATATTTTGAAATACATGATAATATAACTGTATATAATATAAAAAATTAAATATAAATTAAAAATTTAATAATATTTAAATTGTAAAAATAAATAACATTTAATTAAAACTAGTTATCCGTGTTTAAACGGGTTAGGCGTGTATAACCCGTTTAGACACGAAATTAATCGTGTCATAAACGGGTTGACCCGTTTATGACTCAAACTGGTTTACATCAAACCCAAACCTGTTTAACTTCGTGTCGTATCATTTAATCGTATAGTGTCTAAAATTGCCAGGTCTATGTACAGTAACTATATAAAGGAAAATTGAATTTTTATCTATCGACAATTTTAACATATTTGTCAGATATACCATGATCTGTATATTATAACAATTTGGTCTATTAAACTTTCGGTCTTTATCAAATGTACATACAACCCATTTGAAACTGACGTGATGCGATATTGTATACACCAATTAAGCTATATTTTAATCATGTAGACGTAAAATATTGCGTCATGTCAGCTCTAAATGAATCGTGGGTATATTTGTCAAAAATCAAAAAATAACAGACCAATTGGCTAGATTTGAAATTATGGTCTATTGGCAAATGGACCAAAGTTTGTGGGTAAATAAATGTATTTTACCTTTTACCAATATATGTATTATTATCATGTTTATAAACATATTTGGGGTAGTTGATATTGTCGGATCCAAATTATCGTTTTACTAAATTTTGGCGATCAATTAAAATTGATCCATTTTATTTTGTCTAATAAATTTTAATTTTATCTCAACAATTTTTTTGACCAAATATAACAATCGTTTATTGCTTCTAATTCACTGAAAATTTGTTGCCTATGCAAAATCATATTTCAGCGAGGAGTTTTTTGATAAAATTATAAATATATGGTAAGTTTTCAGATAAAAATAGAAATAAAATTTGACTACCACATATTCATTTTTATGGTGTGAAATTAATAAGATCAAAAAGAAACTAAAATTTGGTAACTAAACTAAATAAATCAAAGTTTGTCATCAAAGTACAAAATGAGTGGGCATCCTAGTAATAATAACCCAAAAGTAATGGGATTTTATAACAATTATAATGCAAGAATTATAAACTTACAACTTGATCAACAAATGATATTCTGATATTCTAAACGTGCCACAGGAACACACATCATGGGATTAGCCATCAAGAGAGAAATCCCAGCAGCTTCATTCATGTCAACCCTATTATTATTAACCTTCCAATCAAAGCACTGAACCATACACCCTACTGTAGTTTCCACAACTTGCAATGCTAAAGAAATTCCGGGGCAGCTTCTTCTTCCGCTACCGAATGGCAAAAAATGGTAATGTTGCCCTCGAAAATCTATCCAAGAACCCGTCGTTGTCGTTGTCATGAATCTTTCCGGATTAAACTCTAACGGATTTTCCCAATAGTTGGGATCTCTTCCAATCGCCCATACATTCACAAGGAGTCTGGTTTTAGCTGGAATGATGTAGCCTCCATTAATGGTGCAATCTTGGGTTGATTCTCTAGTGAATAATGGTCCGGATGGGTGTAGTCTTAGGGTTTCTTTAAGTATTGCTTGGAGATAAGGTAGATTCGGAATGTCTGATTCTTCGATGAGTCTGTTCGTTCCGACAATGGAGTCGATCTCTTGTCTTGCTTTGTTGAATATGTTTGGATTGTTTATTAGCTCTGCCATTGCCCATTGTATTACTCCTGCAGATGTGCCTGTCCCAGTTGTAAACATTTCCTGTCAAAAATTTGTGTAATGGTTATGCACAAATACATAAATGCGCCGGAGTTTATTTATTTTTTAACTTGAATATTTATCAAATATGCATAATTTGACCAAATTGTTTTTTTAAAAATGAAATATTATCCATACATAATAAGTTATCAAGGTAAAACTAGTAAAATTTGATTGACACATGTCTAGATTCAATTGTCACGTATGTATTTTGGTCGGAAAAATCTCTATTGAAGTAAAATTAAAATTTAGTAACTAAAATTAAATAAATTAAAGTTTAGTCACCATAATATAAAAAAATTATAGTTTGATACCCTCATATTAATTACTCTACAAATCAATGTATTAATACCGTTATATTTCTCTCTATTTGACGGGTTATAATAGTATCAAATTTGTGTATTTTGTATCAAAATTGGTACCCTTTCTTATTTGTATTTTTTTGGTATCATAGTTTTTATATTTGTTTTAGATCAATTTTTTTACACATTTAGGCCATTTGTTATGACATTACAACCGAAGCAAGAATGTGGTTTTATGACGTGGAATTTTCTTTGGTTTCCAGGTCATAAAAAATCGCTTGAATTTATAAAAAAATTGTTCTGAAATAAAATATAAAAACTCTATAAAAAGATACAAATTAAAAGAAAGAGTACTGTTTTGATATAAGGAATAAAATTTAATACCGGTTTGGCTAATAACCTTCTTGAGTAATTTATGGACAAAAAATGCAACATATGGTGCAAGAAAAACCTTCTTGAGTAGTTTAAGGACAAAAAATGATTTCTAATCTTTTCTTTTAGAGACATTCTCAGTAACTAACTATTATGGAAATCTTTTTAAGAATAATAATTGGATAGTTTGGCTGATCATCTACTCCTAATTTTGATGAAAGCAAGAAATTTTAAGACCCAACAAAAACTTTACATGTTTTTAAATAGGATATATTGTCAAAAAAAAATCATGAACTTTACACGTTTTTTCATTTTAATCACGTACTTTAAATTTTCTTATTTTCATGCACGAACTACCATTTTTTCTCAAATTCATATATGGCACTGAGGTGGCACTCATTCATTGGTGTAAAATGACCTCCACCTCAGCGAATTATACCAATGGAGCCGTGACACCTAAGCACCGTGTATGAATTTGAGAAAAAATGATAGTTCGTGCATGAAAATAAGAAAATTTAAACTGCGTGATTAAAATGAGAAAACGTGTAAAGTTCATGATTTTTTTTTGACATTAACCCTTTTAAATATGTATTGCAAAAATTGTGTTTACCAGGATAAAAGCTTTGACACTTTCTCTGGATAATGTCATTTCTGAGCTCTCATCTTCCATAATATCCAGCATTATATCAACAAGATCTTTCTTAGCATCATCATTATCATCCATTAATCCACCATTTTTCTTCATCATCCTTGCCTCCTCATGCTCTTCCAAAATACTTTCCATCATGGCATCCAATTTCACTTGAACTTTCTTAATTCTCTTGCCAAATCCTTGCACATCTATATTCTTACAAAACCAAATATAATCTTGAAAGTTAAACTTCCCCGTAAGCACACCAACTTCTTCAATCAACTTCCTCACATCTCCGGCCTCATTTTCGGACGTCGAACACCTCTTGCTCATCGTCATTCTCGAAATTATATTATTCGAAAGTGTCATCAACTCTTCGCCAAGATTAACCTCTTGAACTTCGTAGCTTTTTCTCAACATGAGTTTCAAGAAAATGTCAATCTCTTGACGTCTAAGTTCAAGAAATCTGTCGAGTGTTTGGCCGCCGAGAAGCTGAGTCATGCATATCTGCTTCATGAATCTCCAGTATGGTCCATAAGGAGCGAAACTGAAGCCGGAAGCACCGTAAGTCAAGCAACGAACCGCCACCGTCGAGGGGCGATTACAGAATGAAAGTTCATGAGTTTTCAAGAATTCTTTCGCCATTTCGGGAGAAGAGACGACAAGACAAGGAATAGAACCGAAAGACAAGTGAAATAAGGGACCGAACCGCTGTGATAGCTTGTGAAGTGCCTGGTGAGGGATTGGTCTGAGAAGGTGAAGGTGTCCGATGATTGGAAGTGATATAGGGCTCGGTGGGAGTTGAGATTTTGTACGTATTTTTGATAAGATGGCTCGAACCAGGAGGGTTGAGAGTAACCAAATAATAAAGAGAATTGTGTAATCTTGAGTGTCCATTATTGACAAGTAAATACGTAATTCAGATGCATGAATGAATTACACGGGATATAAATAGTACTCTAATATGAATACATATATATGGGGAAATTTTAATACAATTTTTGCATTGTTAATAGCACCATAAGAAAGAATGTCGAATAATCCAGCATTCCTCTACATGGATAATGGAAAATTTAATGTAAGATTTTTAGAGGTGGGAGTCATCGATCTTTGGTTTGCACGCACTACTTTTTGTTTTCTTCTCTTTTGGCCTCACTTCACCCACTGGAATTCTTATGCTATACTATAGTTGTGTAAAGAAGATTTAAAAGGTACGGTACTCCTAGTCTATGTGTAAAGTAATTTATGATTGACTAGTGTTGATATACGTGTTACACACGTGGCTCGTAGTATGACTCGTCAAATAGTTATTAATATATTAATTTAAGTTAATAATATTTATTTATAATTTATAATAAATTTAATTATATCAATATATTTTATACATAGTTAACGTCAAATTATTTAGAATTTTTTTCGGATTAAAAAATAACTTTATTAGTTGGATTAAGATGATTAATATAATTAATCAATTAATTATATTAGTGATAGTAAGTGTATCTTAGGAATGGATTTTATAATTAATATAATTAAATTAACAACTGTCTTATTCTTTTAAGTGTTTTTTTTGTAAATCATTTTTTATATTAACTAATTTTATAGTTATAATTATATGTAAAAAGAATTCTAATTTATAAACAAATAGATATATTAAATGGATAAATAAGTAGCTAATTATGCAAACACAAAAAAAATTATCCTTACTTATAGCTATAACTAATGCAGTAAACAATTAAAATAATTGTAGAGCAAATTACTATAAAACCCCTCACATTTAACATAATTCACACTTTAGTCCCTCTTATTTAAAAACTAAACTATATGACCCCACTTTTACTTCTGTCAACATTTTAGTCCCTCCATCAATTTTTGGTGTTATCAACGAAGTCAAAGGACTTATGGGTAAATTAATTATCAAAACTGAGGGACGGAATTGTTGACAAAAACAAAAATGAGGAATGAAATAGTTGAGAAAAACAAAAGTGGGGGACCATACAGTTTTGTTGACTTCATTGACTAACATCCAAAATGGACGGAAGGATTAAATCGTTGACAAAAATAAAAAAAAGGGTTATATAGTTCAATCTATACTATATATAAAAGGACGGAGGGACTAAACTGTGAATTATGTCAAATCTGAGGATGTCATAATAATTTGCTCATAATTGTATTAATAATAGTTTGTAGCAAATAATAATTTTCAAAGTTAATTTTGTTAAGTTTTAATATTTGATCGATTATATATAGTTTCCTAATCTATGTTAAATTTGTATTTCCTTTATTACTACATCAAATACAGTAGTTTTCTAGTAAGTAGATTTCCTGCATTGCATGATTCTTTGGGCTATTGGCAACAACGTAGGTGTGGAATAATCTTCATCGTTCTCTTAGAGTTTGTGTAGCAGCTGTCTTGCATTACCTTCAATTTTATCAAGATAAGAATCAGGCTACAATTACTCTTCTGAATATTGTTTCAATTAGCCGGTAGAAACCAAATAGGGGATTTCTAAATAGTTATGTTTAGATCATTGATTAAGAATTAATTCTATTTCAATTAGGACTCTCTAATTATAAGATATCTTTAGTAATAAATTAAATAAATAATTAATGAATGACCAAAAAACCTTTATTTAGTAATAAATTAGAAAGGATTATTCGGTAAATTTGCTTGTCCCCCCCCATCCGTGCTTTTATATATAGTATAGATAGATATGGAAGTGGGGCCCACATAATTATGCCTCGTTGAGAAGTCTAAATAATGTAGTCAAACTCAACCCGTCTATTAAACCGGAAACAAAGGATCAATTCACCCCCTCAACTTGACACGAAATATCAAATAAATCATTTCTATCGTTTTTGGATCAAACAGACCTGCAACTTGCGTTTTTCGCTCACATCAGCTTCTCTGACACAAAAACACCCCAAAAAGAGAGTGAAATTGCTAAATTTTAAAATTAATATTAATTAAACACAATTAACACTAATTAAACCTAATTATTCTAACTAATTACCTACGCCTAATCCAACTGAAGCCTTCGCCGGAAAACGTCTCCTCCGCCGGAAAATGCCTCCGCCATCCTGTTCTCAGTGAGAGAACAGATCGTTCTCACTGAGAACGAGCTGTTCTCAGCTAGAACGAGCTGTTCTCAGCGAGAACAAATCTGTTCTCTCACACACTGAGAACAGATATGTTCTCTCACACACTGAGAACAGATTTGTTCTCAGTGAGAGAACAGCTCTTAGTGAGAGAACAAATCGTTCTCACTGAGAACGAGCTGTTCTCGGCGAGAACAGATCTGTTCTCACAGAGAGAACAACTAATTGTCACTGAGAACCAGGTTTTCTCTCACTGAGAACAACCCGTTCTTAGTGACGAGGACTGGTTTGTTCTCGTCACTCAGACGACGAGTGGGGGAGCGCCGGTGATGGGAGGAAACCGGTGGAAGGAGATAAATGAAGATGAAGAGAGGAAGGAGAAAGGAAGAAGAAAGGGAAAGGGAGAAAAAGGTCCATGAAGTTTTATAAAAAAGTAAAAAGTTATTAAAATATTTGAATTTAAAATAATATAAAGGTTTAATTCAAAATATGAATAAAATACTAAGCTTTTTTTTTTATTATTTTTTCATTTTTATATAGAGAGTGTAACACACTTGCTAGGGTGAGAGTGGGGAGGGGCTGATTTGATGCACTTTGACATAGTTGCGGGTTTGTTTGATCCAAAACGGTAGAAAAGACTCATTTGATATTTCGTGCCAAGTTGAGGGGGTGAATTGATCCTTTGCTCATTAAACCGGTGAAGAGTTAGAGGTTCAATCGCCGTTAAATCGGATTAAAAGATCTTTTCAGAATAGAATCATCACGTGTTTGTTCCATTGTCGTTACCATTACCATGCGAAAAAATAATTAAGTGAATTTGGGTTAATAAGTCAAGTTTTTTTATTCAACGGGTTCTTGTACTTTTAAATTTTTGTTATCTGATCCTTATACTTTCAAATTTTTATTTATCTAACCTTTCTATTTTTAAATTTTTATTTATCTGATCACTCTTCAAGTTCGGTTTCACGCGCGTTTCACAACAAATGTGGTGCACGCTCCTTTTCCATTCAAAAAGGATTTAGAAATTCAAAATAAATGGAATAGATAAAGACAAAACTTTAAAGAAGGACCAAATAAACAAAAATATAAAAGTGCAGAGGCCTTAAGATGGGTTTGACCCAGAAAATTTAAAAGTTACGGTACTTCTAGTCTACGTGTAAAGAAGTTTATGACGATATGGAAGTGAGGTCCACTGTAGACACCTATTTTTCAGAAAGGCAAAAAATGATAAGAGTCTAATGATGATTTCTAGAGAAATTCGTCCGGATAACAAGCTATCGATTTGGTTGTTTGAATTCAAGCAGGTGTGATTAGTGCACAATTACAAATTTGAGGGATAGAAACGTAATTAGTTGTAATTACCCTATAAAAATGCAAAGAAATTGTAGTCTAAGTCTAGAAAATGGACTAATTGCAATAATTTAGAAGTTTATGGGACAATTTGCAAGTTTGACATACTAAAATTGATCATATCCAAACCTAAAAAGTCACATAAACCTTTTTAAACACTTTTAAGCACCAAAAATGACTTCTAAACACACTTTACTTAGCTATCAAGTTTTAATATGAAAATAATTATTCAAATGGAAGTTTAGTTCAATCCCAATATTGAAAGGCTTATCAATTCACATTCTTTGATCTATTTAAGACTTTAGCTTTCAGGGCGTCTTTAAGAGATTGAAGCGTAAGGAGTGTTTGGAGATAATTTTATTCTAAATATAACAAGTAAGGAGTTTTTGGAGGTGATGTACAGCATTACAACTATCAAATTGCAACAATTATTGAATTAAACATATCATAGCAAATAGGCTTGTAATTAACCAAAACATGCGTTCTAAGCAATTCTAGTGTCTGGATTTCTGAACTTAAACATACAAAATATATTAATTCAGCTATTAAAATGCTTCCTAGTCAATTTTTATGGCAACCATGGCAATATTATTATAACCAACAGTTATGGCAAAAATATTATTTAAGCAATTTGCAGTAAAATAGCCTAAACATACACTCTAAAAACATGAAATCTAGCAATTCTAAATAAACATGGCAAAAGTAATGGGAAGAAGATTAGAATCCTTAGAGGTACCGGTCTGAGTCCTTGCCTCGTTTGCTAGCGAAGTGGATGCGGAATCCAGCTTTGAATCTCTGCAGAGCTTGCGTTCTTGGAGAATCAAAGTGTTCTTAGTTGTTTTTGGAACTAGATTGAAGTGCGATTTGTGTGTGATGTGTGTGAATATTCATCTATGGCTTTTAGGGGGGAGGTCGAATTCTAGCTTCTAGGGTTTATTTATTTATGCAATGTTTTAAAATCCGGACCGGTGACAGAAGCGGTACGTCCACCGGTTTAAGGTTCAATCGGTTGAACCGGTTCAACCGTTTGAATAAAAATTTAAAATTATCTATATAAATTATAATGTATGTAAATATAAATTTAAAATATAAATAAAATAGACTAATTATGTGACTTTTTAAACTTGGATAATTCTTTATGTATAAGAACAAACATAACCATAGCTCCAGACTGGCCCAATAGATAACCTATTACCCTAATCTTAACCTAAATAGTAACTACTACCATTTTCTTTTTCAAATGCTTCACACTCCAGCCGCCACTATGGCACTACCGTCTCTTTTCTTGCAATCAAAATTAAAAAAATTACACAAACCAAAATTAAAACCTTATACATATATCAGTTCTCTTCAATAAATCTTATTCATAAACAAAAAATGAGGCTGATGCATAAACTAACAAAATAAATATGTACTATGTTTTCCCATGGAATTAGATCTCCCAAACCTTCCAAGTGCTGTCATCGAGAATGGTCATTTTTTTTAGATTTACATATTATAGTGAACCAGACGGGTTTGAAGGTTTTTCTGGTTCAATGGGTCACCGGGTCACCGGTTCTTGCGGTTTTTTCCGGTTCAAACTGGTTGAACCGGAAATCCGGGTATTAGTGAGAAATTGACCCGGACTGACCTCCAGCTCCCGGTCTAACCGGTTGAACCGGCCGGTCCGGTTCGGGTTTGAAAACACTGTATTTATGGTCTGACCTCTTATTCAACTAACTAACAATAGTATTTATAGGGGAAAATATGACCTTGGGTTTAGTAGAGTCTTCTAGGGTTGAAAGTGTGTGAAATGATGGGTCTTTAGGTATTAGGATTAGCTAGAAACACTACTTTTTAATCAAATTCGTATTTCATCTTGATGGCCAAGCAAAAGAGTGCTAAAAGTGCATTTTTTTTCCTGTAAGTGTCAAAAAAGGCTACTATGACCCTATAGATTTGGTTATGGTCAATTTCAATCCGTCAAACTTGCAAATTGGCCTATAAACTTCTAAAACATTATAATTAGTCCAATTTCTGGACTTATACTACAATGTCTTTGGATTTTTATGGGCTAATTACGCCTAACTACGTTTCAATCCTCCAAGTTTACAGCTATGCGCAGATTTTGCTCTCTTAGATTCCAACAATCAAATCGATAGCTCGTCACCCAGACATATTTCTTTGGAAATCATTATTGGACGCTTCAGTCCCTTATCACTTTTTACCTGTCCGAAAAATAGGTGTCTGTAATCATGCATGTGCATATCATGCATATCACGCATCTCATTCATCCATAATATTGTACATCATATACTAACCCCTTATGGATGCAGCTGCATACATGCATCACGCACTAACCAATTATCTTGCAGCCATTCTACTGACTGCTCTATTGGGTACCTAGCAAATATCCAAAATGTCAAGCAACCTTCCCGACGAATTAGAAAAAGTTCTAGCATGACTCTAATATCGGCGATCTAGACAACCAACGAATCAAAAAGGGTTCTTAACTCTAGCATCGGCAATCCAGACAGCCAACGAATCAGAAAAAAGTTCCTACAAGGTCTACTACGACTCCATTAACGGCAATCCAAACAGTCGACGAATCAGAAAAGGGTTCTTACCAGTCTACTATGACTCCAGCATTGGCAATCCCGACAACCGGCGAATTAAAAAAGGGTTCCTATCAGGTCTACTACGACTCCATGATTGGCGATCCAGACTTTCGACGAATCATAATATGGTTCCAGCAAGGCGTCCACGACTATAGCATCGGCGATCGAAACAGCCGACGAATAAGCAAATAATTCTATGACTCCAACATCGGCGATTCAAACAGCCCGATGAATCAACTCAATCCTACCAAGTCTTATACGACTCCAGTATATCGGCGATCCAAACATCCCGATGAATCAGCCTAGCATTCGCTCAAAATGATAGAGCTACAACTTTCTGTCAATAAAATGGTGCCATAATTGTCCCAAATCCTCTTGTTCATGATTATGTCTTTGAGGAACTTAACATATTGAGGCATCTCACGCAAAGCATCCATAAGACTTATGTTGATTTGAAGCTTCTTGAAAATTTCTAGAAATCTGTGGAACTTTTGATTATCCGGTGCTTTTGTGAGTCTTCCTAGAAAAAGGTACTTTTGGTACAAATGGAGACGGTGGTAGCGGTTTGACATAGGGAATTTCAACCACCATTTCCTCAGTTGTGCTTGGTACATCCTCAACTTGAATCAGTTGTTTAGCATGCAGATCATCAAGAGCTTTTCCGCTTTGAGGCTCAATAGCATTGAGTTTCTTTCTTGGATTAGATTATTTTGTGGAAGGTAAACCGCCTTGGGTTCTATTTTGGAATGTACTTGTCAATTGTGAAATTTGAGTCTCAAGATGATGGATGGTGGCGGCTCGGTTTTTATCCTTTTGTCTTGCCTCAACCTCCATCCTCTTTAACCGCTCAAGAACTTTATCAAGCTTACTTCCCTCATCCGGATTTTAATGTTGTTGAAACCCGACAAGATGTGGTAGTCGGTTCCCATAGTTGTTGGTGTTGAATTTTCCTTAGTCTTGTAGATGGCGATTGCCCGCTTGAAAGTTTGAACTTATATTCGGTTGAGCATTGGCATTAGCTTGACCCGCATTCTCTCTCCACCCGAAATTTGGATGGTTTCTCCATCCCAGATAGTAAGTGTTCGAATATGGATCATTCACTTGCGTTTGACCCCCAACATAGATAACTTGCTCACTCATGGTCAAAATTACCACAAAATTCACAACCTGCTTGAACTACCGCAACCGAAATGTTCCGTTGACCCGCTTATCTCTTATTAATTTCTATTTGATCTTAAAGGGCAGTGTTTTTTGATTTCATCGCTTCCATCTCTTGAACTTGATCTAGGGTCATCGCCCCCTTTTGCCTTCCCCTCTCCGATGGCCAAGAGAAATTATTCATTGCCAATTTTTTCCAATAATGCATTGGCCTCCTCATATGTCTTTGTCACGACCTGAAATCTCGGATCGAAATCGGCGCTAGGAAATGGGAGCGGTAGCTCCAAAACTCGTAGCAAGCCTGAAAACCACTATAAATTTTTCGCGATGAAACACACTAAACAATTATGTCTAAACAATCTCAACCACACAACTACTGTTAATTCACACATCGAGGTTCAACCTATGATAAACATAGATATATACTATTCAAAGTATACATATTTCAAACAGTATAAAGGTATACGAACAAATAATACCAGAGCACGCTAAGCTTATAGACCAAGTCTTTTAGAACATAATAAAATATAGTTCAAATACTGGTACTACTGCGGTGCTAGGATAAAAATATTATTTTACATATACTTTTCAAAATCAGACTTCCGGAACAAGATATGGAAGTCCACTTCAGCAAACGTTTATAAACCTGTAAAAATGTTTGGAAACAACGGGTCAGATAAATCTGAGTGAGTTCACATAGTTACGAATGAAGATTAATAAAATAAAATATCGCAATTAAAACCAAATAATATAAATAATCAGATACTGGATCCGAATGAAACCCTAATCCTCAATCCACATATATCAAAACATGACATAAATCCACAATATATAGACAATCATCCAAATCGTCCAATAAATTTGGACTGACTCAGACTTTCACTTATTACAGTATCTGGGCCGTGAACTATATTATCGTCGCCTCAGATCGGTTTCGGGTTCTGGGCCGTGAACTATGTACTATCGCCTC
This sequence comes from Mercurialis annua, assembly GCF_937616625.2. Taxonomy (NCBI): domain Eukaryota; kingdom Viridiplantae; phylum Streptophyta; class Magnoliopsida; order Malpighiales; family Euphorbiaceae; genus Mercurialis; species Mercurialis annua. The sequence continues at coordinate 12,416,542 of NC_065577.1, read as the reverse complement.
AGATTTTCCCGTTAAGTCTAGGCCGTGAACTATGTTACCGTCGCCTCAGACTTATATCACAATCATTCCTTACTTCTATGACAATCATATAATTACTCTATACTGATTACTATAGGTGATCACATAGTCCTATTGACGCCCAATAGGAAGCACGTTCCATTAGATCTATATCAGTTTTAGAATCAAACATATATATGCGATATTATTTAAAATAACAATTGAAGTAATAAAACACTTTTAAACTAATATTCAAAAGTTAAATGTAAACTCACAGTCGATCGCTAAAGCCAAAATAATACTCCCTTAAAGCAGCTGCAGTTCTGACCCCGAGATTTGCGAACTCGTCGAATCTAAATATAAATTATTCGTAAATAATTATAAAGTAAACCAAGCTTAACTCTAGAGTTGACTCTAAACTCATACTATAATCTTTAATACAAAATTTTAAACTTATATTCCGTTAAATAATTAGTTAATCGATTATCGAGTTGAGTTCTGGTTTTTAAAACACGTTTCATATTTGTCGACCGAATTCATAAATTATGGGTCCGACGTTTAAATATAGATTTAGACATATACAATTTACAATTATAACCTATTATAATCCATTAATAACTCTATTTTCGAAACTCATTTTTTTATATTACTTATAATAGTAATTATAAGTAACTCATATATTATTTCCATTACTCGTTTAAAACTTTAAATATTGAAACCACTTCATTATTATCCCGTGACTGCGAGTTAATCTCATTACATAACCGTATATTGTATACCATTTAATTCATACTTTAACCACATTTCACTCGTTTGCATATTCTTTTTTTAATACATAGAATGTATCTCTATTACTCCGTTAATCTACCTCGATTAAGACTGGATCAAACTGCAAATGACTTGCTAGTTCACAACCGACTTGAAAGAATGTCAAAAACATAATGGAGCAAGTTATAGACATACAACTGAGTAAAACCTTGAAGGCCAATAGCTAGCACTCTATTATAAAATATATGTTCGAGTCTATAGTTGATGATATTGTCATATATTTGTAAAGCAATCAATAAATTTTGATTTGATATTATTAGTCTAATAAATACTATAACTCCTAATGGTAGAGAAACTTTTATAACTAATAGTAGCTAAGACCCTAAACTAACATATTGCTTTTTAATTTAAAAAAAGACATGCAACATTACTTTTTTTTTATTGTTCTTTCTTTTTTTAAGAAAAGATAAATTCTCCTCAGAGATGTTCTTGTAAAAGAACTTCTTATTCTACCTAGAAAATAGATCCATTTTTATTTTCTTAACAAACAAATAAAGCCGAGGTTAGCGTAGCTCTGTTCTCAGCAGCGACCCGGCACTTCTTCTTCTTTACTCCAACATCTTCTCTATTACTCACCATTTCATCAATCAAACTCATCATAAACCAATTTTTAACTTCATTATTATCAATTTAATAACCTATAATTAAGAATTTAGCTACCCAAATTCAATAAACCATACACAACTACTAAGCAAAATTCAAACGTTAACCAAAAACTTCAATTAAAGCTAAATCAAATCAATACCACAAGAATAACCAATAATTCTTACATAATCTTCGTTTTCTTCAAAAATTAGTTGATGGATTTAATGGACTCTTCGTGAATTCAGTCGTTCGATTCAATCCCGTCGTCGACTACTCTCACTGATCGATAATTTGAAGCTTTCTTTGATAAATTAATGATGAAGCTAACTTGAATTGATGGTTTAATGGAGAAAATTGATCTTAGAAGTGAATGATTTTGGTTGATTGTCAAAGCTAGGGTATGCTCTGCTTTTTCATGCGAAGAAAAAAGGAAAGTAATATAGGTATGGTATGTTGCAAACGGGGAACTCATATCCCTAATTTTCTTTGTTTTAATCTTTAAATGGTTAAAAGTCCAAAGTGCTCTCTCAATTTTAATTACTAACTTAATTAGCCAGTATATACATATCTATCCACATACTTAAATAAATTTTTTGCCGCTTAAACTCAAAAAATTTAAATCTCGATAATAATTTTTGAAATTGATTTCCAAATTTATTATTCCGAGAAATTAAATTTTAAAATTACTATTCAGGACTTTTTAATTAATATATTTAAATTTTAAGGTATTTTCAAAATTTCTAATATTGATAAAACACCTTAGTCACGATAAAATTATTTTATCCGATTTATATATTTTTAATTAATTTTTATTTTAATACAATTTGATTTTTATTTTCGCTTTTTCGATAAAAAATAGCTTACGTGGCAAAACCGACATTTTAAAATTTTGAGGTATTACAGTCTTTCTCATTAATGAACCCCCCCCGAAGCCGCATTTATTGTTGCTCTTGTACGCTCATTCACGTCGTTGTAAAAAAATTGAATTAGATGTTCCTTGCCTAAATGATGATGTATGAAATTTTGTTGAAGTTCCTTAAATCGTTTGTTTCGTTCAATTGAACCGATTCAATTTAACTAATCATAACTTTTGTTTTCAATTAAATTTTAACATATAAAATGTATAAATCTTTATTTCTATTCTTATTTAATAATAATTAGACATGATATACAATGCATGAGTTCTAAATGAAATTACGCAATGAGTTCTAAATGAGATGAGAGTACGGTTATGACAACTAGTGGTGCACTCGCTCACCTAAGAACCAAGCCCGACGGTTAGGGCCATGCATCAAGTAATGCATGCCAAATCGCTCGCAAGCTCCCCGAAGCAAGCTAGGCTAATGCCTCTCTGAATAAATATTTCATGGAGATCGCACCTACAAAATTACTCCGTGTAAGTATGCATTTCAAATATAGTTTATGAACTAACATGAGTTTATCGTGTGTTATTTACATCAATCTAAGCCGAATTAGTTAACTATCCCTGCAAGCAGATCCTTGATCTTGGAACAATGTACATGAACAATCCCAGCTCCTCAATAAAGGAACGGTCAGTAGAGGAATAAGTCTGAATCCAGACAAGATGCCAGTCTAAATGGCCCAAATCTGAAAGGGAACATAAAACCAAATCAGTAAACTAGTGAACACACAATGCACAAGAAATAAGGGTAAAATAGGAACTCACATGAACAACTAGCCACATCCCACAGAGGTGGGACCCTCCTCGAATGACTTTGTCCATATTGGTATATATAAGTGAGGGAAGCAGATCCCCAGTCATAAGTTGGGACCTATTCCAAATCTTCCAAAACTGGCAGAACACAGAGAGGCAGAGTGGACCCCGAATTGCAGAACAGGATGGTCCCTAGCAAATAGAACAAAAAAGCATTGGGAATGTGATCAATGTCATAACCACTCCTTGTGATACGACAATAGTAGCAAGAGTACACATCGACATACCGCAGGGTACGATCCTTGACATCTGGCACCAATCCTAGCATCTCCAAGATATAGTCATTCCAACCAAGGTAATCCCGAACACCTCTATCAAAGGACATTGTCTGCCTACCAAACTCCAACCTAGTGATAAACTATAAATCCAAAGGAGTGACTTTCATCTCCCACACCGGTAAGTGAAACGTATAGGTGGTATCCATCCACCGCTCCATCAAAGCATGCAGTGAGGATCTGTCGCACTTCTCTCAGCATTGAAAAAGCGGCCAAAACCAGTATCGTCTATCTGCTCCTGAATCGGAAGAGGCAACGACAACCGCCAGACACTCTAGAAGAGGTTTAAAAGTATCTCTAACCCTATAAATATATTAACTGCAATTTGGGTTTGCAGATATTCTTTACTACTTTATAAGTATGTCCAGGTCCGTTATTAACGGGGCTAACCAGACAATCATGTTAATTTAGTTCTAAACTAATCAAATCATATAAAAATCTGAGGGCTACCATGAAAATAATAATTAATGATTGTATAGGAATTCAAGACGGTAGTAAAATCAATCTCACCTTTACATCCATCTTAGGCTTCATGCATGCAATTGGAGTAAAATCCATATTTTTCCGGTTATGTGTTAAAAACCCCAAGATTAGATGTTTGTTTAGGAGTACTTGCTACTTTTCTACCATGCCAGTCCAAATCGAGTCATATGCGAGTTTTAAATGTAATGCATGTTTACATCTCTGCACTTACTTTCCAGTCCTTTATTTTCCAATTATTTACCTTTCCAGACATTTACTTTTCAATATGTTATCTTTTGGTCTTCTTACTTTGATGAGATGCTTTTTCTATTTGGGATATGTCTATTAAATTCATAAAATCAATAAGTCAAGTCAAGAGTTAGGTTGTTTCCACGGACCCATATTTTTTTAGCCCGATGCATGATAATCTCGTCCATAGGCGCGTGAGGTTATCTAGTGGTAGAAAGGTATTTCCTAGCTAAAATAGATGGCGACTCCATTTTTTAAACTAAACCAGACCGATGTTGTCATAAGTCTGGGCGAGCCCGACTCCCGCCCCGCTCACACTGATAAATCGATAAAATTAATAAAATAAGTACAAGAGTTAATTGTGCGCACGGACCCTGATCTTTTTGGTCCGATGCACGACGTCCTATACATCTATAAGTGAGTGAGATATTCAGTCAGTAGAAAAGATATTTTTTAATTTAGTTAGGCGGCGATTTCCTTTTACTCCCTCCGTTTCATAATATTTGTCGCATTTGCCTTTGACACCAGAACTAATAAAATAATTAATATGTCTTAATTTGTATACACTTTTACAAAGTTAACCCTAAATAACTACTATTTTTATTTGTTTATTGTATTCTTTTAATAAATTAATGAAGGGAAAACATAAAAAAATAGCAATTAATGCTCTTTTGATATTTTAAAGTGATAAATATTATGGTTTTTTTTTTAAAATATAACAAATATTATAGATAGGAGGGAGTAATTTTTAGGGTTGCCATAAGTCGGAGGAACTCCAAGAACACAATCGTTCACACATACATGTAAAAGAAAGGAAAGAAGAAAGGCCAAACCCATCTAGGGGTCCCTGTACTTTTCATTTTTTTGTGGAGGTCCTTTTACTTCAATTTTGATTTACTCGTCCCTGTACAATCATTTTTATCAATTTTAAGTCCTTAAGTGCACGGAACCGTGCGCGTGTGTCTCAAGAGCCGTTAGCGAGAGTGTAAGAGGTAAATGATCTGACTTGGATATTAATTATTAGGCAAAGGCTGATTACGTGGATGCTGACTGGATTAAAAACGGACCAACATCGTTTTGTAACATTGAAGCTAAACCGTTTTGAGTCTCACAAAAACTCCATCGTTTTAGAAACCCTAAAGACTAACAATTATCCCAAAATCGTTTTCCATCGCAGACATGAATGAAGCTCAATCTTCTTCTTTGATTACTTAATGCCATTGTCTTCTTCTTCAATTATTCTCTTTCTCGTAACATTACATAATTTGCTTTGAAGCTTAGATTTGTTTGGTGTCTGTTGCTGTCAAAGAATAAGAGAGAAAACGCTTCTTTTGTGGACCACTTCTTGTCTCTTTCTTTGAAGGTAAATTGTTTAATAAGTTTAATTCATACAGAATAGTGGTTGTAGCCATTATTGTAATGGTCCCCAATTTCTCGATTGAATTAAATTAGGGTTTTTTCTTGGGTTTTCTTAAATTGTCTGTTTTTAATTATTTTCCTAAATAAATAAAGCAACCTTTTGTGTTTTATGTCGATTATACTATTTAAAAATGGTGGACCTATGCAATCAGCAACTATTTTCGCCTTAAAGTGACTGTCAGCTGTTTTTTGTGCCCTAAACTAAGTCAGTGGTATTGTTTGCCCTAAAACTACTAGTGAACTGAATTTTTTATGTTATGTTTGCCCTAGAGTCAGCGTTGCCCTAAACTAAATGACAACTGTTCTTTAAGCCCTAAACTAATTCTTAGTGTTATTTCTTATTTGTTGATATGTCTACTTCTCATGTTGCTATTGTCATTCACCACGGTGGGTTTTGTTTTTGGAAACAAAACATATAGACATGAGAAACACACCTTGGTTGATGATCTTTTGTGATATAGATTGCTTATCCTATTATAATATCATGTATTTTTAAATTATTTTTTTAAAATTTTTAATTTTAATTTTTGCATTCCGTCAAGTTTTAAGTATTTTATCATGTTTACTATTATATATTTTTATTTAAATTTATTAGAGTCGTTTGTTGATTCGGTCGTAGTTCGATCCGTATGTGGTTTGTATTATTAACTTTTAAAATAAAATTAAAAAAAAAGGAAAAGCAAGCTTATTTTGCATGAAAATGAGACATGCATACACTTTCCTTCCCACGTGATTTACTTTGTGCATGATAAGCCCATAAGTGTGTTGGTTTGGCCATAATATAAAAAAAGCCCATACAAGTTGTTACATATCTGCATATCATCTTCTTCCTCCTATATATTCATCTGTTACGTTTCTTTTATTTCCAAACCTAATATTTTTCTATCGTTTAATACAAGACCTAGCCGCTATTCTTCTTAAATAAATCTGAACTTCATCTTCAATCATCATTCATTCCAATCGTTCGATCCGGTAAGTATTCTCATCGTTTTTCTTTGTTTAATGTTCGATATCATCGCGTGCCGTTATTAACTCGTAACTTCATTATTCTAGCATCAATCTGAGTTTTTCTTCAACGATCCATCTGTTTTCATCGATTCCTTTAATCCTATCGCTTCAGAATCTTAAACGGTACGTAAAGTTTCCTCCATTTGTCGCCATTACGATTTCTCCGTGTTATGTCTTAGTTGATGCCATATTCATATGATGTTGCTGCCGTTTCCATCTTGTTGCTGTGACTTTATTATGAATGGAGTAGAGATCAATTTTGCTTAAGTTATGCTTGCCTAATCGTTGTGTTGTTAGCCGTCGTCGGACTCGACCGTAAATTATGTTGTCGACGTGAATTGCCATGGTTTCAGTAACGTGTTCTTCATCTTTTTCTGGTTAGTTAGGTAACGTTAATATGGATCAGTGCTTTTGATCATTTAGAGGAATTTCGATCTAGGCTTAGTTGCTTGATCTTCATGATCATGGTTTTTTATTCTTAATGAATTATAAATTGTGATGGCGGGGATGAGTTGGTTTTTGAATTAGAAAAGAAGGCCAATTGGCCTATATAGTTACTAAATGATTATCTTTGAAACAATTAAATCCCTCAAGTTGTTCCTAGCTAGGATATTATTTGATAATAACTTTTGCATTGTTTCAATTTTAAATTGACAATTTGAAAACGTTAATTATTTTATTATCTAAATTAATATAATTACTCGGGTAATTATATTTAATTTTGATTGATTTGTCAAATTGGCAAATTTACGATATAGCCCCTAAAGTTTTTAAAAAACTTATTCAAGTTAAGTTTTATCTATTGTTTTTTTTTAGGATAACTTTTGGATTTGTTTTGATTTATAATTTAATAAATTAAGAACGAGTAATTAATATTGATTTCGAATATCAAATTGGCTAAATTACAGTTTAGTTCCTAAACTTTTATAAACTTAAAATGGTTAAGTTTTGGTTGTAACTTAGGTTACTTGAATTTGAAGATATTGAATTTTATTTTTAAAATAGATACTTATTTTATCAAGTATTTAATTTAATAACTCTGGTTTATAATTTAATAAAGTTTTGGTTTGGGTTAGACTGTGGTCGCCCAACAAGTGGGAAGAAACTTGATAGTTTTTAATAACTCGGCTGACTCACTGATATGGATTTTAACTTGGGTTAAATTAAATTGTTTAATAAATTACTCGAATTGTAATTTATTATATATAACTTATATGGTTTGATTTCTATAACTTGGGTTATAGTTGTAATACATTTTAATTTTATGTGTTCGATTATACGTTGGCTTATTGTTGTGTTGTGCTAGTCCTATGTGGTGTCTAGTACTCTTTAAAGTTAGGCTCTGTTTTTTTTAGTTATGATTTTATTATTTTTAGACCCGTCGACTGTTCGTACTTCAGAGGCGAACCAGAGTTAGATTGCTTGTCAGTTTTACGAGAAATAGCAAGCTGTGAGTTTATATCTCTATTTACCTCTTTATTAAGCAATTATTATATTTTATATATATATATATATATATATATATATATATATATATATAAGCAGCTTTTGAACTGTTTTTCGGCATTGTGGATTTGATTTGGAATGTGCTACTCAATGGAAATCATCGGGACTGCGTGCGCACCGGTAATTATGGTATTGAGGTAGGTTTGAGATACGTCTCACCTTAGTGAGGGCACCGGTGGAAGATACGTCTTCTGGGTTCACTATTTATTAAGTGATAGTCGGGGATCGGTTATTGAGATACGTCTCACCGACACGACAATGGATTTAGAATTGTGGTTTAGGGAATCATTGATAATCCATAATGAAAATGTTTTATTAAACGTTTTAAAGGTTTTTAACATAATAAATGTAAATGGTTATATAAACTCTACTCAGTAAATCTGACCCCGTTGTTTTCCCAAATTTTGCAGGTTTATGATTTGAGCATTGGTCGATCTCCGTTTCTTCATTTCTCAGAGGTTCTTTATTTTATTTCAGAAATAAGAGTCGAACTATTTTAAACTCTTAGACCGCAGTAGTAGTATTAGTATTTATGTCTTAGTCTTATACTTTATATTTTAGACTATAGTTTGTTGGAATGGTCCAACTGTTATTTTATCATCTTTGGCATGATAATAGTGTTTATGGTACTTTTATATATTGCCATGCTGTTGGAGTTTATTTTGAGATTAAGCATACTTTAAAAATATGTTGCTTATATTGTACTGCTAGACTAGGCTGGAGTCTCGGTTGCCCCTGAGCATGTGATTTTATGCAGGTACATTGTTTTAAACGTTATAAGTTGGTTATCCGCAAGGCTAGCTACGGGTTTTGGTACAACCATACCCATACCCTAGCGCCGGTCACGATTCATGAAAATGGGTCGTGACAAACTTGGTATCAGAGCTTTGGTTTCAAACCAAGGCCTTTTAAATGTTAAGTGTTTAATTGTTTTGGCATGTTAAGTGGTAACTTGCCCTAGGAACTAATGCGGAATTAGGATTCGAGTCTTGTCTTTGAAACTTTATCTTTTGTTTTCAAAACTTTTTGCCTACTTCTATAGGAAAGTCGTGAGTCAATTACGTATGTTAATTGATGTATTGCTTTGATATATTGTTATTTTCACTTGGGTGAATAATTTATCGTTGTTGATTTCTCGGGAAGTGCTTGTTTTGTTTCATGCTTGGGTATGAAATTTGCTGTGTTATTTAAAATTGTTCTTATTTCATTCTTAGGAATGAATACTCGTACTCGCGCTGCGGCTCAGCAAAATGCTGAGGCTTATGATGCAATCTCTATGGAGGTGGACCAGAATGAATCAGAGGTTCAAGCTGGTAGAGGACTAGCAGGCAGAGGCCCAGCTGGTCGGGGTCGAGCTAGTCGAGGTCGAGGTGGCCGAGGTCAAGCTGGCCGAGGTCAAGCTGGCAGAGGTAGAGGCAGAGGCGTACGACGCGGTGCTGCAGGGGGTGCTCAAGCACCAGGTGTGGCACAACCTGAGTTGGACGATTTTGACTTCAACACGTTTTTGGCTGGAGTTGCTGCTTTACAACTCAACCAGGTTAAGCTGCAAGTGGGACAGGTTGCCATGCAGGATCAGTATGCGGTTTTGGGTCAAATTGTTCAGCAGCAGCAACCACAGGCTGGTGGTGCAGCAGTTGGTGGTGTCGGAACCACTGACAGGGATCTGGTATTGGCTTACATGAGGCTGAAGCCAACTGAGTTTGACGGTTCTGGAGACGCGCTGGATTTTCTCGAGGAGGTTGAGCAGAATGCTCGGCGACTACAGGCTACTGAGCGTCAGACCGTCGTTCTAGTTGAGATGTCTATGAAGGGTTCAGCTGGGGACTGGTTTCATAGGTCTATTCATGCTGATATGGCTACCATTACTTGGGTTGAGTTTGTGGCGAGATTTAGAGCTTTCTTCTTGCTGTTTTCCGTGACAGAGGGTCATAGAGACAGACTGCTTATGCTTGCTAGGGATGATAGGTTAGTATCCGAGTACACGACGGAGTTCGTGAGGTTGGGTCGGTTCGCTCCGGACTTGCAGACAGATCCACAAAGAGTGAACGACAGATATGTAAAGGCTTAGGGCGCGATTTTGTGAGTTTGCTGACTGAGACACGCAGAGACTTTACAGACGTAGTGGACAGTGCTCGTCGTCTAGAGAGCTCATTGTTGCAGTTTGGGGAGATTTCTGGTTATTCTCAGGCTAAGAAGTCTTATGGCCCTGGACAGCAGAGTGGTGGTGGTAGCTACCAATCGACACCTTCCCAGTACAAGAACAAGAAGAGGGGTGTCAAGAAGAGTTATCAGCCTTACACCAACAGTTCAGGGAACAGCGGTAGCAGCCGCAGTTTTGGGCGTGGTAACAATGGAGGTGCTGGTTTTCCTTTCTGCCAGAATTGCAGACGTCGGCATCCGGGCAATTGTCGTTTAGCACCAGGGGGTTGTTTTACTTGTGGCCAACCAGGTCACTTTGCTAGAGAGTGTCAGGCATCTGGCAGCAGATGTCGGCAGCTAATATTGCTCAGCCATTCTATCAGAGTCAGAGACCAGCGTTCTCTGCACCGGCGGGGTTCTCTCAACCTGCCGCTTCTTTTGGTGGCCAGCGGGGCCGAGGTTCTGGAGGGAGTGGTTTTGGAGTCCGTGGCAACGGTGGTAGAGGTTCTAACAGCTATGGTACTGGGTAGATTTCTCAGCAGCAGAGTCAGGGTCAGGCCAGAGATTTCGCCTTGACTCCTCAGGATGCTCACGCATCTAACGCAGTGATGCAAGGTACTCTTCAGATTTATTTCGTAGATGCTCTTGTTTTATTTGATGCGGGTGCAACCCATTCTTTTGTGTCTACATGTTTTGCTGCTAAGTTGGGTGTAACACCAACAAGTTTGTGTGAACCTTTATCTGTTTCTACTCCCTTGTCTGACTGTGTGGTGGTGGATGTTGTATATCCATCGTGTTCCGTGGTTATCAATGGAAGAGACTTGCGTGCTGATTTAGTTGTTTTGGATGTTCTTTAATTTGACGTGATTTTGGGGATGGATTGGCTGGCACGCCAATATGCTTCGATCGACTATCGAGGGAAGTCGGTTGAGTTTTGAATTCCAAGTGATCTACCCTTTTCTTTTCAAGGGGAGAAGGCGGAGACGCCTAAAAATCTGATTTCTGCGATCAAGGCAAAACAGATGATGAGTAAGGGTTGTCAAACTTTCTTAGCTGTGGTTCGAGATGTCGATGCTGAGGTGGGCAGTGTGAACACTGTCCTAATAGTGAATGAGTTCACTGATGTTTTTCCAAAGGAGTTGCCTGGATTACCACGTGATCGGGATATCGAGTTCTGCATTGACGTTGTTCCTGGAACTGGTCCTATTTTGATACCGCCGTATCGGATGGCTCCTGCTGAGCTGAAGGAGTTGAAGGAGCAGTTACAAAAATTGTTGGATAGTGGCTTCATCAGACCGAGTACTTCTCCGTGGGGTACTCCATTTCTGTTTGTTAAGAAGAAGGATGGTTCCTTTCGGCTTTGTATCGACTACAGGCAGTTGAATAAGGCTACCATCAAGAACAAATATCCTCTTCCTCGCATCGACGAGTTGTTTGATCAGTTGCAAGGTGTGAAGTGCTTTTCCAAGATCGACTTGAGATCCGGGTATCATCAACTTCGGATTCAGGACGTCGATGTGCCTAAGACTACTTTCAGAACGCGTCATGGGCATTTCGAGTTTTTGGTCATGTTGTTTGGGTTGACTAACGCACCAGCAGCTTTTATGGACATGATGAATTGGGTTTTCAAGCCGTTTTTGGATTAGTTTGTTATCGTGTTCATTGATGACATCCTGATTTATTCTCGGAGTGAGGAGGAGCATGCTTATCACTTGAGAACTATACTACATACCTTGCGAGAGCATCAATTGTATGCTAAGTTCTCAAAGAGCGAGTTTTGGCTGGAACAGGTTACCTTCTTAGGACACGTGGTGTCGAAGGATGGGATCAAGGTTGATCCGAAGAAGATTGACGCGGTTATGGATTGGCAGAGGCCGAGGTCAGTTACCGAGATCAGGAGTTTTCTTGGGTTAGCTGGCTACTACCGTCGGTTCGTGCAGGATTTCTCTCGGATATCTGCACCTTTGAATAAGCTGACACAGAAGGGTGTTAAGTTTGAGTGGGCCGACAAGTGTGAGGCAAGTTTCGAGAAGGTGAAGGAGATTCTGACTACAGCTCCTGTTTTGGCATTGCCGTCTGGCGTTGAGGGTTTTTACTGTGTACTGCGATGCTTCTCGGATTGACTTAGGTTGCGTGTTGATGCAACATGGACAGGTGATCGCCTATCAAGCCGAGCTATCCCAACTTAGTTGTTAAAGATACGCTTTCCCCGGCAACGGCGCCAAAAACTTGTTGGTAAAAATACGCAAGCGTACGTATGCCAACTTGTAATACAGACTGCGAAGTCCGGATATCGTACCCACAGAGAAAGCTTCTAAAGAAAACCAGTTAGGAGACTCGATTTGAATAGCCAAAAGGATAATTGAATGTTGTTATTAAACTAAATAAACTGAAATAACAATTATGGATAAAATTAACTAAAACTGTAATGAAAATAAGGTTTTAACAATGATGGTAAGAACAGGGATTATTAACTTTCATTATGCTGTTTAATCAGATTGGAATATGGATTTGGTTGTTCTACTAAGGTTCAGGCTAATCGTAAGCACCTAAAATTCTCTCTCGAGCAATTGCAGGCAAAAACAGATAACAAACTAGTAACAGACTAATTACTCACTCTCGCACAATGATTAACCTAAATTACTAATCAATTAATGTTTATGAAGTAAACCCTAAAAACACGTACTCGTCAATTCACTCTCGCGCAATTAACTCATACGTTCTTAATTATGTTGGTTTATTCCAGTTTTACTCTCTTGAGCTAAAACCAAAACACAGGACAATGAATAAATTGGCCAAGTAAATTCAAGCGTTAAGAACAATAATTAAAACATAGTAATAACAACAACCCACAAATCCAATTCGTTTAAACAGACATAAATCTCATTGATAATCTCTAATGAAAGGTTTAGCTACACATATTCAAAGATAATTCAACAATAAAGTAGTATGAATTCATGGCTGAATAAGAAATAATAAAATTAACCTCTTAATAGTTATCGTACCTTGATCGACAATAATCCCAAAACAATAATGTAGAAAATCCAGAATACAAGCTAAAACGATGAACGAATATCAAAAACTAAACTAAACTAATGTAAAATTAATGTCTAATGTGGCGAATTAAGCGAACCTTTGATTTGTTGTTTAGTGCGGTATTTATACGTCTTTCAGCTCAAAGAAGGGTTTTGACTCGTACCCATGTATATTTTCGAAGTTGCCCTCAAGTTTAAGTGAATTCGGGTGATGTGGCAAGGTCAAAACGACCTTTTTTAACCCAAAAATTGTCGGGTGTGCGTTCGCACACTTGAGTGTGCGTCCGCACACTTTTTTTGAGATTCTAGGGGTGTGCGTTCGCACACTATAGTGTGAGATCGCACACTCATGTACTTAGCCAAAATTTTGCTTCAAAACTCACTGGAAAGGCTGTTTCGCTCGCACACTCCTTTGCACTTTAGTGTGCGTTCGCACCACTACTAGAATACAGTAGATTAGCGACGGATTTTTGCGACGGACGCTAAATCCGTCGCTAATCAGCCACATTTGCGACGGATATAGCGACCATTTAAGAAACTGTCGCAAAATACACCAAAAAACAATTAGCGACGGATATCCGTCGCTAATCCGTCACTGAATTTGGCGCGTTTTGGTGGGAAACCAAGGCGCCTTTTTTTTTAGGAAAATTAGCGACGGATGACAAAAGTCCGTCGCTAATGTGGCCCATGATGAAACGCTCCGTTTCAGTGGAGACGTTAGCGACGGATTTAATCTGTCCGTCGCTAATTTAGCGACGGACTTAAGTGTCCGTCGCCAAATCATTAATTTAAACGGTGCGTTTCGTAAAGGATTCCATTTTAGCGACGGAAACTTCAGTCCGTCGCTAAAATCGAATGTTATTAACTCCCAGGTCTTCTTCTTCATTCAGTTTGCAATTTAAAAAAACCCTACTGCCGCCGTTTCCCCCTACTGCCGCTTCCCCCTACTGCCGTTTCACCTCCAGCCTTCCCCCTCCGGTCGCCTTCCTGTTTCCCCTTCCCCCTCTGGTCGCCTTCCCCCTCCGGCCTTCTTCTTCTTCATTTCTGGTGTTGTTGCTGCCGCCGCCTCCGCCTACTGCCGCCTCCGCCTGCTGCCGCCTCCGCCTTCCTTTCTCCGGTGAGTTTTTTTTCTGCATTATTATCTATTTGTTTATTAATTGTTAGTTATTTGTTTTAAATTGATTTGTTAGATTAATATATATATGTTTTAGTTAGATTAATATATTTTGTTAGATATAATTAAATTAGGGCAGAATTTAAGGTTTAATTTTAGGGTTCAAATTGGTACTTTAGATTAAATTTTAGGGTTGATTGTAGTTTAATTAATTGATAAATTGGATTGAATTTTAGGTTTATTTTAGTTTAAATTGTAAATTAGATTAAATTTTAGGTTTAATTTTAATTGGTAATTTAGATAAATTGTTAGGTTTAATTTTAGTATTATTTTAAATTCATAAATTCGATTTACATAGAGGTTTATTTTTTTGCCAAATAATTAAAGGTTAATTATTAATTGTGTAAAATTGTTAATAATTTTTTTACTTAAATTGATATATTTATAATTAGGTTAATTAATAGTTTAAGTTATAATTTAATTAATTTTTTATTTAGTTGTAAAAGTTTTAGTTGTATTGTTAGGTAAAGTTAGTTTATGTTAATTATTTGAAATTAGGTTAATTTATTACATTATTTAGTTAATATTTTTTGTTAGATTAATTAGTTTATTAAAAGAGATTAATATTTGTTACATTAACTTAGGTTTTTTTGTTAAGTTGTTATATTGATAGGTAGGTGAATTGTTTAACTTAATTAGTAAATTGGACTGAGTTTTATTAGTAATTTTGTTTGTTTATTGTAGTTTGGTGGTTTGTGTATCATAAATTGCTTGCAGGACTTCCCTGAAAAATGGGTGATGCTCATTTTTTAGGCGAAGTGCTGCCAAAATTTAATTAGAAAAACAAAATTGATAAATCTTAATATTTAATTAATATGATAGGTTTGTATTCGTTGACGGTTGCTAGTAGAGTTGTTCCGACTGATCCTGCTGTTTCTTCTATTTTTTGCGGTTCTGCGCTTCAACAAGTAGGTGTTATTGCTTATTGTTGTTATTTTATTTACTTTATTGAATTACAACTTTCAACCTAAATTGACCGCGATTTTATTCCCACCGAATAAAATCGCAAACCTAGCCTTAGAGTTCCCGTCTCGTGTGTTCAAGAGATTGAACGACACGGGATTGTACAGTTTGTACAGTTTGCAAAACTGGTCCTCCCGTAACTCGGTCACGAAAACCATATATGTCTAGTAGCGGTAGAAAAATATTTGGTTGTTTTCCAGCGTTTGTTCTCCGGGTGGATGTATAGTATATGTTTTGTAACGCTTATTCCTCGCGGAATATATAATTAGCGTTACGGCGCATATACTAAATATCGCACTGAAGGAGAACGACGCCGGAAGGCTGCCGAATATTTTTCTCCGTTGCTAGGCATATATCGTGGCCGAGTTAAGGGGAGCCAGTTTTGCGAATGGGATAGGTCCACACCTTTAAAGCAGTCAATTACATTGACTTTGCTATTCTCGAGCAAAAACCCTCCTAATTATCCGTGCTACAGAAATGGATACAGACCGAAGTTGGATGTATAGGCGGCTCCAGGGCGGGTTGCTGTACCCTGGTTTTGAGGAGCGCGTCCAAGAGTTTGTAAATTTCGCTTTACGCCATCCAGCGTGTATGAGCGGGCCCGATATTAAATGCCCTTGCCCTAGGGTGGGATGTAAAAATACGAGTTACCGAGATGTCGAAACAGTGAAGCTCCACATTTTGCAGAAAGGGTTTGTTAAAGATTATCAAGTTTGGGTTTTTCATGGGGAGGGAAATGTTTTAAATCCCCGTCCTGTTACACAACTGCCGGAGTGTGACGTTGACATGGAATATGAGGGGGGTGACGAGTTCAGCTCAGTTCAGAGAATGGTTATTGATGCTGCGGGTCCAGAAGTAGTGTTCACGGAGGAGGAGCCGAATAATGAAGCTAAACATTTTTATGATATGATGCGTGCGGCCGAAGAACCTGTATGCCCCGGTAATAGCAAACATTCTCCCTTGTCTGCAGCTGCTAAAATGTTGGACATCAAATGTCGACATAGTGGGTCAGTAGCTTTAGTAGATGATGTGACCGAATTTATACAAGAGCTGCTCCCAGAGGACAACAAGATGCCAAAGAACTTTGCTGAAATAAAGAAGATAGTCAGAGGTCTTGGGTTGCCGGTTGAAGTTATCGATTGCTGTTTCCGCAATTGCATGATTTATTGGGGGTCAGACGCGGAGTTAACGCGATGCAAAATTTGCGATCACGAACGGTGGAAACCGCCCCCTAAAGGAAATTCTGTGAAAAGACGAGTTAACGTCCCTTATAGGAAAATGTTTTATTTTCCTATAACTCCGAGACTGCAGAGGTTGTACGCTTCTAAAGCCACCGCCAAGCATATGACGTGGCACGCAGAACACGAAATGGTTGATGGAAAGATGTGTCACCCGTCAGACTCCCCGGCGTGGAAACATTTCAGTGAATTGCATACAGAGTTTGCGGCAGAAGTTCGAAATATCAGACTGGGCCTGTGTACTGATGGGTTTCAGCCATTTGGGGCCTTCGGGCAGAATTATTCATCATGGCCTGTAATTTTGACACCATACAATCTCCCCCCAGGGATGTGTATGAAAGACGAGTTCATGTTTTTAACTGTTATTGTCCCTGGGCCTCGAAATCCTAAACACCAAATGGATATTTTCCTGCAACCGTTGATAGCTGAGCTGAACCAACTGTGGGAATTCGGAGTGCAGACATTCGACGTTCAAAGGCGACAGAATTTCCAAATGAAAGCGGCACTTATGTGGACAATTAATGATTTTCCT
Source organism: Mercurialis annua (assembly GCF_937616625.2). Classification (NCBI taxonomy): domain Eukaryota; kingdom Viridiplantae; phylum Streptophyta; class Magnoliopsida; order Malpighiales; family Euphorbiaceae; genus Mercurialis; species Mercurialis annua. Next base: position 12,399,397 of record NC_065577.1, on the reverse strand, counting down.
GCTTATTCGATGTTGTCTGGCTGGAGCACATCTGGGAGGCTGGCTTGCCCACACTGCATGGAAAATACGGAAGCTTTTACGCTTAAAGGGAGTAGAAAACAGTCGTGGTTTGACTGTCACAGAAAGTTCTTGCCTCGTGGTCACCCGTACCGGCGTAATACAACTCATTTCCGAAAAGGAAAAACCGTAACCAATAGTTTCGGACAGCCGAAAACCGGAGAAGAATTGTTGGCAGAGGTGGACAGTCTGGGATTTATGAAGGCATATGAAATTGGGGCTGAGAAAAATAATGCTGCGAAGTCGGAAAATTATGGTTGGAATAAAAAAAGTATATTCTGGGATTTGCCGTATTGGAAAACGAATCTAATTCGTCACAATCTCGATGTCATGCATATTGAGAAAAACGTATTCGACAACATTTTCAATACTGTACTAAATATTCCCGGGAAAACAAAAGACCATGCAAAATCGAGAGAAGAGTTGAATGACATATGTGCTCGGCCTGAGTTAGCAAAAGATCCGGTTACTGGGAGATTTCCTAAGGCAATGTATGCTTTGGACAGGGACGGAAAAAAGGCTTTGCTCGAGTGGATAAAGTTAAAAAAAGTGAGCAATAAAGGGAGGGTGGAAGGAAGCATTAGTAGCGGATACTTAAATGAAGAAACCGCAAAGTTTGCAGCTTATTATTTTTCAGAAGGTGACCCAATGATACCTGAGCGGCTGCAAAGAAATGAAGTTTGTGACATTGAAGTCGACGATGATGTTGAGAGACTATCGATTTTCAAGCCGCAAGGGCAATCAGTGGGTGCTTGCCGCAAGAGATATCTTGAAGATGCTGAGATTGTTGCTGCCCGGACATATGTTCTGTTGAATTGTTCAGAAATTGAAAATTACAGAGAGTAAGCTTTAATACAGCTGTCAATGTAATTAACAATGATTATTTAGCTTCTAATTATTGTTTTCTTCGTAACTAAAGGGTTTTCGAAGGCGAGTTGCGTAGAGGAAACCCTGAAATCAGCACCTCGCAAATTGAAGCAAAGTTCGAGAGTGACTTTGCCTGCTGGTTTCAACAATATGTAAGTATTTAACAGAATATATTTCGAATCTTATCTGTAAAAGTTCCGATTTATAATACAATTTTACGCTTCAGGTGCAAGATCCAACTGTCTGTACCAATCCCTTCATTCTTAGTCTCGCTAAAGGACCTCTTAGATCAGTCAGAACATTTAAGGGGTACCGTGTAAACGGGTTCAAGTTTCAGACTCAAGCTTATGGGGAGGAACAACTTACAATGAATAGTGGAGTCTGCGTAAGGGGAACTCAATATGTCGATAGCGAAAATGACTTTTATGGATTTCTGACAGACATAATTGAGTTAGAGTATCCAGCGCTTCCAATGAAAACGACTGTCTTATTTAAATGCGAATGGTTCGACCCAGCGCAAAATTCAGGCACAATTAGTAACAAAAAATACAACATGGTGGATATTAATAACAGAAGGAGATACAATAAGTATGAACCGTTCATCTTAGCTGAACAGGCCGACCAAGTTCATTACCTGCCATATCCGAGTAAAAGAAGGGATAAAATAAATTGGTGGGCAGTTTGCAGGATAAAGGCGCGATCAGAGCTTGACATGCCCGAAGGGATTATCCCGGCCTTTCAAGATGACATAGAAGAAAATCCTCTCATTGTTGCAACAGAAGACAATCCGACATATTTGGCTGATCAAACTGGAGAAGCTGAGGAAGATGCGTTGTTCATGCCTCCTGAACAAGAAACAGAAGATGAGTTCATCGCATCCTCATCAGACGAAGATGAAAGCGAAGAACTTTAGTAGTTTAGTATATTTTATGCACTAGATTTTTGAAACCTTAATTAATTGTTAAAGATGATGTATTAACGCTTCTCCAATTTATGTTTTATACTTATATTATTCATGTGTACACTTGTTGAATTTGAATTAATATTTCATAGTTTTATGTTTCACGAAGGAATGTATAATTTTATTAATAAATCTGTTGGTTGTTTGTCGAACATTTAAAATTGATGTATGTGCAGGTATGAGGGGCCGCGGTCGAGGATCAGGCACAGGCCGAGGATCAGCCTCAGGCCGAGGACGCGGACGGGGATCAGACCCTGTTCCTGGCGATGACAACGTTGCTGAGGAGCAGCAGCAGTTAGAGGCTGGAGCACCTGTTCAGCCTCGGCAGCAGCGTGAGCCTGGCGAGCCCCCGGCTGTTCTGGACGACCGGGGTAGGGCGAGGGTTCACCCGGACCCTAGCAGGTATGTTTACAATTTAGTTTTTCACGTTTAAATTGTAATATGTATATATACTAAACTATGCCTAAAAAATCACAGGACGATGTTGATCGACTCTGGGCCTGTTTCACGGGCTATGCGGGAGATTTTTAGGAAGTGCTGGTTCGATAATGGAACAGCATGGCGCTTTCTAACAGCCGAGCAGAGGGAGTTCTACTTCCAGGAGTTTCAGGTAATTTAATTTAAAGCTTCGTAACGTTTAAATTATATTTTTTTTTAAAAAACTAACTAATGCAACATGTTTGTACTGTTTGCAGAAAGAGTTCTGGTGGGATAGTGCGGCGTACAGCGAGGAGGTCATTAGACAGGTCTTCATGGTCCATGCAGCCAACCGCTACAAAGACAACATCCACAGAATGAGGAGGACGCAACAGAAGCATATTTCTGTGACCCAGGACATCTGGGATGCTTGGAACGCGTTCTGGAACTCAGAGAAAGAGAAAAAAAGGTCAGAAACCGCCCGAGCAAATCGGATGAGCGAGCCAGCGGGCGCCGGTTCTGGACCTGTCCGCCATACTGGTGGATCTCGCTCTGCTCTGAAGCATATGGATGTCATGGTTTGTTTTAAAATTCAGTAATTAAAATACTTAAATAACGTATTTATTTTATTTTGATACTAATTGAATTGTATTTTTTATTTTAGGAAAGGGAGCTTGGCCGGAAACCGAGTGCGACGGAGTTGTACACTCGCCTTCACTCCACGAAGGCTGACAAGAAGCCGGTCGACAAACGGGCTCAGGATATGACTGTAAGTTTTTATTAAACTTGTAATTCTCTAAGTTGAATTTAATAATTCGGAAATGATCTATTAGATTGAAAATGCTTGTTGGTTAGCTGTTAAACATGTTTATTATTGGATTATATACTGGAATTTGCTTGCAGGACTTCCCTGAAAAATGGGTGATGCTCATATTACAGAGGAAATGCTGTCGAAATTTCGTTAGAAATTAGGTTTACTTTGTAATATGTTATGCATTTTTGGTTGCTTGAAAACTAAACTGATATCTTTTTTATTGTTTTGTAGGACGCCATCACTGAGAGGCTTGCTGCTGCGACACAGCCTCAGACCGGAGAGGGTAGCTCCTCGACCCCTGCTGCAGTGGACGAGACCCAGGTGTTTCTAGACATCGAGGGCGTCAACAAGAAGAAACGCGTGTACGGGTTGGGTTCTGCGAGCAGCAGGTACGCCGGGCCAAGCAGCAGCAGGGTGCAGCGAGGCAGCTCTTCTAGGACGTCGCAGCAGGCAGACGAGGAGGTCGAGCGCCGTGTGCAGGCCGGCATTCAGGAGGGTCTGCGACTGGCTCGGGAACAGCAGGCTGCGAACATGGCCCAGATGATACGCGAGGAGATTGCCAGGATGATTCCTAACCTTCCGGCAGAGTATCGGCCACAGCGCCCACCTACCCCACCAGACGATGACGACACTCCAGCTTTGTAGTGTCGTGTTAGCTTATTTTATTACACACATATATACGGTTTTTATTTTTATTTTTTGACCTTTACATTTATACTCTGATATTTATATATATATATATATATATATATATTTATTTATCAGTTTCAATTGATTGTAATTTATAAATGAATTGTTATTACTGTATTTAAAACGACAGGGGAAAACGGCAAAAAATAGCGTAAAACGGCAAAAAAATGCCAAAAAAAATTGAAATTTGCGACGGATTAAGGAATTTGCGACGGACCTGTCCGTCGCAAATTCATCAGCTTTTGGAGACAAAAGCTGATGAATTGGCGACGGATCTATTCCGTCGCTGATTTGCGACGGACAAGTCCGTCGCAAATGCACAAGTTCCGTCGCCAATTTGTCTCCAAACGAAATGAATTGGAGACGCATTTGCGACGGACTTTGTGGCTTTTGCGACGGACGATTCCGTCGCAAAATTAGCCACGGACACGTTTTTGGTCGCAAATTTTGTTTGCGACCAAAAATGTTGCGACGGATACGATCCGTCGCAAATCCGTCGCAAACGCAGTTTTGCGACGGAAATGAGGGCTTTAGCGACGGAAATTTCCGTCGCTAAAGCCCTGTTTTCTTGTAGTGCACACTTCCAATCTGCTGCACATCGTCAACTTCAAAAGGTCATAACTTGGTGTAGAAATATCGGAATGAGTCGATTTGTGATTCTATGGAAAGCTTAGGAGGTCTACTTTGTTTCTTATGAAGAACACAAAGTCAATTGAAGTCTCTAAGTAATCTAAAATCGTCAATCAATAAAGAGGGGTCAATTTCACAAGTAGAAACTTGTGCTCTCGGCGCCTATTTTCATCGGATCTTCGAACAACTTTCCTTTAACCTTCAATTATGATCCAAATGGCTTCCAATTAGCTTGAATATCATGACAAACTCCCAATTATTCCTGAAATGATCAAACACAAAAATGAGAACAAAGAAGCTCAAAACCAAACGTCAAATGCACATATATGACATATAAAACACATAAAATATAGGAGTATTTATACTCCTATCAATAAGCTGACACAGAAGGGTGTTAAGTTTGAGTGGACCGACAAGTGTGAGGCAAGTTTCGAGAAGGTGAAGGAGATTCTGACTACAGCTCCTGTTTTGGCATTGCCGTCTGGCGTTGAGGGTTTTTACTGTGTACTGCGATGCTTCTCGGATTGACTTAGGTTGCGTGTTGATGCAACATGGACAAGTGATCGCCTATGCTTCTTGTCAGCTGAAGAAGCATGAGGTGTATTACCCTACACATGACTTGGAGTTAGCTGCTGTGGTTTTTGCTCTGAAGAACTGGAGGCACTACTTGTACGGTGCGACTTGAGATCTTCACTGATCACAAGAGTCCGAAGTACATCTTTGATTAGTGGGAGTTGAATCTGAGACAGAGGAGGTGGCTAGAGTTGTTGAAAGACTACGACTGTACTATTCATTACCATCCTGGTAAGGCAAATGTGGTAGCCGGTGCATTGAGTCACAAGTCTTCGGGCAGTTTGGCCCATATTTCTGAGGTTGGGCGCAGACCCATGGTTAGAGAGTGGCATGTTTTGATAGCTTCGGGACGGTTTTCAGGTTTCTCAGAACGGTAGTTTGTTGGCACATCTGCAGGTGCAACCGGTTTTGATTGATAGGATTAAAGCTTTACAAGCTGAGGATCCACAATTGAAAAGGATTATGGATGAGATCCATCTGGACGGGAATTCCAAGTTTGTTTTTGTTGACGGAGTTCTCAGGTTTGGTTCTAGACTGTGCGTTCCAGATTCAGGTGGTTTGAGAGACCAGATTCTGGAGGAAGCGCATAGATCAGCTTACAGTGTTTATTCGTGATCTACTAATATGACATGACCTCAAGGGTACGTATTGGTGGATCGGAATGAAGAAGGATGTTGCAGAGTACGTTTCCAAGTGTCTGATTTTCCAGCAGGTGAAGCTGGAACATCAGAGACCTTCTGGCTATCTGCAGCCACTACCTATTCCAGAGTGGAAGTGGGAGCGGATTGCCATGGATTTTGTGGTTGGTTTACCACGTACTCGACAGGGGTACGATTCCATCTGGGTGATAGTTGACCGTATGACCAAGTCAGCTCATTTCCTTCCGATTAAGGTTTCGTATCCTGCTTTGAAGTTGGCTCAGTTGTACATCGACAAGATTGTCAGTTTGCATGGTTTACCGGTTTCGATTGTTTCAGACAGAGGTTCTGTTTTCACTTCAAGGTTCTAGAAAGCGTTACAGGAGTCTTTGGGTTCTCGTTTGGACATCAGTACAGCTTTTCATCCTCAGACTGACAATCAGTCTGAGAGGACTATTCAGACATTGGAGGATATGCTCAGGGTGTGCATTCTTGGTTTTCAGGGTTGCTGGGATACTCATTTGCCGTTGATTGAGTTTTCCTCCAACAACAGTTATCATGCGAGCATTAAGATGACACCTTATGAGGCTTTGTACGGACGCAAGTGTCGATCTCCTATCTGCTGGGAAGAGGTCGGCGAGCGGAAGTTGTCTGGTGCTAAAATTATTCAAGTTACCTCAGAGAAGGTATCGTTGATAAAACGGAGGTTGGAGACAGCTTTTAGTCAGCATAAGAGTTATGCTGATCCGAAGAGAAAAGACATCAAATTTCAGGTGGGAGACTTTGTGTTTCTTCGGGTTTCACCTATGAAAGGCGTGGTTCGTTTTGGTGTCAAGGGGAAATTGGCACCAAGGTACGTTGGTCCTTACGAGATTTCAGAGAGGATTGGAGCTGTGGCTTATCGTCTGGTTCTGCCGCTAGACATGTCTTTAGTGCATCCTGTATTCCATGTTTCTATGCTGAGGAAGTGCATCTCAGATCCTTCACATGTGATTGTGCCTCAGAGCGTTGAGATTGACCAGGAGCTGTCCTATGAGGAACAGCCAGTTGAGATTGTTGATACGCAAGTGCGTAGGTTACGGAACAAGGAGATTCTGATGGTCAAAGTTCTGTGGCAGAATCATTCTGTCGAGGAGTGCACTTGGGAGACGGAGTCCGGTATGCGGAAACGTTATCCTTTCCTCTTTCCTTGAGGTACATGTATCTTTGATTTTGTGTTATCGTTGTTTGATCTTGTGTGCCTTACGTGTTGTTATGCTTTTAGTTTTTGTGTTCTAAATTCGAGGACGAATTTTTAATAAGTTGGGGAGAATGTAATATCCCGTATTTTTAAATTATTTTTTTAAAATTTTTAATTTTAATTTTTGCATTCCGTCAATCTTTAAGTAATTTATCATTATTACTATTATATTTATTTAAATTTATTAGAGTCGTTCGTTGATTCGATCGTAGTTCAATTCGTATGTGGTTTGTATTATTAACTTTTAAAAGAAAATTAAAAAAAAGGAAAAGCAAGCTTATTTTGCATGAAAATGAGCCATGCATACACTTTCCTTCCCACGTGATTTACTTTGTGCATAATAAGCCAATAAATGTGTTGGTTTGGCCATAATATAAAAAAAGCCCATACAAGTTGTTACATATCTGCATATCATCTTCCTCCTCCTATATATTCATCTGTTACGTTTCTTTTTATTTTCAAACCTAATATTTTCCTATCGTTTAATACAAGACCTAGCCGCTATTCTTCTTAAACAAATCTGAACTTCATCTTCAATCATCATTCATTCCAATCGTTCGATCCGGTAAGTATTCTCATCGTTTTTCTTCATTTAATGTTCAATATCTTCGCGTGCCGTTATTAACTCGTAACTTCATTATTCTAGCATCAATCTGAGTTTTTCTTCAACGATCTATCTGTGTTCATCGATTTCTTTAATCCTATCGCTTCAGAATCTTAAACGGTACGTAAAGTTTCCTCCGTTTGTCGCCGTTACAATTTCACCGTGTTATGTCTTAGTTGATGCCATATTCATAAGATGTTGCTGCCGTTTCCATCTTTTGTTGCTGTGACTTTATTATGAATAGAGTAGAGATCAATTTTGCTTAAGTTATGCTTGCCTAATCATTGTGTTCTTGGCCGTCGTCGGACTCGACCGTAAATTATGTTGTGTCCGTGAATTGCCATGGTTTCAGTAACATGTTCTTCATCTTTTTCTGGTTAGTTAGGTAACGTTAATATGGATTAGTGCTTTTGATCATTTAGAGGAATTTTGATCTAGGCTTAGTTGCTTATTCTTCATGATCATGGTTTTTTATTCTTAATGAATTATAAATGGTGATGGCGGGGATGAGTTGTTTTCGAATTGGAGAAGATGGCCAATTGGCCTATATAGTCACTAAATGATTTTCTTTAAAACAATTAAATCCCTCAAATTGTTTCTAGTTAGGATATTATTTGATAATAACTTTTGCATTGTTTCAATTTTAAATTGACAATTTGAAAACGTTAATTATTTTATTATCTAAATTAATATAATTACTCAGGTAATTATATTTAATTTTGATTGATTTGTCAAATTGGCAAATTTACGATTTAGCCCCTAAAGTTTCTAAAAAACTTATTCAAGTTAAGTTTTATCTATTGGTTTTGTTTCGAGGATAACTTTTGGATTTGGTTTGATTTATAATTTAGTAAATTAAGAACGAGTAATTAATTTTGATTTCGAAAATCAAATTGACTAAATTACAGTTTAGTCCCAAAACTTTTATAAACTTAAAATTGTTAAGTTTTGGTTGTAACTTGAGTTACTTGAATTTGAAGATATTGAATTTTATTTTTAAAATAGATAATTATTTTATCAAGTATTTAATTTATAAACTCGGGTTTATAATTTAATAAAGTTTTGGTTTGGGTTAGACTGTGGTCGCCCAACAAGTGGGAAGAAGCTTGGTAGTTTTTAATAACTCGGCTGACTCACTGATATGGATTTTAACTTGGGTTAAATTAAATTGTTTAATAAATTACTAGAATTGTAATTTGTTAATATAACTAATATGGTTTGATTTCTATAACTTGGGTTATAGTTTTAATACATTTTAATTTTATGTGTTCGATTATACGTTGGCTTGTTGTTGTGTTGTGCTAGTCCTATGTGGTGTCTAGTAATCTTTAAAGTTAGGGTTTGTTTTTTTTAATTATGATTTTATTATTTTTAGACTCGTCGACTGCTCGTACTTCAGAGGCGAACCAGAGTTAGATTGCTTGTCAGTTTCACGAGGAATAGCAAGTAGTGAGTTTATATCTCTATTTACCTCTTTATTAAGCAATTATTATATTTTGTATATATATATGTATAAGCAGCTTTTGAACTGTTTTTCGGCATTGTGGATTTGATTTGAAACGTGCTACTCGATGGGCATCATCGGGACTGCGTGCGCACCGGTAATGATTATGGTATTGAGGTAGGTTTGAGATACGTCTCACCTTAGTGAGGGCACCGGCGGAAGATACGTTTCCTGGGCTCACTATTTATTAAGTGATAGTCGGGGATCGGTTATTGAGATACGTCTCACCGACACGACAATGGATTTAGAATTGTGGTTTAGGATTTCATTGATAATTCATAATGAAAATGTTTTATTAAACGTTTTAAAGGTTTTTAACTTAATAAATGTAAATGGTTATATAAACTCTACTCAGTAAATCTGACCCCGTTGTTTTCCCAAAATTTTCAGGTTTATGATTTGAGCATTGGTCGATCTCCGTTTCTTCATTTCTCGGAGGTTCTTTATTTTATTTCAGAAATAAGAGTCGAACTATTTTAAACTCTTAGACCGCAGTAGTAGTATCAATATTTATGTCTTAATCTTATACTTTATATTTTAGACTATTGTTTGTTGGAATGGTCCAACTGTTATTTTATCATCTTTGACATGATTACAGTGTTTATGGTACTTTTATATATTGCCATGCTGTTGGAGTTTATTTTGAGATTAAGCATACTTTAAAAATATGTTGCTTATATTGTACTGCTAGTAGGGGTGTGCAGTATTCGGTCAAAACCGAATTAACCGACCGAATCAAACCGAAATTTTAGCTTGGTTCGGTTTTTGGTTAATTCGGTTTGGTTTCGGTTTTCATTTTTTAAAAATTTGGCTAATTCGGTTCGGTTCGGTTTTGGATATGAAATTTCCGAATAAACCGAACCGACCGAAATAACCGAATTATATATATTTATAATGTTATTTTTATAATTTTTTTAAAAATATTAAGGTGAGTTTGAATTTTTTTTAGGATTTAGCTACTAAGTAACCTTAAAATTATACAATAACAATAAATTAGTATTAAAATTAGTATTTTTTATTTTATTTTATTTTTTAATAATTAATTTTAATAAAATTTGGTTATTTCGGTTAACCGAAATAACCAACCGAACCGAAATATTATTTTGGTTTGGTTTCGGTTCGGTTTCAAAATAATTCGGTTCGGTTACGGTTTTGAAAATTTCTAATATTTCGGATTCGGTTAATTTGGTTTTGGTTCGGTTCGGTGACCGAACCGACCGATGCACACCCCTAACTGCTAGACTAGGCTGGAGTCCCCGGAGCATGTGATTTTATGCAGGTACATTGTTTTAAACGTTATAAGTTGGTTATCCGCAAGGCTAGCTACGGGTTTTGGTACAACCATACCCATACCCTAGCGCCGGTCACGATTCATGAAAATGGGTCGTGACACCTATGCTGTTGTTATGCATCATGTGAAATAATTAGGTTATGCAGATATTAGTGCCTTGCACTATAAAGATCAGTTCATGGAAGAATTTTGTTTCATATATGATGAAAGAAGTTTCTTTGAAAGGATATGTAAAATTAAGAACGACGACATGTTAGTCTTTTATGTTGATCATAAGCATGTTGAAGGGCAGTTAGGCAGTGAGGAGTTAGTGAATAATGTGGGCGAGCAGGAACTGGATAATGAGCATTTAGTGAATGATCAATTTGAGGGTGACCAGGAGTTGGGTGATCAAGTTGAAGAACTATTTGAGGATGTGGGTTCACATATAGATGTTCAAGTTGACCACATAGAAGGTGATCCGCTTAATCAAACATTTGATAATGTTTGTGTTAATGTGAGTATAATGACAGATGATGAGGAAGACGAGGAGCTACTAGATGCAAGAAAGAATGTCAGAAAGTGTAGGAGTGTTAGGGCTACAAAAATTCCAAAAGATTTAGGGGGTTAGACCAGGGATTAACTGCTGATCAAGAAGTGGACGAGGAAGATGACATATACGATGAGGGGGTTGATGAGAGGAGGATTATGAGGGGGATGATGAGGGGGACGATGAGAGGGATGAGATTGGAAGTGTCTACAATGACAGTGATGAATTAGGAAGTTATTATAGTGAGAGTGATGATGAATTTGGTACTGAAACAATCAGGAGGGCTTCTACCAAGATTAGGTATGACCCTGAAACTCATACTCATGTATTCTGCCTTCGCATGATTTTTAGGAACGTAGAAGAATGTAGGCATGCAATTTCTAAGTATGCAGTGGTGAAAAAGTTGAAAGTGCACTTTATTAAGAATGATAAAGAAAGGGTTCGAGCAGGATGTCGTGATGGCTGTCCATGGGCATTTTTGGCCAATAAAGAAGGTTGTAAGGGTAATTTCATGGTGAAGACCTATGTGCCACATCACAGATGCTACATAACTAATGAGAATCCATTGGCAACTAGCAAATTTCTAGCAAAACACCTTCGCCAAATGCTTATAGCACAACCGTTCATTAAATTGCAAGACTTGAAATAGATCTGAATTGAAGCTAAAAGTGAGCTTGACATTGTGTAGGAATTTGTAGAATAGGCTATATGAAGACATAGTCACAATGACTAAAGAGGAGTACAGCTGTTTATATGATTATGCGGAGGAGTTGAAACTAAGCAATCCAGGGACAACTTACATAGTCAAGGGAGCTAAATCAGATGGTGATGAGGTGAATTATTTTCATAGATTTTATGTTTGTTTTGGGGCTTGCAAAGAAGGTTGGCTGGCTGGCTGTAGAAGGATTATTGGCATGGACGGATGTTTTTTGAAGGGTATATGTAGAGGACAGTTGTTATGTGCCATTGGATGCAAAATGTTTCCGTCAGCTTGGGCAGTGGTCCAAGTAGAAAATACCGAGAACTGGAGCTGGTTCCTGAGATGCTTAAAGTATGACTTGCCCTTAAAGGAAGGAGATGAGTTTGTTATTATAAACGATATGCAAAAGGTATGTTGTTAAATGCTTTTCAATTTATGTTTAAATTACATATATAATGAATGTTATTAATTGTATTGTTTGTTTTTATGATTTAGGGTTTGGAAAGAGCTATCAAAGATAATCTGCCAGAGGTGGAACATAGGAGATGTGCTAGACACGTTTATGCAGCCTTGGCAAAAAACTGGAGGGGAGAAGACCGAAAGCTAGGGTTTTGGACTTGTGCGAAGGCCACATTTGTTCAATAATTAAGGAAATATTTGAAGGAATAAGAGTTGATGGGGCCTGGAATGGTTGTAGATGTCCTGAGTTATGATGTGGAATTTTTTTTGCAAATCCTACTTCAAGACAGAAGTAAAGTGTGATGTTATTGATAATAACCTCGCTGAGACTTTCAACGGATGGATCTTAGATGCACGGTCAGTATTCTTTCAAGTTATAATTTGCTTTCAATATTTATTGTTTGTTAAGTCTGATTTGATGATGGTACATATTATGTTCTTAGGGGCCTTCCAATTATAAGTATGTTGGAAGTAATCCGAGTTCAAGTTATGACAAGATTACGAGTCAAAAGAAGAGTTTGCCTGACATGGATTAATGACATTGCTCCTAGAGCAATGAAAAAGTTGGAAAGAAACAAAGAATTGTCTTTCTTGTGGCATATGATATGGAATGGTGATACAACTTATGAAGTAACCAACATCTACAATTCTGAAGACAAACACACTGTGAATACTGCCACACGAACATGCACATGTCGCGAGTGGGACCTGTCAGGGATTCCTTGTCAACATGCTATAGCTGCAATTTATAGCGCTAAGGAAAAGACTAAGAAAGAGCCTGAATATTACGTACATGAGTGGTATAAAGAGGAGATATACAAAAGTGCATATAGCTTCATGATGCAGCCAGTTAGAGGGAGATTAATGTGGCCAGAAAGTGAATTGGAACTTGTTATACCACCTTATTACAAGAAAATGCCTGGAAGACCTAAACAAGCTAGGAGGCGCGACATACATGAAACTACTAAAACGGGCAAAATATCAAGACACGGAAGGGTGATGAGATGCAAACTTTGCAAAGAACCAGGACACAACATCAAAAGCTGTCCAAGAAGGGTAAGACTTTGATTCTTTAACTTGTTGCTATTAGTTTTGTGGTTTTTATATAACTTGCTAATACTTTCATTCTTTAACTTGTTGAAAATGTTAGTATATTGGTTTGGTAGGTTGCTATAAACTGTTGGTGTATTGGTATTGTGAGTTATAAATTGTTGGGTATTTTTTGTGACTTGGTATAAATGTGTTCAGGATCCTACCATTCCACTTGCAACACCTCAACCAAGGAAAAACGCAAGTGAAGCCTTAACAAGCGAAGTTGTCAGGCCGTCTGCTGATTTGGTCAATGAATTCACTATTATAAATAAGAGGAAAAGAGGGAAAGGCAGGCAAGAATGCAATGTGATCAAGAATGTACGATGGAAGCACCGCTGCCAACTGAGCCTTTGACCCAACCAGAGACAACCGTTGATGAACTCATAGGCCAAACACCAATGCCAACTGAGCCTTTTCCACTTCCTGCAACTATGATCCAAGAGTTGAATGATTTTACACAGGCTATTAGGACTGGTGAATTGGCTAAAGGGAAACAACTTATAAAGAACAAGGGGAGGCAACAGTCTGTCCAAGATAAGGGGAAGTGGCCTATGCAGAACAAAGGAAGGAAACAATTATATCAGAGGCCTAGATGGAAGCCTACTACTGGTGCTGGAACCTTTATTAGTGAATATAATGGAAAAGGAACTTTGAATGTGAGTTATATTAGTTATAGAATTTGTTGAGTTTATTTATTTGTGGTTTATTTCTAGTGATGCCTTGATTGATTTTATTTGTAGCCTGGAAGTAAGAAAGCTTCAATGTTGTTTGGGAAGTATGGCACTGCTCACTCCCAGGTTATACCCTCAACTAAAGTTACTCAGCCATCGACAATGGGTAGTGCAGTCTCCATTGTGACACCCTTACCTGATGCTGCTCAACCATCTATAGGGAGCTATGCTGCGAAGCCAAGGGTGTTAAAGTGGCAAGGACATAATGCTGTAAAAGTCAGCCAGTTACAAGCTCAATTGAGAGAAAGAAAGAAGCCTGGTTGTAGCACATGTCCTAGAGCTGAGAAGAAATGATAATTGACGCATGTTTTTGTCTAGTCATTTGAAACATGACTTGGCTTTGAAAGAATATTACTTGCAATTTAGGATTGCAAACTTTCAAACCATATTTTGTCGGGCAGTTTTAGGTTAGTGCCACTATTTTGTTAAGCAGTTTTTGGTTAGTGCCACAATGTTGTTAACCAGTTTTTTGTTACTACCATTATTTTGTTAACCAGTTTAGGATTGTAAACTTTGAAACAATTGGTTAAGTTATATGCAAATTTTTATTAAGTACCTTTATAACCTATGTTCAAAGCAGCAGTTGGTTAGCTTTAGTTTTTTTGTTCATATGAAATCAAGTACCTTCAATTAAGTATGCAAATTAACTTATGTTCAATACATTCTGTTAAAGTCAGTTTGTTGGGGATTACAGTCACTCGCATTGCCTTATTTAAACATACCAAAGTTAAGTTTAAATCAAATGAATACAATACACAAACATGCCAATTGAAATCAAATTAAGGTTTCAAAAGCTTGGAATAACCTTCAAGTACTACCATTATATTGAACCTTCAAGTACTTAACAAAACAAGTAGTCTTAAACCATCAAATACTTAACAAAAGAAGTAGTTTTGAACCATCAAGTACTTAATAATACAACAACAACTACTTAAAATCCCACATATACAATACTTAATACAACTTCATCAATTACACTTAAAACTTGTTGCTGATAATAATACTGATCAACATAGCAACAACAGCAATGGTAACATAATTAAAGAACTCTTTCTGCTTCTTGAGCGAGTTAATCTGTCCCGCAGACTCGTTCATCTCCACTGCCTTCTTTTTGAGCTCGTTCTTCAGCTCGTTCTTCACCTCATTCAGCTCATTCTCCATTTTCAGTTTCTCACCTTTCATCTCCTTTAGCTCCTTATCCATCTTCACAGAATCTAGAGTACTTGCATGTTCCATTAAATAGTTCAAGCGAAACACCTCTCCCCTCAAATATTCTCCCTCTTTTTTGGTCTCCTCCTCTCCACACTTGAATTTCCTGAGCATCATTTTAATATGGGGCACATACTCCTCATCATACCTTTTGAAATAAGAACACTGGTTGCCCTATACAAAAATGACACAAAGTGAACGAAAATTGTCAAAATCAAACACATTTGCAATATCTAACACACAACAAGCCATAAATTTAACCTAACCTAAATCATTAAAGTAACAAAAAATAGCCCTAAACAAGCACAAAAACTAACCTAAATCAGTAAAGTAAAAAAATACCAAATGGAAAACTTAACCTAAAGAAGCAACCAAACAAACTTAGATATAACATTAACCTAAAGAATGATAATTTACCTCACAGCGAAAGAATCTTCTCCCAGGGTTCTTCTCGGACCAAGAGACCAACAACCTTGCTAGCTTACCGCACTTGCAGTTCGGTACATCTCCAACAGAAAACATACTTTCATACTCGGTTTCATCGGCCATTCTTCTCAACATGGGTGTTACTTTTCTTCTTCTTCAGAGAGATGAGAGATGAAGGGAAGCGTTAGAGAGTAGTTTTTAGGGTTGAAAGAAACGAAAACCCTAAAATTGTTAATTTATATTCAAGATCCACGTCATTAGCTACCTTTTCCTACATGGATATTTTGTTTCCTTCATTTTCATACGTGTTAAATAGAAAACGGCCGCTAACGGCTCTCGAGACACACGCGCACGGTTCCGTCCACATAAGGACTTCAAATTGATAAAAAATTATACAGGGACCAAGTAAATCAAAATTGAAGTAAAAGGACCTCCAAAAGAAAAAATGAAAAGTACAGGGACCCCTAGACGGGTTTGGCCAAGAAGAAAAGGCAAATGTGAAAGACAAATAAAAATAGCCTATAAATGTTAAATTTTCTAAATAAAAGAACACTAACAAACTTATAATAATGCTGTCCCGCACGTAATTGGACTAATACTAACTCATCACTCACTCCCCATACCCATCTCCCGCCACTACCCAATACGCTATTCTGCCCATTCCACTTTCTCCTCAAAACCCAACAATCAAAAAAGGAAATTGAGAATGGATATTCCGGTCATAGATCTAACCCGCTACCTAGAAATCGCCGATAAGTTACCCACCAACCCGGAGAAATTATCTGCTCAGTTGGAAAAAGAGGGGCCATGGTTAACCGAATTGTGCAAGGAAGTGAGTCGGATCCTGAGAGAAACCGGAGCCTTAGTAGTGAAGGATCCGCGATGTTCGTCGGAAGATAATGATCGCTTTATTGATATGATGGAGAAGTATTTTGAATGTCCTCTTCAGTTTAAAAAACTTCAAGAACGACCGCATTTGCATTATCAGGTCATCAGATTTTGTTCTTTTTTTTTATTATTATGTTGAATTGTTTTAACCTAGGTTTTTTTGTTTGTTTGGGTGTTAGATTGGGATAATGTAAGAAATTGGAAATGTGGATGTCTTAAATTTTGAATATGATGAGTTAGATTACATGTTGAATTGCTCAGTAATTGGCCTGATTCTATTATGGATTTGTTGCAAACGCTTGTTAATACAAATTTATGTGTTTTCTTAAGAGGTAGTGTCTATATATATTTTGTCAATTTAATCATGATTTATAAAACGTCTCAAATATATTACACCAATTTTTATTTTGTGTCAAATCGATTCACCAGTTCATTATCTGGTGTAATTTGCTGGGGGTGGTAGCCGAAAAATGACTTCCATCTCAGCAATTTACACTAGAGAATGAGTGCTATCTCAGCAAATTACACCAGATTATGAGCCGGTATATCGATTTGACACAAAATGGAAGCTGGTGTATATATTTGAGACGTTTCATAAATCATGATTAAATTGATAAAACGTGTATAGTTGGTGCATTTATATCCTTTTTTGAACAAATGACTTATTACATTTAATTTATGCTTCAAATTTTGCATCCAAGCATACAAATTTGAATTTTACTTAAGTTGAATTGATGCAAATCCGAGAGAGTATGTTACGAGAATTTGTTGCTACAAGGAAACATTCTGCTAACCCAATAATTGTGGCTTGTAGCTCTTAGTGTATATTTCTTCATTTCTTTGTTTATTCTTTACTTTGATTCTTGCAAAAGATAATGGTAACATAAACCACATTCAATTACCTGTGTTCTTGCTGTCATTATAATTTAAGGAATACGATTTTATTGGTTATATGAAAAAAGGAAGAGGACTATTAGATGATTGTGTTTTTGTCCGAGATTGAGTTCTGTTTGTTTTGATCAAAGGAGATAAGTAAAAGAATATCTGGTTCCAATGGAAATAACAGGTTGGAGTGACCCCTGAAGGAGTAGAAGTGCCGAGAAGCCTGGTTGATGATGAAATGCAAAAGAAATTAAAAGCAATGCCTGAACAGCTCCAGCCGTCTACTCCTAAGGGACCTGATCGCAAGTGGCGATACATGTGGAGGGTAGGCCCTCGGCCATCAAACACCCAATTTAAGGTATTGGATGTTTCCATCCCCTCTTGATGTTTTTATCATTTAGCTGCTATTTGCTAATTAGATTCTGTGCTCCTAGGAACTTAATTCAGAGCCTGTAATACCTGAAGGTTTCCCCGAGTGGAAAGAAACCATGGACTCATGGGGACACAAGATGATATCTGCCATAGAGGTAAGCCATTAATATACAGTGTTTAATTTAGCTTGTTGTTTCGAATATATGTTAAACTGATATCCATTCATATCTTTACTCAGGCTGTATCTGAAATGGCAGCAATCGGGTTTGGCTTGCCCAAGGATGCATTTACTTCGCTTATGAAACAGGTACGAGTTGTTTGCTGATAGAACTAGCTCTTTTTTTCTTTCTTGCCAACTCATTGTCACTGATATATTCTTAAATTTAAAGCCTAGGAAAGTGAACCAATCAAAACATAGTTGATTGCAGCTTGTTTATTAGATAGCAAACATTTGATGGCTTATTTACTTTTAGCCCTCTCTTTTCTGAAAGTAGTTTTGTGCATAGCTGGGAGGTGGGACCATGGTAACTCGAGTTTTTTTATTTTCAAAAAAAAAAAATGTATCTTCCCTCGTAGTGTAACATATTATTTATTGTGCACTATAATGAATTGAAAGGCTAGTGTTGCTCTCACTTATTTGTTCCTTTAAGCAGAAGTCCTTATATATCACTATTCCTGCTCTTTTACTTGCTGAAAGTAAAATGTTGTAGTTCATGGATACTCCTAAAACTTTACTTTTCAACAGATCTGCCGGCTAATGTTTAGTTCCATTATATGATACTATGATTACTGAAGCTTCTGGAATGGTGATACCTTGGTCATTGATATTTTATATGCAGAGTCAATAATAAAAGATCATGACAATATCATAACTTTTCTCCTTAGTGGTAGTTGGATGACTTTTGTGATTGATTTCAAAATAATCTTTTCCATATTGGGTTACCCTTTATCATGTTTTGTCTCCTTTAATCAATCGTTCTGGTGCATGCTATTAAAGCATAGCATTTATTAAAATCTTATCATCTCTATTGGATTTTCTTTAAGTGAAATCTTAATTTACGACATGATAATTCTTCCTTTAACCTCTAGGGACCACATCTTCTTGCACCAACAGGGAGTGACCTCCGCTGCTATGGACAAGAAGGCACTGTCTTTGCCGGATATCATTATGACCTTAACTTTGTAACAATTCATGGCAGAAGTAGATTCCCTGGTCTTAACATTTGGCTAAGGAATGGGCAAAAAGTGGAGGTGAAAGTTCCTCTAGGATGTCTGCTCATCCAGACAGGAAAGCAGGTAAGAGTAACAACAGTTGATGCTTTTTTACCCATCAGTGAGGATGTTTGCATTTGTTTTGCTGGTTAATAGTCTAATCTACTTGTTTCCATTAGGGAAGCAAAGAAGAGGTAATACCATGTAGCTTATTTGTGAAACCTGTATTATACGCCTGTCATTGCCAATTAATATGTGATGCATGTTCATTAGACGAATCTCCTTCAATGGGAACTTTGTGCAAAGGGGGCGCCCTTTAGTTACACATAGTAAACACTTGTTATCATATGATCAATCAACGCACATCTACCTGCACTAAAAAATCTGGCATACGAAACTACGCTTCCACTTTACACCTAGCATAATGATAAATGGCCCGTCTTTCACTGACCTTCTCTTGAATTAACAAAACCCCTGTCGCTCAACCAGACACATTGCTTCTAATTTTAATGTTTATTTGCAGATAGAGTGGTTGACTGCAGGAGATTGCACAGCTGGCATGCATGAAGTAGTTGTCACTAAGAGAACAACTGATGCGATCAATCTAGCATCCAAACAAAATCGCAGCCTATGGCGAGTTTCCTCAACAGTAAGTGAAGCCACTCCCATTATAAAGTGTATTAGTATTACAGATTTTGCAATTTGCTTCTTTTTAGCTTCATATGGTTTCATTCTGGGAATTAAATGCAATTATTTGAAACAGAATTCCTTCTTGTTTTAAATATAAAGAATCTAGATTCCATTTTTAAAACATTTATTTCAAAGTAACTGGAATTTAGGCGAGGAATGCAATTAATTCTAAAAATAACTGTTATTGTTACATCAACTTCTATTTTCTTTTCTCAAATATTGAAGACAAATTCATGTATAGGCGTTAATTGCTATTCCATGATATTTATAAGGAACCAATTGTGCCTGAAACATAAGACACTAACGAATTTTGCGCACGAAGAAGCAATAGTAACATGCTCTATTGTCATTGTCTTTTGTAGCTTTTTGCACACATAGCATCAGATGCAGTGTTGAAGCCTTTAGGCCACTTTGCAGAATCCCCACTTGCCAGCGAATATCCTTCGATCTGTGCAGGAGAATTTGTTGAGAAAGAACTCGCTGTTATCAATCTAAAAGGTAGTAAAGGCGAATCATGATAAAATGGTAATGATTGATTATTTATTGTTGTTGCTGCATAGATGCAAACAACATTTCATGTGTTGGAAGGATTAAGTTATATAATAAGCCATGCATATCTTTGCGCATATTTAGCATCCACGATGTTTTGCTTGTCAATGTGCTTATCATAGCATGTAGTCGATATTTCATCAGCCGATTATCTGCCGAATAAAATCCGTTTTGGCTTATTTCTTAGGTTGAACTTTAACATGCCTGTTTTAGCCTCCTCTTTTTTTTGAATTACCAAGGCATGAACTTCGAATAATTGAGCAACTATTTCTATTAGCCTAACAGAAGTTTTGATCCAGATAGTAAGGGTAAATTAGATTATCGACAGGGTCAGTACTATACTTTTGCATGGGCCAAACATGTGTGGGCTTGGGCTGAGCGTGGGTGAGCTTGGGCCAGGGTTGGATGGGCTTGGCATTTTTTATTGCAAAGCCTGGTCCTGGTCTTGTTCAGGCCTAGTATTAACTACCTAAATCAGACCCTTGTAATAGGTTTTATCAGGCCCGGGCCAGATTTAGAGATGTGTACGATTAAAAATTAGCCAATTATTCAAGTTTTAGTCCGCCCATGGAAAAAAGATACTCCCTCCGTCCCGTTTAAGAAGGGACAAATGAGTTTTGCACAAAGATTAATAAAATAGGACAATATTTTATTTTGTCATGTCTACCCCTATTTATTAGTGTAGTTTCTCCTAATAATAGTATAGATTTATTGTAAATTGAGTTGCATTTAATACATATTGAAATAGCTAAAGGGATAAAAGTGGAAATTCAATATAAGTTGGCACAGAAAACACAATATGACCTTCTTAGATGGGACAAATAAAAATGGGATATGTCCCTTCTTAAACGGGACGGAGGGAGTATAATGCGAGTTCGGGCTCGGTCCAAGCTTTATTACAAAAATTTAAGAGAAAATAACAAAACTATTCCAAAAATCCTTTTACTTTACAAAAATGCTAAACACGTTGAATTAAATCATCAGCATATGAAAAAGACAAAAGTTTACATTTTGTACGAAGTCATTTAGAATTCGCCACGTCGCACATCCAGCTCATTAATGTGCTGAGAGTCAAAGAGTCAACGCCACCACGTAACCCAACATTTTGCAACTTCAATTATAAAGCACGCTCCAATTGAATTGTGACACATCACCATAAATCCTTACAATATTGTGTGTAGAGATTTTATCCAGAAATCATGAAATTCTTTTCTTTATATCTCAACTATTTTTTGGCCAACAAAAATATCTCAACTATTAACGAAACTAAAACCATAAATATATACATAGAATATACGAAAAATCAAATAATAAAATATCACTTTTTTCATTTTATGTAATTTAATTTTTATGATTAACATTAGTAAAATATAATTAAATTACTTTTAGTTTATTTATTTTTTATATTAAAAAAGCAAAAAATATTTAATTTTATTTATTTATTTACATTAATATAGCATAGAATAAAATTAGAGTAAAATAACTCGGGATTATATATTTAAAACTAGAACAATAATATTAATATATTTATTTATTGTAAATAAAACCTTTAATATATTGTTTTATATATGTAAGACTAGAACAATTATATTAATTTTAATTAGTTTGTTTATTTATTTTAAATAAAACCTTGATTATATACATACATTATATAAAATATATGACATGTATTTGAAATGTATTTATAGCATATTATATTAAAAAATGTATGTTGAACAATGTATAAATTATGTATAAAGGAAGTATATGTCAATTGTTATACTCCATCCGTCCCAATAGAGTTGTCCATTTTGCCTTTATCACACAGTTTAAGAAAAGCAATTATTGTTTATGGATTTTATAAAATTTTCCTTACTTTTCTTGTCATACCCCTATTTAATATAGGGTCCACTTGCAATTTACTTTCAATTTACTCATTATTGGATTTTAAATAGGGATAGTATAGGATAATTGATGTAAAAATTAGTTACTTTTTGAAAGTGGACAAGAGTTTTGGGACAATTTTTTTTTTCAAAGTGGACAACTCTATTGGGACGGAGGAAGGAAGTATTAAATATTGTATACATTATGTATCAATGATGTATCTGCCGCATACATCTTTAACTTATTTTATACATATCTTATAAATTAAATTATAACGAGAATGCGTCACATATTTGAGATGTTTCAGATATGTATTGGAGATGTATTTGATATGTATCCAAAATGTATTTCGAAGGCAATGAAAACCACCATTAACGAGATGACGCGTATCAAATATATATATATATATATATATATATTAAATATTTGAGATTTATCTAACAAATACAAGTAAGAAACATGTCAAAACACGTCTAATAAATTAATACATTTGAGCTCTCTTCGATATGTATTATTTAAAAATGAATACATTTGAGCTATTTTCGATATGTATTAATTATAAATTAAAAAATTCAGTATGCAATGTATCAGAAGAAGGGATGCTTTACTGATGGTCTCATTTTCTAACACTCTCGATAGCGTAATAATTAAATTGACTTGTGATCAAAGATGAACTAGCGTTAGCATATAATTATCACTTGTATGGGCTACTTCACTAATTTAAAAATCGATTGATGTATCTACGATGTATTAAATATGTATCGGCAATGTATTGTTGATGTATTTATGATGTATCAATAATGTATTTACAATGTACCGGTGGTACATCTATGACGTATCAGGTGATGTATCTATAATGTATCGTTGATGTACTCAATATGTACATACATGATATATAAATAAAAAAAAGAACTAATAATAATATAATGTCGTCATAAGATTTGTTATTAAACATTACAGAGCACCATCCTAATCAACAACTCTATCTTTGAGGCAAACGTTAGGGGCATAAATGATCCTTTTCCCTTTAATAATCCATCTGTTTTAATATAAAAATTAAAATGTATAAATTATATATCAAAGATGTATCTATAATGTATGTAACTTAACATGTATTTTATAAAAAAAATATAATTTTAAAAAAATCCAGTCTGTAATATATTATAAGAGGGGACGTTTTACTAAGAATTATATTTTTTAAATTAATAAAAAGAAACCGTCCTAGACACAATATACGTCTAAACACTATACAATCTGCCAATTCCTATAAATTTGATTCATTCTCAAAGTAACACTATCACTTGCCATGAGCTTCATAATCACATCTTCCATATATAATAAATTGTACCAATAAAAACTATTCTCTCATCTTAGCCAACGTGCTTTTTTCCCATTGGCTTTAGTAAGCTTTTGCAATTGTGAATCAATGAAAACTTTAGGCAGCTGTTGATCTTTATCATATTTAAAAGCTTCTTCATCCTTAGATAAAGTACTAGAGTTCCGAATAGAATAATCAAATTTGAATGGCGGGACAACAAATTTGTGGCGAATCCATTGCAGCTCCAAGAAAGTGAACCTGTCCAAGGAAAACAAGATCTACTTGAGAAAACAAGTCACATCACATGGATGAAAACCTTACTAGAAAGAGCAAAATGTCATAATTTACTATTAACCAGAATTAAAAATTAAAAATTCACCCAACTCATAATCTACATAAGTTCAGTTTGATGAGCTTATAAAAGTAATTATTCTAATACCCAGCAAGTTCAGAAGCAAAATTATATAAAAGATTAAACCTTTTGCTAAGAAACAGCAAGAAAACACAAAGCTGGACTAAAGTGAACACAAAATCCATAGACCAAAAACTCTAAAAATGGAAGAAAGAACAGTAAATGGGTTTATCAATTAAAATAACTTTTTAAAACAAAATTAAGATCCAAAACCCAAAAGAAGATGACATAAATCAAACTAACTTCTTATAACAAAATTAAAATCCAAATGAGCTGGTAGTAGCGGAGAGCCCCTAGTAGGTATCGTTGGCGACGTTGAAGTAAGTCTCTGTAGGGAGCTTGAGAGCGTAGGTGGTGTTGTGCTGTAGTAGCGGCGGGCATGGCAGGAACAGGTGACGGGGACGATGAGCTGAGTGTCGGAGGGAATGGTAAGCAGAGAGACAGACTCTGGGACGCCCAAAAGATAAGAGATGGAGAAAGGAGTGTCATAGTGGGGCGGAGAAGAGCAGAAGGTGAGGTAGGATTGGCATGATGATCCATGGATGAAGTTATTGAAGGCGGGGTTGTAGCAGTCCAACATCATGTGTATGTGTTGCTCTCTTAATTCATTGTTTCAATCAGATGCAACGGTGGGCTAGGATTGATTATGTATTGGAAGATATTCTCTATATCTTTTTGATTCTCATGTTTCCTATATTAGCTATTAGACCGTTGTACATGCTTAATTATAGGCTTAATTATAGGCTTAGTTTTCTCTGTACATGTCTTAGTCTCCAAGGCTAAACCTTCCTATTTATATTGTTGTATTCTGTAAGCAATTGATATGAATAACAATTATTCCTTTTTTTCTCTCTTAAACTTTGATTTCTTCATGGTATCAAAGCAGTGATCTTACCTCTCTTTTTATTAATCATCCTTGATCATGACTGACAAAGGAAGTAATTCATCAAAACAGGTGGTTGTTGCCTCCTCTAATCCAGCTGAAAGTGACATCAACACTTCTCAAAACCTGACTTCTATCTTGTTAAATGAATTCAACTATCTACCATGGTCAAGGGCAATCACCATTTCTCTTGGTGGGAGATCCAGATTGGGATTTATCAATGGCAAAGAAAAGACTCCAGCCTTTGAATCATCTGAATATGAGGCTTGGTTGTCAAAAGACCAGATGGTTATGTCATGGATTCTTAACTCCATGGAAAGTGGCATCGCTGAAATATTCAGCTATTCTGAGTCTACCCTTGATTTATGGGAGGCTGTTTGTGAAATGTACGGTAATCAAAATAACTCTGCTCGTATTTTTCAAATTCAACAAGAGATTGCTGATCTCCGTCAAGACGGCAAAACCTTCGTTAATTTATTAGGCAGATTAAAAGGTTTGTGGAATGAATTGGAGGTGTACCGACCTCATTCTATTGATCAAACTACCTTGCGAAAAAGAACTGAAGAAGACAGAGTTTTACAACTACTGGCCAGTCTTGGTTCTGACTTTGAAGACTTTAGGCGTAACATTCTGATGACTCCAGAATTACCAACGTTAAAGAGTATTTGTTCTTTAATTCAGCGTGAAGAAGTTCACCGAAAGGTCATGTCTCGCGAAACAACAAACAACAACTCAGAGGTTCACGCCTATCTTGGTCATCAATCTTCAGAATCAAAAGCTTATAAAGGGAAGCGTCCAGATTTAAAGTGTGACCATTGCAATTCTCCTGGTCATACTATCGATCGATGTTGGATTCTCCATCCCGAGATGAAACCCAGGGCCTTAAAAGACAGAAAAGGAGGAAATCTGAAACAAGGCACTAATTGCAAGGCTCATGTGGCTACTCATACAACTGATTCTTTTTCTTCTAATCCCACTTCCTTGTTAAATGATTTTGCTAGCTATTTACAAGAAAAACATGGTCAGGGAACATTCCAAACAGGAGCTGTCAACCAAAAGAAAGATGAGTCTACTGCATCAGCTGGACTTCTTAGCAAATTTTCTGGGTTCATAACTGATGCAAATCTTGAGAATAGCCAAGGTATCATTACTGCCTTTATGACTGCATTAGAAATTAATAATTTGCATAATTTATGGGTTGTTGATTCTGGTGCCACTGATCACATGACAAACAAAGTAACTAATATTTCTAATTTTTTTCCAATGTCTTCACTTGTTTCTATAGCTAATGGTAAAGGCGTTCCTATTAAGGGTAAGGGAAAAATTAAACTTGTCTCAGATGCCATTGAAGCTGATGTTCTTTATGTCCTTTCTTTTTCGTTACAATTGCTTTCTGTTCCAAAGTTGATATCTTCCCTTAATTGTGAAGTCATTTTTACACCTAACAAGGTTATCTTTCAGGACCTCGTCAACAAGAAGAAGATTAGTGAGGGATTTTTTTTGAATGGACTCTATTTTTTTTCTACCTGTTTCTAGAACTCCAAAAGGTTTTAAGGCGATTACAACTCCTGACGATGAACATCTTTTGTGGCACTGTCGTCTAGCTCATCCGTCAGAATCTATTTTCTCAAAAATAAAGTTAGGATTAGATAAAGGGACTCATGAATGTGAAATTTGTCATTTTTCGAAGTCTACAAGACTTCCATTTACTTTATCGATTTTTAAATCTGTTCAAACTTTTGAATTAGTTCATTCAGATGTATGGGGACCTTTTTCTACTTCTATTGACTGTTTTAAATATTTTTTAACCTTTAATGATGATTTTTCAAAGGTTACATGGGTTTATCTCTTGAAATCAAAAAATGAAGTTTTTCATTACTTCAAGGATTTTCATATGATGGTTTCCATTCAATACTCGACTCATATTAAAATTCTTCGATCAGATAATGGTACAGAATATACATCTCATAACATGAGAAACTATTTAACTTCCAATGGCATTTTGCATCAGACTAGTTGTGTTAATACTCCTCAACAAAATGGAGTAGCTGAACGCAAAAACCGTGATTTGTTAGAAAAGACCCGAGCAATAATGATTCAAATGAATGTTCCTAAGCACTTCTGGTCTTATGGAGTTCTCACTGCTACATATCTTACAAATCGCTTACCAAGTCGTGTGTTGGATTTTAAAAGTCCAGTTGAGATTTTGCAGGGAAAGAAACCAGAATTATCCCATTTGAAGATTTTTGGTTGTACTTGTTTTGTGCATATAGCAGCACATCTCCGTGATAAACTTGATCCAAGAGCGGCCAAATGTATTTTCTTGGGATACTCTCAAACCTAAAAAGGCTACAAGTGCTACGATTCTGCAAACAACAAACTCTACGTAAGTAGAGATGTTCGCTTTATTGAAAGCATGCCCTTTTTTGAAACTTCTACACAGGAGGAGATTCTAGAGGATTTATTTCCGTTACCGATTACTGAGTCTTGTCATGAAAATTCAATAAATGGTGTTGAAGACCGATATATTTACATTCAAGATTTAGCAAATAATTCCTCATCTCCAAATGCGAGTGTAGATGATGTTGATAATAATATTGCGGCAGAATCATCAAATGCTCAAAATCTGTTTCCTCGGCGCAACCCCCCACGAGATCGCCATCCTCCCATCAAAATGAGGGACTATGTTGCTCATGCTTCCAGGTACCCTCTTGCTAAATCTTTAACTTATCAGTTATGCAGCTTTTCTCACAATAATTTCAAGTGTTCCTGAGCCTAAGAATTTTCAAGAAGCTCAGTCCCAAGATATTTGGAAGAATGCTATGTTTGAAGAGTTAACAGCCCTTGAAGAAAATAACACTTGGTGTATAATACCTCTTCCGAAAGGAAAACATGTGGTTGGTAGCAGGTGGATATTCAAAACCAAATTCAATTCAGATGGGTCAATTAAACGTCATAAAGCACGTCTAGTGGCTCAAGGTTTTACTCAAAAATTCGGTGTTGACTATAAAGAGACATTTGCTCCTGTTGCAAAAATGACCACTGTTAGAGTTCTTTTGTCCGTTGCTGTTAATAACGGTTGGTCGTTGTCTCAAATGGACGTCAAAAATGCGTTTTTACATGGGCACCTTGAAGAAGAAGTTTTTATGAAGCTTCCACCCGGGCATCCGCAGAGCTGTGATTCCAGAATGGTTTGCAAACTAAATAAATCTATTTATGGTTTAAAGCAAAGTCCTCGGGCATGGCATGCAAAGTTGAGTTCTTGTCTTGGGATGCTTGGTTTTTTAAAGAGTTCTGCTGATTCTTCTTCTTTATATGTTCGAAGAATGAAGGGTGATATAATTGCAGTACTTATTTATGTGGATGATCTTATTATCACAGGAAATAATGTGGATTCAATTGCTCAATTAAAGAAGAGTCTCCAACTCCAATTCACTGTGAAAGATCTTGGTCCTTTAAGATATTTCCTTGGCATTGAAATGGCAACTTCAAGCAAAGGGCTGTTCTTAAATCAAAGAAAATACATTCTTGATTTACTTGAAGATGCTAATATGGTACATGCCAAACCTGCTGCCACTCCCTTTGATAGTAAATTAAAGCTTCATTCACAAACTTGTTGGAAAACTGATTTACTTAACTATCACGAGACCTGACATCTCTTTTGCTGTAAGTCTTGTTAGTCAACATATGCACGCACCTACAACTTATCACTTATGTTTGGTGAAGCGTATTTTACGATACTTAAAGGGAACGATTGGTCGTGGAATTGTGATGATGAGAAACGGGCACAACAACATCATCGGATACTCAGATTCAGATTGGGCTGGTAATACACTTGATCGCCAATCAACTACTGGATATTGTATGTTCGTGGGTGGTAATCTTGTATCTTGGAAAAGTAAAAACAACATGTTGTAGCTCGATCTAGTGCCGAAGCCGAGTACCGTGCTATGGCAGCAGCAGCGTGTGAGTTTACATGGTTGAAAAGTCTGCTGGATGATCTTCATTGTTCTTGTGTTACTCCTATGACTCTTTTTAGCGACAATCAAGCTGCTATGCATATTGCGGCAAATCCGGTATTTCATGAAAGGACTAAACATATAGAAGTTGATTGTCACTATATTCGGCAACAGGTTCAGTCGAAACTTATCTATCTCTCTTATGTTAACTCGAACAATCAACTTGCAGACGTGTTCACTAAAGTTACATCTTTTGCTCACTTTCATCGTCTCATGGGCAAGCTTGGATCCATCAATCCTCTGGATCCCACTTGAGGAGGAGTATTGGAAGATATTCTCTATATCTTTTTGATTCTCATGTTTTCTATATTAGCTATTAGACCGTTGTACATGCTTAATTATAGGCTTAATTATAGGCTTAGTTTTCTCTGTACATGTCTTAGTCTCCAAGGCTAAACCTTCCTATTTATATTGTTGTATTCTGTAAGCAATTGATATGAATAACAATTATTCCTTTTTTTCTCTCTTAAACTTTGATTTTTTCAGTATTAATTGTAATAAGTTGCCGCTTTTAGGTATTTGTTGTAAATGACAAATTAGCAGTCAATGAAAACAATTAGGAAACTTAGCATTTTTGAAATAAATCAGCGCTATTAGTATTTATCTGTAATTTTTCCAAAATTTAATATCTAAGCTTCACCCAAGTGGGCCGGGCTGGGCCTGACTGGATACCGGGCTTAATGATCAGGTATAGTACTAAGAAGGAACGGCCAGTGAACCTTTGGTCAGGTATCCCAAAATTAGAGAAATGACTACAAAAAATAAGTTTCATATGAATGAGGAAGTTGAGGGCTCTAATTAAACCCTGTGAAATGTCTATTTCAAGTGGGTTAGTGAATTTCTCTGACTTATTTTTCCATTATAAAGATAAATTTTCCTAAAAATAAAAACAATCAACTAAAGTCTCAGTGGATCAACACAAGATAACGTCAAATACATTTGTAATTCGGTGACTTTGGTTAATCAACAAATTTTCAAATCTATTAATCATAATTGAAATTTTCAAATTTGTTAATCATAATCAAACCTAATAATAAAAAATTGACCAAATTATAATTTTCATTTGGTTTGTTCGATTATTCCGTTATATCTGAAAAGTGAACACCCCTACCTGTATGTTTATATTTTTTATTGAACTTGATTTGTTATAGCCATATTGGCTGTATTAATTTGTTAAACTATGAGCTTTTATACATTTTGCTGATGTTCGCGGGGCGTTAGCCTATTATTTATGGCGATCCGATTTATTTGCAAGAAAAAAAATTCCCAACACCCTACTAGATATTTTTAGATTGCTATGAAATTTTTTTTTTTTTTTTTGATAATTTGCTATGAAAATTTTGTATTGAGCCAATGGAAGTAGTCACTGATACATTGATGTAACCACACATAAATGAGTAGAGATGAAAACCAAATGATCCAAAAGCATGTTTTACATAATTTTCTTATTTCTAAAATTTTAAAAGATGTATTCTTGCATTTCGATTAAACCACTGACTGATACACATTTCTATATACAACACTAGAAAATATAAATTAGATTGATGATGTTTCATGCAATATTTTGAAAATAACTGATGGTCAAACTGGTATGATCACATGTTCATGGTTCACTCAATTTTCTAACCTATAAATAGATTGAAAATTAGTTAATGTATCACATTTTAACTAGTAAATAAAGAACCAAATAATTTTAGGATTTAACTAGTTTAATGATTCTTTAACTTTACAACTTTTTCAGCTCAAAGATTTTAAATCAAATGGATCCTTGAGACTCTGGTTTTATGGAATTTGTTATGCAATATCATCTATGAAGATCATACATTGAAAAATAAATAGCCATAAATTGTTGAGTTCTAGAATGTAGTATATGTAAACTTGCAATATGGATATTTACATTTGCCTATTTTTGATATCTTTTTTTTTGTGGTCATATTTCTTTTTTAGTCTGAAAATTACTTAGGGCCAAACAATTTTGGTGATTAAAAGGAAACAAACCTAGCAACAAAACAACTTTTTTTCACCTACTCAAAAAGGTCCCCATTTATTATCCATAAACCTCCGTCCAACTAGGAGTTCGAGCATGTAATACTTAATTTCCATGTTTATATTAAAGTTCAATCATATCTTCTTCTAGTACATTCTAAAAAAAAAAGATTTTCCCTCTATTTTTTTGTTGTTGATAAATGATGATTTATAAAGTATATATATTCAATAATTAATATAAATGACTTGCAACCACAAAAACTGCAAAGGCAAGAGATCAAGGCCATATCAAGTAAAAGATCTTTAGTTTGAAAATTATTATTTTTCGAATATAAAAATTGAGATTGAAAGGAAGCATAATATGTAAGTCTCTTGAAATTTTTCGAATAAGTCAAAGCATCCACCGAAGTGGCACCATCATTGAACACTATGTTATTTCTGGCATTCCACAACTCCAAAATACCAAAGAATCAAATAAGCCGCTGCAATTCTTTGTATTTAAAATGATAAAATAAAGTCCAAAACCTGAAAAACTCATCACCCGAAGGCGGAGAAATCCACATATTATCACATTTTCTCAAGACTAAACACCAAAATTTTCAAGCAAAAAGGCAATGCAAAACAATATATGTACTCGTGTGAATTTCATCACAAATTAAACAATCAATTAGATCGGGATTTAAAATACCTCTAATCAAAGAAGCATTCCAAAAGATTTGATCTCTCATTAAAAGCCAGCTGAAAAACTAAACTTTAGGAGGCAACTTCCACTTCTAAAGGGACGTAACAATATTGCCACACCTGAACTGTTCGGCCCAAAAAAAAATTCTACTATAACTTCAGAGAAACATCTCTCGGAAGAAAATGTTGAAACTTTCCTACCCATCCAAATTGATCAGACCTATATTTATCTAAATCCACAGAATTTAGTTCGAGCAATAAGTAGTCTAGTTACAGTTGCTTCTGAAGAGCCCAATTGAAGGAGAAAGCAAAAAAACCTGTCGAACTACCCATTATGCTCCAAAGTTGATGTATATTTTGATCTAGAAAGCTTAAATAAATTGTTGTAATGTAAGTATAATAGATTTCCACCTAGCCAAGAATGGGTTTTTTCCCATTTAATTCCCCTAAAATTAATTATTTTCCAAATGGTGCTTGGAATCAAACTCGCTCTTTATAATAGAATCAATTTAATTGATTTCCACGTGGGAATCAAACTCGCTCTCTATAATTTTTTTTTAAAATTATAAATTTAAAAGAAAACATTCCGTTTTTTTATATGAAATTTTTAAGTATTTTATTTGATTGTTTAAAAACGTTAGAAAACCGTAATTGTTAAAATTGTTGATTTATTATAAGGTGTTGGTAAAATGGTAGGTATTATTAAAATTTTTAACATTTCGCAAAACACTTCGTTTTAATTCCAAAGAAAACACTCTCATACATACTTGACGCTCTCTTTTTTCTCTACGTTTTCTTTTGACTTAATTGTGTGAGTGATGGGAATGAAAATTTCCATCTTATGAATTGTGGATTGCTTCTCGTGGGCCAAACCCTAGGATTTAAGAGAAGTCTTATATGTGTTACGAGCATTATATAAAACTTATATTTAACGTTTTTTTTATCTTATACGTTTTTTTTTTGACAATCAGACCGAAGTATTTTATGAAGTGTTAAAAACTTTAAATTCTTAATATTTTCCTATATTTGACTAATCCCTAGAATTTTACAGATACACTAAATTCTTTAAATTAATTTTTTTTAATTTAAACTAATTTTTAACATTTAACGAACAATTTATATTTAAAATTAAAGTAAATAAAATATTCACTCACCTTTTGTAGTTCTCAAGAAAATATTACACTGTCGACTTCTAAAATTTCGACGCCATATTCCGATATTTTTAAATTATAAAATTGCAAATTTAAATCGAAAAAGTATTAGAGATTAATATTTTATTTTTAAAATTTTATAAAGAGCGGAGTGTTTTTTTTTAAATTTATAATTTTTGAAAAAAATTTATAGAAAGCGGGTTTGGTTCCCACGTGGGAATTAATTAAATTAATTCCCACATGGAAATTAATTTAATTGATTCCACGTGGGAATCAACTAATTGATTCCCATTCCCATGTGGGAATCAATTAGTTGATTCCCACTGATTCCCATTACTAACAATTCCCCTTAATCTTTGATTAAGGAGAATCCGCAAGTATGACTTGCGGATTCATGGTGAATCCGCAAGTATTAGAGGGTCAGGCACCATTTAGGAATAATTAATTTTAGGAGAATTAAATGGGAAGAAACCCGCTAAGAATCAACCCAAAAACTAACCGCCAAGCCATTGCCAACTAAAACACTTTAATTAAAGAAGCTCAACAATTCAGAGTGCTTAATACAAAAATTATAAATGCCCTTCCAAATATGAAAAAGGTGAAAAAATTGCAAGTCTCCAAATCATATCAACTCATAATAGAATAACTATTAATTTCAACAAAGAACCAAAGGGAGCAATTATTCGTTCTCAACTTTCATAATTACTTGCAAAGAAGACTTTGATTCTTTAACCAAATTCACGGAGCACCTGTCAATGCACCTTCCGGTCTTGGCAACAATTTCACGAAGCCATATGTGAACCCCCTGTTTATTAGGCTGTTGAACTTGCTCGCCGAACTTCCCTAATAACCGAACCTATTCGGTGTCTGGTTTTGTTCGACCCATTTGTAACTCTATTCGGCCACACATTATCCGAATAAAAATTTGCCCAAATTTTCCATCGCCTTGTTCAGACTGTCCATATTATTTCTAATTTGTCTTTGGACCGTTGATTGACCGGCCATGACATTCTTCATCACTTCGGACATCTGCTGAATCGCCCCATTAAACATTTGCTGATTTTCTTAAGCAATTCCATTCCTCATTGTTGAAAAATTGCCTTGTGACAAACATGGGTGGGTTGGTGGTAGCTGGCGCGAATAGTCTTCCAAATCTTTGTCAATATCTAGGTCAGTATCATTACATAACTACTAACTCAATCAGCAGGATCGGTTGAGTCCCCTTATACGGCTGTCTGTTTTTCCTTGTCCTTAGCCATGATTGCCGTGATATCAGAGTCTAATTCTTTAGTGAATTTTCCCTGTCTTCTCAATTGAACTCGGCGTTGAGACCGAGTTTGTCTGCAGTCGTCTTCAGAAAGGTTATTTTTTGTGCTAACCATAAAAGCTTCCCCATTGGAGTCGCCAAAAGATGTTTGCCAGGAAATATTCCCTAAACTCGAATTTTTGAATTTGTTAGTGGGTATTGTTTAGGCGTGATGTTTTAATCGGACCAGTGTTCAGATTCGCACAGGACTTTTTGGTTATCAAAGCCAACCAAAAAATATAGAAAAAATAACAAGAAACACCATAAAACGATAGTTTTTTACATCAAATACAATCAGTGTCATTATCTTTACAATTACTACCAAATTTCATAAAATAATTTCACCCAGTACCATTTCTCTCTAAACCAACACGTGGCAAAATCAAATAAAAGAAATTACACAGATATTGGCGTATTGTAGCTGTGGACTTCGTCGGAATTTGACCGGTAACGCATGCATGCTATCGCCAGCGAAATAAACATCGCCTCGCTATTTCTGCTACGGAGACGTTTCCGTCGCTGCTGTGAAGGAGGAAGAGTTGTCGGAATCAAATAGCAATATAAAATTCCAGATACACCGGGGTGAGGAGCATCTGGATATGAACACCCATCTGGGTTTTGTTCAAAAGCCAGAATTTTTCTGGTTAAATCAGCAGCAGTTAATTCTCTGAGAAGGGAATAGTAACTGCTGCGACGACAACAATAAAAACAATTCAATTTTCGACTCTGAAGCATCAGTATAGGAGAAGGCACGTAGCAAGCGGTCACGAGCAGTACCATGCAACTGGGCTTCTCGATCGTTAATGGAGATGAATGCAGATTGGATCGAGCCCAGACAGACTAGAAGTAGCAAAATGTGTGGTTGATGAGAATATACAAAAGAAGGTTAAGGCAACGCCCAAGGAAACCCAACCAAAACTGCCTCATGGACCTGATCTCAAGTGGCGTTACATGTGGAGAGTTGGTGCTCCTCCGCCGAACACTTGCTTCAAAGTATATATATAGTTTCATTCTGATTCATTCATAAAACTTGTTAAATTTCAGTGTTTTAAATAGTGGTTTTTGTTTTGCAGGGATTTAATATGGAGCCTCCAATACCTGAAGGCTTTCCTGAATGGAAGCAAATTATGGACACTTGGGGATCCAAAATGGTCAATGCAGTTCAGGTACTTTTATTCAACCACTTGATTGGTACCTCAGTTCTACCTAGTTTAAAATTTGCAATCTTCTTAATATCATAACCTTAATTTTGTTTAGATGAAACTATCGACCAAATTAAGGATATTATGAGGTTATATTTTCATAGCTTTGAATTCCAGGGGGTCAAATATTTTTACGATTACTGAGCTATAGTTTTTTTTACATAACGGTTATTAGATTATTCATTTATAAAAAAACTATACTGCGATAACTATTGAAGAATAATCAAGATGCAGTTTCCTGCATTTCTCAAGCTAAAGTAGTAGTGCTACCTCAACACATTCATCATGTTTCTAGTTGTAGCAGATTCCTTGCTACTGAAGATTCTGTTACAGCATCAACAAGATGCACATGCTTGAAGGAGAATGAAGTCACAAGGAACACGAGGCTGTTATATGATTTGCCAGCTCATTGCCAGCTCAGCAGATCACATGAGTTTTATGTATAGTTCTATTAATAGCAGTTACTTTTCTAGATTAGCTATATAAGAAGCATTTGTTATAAGCTTCTGCATTGTATTGAATTCTAATCCTTTTCAATCAATAAAAGCTCTCTTTTCTGTTATAGTATCAGAGCTTATTGCTCTTAATTTTTCTTAGCAACCAAACACTTTTCTTTAACGAAAATCAAGCTATTTTCTCAACATCAATGGCGGAAAATATGGGAAGACCAGAAGATCAACCCTCGAATCCTTATTATGTTCACCCTAGTGAGAATCCCTCACTTCTTCTAGTCACTAATGTTCTTACAGGCCCCAATTACCATTCATGGTGTAGAGCTATGAAGAAAGCTCTAATTTCAAAGAATAAGTTGAAGTTTATAGATGGAAGCTACCCTGTGCCACACAGACTGGATCAATCTTTCTCAGCTTGGGAAAGATGTAATACGATGGTGAGTTCTTGGCTTACAAGAGCCGTAAGTAACTCTATTGCTGATAGTATTTCGTGTATTGACAATGCTATAGACATTTGGGAAGATCTTAAGGAGCGTTTTTCTCAAATTGATTCTATTAGAATCTCTGAGTTACAGGAAGAAATATATTCTTTCAAGCAGAACAGTTACAATGTTACAGATTATTATACTCATCTTAAAATGCTTTAGGATGAGTTGTTTAGTCTTCGTCCAATTCCTAATTGTACTTGTAATCCTGTGTGCTCTTGTGCTTTAACAAGAAGCATTAAAAATTACTTTTCAAGTGATAAGGTGATTAGATTTGTTAAAGGTCTTAATGATTCTTTTGGAGTCATAAAAGTTCAGATCATGATGATGGAGCCATTACCACCTATCAACAAAGTGTTCTCTATGGTTGTGCAACATGAGAGACAGCTCAACACAGGAAGTGCAAATGCAGAATCACAGATTTTCTATGCTAGAGGAAATGCTGGAAATACTACTCCAAATTGTGATAATTCTTCTCAGTATGAGAGCACTGCTTGTTATAGCAGAGGGAATCAGAATAATGGGAACACATGTTACTCAGGAGGAAACAATTATGGTTACAAACCAAAGAAGTACAATTTTTCACAAAACAAGAAACCTATATGTTCTTTTTGTGGAATGGAAGGGCACATAGTGGAAATCTGCTACAGAAAGCATGGTTATCCACCAAATTTTCAATCTAAGTTCAAAAGGCCAAGTCAAAGTGCTGCTAACCAGGTTGAACTTCATGAAGGTTTTGTTATTGATGATTCTAGTTATGAGAATATCAATAAAAATGAAGGATGTGAGAAATATGAGGCTGGAGACATAACCATGACTGGTCATTTTCCTTTTACAAAGGATCAATACACAAAGATTCTTTCTCTCATTCAGCAAAATGGGAATTCAGCTCATGTTAATCATATTTATTCTCATTTCAAGCAGGAGGATAATACAGGTACTAATCCTTCTTTTTGTTTTATGGCAAAAGGGACACAGCCAAATGAATGGATTATTGATACTGGAGCCACTGATCACATAACTTGCAATTCTCTATTGCTTAAAAATTCTAAACCTATAACTAATATGGTTGTAAGGTTACCTAATGGGGAGCAAGTTCCTGTTGAAAGAATTGGAGATATTCAACTTTCCCATGATTTGCTGATAGTTGATGTTCTTTATGTCCCACATTTCAGTTTCAATCTTGTTTCAGCAAGCAAACTGACCAATGATCCACATATGTGTTTAATCTTCTATCAAAATACTTGTCTCTTCCAGGATTTGATTCAATCCAAGATGATTGGATCAGCTAGAAAGAGAAAGGGGCTCTATGAACTGCAGTTACATAAGCCTGCCACTTGCTGCAGTTCTACTTCTACAAGTTTGGTCTCTGCAAACTTATGGCACTTCAGATTGGGTCATCCCTCTGATCAGAAAATAAAGAAATTATAGGCTATTGATTCTAGCATTTCATGTTCAAATAAATTTGCTTGTGAAATTTGTCATCTAGGCAAGCAAAAGAAACTTTCTTTTCCCATTAGTGAGTCAAAAACCTCCTGCAATTTTGATTTACTACATATGGACATATGGGGTCCTGTCCCTAAACCTTCTGTTAATGGATACAGATATTTTCTTACTATAGTTGATGATCATAGTAGGTATACTTGGGTTTTTATGTTGCATAATAAATCTGAAACCAGAAGTTATATTCAGATTTTCTTTTCATATGTGGATACTCAGTTTTCAAGCAAAGTGAGAGTTGTTAGAACTGATAATGGACCAGAATTTGACATGAGAGAATTTTACAATTCCAGAGGAACAATTCATCAGAGGTCATGTACTTACACTCCTGAGCAGAACAGTTTGGTTGAAAGAAAACAGCAACATATTCTGAACATTGCCAGATCATTGAAATTCCAATCAGGTTTGCCTATTAATCTTTGGAATCATTGCATTGAGCATGCTGTTCATATCATTAATAGATTGCCATCTCCTGTGATTGATGATGATACTCCTTACAATCTGCTGTTTAACTCTCATGGATCTTATCAAAACCTGAAAGTATTTGGTTGCTTATCTTTTGCTGGAACTATACCTCAGTTGAGAGGTAAATTTGACCCAAGAGCAGTCAAATGTGCTTTCATAGGCTTTCCAGCTCATGTGAAGGGGTACAAACTTTTTGACATCAATTCTAAAAAGTTATTCATCTCAAGAAATGTTGTGTTTTATGAGACAGAATTTCCTCTGTTACATTCTGCTGCATCCACCACAGAAACACCAAAAAGCTGCATTCAACCTTCTTACTCTGATTCTATTGATCCCATGATAGATGTATCTCCTTCTACATCTGTTGCACCTCAAAATAATATACCAAATCCTCCATCTAACATTTTCACTCAAAATGACTTCCCTCCTCTGAGAAGAAGTTCAAGAACCAAAACTCTTCCTTCTAATCTAAAAGACTACCAATGTTCACTTCCTGTATCCTTCTCACCAAACCTCACCTCTCCTCATAGTGTATCTGCAGTACACACTTATGAAAACCTCACTCCTAAACACCAAGCTTTCTCCTCTAAGATTGTTACTCTCACTGAGCCAACTTCATATAATGAAGCTGTTAAACACACACATTGGCAAGAAGCAATGGCAGTTGAATTGAAAGCTCTTGCTGACAATGGTACATGGCAACTAACCAATTTACCTATTGGTAAAAGTCCCATTGGGTTCAAATGGATATACAAAATCAAATATAAGGCTAATGGTGAAGTAGAGAGATTCAAAGCCAGATTAGTGGCAAAAGGATTCACTCAGCAACCAGGCCTTGATTATCTGGAGACATTCTCACCAGTGGCCAAGATGAGCACAATAAGAACTTTGTTGGCTGTAGCATCCATAAAGAATTGGCATTTACATCAACTAGATGTGAATAATGCATTTCTTCATGGAGATTTATCAGAAGAAGTTTATATGTCTGTTCCTCCAGGATTTCAAGCAGCTTCTGGTCAAGTTTGTAAGTTGATTAAGTCTCTTTATGGCTTAAAACAAGCTAGCAGGCAGTGGCACACAAAATTGACTACAACTCTCCTGGAAAAAGGTTTCATCTCTGCTCCTTCAGATCCTTCATTATTCATAAAGACTACTGATGCTTCCTTCATTGCATTATTAGTCTATGTAGATGATATAATTCTGGCTAGTGATTCTTTTACTGAAATTGCTTCTGTCAAGCAACATCTACATCAGCTGTTCAAAATAAAGGGTCTTGGAAATCTTAAGTTCTTTCTGGGTCTTGAAGTGGCCAGAAACATATCAGGCATCAATCTGTGTCAAAGGAAATATACATTAGATCTTCTTACTGAAACTAGTTTTACTCTTTCAAAACCAGTTTCCACTCCAATGGTTCATTCTCATAAACTTTCTGCTACATATGGTACACCTCTCACTGATGCTTTACCATATAGACAGCTCATTGGCAAACTATTATACCTACGCACCACAAGACATGATATCAGTTTTGCAGTACAGCAGCTTTCTCAGTTCATGTCTTCTCCTACTGATGTGCACCTCAAATCTGCTCACATAGTTCTTAGATATTTGAAAGCCTCTCCAGGTCAAGGACTGTTCTTTTCCTCAGACTCTTCTCTTACTTTGCAAAGTTTTGCTGATTCTGACTGGGCAGCTTGTCTTGACACAAGAAAGTCAGTGTCTGAATTCTGTGTTTTCCTTGGTAAGTCTCTCATATCTTGGAAATCCAAGAAACAGACTACAGTGTCAATATCTTCTTCAGAAGCTGAGTACAGGGCTCTAGCCACTCTTACTTGTGAA
Source organism: Mercurialis annua (assembly GCF_937616625.2). Taxonomy (NCBI): domain Eukaryota; kingdom Viridiplantae; phylum Streptophyta; class Magnoliopsida; order Malpighiales; family Euphorbiaceae; genus Mercurialis; species Mercurialis annua. The sequence goes on along the minus strand of NC_065577.1, from coordinate 12,359,813 downwards.
CTTCAATGGATTTTGTATCTTTTAAAAGATCTGCAACAACCTCATTCTCAAGCTATTGTTATTTACTGTGACAATCAGTCAGCTATTCAACAAGCACACAATTCTGTGTTCTATGAGAGAACAAAGCATATTGACATTGATTGCCATGTCATTCGTGACAAACTGTGTCAAAAGATTGTGAACTTACTGCCAGTTTCTTCAGCTAAACAGTTAGCAGACTGCTTCACAAAGGCTTTGCCTCCATCTCTTTTTTCAGTGGCAATTTCCAAGTTGGGCTTGCTTGATCTCTACGCTCCAGCTTGTGGGGGGGTATTGAAGAATAATCAAGATGCAGTTTCCTGCATTTCTCAAGCTAAAGCAGTAGTGCTACCTCAGCACATTCATCATGTTTCTAGTTGTAGCAGATTCCTAGCTACTGAAGATTCTGTTACAACATCAACAAGATGCACATGCTTGAAGGAGAATGAAGTCACAAGGAACACGAGGCTGTTATATGATTTGCCAGCTCAATCCAGCTCATTGCCAGCTCAGCAGATCACATGAGTTTTATGTGTAGTTCTGTTAATAGCAGTTACTTTTCTAGATTATCTGTATAAGAAGCATTTGTTATAAGCTTCTGCATTGTATTTGTTGGGTCCAGCAGTAGCTCAAGAGGGGGGGGTGAATTGAGACTTAAAAACTTTTGCTTAAATATGTAAAGCTAATGGAATAGCTTCGTCCTGATGAATGTAAAGTCTTCACAAGCTAATCAAATATGGATCAGTTTGAGAGCTGCGTGATATAGACTTATGAAAACCTTTTTAACAGAGTATAAAAATAGAGATGATGTAAAGTTATGTTTAGTTTAAATGAAAAGCTTTCTTTCAAAAACAGTTTTAGATGAAGCTAAAGTAAAGCAGAAACTAAAGCATAAAACTGAACACCAGATTTTTATAGTGGTTCGGCAACCCTGCCTACATCCACTCCTTAAGGATCCCCATCCTTAAGTATTCCACTCTGAGATCTCTATTACGGGCTAGAGATAAAGCCAATAAGAATACAACCCTAGTTCTACCCAGAAGCTAGTCTGTAACTTACAAGCTGATTTGATAGCTTCAGCAAACTAATACCCTTTGAAGAATAAATCTGATTCTACCCAGAACCTATTCTATTCCTCACAAGATGATTACAGAAAGATGGTATGAACTCTCACTCAAACTATTCCTAGTTTTCTTTGAGATAAATCACCACGGATTGAAAGCTCTTGAGAGTGTGGAAACTTGATCTTTTTCACTTGATTTCCCACACCTTTGCAAATGGAGAAGAATGCCTTTTATAGACTCCAAGAATCTTCTAGAGAGTAGGGCTGAGTCACATCAGGATATTCCTTCAATTCTTATCCTCTATGCAAGGTGTACATGGTGACAAGAGGAGGAGCCTATTCTAGGCTGATCTGGCCAATCAGGTTGAGCTCAGGTTTGTTTGGTAGTGCTGGCAGCCTGATTGCAGTACAAGGTACACTGACAACCTGATAGTGCTGGGCTGGTATATTTCAAGCTGATTCCGAAAATACCCTCCTTCATTGTTGCTAGAGGAAAGATCAAGATGCTTCTAGAAATTGGGCCTTGCAATAATTCAATCAACACATTAGTGGGCTTTAGTTATCATCAAAACAAGGGATAAAAAATAAGGGCCTATAGCCAACAATCTCCCCCTTTTTGATGATGACAAAACCTTTCCATTTGCAAGATAGGAATATTTCTAGAAGAGTAGTATGAGTTATTTAGCATGCTCCCCCTGAATGTATGGCATATATGAAGAAGCTAAATAAAACAGTTTCATAAATGACATGCCATGAAATATGATCATAAATGCACAAGGCAGTAAAAGCTTTAACAAGCTAACAAAATACCATGAAAAGAGGGGCTACTACTCCCCCTTTTTGTCAGTCATCCAAAAAGGCAAAATAAACCAAGTTCAGAAATAAAAAGACAACATAAACAAAACATAAGTAAATCAGGTTCAGAAAACAGGCTAATTCAATTAGCTTCACAGTTCTTCAGGCCTGTCCTTTGACCCAGGCTGACCCTTCGGTATTGGAACAGTCTTGAAAGAGCAGCTTGATCGAGTTGACCGTCTGATGGGCAGCTTGGGAGGTCTGGAGGCTGGTTCAGTTTTGGTTGACAGTCTGTCAGAGTCAGATGCTTTCTTCTTGGGGAGGCTGATGACCGGAGCTGGAACAGGATTAGCTTCAGATTGAGCTAAATTGACTATCTTGGAGAATTCTGCTTTCATAGCTAGCATGCTCTGGTCAAAGGTATTCCTGCAAAAATTCTCAAAGACAGCAAATTTACTCATTAGCTCCGAAGGCAAATTAGCCTGAGGAATAGGTTCACTAGGAGCTTCGTCTTTGGGATCTGCAGAGATAGCTTCTGGATCAGCAATCTTGACTGTGTTATCAGAATGAGGCTCAGTCTGATTTGCTTTCTCAGCACTTTGTTCGCCAACTGATTCTTCAGATTCCTTGTCCCGTGAGGTCTTCAGTAGGCCACCTATGATCCTATCAGCTTCAGTCTTGGCAGGGGCCTTTAGCTTCTGTTTGTTTTTCCCAGAAGCTAATCTTTGGATGGCAGCTTTCCTCATTAGCAGAGGCTCATTGTCTGATGAGCTGATATCTTTCTCACTGGATTCCTTATCTGAACCATTCTTCACACTGTCAAGAGAGTTGGTTTTGGAGGAGCCAGAATCACCTACCTCCACAGTTTCAGTTTTCTCACTTTCAACTTGTTTCTCCTGTTTAATCTTCTTAACAGCTTGAAAACTCCCAGATTCAATACCTCTCTTCTTAGTACGAGTAGTAAACAGCTTGGACACCACATCAGTATCAGCAATATATGAACATTTATAGGCAGATAAATTCACTCCTAAATGTTTAAACAGCAGGGTCAAATGCATTCCATAGGGCAGATTTTTGTTCTTTTTCACACCAAGCATAACAGTCATTAGTAAGTAGCACAGGTTGTAGGGTTTTAGCTTGACTAAATGCCACATGAAAAAGAGCTCAATACTGCTAACATAATCGTGACTACCAGATTTGGGGGCAATGAAGCATGTAAGGAATTTGTGAATGACCCTTAGTCTAGGAATGAGAGATGCAGAGCTAACATGTTCGGAACCTTTTACCTCGGATTGAGCGGTGGCCAGAGCTTTGAATGTACCTTCGTTGAAGCCCGTGTGTTGACAGACTTCTTTCTTCGTAGCACCTTTAGTTCCTTGGTTAGGGATCTGGAAAGCCTCGGATAGTGTTGATAGTGTGATGAGGCACTTCTTTTTCCTGAGAGTCACCGTGAACTCTGTTTTCCCTTTCGGTTTGAGTGAGTTATAGAACTCATTCACCAATTCTTCATATATCCCAGTTTTGATCTGAATGAAGGCTGTCCATTGTTGAGCTTCAAACCATTCCTTGAAGGAGAATTTTTCTTTGCCGTAGAATGCCCAATCGATTGATTTGGGAGGGATGAGAGTTCTTCTCGGTTGCTCAGATGATTCTGACTTGGGTGTGCTTTCAGTCATGCCAAAAAGGAATTCGGCTGTTGTTCTACTTCCTTCGGGTTCCTCAATGATTTTTGCAGGTCTCTTGCCCATGGTGAGAGGTGATGATAAGAAGAAGAAGTTGTTTTGGAGAGGAAGATGAGGTGTGCGGCGGTTTTGGAGATGAGGTGGAATAGATAATTAGGTTTTAATGAGATGGGTAGGGTAAGTGGGGTAAGTGGGGTAAGTGGGGTAAGTGGGAGAGAGAGTGGGCTTTTTAAGAACCATATAGGAGTTTTGGGCTTTTGAGTGATTGTCTTTACTTCGGCCCAAAAAAGAGGTAATCTGGTTAGCCTTGGCCCTGAGCTGATTTAATACCTGTTTCTGAAAATGAAAGCTAAAGACAGAAATGATAAAATAAAATAAAATAAAATAAAATAAAAGAGAGAGAGAGAGAATGTGTATTTGCCAAAGTGATTGAGTTTGAACTTGTTTAAGAACTGATCTTCATTAGTCCAAGTTCTCCTCTTATTTTGCAATACTGATCTTCAGAGAGAGGTTTGGTGAAGATGTCTGCAAGCTGATTTTCAGTAGGCACAAAGATTAGCTTGATGTCGCCAGCTTGAACATGATCTCTAATGAAGTGATGTCTGATCTCAATGTGCTTTGTTCTTGAGTGTAGCACAGGATTTTTTGACAAGTTGATGGCACTTGTGTTGTCACATAGAATGGGGATGAGTTTATAGATTAGCTCATAGTCCTCAAGCTGCTGCTTGATCCATATAATCTGGGCAACACAGCTTCCAGCAGCTATGTATTCAGCTTCAGCAGTGGATAAGCTAACAGAAGTTTGCTTTTTGCTTTGCCATGAGACTAATGAGCTTCCTAGGAATTGACATCCTCCTGAAGTGCTTTTTCTATCAATTTGACAACCTGCAAAATCAGCATCACTATACCCAACCAAATCAAATGAAGTAGCCCTTGAATACCATAAGCCTAATTCATCAGTCCCAAGTAAATATCTATGAATGCGTTTGACAGCAATAAGATGAGATTCTTTTGGGTTAGCTTGAAAGCGAGCACATAAACAAACACTAAAGTGAATATCAGGTCTACTAGATGTAAGATAAAGAAGGGATCCAATCATACCTCGGTAGAGCTTAATGTCTACCTCTTTACCTTTTTCATCTGTAGTTAGCTTGGTAGTTGTGCTCATTGGTGTTCGGCTTTCCTTAGCTTCTGTCATTTTGAACTTTTTGAGGAGTTCTCTTGTATATTTAGTTTGACAGATAAAAATCCCATCTTGACTTTGCTTAATTTGAAGACCGAGAAAGAAAGTGAGTTCTCCCATCATACTCATTTCAAACTCATTCTTCATTAGCTCTGCAAACTGATTGCACAAGCTGCTTTGAGTAGCTCCAAACACAATATCATCTACATATACTTGGACAATGATGATTTCTTTCTGACTTCTCTTGGTGAAGAGTGTGGTGTCAACTTTGCCTCTTACAAATTCGTTTTCAAGAAGAAATTTGCTCAGCCTATCGTACCAGGCTCTAGGAGCCTGTTTTAGCCCATATAGAGCCTTGGTTAGCTTGTAGACATAATCAGGTTTAGCAGCGTCTTCAAAACCAGGGGGCTGATTGACATAGACTTCTTCTTCTAGATATCCATTGAGAAAGGCACTTTTGACATCCATCTGGAAAAGCTTGAAGTTCTTGTGGCAAGCAAAGGCACATAACATTCGAATAGCTTCAAGTCTAGCAACCGGGGCAAATGTTTCATCAAAGTCTATTCCTTCAGCCTGATTGTAACCTTTAGCTACCAATCTTGCTTTGTTTCTGACCACATTTCCATCTTCATCAAGTTTGTTCCTAAACACCCACTTAGTTCCAATGATAGACTGATTCTTTGGTTTAGGAACCAATTGCCAGACTTTGTTTCTCTCGAATTGATTTAGCTCCTCCTGCATAGCTATTAGCCAGTTTTCATCAGCTTCAGCTTCTTCAATTGTCTTTGGTTCGATCTTAGATACGAAGGCTATGTTTCCTATCATATTTCTCAGTTTGCTCCTTGTAACTAGCCTGTCTGAAGGACTGGAAAGAAGATTTTCTTTAGAGTGATCTTTGTGGTATCTCCATTCGGTTGGTAGATCAGTGTGGATCTGTTCGTCATTATTAGCTTGGAGATCATTAGCTTGCTGATCATCTTCCCAGTTCAGAAACTCCTTTTGCTGATCATTATCAGGCTGAGCCTGATTGAACAGTTCTGTAGTTGTATCTCCAGATTGAGCTGTTTCATTAGCTTGAGGTGTCTTTTCTTGGTTTGAACCTGTTTCTTCATCATCAACAGATTCTCTCCTTGATAGAGAGGGATTAGTTTCACTAAAAACAACATGAATAGATTCTTCAACAACAAGTGATGTTTTGTTGAAGACTCTATAAGCTTTGCTATGATCTGAGTAGCCTAAGAAGATACCTTCAGTAGCTTTGGCATCAAATTTAGCAAGCTGATTCTTGTTGTTATTGTGAATAAAACATTTACAACCAAAAACTTTGAAATAGCTTAAGTTTGGAGTTTTACCTTTCCAGAGCTCATAAGGAGTCTTTTTCAGAATAGATCTTACCAAAGCTCTGTTTTGAATATAACAGGCTGTGCTAATAGCTTCGGCCCAGAAGTATTTGGGTAGCTTGGCTTCATTGATCATGGTTCGAGCCATTTCTTGAAGGGTTCTGTTCTTTCTCTCAACCACTCCATTTTGCTGGGGAGTTCTAGGTGCTGAGAAGTTGTGAGTGATTCCATTATCGTTGCAAAACTCCTCAAATAGCTTATTTTCAAATTCCCTTCCATGGTCACTTTGAACGGTGGAAATCTTTAGCCCTTGTTGATTTTGAATTCTTTTGCAGAGATTTGAGAATTTCTCAAAGGCTTCATCTTTGTGAGCAAGAAAAAGAACCCAAGTGAGTCTTGAATAATCATCCACAATCACAAAGGCGTAAGACTTACCTCCCAAGCTAGTTGGAGTGATTGGACCAAAAAGGTCAAGGTGAAGTAGCTCCAGAGGTCTACTAGAGTTTAGCTGTCCTTTAGATTTGAAGGATGATCTGGTTTGCTTCCCCTTTTGACATGCATCACAAATGGAATCTTTTTCGAATTTTAGGCTGGGCAGTCCTTCCACAAGCTGATAGATTGATAATTTGCTGATTAGCTTCATACTTGCATGGCCTAATCGTCTGTGCCATAGCCAACAATTTTCTTCAATGGTAGCGAGACATAGATCAGACTCATTAAGTTTCTCTAGATCAATGAGATATATGTTGTCTACTCTATCTCCAATGATTAGAGTTTGGTTGCTAGACAAGTCTTGAACTTCGCATTTGTTAGGTTCAAAAATCACTCTTCTGTTTTTGTCACATAGCTGGCTGACACTGAGTAGGTTGAATTGTAACCCGCTGACCAGAGATACATCTTCGATAGGATGATTAGTCCCAATAGTTCCTGAACCGATAATTTTAGCTTGACTGTTGTCTCCAAAGCTAACTGATCCTCTTCCATTTAGTTTGAGCTGGGTGAACTTGGATTTGTCACCCGTCATATGCCTAGAGCATGCACTGTCCACGTACCAGTTGTCATGTGCCTTTTTGCTCCTTAGGCAAACCTGAAAAGATCAGTTAGTTTTAGGTACCCAAGCTAAATTGGGTCCTGATGGGTTAGCTTTGACATATAAGTTGTTCCGAGTCTGATTACCTTGAGTGGCTTTCTTTTTGAAATTGCAAAATTTATCCGAGTGGCCTTTTCGGTTACAGTAAAAGCAAGATTCTTTAGTGACAAAAGGTTGGGCTTGATAGTTAGATCGAGATGGGCCAACCATGGCTTTCACAAACTGAGTAGCTTTGGGTTCTTGAATTTTTAAAGAATCATACCCAATGCCAGCTTTGCTTTTAGATAAGCGCATATCAGTAGTTCCAAGGAGCATGTCAAGATTGGATCTACCTTTTGTGAAAGTCTCAAGATCTCGAGTTAAGCCAACGATTTTGATTTTCAGATTTTCATTGAGTCTAGCAAACATTTTCTTAACATTGTTTGAAACTTCAAGTTCAGTTTGGAGAAATCTGATTTGGGATTTAGAGTGTCTAAGCTCTTCAATCAGATCGCTCGAAGGCTGAGTGAGATTAGCTTCAAGCTGATCAACATCAGTCTTAAGCTGATTAGTTTGATTAGCGCTAGCATGGTCAGGCTGGCTAGTCAAATTATCAGCTTCTGCGATCTTGTATTTTCCTTTTAGATTTAGATATTTTAAAGAAACCTTGGTGTATTCTTTGAAAAGAGCATTATATAAATCTTGAAGATCAAGAGAGCTAATGTCAAGAGTTTTTACCTCATGATCAATTTCTGAACTGTCAGCTTCTGAACATTGATTAGGTTGAGATCCTTCAGCATTGTCTTGGGGATCACACTCTTCTCCTATTTTGGCCATTAAGCAAACAATGGCATTTCCTGGTGTTTCTTCTTCTGAGCTGGATGCTTCACTGTCACTCCATGTGGCTTTCATAGCTCTATCAAATCTTTCTTTCCGATATCTTTTCTTTAGCTTTGGGCAGTTAGCTTTGAAATGATCCGGGCTGTTACATTCAAAGCAGTTAGCTTCCAGTGTTTCCTTCTTAGCTTCAGGTCTGGGATTGTATGATTTCTTGAAGTCATTCCTGTATCTTCTTCCACCTTTCTTGTACATCTTCTGAAACTTTCGAGTCATGAGAGCTATTTCTTCTTCTGAGTTATCTGAATCACTCTCTTGATTGACAGTTTTTAGAGCTAGATCAGTTTTCTTCTTTTTATCGAAGACTGATTCTTTCCCTTTCTTAATTAGCTCGTGAGTGAACAGCGAACCCATTAGCTCGTCCAGGGAGTAATCTTTTAGATTTCTTGCTTCAAAGATGGCATCTACCTTGCTGTCCCATTTATCGGTAAGAGATCTTAGAACCTTTTTCACAAGTTCTTCTTCTCTTATGTTTTCCCCGAGACTCTTCATTCCATTTACAATATTTGAAAGGCGAGTGCTTAGCTCCTGAATAGATTCATTAGGTTGCATCTGGAACAGCTCATACTGTCTCTTTAGCATGTTGATTTTGGATTCTTTAACCTGATCTGTTCCTTCAAACGTGGTTTGAAGTTTTTCCCATGCTTCTTTTGCTGTTGAGCATCCTCGAATTCGATTATACTCGGTGGCATCTAATGCACAATGAATCATGTTGATAGCTTTGGCATTGAGCTGAACAGCTTTCCAATCTTCATCGGTGTACTCTTCTTCAGTCTTTTCTCTTCTAGTTCCATTAGATTCAGTAAGTGATGGAGGTGTGATTCCTTTCAAAATGATTCTCCAGCATTCAATGTCATAGGCCTGCACAAAATTTTTCATTCTATTTTTCCACCAATCATAGTTAGATCCATTAAAGAGTGGAGGTCTCGAAACTGAACTCCCTTCTGGTACCCCAGAAGCACTAGAAACGCCTGTTGAGCTAGTAGCCATTAGGATCACTTTGGCAAGCTGGAATATTAGCTTGAGCGAATATAACCTGCTTTGATACCAATTGTTGGGTCCAGCAGTAGCTCAAGAGGGGGGGGGGGGGGGGGGTGAATTGAGACTTAAAAACTTTTGCTTAAATATGTAAAGCTAATGGAATAGCTTCGTCCTGATGAATGTAAAGTCTTCACAAGCTAATCAAATATGGATCAGTTTGAGAGCTGCGTGATATAGACTTATGAAAACCTTTTTAACAGAGTATAAAAATAGAGATGATGTAAAGTTATGTTTAGTTTAAATGAAAAGCTTTCTTTCAAAAACAGTTTTAGATGAAGCTAAAGTAAAGCAGAAACTAAAGCATAAAACTGAACACCAGATTTTTATAGTGGTTCGGCAACCCTGCCTACATCCACTCCTTAAGGATCCCCATCCTTAAGTATTCCACTCTGAGATCTCTATTACGGGCTAGAGATAAAGCCAATAAGAATACAACCCTAGTTCTACCCAGAAGCTAGTCTGTAACTTACAAGCTGATTTGATAGCTTCAGCAAACTAATACCCTTTGAAGAATAAATCTGATTCTACCCAGAACCTATTCTATTCCTCACAAGATGATTACAGAAAGATGGTATGAACTCTCACTCAAACTATTCCTAGTTTTCTTTGAGATAAATCACCACGGATTGAAAGCTCTTGAGAGTGTGGAAACTTGATCTTTTTCACTTGATTTCCCACACCTTTGCAAATGGAGAAGAATGCCTTTTATAGACTCTAAGAATCTTCTAGAGAGTAGGGCTGAGTCACATCAGGATATTCCTTCAATTCTTATCCTCTATGCAAGGTGTACATGGTGACAAGAGGAGGAGCCTATTCTAGGCTGATCTGGCCAATCAGGTTGAGCTCAGGTTTGTTTGGTAGTGCTGGCAGCCTGATTGCAGTACAAGGTACACTGACAACCTGATAGTGCTGGGCTGGTATATTTCAAGCTGATTCCGAAAATACCCTCCTTCATTGTTGCTAGAGGAAAGATCAAGATGCTTCTAGAAATTGGGCCTTGCAATAATTCAATCAACACATTAGTGGGCTTTAGTTATCATCAAAACAAGGGATAAAAAATAAGGGCCTATAGCCAACAGTATTGAATTCTAATCTTTTTCAATCAATAAAAGCTCTCTTTTCTGTTAATAACCATAAAAATATTTAACCCGCTTCTAGCATATGACAGTATATATGTTAGAGAAACATAATTCAGTTGGTTTGCAATATCAACTTAACTTAATTTGTTCAGAAAATAATATATATATACACCATCAAACTAATAACCTACAGAGACATATAACTTTTTATATATATATTTTCATGTAATTTTTCCGCAGGCCGCAGCTGAACTTGGTGCAATTGGATTCGGTTTACCTAAGGATTCATTTACATCTCTAATGAAAGAGGTAAATTAATAATTTAACTGAACAATTTTATCTCAAATCTTGATGTATATATATATTGTACTATTTTGTCCCTAAGTTGCATTTTCATTTGTTTTTTTGTTTTTGTTATGGATTAAAAGGGACCACAGCTTCTTGGACCAACAGGGAGCGACCTAAGGCAACATAGTGAGGAAGGGACAGTGTTTGCAGGATACCATTATGATACTAACTTTTTATCCATCCATGGAAGAAGTAGGTTTCCTGGTCTCAACATATGGCTCAGGAATGGTCTCAAAATTCAGGTTCAGGTTCCTCCTGGATGCCTCTTCCTTCAGACCGGAAAGCAGGTATATATCTTCCCTATATAGCAAGATAAATTAACATATAAAAATTGATAAACATATCAGGATTAAGAAACTATGAAAGTTGTAGTCCAATATCACCAAAACAATTCATAAAAGGCAAAATAATTTTTCAGTTTTGATAATTTTATCAAATGTATCCCTAAAAGTTGGACATTCTAGTTCTTTAATTTCGAGAATTGTGAAAAATACTACAAACCCTTAAATTAAAACCTATATCTACAGATACATAATCTTCATTTTAAACTCACGTAAACCTTCATAGACTGAAATTAAAGATCAATTATGTAAAATAATCATACATGAAATCAAAAAAATTTAAAAATAAATTCAAAATATTGGGGCTTACCGGAATGTCCAAATTAATTTTTAGGGATATGGATGGTAAAATTGTCAAATTTGTGGATATTAAAAATTAGCTAGCCTTCGGTTTTTCGGTCAGTTCGGTTAACCACTAGTTAAAATCAAACCAAAACAAAAAACCATATTTTTTTATAATTTGAAACCAAACCAATCCATTTTAACCATTATAACCAAATCAAAATTAATTTCGGGTTAGTTTGGATCGGATTAATGGTTTGGTTCGGTTTTTGCTCACCCCTACCCATACCCACCCATTATATAAAAGGTATGGTTTATAAAAGGGTAGTTATTTGTTAAATGGGTAAAATCTTCCAACCCATTAAAATACAGGAAATTACACCCTATGTCTCAATATTTATAAAAGTATACGTTAGCGACTAAAAAAAAAAAAATTATATGCAGAAATCTCTCATTTTATTTTTCATCTTTTTATTTATACCTCAAAACATTTATAAGCCAATTTTACCCCTCATCAAGAGTTAATGAATGAAGGAATAGGTGGCGGTTGGACCAAAAATGGTCTGACCCGTCAGGAGATGGTGATCGGAGCGGCGGTCAACGGTGGTCGGACCGGCGGTGGACGGCGGTCATCGGTGGTCGGACCGGCGGTCATCGGTGGCGGTCGGCGGTGAACAGCGACGGTCGGCGGTCAACAGTGGTCTATGGTCGGCAGTCAACAGTGGTGAGTCGGTCAACTGTTCTGCTCAAATATTAAAGGAACTAAATAAAATGGCATTTTGCTCTTAGTGAGGTTTGAACCCATGACCTTCCCCCCTTTAGCTAAGAGCCTAATCACTGATGCAAAGTTTATTTGTTGCATCTGTTTACTCTTTATTATATATATAAATACTCTACAATAATTTATGAAAGTGCATGCAAACTAAATCTAAACCTATTGTAAACTTGTTGTCAACCTGAAATAAATTATATATAATTTTAAAATAACTTTTTTTCGGTAATATACTTATTATAAATTAATTTTTTTAACGCTAACTATACAAATGCAGATTATATTATAATATATATTTTAAAAGATTTACAATTTTTTATCAATTTTTTTTATTTTCTTTCAATTTTTTTAAATTTATTGAAACTTTTCTTTTATAATTTGACTAGTTTAAAAGATAAATTAAATGTCAATCGAAAATCAATTACAAATAAACTGACAATCAACCACATATCAACTAAATGTCAACCAAATATCAATAATATTTTGTTTTCCTTTTCCTTCTGCGATACATTTCAAAACAATTATTACTATTTTTTTAATATTGACTAACGTCGGTTTCTACTGTTTTGACAGGTTTGCTTAAATCTGTTGAAACTCTTATTTTATAATTTTCCAAATTTTAAATATCAAACAAATGTCAACAAAAGATCAATCAAATATTTTCATTATCTTTGACAACATTTATTTATTTAAATATTAGTTATTGTAATCTATTATCAATTACATATAAATTTGATCTTTACATGTAAAATGTTAATCGTGGTTGTCGGTTTACAATTCTGGTCAAATATTAAAAAAATTAAATAAAAATCATTTTTCTCTCAATGGAATTCGAACCCATTTCAAAACAATTATTACTATTTTTCCCTTTTAAATGTGGGCAAACGTTTACTTCTAATGTTTTGACGGGTTTGCTTTAATCAGTTGAATCACTTATTTAAAAAAAATCACATTTAAAAGTCATATAAATGTCAACAATAGATCAATCAAATGTCAACTTAAAATCAACTAAAAGTCAACTTAAAATCAACTAAATGTCAACCATAAATTAACCGAATGTCAACTAAATATTTAAATTATCTTCAACAAAATTTATTTATTTAGATATTATATATTTAAATATGTTATCAATTACATATAAATTTGAAATCAAATTAAATTTATCTTTACATGTATAAAGTCAACCGTGGAGTCGCCCGACATTTGTGGTACAACATTTAAAAGGTTAAATAAAATATCATTTTGCTTTGGTGGAATTGGAATTCAAAACTTCTTCCGTGACACATTTCAAAACTATTATTACTATTTTTAATATTGATAAGTGACGATTTATACTGTTTTGAAGAGTTCGCGTAAATTTATTGAAGCCATTATTTTATAATTTTATCAAATTCTAAAGATCAACTAAATGTCAACTAAAATTAACTAAATGTCAACCGTAAATCAACTAAATGTCAACCGTAAATCAACTAAATGTCAACCGCAAATCAACTAAATGTCAACCGTAAATCAATTTAATGTCAACCGAAGATCAACCAAATATTTTTATTATCTTTAATGAAATTTATTTATTTAAATATTAATTAGTGAATTTTTTTTATCAATTTCATATAAATTTGAAATCAAATTAAATTTTATCTACATGTAAAATATCAAATCAAATTTATTACTATTTTTTATTTCTTAATGTTGACAAGTGACGATTTTTACTGTTTTGAAGAGTTCGCTTAAATTTGTTAAAGCCATTATTTTATAATTTTACCAAATTTTAAAGATAAATTAAATGTCAACTAAAATCAACTAAATGTCAACCGTAAATCAACTAAATGTTAACCGCAAATCAACCAAATATTTTCATTATCTTTAATGAAATTTATTTATTTAAATATTAATTACTGTATTAATTCCATATAAATTTGAAATCAAATTAAATTTAACATCTACATGTAAAATATCAAATCAAATTTAATATCTACATGTAAATGATAAACCAAATTTCAATAAAGATCAGTTGAATGTCAACCAAATTTCAATCTAATGTCATCTGAAGATCAACCAAATGTATTTTATAAGGGTGTGTATATATTTTATATATAGTGAAAGCTAACAACATCCGGAGGTGGCCGACGGCTGCATAGCGGGGTCGCCGGAAGTTAGCTGGAGGTGTCCGGAGTGTGAATGGTGGCTGCTCGGAGATGGTCGGAGGGTCGACGGAAGTTACCCGGAAGTGGCTATGGCCGGAGGGTCGACGTAAGGTTGCCGAAGGGTGGATGGTGGGTGCCTGGAGTAATCAAAATGTATATGAAGGGTCGTCGGAAAACTGCCCAGCAAGTCGCCGGAAAACTGTCCAGAAAGTCGCCGAAAAACTGCACGGAAAGTCGCCGGAAAACTGCCCATAAAATCGCCGGAAAACTGCCTGGAAAGTTGCTGGAAAACTGTCCGGAAAGTCGCCGGAAAACTGTTCGAAAAGTCGCTGGAGAACTGCCCGGAAAGTCGCCGGAAAACTGTCCGGCCGGAAAACTGCCTGAAAACTCCCCGAAAAGTTGCTGGAAAACTGTCCGAAAAGTCACCGGAAACTGCCTGAATAGTTGCCGAAAAGTTGTCTGAAAGTCGCCGTAAAACTGCCCGGAAAAGTCACCGGAAGTTGGCCGGAAATTGGTCGGCCGGCGGTGGTCGGCTGGAGATGGTTGCCCGACGGTGGTTGGTTAGTGGGCTGGTCAAACCAAAAGGTATATTGTATATGAGGATAATATTTGTCTTTTTCTTAAAGCCTAATTACTTAAAAAAATCACACCTTATAACATTTTTTCGTTTATACCCTCACGTAGGAAAAAGTTAATTTATACCTTTTTTTTTATTTTTCATTTTCATCTCTACCCTAATATTTAGATTTTTGACAATTAAATTAATTAAAGGATGAAAACATTATAAATGATTAATAATATTAATTTTTAATTGGAATATAAGCTAAATATAAGGATCATTTTGAATATTTTTCCAAATAAAAAGAAGTCAAATTAGCTATTTAGGGTAGAGACGAAAATGAAAAATTAAAAAAAAGGTACAAATGGACTTTTTCCTATGTCAGGGTATAAACGAATAAATGTTATAAGATGAAGGTTTTTTAAGTAAAAGGCCTTTTCTTAATAAAAATATGCCTATTTTATGTTTTGTGGTATTTTTAAAAACTTTTTTTTTTGAGATATATTTGCATACAAATAAATGGTGAGGTATAAATGAATGGAAAGGTATATTTTAATGAATTTGTGTACTTAGCCCATTAAAATAAGGGTAATAAAAGGGTTTGACACGGGTACCCACATTCTACCCATAATGATCCAATAGGCAAAATTGGTTGAATGACACATGTCAATTTAAGAGTATTTGAGTTTTTTTAGAATATCAAATAAATTTTAAATTTCAAAAATAATATTCAAAAATCGTAATGAACCAAACTATTTTTTCTCGGAAAATATTTTTTTTCAGAAAATAATTTTTTTTAGGAAATATTTTTTTTTCAGAAAATAATTTTTCCAAAAAATACTTTTTTTTCCAGAAAAAACTTTTTTGTTGGAATTTTTTTCGGAAAATACTTTTTTGCAGAAAGTATTTTTTTCCGGAACATATTCGCTCTAAAAATTTCTCTCTAAAATTTATTAATTCTCACAAGATGTACAATTAAAATGTTATATAATTGAAATTTTAATAAGTCAATTTTTAACATTATACATATAAAATGGATTAATGGGTGGGTTAGGGTCATATAGAGTTAGAAGGGTATGGGCACCTATATAAAATTAAAACGGGTCATAAATGTGTAGATTATCCATTTATAACCTTACCCATTTAAACCCAACCCAAACCCACCCATTTGCCACCTCATAGTTATGGATAGAAGCCTTTATTTTGACTTGATTTGTTTTCTCAAAAATTTTGACTTGATGAATATTGAACAACATATATAGTAAAAATTGTTTTATTCTGGCTGAATTTATATGGTTTTGACTGCAGATAGAATGGTTAACTGGAGGAGAATGCATGGCCGGTATGCATGAAGTTGTGGTCACTGATAGAACAAAACAAGCAATCAAAAAGGCTTCCCAGCAGAATCGCAGCTTATGGCAACTTTCCAAATAGAATATAAACCGAATATTTGGATGTTTGGTTTGCTTTTAACCTTAAAAAGAAATCAATTAGGTTTAAATATAAACCGAACCAAAAATAACCAAACAAAGTTACACTTTCTCATAAATTCGGTTTGCTTTAATTTTTTAAAAATAGGAAATTTCGGTTCGGTTTGGTTTTGACCGAATGCCGTATAATTTGAACTCGAAACCTTTGTTATTTGGGTTTTATCTTCTATTTAATTTAACAGATTTGGGTTTGATTATTTTGTGATTTGCAGCTATTTTCAAACATTCCATCGGATGCTGTGTTGAAGCCGTTGGGGCACTTTGCAGAATCACCACTCGCTGGGAATTATCCGCCTTTGTTAGAAGGAGAGTTTATGGAAAAAGAGCTCTCAGCAATCAACCTAAATGCAAAAATAGGGGCTTGATCAGTATAATTAAGCCTCTAGCATCTTTTAACTGGTAAACCCTAAGCACGTTCTACAATAAATATGGGGTTTACTGTAATGACGTGGTAGACTCGGTCTACCTAAGAATTTCTCGTATGTAATGTTAATGTTTCAGCATCTTTGATTCGGTAACGTAATGAACTTAATCTTAGATTTTTTTATGTAATGAACTTAATTTCCTACTCTTTTGTTTATTTGCGTACGTGTTTGCTATATATATTGAGAGTTTGATTGTTAGGCCACACAAACATGTTGTGTTTTATCTCAAGGTATGAGTTATTCTTGTAGTTTCACGCCACATTTTGAAGTAGCAAAAAAGAAGTTAAAATTATGTTTTTAATTTTTTTAATGAAAGGTAGACCTATAATTTTAAGTTAGTTGTTAGTGGAGAGTAGCAAGAGTCAGTATGCATTTTTCAAATTTAAAGCACGGCCTGGGGAAAATCGGGAGTTCGAACCCCGACTTCATGCAATGAAAGGACTTGACTATTAGACCTTCATATGCAAGTTAAAATTACTTATTTGAGCTAAATAGGATGTACGCATGAAAAATTGAACCAAATCGAATATTCATCCAAAATGCTTTGGCTTTAAAAATTGTTGACACAATTATCAACTTCAACAAAAATAAACATATTCTCGCTTAATTTGGGTAAACCGAACTACAAAATTGACTCCAAAAATCAATCAATACGGCTGGTTATTTTAGAAATCTTACAAAATCGATTCAGTTGAGCCAATTTTAAAAAAATTTAAAATTTCAGTTTGACTGATTTAGTTTGAACATAATGCATACACTAGAACTAATTCCGCTCACAGTTAGCGAGTCATATCTATTCAATATTAAATATTCTCTTATTTAATTTTCTTAGATGGGGCAATAATGAATATACATAAATGTTAGGAAGAGGATAGATAATCATGCAAATGAAACGAAACAACTATAACATAAGCACACAAAACGTAGAAGCCTAGAATTATCCACACAAAAAAGATCCAAACCAGAAATAAAATAAAAAATGCATGATCATACAGCCTTCATTAGTTAGGAACACAATGCATGGTGCATGGCATGCAGCCAATGAAATCACGAGCTAGCTATATATAAATACATGCAAAACATAACTTATTCAATACCAATCTTTTCTACTAATAACAAAAAATAACATTAATTAAGTATCAAAGATGAAGGTGACAATTTTAGTAGTAATGTTGGTGGCGGTGACAGGCTTATTACAAGTCGAAGCTCATCCATGCGGAAGCACATTTTTCTCAGCACTGGTTCAGTTGATACCATGCAGAGCTGCGGTGGCTCCTTTTAGCCCGATTCCGCCGAGTGATACGTGCTGTAACGCTGTTAAGACTCTCGGCCAACCTTGCCTCTGTGTTCTCGTCAATGGCCCTCCTATCTCTGGTGTTGATCGGAACATGGCGTTGCAGCTTCCTGACAAGTGCATTGCCAACTTTGAACCATGTAATATACCTACAAACCTTTACTTTTCAGCCTATAATTTATTTCTTCTTTTTTAGCTATTATGTTGGTATTTGAATCGGGTAGCTCATGACAAGTTGACATGAAATTCATAGATAATGCCACTTTTAAAGAGTAGTAGCATTTCCTCTATCTTCTATTCCTACATGAATACGACTTGGAGAGTGCATTCGGTTCAATTCGGCTTAATTTAAACCGAATTAAGATGAATTGGACTTTTTAATTTTTTTTTTGCAATTAGATATAATTGAAACTTTTAAAATAATTAAAACTTTTAAACTGAAATAGTTGTTTCAGTTAAATGTTTTTGTTTGATTAACATTAAAATTTATGTTTACAACTGAACCGACTAAAAAACTTTGTTTTTATAAATCAAACAGAATCAAACCAAATTTATCAGTTTACTTGGCGTATTTTATTTTGTTTGGTTTTTGCACACCCCTATGTACCAATAAGGATGAAAAATTCACTTTAATTCAAGATCATTATCAATTAAAGTAGTCTTGCAATTGGGTATTTTTCCTAGTGTGAAAACATCAAGAATTGTAATTTTAACATTAAATCAGGTAAAATTAACAAGAAATAAATGACTGTTTAGATTCAAAAAAAGATGACTTTTTAATTTGATCTTTTTTTTCTCATTTCCCCACAAATTAACACATTTTTCTTTTGTTTCAAATTTGTGCAGGTGAAATTACAAAGAAGTGAGAGTTGGGGATAAATATGAGAAGACCTACTTGGGTTCATTTTCTTAATTAGAATTTAATAATAGTATTATAATGCTTGAATAATTGTAAGAGTATAATTGCTAAAAATAATATATTGAAAATGAGTTATTTAAGCTTTCAGCTGTTTACCCTTTTTATGTTAATCTTAATTTCTGCTCCCTATGAATGTGATGACTTTTCTTATTATTAATTAGTCGTAAGATTTTATTTTTCCTTATTTTCTCAATTCACACTACAAGGAATTCTGTATTTGGCAACATATTCTTTTGCAGCTAATTTTTTTTTGCTGCTAAAAAATATTTTACAGCATTGATTTTGAAAGTTGTTGCCATTAGTTAAGTTATAACAGCATTTTACAGCAAATTTTATTACCAATTACTTAAGGCAACGTTTTATTAGCAGCAATATGACACAATTTTTTTTTTGTTGCTATGTTAATAGTAACAATTTTAGTATTACTAGCAGCAAAAATGTTTGCTGCTAATTCTATTATTTCTTATAGTGTGAAGAAATGTCATTTACTTTATTAAAAGAAAATCATTTATCAATCAAATTACATATATATACTAGTACGGAACCCTTGCAATGTTTCAGGTAGGACTGTTTTTGAATTATATTTTTAATAATATTTTAAATTTATTTTTATTTTAATTGTGTAGTACTAATAAAACAACAAATAATGATGCTGATATAGAGCACATTTTTTAAATTTTAAAATATTGTACTTTTTAGAATATATTTTTTTAATAGGAGGATTAAATTTGTGAGAATAATTTTTTTTAAATATTTTTCTAACTCTAGAAAAGCGAGAAACTACTAGGTAGATTCAGTCCACCACATAATCTATGGACTAAACCTATCACATTATAACACGTCATTAATATAGTGACAATATCGTAATATTACTATTAAAAAGTGTAAAAAAGTTATAAAACAATAGTTCTACTATTTTAATGACACGTCATAATATAATAGACTAGTACATGAATGACGTGATAGACTGAGTTAACCTAATAATCTCTCAGCTATCGATAATAATAATTAGAACAAAACTTTCCTGCTGCCTATGCAGCAAGAAACTCCTACAACATGGCATGTGGCAGCCTTTTATTGACTGCTACACATGCCTCCTCCTTTTCCATAGAATGTTCAATTAGCCCATTTAATATTGGTTAATTAACCATATTAGATCTTATAATTTATTTGTTTTATTGTTTAACTAATTCAAATATTTTTTTTTGTTTTATAAAATTTAAAAAGTTTTTTCGTTCTTTTCTCCATGCTACCGCCTAAACATGCCAATCATTTAAACATTGGAATACAAAACTTATAGAAAGCTCCACTATATGTATAATATAATTGATGTGAATGATATTTTTCTATGATGTTTTCCTAATTTTAGTGTACAATATAATTTATATGAATTATACAAAAAGAACAAAAAGCATAATAGATAAATTTTATCTGGTTATATTTTATTATTGTTAAAAGAATTATTATATAAATACATTAAATTTTTAATTAACAAAATTACAAAATAATATATAATACTTCCTTTGTTTTTTTACTATCTATTTATCTATAAATACTTGTCCTTTTAAAATTTAAAGATGATTTTAACAAATTTTTTTTAAATTTGCCCTTTTTAATACTTTCTTTGTTTCAAAATGATAGTCTGGAAGAAAATACAGTTATCTGAAAAAATTATTAAATTGGTTAAAATTTCAATATTATACTTTGATTTTTTTTTTGGATATATAAATAATACATTAATGACGATTTTTTTATTATTGGTGTAAAATTCTATGTTGGAATATGAATTAACTAATATTTAGGAATAATTATGCATATTTATTAGAGAATAAAGAAGACTTTTAATTTTAAATTTTTTTACTAAAAATAAACGGTAATATGTAATTTTAAACGCCAAAAATAATAAGGTAGTCTATCAATTCGAGACGGAGGGATTAAATAATTTCATGATTTAATTTATATAACGTTTATTAACTAATAATTTAATTAATAATTATATCAATCTTTGTATTTATAAGTTAAAATAAAAATAATACTTTATTAATATATACAATTTTAACTGAATGAATAAAAAATGAAGGATGTAATAGTTAAAATGGTCAAGTAACCCACATTAAACCATCTAATTGACCATTTAATTAGAGAGTCAAGGAGGCATGTGCAGCAGCCAATAAAAGGCTGCCACATATCAAGTTGCAGGAATTCCTATTGCCTAAACAATAGAAATTTTTTATTCTAAAATAATAGTCCACTTGTTCGAATTTCATCTCTCTTCACCCAATGTGAATAAATGCAATTAAAAGAAAGAAACACTCAAATTAGAAGAACTAATCAACCAAACTTTAAAGGTCTAATTATTTAAAAAATCCCACCTTATAACATTTTTTTGTTTTATACCCTCATGTAAAAAAAAGTTCACTTGTATTCTTTTTTTGATTTTTCGTTTTCATCTCTACTCTAAAATTTAAATTTTTGACAATTAAATTAGTTAAAGGATGAAAATATTATAAATGATTAATAATATTAATGTTTAATTAGAATATAAGCTAAATATAAAAGATCATTTTGAATATTTTTCCAAATGAAAAGAGGTCAAATTAGCTCTCTAGGATAAAGACGAAAATAAAAAAATCAAAAAAATAATATAAATGAACTTTTTTTTAGGTTAGGGTATAAACAAATAAATGTTATAAGGTGGGAATTTTTTAAGTAATTAGGCCAACTTTAAAACAGCAGTGTTTCAATAAACTCATTTGCTTCACATAAATGACAAGTATAAGAAATGTTGCCATATCCATATCTCATTTCTTCACACAAATGACAAGTATAAGAAATTTTCCCCTAATCTTTTACAGCTCTTGCAGTAGAATATGCTGCTAAGACCGCCAAAAAGTCTACTCAAATATCTTCAGTTTCAGTTTTTTTTCATTTTCTCAAATAACATCTGCCCAGTTTCGGCAATACTATATTTCTTATGGTGTTCTATCAAACACCTGATGTGCATCCCTTGAATTTTCTCCTAACCCTTCATTTATGCCAATGAGCTTCCTCGAGTCTTTCTATCAAACACAATTAGAGTTTAGTCACGTTTTCTCAATTTAATCACGTTTTTACAAATTTCAATTATATTTATTGATGTGTAAGTCATCTTTAACCAATGAATGAGTGACACATCAGCACCGTGTATGAATTTATAAAAAAAATGAAAAATGGTGTATGTTTATGAGAAGTTTTAAAGAACGTGATTAAATTGAGAAAATGTGTAACATTGGTGAAGTTTTATGACATTAACCCATATTATTATAAATAATACATTAACAGATCATATTATTAATCACTATATTAATTAACCATGTGCATCACATCTATATTAAAAGTAGATAAGAATATATTGTTACAAATAGATTTACGACCATACATAACTAAACGAGTTTATTCGTGAACTGTATACGAGCTCGTTCACGAACTCTTAACCGAGCTCGTTCACGAACTCTTATTCGAGCTATTTGTGAACGAAAACGAGCCGAACACTATTATGTTTATGTTCGTCTTGTTTATTTTAGCGAACATAAAATCAAACTCGAGCTCGGTTCATTTAGCATACGAACGAACATGAACCGAGATCTTACAACACCAAGCTGCTCGCGAACGGCTCAGTTCGTTTACACCCCTACTTTCAGTACTTAGAAGTGCGCGCCGCCTTTGCATCTTCCGCACTAATGGAAACCTCTAAAACCTTTAAGGGATCTCTTAGATTAATTGGATTTAAAAAAAGAGACATCTTTCAGTGAAACGACGTTGCGGTGGATGATAATTTTTGTGGAATGTGGTGGCGTTTTAGGCAATGAGAGAAAAAGAAGCCAAATTGAAATAGTAAAAAAAGGGTAATGTCATAAAAATTCACCAAATTTACACGGTTTTTCATTTTAATCATACAGTTTAAATTTTCTCATTTTCATGCACGAACTATCACTTTTTCTCAAATTCATGCACGGTGCTGAGGTGTCATGGCTTCATTGGTGTATTTCGCTGAGGTGGAGTTCATTTTACACCAATGAATGAATACCACCGCAGCACCGTGAATTAATTTGAGAAAAAGTGGTAATTCGTGCATGAAAATGAGAAAGTTTAAATTGCATGATTAAAATGACAAAACGTGTAAAATTCGTGATTTTTTTTAACATTAACCCCAAAAAAATAGAGTAAACATTTTTCGGAATCAAGAACAGAGAAACCACAAAAAATTCAATAAATAGAAGAAAATTTGTGCATTAAAGAAAGATATGAAAAATGTAAAGAAAAAGAGAAAGAGGAAGATAAGTGAGAGACAGAGAGAAAGATAAGCAGAAGATAAGATCGAACAAAAAAAAAGATATTTGAAAAAACAAATGAGACAAATAATACAGAAGAAATTGTTTGATTTGAAAAAGGCAAAATTGCCAAAACACTGTTACTTCTAAAGTGATTTTGACTCAGTTTTATACTATAGTAATATATATGTGTGAATCGACGTCAGATTATATTATTATGTACAATTTTATGGTAAAAACCGTAGTCTGATAAAAAATATTAAGGAAAAATGTAATGTGAATAAAAAGTACGTAAATTACTCTAAAATGCCCTATAAATATAATAATTAACAGTCTGGTATTTTTTGTTTGAAAATCAAACGACTTGTTATCTCATTTTTAATTCCGTTAACAATTAGGGGCTTCTGTTAGTTTCGTTAATAATTTGATATTCAGTTTCACATGATTTGGTACCTCACTTTCAAATATTTTAACAATTTAACACGTCACTATTAATTATATTAACGATTTGGTATTTCATTTTCAAACGGCTTGATATCTCACTTTTAATTCCGTTAACTGTTTGATATCAAGATTTAATATAAGGTTGTAATTGTTTGCAAAATTAAAAATGAATTATCAAATCGTTTGAATTTCAAACAGAATGTACCAAATTGTAAATTATAAAATATGTGAAGAGTCTCACAGTAATTTGATCAAAATTAAAACATAGAGTTCAATAAGTTTTCGTTTGTAGAATATTTTTTCCTTATAGTTCAATCAATATGATATGTATAACATAAGAGAGAATTCAACAAATCGATAGCATTTGGGATGTAAATTCCTTAATTTACAAAGCAAATTGATATAACATTATATATGATAAACAATTAAAATTAGTAAATTGGACTGTTTTCATTTCCGCAAAAAGAAAACAGAACATCAAATTAATTGGTTATTCAATACAACTGAATATTGCAAATTAAGATTAATTGAACTCAATATCTGATTAAATGTTCAACTTAAAAATGGCAAATGTCTGTAACAATTTGTTACAATTGAGGATTCAAAACCGATTGACGTTCAACGTGAGTCAAACAGTTTAGGGTCTGATCCAAAGCAAGTGATGACTGTTTGAGAGGATGGAATCGGTCAATCACGATTGGATGTTGCGTTTGATAATAGGTAGGGTGAATGCTATTCAGGAAATTCTACACGATAAGAATTTCCTGTTAGAGAAAAAGATTGTGGTACAGAAGGTATCTTTGATGGCGGGCAATCTCATTATGCTCACATTTGATTCGATCATTAATGTAGAGAATTTTATTGTGAATGCTGGTCCAACTCTCTCGAATTTTTTTCAATCCTTTGCTTGGGCGGAAGTTTATCAACACTTTTTTGAGACTTGCATGGGTATCAGTGACTGGAATCCCCTTTATGCATTGGAACTCAAAAATCTTTGAAATTATTGGGGACTCGTTGGGAGAAACGATCAATGTTCATCCGATGGTAGAGGAAAGGGAACGTTTGGACTCAGGACTTGTTTTGATTTCCACTTCTTGCAAGTTCATCCACCAGTCCATTACTTTGCAGCTTGGGAGGAGACCTTCGCAGTTTTTACGATAGAAACATTTGAACAAGTTTGGTTTGCAGACACAAATTGTTCTTAGTACTCAAGGAGGTCTGGAGGAGAAGAGGTATCCCAAAATTTAAAAAACAGTTCAGATGATGGGTTCCATTCTTCGATTAAGGGTGTCAATTTGCTGAATTTCTTCAATACAGTAGTACCGAATTCATTAATATAGGAGGATAATAGAGGATATTGATCGGTGAATTCTGCAAGTATACAGAATCAATTGTAGCAAGTAATACTCGGAGTAGCGAGGTCGAATCCACGAGGACGAACTCTTTAAACTGCTATTTGAATTAACTTTTGTTTAAGTAACCGTTCTGTTAATTTTAGTTGGGTTTGAAAACAACTATGTAGTAGACAAAAATTAAAAGAATATTTGAGAATAAAATATCAAGATTTGGAATAACTAGGATTTCAGGTTTCACCATAGTTTGAGGGGGAAATTCCATCACATCTAATATTACATCTCAAAAGCTTTTTCATGACAATTATTTCTAAAATATGTTTGTTCCCTCTCGAGACACAAACTTGTGTTTAAATGACTCTGTATATTTCTCAATTACCATGTTAATCATTTAAACCCATTAAGTTAAACAATTAGCGCCATCATAATTTCTTAGACATATATCTATTCTTAAGTAAATTGTGTTTAATCTCTAGATCCAAATTCATGCTTCACCGCTAAGTCCTTCACATGAATTCTAGGATAAAAACATTAAGTTGATCAATCTTAACATTCATGATCATCACAAGAGAATAAAAAAAAACCTTGTTTAAAACATTATGAGATGTAATACAAAATAATCAAGAATTTTTCCCAAACTAGGCTACATCCCTAATCCTAGTTTAGGGGTTTAGCAATCCATTGTTATATTGAAAATAACAATAGAATTGTTATTCCTCAAGAACATGAAATACAAGAAGAGAAAATAGAAAATGGTCGAGAGGATTTATGAATACAAAGAAGTGTGAAAATGTCTATCTAAAAGTGTTCCCTTTCTTCTCCAAATGAAGCCTATTTATAGCGTAGCTAGGAATGTTCCCCAAGGCATGCATTTACTTAGTCTCATAAAGAGATGGAGTAAGGATCAAGGTTGACATCTTCTATTTCCATATATAGCTTGAGTGATGCCCAAGTTTATCCTTCCTTCCATAATGAGCTTGATTTTGAGATCTTTTCTTGTGTGTTGGTCAAGAAAAATCTCTCTTGAGTGTGGTGCAAGGATACACTTGATATGGAAGGCGTTTGAGTGCTCATCAAGGCTTTCGAAACCTTCTGGAATGGCGAAAATGCAAATTTTTCAGGTCTAGGCCGGTTTTGGGCCGGCCCGGAGGTCGTGGGCCGGCTAAGGGCCGGCCAAGGGGCTGTATGTACTCATTCCACCGACTCTGGGAAATTTGATCCTTGGTTCGCATGAGTTCCGTCTTGGAGGACGATTATGAGCTGGTTCGAGTCCGAATTTGGACTTGGTATCTTCATGAAAGTTGTAGGTCTATCTCTTATCTTTCCATGACATGTTTAATCACATCATATGGATATTTCTAACTTCAGATATGATCCGAATACGGATGTATGTCCGAAATTTCAGCTTTTCGATTCAAACTTTCAGAGACTGATTTAGCGGCCACTTTGCTTCCGTTTAGACTTAATTCTCCATTATTCTTCTTCTTGGACTTGATAGAATCAATTCGGCTTGACTTTCACTTCATTTATGCTCTATTTATTCAGTTAAACCCCAAAAATGCTAAGTATTTACATTTTAAATTAAAAACTACAAAAGGTAAAAGTGAGTATAAAGCTCTCTATTTTACGCAATAAGAGACTAAAATATACAATACAAATGATCTTAAACTAACGTAAAATAGAGACTTATCAGATATTTTGATGAGCAGTAATTGGGAGGTCCTATATGGTCAGATATTCAAGATGATAATTTAATTTTAACTCCGAAGTCAGATGGGAATTTTTATGTAGCTGAGAATAATATCGTGAACTATTGCATAGGATATTATAAATTGTTTTCACAGGCAAAATAATCAGACGTCTCTTCCATAGAAATCTCAGAGTTGCAGCGGTGGTTAATTTAATGGATAATTCAGTTTCAGTCCTGAAATCTGTTGGGTTGACAGAGCGGGCTCTCGTTTAGTCAATTGATGGTACAACATCAGATTTGACTGAGAAACAAAGAGAAGTGGATTTGGAGAATGCAAGTCTGAACTTAAAAGATGATTCAAAGGAGGTTAATATTGAATTACCTACTGAAGTTAGGCTTAAATCAGCATGTAGGTCTTTGAAGAAGCTGAATGTGCTAGGTGCGATTACGAGCTGCTCCGTTTCTCAAGTGGAAGAAGTGAGGGAAATTTCAGACGCTAACATGGAAAATATGAACCGCTTAAACAGCAAGAGCTGTGATAAAATTTATGCAGTTACTCTAGATGATGAGGCAAGCAAAATGTGGAAACTTGGATACGATTTGGGGATTTTTGATCGAAAATCAAAATCAGCAATAGTGTCGAAGTTGGAGGAGAAATTGTCTTTGAAAGACAATAAATAGTAACGTTTTTTCCTTTTCAATGTTTTTTTAGTTATTATGTCTTTGCTGTTATCTTCTGTTTCTTGGAATTGTTGGGGTGATCTGTCTTCAATAGGAAGCAGAATTTTATTAGAAGCATGGTTTCTACTCATAACCTCTCATTTATTGGTTTAATTGAGTCGAAAAAAGAGGTTGTGAATGATTTTTTTGTTAATAAGATATGGCCTAACTTGGATTATAAGTTTGATTGTATCCCCTCTATTGGCGCTTCTGGTGGTCTGTTGGTTACCTGAAATACTATTTTGCTCCGTAATGTTATGATTATATAAGGGCATCGGTGAATTGTTATGGATTTTGTTTTTGAGACATGTCCTTGCCGTCACATTATGATCTATGCGAGTAACGTTGCTTCAGAAAGGTGTTGTTTTGGCGGCAATTAAATGATTTTTTAAATTTCATGGGTACGATCTTCATAAGTCGTGATTTTAATGAAACGTCGCGTCCAAAGGAGAGATTAAATGCGATGGATTTCACCCCCTCCATGTTGGCGTTGCGGGATTTGATTAACAATGCTGAGATGCTTGATCTTCCACTTCAGGGTAGGACGTTTACTTGGCAAAATTCATATTCAAGATCTCGAATTGATAGGTGTTTAGTTTCGGCTTCAGTCAGTGCGTTATGGACTAGGATGTCATTATCGGCATTACCTAGAGGACAATCTAACCATGTCCCGATTTGTTTTAAATCTGATAAGGTTGTTGATTGAGCCCATAGCCTTTTCAGTCTATTGATGCGTGGTGGAAACATGAGGAGTTTAAAAGATTTGGTAAAGAGAGCTGGAATGACATTTGTTTGACTTCTTCGAATCTCATTCAGAGATTAAAAGAGTTGAGGCTTCGAATCAAAACATGGAACTCGGAGGTGTTTGGCGATCAAGCTAAACATATCAAAGAACTGTCGAAGAAGATTTTGATGAAGCATATTGCAGGGATGCAGGTATTATATATGAAGAGGAGAAGCAGGAGTTGTCTAGTCTCAGAGAGGAGCTGTGAACAGCTGAGAAGTGGTTCAAATCTCTTTGAGTTCAGAAATCAAGATAAAAATGGAATACTGCATGTGATAGAAATACAAAGTTTTTCCACAGCATGGCTTCAGTTCACTATAGAAACAATTTTATTTCTTCGATCCAATTTGAAGATTTCATTTATACAGAGCCTAAGGATATCATATTTTATATTAGAGAGTTCTATAAGAGTTTATATAGTAGAGGGGACTGCATCCGGTTTGATATTACAGGTCTGCGATGTAGCCGTTTGTTACCGGCAAAGAGTGATTCGTAGGTCACGACATTCTCAGAGGTGGAAATTTTTGTTGCTATCTGTTATTGTGGGGAGAAGAAAGCTCCAATGTCTGATGGGTTTATCTTTTGTTTTTACAAGAAAGTTTGGCCTTTTATGAAAGATGTGTTTAATGAATTTTTTTTTCCAAATTTTTCCAAATTCAATATCTTACCGAAGGGTATTAACACATCCTTTATGGTTCTTGTTCCCAAGGTGGCAGGTTCAGCCAATATAAAGGATTATAGACCTATTGGTCTTGTTAACGGTTTCTTCAAATTATTATCGAAGACTCTTTCGAGGACGTTAGCACCGCTGATGTCCAAAGTAGTGTCTGAAAATCAACACGCTTTTCTTAAAGGTATGAAGTACTCAGGAGTGCTCTATGATTGCCAATGAGTTAGTCCATTCAGCTTCGAGGAATAAAGTGAAATTGCTTGTTCTAAAACTTGATTTCCAGAAGGCTTTTGATAGCATTGATTGGAGTTACTTGTTATCTGTTATGAGTTGTATGAAGTTTCCTGTAAAAAAATGGTTAGAGTGGATATCCCGTTGTTTCTCATCCAGCACTACATCAGTTATGGTTAATGGCAGTCCTGTAGACCCTATTAGCTTGCAGGGGGGGTGCGTCAAAGAGACCCTATTTCTCTGTGTCTATTTGTCATAGCGGTGGAGGGTTTGAAGCGCTTGCTTGATAGATCTATGGAATTGGGGCTAACTCATAGATTTTCTTATGCTGACAATCAGGATCCTATCTCGATTCTTCAATTCATGGATGATACCATTTTATATGTTCCTTATGACATTGATTATCTGAAGAATTTGACTCGTATTGTTAGATGTTTTGAGCTAATCTCGGGTCTTACTATCAACTTTCATAAGAGATCTATTATGGGAATTTATACTAGCGAGATGCATTTATTGATAGCTGGGGAGGTAGTTGGTTGCAGGATTGATGCATTTGCGATAAGTACTTGGTTTTGCCTTTAGCCAGAAAAATACACTTTTCGGGTGCTTGGGATCATGTGGTGGAGCGTTTCAAGTCGTGTTTGGCTTTATGGAAAGGGACTTTACTTTCTCCTGCAGGCAGGTTATTTCTTATCAAATCTGTGCTTTTTAGTGTTCCCGTGTATTTTATGTCTAATTTTAGTATGCCGCGAGCAATTCAGTCTCAACTAGAGTCATACCTTATGCGTTTTCTATGGAAAGGAGATGTTTATTCTCGGGTTATTAGTAAAATCTCGTTGAGGGTGGTTTGCCAAGATTTTAAAAGTGGTGGGTTAGGTATTTATAGTTTGTTAGTTATAAATCAAAGTTTGTTGTTTAAATGGATTTGGAAGTTGAGGGTTAGTAACAAAAATTCTCTTTGGTTTAAAGTCATTTTGAGTTGCTCTAATGGGGTTGATTGGGATTTTCTAAATAACGAGGATATTAAAAAGTTGTCGTTTATTTGGAAAAACATTAGAAGAACCTGTTGCATTGAACAAAGAGTTTGGTCAATTTTTGTTACGAATATAAATATCAAGGTTGGTAAGGGAGATTCTATCTCGCTTTGGCATGATTCTTGGACGAATGATGGACTGGATGTTTTATTCCCTCAGATTTTTCAACTCTCAAACCAAAAGCATGCTTCTATTAATGTTATTTGGAATGAGGGGTGGCGTTGGAGGCGGCATTTAAGAGGTAGCAAACTGTTGTTGTTTATTAATTTACAGGCAGCTTTTAATGTTTTAGTGCCTAGGTTAGAAAGGTTGGATGAGGTTATTTGGAATGATAAAACAGGCATTTACTCTCCGAGTGCTTTGTGCAAGCTATTTTCAACTAACAATAGGGCTACAGTTCCAATGGATCATCACCACAATGGTGAGGTTAGAACAACTTCAACAGCTGCTAGGCGAGAAGTGAATCAGCAGCTGGGTTCAGTTATGGGAGAGCAGATTGAGATGCTAAAGGGACGGCAATAACAATTTCAAAATGGGATGGTACTATTTGTGAGATTGGTAGGCGAGAAATTAATAATGACAAGTCAGGTGCTCAAATGGATTTGGCTATGGATGTAGGTGATATTTATGCAATTAATGGGGTAATTTATAATCCTTATTTAATTGTGTGGAAATCTCAAGCTCCATCTCGAGTGGAGTTTTTTCTTTGGTCAGCCGTTCATAACCAACTCCCTTCTCCTAATTTTCTAGCAAACCGTAATATTATTTCTTAGACAATTCTCTTTGTTCTATTTGTGGAATAGTGGAAATCAGGACCATATTTTAATTCATTGCGATTTCGCTAGAAATATTTGGTGTAATGTTTTGTAGAGAATGGGTGTATCTTGGTGTCTTTCGATTTCTTTTGTGGAGTTCTTGTGGCAATGTCGTGAAATTATGCCTATGGGACCTTATTCGAGATTATGGAGACTGTTGTGGTTTATTATGGTTTGGGAAATCTGAAAGTGTCGAAACGAGAGGAATTTTTAAAATATGGAGAAGAACATACAATTATCTTTCATTGTTTTCTCACTCGGTGTTTCTCTTTAAATCTTGTAATAGAGAGTTTGCGTATTCGGGATTGGATTTCTTTAGAAATTCCGCTTGTATTTTATTTTCGAGACCTTGATGTTTTTTGGCCTTTGCTCTTAGTCGTAGGCTTTAGTGTGCCTCCTTGGGCGTGCCACTTCTTGTGCGAAAACTTTGAGTTAAGGTTTTTGCCATTTCTTGTGACTTTAATATACATATTATTCATCAAAAAAAATTCTGGCTTACAGTAGTAACCCCACTTCGAATATATATAATCTCACAAAATGTAAGCAAAAATCAAAATATATAATTTGTACAATTTTTAGGAATTAGTGAGTATTCTAATAATGTTCAACTATACACAATCCAAAATGCAAACTATACTTGTTCTTTCAGAACTAATGGCGCTAACATTTGAGTTTGTATCCTAAGACTCAGTTGAGTTTATAAGACGTTCTTTTAATTTAAGTGAGATCATGTATTCAAACTGTACTCATATATTGAGCAAATATTTCAATTTTTCCTTATTTTTTAAACTTCAAAGGAGTTTAAAAATAAAATTTAAATTTTGTCTCCCGCGAGAGGTCCACTCAGCTTGAATGAGGATTAGTCTGAATGTGAAAAGATTAGAAATTCTCTTATCTTGGCTTTATATTTTTGCCTAAGTTAGCAATATGGGTCCAATTTAGCAGGGCTTCCCTAATTTTTGCCTTAACCTTTTTTTTGCGAATTTTAAACTTAAAAACATTTATTTTCTTGACAGTTATAATAGTAACAGAAAATAATTTCCCGCTTTAATTGTCATTGTATATGCATTGGAAAACTATTGTAATCCTCTTTTATGTTTATGAACTTATCTAACTGTCTTATTATGATGTATGAGCTTCTGCATT
Organism: Mercurialis annua; assembly: GCF_937616625.2. Taxonomy (NCBI): domain Eukaryota; kingdom Viridiplantae; phylum Streptophyta; class Magnoliopsida; order Malpighiales; family Euphorbiaceae; genus Mercurialis; species Mercurialis annua. The sequence goes on along the minus strand of NC_065577.1, from coordinate 12,327,876 downwards.
AGATCATGTATTTAGTGATGGATCCTGTCTTCTCGAGGTGTTAACCTGCAAAACAAAGATTAGAACGCTTGATCAAACGTCTTGTCCGATAAGCACTCTAATGGTTTAAGTCAGTAATTTGTATGTATAAAGTTGCAGAATAAATGCAATGTAGAATGTTTAGTAATAACAAGAAAAAGATGTCTATTAAAGATATAACTTTGAATAGAAATATCTCCTAATATGAATATGATTCCTAAATAAGATCATGCTCCTAAATAGAAATATGATTTCGAATAGAAATATATTTCTTAGTCATTTTTTAGAAAGTTCAAGTCTTCTAAATGAATCTAGAAACTTCTGAATTATGGTAATTTATTTGGATTGGGATTCTAAATTTTTGTACAAGATCCATATGAAATTTTAATATTGATACTTTTGAAAATCTTTGTTTAACGAATCTTATAGGATTCGATCGTCTTTATCTTGGGCAAACCCATAAAGGCCCAGTTATGAATGGGCGAGTCTCATTGGGACTCGGCCCTATTTACAAGCTTAATAAAGTGCATTCGCTAGTGGATCCATTGTCTGATTTATTATCGTTTGACGAGTCCTACGAGTCCACTTCAGTGGGCTGATTCTATGGGACTCAGCTTATTATGTTGTTATGTGGAATCAGGATTCCATCATTAGCTCTTTTACAAGTAAGATAATGTCTATATATTTATGTCTTGTTTAACTTTTAGCTTTTTCTTAGGATTTCTTGATGACTTTTTGTGAGTCTCTTTAGATTCTTATAATATTTAAATCACTTGAAACGTGTTGTGATGATTTATAGATCTTCAACATGTGTCCGGATGATTACCACGTGTTAATCATCCTAGAGGTGTGTAGGCGTGTCGTAGCATTTTTCGACCCTTTAATTCCTCAACCGATATTATTGCATTATTTTAGGATTTGTGTCAATCGTTTATACTTCATCTTTTTCATTGTTCTTTAAGTTCAGATTTCTTTGTATTTTTTGTATTCTTCATTTTTATTTTTTCCTTGGTTTTTTTTAATTTGATTTATCTACCTTTTGAATTTTAATTTTTTGTTGTTTATTCTCCAGTTCCCCCTCCAATATTTAGAATGGCTGATATGGCAAAAAAGACTCAAAATCTCATGGATGGTATAAATCACCTGGCTTATTCCTTTTTAGATGAACAAGTCCTTAATATTCATTTCAAGTATACTTTTCTTGTATGGTATGAGGTTAAGAGACGCGAAAGACTTTTTAGAGCTTATCGTTATTCAGACTCGCCTAATGAAATAATACTATTTGAGGAACATTTCATTGCTGGAGTTAGGTTTCCTTTGGATCCTTTTATTCTTAATGTTTGTCTTGATTTAGATATCGCCCCTAGGAAACTTCATCCTAATAATGTTCGAGTCTTTGTGTGCTTCTTAAAATCTTGTAGGCTTCATGGGCAAGTCCGTTCGATGAATTTTTTTAAAAACATTTTTGTTTCTTTACACAACATAAAAACGGTGTGTTTATTTACGCTAGGTAGGTCAGGGCGATCCTTATTTAAGCTACATAGTTCCTTGAAAAAATGGACTTCAAAATTTTTCTTGTATGAACATGACATCTCGTTAGTTAATTTCTTTAAGGGATTTTATCTCTTTAAGATAAAATTTTCCCTTACTCCCATGACTCTTGATGAGTCTAGTTTTGTTGTTGAGTTAATGCTTCAGCGCAAGATGGCGATTCCTCTAGTATCTGTTTTAGTAAACAAGTACATTAGGCATCGTGGGTTGCCTCTAGAGGCTCCTCCTAGGAGGCTTGCTGATCTCTCATATGAAGATCTTACCGAAGTTATTCATCTACCTTGGTTTTTGTTTTTATTTTGTAAGATAAATAATGATCTTGATAATATTCTTTCTAGTTTTGAAGTAGACTTATCAATTCCTATGGGTGAGGCTACCAGCGTTGTTCCTTTAGAGAATAATCTTGTCGGTGAGGGCAAGTCCCCCGAGGCACAAAGATAGCTTGAGGTCGTAATGCGACCTCCTACTGGAGTCGTTAATATCGATTGTTCCGGCAAGGCTGCACTCGCGCTTAACGATATGATTCGTCCTTCTACTGACGGAGAGGATCCTCATAGGAAGAAACTCATAAGGATTAATAAGAAGTAGAGTCCTTTGAGCGACATGCCAAATATGGTTGGATGGGTCAAGGAGAAAAATCCCCCTTAGACTTTCCAATTTAACATTCTTAGCGTCTTGTGGAAAGTTTATCCGTTGTCAAAGACGTTAAAGCCTTTGGGCGAGAAACTGATGACGACTTAGTCCATATGTCTTGCCACAATAATCTTTTTGTATGTTTTCTATCATTTCTTTTATTTTTCTTATGGTCACTTTTTTACTAACTTTTTCTTTTGTAGACAATTCAAACGATTCTCGTTTTGGACGAGCATCGCCGATTTACTGTTGAAGAGCTAGAGAGGTTAAAGAAGTTACTTGGTCAGTCCGAATTGCAAAGGAGGAGACTTCAGAAGTCACTTGATGAGCATAATTCTCTTTTGAAAAAATAAAAAACTGATGATGCAAATTGAGAAAAATGAATTAAGGTTCTTGAAGCTCGAGCTGCTGCCTTAACCCAATATATTGAGGGTCTCATTTCTTCCAGCTCGTCTTTTACTAATAAGAGATATCAGATGAGAATTAAAGTAGAAGAGCTTGATATTCAACTTTTGGATATGAAATTCTTTTATTCAGCGCTGATGGGGGAATATAGACTAATCATTAGTGCGAAACTGCAAGAGAAAAATCCCGGGAATAATCTTTATGGTGATAATTAGTCGGATCCCTATAATTGATTCAAGACTGTGATGGTCAAGTTAGAAAAGAAAAATGGTTGATGCTCTAGCGAGGGCTTCCTCTTTAGCGTAGATTTATTTTTTGTTTAGCCAAGTTTATTTGTGAACGCGTTTGTAATATTCAGTTTTTAATGCGAATACTTTTATTATTTCGCTTTTCCTTTTTTGTTTTCTTGGGGTTATTCTAAATTCCAGGCTATTCTAAACTTCCATTATTCCGTTTTTGGGCTAATCTTAGAGTTAATCTAAACTCTATGATTTTATGGTTAATTCAAACCTTTTTTATTTTTTTTGAAGCAATTTAGATTCTATTTTTTTTATCTTTCTATGAATTCCTTCTAGTCATCTTCTTTATATGGCGGGTTCTTTTTAAAGGGTGAGTGTTTTCTTTATTAATTCAAGGATACGACGAATCAAAAATATTTATTTTTTATTCAAGACTTGGTCTACCCTATCTTTTATTCCAGGGTTTTGGATCCATCTTTTTATTTCAAGACTTAGATGAAGCTATCTTTTCAATTTATGGTTGTAGGATCTGGTTTTTGTTCAAGACTCGGGCGAGTCTATCTTTTTATTTTAGAATTTTAGGACTATTTTTTTAATACTGGCTCATGCAAGTCTATCTTTTTATTCCCATGGACGATCATCTACTACCTTTAAACCCTAAAATACTAACGTTTCTAGATTAAAATGCTTAGGACTACTCTCACGTCGATACACATACCCTATCTACCCACAAAAACACATATAAAATAATCACATATAGCACATTAACACATATATTGTCACGACCCAATTTTCCCCTCGAAACTCGAACCGAGACCGGCGCTAGGGAATGGGAATGGTTGTTCTGAAACCCGTAGCAAGCCTAAAACCTCTATAAATTTTTCGCCACCTAAATATAAATTTAGATCGCACCTTGCGTACGATCCGTTTTCAGAAAACACCGTTAAAACATTTTTCTGATTAACGTGAAAACACATTCTGAAAATATTCATAGAAGCGAAATCGCGTTTTTAGAATTTCTGGTTGAATAACCCTAGTTATTCTGACCTACGCTTATTTCTTAAAACTGGTGCGGTGGTATAGGGACTTAGCTCACGTGCCTTGCCTCGCAGGCACCCCTGTTTCAAACCACGCATCCGAACAATATGTTTAATAAAATATATCGAACACTATCCTTTTCAAAGCGTTCTATCAAACATATTGAAAACATGCACAACAGGTACACAAACGTAAGGCCAGCTAAACTAAACACAGTGTCTTTGCAGACCAAAGACACGAAACTTGGCCCACCCGTAGGGGACACCATAAAACACCATATGCCTATTAAGTAGCCACTTATTAGAGTTAGACAAAGTCAGGTTCCTATCAGAGTATATAAACAGAGGAACCCTGACTTGGCCACAGGCATAACACACTTATATACACTATTGCAGCATCTAAGAGTTTAAAGTGTTATTTACCTAACAACAAGATAAGCTTCCTTGATGAAAAAGGGTGGAAGCTCGACCGGACCCGGTAGCTAGGTACCTGAAAAATTATAAACAACAACGGGGTCAGTAATATAAATATTTCTGAGTGAGTAGATAGGTTTACAGTTAAACATCAAAATCGCATATAGACAAAATATTGGTATATACAAAATATTACCAGTCCTCGATGAAACCCTAATCCTGTTACGTTATAGTGCTACCATATATAATGCGTATGCACAACTCTTGTTTAATACAGGATGTGCTGTATACATATGTATCATAGCCATCTTGACTCTGTATAGGGTTGCTGGGCCGGAGCTTAAATCACTGCCACCTCAGGACTATCTATTAGGTTTAAGCCGCTTAGCAAGCATCTGGCTTAAAACCTAATCTCAATATGTATGCTTATAATATTTACCTCTCATCTAGTTCATTAACACCAGAGATCACACAGTCCTATTGTTGCCCAATAGATAGCTCGTTTCAGTGGATCTTCCTTGGCTAAGTTTCATACTTAGCGCGATTTATGGAATTAAAAACAATTGAATACTAATATTCAAAAGTAAACAAATGAACTCACAAACACCGCTAGGTCTGGAACTTAATCTTGTGGTTGTGATCAGACAGATGGCTAGCTGGTCGGACTAAACACACAAAGCAAACAGGATAAAACACATCAATATATGTTTCCTATAAAACTTCTAGGTCCTTAAACCCAGATCTAAGTTAAACGTATAATCATATAAACACGTAACACTTATGGTCTGTTTTCTTTTAAAACCATATTATAAATTCTCGTTTTGAGAAAACGTTCGACCTTCTCTCTAGAAGTTATTTTAGGTATCGCAATACCTAAAGAAAACTATTTATAGTATAGACCTAATTGTCAAAATAATTTTCGGTCATATACTAAGTATCTAGCAAAACCGATTGCTAAATCTTTAAAACCGTTTAAACGTTGACTTTAACTCTTTTTAAAGTCCGTTATAAACGTTTTACTTTACTTTCAAAATTTCATTTTAAAAGTCTTTAGGTTTAGGTTATAAAACCTTTTCGCTTTCTTCTAACACAAGTTATTGTTTTAAAATATCTAATTTTGGTTTAAAAACATTTATTAAAATGTTTTAGGTTCGGTCGGAGAACACCTCGGGTTACTAGGCGAAAGCACGTCGGAATCGCCTCCGGAAAGTCCCCCAAAAACGGAGGAAAAACGAACCCCAAATGTCCGTCGGGGCAGCTGTGCGCCCGCACAGAAACACTGTGCGGTCGCACAGCATTTCAATGCTGTGCGCCCGCACAGCGGACTGTGCAATCGCACAGCCACGGAATTTTAATTCCGGGACCTCCCGTCCTGCTTAATCTGTCCAATACGCTATTCTAACATCCAATAATCACGTATACACAATTCAAAATCAATACGAACGTTTAAAACGATAATTCGATATGGTAACCGTTTATAAACGAGTTTATATTCGAAATAAATCGAAATAAACGTTTAATACGGATATAATACCTCGATTACGTGAGTAATCGTTGAAGAAATGGAGTTAAAATCGAGAAACGGACGAAACGGACGAAACAAACGAAACCTTAGTCGTCGCCGCAGTCACAGAGCCTAAGCTGCTCTATTCCTTTTGAAAGAAAAGGAAATGAAGGCTTTTGAGCCTATTTCTTAACCTAATGTTATATTCATACATATTGGTTAAAATGCGCTTTAGTACTAGTTCAATCATGCACTTTAAACCAACTTCTAAACTAGTCGTCCGTAGCCTAAACGGAAACGACTTCTAAATTTTATGAAAATTTTACCAAAAATCTAATAAAATATGACAAGAATAAAAATATAATTTTTATTCCATCCGACTTATATTTTATTCTTAATAAATCATTTTTGATTTATTAAGTCCGCATTGACTGCGCTTGATAAAATTTCTGCTTCCAAATTTTATTAAATTTTCCCAATAACCTTTTTAAAATATATCACGAATATTAATATCAAAAATATTCGCTAGGGACTTATGAATTATTCTGCACCCAATTCATAAATCCATATTGTCTCCGTTAACTATATAACTAATCAAAGTTAAATTCTAAAAATTTAAATTTGCAATCCTATAGCCATAATAAAAATATAGTGACACTTGTAAATTAAATTTATCTTTAAATTTAATTTACCTACTCCCGTCTAATAAAATATTAGACACATGGCTATATTTTAACTCTTAAATTTCCGGGTTATTACATATATCTATCAAATCAAATACGAAAGTCAAGTTAGAAACATATCAAATTTGACGTCATACTGTAAATTACAACATCAATTGGCTATGGGGTATTACAGAGTGGTTCCTTATCAGTCTCTCGGTATGTTCCTTTCCTTATCTTTTGCTAATATTTTCACGTCTTTATACTAACTTTTCTTTAATTACAGTCAGTTCAGCTGATTCTTGTTTTGTATGAACATCATAGTGTTGTTGTTGCGGAGTTGAAAATTTGAAGAAACTTTCTGCTGAGTCAGAGTTTGAAAAGGCGAAGCTTCAAACAGCTTATAATGATCATGACACTTCTCTTCTACAACTGAAAGTTACTGATGCTTAGTGGGAGAGGCGAGTCGAGACTCTTAAGGCTCGAAATTAGGCTCTCGCTAAAGAGATCAAGTCTTTTCTTGCTTCTGTTGAATTTTCTAGGTTCATAAAGCAATGAAATGTCAAAAAAATTATAAAAAAACCCAAAACAAGATACATGTGCTTCGAAGACATAGACTAATTGCATAATTAAATCTTACTCAAATGTCGAATTCAAACAGCAATGTAGGAAGGAAGGAGGTGGTTCACTATTGTGATACCTTGCCTCGAATCAGAAACGCCTGCAAAAGAATGCGTTCTTTACTAGTAACCACACGAACAGACCTTTTCCAAAACGAGTGTTTGCGTGCTAGCATTATTGTTTCACAAAGCGATTACGAATTTAGTGATTATGTCTTGTGTTTATTTCAAAAAACATAAAACCCTAGGTTTAAGAGTCTATTTATAGGAAAATAACACATTTAGGGTTTACTCAAAAACATATTTTGCAATCATATTCAACACTATGTTTTTTTATAACTCTTGTGAGTTTATGTTTATCAAAAACTCCTTTTTGATAATTACACACATATAGACTAATTATTATTATTATCTTCAAAAATAATATCTTAAGGAAAACATTTATCCTTAAATTTCGAATTTCAATTAATATTATATATATATATATATATAAAGTAATCTATTACTCACTTTATTCTATTGGGTTGTACAACCCATAACTGTTTTGGACTTGTTTTTAGTGTGCGACCCTATAGGTTCATACATCATTGGCAGTGGGTTAAAAATTTCTATTTTGGCCCACAAGTCATAAGTGGCCTTAGTAAGACATTATGACTACCCAAACTATATGAGTATCGATTATCTGATTTAACCTAGCTAGAATTTTTTTTAGGGGACAAAAAAATTATAACTACCATTCATAAAGAGAAAACTAGAATTTTATCGAAGTATAAGTAAGACCGGCTTATGTTTTATCGAGATTCAGCTAAGACCGGGTTACGTCTTTGGACACTTTCCAAAATACTCCACTAATATTTATAAAAAATTACAAAGAAAGAAAGAATACAAATCGAAGTTATTAGGAGTTACTTAAACTATTTTGCGTGGAATGAAATATTTAAGAAGGAGAGAGTGGCTTTTTTTTTATAGGTAAAGGAAGATCCCACCTTCCAGTTCCGAAACAATGTGGGACAAAATCACATTACAAATTTGCCTATTTTAATATTTTAATTTAATAATTTTTTTAAATAAATAAATAAAAATTAAATCTATTTATTAATTAATTTAAATATGAATATAAGAGAGTTATAATATTAAAATTTGAAAACAATTGAGTACAACTTAATGACATTATCTGTACTTGATAAAAACATTTCCCACTCTAATAAAAATGAAATTGGCAATTTAGACTTCCTAATTTTTTATTTCATTTTCTGGGAGGGCAAGTGCCTCCTTTATCTCCATTCTATATATATAAGGCATATTATTGTCATCCTTAAAATAATAAATCATTAGTTTTCTGATTCCAAATAGACTGAAAATCATAACTCTTTATCAATTCATTTAGTATGGCCATGCATTTTCTTCAGTTTATCTTTTCCAGGGGTTCATAGATATCTTACTCAAATAATAGAGGGACAAATTCCTTCTTAGTCACTCATATTTTTCACAGAATTACTTTTATATCCAACGACAATTTATTCCATTATCATATTAAAAATAACGTAAGACTGTATCAAAATGTGAAATAGCTTCAATATTACTATAATGAGAAATACTTATGATAATGATCTATGTAGTATTCTCATGATGAGTCATCCAGTGCTTCATTTCTTAAGTGGCACCTATGATTTGACTTAATACTCATATACATGATAGTAAAACATAATCATCAGTAAACATCATACTAGTTTTAATGTACTATTACGACTAGGGATAGTTTGAATATAATTCTTTATTAATCTTAAGAGTTTTACCATCAATTCACATACTTAATGACCTTAAAAAGAATTAATCATTCAAGCATTTAATCATAACAATGAATGATAATAAAAATGTCAACTAATAAATAACAAAAGATCTCCGTAATAATTATGACCCATTCCCTTAGCCAATTTAGCCTTTATTTTCCCATTGATGCCGAATCTAAACTAAAATCAATACATGGTTGACCTAGTGCATATCATTAACAATCCCCCACTTGCACTAGGCCCAATCTATAGTAAATCTAATACCCATGAATCTAGTATGGCTCTCATGTTTAGGCTGTGGAAGAGTCGTAGTTAGCGTATCAACAACATTATCATTTGTTGAAACTCTGCATATCTTCACGTCTCCTCTCTCAATGATTTCTCGAATGAGAAGATAACACCTAAGTATGTGTTTGGATCACTGATATAATCGTGGCTCTTTTGCTTGTGCTATAGCCCCATTGTTGTCACATAACAAGTTCACTAGATCGGATATACTAATAACAACTTCTAACCTGGTTATGAACTTCTTGATCCAAATAGCCTCCTTAGCTGCATCTGAAACAGCTATATACTCAGCTTCAGTTATAGAATCAGCAACGGTGTCTTGCTTTGAGCTTTTTCAGCTGAAAGCACCTCCATTAAAACAAAACACAATCTGACTGTGATTTATAATCATTTATGTCAGTTTGGAAGCTGGCGTCTGTGTAACCCTTTACAATCAGCTCATCTTATTAACCACCATATAGTAAGAATTCATCTATAGTTCTTCTCAAGTATATAAGGATGTTATTAACTGTTTCCCAGTGATTTTCACCTGGATTTGATTGGTATCTGCTCGTTGTACTCAAAGCATACGAGACATCAAATTGAGTACACAACATTCTATACATGCTAGATCAAATAGCAGAAGTATATGGAATCTTAGTCATGCAGTCTCGCTCATCCTGTGTGTTAGGACACTTAGTCTTGCAGAGACTGATGCCATATGACATTTGCAAGAATCCTCTCTTGCAGTCTTGCATACTAAACCTGTTTAATACCTTATCAACATAAGTGCTTTGACTTAGGCCAGTGAATCTTCTATATCTATCTCCATAGATGTTAATGCCTAATATATAAGCAGCATCACACAAGTCTTTCAATGAATTATTTAACATTTAGTAGTATAAGGATATCATTTTCAATGAGTAGTAAATCATCAACATAAAGCACTATGAAAACATTCGCGTTCCCACTAACCTTCTTGTATACACAAGGTTCATCTTCATTCTTGATGAAGCCAAACTCTTTGATAGCTTCATGAAAACAAAGATTCCAACTCCGAGAAGCTTGCTTTAATCCATAAATGGTTTTTTGAAGCCTACAAACTGTTCCGGAATTCTCCAGACTGGCAAAACCCTCAGTCTATGTCATGTACACATCCTCAAGTAAGTTTCCATTAAGAAACATTGTTTTGACAATCATTTGCCATATCTCATAGTCATAATATGCGGCTATGGCAAGCAGAATCTGAATGGATTTGAGCATAGTAACTGGTGAAAGAGTTTCATCATACTCAATACTATGTATTTGTTTGAAAACTTTTGCAACTAGTCTTGCTTTATAGGTATGCACATTTCCATCCTTGTCAGTCTTTATTTTGAAGACCCATTTGCACCCAATAGCTTTTACACCATCTGTCGGGTGAATCAAGGTCCAAACTTGATTATCATACATTGATTGCATTTCAGATCTCATGACTTCGAGTCATTTTTCAGAGTCATGACTATTTACAGCCTCTTGATAAGATGTGGGTTCTTCTTTATCCACAATCATCATATCATTGTTCTCAATAATGAGAAATCCATATCTCATAGGATTATGACGTGTCCTATCAGACCTCCTCTGGCCTTATGGTACTTGTTATGTTCAGCAATTGCATGTTGATTCATTTGAGGTTCCATACTTGGTACAATGCTACTCTGTGGTTCCTGAAATTTTTCAAGTTGTACTATATTCCCACTGGTTTCTTTGGAAATAAATTCTCTTTCCAAAAAGACATCATTTCGAGCAACAAACACTTTGTTCTCATGAGCATCATAGAAGTAATATCCCTTAGTTTCTTTAGTATATCAAAAACAAAGGCATTTGTCATATTAGAGTGCTAATTTATCTGAAATTAGCCGCTTCACATAAGCTTGACATCCTAAAATCTTAAGAAAAGACAAACTAGGAGTTTTTTTAGTCAATATCTCATATGGTGTCTTTTCAATTGCCTTTGATGGAACTCTATTCAAAATGAATGCAGCGGTTCTAAAGCATAACCCCGAAATGAGATTGCAATATCAGTTTGACTCATCATTGATCGAACCATATCCAATAGAGTTCGATTTCTACATTCAGACGCATCATTCCATAGTGGCGTTTCAGGTGGAGTCAATTGAGAAATGATCCCACAATCTCTTAGATGATCTACAAATTCTTGGATTAAATATTCACCACCTCGATCAGATCTCAGTGTTTTAATATTTTTACCAAGTTGATTTTGTACTTCATTTTTAAAGATTTTAAACTTTTCAAAAGATTCAGATTTATGTTTCATCAGATAGATAAAACCATATCTACTGAAATCACTAGTAAAAATAATAAAGTACTAAAATCCACCTCTAGCATTTGTACTTGATGGACCACATACATCTGTATGTATAAGGCCCAATAACCTTTTAGCTCTTTCACCTTGTCCAATAAAAGGTGTTTTATCATTTTTCCCACTAGACAAGATTCACATGTTTGAAATGATTCATAATCCAATGAATTTAAAAGTCCATCTCTTTAAATGCCACCATTTAAAAGTCGTGATTAAAATGAAACTACATGTAAAGGTCGTGATTTTTTATGTAATTAACCCTTATGTGAGATACTGCATTTATTATTATAATAAATTCAAAACCATCCTTATCTAAAAAGAAACAGAAGTAATATTCTTACACATGTTAGGTACATAATAACAATTATTCAAACATAAAATAAGTCCACTATGCAAAGATAACTCATAAGTCCCTACAGCTAAAGCATCAACTCTTCCTCCATTGCCGACTCGTAGGTCCACTTTACCTTTTGTCAAACTTCTACTTCTTTTGAGACCCTGCACTTAAGTACAAATATGAGATCCAGATCTAGTACCTAATACCCATGAATCAGAAGCTGAGAGATTAATTTCTATAACATGAATACCTGAAGTGGTAGTGTCACTACCCTTGTTCTTCTTCAGATCATCTAGTATTCCTTGCAATTCTTTTCCAATGATCAGGTTCCTTGCAGAAAAAGCAAGTTCCTTCCTTTGGCAGTTTTTCTTTAGGTTCATCCTTTGTCTTGGGCTTGGGCTTTGGCTTTAACTTCTTATAGCCTTGAGAAACCTTTCCCTTGCCCATGCCAGACCTTTTTATACCCTTTCCCTTATTAACCATGAGAACATCCTTGGTTTCATTCTTGATGCTCTTTTCAGCAGTTTGAAGCGTCCCATGAAACTCTGTGATGGTCTTCTCCATATTATGCATATTGAAGTTCATGATGAAATCATCATAAGCCTCGGAAAAAGATTAGAGAATAATGTCCACAACCAACTCTTTGGCAATTGTGAGACAAACCCTGTCCAAATGTTCAAGATGATCTTTCATCTTCTAAACATGAGGACCGATTGAGCTGCTAGTAGTCAACTTGCAAGAAAGCAAATCCTTGATGGTATTAAACCTTTTAATTCTTGCTCCCTGTTGGAACATTGCCATGAAATCGGCAATCATGGTGTTCGCATCCAATTCCATCATTTTCTTTTAGATTTCATTCTCCATGCTTTTAAGCATAATGTAAGTGACATCAGTAACTAGTTTCTCAGGGAGGGGTTGATCAAGGATATATTCCTTTCTTTCTTGCCTAAGAACAATTCTTAGGTTTCTATACCAATCCAGAAAGTTAATTTTATTGAACTTATCCTTTTTAAAGATTGATCGCACTAATAAAGTATGTGTAGTGTTTGAAGGCATCTCTACAACTATAAATATACAAATAGCATTTAATAAAAGGCACAATAAAATTCCCACAACACATATCCATAATTCATATAAAATCCTTAATAATAATTTCAACAATTGAAAAATAGTAATTCGACAAGATTCATATTTCACCCTACTTTAAGTAAGCTTTGACTTATCACTTTACGTGTGATTATATAGGTAGGTAATACTTTACCAATTACATCCTATGCAATTCTTGAATATAGAACATCACATGTTATTTAATATTCTATCTAATACCCTATGTTCAAAACCATTTTGATAACCTAGTTAAGTCTAACCAAATAAAACATATGAATATCACTTTTATCCATCTTATTTTACTTAGATGACTTTATATATAATGCTTTGGCATATTCTATACAAAAGAATATGAGTCTTGATAAGTGTTGCTATAATTGAAGGTATTTGAAAGACTTAATATTAAATAAATGTTTAGTTTACGTTACCCTATTTAGTTATTCTATTTTATCGCATATAAAATAATCATGCAAAGCATATAACGAATAAGATAAACACTAAAACATGTTTATTCAACTATTTTAAATTATATTTAACAATAATCGCATGAACATATTATTCATGATAATTTAAATCATAGTTCATAATCATTATTTTTTTTATAAAAACTACATAACAAAAACACGTCGGGTTCCAAAGGGTAACGGTTCTTTGTGGCGTGTATAAACGGGGTCTGGGGACAACCCCCCAGGCAGTACATAAATGTTTCTCATATGTTACACTTAACTGGTGTAAAATTTCTTTGTCCGAAATCAATAATATTAATTGATGGTTAATTCCATAAAAATATCACAATTTTTAAAAGTCGCCATATAAAACTATGACCTTTTTTTTTCAAATCTATCAACGATTATTTTTTTGGTATATTTTTACCTTTTATTTTTTTTCAAATCAGCCAGATTATGGTTGCCACGTCACCAAAAATAGACTGAAAATTAATTTGGTGATAGATTTGAAAATAAAATAAAAATTTATAGTTTTATATGACAACTATTGAAAGTCGTGATTAAAATGAAATTTTTTGTAAAAGTTATGATTTGTTATGGAATTAACCCTTAATTGATTACGTCTTATTTTAATCTGTTCGAAACATATCAAAATAAACACCAAAACCCTAATTACTACTTAATAATACTTTCATAAAATTGTTTAAAGATAATAATTTATTTAACATTTGAAATAAAATACTTTCACTTATCTGTTCCAAATAGATTATTTAACAGTTTTACTAATTCTGTTCAAAACAGAATTATACACAGTTTTACTAATTCAGTTTGAAATAGAATCAAACACAGTTTTATTAATTAAAGTTTTATTAATCCTATTCGAAATAGAACTAAACACAGTTTTATTAATCCTATTCAAAACAGAATTAAAACACAGTTTTACTAATCCTGTTTAAAACATATTTAAAACATAGTTTCACTAATCCAGTTCAAACTAGAATTGGAAGCATGCAAATTGTTTTTCCCTAATACGTTTGAGAATTAAAATTATTAATCTTTAATTAAATTAAAAACGTAATAATAATTCAAAACAATATACATAGACTGTTCAATCAAATTAAACAATTAATCACCTTAATTCGAATATACAGTTTTCATATAATTTAATCACATAAATGGTTTAGGTGTAAAACAACCCCTTTTTCAAAATAGAATATACAACAAGCATATATCACATATATACACAGAATTTCATCAATCAAATTACATGCGGCTCTGATATCACTGGTGAGTTTTATAGGTTAATAACGCAACGAAATTTCAACATTTTATCAGAAACCCAAAACAAAATCCATGTAATTCGAAGAGATAGACTAATTGCGTAATTAAAACTTACTCGAATGTCGAATTCAAAGAGCAATGTAGGAATGAAGGAGGTGGTTCAGTTTGGTGATATCTTGCCTCGGATCAAAAACGCCTCTAAAATAATGTGTTCTCTACAAGTATTCACAAAAACAGACCTTTGCCAAAGTTAGTGCTTGTGCGCTAGCATTATTGCTTCACAAAACAATTATGAATTTAGTGATTATGTCTTGTGTTTATTTCGAAAAACACATATCTAAAACCCTAGACTTAAGAGTGTATTCATAGGAAAATAACACATTTAGGGTTTACTCAAAAAAAAAAATTTTGCAATAAGATTCAAACACTACGTTTTTGGTAACTCTTTTGAATTTGTGTTTATCAAAAACTCCTTTTTGATAATTACACACACACACACACATATATATATATATTAATTATTAATATTATCCTAAAATAATACAAGGATAACACTCATCTTTGAATTCGATATATATATATATATATATATATATATATATATATATATATATATATATATATATATATATATATATATATATATATATATATATTATATAGGGTTAATGTCATCAAAATTCACAAACTTTACACATTTTCTCGTTTTGATCACGAAGTTTAAATTTCTCATTTTCACGCACAAACTACCACTTTTTGTTAAATTCATGCACGGTGATGAGATGTAACGACTCCAGTGATGTAATTCGCTGAAGTGGAGGTCATTTACACCAATAAATGAGTGCCAAAAATGATAATAAAGTGCCAACTAATAAATAACGAAATATAAAGTCAATACATGATCAAACATGATTGACCTAGCGCATATCACTAACAGTATATTGATATATTAATTACTAAATATGTATTTATACGACGCTAAAAAGTATTCGTAGATTTATTAGTCCCGATCACACTTGTTTTTTAAAATTAATTTTACGCTTAAATTTAATATATGTACTTCCGGTTTATTAAATCACTTCACGTGATTTAATTTAATAATCGTAAATAGTTAAGCCTGACTATTATCCTTTGACTATTAAACTTACTCTTTCCGAATATTTTTCTTAATATTTGAACTCTCAAAATATTATTATAAATATTTTAATTACTCCAATTTGACCTCGTGGCATATTCTAATTACTTAAATTACGGGGGTTACAAACTGACACAAGACGTATAGGTTTGGAATTTTTTGGTGATTAAACCAATTTAATAATTCAAACGAAAACACGCCAAAAATGTCATCTTACAATTCATATATGCTATACATTTAATTATTATTTATTTATTTAATCTAATAAAAAATAAATTATTTATTAAAATTCTATGATTATATAACTTTTTGTATGGATATATAAAAGTATAAATTTTGTATAATTAATAAAAGGGTTAATTACATATAAACTCACCACCTTTACACGAAATCTTAAAAATAACTCGACCTTTAAAACGTGTCAATTCAGGGCATCACCTTTTATTTTTTTTTTCAAAAACAACATGGGCATATTTTTAGGTAAAATTTTACTGACTTGGACACCCGATGGGAGTGTCACATGTCATGCCACGTCAGCAAAAACGCCATTAAAAATATGTGCCCATGTTGTTTTTAAAAAGAAATTAAATATGATGCCCTGAATTGACACATTTTAAAAGTCGTGTTATTTTTTAAATTTCGTATAAAAGTGGTAATTTTATATATAATTAACCCTTAATAAAATATAATATAAAATAAAAATCCATATTTTTAATGTTAAAAATGATGTTAGAGGTTATATATATATATGTATATATGTATATATATATGTATATATATATATATATATGTATATATATATATATATATATGTATATATATATATATATGTATATATATATATATGTATATATATATATATATATGTATATATATATATATATGTATATATATATATATATATATATATGTATATATATATAATCTTTTGCATGGTTTCAGACATTTATATTTTGCATAATGAAATTTGAAACAGGGTTCGACATAATTTGTCTTTCACTTTTTTAATGATATATCTCACATCTATATTTTCAAAAAAAAACATGAAACAATTAAATCAGAAAAAATATTTTACATGCTGTAGTAGTTAAATTTTCAATGTTTTAATTTAAAAATTATAGTTAAAACCCAATACAGACTTTGGCCAGATGTATATGTTCTAGAGATAATATTTATGTGAAGATGTTTAAACCAATAACAAAAAATGATATATTCTTGTTAGGTTTAATTATGACGCAATGATTAAAAGCCAGTCATCCCTCAAACTATTTTCAGTTAAATATATCATTTGAAAACTAATATCAAATAAAATTATAAAAAATAAAAACTACATAAATCAAAAACGTAAATACAAAATAAGTTATTGAAATTTCTTAAAATAGATAAAAGCAGGCTGAATAAAATATATATTCAAAGTAATAAACTAAAAAAAAAAACAATTAACAAATGTCAATGTAAAATATCTAAATTGCCATAAAATGTGGGAAAGAAAATGCTTATAAGTAGATAGAAAAAAAATTAATTAATATCGTATTCATTCTTCAGTCCTTTCAAGTTTCTTAAAATGGCAGCAACCATCAACATCTTTATTTGCTTAGCAATATTTCTTTATAGCAGTTGCTATTCTATAGCGACAAGTAATACTTCCTTACCGAAATTTCCAGCAGTTTTCTTTTTTGGTGATTCTATATTTGATACCGGTAATAATAACTATATCAAGACAATATTTAGGGCTAATTATCGCCCTTATGGTCAAGATATTAATGGCGGTGTTCCTACAGGTAGATTTTCTAATGGAAAACTTATTCCTGACATGTTGGCTTCCATTCTTGGAATTAAGGACAGTGTCCCTCCATACTTGGATCCTAATCTTTCTGATAATGATCTTATTACCGGTGTTAATTTTGCATCATCTAGTGGCGGATTTGATGAAAGAACATCTCTCTTAACCAACGTTATTTCTGTTTCGACGCAAGTAAATTATTTTAAGGACTACATAACAAGACTTAAAGGAATTGTTGGAGAGAAAAAAGCTATGAAAATAATCAATTCTTCATTGGTGGTATTAGATGGTGGAACCAATGATTTTAACTTCAATATATTTGATATTCCTGCAAGAAGATTCGAAATGACAGC
This sequence comes from Mercurialis annua, assembly GCF_937616625.2. Taxonomy (NCBI): domain Eukaryota; kingdom Viridiplantae; phylum Streptophyta; class Magnoliopsida; order Malpighiales; family Euphorbiaceae; genus Mercurialis; species Mercurialis annua. The sequence goes on along the minus strand of NC_065577.1, from coordinate 12,309,932 downwards.
AACCCAATACATAGATTTTCTATTAAATAAGGAGGAAGATGCTATTAGGGTAAGAACTAAATGATCATTATAAATTATAGACATGCATTTAGTTTAAACCAAAACAAATTGACCTAAATTTTTTAATTTTTATAAAAAAAAGGAATGAATTAATTTGTTTAAAAACTTTAAAATTATTATTTATTCTATTTGTGACAAGAATGAAATTAAAAAATTGTATTTTCAAAATTGAATAATTTGAACCAAAAATAAATATATTTTCATAATATCAAATCACAGATATTTACGGTTTGATTAAGTTATTCGGTGTTTGCACATATATAATAGCTTAATTGTTTTTTTAATACTAATGAGGTCAAATGATTAATAAAATTGTCAATTAAATATCTTACTTTTACTATTCTAAACAACTTATTAATATATATCTAATCATAAAATATATATTCGTAAACAGGAATTGTACGATCTTGGAGTGCGATCTTTTATAGTAGCTGGAATTCTTCCTATTGGCTCTTTACCCCTTCAAACAAGTTCGAGACATATTGATCCATTTCAGCTAGCATATAGTTTGGATGAACAAAATAAAATATCTCTGGATTATAATAAGAAGCTCATTAGCCTATTAATTAAATTACAGCAAAGTCTTCCGACATCAAAACTTGTCTATACCGACTTCTATTTCACAATATTGGGCATGATCACTAATCCCACCAAATATGGTACTTATCATGATTAAATTATATAATTTGATTATTTGTGAAAATAAATATTAAAAAGTATGTTGTTTGATTTGATAGGTTTTGAGGAAACAAAGAATGGGTGTTGTGGAAGCCTTATTCTAAAACAAGGTATTTTATGTGATCCGATAACTCCACCATGTAAAGACCCTTCAAAGTATTTATTTTGGGATAGAATTCATCCCACTTCAACAGCTTACGAGTACATTATTAATTTTATGGTGCAAAACGTGCTTCCTAAATTTCTCTCCTAGATAAAAAATGGTATGTAAAAAATATCCAACAAGCAATGACCATATCAAGACTCCACTTTAGTTAGGTCAATATAAACAATTGTCATTCGGGAAGCCATACGTTATTTGAAAGGTACCTCAAATATTATGGTGGAATTAATTACTCTGAAGGTTATGTATGATTTGATACAGTCTCTCAAAGTCGGGACTGATTTATTTATTGATGAATTAATTTAGCTAGGGTAGATAATTTATTTTTTAAAATTTCTAGGTGAACTGTAAATTATGATGCCCATGTTCTAGTTCAAGTATCTTGTTCTATGTCATGTTAGCAGAAATGGTTACAAAGATTTTTTACTCTTCTAAATTCTGTAACTATTTCAGATTTGGCTTAATGAAAAAACTATTATTATTTCAAAGAACTTTCTCTCATATAATTACTATTTTCAATTGGTTTAGATTTTGTCATCACATTAATAGATATTCTATTAAATTTAGTTTCATTTTTTATTTTGCTCATACATTGTTTTCTTTATTAGTAGATCAATGTTGTTGTCATCATTAATATCTTAAGCATTAATCAATTAAAATGTAGTTAACGTTTTTAAATCAATTAAGAATTTATTACTAATACTAGAACGAGGATAAAGAAAAAAATAGAAAAAATGATGGAATAAGACCATGAAGCACGCAGAACACACAAATCCCACATCGTCCAAGAAAAGCAAAGAATGCACGCTCGCCTATAAATAGACCAATCCTAAACCATCATAAGAATCGGACATCCAGACATCTCACTTACATATTTCTAGACCCGAAACGTATGTCTTTATGTTTTACCTCTACCTCGAGGTATTAAATTGACCTCTTTTTATTTAGAAAGAGTTTAAAATAGTCCTTCATTTTTAGCATATATTCTAATTACATGTCAATGTTATTAATTATACAAAAACACCTTCTCCTTTAAAAAAATTCAACTAATAATAATAATTTATTTTATATTAATTATCAGTAATTTTTAAAAAATTAAAAACCGTATAGGAGCTCTATTCCTTCCATGGCAGGAAGGAGCTCGCTGCTCCTTCCTTGGAGTTGCTCCTTCCTCCCATGGAAGAAGGAGCAACGACCTGCTCCTTGAGGAAGGAGCACGCTGCTCCTTCCTCCATGGGAGGAAGTGAGCTCCTCCCATTTCCTCCCATCGAGGAGGAGCTCCAAAACAGTGAAAAAATAATTAAAAATAATAATAATAATAGCGGTTTTTTAAATCGGAGTACGGTTATAAGTTGGAAACTAAAAAAAATTATTTTATTCATTTTATTTTATTTAAATTAAAAAATTAATTAGTTTTAGGACTTATTTGAACGTTTTAAAGATGAAGTAATTGCTTATATTTTTTTAATAGAAAAAAGTATGAAATAACTCTTATATTTAGTTGTTTTCAATAAATCATATTTTTTTTTGAAATTTGGGGTAGAGGGAAAAAATAAAGACAACGTCAAGGGTATATATGACATTTTTTCTAGGTCACGGTATCTTGCTTCGAGATTGGCTCAGTTGTACATCGATAGGATTGTCAGTTTGCATGGTGGTGTACCGGTTTCGATTGTTTCAGACAGGGGTTATGTTTTCACTTCTAGGTTTTAGAAGGCATTACAGGAATCCTTGGGTTCTCGGTTGGACATCAGTACAGCTTTTCATCCTCAAACTGACGGTCAGTCTAAGAGGACTATTCAGACGTTGGAGGATATTCTCATGATGCGTGTTCTCGATTTTCAGGTAGCTTCATTTGCCGTTGATTGAGTTTACCTATAACAATAGTTATCATGCCAGTATCGAGATAACACCATGCGAGAATTTGTATGGTCGCAAGTGTCGATCTACGATCTGTTAGGAGGAGGTTGGCGAGCGTAAGTGGTCTTGTGTAGAGATTATTCAGATTACCTTAGAGAAGGTACCGTTGATCAAGCGAAGGTTGGAGACTGCTTTTAGTCGGCACAAGAGTTACGCAGGGGCCTCTAGATGGGTTAAGCCAACTGATTATAACTTAACTTCAGAACAGACAGAATTGTGCTTCCTTCATTTGATAAACTGGATTACTAAACACCGCCCCTTTTTACTAGGTACCGCCCTTTTTTTTTATACCAAAAATACCCTTTTACCTGTTTCTAATTCTAAAACTCATATTCAAGTTGGTGATTTTCAGGCGTGATTTTTATGTTGGAACCCTAATCCACAATATTCTAAAAATAATACTTCAAGTTGAGTTTCAGTTGGTGATTTTCTGTTCCTTCGTGTTTCGCCTATGAAAGGCGTGGTTCGTTTTGGAGTTAAGGGGAAGTTAGCACCGAGGTATACTGGGCTATATGAGATTATGGAGCGTATTAGAGTGGCAGCGTATAAGTTGGCCTTGCCGCCAGAGATGTCGTTGGTTCACCCAGTGTTTCACATTTCCATGTTGCAGAAGTGTATTTCTGATCCTTCTCACGTGATTCTACCTCGGAGTGTCGAGATTGACCATGATGTCTTTTGAGGAGCAGCATGTCGAGATTGTTGATACGCAGGTCCGTAAATTGCGAACAAGGAGATTTCGATGGTCAAAGTCCTTTGGCGGAATAATTCTGTTGAGGAGTGTACTTAGGAGACTGAGTCTGATATGTGGAATCGCTATCCTTTTCTTTTTCCAGAAGGTACGATAAATTGTCTTATGTGATTTTTATGACTTGTATATGTCTTATTTGTTACTTGGGCTATCTGTGCTATCGTGTTAAATTTGCGGACGAACTTTTAATAAGTTGGGGAGAATGTAATTTTCCGTAAAAAAATTTAAGCTTTTTCTGTGGAGTTTTCAGTAAAAAATTTATATTTAAATTAATTTTTATTCTGATAGATTTTTTAAAGGAAGATAAAACTCTAACTCTAAATATTAAACTTTTACATGCATGAGTATAATTTAAAGTTGCGACATATACTTAAATTAAAAGAGCATCTTATCAATTTATAAATACGCTTTAGTTAATTAGTTTTATATTTTTAATGTTCTTATATAAAGAATATTTATTAAAATGTAATAATATTAAAAATTTATAATACAATATAATTATGTTTTATAATTATTTAAGTTCATGCATTAAGCCCATGCAAGTGTTTAAAATTAGACCCATGCAGTTGTTTATTTTAGCCATGCATATTGAGCATGTCTTGCTCTAAACACCAGTTATGCTGCATTTTTTTCTTCCCTTTCCTTATATGATTAGGTTCTTCTTTTTACTTATTAAACCTAATTCATTACGCCCACTTTCATCAAACCCTAGCCGTCTTTAAAGCCTAAAAAAACACTGAATTCATACTCTCTAAATCCATTCCTCTAATTATTTTCAAAATTGGTAAGTTCTTCATTCTTATTTTCAGTTTTAGTTAGATATCGTCACGTTTCGTTTCTTAATCCGTTCTCTTTCGTTTTAGCATCAAATTGAGATCTGATTCCTCACTGCCGTAGTACTCATCGTCCTCGTCAATTCTAAGCTTTGAAATTGTTAAATGGTACATAAATATCTCCGTTTTAGGCGCCGTACGATTCACCGTTTTTGAAGATTCTTGACTGCGTGTGTTCATGTGGTTACTGCCAATTGTTTTTGTTCTTTGATTGTGTTTGGTTTATCTCTAAAGTCTTAGATTGATTATTGTTATTGGTTGTGTTGAGTTATATCGTTCATCCTCGTTGTGGTTCGGTTTGGTTGTTTCAAATCATTATTCATCAGCTGCGATACATTATTTATGTTTATTGCTCTTGTTGATTACTTCTATTCATTGTTCATATTTATTTTTAGAGCAAATTACGCCAAGATCTTTGAGGTATATAATAATCAAAAGTTTTGTACCCCTTGTTTCAAAAGTTTACTTAATGGTCCCTCAGTTTTAATTCAGTTAACTATTAGGTCCCTCCGTTAATTTCGACACTTATTTTCAAACGATTTGGTACCCCACCTTTAATTTTGTGAACGATTTGGTCCCTCACTTTTAATTTTATAAAACGATTTGGTCCCTCAATTTTAAATTATTTAGTACCCGAGTTTCAATCCGTTAAACGATTTGATCCTTCAAATTAACAGAAGGATCTCTCAGTTAACGGAATTAAAATTGAAAGACTATTAAGTAGATTTTTAAAATAAAGGGTACCAAACTGTTAATTATGGTATACCTCAGGGACTTTTAAGTAGTTTGCTCTTTTTTTTATCATGTGTTAACTGTTGATTAGCTAAGGTTACAGTTAAATTATTAAATATGAGAATTGATATGGTTCTGTTAGTGTTTCATGAATATTAAATGTTTGAGTTGTTATGTTAATTAGAAGTCGTTGATTAAGGATTTTATTGTTTGATTTCTTGTTCTTGCCGATTGTTTGATTTCATTGTTTAATTATAGTTGGCTACCCTAATTTTTAATTGCAGTGGGTTGTCTTTAATTCATTATCAATTTAAAACTAAAGGCTTAATTACTTAAAAACCACTCACCTTGAACTTTTTTTTCGTTTATACCCCGACCTAGAAAAAAATTCATTTATACCCTGACGTATGTATTTAAGTTTCACCTCTACCCCAAGGCACTAAATTAACTTCTTTTTATTAAGAAAAAAGTTTAAAATAGTTCTTCGTTTTTAACCTAAACTAATTAGAGATTAATTAGAAATGAATTTTTCTCTAAATAAAGGACTATTTTAAACTTTTTTTAAATGAAAAGAGGTTAATTTGGTGCCTCGGGATAGAGGTGAAACATAAACACATACGTCAGGGTATAAATGAACTTTTTTTTAGGTCAGGGTATAAACGAAAAAAAAAGTTCAAGGTGGGTGGTTTTTAAGTAATTAACCCAAAACTAAAAATAATATTGGCTTATGATTCTTTTGGTTGATAAATGGCGGTAACTTTCTTTTCAAAATGTTTTGGTCATTTGGATTCATGATTAAATTGATTGGAATAGTGGGTAATGATTGGTTATATCAAATGAAATTCATGGTGATTGATTGGCCATTATATGATTAATCAAAGGTTTAATTTGATTTAATATCGATTTGAAACCGAACTTTCAATTATCGTTTTAGTTTATAAATTGCCAATTGTTCTCATTATTTTAAAAATAAAAATAAGGTTAGTTGCGATTATCATTTAAATTATTTTTAATAATTAAAATAAAAAAACGATATTTATATTATTTTCTTATAATTATATAATTACTCGGTTAATTATTATTATTTTGAGAATATTGCCTTGATGTGCCAATTTGGTTAAACTTCATTTAGATTATTTTCTCCACTTATTTTATTTAAGTAATTGACTTCGGTTATTGGTAATTTTATTTAAACTATTGAGTTTCGTTTTTAATTTTAATTATTATATCAAAGTTATTTTTATTAACTGTGGTTTATAATTTGATAAATATTTGGATTGGGTTAGACTTGAGTCGCCCGACATGTGAGGTTAGCTTGATAGTTATCGGTAACTCGGCTAACCCACTATTTGGAAATTTATACAATTTATTATTTAATAATTATTAATTATTTAAATAATATTATCTGAAACGGATTTTAAAGCGAGAACTCAATAGGCTTGACTTGTGGTTGACTTAATAATCATTTCAGTATTGTGTTTACTCTGAGTGGCTTTATATTGACTTTTTATTTGTACTAGTCCTATGTGGTGCCTAGTACTCTCTAAAGTTAGGGTCCGTCTTAATATTTATTTATATTTGTTTATACTCGCCGACTATTCGTGCTTCTGAGGCGAACCAGGATTAGTTTGGTTGCCAGTTGTCACGGGGATAGCAAGCAGTGAGTTTATATTTACTATTTACCGCTTTATTAAGTAAATTGTTATTTTTGCTATATATATACTGTATATGCAGATTTCGAACTGTTTCCTCATTATAGATCTTAGTTGGAACATGCTACCTAATAGGCATCATTAGCACTGCGTGCACACCGGTATTGATCTAGGTAAGGTAAATCATGATTTGGGGTAACTCGGTGGTAGCCTAGCTCTCGGGACCCAATAGAATAACTCGGTATAGCTCAACTCTTAGGACTCTGGTTATGGATTAAGTGTGGTACGTGGTAACTCGGTGTAGCTCAGCTCTCAGGACCAGGCCTTTGGATTAAAGTATATAAATTAGAATATTTGTGGATTAGGGTTCTAATTATTAATCGTAATGGCAATATAAAATGTTTTAACTGTTTTAAGGGTTTTCCACTTAATAAATGTAAATAGTGGTATGAACTCATCTCATTATATCTGACCCCGTTGTTTTTCCAATTTTCCAGGTTTAAAAATTTTGAGTGAATCACCTGATCTCCGATTCTTTACTTTCCTTGGAGGTTTCATTTTATTTTAATAAAGTTGGCAAACTAATTTTATTCTTAGACCGCAATAGTAATTAGAAGTCTTTGTTTTTTCTAGTTTGTTGTCGGATTGGTCTGGTTGGATTATATTTGTTGGCATATTATATTGTTACTCTGGTTTTATTATATATGCCATGTTGGAGTCTCGGAGTTGTCGAGCATTTATTATTCAACTGTTAATAATATAACTGCTAGAATAAGGTTGGAGTCTCGGTTTCCCCCGAGCATTAGTTTGCTTACAGGTTTATGTGATTGTATGTTTTCTGTTAGGCTAGCTACGGGTTTTTCTACTACATTACACATACCCTAATGCTGGTCGCGGTCCATGAAATTGGTTCGTGATAGATCTCGAGCATTTTACATTCATTATAGAGTTCGGATCTATTGTTAGTCAGCCATCTTAACCAAACCAAACCACAGTATGATCAATCAAAACATCCAACAAATCCATGCTCAACAATAAACAAAACATAAACGCATATGCATCTTGTCAAACAATGTCGATCAAACGCACATATACAGACTGACATCCTATAAGGAAAAGCTGAAAACTTTTAAAACAAACGAAAACATATCAATGACAAGACTTGAATTCTATGTGCTGCAGTAGATCCTGGCATACCTAGTGACATTGTCATATCTAGGTAGAAACAAACATCGAATACATACAGGCAATGGCTTATGAATCTAAACCATTGTTATGTAACCAGCATTGTCACGCCCCAAAATCTTTGGTCGCGGCCGGCGCTAGGGAATGAGAGTGGTTGCTCCTAAACCCATAGCAAGCCTAAAAACACTATAAACTTTTAGCGATAAAACAAACATACAATCATATAACATACATCATATACTGATCCGGCATAAACCAGTTCAACATAGATAATGGTATCAAACACACACGATACACAAAGCGGAATACAATACAATCATAATAAAACATCAGAGTATGAGCAATACGATAAAGTTGTTTGTCAAAACAATATATCACAACACTAGGACTCTACTACTACAACTCTATCGATTGAAACAATCTTTTGTACATACTTCAAAACATAGACTTCTGAATCAAGATTAGAAGTTTGTCACGTCAAAATACTTTTACCTGAAAGGAAACACTAAGAGGGAGTCGGTCGACACTGAATGAGTTATATAGTTTACAAGTGAGTATTCTATAAAACAATCAAACAAATGTTATAAACATTTCATTCATATGCATCCAAATATAAATTTATGACTGAAACCCTAATCCTCAAATTGTATCATAGCCCATCCAAACTGAAATTCCGAGAGATTCGATTAACTTATTCGTGATGGTATGTTCTCGAGATAATTCAACCGAGTTAACTGATACCATGTAGTATAATACCGGGATAACCGAGTTAATTTTGGGTTTTCTAGGTTCATAACGCGGCGGAATTTCAAAAATTTATCAAAAACCCAAAACAAGATCCATGTAATTCGAATAAATGGATTAATAACATAATTAATACTTACTTGTATGTCGAATTCCAACAATAATGTAGGAAGGATGGAGGTGGTTCACTTTGGTGATACCTGGCCTCGGATCAGAAACGCCTCCAAAAGAACACGTCCTCTACGAGTATCCACACGAACAAATCTTAACCAAAACTAGTGCTTGTGTGCTAGCGATATTTCTTCACAAAGCAATTTCGAATTATTTAGTGATTATGTGTCTTGTGTTTATTTCGAAAAACAGATGTCTTAAAACCCTAGGCTTAATAGTCTATTTATAGGAAAATAAGACATCTAGGGTTTACTCAAAAACGTGTTTTCCAATCATATATAAACACTATGTTTTTTATAACTCTTTTGAGATTATGTCTATCAAAAACTCCTTTTTGATAATTACACATATATATTAATTATTATTATTATTATCTTCAAAAGATAATACCTTTTAAATTTCGAATTTAAATTAATATATATTTATTATTATATATATTACAAATTATATATATATATATATAATAATAATCTATTAATGACTTAATTCCATTGGGCTTGTACAACCCATAACTGTTTTGGGCCTGTTCTTAGTGTGCGACCCTATAGGTTCATATAACGTTGACAGTAGGCCCTAAATCTCGATTTCGACCCACAAGTCATAAGTGGCCTCTAGCAAGACATTATGACTATCCGGGTTATATGAATATCGATTATCCGATTTAACTATTTATAAGAATATTTTAATCCCTTTGTCTCACGATATCCTGATTGAATATAAGGCATAGTTCTGTCATCCTTATAATATTCAATCATTAGTTTTCTGATTCCAAATAGACTGAAAATGATAACTCTTTTTTAATTCAGTCTATCTTCTTCAAGGGGCCCATAGATATCTTACTTAAATAAATGAGGGACAAATTCCTTCTCAGTCACTCACATTTCTCACATCATTACTTTCATATCCAATGACAATCTATTCCAATATCCTGTTAAAGATAATGTAAGACTGTATCAAAATATGAAATAGCTATGTAGAAATTCATGGTGATTTCAAGTTCAAAGGATTATACTAACAGAACTGTAATGAGAATTACTTATGACAGTGATCTATGTAGTATTCTCAAGGTGGGTCATCCGGTGCCTAATTTCTCAAATAGCACCTATGATGTGACTTAATATCTCATATACATGATTAGTAAAACATAATCGTCAGTCAACATCTTACTAGTCTCAATGTTCTATTAAGACTACGGATAGATGGAATATAATTCTTTATTAAAGCTAAGGGTTCTACTATCAAGTCACATACTTGATGACCTTAGAAAGAATTAACCATTCAAGTATTTTAATCATAATATAAAATGATAAAAACAGCCAATCAAAAAATAACAAAATAATAAAGTCAATACATGGTCAAACATGATTGACCTAGTGCAAATCACTAACAGTTAACTCATACTATTTCTCATATCCAACGATCGAGATGATCCCTGGGATAATTCCGCCTAGTTAACTCTTAGATACAGGTCCCAAGATAATTCCACTGAGTTAACCTCGTATCTAAAAAAACAGAGAGAAATATGTCTTCAAAATCCTGATCAAATGAAGCACTGCAGATTTCTGAACTTAACTGGTGATCGCACTGTTCCTATTTCCACCCAATAGGAAAGCTTGTTTCATCAGATCTATATTTGTTTCAAGACAATGATGTATGCATTTCATACAAAAAATTTTCGATAATAAACGATGCTATGCAATTCTTATAAAACATTTTGCATTTATAAAACAATGCACTTCAGTACATCAAATGTAAACATATATAAACTCACTGATTGATATCCAAAAACTTTGATCAAACGACACCCGTCAAGCATCACAAGTACCGTGTCCAGTAGTAGGTTGCCTCGCCGGATCTAGGAAAGATACAAATGTAACTTGAGTAAGAATCTAACTATAGAGAGATTTTAGACTCGAAATATAAACGTAAACATAACTCGTCAAGTTCTAATCGCGTCTAATTCGATAGAATTCTATCCTTTACTTGTCGATATAACGATACTATCTTGATTAGGTCTATAGATTAAATAAATAAACCTCACGTCTTTGTGTTGAACTTTAAGTTCAAATGCTAACATAAAACCTTGTGATTTTACGTTGAATTCTACGTCCATTTTTTCATTAATCTGAAGTCCGTAAACTCCTATCAACTCAAAACAATATGTATTTATTTTCCTTACGCAAAATTGGATCGACAATGACCAAGGCATCCTTACGTTGGCCTTGGCACGTAGGGCCTTTCCTTGACTCGCCGTGCAAAGGCTCCTCGCACCGCGACGACCACCGTCGTATCGCGCCTTTGGCGCGACGTGCTAGAGGTGCAGCACGTCCATATGGCTACAGAAAGAGCTCTAAACATCAACTTTCGACATGCTTTCAACACTTACGAACATACCAACATCGCCACAATGCTCCTAAACATAAAGAAATCATAAACAATACTCAAAGCTAATCAATTATATGAAATCAATATAGTTTATCCCAAACCCTAACTTCTCTTTATCGAAAAACCAAAAATTTACTCAACCGAATAACAAACGTCTATCTTATCTTGATTCCTCGATATAGCAACGAGAATTGTCAAAAACGGTTAAGAATTGCAAACTGTAGCGTCATTCGAAGATGATCCTTGAAAGGAGATGATGAAATGGGCTTTTCTTAAGGTTTTGGTCTCTAGAACATAAACTTACAAATGACGTTGGCTAGGGTTTATGATCTATGTAACTAAACTTCTAAACGAAGTACATCATTCATATGGCTTGGTCAATGATAGGAGTATTTTACTCCTACTTAGAGTATCGTTTCCGCATGCTTTTATTATGTTTTATCACGGTTTTATGGTATTCCAAATGCCTTATTACGTGTTTTAGTATTTCAGGTACTTGGGAGCATTGCGGAAGCATTTTGGTGCAAAAGTTGAAAAAGTCGACAAAAGAGATGCGAAAGCTCATTTACAAGTCTGAAAAGCCGACCCCGCTGCACTAATTGGCAAAGTGGAACCAGCTAGAAGCTTCAAATGAATTTGTGTTCTTCATAAAAGTTAAAGTAGACATCCCGTGCTTTCCAACGGTTCAAGAACCGACTCAATCGGACTTTTCTACACAAAGTTATAAAGTTTTGAAGATCGGAACTCCAACCGCAAAGGCAAGCTCGAATCGAGCTCACCAAGACCTTGAGGGAGCTCGAATCGAGCTCAACAATGCTGAGCTTCAGAATGTCAATCTCGAATCGATCTCCTCACTTAACCAATGGAGCTCGATTCGAGCATAGGCTTGCTTAAAGGGGGATTTATGATTTCAAATGCAACAAGCCTCGATTCTAATTGCTTCTTTGGGCCAAACACTCTTGTAGTTAATGTTTTTATTTCCTCTTTTGTCTAGTAATATATAAACAACATTATCTCTATTTTAGGTCACAGGACATTATCACTCAATTTTATTCCTTTTGAATCATTGCCTCTCTTAGAATAGAATCTCTTTAGAATTAAGTGCTCCATAGCTTCCACCATTGTTGGAGCTTTTGAAGCTTTTATTGCTTTGTAAGAACAAGATCTTTATTATTATTGCAAGCTTATTTATTATTGAATCTTCATTATCTCTTATGGTTGATTGCTCTACTCATTTAATTAAGGTAACCCCTCTTTACTTTCTAATGATCTATTGTTCTTATTCATTGTTTGGTTGTGTTGCTTTAAGCATGAGTGGCTAAACCCCTTTGTTTGGGGGTTGATATGAATCCTAGTTAATGCATGATTGGGTTAGGGTTAGGGTTTGTGTTGATGTTCTAATTAATGCTCCTAAGGCTTGCTTAGATTAGCTACCTAAGTATTATTGTTAGATTAAGGTGGCGTTTGATAAAACTGAAAATTAAGTGCTGAATTTTTAGTGATGAGAGTAATAATTGCTGATTTTTTAAGTGCTGAATTAAATAAGTCTGTTTGATAACTGCAAGTCTACAATTACTGAATATTATTGAAATTATTATATTTAATAAAACCTTTAAAGATTAACTATATCAAAAATAAATTACATAATATAATAAATAATATTTAAAAAATATTATGAATATTACACATATTATAAATAGAAATCATAAATTTTAGTTGCATATGTTGATAACTTTAAAAATATGTAGCATATGTTGAAAATTAGTACTTAAAATAAAATACTAGTTTTTAAAACTCTGAAAAACCGTTTAAATCTGATAATCAATGTTGTGTCTTATAACTGAAATTCGAATAATATTTAAATGCGGATATATTAAATAAATTATATAGAGACTATAAAAACAAAAATAAAGATAGAAGATAAAATATTCATAGTGAAAATAATATTAATTTGCAATTTTTAGTGTAATTGTGATATTAAAGAAAATAAAAAAAATTAATATATGTGAGATAAAATATTTGTATTCATGAGTAATAATTGATAATAATTAGAATATTAAGTTTATTGAATGGTAAAACTAATATTTAATAACTTAATGTTTTCAGTAAAAAAAATAAGTTAAAAGTTTTGACATATTATTTTAAGGCCTAATCACTCAAAAAACCCTCACCTTTATTTTTTTTTTCAATTCCACCCCGACGTTGAAAATTTGTCAATTTTACCCACTTTTGAATTTTCCGTTTTCAATTGTACCCCAATTTTTTATTTTTTGTTAATTTTTTAACTTAAATGATGAAATCATTCAATTAACTAAGTTTAAACATGAAATTAAATTCTTTTTTATTCAAAAAAGTACAAATAAGTCCTTTATTTTTAAATACTAACTAAAACCCATAATCATATTAACACTAACTTAAATTCTTAATTAATTTTACTAAATTTAAATAAATTTTAAAAACGTACAATTAATATATGCTAGACATGGAGAATGTTTTAAACAAATTTCCAAACGAAAAAGACGTTAATTTAATTTTTCAGGGTACAATTGAAACACAAAAATGCAAAATAGGGTAAAATTGACAAATTTTCAACGTCAGGGTATGATTGAAAAGGTGATAAAAGGTCGGGGTTTTTTTAAGACATTAGACCTTATTTTAAGTGGTTTATGACTTAACTGACTAAGTTAAGTTGAACTTTTTTGAGTTATCAAACCAACTTAAAACAATTAAGTGCTTAATACATTAATTTAAATAATAAGTTGGGTTATCAAACACCCCCGACTCACCTTGAGAGAGGGTTTGTTAATTGTAAAGAATTGATTAGATGCTTAATTAGTAACACCATGAGAGTGGGTTAGTAATTAAGTGGCCTTTGGGTTGTGATTTATTGTAATTACCCTAATTGTGTTTAGTGCTACGAGAGTAGGTTAAGCTTGATTAGTTGTGATTTTGTAGCTCTTTGAGGCTCGAGAGAGCGGGAGTTACGATTTAGAAACGCTCGGCCCTCATTTTATAACTCTAATTTTGAAATCCGTGAATGCATAACCTAGGTGGATTGTTGACCTCCAAACCTCGATTATCATTTGAATTCCGGTTAAGTTGTTAATCATTTAGTCATTTATAATTGTTAATTTAGTTTGTTAATTGCAATTTGTATTGATTGTTGGTAGTTTAATTTAGTTCGTTGTAGTGATAATTGCTAAATCCAATTGTTCGATTTACTAAACGAATTGAATAGCAACTAAAGTTCATTCTCGTCAATCGCTCTAGATTCACTCCTCGTGGGATCGATATCCGACTTCCGGATTATTACAAGTTGGGTTTATTCTCAACAGTCAATATACCACTTTGGTCCCTCATTTAAACCAAAGACTTTTTAATTCCTTCTAAATCTTATCTCTATTATAATGGTTAAAAGTATAACCAAATTCTTTACCTTTACCTCTTAATTTATTTATCATTCTTACTTTTGTTTTTATTATCCATATGTAATTTAATTAATGGGATAATGTCAAAAAAATCATGAATTTTACATGTTTTTTCATTTTAATCACGAAGTTTAAATTTTATCATTTTTAAGCACGAACTACCAATTTTTTCCAAATTTATACATGGTGCTGAGGTGTCACGGCTCCATTGGTGTAATTCGCTGAGCTGGAGTTCATTTTACACCAATAAATGAGTGCCACCTCAGTGCCGTGTATGAATTTGGGAAAAAGTGGTAGTTCGTGCATGAAAATAACAAAATTTAAATTTCGTGATTAAAATAAAAAAGCATGTAAAGTTCGTGATTTTTTTTTGAATAAAAGATCACGAACTATAGCAACACACTGCTCACCCATTTTGCTGCAAATAAAAGATGAAATTCAAATTAGGGGAATTATTTTGCTGCAAATATTAAAAAAAAACTAGACCATCTTTCTACAATTCACACAATCATGAGGTATTATAACAATACCAAGGTACAATATAGGTCAAAAATATAAAAGAGTCCAATTAGGGCAACATTTATATTTCACCAATCTGGTACATTAGGGCAAAATTTAAATGCAAAACGACAAGAGAAACAAAACCCTAACTTATTTCAATCAACTGTACTTTACAGCATATAATAAATGAAAAACGACAAGACAAGCAGCCTTTCCCAGTTCAAACCAACAAATTTCATATATTATTCAACAAAACCCTTAATTTTTCAAGCCAGTTTTTGGGGACCACTTCAAATAAACAAATTTCATTAAATATTCAACAAAACCCTAATTTTTGCAGTCGAGGTTTTGGGGACTACTTCAAATAAACAAATAGCATATTAAAGTTTAAATATATCTACCTATGAATCGCGACAGCAAAAGACAGGAAGTGGTCCACTACCCAAGTTGTTCGTCGACAGCAACAACGAAGAATCGACTAAGAAGATAAAAGAGGACAAAGTTTTCCTTTCAGTAACTAGGATTTAGGGTTTCAAGGAACTGGGATTAATTTATGATTACAAAAAGTGCGATTACTTTACGATTTTGGTAGAAGAGATTAATTTAGGGTTTCATTAGAAATGAAGTGCGAAGAAAAACGAAGAACTTAGGTTTTAGGTTTTCACTGATGGAAAACGATTGACTGCCTAAGTGTTAGATAAAAAGGAAGCAATTAGGTTTTTACTGATATGAATAAAACGTCGCCGTTTTAATTATTTCCATGTTCAGGAACAAAAAGGCGTCGTTCGTTTAATCTACTCAGCATCCACGTGTTTGTTATGCAAAGCACATGTGGAAGATGGTGGATGGTGATTTGTAGACACTTGGCCACTCACTCACGGTTAACAGCGTTTGAGTCGCACGCGCAGGCTTCCGTCCAGCTAGGGGTACAATAACAACGAAATAGAAGTTTCAAGGACCTGTAAACGTCAAATTGAAGTTGGAGGACCCAATGAAAAAAAATAAAGAGTAGAGGGACCTGAGGATGGGTTTGGCCAATCAGAATATATCAAGATCAATCTCAGCTCTCAAACACCTCCATCTTGTTCCATAAGAATCCTTAAGATGCAAAAAATTCAATTGACCATAACTCCTTCATTTTAACTCGAAATTGATCGATTCTTGCGGCTATGGAAAGAGGAGGACGATATCTAAGGATTGACCTAAGAAAATAAAGGTAAGAATCATTATATATGGTTAGGGTTTAGCACGAAATGTTCTTGTTTGATTGTCTTTAATGGTGGTTGTTGATGTTGATGATTATAAGTATAGAAATGATGCTTTTGGTGTATGATTAGTTAGTTATAGGCTGAAATTATTGATTTGTTATGAGCTATGAGGGTTTTGCTATGGATGAATATTGAGTGTGTTAGGGTTTCATGTAGGTGGAAGATGAATTGATGGTTGTTTTGGGGCCTTGATGGCCGGAAATTATGAACCACCGTGCTTCGCACAGTGGGGTTGCTGGCAGGAGCCATGGTGCGTTGCACCATGGCTGAAGTAGCCCCTCCCCTGCCAAAAACAAGGGAGGGTCATGTGGAGGAGAAGGGGGGCTGATTCTACCCATTCCTCGAGGGTTAAACTCGATTGGTTTTATGGAAAACGTAAAGCTACGGAGCTAGAATCGAATTGTAATGTAAAAACTGTTTTTGCACGAAAATGTTAGGAATGTTGTGATGGATTTAGATTGATAATTATAGCATGATTAAAGGCTGAAATATATGCTATAATGTTAAGTTTATAGTTTGGTTTAATCAATCAAACGTAAAAAGAGATAACTTAATAATTTGACGATGTTGCTGAAATTATTGCGCTGCGGAACAGCCATATTGCGAGGGCAATATCTCGGGCTATGTAGCTCTGAATTAAGTTCCGTTTGTTGGTACGGAAAATTAAGGATGTTATCTATAAATGTCTGAGTATAGGTTTTTGCTAGTTCAGCCCCTAAGTGGCTTAAATAAATCAGAATATTATGTCACGCATAGCAGCTCTGAAATTTAGGACAGCCCTAAGTTATTAACTTCAGAGCCGAATTCCGACACCTTCGGGTGCTAATCTCAGTCTGAGACCTAAACGAAAGTTGTAGGTGACGTTCTGAACATTAGGAATGTCAATTTTATTTTGGGGTCGGACTATTTTAAGTAAACGGTTTCAATAGCCGAAGTTGGCTAGAAACCTAGTTTTGGATTAATTAATTATAGCTAGATTGTAATTAATTCGAGTTATTATCGAATTTGTCTAGACTTGACGAGGCGACTACCAATGGAACCCGGAACTTACAAAACGCGACATCGCTTAGCTATTATCGAAGGTTATGGATAGCAAGAGGTGAGTATATTTTACCCACTCTTATTATCGTATTAAAAATTATTTTATATATACTATATATATTATTAAATTCATCGCATAAATTATACAGTTTGATTTTATTGAGTTGTTCTTATTGGACTGAATTATATTTGAATTGTCTATTTACAGATTGAACTACATTGTATTGGATTGACTTGTTTGATATATGAATTGTATTACTTTGTTTATGACTTGTCGATTATTTGTCAATGTGAATTTGTATACGATCCGAAGAAATGAGCTACCTATTGGGCGTCAATAGGCCGTGTGATCACCGGTGTTTATAAGAGTCTAGATATTCGTACATAGAAACGTTTGATATGAGCTCATTAAATGTTGATAATATTTGTGATTATGCTGGAAGGAGGATTATGTTTGGCAGATACGAGGTAACTCGGTGGAACTATCTCGGGACCCGTATCTAGTGAGTAACTCGGTTGAACTATCTCGGGACTCACAACTTGGGATTAAGCAATGGCATGAGTAACTCAGTTGAACTCTCTCGGGACTATGCCACATGGTAGCGGTTAACTCGGTCGAACTATCTCGGGACCGTTCCACTTGGATTAAAATGATTTGATACGATTACGATATGGATTAGGAAAGGTTAGAAGTTTAAGATTAAGGTTTCGATCGGATCAAATACTTGTCTTAGATGAATTGTTTGCAATTTCTATGATTGTATATGTTGGAATTGTTTAAAAATGTGATTGTATAAATATTTTTAAAATGCGATACTTATTTCGATAATATGGTAAGTAAAGTATAACTCACTCAGCTTAATAGCTGACCCCCCAATAGTGTGTTTTTACCTTGATTCTAGACTTGGCTAGAAGTCCGTCTTTGACCGGAAGTCCCTTTGGCTATGTACTGTCCCGACTTCCACAGTTGCTACACTAGTGTGATGTCTAACCAGTGTCGTGGCCTAGCACAGTAACATATTTTTATGATGTCTATAGTTGTTGTCACAGCATATACCCCTTGTTTGGCTATGATTATTGTATTTTGTTCCACGGAGGTTGATACCCGTGAAGTGACTTTGACATTAGTAGTATATGTCGGGTTAGTACATACAAGGTACGGAAACGATAGGCCCGAGCAAGTGTAATGATTTACTAGTGTATATAAGTACGTTTGTATAAATGCTTCCGTTTGTAAGGTCGTTATGTGATTAATGTTTGCGAAAAATTTATTGTGATTTTAGGCTTGCTACGGGTTTCGGAGCTACCACTCTCATTCCCTAGCGCCGGTCGCGGTCCTCGATTTTGGGTCGTGACATGCAAATAATGAATGGGCAGCCAATAATCAATATAAAACAATGGGTAAAGCTTTGACACAATCCCAAAATGATATATACGAAGCACAATCACAACACAACACCATAATACGAATTAAATGACAAAAGAGTGGAAATCATTACCTTGATAAATCAAAGAACAAATGGAACTCAGAGATGGGTTGGATTTAGGGCTACAAGAATGAATTGAATGAAAGCAATAAGCCATAAATCGATTAAACCAAGAATTGAGATGGAATTACAAGAGTTAAATCACTTACCAAATGTTTTGGACACCAACAGTCAGAGGAAAATTGCCTAGAAGTAGTCTGAAATGAGTTTAGGTTTTTAAAAATAGAATAGGGGCCGATTAGGTCGCAGAAACGGGGTTTAAATAGGCAAAAACAAAGAAAACTGAAAGAACGGCCGCTTCTACCCAGCAGGTCCGGTTATATGGCCAGTTGATTCACTGCCATAAAAAAAAAAGAGGTGGACCGCACCTACAGTCGGTTCTACCCAACTGGTTTGGTATAGGTCTGGTTGACCCGAAAAAACGCTAAACGACGATCTGAACGGTTGAATGAAAGATATTCCTCTTATGGACAACATATCCAAAGGGCGGCCTGATCTGACAAGGCAATTGGGAGATATGGAAGATTTAGAAAACATGCAAACATTGTTTCGATAACAATCCATAAATAAATCAATTCAACATCAAATACTTAAAGGCTCAAGGGATACATATAAGTCACTCAACATGACACAATAAAGGTATCACATTTGTTAATCTCAACATATAACAATCCGAATCAAGTCGGAATCAAAACGACAACATGTCAAAGCGAAAACACAACAAAAGTCCATCACAAACCAAACTTTAAACAGACAACCAAACCACCAAAACAAATTTGAAAACACGGGGTGTTACTAACTTTAACTCTATTACTGTCACGACCCATTTTCATGAACCGTGACCGACGCTAGGGTATGGGTATGGTTGTACCAAAACCCGCAGCAAGCCTTGCGGATAACCAACTTAAACAGTTAAAACAATGTACCTGCAGAAAACCACATGCTCGGGGGCAACCGAGACTTCAACCTAGTCTAGCAGTACAATAAGCAACATATATTCAAAGTATGCTTATCTCAAATTATAACTCCAACAGTGTGGCAATATAATATAAATACCATAAACACTGTAATCATGCCAAAAGCGATAAAGTAATTACCAACAAACAACAGTCTAAAAATATAGTATAAGACCAAAATATAAATAATCTGATACTACTACTGCGGTCTAAGAGTTTAAAACAGTTCGACTCTTTTATTCTGAAAATAAAATAAAGAACCTCCGAGAATGAAGAAACGGAGTTGCACCAATGTTCAAATCATAAACCTGGAAAATTTGGGAAAACAACGGGGTCAGATTTACTGAGTAGAGTTTGTATAACCATTTATATTTATTAAGTTAAAAGCCTTTAAAACGTTTAATAAAACATTTTCATTATGGATTATCAATGAAACCCTAAACCATAATTCTAAATCCATTGTCGTGTCGGTGAGACGTATCTCAATAACCGATCCTCGACTACCACTTAATAAATAGTGAGCCCAGGAGACGTATCTTCCACCGGTGCCCTCACTAAGGTGAGACGTATCTCGAACCTACCTCAATACCATAATCATTACCGGTGCGCACGCAGTCTCGATGATGCCCATCGAGTAACACGTTCCAAATCAAATCCACAATGCCGAAAAACAGTTCGAAAGCTGTTTATACAAAATATAACATTTGCTTAATAAAGAGGTAAATAGAGATATAAACTCACTGCTTGCTATTCCACGTGAAACTGACAAGCATGTAATTCTGGTTCGCCTCTGAAATACGAATAGTCGACGAGTCTAGGCAAGGTATAAAATCACAATTAAAAACAGACCCTAACTCTAGAGAGTACTAGACACCACGTAGGACTAACACAAACAACAAGTCAGATAAAAACCACACAGAGTAAACACAATACTCAAATAAATTATAATGCCATAAACAATTCCAGTCTATTGAGTTCCCGCTTAAAAATCCGTTTCAGAAAACATTATTTAAATAATAAAATAAATCAATTTTTAAATATTGGTTAGCCGAGTTACCGATAACTACCAAGCTACCTCACATGTCGGGTGACCCAGGTCAAACCCCACCCAATTATTTTATCAAGAATATAAACCATAGTTTATAATTCCAAGAATAATAATTTTGATAAAATAAAGAATCATAATAAAAACGAAACTCAATAGCTTAAAACACAAGTAATTAATAGTTATCGTAAATTACTTAACTAAAATAAGTTAAAAGAAATATTTAAAAGCTAATTTATAATTTAGCAATTTGGCACACCAAGTCATAATTCAAAAAAAAATGATAGTTACCCGAGTAATTATCCGATTAAAAGATTAAAATATAAATATCGTTTTGAAATATAGTAATCAAAACCATTTAAATTATAATCGGATTATTTCCAGATTTAAATAACGTTATCAAATAACAATTTAGAAATTAAAATATAATTGCAAGTTGGGTTTTAAAATAGATATAAAATCTAATACTCTTTGATAAACAAAAAGAAAACCCAACAAATAAGAATTTTAAAACTAATAATCTATAAAAACCAATTTACAACAATTAAATTTGCTAAAACTAATACCAAATTAACCTAATCCATGGCCCATATCATATGAACCCAATTAAGCAAACAATCATCACTGCCGCCTCTTTCAATTGAAGCACCATGAATTCAATATCCAACATTATAAACAAGTTGAAAAATATAATGCAGTAGCTAATTACCTACGTAATTAACCAACATCAAAATTTGCCCAGAAAGTTTGTAATCAAGACGTGGGACACCCAAGCAATTAAATCCCATATGAAACTGTTTACACCGGCCCAAATAATTGTTGGATAGGAGCTTTATGTGGGCTTACAAGGGATTCAGGCCCAACGAAAAGTCTTTTAATTATTGCTTTTTCTTCTTATTAGGAGTTTGTAACTCATTAGGAGTATTTTATCTTTTAGAATTTTAGTCCTAGTTGAATTAGGAGTCTTAGTTATGAGGAGCTATAAATAGCTCAGAGCATCATTATTTTTGGATCAACAAATCAATCAATCAAAAACCAAGCCCAGTGCTTTTTATCTCGCAATCTCCGGATTGTTTTAATTTAGGAGTAGTTTTCGGTATTAATCTCGCCTGAGTCCGTGACTCCCAGATTATTACTTTTTAGATCACGTGGTTAAGTGTTTTTAACCAAACAAGCCCTGTGAATATCTGCATAGGTTCGTTAAAGTATCAAACCTCAAACTGATCCCGATTATAAATTCAAAGATTCGAGTCCGGAATATTTCCAGGCGAACATCTTTTGGCGACTCCACTGGGGACCAGTTTATGGTTAGCACAAAAACGGACTTTAAGGACGATTCCAGGCACGCTCGGTCCATACGCCGGCAACAACGGAAGGAAGGTGACATAGTAGACGAATCAGATTCGGATAGATCAGAAACCATGGCCAAGGACAAACAGGTGAACCAATCAAGCAAGGTGCCGAATACAACGGATACCGAGGGAAACCTACCTAAGGACAAGGTCGACGACGTGACCGATGACATGATAGACTACTCGCGCCAGCTTCCTCCCTCTCGCCCTTCTTTATCACAGGCCGACTTCTCGGCCATGAGGGGCGAGATAGCGCAGGAGAACAAGCAAATGTTCGACGGTGCTATGCATCAGATGTCCGAAGTAATGAGGAACATCATGGCCGACCAAACGTCGGTCCAGAGGCAGATCCAAGGGAACTTAGACGGCCTCAACAAGGCAATGGAAAACCTAGGGCGATTATTTTCTGGGCAATCCGCGGCCGATCAGGGGTACAAGAGGGCCGAACAGAACCAAACACCGAGCCGTTTTGGTCCACCAGGTGGTTCGGCCGAACAACAAAGCAAGATGGGGTAAACATATGGTTCCGTTAAGCTTTTAACGAGGAACGAGGCCGAGTTCTCAGGAAGGGCCGATCACTCGGGAGCAAGCTCGCCCAACCCACAAGGCGAGGCTAGACCACAAGGGGGAGCTACTGGAGCCAACACCCAGGAGCCCAACACGGGCGAACGATCGTACTCCGAGGGAGGCGATCCAAGTATATACAATCAAGGGCAACTCGTGGACATGCTAGAAAGGCTCGGGGTGGATCTGCGACCTATGCCTCGCCCATCGTACATGAAACCGTATCCGGACTGGATCGACAAGTTATATCCTTTCCCAAGGGGGTATAAAGTGCCAGAGTTTAGTTTGTTTTCGGGCGAGGAGAAGGGCCAATCGACGTTTGAACATGTCGCCCGGTTTTCAGCCCAATGCGGCGAAGCAGCCGCTCATGATTTCTGGAAGCTCCGGCTTTTCGCCAGCTCTTTGACAAAAATGGCGTTTACATGGTACTCTAGATTGTCGCCCAATTCGGTGGACACATGGAAGGACCTCGAAATCCTCTTCCATGAAGAGTTTTACAGGGCACCACCTGATGTCACCCTGGCTGACCTCGCCCGAATCTCACAGCTACCGAGCGAGTCGGCAGAGAAGTATATCGGCCGATTTAGAAATCTCAGGACTAGGTGCTCCACCAAAATGTCAGAGGCCGATTGCGTACCTATGGTGGTAAGAGGAATGAGTTTCGCCATGAGGGAACACTTCGAGGGCCACAGGTTTCGTGACTTGTTCGAGCTAACAAACAGGGTGACGAGCTACGAAAGACTCCTCCAGGAGAAAGAACAGAGGAGAGGCGCATCTAAAGGAACCTATTACAAAGACCAGCTTGACGTGGCCGTGGTGTCTGATAGCGAGGATAGTGGTTCCGAGGATGAAGTTAACATGGCCGAATTTTTGGGAACGAAACCCCTGGAGTGTTCGGCCTTGCGAAAGCCTGGCTTTGTTAAGAGAAATAAAACTGCGGTAGTACAAAAGGAGTATTTGTTCGACCTGACCAAAGCGGACGACATATTCGATGCCTTATTGAAGGATGGACAAATCGCCCTAAGCGAAGGTCATACAATTCCACCGACGGAGGAGCTGGTCGGTAAAGATTACTGCAAGTACCACAATTCCTGGAGGCACAGTACGAACAATTGCGTAAATTTCAGAAACGTGATCCAGAAGGCAATTAACGAAGGAAAACTTCTCTTCCCAACAAAGAAAGCGGCCGATGTAAAATGCGTGTCCATTAACACCGTTCGGCCTCACTTTGATAGCTACATAGAGCAAGGGCAGATACAAAGCAAGTGGAACCCTAGAAGGCCCAAGCCGAGATCGAGACCGACGGTTCAAAGTGGCGAGGAGAAAAAGGGCGACCTCAGCAACAGAAAAGGAAGCGGTACAGCTCGCCCACTGCAGATATGACTTGCCCCTCATGCAGTACGTGTTTTAAGGTCAAAGGAGGCGAGAACACGAGGAAGCATCCCAAGACCTTTAAACCAAGATTGCCCACAGAACAGTGGCAGAGGCATGAGCCACAGCGGAGGCCTGCCACTAATGTATTCAAGAGGATATTTCGGCCAACGGAGGAGACCCCTCGTATGACGAAAACCCAGAAGAGGCGAATGCAAAGGCTGCGACAAGAGTCGCGGGCGAATCACGGGGCAGAATCGGGTCCCAGAGAGCGGCACGGAAATAGGCCAATAACCGAGAGACTGGGGGCAAGGAACCAGGCCGATACGGACGCCAAATCACCTGATAGGCGAAATGCCAAGGTAAGGAAGGTATGGATGCCGAAGAGCGAAAAACACTCGGCCGCTGTGCCCGTAACGGCAGTGGTTCACAAGGATGATGAAGATTCCAGCAACCGATCGTCCTACAAGGACGTACTCGTTTCGCACCACGGTGGCCAACTTAAAGCAAGATTGCCCAAAGAACGCGAGGTCGTCGTCTCGCACAAGGAGGGCGTGTTGAAAGCATGGGTCCCGGTGGTAAGGGACGAATACGGAGTAAGAGTGGTTACGCTCCCCAACTCATACAGAAGTAAACCAGGGCAGAAGGCAACGTTGGAAGGCGATGTAATCGTACCAGAAGGAGATAGCGCCGATGATACCGCGGTAGTATCCCTTAGCAAACCTCCAACAAGGATGACTAGGCACATACGGCCACTATACATCAAGGCCGATCTGAACGGGGTGTCGATCAACAGAGTCCTCATCGACAACGGGGCTGGCGTCAACATACTACCGGCGAAAATGCTCAAAAAACTGGGCATAACGCGGGATCAGCTTGACCCGACCGACGTTTACATGACTGACTTCGCAGGGGGCGAGACGCCGGCCGAGGGGTACATTACCCTCAGAATTAAGGTAGGGCGAGTAGAAACCGAAGAAGGGTTTTTCGTGGTCAACGCTTGGAGCAACTACAATATTTTGCTCGGCCGCGATTGGATACACTCCAACATGTGTATACCCTCGACTATGCATCAAATGCTCTTCATATGGCGAGATGACGGCGAAGCCGAAGTTGTGCAGGGTGACCCCAACCCCTTCGGCGAGGACCATAACGTACTCGAAGCACGTTTATACGATGAAGAGGTGCGCAACATACAATCCCTTAGTTCGAAAGGAGAGACGAGCGTCCCTCGCTTGCTTGTTAACTCGGATCGGCCGGTATCAGTGACCCTCGGGGGCAAAGGCCGATCCACCATCCTCAAAGATTCAAAATGATAGCGCGGCATAAAGAATTGAGGGAGAAAATTAGACAGTTAACCTCGCTGTATGATATCACATCGGCCGAATGCATCTATGAGGACCAGGAGCAAGACCCAACAGGATCGCTGCGGATCGGGGACATACGATTGGCAACCGGGAAGTTAGAAGACGATCCCGCCCAAGTTCAGGACGACCTCCTCGAAATCAATCTGGGGACAGATGAATCGCCTAAGCCCATATATATCAACGCAGGACTGGACGAGGTATTCAGAGAGCAACTGATCGCCCTACTCATTGAGTTCCGCGACTGTTTTGCCTGGTCGTACGAGGAAATGCCGGGCCTTGATCCTGACATCGCCGAACATAAGCTTCCATTAAAGAGTGGATTTCGGCCATTTCGGCAACCTCCCCGGCGAATGTCCAGGGAAGTGGATACTCTCATACAAGATGAGATTAAGCGGCTGGAAGATGCCAAGTTTATTCGGGAAGCCCAATACACCGAATGGCTCTCTAACATCGTGCCAGTGATGAAGAAAAACGGGAAGCTACGAGTATGCGTAGACTTTCGGAACCTCAACCTGGCTACACCTAAGGACGAATACCC
Organism: Mercurialis annua; assembly: GCF_937616625.2. Lineage (NCBI taxonomy): Eukaryota > Viridiplantae > Streptophyta > Magnoliopsida > Malpighiales > Euphorbiaceae > Mercurialis > Mercurialis annua. The sequence goes on along the minus strand of NC_065577.1, from coordinate 12,283,743 downwards.
GATGCCCGTGGCCGATATGCTGATAGACAGGGCAGCAGGACACACGATACTCAGTTTCCTCGATGCACACTCCGGGTACAACCAAGTTCCAATAAGCAAAGAAGACATCTCCAAAACGGCTTTTAGATGCCCCGGGCCGATCGGAGCCTACGAATGGGTCGTGATGCCTTTTGGCTTAAAAAACGCGGGGGCAACATATCAGAGGGCGATGAACAAGATGTTCAGAGGGCTTGAATGCCTTGAGGTCTACATCGACGATGTCGTAATCAAGTCAAATACCGGCGAAGTTCATTTGGCCGATCTCCGGAAGGGTTTCAAGCGTATACGGCGCAATGGGTTAAAAATGAATCCTCTGAAATGCGCGTTCGGCGTTTCGGCTGGAAACTTCTTGGGTTTCTTGGTTCACCAGCGGGGAGTAGAAATAGATAAGAACAAAGCCGAGGCGATCATCAATGCTGAACCACCCAAAACCAAGAAGCAGTTCCAGAGACTCATCGGTCAAATCAATTTCCTAAGAAGATTCATAGCAAACACAGCGGGCCGACTTCGCAGCTGGAGTGTTTTGCTAAGAGGAAAAGAAACCGACGAGTGGATATGGACGGACGAGCAGCAGCGGGTTTTCGACGATTTGAAAGGTTACTTGGCAAAACCCCCGGTTATGACCCCTCCAAAGCCGAACAAACCGTTGTTGCTATACCTATCGGCTGCACACGAGTCCCTAGGATGTATGCTCGCCCAAGAGGACGATGGGGTCGAGAGAGCAGTCTACTACTTAAGCCGAGGATTGACGGACACAGAGATTCGCTATACCGACATAGAAAAAATGTGTCTATGCCTGTACTTCACATGCTGCAAGCTGCGATACTATATGTTGCCGGTCGTAGTGTATGTATTATCCCAGACTGATATCATTAAGTATATCTTATCAAAGCCATACCTGAGGAATCGGATTGGAAAATGGGCGATTGCAATGTCCGAATTCACATTGGTGTACGTTCCTCAAAGGGCAGTAAAAGGACAAGTGCTGGCAGACTTCTTGGCCGATCACCCTGGTATTACCCTCAAGGAAGAGACACCTGGTCGAGTAGACATCACGTTTTTCGACATCGCCGTGTGGAAGATGTGGTTCGACGGATCCAGGACAAGCCAGGGGGCAGGCGCGGGAGTACATATCGTCACACCCTTGGGGGCATCCTACCAGCTATCATTCAGACTCCAGTTCGAATGCACCAACAATCAAGCAGAATATGAGGCCCTCATATTCGGTTTTGAGATTTTAGCCGAGCTAGGGGCGAGGGCGATCAATGTAAAAGGAGATTCTTTGCTAGTCATTAAACAAGTGTCAGGAGCATTCAAATGCGAGTCCGAGCTGCTGGTGAGATATTGCAACAAGGCGAAACACCTGATCGAAGGCTTTCAAGATACGAGAATAGAATACACGGAGAGGGCCGATAACGGCATTGCAAACGACCTAGCTCAGCACGGTAGTGGTTACAAGATAAACCGAGAGTTCGACACCATAGAGAGGGAAACACCGAATCTCCACACCGGGGGCATCACGATCGACGAAAGACAGTTCTCGATTTACCAGCTGGACGTCACCCAAGATTGGAGGGACGAGCTCCTGAAGTGGTTCGAAAAACCAGATGCCACGAATAGGAGGTTGAGGACTTTAGCCCTTAATTACGTGGTCTTAGCCGGCGAATTATATAAGAAGGGCTTTGAAGGGCTACTCTTCAGATGCATCGGTCCAAAAGAGGCGATGCTTGCTATGGCCGAGGTACACGAAGGGATAGCAGGCGCCCACCAGGCAGGCCCCAGAATGAGGTGGCTTATCCATAAATACGGCTTTTATTGGCCGAAAATGGAACAAGACTGCATAAGATACGCCAAAGGTTGCGAAGCTTGTCAGAAATTCGGCCCGATACAACATGTCCCGGCCGAAGACCTGCACTCCATCATCAAGCCATGGCCATTCAGAGGATGGGCGGTCGACCTGATAGGGAAAGTATACCCCGGCTCGTCTGACGGTCATACTTTTGTGATTATCGCCACTTGCTACTTCACCAAGTGGGTCGAAGCTAAACCTTTGAAATCGCCGACACAAGAAGCGGTGATCAAATTTTTCAAAGAATACATCGTCCACCGACACGGCTTGCCCGAGTCCATAACAACAGATCAAGGGACGATGTTCACAGGAAGCGATATAAGTTGGTGGGCCTCCCAAATGAAGATAAAAATGTTGCACTCGACACCGTACTACGCCCAGGCCAACGGACAAGCCGAAGCCACGAACAAAGCCATCAAGCTCATAGTTCAAAAGATGATTGAAGAAAACCCAAGGCAATGTCATGTGTTTTTATCAGAAGCTGTTTGGGCGAATAGAACAAGTCAGAAGTCGGCTACTGGGACCTCGCCTTTCAGACTGGTTTATGGTTACGATGCGATGTTGCCAATGGAGCTGACCGTAACGTCTACTCGCCGCAGATACCAGAACAAATTGTCCAAAGAAGATTACTTTGACAAAATGGTGATAGATGCTCTTGACCTTGACGAAGAACGTTTAACGGCGTTAGATCACTTAGAAGCTCAGAAAAGAAGGGTCGAGAGAGCTTACAACAAACGGGTAAAAAGGAAGGCTTTTACCGTGGGCGATATAGTATGGAAAGCAGTCTTGCCTATCGGCCATAAAGACACTCGGCTTGGTAAATGGAGCCCGAACTGGGAAGGCCCCTTTATTGTGATCAACAAGCTAACAGGCGGAGCATACTTGTTGGCAGATATTGATGGGGAAGAACACGACAGGGCGATCAACGGTCAGTTCCTAAAAAAGTACGTCCCGAGCTGTTGGGAGGGCGTAGACCGTCGGTTATTTGGAGCCGACGAAGAGTAGTGTTGTTGATGCTTTGGTCAACGCCGATCATTCGGTAGCACCGTTTGCATTTTCGGCGTGTCACATTCGTTGAGTTTTTTCAACGGGTTCTCCGTTTTTCTCAACATATTGTAATTATGTTTAAAAAATAATATTATTCCGTATCGGACCAATTACGGACCGATAATATGAACATATTGTACGGTATGAAAGTAATGCAAGTTGTGAATAATGGTGAACTTTTCGGCTCTCTGGCCGAATAAACATTGAAAAAATCACGTAAAAATACAAGATACGGCCCCCTGGCCGATCAAGGGGTACCAAAATTCGGTGCTGTTACAAACACACAAAATGACTTAATTGTTCTGGACTTGCAAAAATCTAAATAAAATTGTTCTGAACTAATTTAAAAATGGCGGAAACAAGCGCCCAGTTCGCTACGAACTTGATTGAACTCGGTCATCGCCGTGTCATACTTCGGCTTCATCTTTGAAAGATCCCCCTTGAGCAGGTTCCGACGCTTCTTCACCTCTACCCCCTCTGCCATCTCCTTGTCCATCGAAACCTCAAGATCGCCGATGCTTTGTCGTTCAGAACTCAACTCACGCTGCATTGAGGCGATCTTCTCTTCCAGCTCCTTGACACGCGATCGGCGGTCCTGAAGGGTGGTGACAGCAGCTTTGACACTGGCCTTCAAAGAGTCCAGTTTTTCCCTTGACTCGAGCTCCTGCCGAACCAGTTTGTCATGCTCGGACTGAATCGAGACCGACTCATTATACATCCTCTGAAAAGCCTCCAGGGAAGCCGAGAGCCTCGCTACAGCAGAGCAAGCTTCCGTCGTTAAAATTTTAGCAGGGGCCTCGGCCAGAACAGTTGTCGCCTTCCTCAACTTTTCAACGTTCTCAGGAGATTTGAAAAGCTGGATGCCTTCGTTCTTCATATGAGCCATCACGTTGAGATAACCTTCCCAGTTCGGGACTTGAACGATCATCTCAGCCACCGGCTCGGTTTCAGGAACGGGAAGAGGCTCTTCGTTGTCACTGTCCGAGTCCAGGAAAGCTGCCGCCTTGGCCGCCACATCAGTGATGTGGGGTGGAGAGACTGGAATCTGCCAAGTTCGACCACAATAAAAGATTAGCTGCTAGGCGATATGTTCTGAGGAAGAAAATACAAAGGTCTTACCTTAGAGGTTGGAGATTGAGTTTGGTCAGCCCCAAGGTTGAGGAATTCGGAGGCCAGGGGCGATAGAAGAGCAGGAGTCTCCATTCTTCTGAGAATCTCCGAGACATTAGGGGTATGGGAGCTGGTCGCCTTAGAGCTTTTATTAACCCCTTCGGCGCCTTGGGAATCGCCCATGTTCTGCTGATCGCCTTCGATATGGGTGTCTCCCTTAGACGAGGACTGGCAGCTCTGAGACGGCGTAGGGGATGGATTGAACAAGGCCGAACCTTGCAGCTCAGTAGGTTTCTTCCCGAGCTTTTTCGAAGATTCGGCTCTTCCTTTCTTAGCCTTCGGCTCTTTGTCAGAAGTTTTGGCCGATCTTTTCTTTTTGCCCTTCTTGGCCGCAGGGTTCTCTTCTTCGTCGTCGTGCTCCCAGTTGTCCTCCTTTTCAAAGTGAGGAATGCCGACTGAAGGGAAACCAAAGTTAGCACACAAACGAAGTCAGTAAACTGTAAAAAATTGATGATCGCCCATACCTGGGATTCTCTGGTAACCGATGCGCACCAGCTCATTTATAGCTTCTTCATCAGGTGGACATCGGATGCCAGTATAAGTTACACCTAGATCAGTTAGATCTACCTTAGGTTTTTTAGACTTTCTTTTCTTGGGTTTTTTAATTGGGGCGATGGTAGTCATATGACATTTAGGGACGATTGGGGACTTATACTTAAACTTCGGCCGAACTTTTTCTAAGAAGAGTTGATAGGGTAGGTGTTTATATTTTTCCTCCCAAATTTTATCCCATTTTTTAAAAAACTTTTGCCGAGCTATTCTCCTATGAGTTTGCATTTTTAAATTCATTCCTGGGCGATCTAGAGGGTCAAATTTGAATTTATAAAAGCGTTCAAAACGAGCAATTTCATAATGATAGCCAATAATACCTGTGAAAGTTTGGCGTTTCGGAGCCTGCAAAAGAAATAAATCGGCATGAGTAGGTTTTCTGTTTAAAGGAGGTAAATCAAAATTATGAAGAGAAAGGATTTCTTTAGGCGATAGGTCGAAAAAAGTTTGGACGGTGGAAGTCCACCAGTTGGTGAATTCCGGAGTACAGGAAGAAGTGATGATAGGGCGAGATAGCTCGGACAAGGGAGGAAGATAGGCTTTATTAAGGCGAATGATGTACTGGAGTTCGGAGTAGTTTTCTTTGGAGGTTCTATGGGTCCCGCGATTATTGAAGGCGATCAATAAAGGACAGGGAAGGCCTTGGCAAAAGCCAAACTGGCGAGACACAAAGTTCGGACAGTATGGTTCGACCCCACTCCGATCATAATCAAGCCCAGCTACCAAGTTTCTGCACTTTAGGGCGATTCCCCAGTAAGGACCACCAAGTTTTAGTCTCGGATCGGCTTGTACTGCTTCTTCAAAGTCTTCTATCTCCCATCCGGCGAGTAACCATGACGGTGGGTAAGTGAGCTGAAGAGCAGGGCACATCAATTCGGGCGACCTTATTACATGATTATTGAAGACTTGTAAAACGTCAAGTACATGAGGAAGGCGAGTCCCGGCCGATATCAATTGAAACCCACATAATTCGGCTTTGATAGGTGGACCGACCTCAAAAAGCTCAGGGAAGTATAGGGCGAACCACAGTTGGACAATCCAAAGTGGGCCTCCTGGGCACTTGAAGGTCCTTGGGTCTTTCAGGGGTGCGATATCGCCCAAAGAACGATATAGATGTGCCAGTATGAATTCGCCCAAGTTACATCTTCGACCGTCGGCAAGCGCTGTAGCTAGGAGAAAACAGTCTTCGGTCACTCTGAAAGATGAAGTGCACAGTATATATTTGGCGATGAAAAAGGCCAGGAAGGCGATATGCTCATTACGGTCGGGCTTGTAAGGCTCCTCGCCCATGAAAAGTTTCACGAAAGCACCATAACTTTTCTGCGCCTTAGTTAAATTAAACTGTGGAGCATCGGCACGGAGATTTGGATTGATCCTTTCGCCGTTGAGGGGAATATTGAGCATGAGAGCTAGGTCAAGTAAGGTAACTGTCATCGGCCCAGATTTGAAGCAGAAGCAGTTGATGGCGCTCGACCAGAATAGAGAGGCCCCCATGATGTAGTGTTTTGCTATCGGCCGGCTTGCCTTGCACAATTCAATTAGATCATGAATACCAGTATCGATCCAAGATTGTCGGAAGTGTGGTGAAAGCCTTATAGCCCATTGAGAGAACCCAGGATGTTCGATCGGCCAGTTTCTGAATGTAGTGCCGACCCAAACCGACGATTGATGGGGTAAAGAAAATCTGGGGGGAGCAGCATCGTGAAAGGGAGAGGCTAGGTCACATAGATGGCTCGGAGAGGTAACAATAGGACCGACGCATATTTGGCCATAGCCCGCATCAGTAATTACCTTGAATTCTGTGTTCGGCGCGTTGGCTCGGACTTCGTCTATTTTTGCAGTCACTTGTTCAGCGAGGTTGTTGGGAGCAGTCATGGTTCCTGAAATAGATCGCTCAGGTCAGGCGAGTAAAATAAATAGGCGAGGACAGAGGGGCGAGTGCTTACCAGAGAAGTTTTGTGAGAGACTTGGAGTTGCTGAAGGCAGAGAAAGCTTGGAAAAATGCAGAGAGAATAGGTAAATGGATAAATGAGATGATATTTTTCTTAAAAGTGAAAATCAAAAGGAGCCGAAAGATCGTGGGGGTCACATTGTGGGGACAGCTGGTGATGACGTGCATGAAGGGGGTACCGAAACGTCGATAGATGCGCACCCCTTTAGAATTTCTCTGCAATGATTTGGGCCTCAGTGATGGGCCTGGAAGCGTCAAAGGAAAGATTAAGTGAGGAACAAGCCCAAAAATAAATGTTTCAAGCTTGTTGGGGGCATTGTTTACACCGGCCCAAATAATTGTTGGATAGGAGCTTTATGTGGGCTTACAAGGGATTCAGGCCCAACGAAAAGTCTTTTAATTATTGCTTTTTCTTCTTATTAGGAGTTTGTAACTCATTAGGAGTATTTTATCTTTTAGAATTTTAGTCCTAGTTGAATTAGGAGTCTTAGTTATGAGGAGCTATAAATAGCTCAGAGCATCATTATTTTTGGATCAACAAATCAATCAATCAAAAACCAAGCCCAGTGCTTTTTATCTCGCAATCTCCGGATTGTTTTAATTTAGGAGTAGTTTTCGGTATTTATCTCGCCTGAGTCCGTGACTCCCAGATTATTACTTTTTAGATCACGTGGTTAAGTGTTTTTAACCAAACAAGCCCTGTGAATATCTGCATAGGTTCGTTAAAGTATCAAACCTCAAACCGATCCCGATTATAAATTCAAAGATTCGAGTCCGGAATATTTCCAGGCGAACAGAAACATACTCAAATTATAAACATCAAGAACAATGGCTTCCCTAGGCAAGAACAGTACACGGCCACAACACAAAAGATTCAGTAAACCGCGAAACGACGACAACAACCCGAAGAAACACTCACACTAATCATGCCCATAAGAACCAAAACAATGGAAAAGAACGGCAACAGTATCATATTCAAAACAAACGGCGAAACGGAACGGCGTAAGAACGGAGAGTTTATACGTACCAATTTCGATTCCAAAACGTTAGAATTAAAGAGATCGAAGGATAATGATGAACCGTCGAAAGAAACTCAGATTGAAGCTAGCATAATAAAGAATATGAGTTATGAAACGGTGTTACGATATCGAATCGAAACAAATAAAAAGAATATCGAGATTACTTACCGAGATCAACGTGAATGGAGAGGATGAGAGCGTGATGTTTTAGAATGTCTAGAGAGAATGACGGCTAGGGTTTCAGAATAGAAAAGAAAAAAACGAAGGGATAGGGTTTTAAAAAAAAGAAAACTAAAGAATAGATTAGACAAAATGTAGAAATTGATATACTGCTTCTTCTGAAAGTGTAATTTTCTATTTCATATTGCAAATAAAAGTGGGCTTTCATATATATAAAAGGATGGGCATTTACTATTACTCAATAAGTCACGTGGACACTAACTAAGTGCATGAGTTTCATGCAAAAATTCATATACTTTTCTTTTTTTTTCTTTAAAAAAAATTAATAATACAAACCAACCACGAATCGAATTAACGAACGACTAAAATAAAATTTAATAAAAATATATAATAATAATAATAATAAATTAACTAAAACTTGACGGAATGCAAAAATTATAAATAAAAAATAATAATTTAAAAATACGGGATATTACAATTACCCACGTATTATTTATAACCAATTAAATAATACGACCCTACGATTTAATTATATTCTTCGATATTGTTTTATCAATTATCTCGACTATTATATTAATTATTCCTAATAACTAATAATACTGGACTTTAAACTTGACTTTATACTTTTCTCTTATAATGTTTCTTAGTCCCGATTTCACTTCTTTTATTGAATTCTAATACAAATCCTTTAGAATTTCAAAACCGACCCACTCGGGTCTTATTTTATTTAATCTTTCTGATAATCTCTTATTCTCGTCGCTCCAATCGTTCAAAACGAGACACATTGCCCACTTTCGCAACGTTAAACTTACGAGGTATTACATCTCTTTTCACTTTTAATGCATATTTGTTATAATTGTTGAATAGCATGAATTAGGATGCATGCTTAGTTTATTTTTCAGTATTTTTGCCAATTGTTGTTCTTAATGTTTATGTCATGTTTAGTATAGATATGTGTTAGAAACATGTTCATAGGTTATATATGTGTTTTTAATCATGCTCACATGCTAGATATGATTAGATATGATTAGAACTGTAGGTAGAATCACCTCTTTACCCATAATTGTGTTTTTCCATATTTGACGTTCTTAACATAATTGCCACTAGATCTGCTTAGGAACATGTTTTAGGATATTTTTATGTGTTTATAACGTTTATATTTCAATTCTAATATGTGTTTTGTGCATTGTGATTGTTTTTTGAGTATTTTTACATGAAACCGAACCAAACGACAAACTACTCTCGGGCTGACCATAGTGGAGCTGCTGCTGCCCCATCATGGCACCACCGCCACCACTCCAGTGGCGCCATGGTGCCTCCTCTGTTCTTCGTTTCTAGAGTCCCAATATCTACCAGACCTGATCCTTTTTTTTTGTTTCCGGATTCGTTTGAACTCAAAATCGGGCCCGGTTAGAGGCCATGATTATGCAATTAGTTGTAGATTTTATTTGTGTATAATAATGGGTCAAAACTAGTTTGTATCGTGCCTCAAAACCCAAAATTGTAATTTCCCACATCATTCGGGCCTCTAAGCCCAAGTCCGATTAGACCAGCAACTTCCAAACATAATTTTAGGTTCGTTTGAATTCGAAATCGACTCTGGTTCAAAATAGTGGATCTGTATCGACGAGATGAAGAACTTTTGTAATCTGACCGAGTTCTGATTCGGACCACACAGATTGCCAGAAAATAGACGAGTGCAAAACACTCTGTGTCTACAAGGTTTCAAAACATCTCTAACCTTGTATGCATATCAACTACGCGTGTGTATGCTTGCACTGTTTACCGCTTTCCAAAGCATGCCCAAATTAAATATCAACAGGCCAAATTACTTAACAACGTTAACTTAGTGAAATCCAGCAAGTTCAGCAAATCACTTAGAAATCATGAGACTACAATGAAAATGTAATTAGTGGTTGTATAAGCATTCAAGATGACTTAATAAAATCAACTTCACATATACATCTGGTTAAGGCTTTGTGCATGAAAAATGATAATGACTCACCATTGCCGGATACATAATAGAAACCACCAAGATTAGATGATTGTTTAGGTGTACATGCTACATGTCTCACATACCAGCTACGATGCATGGAAACGCCGCCCAACCTACGTTACCCCGTTTCATTCCGTTTCAGAAACGGATACGTGAAGGACACCGGGCAGTTTCTGCAATTAAAAAAGTAGAGAATCCGTTTCCTATACAAACTGTAACTTCTGGAAAACAAATTCTATAAATACTCTACTAGTTTCAGCAATTCTTCTCATAATTCTTCTTATAATTCCTCTAAATCTTCTCCCGTCTCTGCTCATCTCAATTTGCACAGTTGAACGGAATTCGCCACCGCTCCGTCGACTTATAAAGGTAAGAATTTTGAAAATTTTATGCTTCTATTTTTAAATTAGTTGATGATTGAACTGGGTGTTTAAAGGATTGAAAGAAAGTTGAATGTTTGAATATAGAAATTAAGAAAACTGGATTGAAAACTCTGCTTTATTTTCTCTTTATTTTGTCGGTGTTGAATGTTACTGCAGGTTTGTGTTGAATTGTTAATTTAGCATGGATTCTTCTCAAAATCAAACCTCTAGCTCTAGTCAAGGCGTGTCATCCACACAAACTAAAAATGAAGAAGATAATACGCCATTGTGGAGATATGTGACAAAAATTGAAAAAACAGGGGAAGGAGGGGGAAATTGGAAGTGGATATGTAATTTTTGAGGTCAATAAAAGCAAGGGACTTATACTAGAGTAAAAGGTCATTTATTAAAAATTGGTGGAAAAGGAACTGGTACTTGCAAAAAAGTGAAAATTGATGATCTTTCTGAAATGAAAAAAGCAGATGAAGAAGCCACAACAAGAAGTTTAAATTCTCAACATAAACGAGTTTCTTTACCGGTTATTAGTACAATAATGGATCCTTCTTCCGCGAACCAATTCAATGGTTTGGAAGCTTTGAAAAGAAGGAGAATCCAGGAATCTGACATTGTTAAAGCTTTTGACATGCAACATAGAGATCAATTAGATGCTAAAATAGCAAGAATGTTTTATACTTGGGGTTTGCCTTTCAATTTTGCTAGAAATCCTTATTATGTTAGCTCTTATGCATTTGCTGCTAATCATTCATTGGGAGGATATGTGCCACCTGGATATAACAAATTGAGGACTTCTTTATTACTACAAGAGAAAACACACGTGGAAAGGTTATTGGAACCTATTAAAAGCACATGGGGAGAAAAGGGGGTTAGTATTGTGAGTGATGGATGAAGTGATCCACAAAGAAGACCTTTGATTAATGTGATGGTGGTTAGTGACTCTGGTCCTATGTTTATCAAAGCCGTGGATTGCTCTGGTGAAGTGAAGGATAAACATTTTATTGCTGATTTGCTTAAGGAAGTTATTGATGAGATTGGCCATCAATCTGTGGTCCAAATTATTACTGACAATGCGAGAAATTGCAAAGCTGCTGGAGAAATCATTGAAGGTGTGTATCCACATATTTACTGGACTCCATGTGTAGTTCATACTCTCAATCTTGCTTTGAAAAATATATGTGCAGCCAAGAATGTTGAAAATAATATGGATGTCTATGACGAATGCTATTGGATAACTATAATCCATGGAGATGCTTTACAAATCAAGAACTTTATCATGACTCATTCGATGAGGCTAGCTATATTCAATCGATTTAGTTCTTTGAAGTTGCTTTCAGTTGCTGATACCTGATTTGCTTCTATTATTGTGATGCTTAAGAGAGTTAAACTTATAAGGCGTGCTCTTGAATTAATGGTTTTGAGTGAACAATGGATGCACTATCGGGCTGATGATCAAGGTAAAGCAAGATTTGTTCGAGATCTAATTTTAGATGAAAATTGGTGGGCAAAGCTTAATTAGATTATTTCTTTTACTGGACCAATTTATGAGATGATTCGAGTATGTGATACCAATAAACCATGTCTTCATTTGGTTTATGAAATGTGGGATTTAATGATCCAAAAGGTGAAAATGTTGATTCATGAGCATGAAAATATTCAATCGACAGATTCTTCTTCTTTTTACTTTGTCGTCCATAGCATTCTTGTTGCTCGCTGGGAAAAAAGTAACACTCCACTTCACTGTTTAGCTCATTCTTTGAATCCAAAGTTAGTTTTCTAATTCTTTTACTTGATTTTAGTTTTGAATTATTATTTTAATTATTTACTAATTTTGAATTTTTTTTAAAAGGTATTATAGCGACAAATGGCTTAAAGAAGGACAAAATAGGACGCCCCCTCATATGGATGCAGAAGTCTCTGTTGAAAGGGTCAGAGGCTTTAAGAGACTATTTTCAAGTGAAGAAGATCGTACCAAAGCAATTAATGAATTTGCTAATTTTTCACTTAAGAGTGGGCCTTTTAGAGACCCGGATTCTATTGGGAGCAGATTTGATATGGAACCTATAAAGTGGTGGGCAAGTTATGGTTCACATGCTCCACTTCTTCAAAGGTTAGCTTTTAAAGTTCTCGGTCAACCTACTTCTTCCTCTTGCAGTGAAAGAAATTGGAGTACTTATTCTTTTATCCATTCAGTTAGAAGAAATAAGTTAAATCCAAAACCTGCTGAAGATCTAGTGTTTATTCACAACAATCTTCGTCTTTTATCAAGAAATTCTTCAGAGTACAGTGATGAAAAAACAAAAATGTGGGATGTTGGTGGAGATGAATTTGGAAGTATGGAAGATGTGGGTGTCCTTCAATTCGCGAATCTATCTTTAGATGAACCAGAGTTAGAAGCAGTGCTGATTAACGATGATGCAAATTTCAATAACATGGAGAAGGAGAACAACAACAACGTTGAAGAATTGTAATTTTTTTTTAATTTAATATCAAATTTATTTATTATTTTGGGAACAATACTTTAATTTGTTTTTATGTTACATTAGTTGTGTTAGATTTAATTATTTATATGAATTTTTCTTTTTTAAAACATATAGTAATTTTTATATAATTTTATTAAAATTTCCTTATATAAAATTTATTTATATGTAAATATGAAAAATTACAATTTATAAAAAAAACCCCTATATTTTTATTACTTACACGTTTCCCCCACGTTTCGTGTCCTTTATTTTTGAAAAATATCGTTTCCCCGTTTCCGTTTCGTATCGTTTCCGTTTCCTGTTTCCGTTTCCGTGCTACTTAGCATGCCAGTCCAGATTGAGTCATATGTATGTCATACTTGTTTACCGCTTTCCATACTTATTTATTTTCCAGTACATTATCCTGTGAACCGGGATTGAATGTTAAGATGAGATATACTTGATATGCCAGGTAATTTATATAGTCAATAAGCCAAGTATTCGAGTTTCGACAATGTCCATCAAACCCGGTCTTTTAATCTGATGTAAGGTGGTCTCACGCATATGCATGAGATATCTACCCAGTCGATATGAAATGCATTTCCTAGTTGAATTAGGTGGCGACTCCATTTTTTAAACCTTTTCGGATCCGAAGTAAGCCATAAGTATGGGCAATCGGCCCCTGAACCCCGCTTCGCTCACACATACTCATCTCTCCATCAAGCCAATTGAAATTATTACATCCTTCGTTATTTGATAAATCTCCTTCAAACTGCAATGAAGACAGTGATCCTGAGAAAATTAAATGAATAAAAAAACTCATAACTAATCAGTACACCTTACATCATAAAAACGACACCATGGAACCTCCTACCAGGATTCCTTTCTGTCCATGAAGTTCTCAACATAATGCACCACAAGCAAAATCGTTGGGTCTCTCTTGAAACTGATTCCTGTCTTTTCATTCTTGAAGACATTGATGACCAAGACGACGCCATCTCCTTCGATCTAATAAAGTTTACTTGGGTAAGAAAGAGGAGGCCATTACCATTTTCAAGGAATAGGGGTTTAGTAAATTAGGTTTACGTTATCAACAAATTGGGGATTTGGGGGTTTTGTATCAACAATGGGGTAGATACATTTTGAGTCAGACGGCGATGTTTTCATTTTGCCAAGCTGGCTCATTACCAAGCGCTGAGACGACGTCGTTTGGCTGAATGCGACATGTCAGCCACAAACTAACGGCTAGTGTGTTAGTTTAGGTTCAGAGGATTCGATGGGAAAATATTTATTAACGGTAAGGACCTCCATCGAAAAAAACTCATGAGAATCTAAATTTAAAACCGAAACAAACGAGAGGTTCCAATATATACATTTGGCTTTGAAATAAATATCCAACTTTTGAAATTATATAATTTTTAAAAATAACCAAAAATGTTTGTGTCCGATATGCCTATTATTATTTATAAGCTTATATGTAAACCTAACATGATATTGCTCGACTCTGAATTAATTAAATTTGAAGCAGATTTCACATATTAGAGAATCATGAACAAATAATAAAAAATAAACTATGCATAGGCAATTCCAACTAAACAATTTGAAATGGTTGGCCTTGGAGAAAAACGTGTACCCCTATATAGTCTTCTATTTCCCTTTTTTTTCCTCAAACAATGTACGTGCAAGACTTTGAATGAACATATGCCATATTTACTTAAATATAGAATTGACAACGACAACCAATTTACAGCAACATCTTCAACATTTATGGACCAATAATCTTGGACTGCAATAATAATTGAATTTTTCTTTTTCTGAATTTTTTTATTTTACTTAATCTGACTTTTTTTCTAATCTATTTCATTTTCATACAAGTATTATAATAAGATTAAAAATTATATAAGAGTGTAATTTTAATAAATAAAACTATTCGTTAATAAAAATTATGAAGGAAGGCAAAAGCCAAGAAAATGGTGACTTTTTTGTAAAAATTATCAATTGAGTTAAAATTTATAGGAACCCTAAAGTTCAAAATATACTACTAAAAGTAAATAATTAAAATGTTTTTATTTGAGTTGTATAATTTAATCTGATAATATTTAACAAACCAAAGACATAATTACCTTTTAACTAAATTGATTAAAAAAGTATTTATCTTCTAACTACAAATATTAACAAAGTCTATCATCAAAAAATTGAACACTTTTCAATGTTTTCATTACAAAGACATGGAATAGAAGTCAAATTACTTTTGATTGGTGATTTAGAAAAGTCAATGTAATTAATTTTCTTTCTCAAATAAAAAGGAAATCAATATTGAGATTTTATTTAATCAAGTGTAAAAAAATTCCCATCGTTTTCTCGTTGTCTTTTTTCTTATTTGGTTCACATGCTACGGCAGCACGATAAATAAATTATGCAAGCGAATAAAACTACTTTATTTCCATTATCCGGCATTTATAATGTAAATGATACTCCCTTCCTAGTTAAATAATAAAGATGGAATCAGGAAAATATCTAAATAAAAAAAAATTAGTAATTATCTATCACAATTTTTGGACTTGACTTACCTATTTATCTGTATCAGCCAATTATTTTTATACCCTGTCCTATTTGGTTTTAAACCTAAAATTTACTCCATTTGTTTTCAGTATCTTTTTCTTCTTCTTCTTCTTCCTTTCTTCATCTTTTTCAGTTTTTTTTAAATAACAAATCAACATAATAAGTCTAATCTTAAACTCATAACATTTTAGTAAATTGATTTTTGTGATTTTATTACTATTTCTTAAATTTTTTTTGCTAGTTTCAAATTTATTTTCCGATTCGCTCGAATTTTTAATTCATAATCGAGTCGCTTCAAATTTCGCTTGAAAATCAAATCCAACGATCATTACTTTCTCTAAAAATAAAGAAAACTGTAAATTTTTTATTCATTTATTCTAATAAAAACGGTTTCTAACAGTTTCAAACACAGTTGCAAATGCAGTTTCAAACAGTTTCATACAATTTTTAAAAGACATGGTTTCAAACAGTTTACAAGCGTATCAAACAGTTTCTAAAAAACAGTTTCAAACTGTTTACAAAAGTTTTAAATAGTTTATAAAAAATTTCAAACAGATTCATAAAACACTATTTGCAACATTTATCTAAAAACAGGTTAAAACAATATAAAAATGTTTCAAACAGTTTACAAAGGTTTCAAACAGTTTAAAACGGTTTCTAAAAATACTTTAAAGCAGTCTTAGAAATAACAGTTTCAAACCGTTTACAAAGATTTCAAACAGTCTAGAACAGTTTCTAAAAAACACTTTCAAACAGTCTAAAAATAACAGTTTCAAACAGTTTCAACAAAACAGTTTCAAACTGTTTACAAAGGTTTCAAACAGTATAAAATAGTTTCGAAAAAACAGTTTCCAACAATTTCTAAAATTAATTTAAAAACGTTTGAAAACCATGTCAAACGTCATTAATGAAGAAAAAAACGATTTTTTTTCAAAAAAAATTTGAAAATAATACCAAAAAAAGATACTACAATTAAAACAACATAGAAAGAAGAAAAAGAAGAAGAAGAAGATTTTGAAATGATGGCGATGGCGATGGCGGAAAACTTTGTTATTTCTTGAGACGAATTAGGTCGAATTTTTCATAGCGAATTCTTCTTTATCTTGAATTTTTAGATAGAGTTTGTTAAGAAATTTCAAATAGAAAAAGAACGTAAAAAAAAGTTTCAGAGAAAGGAAAGAAGAAGAAAAAGAAGAAAGAGAGAGAAAACAAAGAAAGATACAAGAAGAGAGAGAAAAAAGAAGAAAAGGAAAAAAAATAAAAAAATAAAAAAATAAGAGTAGACATGTGTCTTAAATGAGTGGAGTAAAAATGCTAATAAGTTAAAATTCTCATTGGAGTGGAGATAGAAACATTACAAAAAAAGAGAAAAAATATAAATTTTTAAAATTAAGGTATTTAAAACAAATAAATCTAAAAACGGAGTATTTGTGAAAATTCCTCAATAATAAACTCCTTTAATTAAGATCTAATCTATACTATAAAAGCACAGATAGACAGAGAATATACATATTTACGTTGATGTTCTTTTAATTTATTAAATATAATTATTAATTAAAAATATATTGAAATAATTATTAGAATTAGAGTACTGACTTTAATAAACTACAATTAATAAAATTACAATAGTAATTTAAATAAACTACTTATAATGATATATCAAAATAATCGCTAGACTACTAAATAAAATAAACTACTTTATTTAATAATTTTAATTTTAATAATTATTCAATTATCAACAAATTTAATTAGATTAAACTACTATGATAAACTACTAATTTAATTATTGTTTGATATTTTTTATTTATATTCTCTATAAGTAAGATAAACTATTCCTTAACTACTATTTTAATAATTATTTGATATTTTATATTTAAACATAATTTGCACATATAGAAATAATTATTAATTAAATATAAATATGATTTTTCTAATTCATAATAAATATAATTATTTGATGAGTCACAATACGAGTCACGTGTAAAACACGTAAAGCGGCACAAGTGTTATTAAAAAGTCAATTTATTTTTTGATTTTTTAATAATATATTCAAATTTTTTAAAATTGTAAACCTATTCAAATTTGTCCAATTCGTTGAAAATATATCCAATTTTTTAAATCATTTATATTCTTTTTTTTAAATTAATTTTTCCGAATCATGGACATCCCAATTTACAATTCTTTTTCTTATCGATTTTTAAATAATAAACTTATTCAATAACTGTTCTAGATATAATTAGATTAATCTTGGAAAAAAATGTATAAATTTATAAAAAAATTATCAAATTTGAATAGATTTATAATTTTAAAAAAAATTAGATATATTTATAAAAAAATCGAAAAAGTTTGGTTTTTTTGACACATTGGGCCTTTAATTAATAGATATTAAGAAATTTAATTGTTTAAATTAAAATTGTATTAACTATCTAATATATTTATTAAATTATAATTTAGAATGCATTATAAATTATATATGAATAATTTTAAAATTAAATTTTAAAAGAATCATTAATTATTATTATTATTATTATTATTATTATTATTATAATTAATTTAATTTATTTGATTCAAAATAATTTTTATTTGATAAAAATTATTTTAAATATTTATTTAGTTAATTAATTTTAAAAAATAAAAGTAAATCTATAATTTAAAGAACCCAAAACAAAAATTAATATATCAGCTATGGACAAATGAATCAATAAGTTGTAACTCGAATAGTATAAACGCTGGACAACAAATTGTTAAGGTCGTGGATTTAATTTCTTCTACAAGCATTATGTCCTTCCTAATTATAAAAAAACTAAGGACAAAGGAGTAACAATTTTAGCAATTTATAAAGTTTAATAAATCTTTTATTTTGCCATTAATTTTATATCTTTTTTTTACAATAATTTTATGTTTTCTTTATAAAACAGTAATTTGAAAACAATACATTTTGTTTTTCATTTTCGTTAAAATCATATTTTTTTTTTATAAATGATGGGTTTATTAGCACAATCACAAAGCCGTGATTGGCAAAAGCCTTAAAAAAGGCAAAGAACCTCAATCATATTTACAAAAAAATGATAAATTGCTAAAAAACATCGTTCCCATTATAAGAAAAACCTCGGTTTGTGTCTTTATAGTACTCCACCGCCTTGCAAACCCATGTGAAAACCAAAGAATCCACATCGATAAACTCATCACTAAAAACTCTTCTATTTTTAGCCTTCCACAGATTCCAGACACAAAAAAACCATAGCGTCCTCCATAAAACCCGACGTCTCTTGTCTGATGACGAATCCCAAAAGAGAAAGAACTCAAATAACGAATTAGGCATTACTGAAGTAATGTAGCACATACGCAGAAACTTGTTCCAAACAGCTGAAGCAAACTGACAGTGCATAATAATATGAAGATTATTCTCATCCATTGAACACAAAGAACAACCAATATTATCCCAATTAATTACACCTCTGATGGCTAAAGTATAATTTGAAGAAATCCTACCTCGCGCCAGCAGCCAGAAGAAGAAGATAATACGAGGTGGAAGCTTAAGCTTCCAAAGCTGAGAATAAGGAAGGACGACAGCTCCTTGACTGTCAAAAATGAGATTAAGGCCTGTTGTAGAAGGCATCATGTTCCTGAACCCAGCCGGCGTGAAAGTGTCATTTGTGCCCCAACCTTTAACGTCAACTTCATCAGCTCTTGGAATAAAATCACAAAGCTGAGCTTGAAGGTTAGCAAACAGCGCCTGGTCTCAAAGTCGAAGGCTACGAGTCCAGACCAAAGAATAACAAAGATTTTCAGAATTAAAATTCTGAGAAACACAAGCCTTTTTTTCTTTAGCAATAGTATAAAGCCTAGGATAGCATAAAGACAATGATCTATCCCCAGTCCATAAATCATTCCAGAAACTGATGTTAACTCCATTGCCTAACCCAACTGAAATACCTCCTTTAAATATATCCCAAACCTCAATATTTTTGACACAAGTAACATAAATCCCACGCCAAAGATGAGATAACTTTGCCAAATTAGCTGATTCAATGTCACGCCAATCTGAAAATCCTGAACTACAGGAAATAACCAAAAACCAAAGAGTGAATTTATTCCCTGTTCTTAACTTCCAAATCCATTTTAGAAGAAGAGATTGATTTTTAAATCGCAATGGAGAAATATTCAAGCCTCCTTTATCTATTGGAAGACAGACATCAGACCAAGAGACCTTACTGAAACCCATGTCATCTACAGAACCACTCCACAAAAAAGGCTCATAAATCTCTCCAAATTACTGATCACAGCTTGAGGAATCAAAAAGGAGCATAGATAGTAAACCGGAAGACTACCCAACATAGATTTTATCAAAGTTAACCTTCCTGCCGGAGATAACAATTTTCTTTTCCAAGCCGCAAGCTGAGATGAAAATTTGTTAACAATCGGATCCCAAAGATTAGCCTTTATCGATTTGGAAGATAAAGGCAAACCCAAATACATGATAGGAAGACATTCAATTCTGCAGTTGAGAATTTCAGAAGCCGCTGCCAAAGAGTCATCGTCCACATTCAAGCCAAATATTGCCGATTTACTGAAATTGATTTGTAACCCAGAAATCAATTCGAAACAACGAAGAATATGCAATAAGTTCCTCACCATATCCAGATCATTACAAATGAACAAAAGGGTATCATCCGCAAATTGCAATATAGAAATAGGTTCCGCGTACCCATCCACATGAACACCATTTATCAAACCCAAACCAGTAGCCTTAGAAATAATAGCCTTCAAGCCTTCTACTGCCATGACAAAAAGCATCGGAGATAGAGGGTCTCCCTGTCTAACTCCTCTACCCATATTAAAATTCTTGGAAGGACTCCCACTGATAAGAACAGACAGTTGAGAAGAATCAAAACAAGACGAAATCCAATTAATCCACTTACTATCAAAATTCATCTTAGATAACATTTGTAAAATGAAATCCCATAAAATACAATCAAAAGCTTTTTTGAAGTCAAGATTTATTAAGAAAACTTGTTCTTTCCTTCTGTTGGTAAGGTGGATCAATTCTGAAGCAATCATGTGGCAGTCATGAATACTTCTTCCTTTAATAAAACCGAATTGGTTTTCAGAAATAATCAAAGGAAGTAAGGGAGATAGTCTGTTGGCTAGAACTTTGGACATAAGTTTAAAAACTCCATTGATGAGGCTAATAGGACGAAAATATTTGATATCAGAAGCTCCTGAAATCTTAGGAATAAGGACCAAAAACGCAGTATTTAACCCTGAAGGAAAAGACCCATTCTGATAGAACCTATCAAATAAATCAAGAAAATCTTGTTTTATAAAACGCCAAGCTCGCTTATAAAAGAAGAAATTGAAACCATCTGGTCCCGGAGCCTTGTTATCATCACAACCCGATAAAGCTCCCCAAATCTCTTCCTCTGTAAAGACCTTAATCAACTCAGCCGATAAAGCTGCTGTGAGAGGCTTAATATTCAAATCTTCAAGCAAAAAAACACCTTATACTTCGGTTTATACAGGTTTTTAAAGAAGGATTGAATGTTGAACCTTATGTCATTCGGAGAAGAGTAACAGCAATTGTCCACTTTGATCTCACTAATCAAATTGGAGCGAGAATGAACAGAAGCAATTGTATGAAAAAAATTCGTATTCCTGTCACCTTGGAGGTTCCAATTAACTCGAGATTTATGATGCCAAAGAGATTCAAGTTGAGAAGAAACCAAATTAAATTCAACATGAAGATCAGCCCATTTATTCGCGTTTTCCTCAGATAACAGCCCCCAATCAATATCAGCTTCCACATAATGAATCTCGAGCTGAATCTTATCAAACTTAGAGTTTAAGTTGCCAAACGATTCCTTATTCCAGACCTTGATAAGATTACGAAGCTCCCTTAGCTTGAGAACCAGAGAAGCACCCGGCGAATTGGTAGAAATATGAGACCAAGATTCACTAATTAAAATAGCAAAAGAAGGATCTTGCCATCAAGCGTTGATTGATTTGAATGGTTTAGGACCCCAATCCACATCCAAAGCTGAACAAAAAAGAAGAGGAACATGGTCAGAATAGTTCCTACGGAGACCTTTCAGAATCAGATTTTTCCATAAAGAAAAAATCGACGAAGACACAAAACATCTATCAATCCTCGATCTTGAACTGTTGTTCTGCCAAGTGAATAAACGACCATTTAAGTTTACTTCTAACAGATTAGAAGTCTGGATGAATTCTTGAAAAGATCTCATGCCTGTAGTATAACCCGAAAAATTCAATCTCTTAGCAGGATGCATAATCTCGTTAAAGTCCCCCATTATTAAGCAAAGTCTGTCAGTATGAAGTTCATGTTTTAAAGTGTCCCAAAGCGCAATTCTATCAGCTGATATAGAACTGCCATAAACCAGAATAAACTTGAACTGAAGAGAAGAAAACTCGAAGTCTATACTTATCCAACGCGGCTGAATGACAATCCGAGAAGGTGTCATAGTATTAGAATTCCAAATACATAAAAGGCCTCTCGAAGCTCCCAAAGACGGAAAAAAGCAAAAACCATAATCATGAGAATGCCACAACCGACTAATTAAGAACTCATCTATCAACTCCTTCTTAGTTTCAATTAAGCCAATAATTGAGAGCTTATTTTTAGATATTAGAGATCTAATAATACGCTGCTTCCTAACATAAGATAAACCCCCACGACAATTCCAAGCAATGCAATTAAAGTTACTAATCATTAAAAGATGAAAAAACCTTGAGAAAAAGAAATCAGCTATACCAGATTAGGAGAATCCTTGTGTAGTGCTTGAATTAGAAGCCTGAGAATTTCATCTTGGTTCTCGATAGAGAATAAACCCAGTTGCATTCCAATGTCCCATGTTTTCTTTGCTTCAGAGGAAATAACACAAATATGGGAAGTATCGTTACCCTTGCTCTGATTATTTATGATGCTCTCTGACTGCAAAACTGAAGCAGAATGGACTGATTGCTGAGTAGGAGAAGGAGTAGTCAATCTGTTCTTTTTGCGTTTTGTGATAAAGAATGAGTCTGGGTCTGGAAAAGTTGCTTTCGAGTTAATGGAATTAATTGGAGTATCATCCGAAGAATGAGCATGTGTTGAAGATGTGTCCTTAGAGCGCAAAATCTGATTCTGATTTGAAAAGGAATTCGCAGGTCCTTTCTGGGAGGAAGCAGAATTATCCTGTTGAACATCCTCCTTGCTAGCATAAACATCTTCACTTTCAGATAAAGAACTTGAATCCTTATTAGTAATGTCCATAATAACTGGAATGTCAGATTCTTGTGCATGGATGCAGAATTCCTTGCCATCTATAATAACAGGTAAGTCACAATCAATTCTAAGTTTCTCTGTAGAAATAAGGACTGATCCAGAATCCATCCTTTCCTTATTTAGCACCCATGGTGCAACAGTAATTGAACTTCCCAAACTATCACCCACTAGTAAGAAAAACTCTTCATCCCATGCTTTAATAGGAGTTCCTGAGATTGTGATCCAAACAAAACGCTCTCCTGATGAGAATTGTCCATCCCATGGCTTAAGATTAGAGAAGAAACCAGATAAAGAATTGAAAATTCGTTCAAATTGAACCCTATCATCCTCAGAAAAGAAATTAATTAGGACAAATACTCCTCCAAGCAATGAGAAAGACTCATACACAATTCCTCGGTTTTGAAGAAACCCTTTGACATTTAGAAGGTCAGGCATCCTTCTAATAGTAACTATAACTACAGTTGCTGAATGGTCTAAGAGGGACTTGAAGACAATTGGTTTAGGATCAACCACCTGAGCATATGAACGGGAATCCCTTATTGAAGGAATAACAGGTTTCCTTGCAACAACAATTCTGTCTTTCTTTAGCTGCATGGGAACTAGCTTAGGTTTTGTAAACCTAGAAATAAAGGCACGCAAAACATACGATCCAATATTGATCCTATTCAAACGATAAAGCGAATCACCCATCTGATCATAGTCGTCCAGATGGAGAAAACCAAATCTCATGTTCTTGATGTTCTTCTTACGAGCTATGGTTACCCGTCCCTTGACATTAAACTTCAAGAAAGCTCTTTGTAAGTCAGAGTAAAACCAATGATCCGGAAAGTTTTCAAAGTAAATCACAGGGGGTGGTCCCGTGGTAGTCCCACCATGGAATCTTGAGCTGTTGCCGGCTGATTGCTGAGGAAGGCGTTGTGTGGCCATCTCCTCCGCTAGGGTTTAAAATTGATATGAAATTTTTCTTCTAACTTGTTCAACTAAATTAAGGGAAAATTAATAAAAAAAAGCTTAATCCTTATAAACAATGAACAGATTCAAAACAGTAATTAATTTTGGTACAAAAGAGACCTTAATCTTTCAAAATCATATTTTAAATGAATAAAATAATGAGACATCTATGTAATTGATTAATTTACACTTTTAGAAAATAATTAAATTGAAAAACTTGTTATATACATGTGCTCTTTTAATTTAATTATATGTAATTAGTAATCTCTTGCTCTTTTCAAATATCTAGTCAGCGGTTCCATCCAGTATAGGCCTACAGGGTTTCAAATTTAGAAAGAATCTCAATTTAAGTGACAATCAATTCGTCAATTTTAATTATTTTTGAAGAAAAGTACAAAAAATATCTTTGCCATTATTAAAATCAAAAATATACTCAATTTATAATGATGAATTTTCAACCAAATAAAATTTTATTATCTCAAATAGAAAAACATATCAAATATTCTCTTTATGAGAAATTCTTAATTTTTGGAAGAGATTCTTAAATAGACTCAGTATATCACGTCATCCGTGGACTAAGCTTATCACGTTATGACACGTCATTAAAATAATGACAATCTTGTAATATTTCTATTCAAAAGTATATATAAATAACAAACAAAATTACAATAATGTCATCATTTTAATGACGTATCATAACGTGCATAGGTTTAGTCCATGAATGACGTGGTGTAATGAGTACCAAACAATTTCTCAAAATTAATATTTAGCCTATAGTTTAAGTTAGCCCTTCATGTATAGGAAGTTACTAAAATAAACATAATATTCTGAAAATGACTCTCACGATCCCTTCTTTTCGGCACCATTATTACTTAATTTTTTTCCTCTTGGGCGTTTCATGAAACAACTAATATCCATATCTAAGGTTGAAAGATTCTCTTGTAAGTCTTCTGCTCTTAATACCTCCTTGCAACATTTTGTTAAAATAATTTTAAAACCAAAAGAAACTATTACGAGTTTTGATCAACAATCACGATTCCGACAATCGAATATGCTAACAGATGCATATGCTAGTTTAATAAATTTTTGACACCTATTTTTCGGACAGGTGAAAAGTGATAAGGGACTGAAGCATCTAATGATGATTTTAAAAGAAATTCCTCCGGCTGACGAGCTATCGATTCGTTCGTTGGAATTCAAGCAGGCGCAATCAGTGTATAATTGCGAACTTAAGGGGTTAAAACGTAATTAGCCGTAAATAGCCAATAAACATCCAAAGAAATTGTAGTCGAAGTCTAAAAATTGGAATAATTGCAACATCTTATAAGTTTATTGGCCAATTTGCAAGTTTGACGGACTAAATTTACCATGCTCAAACCCGTAAGGTCCTAGAAGCCTATTTTTAATATTTTTGGACACCAAAACTAACTTTTAGCACTATTTTACTATAGCTAGCAAGACTAAATACGAAATTTAATTAAAAATAATAAAGATAAATAATTTAAAGATAATTCTAATCCTAATAGTCTATCCATTAACACTCCCTCAACTTCAACTCAAACTCTAACTCTAGGTAAATAGTAAATTAAAATTAACTTAATTACTAGGTAGATTTGCTCTAACCTAACCACTATAAATAGAACAACCAGGAAGCCTAGTTCAAGGTCGGACCAGTCGCCAATTTTCCTACGTACAACAAACGCATAAAAAACCAATAAAATACTACCCTAGGCCGAACCCTAACCCACACACACACCAGTCAATCAGACAAATTTCTACGCTTTAATCACTCAAGAACGAGCTACTACGCACTGATCTGAAGCTGGATATCACGTCCGGTTCACCAGAAAACGAGCTAAGGACTCATAATGGTACTTTTGAGGATCCAAAAATTACTCTTATCACTCTTAATGCCATCTTAAGCATGCTTGTTGTTTTAGGATGCATGATTAATTTACTTTATCGATTTTTGCCATAACTGCTGATTTTGGTATTCTTGCTATAATTGCCATAAAAACTTATTAGGAGAATGTTTAGATTTGTTTTAATGCATGATAAAACTCAATTCCAGATTTTACTTGATTCTGACGCTTAGAACGCATGCTAGGACCGTTTTTATGCTTTATTTTTCATGAATGTGTTCTTAGTGCTTTTGTCATGAAATTGATTATTTTAGGTGCTTAATTCGATTTTAAATGCTGCATATCAATTCAAGTACATGTTTATGTGTTTTCTTGTTAGTTTTTATGCGTTTTTGAGTTTTTATATTAAAACCGAACCAAAACGATGAACTGATGTGAAGAACGATGGACTGATGCCACTAGAAGAAGTGCCACCGGCACGAAAAAAATGGCGTCACCGCCTCACAAAGTGGCACACTGGCGCCACCAATCCTTCATCCCCATAACCCCAGAACCGATTTTCAAATCTTCCAAAACCCGATCCAAACTTGTTTTTGCATTTCCGGATTTGTTTGAACTCGAAATCTGATCCCGTTTGAGCTCACGTGTACATATTTAGTTGTAGGTCATGGTTGTACTGTTTAGTGGGCCTGTCCCTTTTTAATTCAAGCCTCAAATCCCAAATTTATAATATGCCCAGCCAATCATGCTCTAAAGTTCACGATCGATGAAACAAGCAGCTTCCAGAAGAGATTTCGGGTTCATCCGAATTCAAAATCAACTGCAGTTCAAACTTGTGGATTCGTATCGAGGAGACGAAGAAATTCTATGTTCTGATTGAGTCTAGCTTTCAACCCCATCGATTGCCAGACGGCAGTCAGTGTTTGACACTCCAAGTCAATAAGGTTAAAAGTATTCTAACCTTATCTGTATATCAACTGCGTGTGGTACGTTTGCATTGTTTACTGCTTTCCAAAAGCATGACCAGATCCAATATTAAAGGCTAAAGGACTAACCACGTTAAATTAGCAATTAAAGCAATCAAATCCAGCAAATCACTTAGAAATCATAGGACTGACATGAAAATGTAATTAGTGGTTGTATAACTTATTCAAGATGAATAAAATAAAATCAACCTCACTTAGACATCTGTTTTTACGCTTTATGCATGTAAATTGATCTAGACCAGCCATTATTTGGCTACTTGCTAGGAATCGCTAGGTTTAGATTTATGTTTAGGGGTAATTGCTACTTACCTCGCATGTCAATCCAGATTGAGTCATATGCTCGTTTTACTTGTTTACAACTTTCAGAAGTGTTTACTTTCCAGCATTATAGCTTGTGGACTGAATTTTT
This sequence comes from Mercurialis annua, assembly GCF_937616625.2. Taxonomy (NCBI): domain Eukaryota; kingdom Viridiplantae; phylum Streptophyta; class Magnoliopsida; order Malpighiales; family Euphorbiaceae; genus Mercurialis; species Mercurialis annua. The sequence continues at coordinate 12,257,049 of NC_065577.1, read as the reverse complement.
ATGTTGACATGAGATAACCAGATATGCCATGTAAATATTCGATGTGTTCGATAAGCCAAGTACAAGATTTTTGGTGATGTCTAATGAACCCGGTCTTTTTGTCTGAAGTAAGATGGTCTCAATCTTAAGCGTGAGGAATCTACCCAGTCGGTATAGAAGGCATTTCCTAATTAAACTAGATGTCGACTCCATTTTTTAAAATCTTTCCAGATCTGAAGTCAGCCATACGCCTAGGCAAGCGACCCCGAAACCCCGCTTCCTCACAAGAATATCAAAGAGGAAGGAGATCCATATTAATAAAAAAGAAAAGAAATTCTGGTACCGTTTGTATTAAATCCGATGGAAACCAAATATATTAGTCCAACATCAAACCTATGAGTCCAAACCTTATCAAATATAAATTACCTTTAGATCAAACAAAAGACAGAGCTTTTAAGGATTTGTCTCTCAAAGACGAACCTTTTAGGATCACATATCAAAAAATCTTTTACGATTTGGCCTGAGCATACTTCGAATCATCAATATAATTTGAATAAGATCTTATCTTATCCAAACGCAGACTCATTGTCTAAATACGACTCAACATTTGTCTAGAAGGTTATAGTATCATCTAGAAAACTCACGGGCCATTTAAAAGATGACAAAAGTCCTACTCGAACTACATCTATTACGGAATAGGAATTCTAATCATATCTGAGATCCACTAGGTAATGCCCTAATCTCATTACTATATAAGGGGCTCGAGGTATATATCAGCACACATTATTATCAATTATTCTATAAGTTCTTAAACTAGTTGTAAAGGCTAGACTGATTTTACTATTAGAGTGCTCATCAGACAACTAACATACGATTAACAATCTAACTTCTATTTTGCAGATTATTCGTCAAAACGGCAGGCTCTATCAAGACCAAAGAAAAATCAGTTTACAAAAATGATCTACAATACTTTGTTATAAGTTTCAAGTTAGTTTTGAGTGAGTTAGTTGAGAAACCGTTACCAGTAGTATAACAGAAAGTAATGTTAGAAACAGAGAGCCGTTGTGTAATGCAGACAATAGGAAAAAGACACATGTATACCTATGTCTATGAACTCTGTTATCATGTTTATTTGTAAATTAATAAGAATTTCTCATCTTTTTTCAATTCTTCCTTTTTTTATCAGAGATAGACCTACCCGGCTTCCCTAGATTAGTTGTTAGCAGGGATAAGCGGAAGTTAGTATGCATTTTTTAAATTTAAACCAGATATAGCACGGTCCGAGGAGAATTGAAAGTTCAAACCCCCGACCTCATTCGATGGAAGGAGTTGGCCATTAGGCCAAGCCTTCACACGCATCTCTTCTTCTTCTCTAAATTGTTATAATGTGAGCAACAAGTAACGTTTTATTATAGCAATGTGAGAGGGAAGTGTTCATTAGAGCCATTTTAAAAACATTAAGGGGTCGTTTGGTTGGCCAAAAAAAAGGGGGAATGTGAATGGAAATGATTCTCATTGTTTGTGTTTGTTTTGTCAAATTACATTAGGGAATAGGAATGTGATTACCCCTTCAATGGGAATCACCCATTCCCCCCTTACCCCATTTGAATGAACTTTAGGAATGGGAAACAAAATTTAACAAAATTTTTTTTTAATGATAAAAAATAAATATATAATTATTAAAAAAATTATTTTTAAATTCTAGAAAATATTTTTTTAATTTTTTTATTTTTTTAAAAATAATTTTTATTTTTTTAAGAAAATAATGTTTTTTAAAAATATAATTTTTTTATATAAACAAATATTTAAAAAAATAAAAAAAATATTTTTAATAAATAATAAATAATTTTTTTTATTAAACTTTACCCATTCTTATTTCCATTCCTACAATTTGAACCAAAGAAAAAAATAAAAACAATCATTCACATTCCTATTCCTTCTCATTCCGATTCCCATTTCAATTCACATTTCCAACCTTGAACCAAACGGCCCCTAAGTATTGTTTAGTATCTTTCTATCTATAAAGGGCCAACTTAAACTAGAGGCTAAATGTAAAAGGCATAATTAAATCTTTTCTCTTTCAAATATAAATGACTCCACGCACAAATCATATGCATTTGAATTTAAATTTTCTAGTTTTATTAATAGGTAGATAAAGAGGAAAACTCTCTTTTTAATTAATAAAAATGACAATTATATTAGAATTATTAACTTATTAAATTTATAAAAAGAATTAAAGAAAAGAAAAAAATCAAAAAATATCAAAAAAATTGTATTTATTGATTTAATATCAATATAACATTAGAAAAAATCAATTAAATATACTTCACGATCACTAAAATTTTATTTATTTATTTATACTGTGCCCTTTCAGCTTGATAAATAATTTTTTTTGTTTTAGCATCATATTAAAATAAGAGTTGATGACATTTCAATTATGCTTATATATGTGTGTGTGTGTGTGTGTGTGAGTGTTTGTGTGTGTGTGTGAGTGAGTGTGTGTGTATGTGTTTTTTTAAAATTTATTAACTATTAAATAATAAAATAATTAATTATCAAATATGAAATACAATTGGTTTTTTAAAATTGTATAAATTATTTATTTATGGCTTTTACTATGCCGCTCTTATTTACTAGGTATCGCCTCTCCAGATTACCTCCTTATCCTTTTAACCAAAACATAACAATTTTTTTCTCTCAACCTCATTCCAATCCCAAATTGTAATGTCTGATTATGATTTTCAATCTGTCGGAAAATGTGTATCAAGACTTCTGAAAATCTTCTGAAATTGTTTTTTAACGATTTTTTCTGGCGTGATGCACCCGAATTGCGTCTCACCATACCAGATTGCGTCTCACCATACGGTGAGACGTCTTGGGATTGCGTTCCACCATATGGTGGGACGTTCCCGTAGGATGTCTCATCTTATGGGGGGACGCAATCCAAAAGCATCCCACCTAAAAAAATAAAATAAAAAGAAAATTACACGAAAAATTTACCGTGCTATCTCGTCCTCTTTCTCGGTTAGATTTCGGCATTTTCACCCAAAGTTTTTGTTATTCGTTTTTCGTGTTTAAATGTAAGTTGAGTGAATTTGAATGTGAGTTTTAGAATTAGAAAAAAATAAAAAGATAGAGGAAGGATATTTAGGTTAAAAGAAGGGCGGTACCTAATAGTTTAAAGGTAGTAAATAGTAGTCCATTATTACTTATCTATTAAATATTAAATAAAAGAGAATCACTATATAATCAAATTTGAGTTTACAAATATGGGATTAAAATTCCTAATCTCCGGTTGTACTTAGGCTACTCATTCATTGGCTGTATTCTAATTTATTATTCATTTCACCTAATTATTAATTAATAATAGTGATATTTTCGGAGTCGCCTTGAACGAACTATTTTATCAATTTAATTTTGTTAATCCGTAATTTGATTTGTATGACATACTACTACTACTACTACCTACCACGATGGTCTTAAACTAAGAATGTAATTATTGAAATGCTAATCTAATTGTTTAAGTTGCCTTCCGCGACAGGCTTATATACTTAATAATTTTATTATTATTATTGGAGTATATGGTTGATGATTTCTTTGTTATTGCGTTGGTCTTCTGATATTATTTTTACTTAGGGATTATTTAATGCTATGCTTTGATTATTTCTCTAAACAGACCTTTCACTTCTTAAGACTTCAAAAACATATCTTGTCCACATCCGCAAAATTTATAATTTGAGGAAAATTGCACTTTGACTAACAAAAAAGAGGAAAAAAGGATATTGATAAAGAAATGACATAATCGTTAGATTACTTGTTATCAAAGGAGTGAAGGAACGTAAATTATAATTGCTAATTCATCCTTCATTTCATGTTTATGATAAATTTATTAAAATGTTTTACAATAAAGTTTTTCTATTTAATGTATACTGAATAATTTAAAATAAAATTTCTATCAAATAAAATAAAAAAATTAAATACTTTATTTAGAATAATTATGATTTAATTTATTTTTAATTTATCATTGTTTTTATGTAAGTACCAAGACTAAAAACTCCTTGGACTCTTTTACTCTAAATTCTTTTTGAACATTTCATCAATTTTACTAAGATTCAGAATAGGAATGAAAAATCAACTTATGTCTCGAAATAAAATAAGTTCATTTTAAGTTTTTTTGATCAGTAAAGCACTCAAATTTTTTTAGGTCCACTATGTCCTCTAATTCTCTTAATTTAGATCAACTAACCCCTTCAAATACATGACTTATTGGACCCCGAAAACACAAGTTCAAGGATTTAGTTGACTGGTAAAATAAAAAAATGGCATACTTGACCCGAAAACACAAGTTTGAATATCTAATCAGCCCAAAAGTTAAAATAAACATATTTAATCTTGAGTCACAAGTTTGAGGGCCGCGTTGACCTTTTACTTCTTCTGAATAATTACAACTAATTCCACATAATGAAAAGTAAAAAAATTCAAATAATTTTTAAAATTAGCACCTAATTTTAGGGCCTTCTATCACAAACCCCCTAAATTCTTTTAATTGGGCCAATAAACCCCTTTTGCTCTAAAAATGACCAAAATATCCCTAAAACTCATTAATCACCAACTAAATTCAAACAAACCCAAAACCATCCATCCAACTCTCTAATCGGAACCCACCTATCGCCGCCAAAAACTGCCACGCCGCCTCTAAAGAACAGACCCAGATTGGGCCGCCTTGCCATAGTGGCGCCACCGTGCCATTGTGGCGCCACAAACACTTCAAGTGGCATCATCGCCACTCCAGATGGCGCCATTGTTCTTCAGTCCCAATTGCATTCAGATCTTCACGACGAAAGTTAAATCTTATTATGTGTTTTGGGTTCGTTTGAACTCAAAATTTCCCGTTTGAGCCCACATTTTTTTTAATTAGTTGTAGTTTCTTAGTTTGTATTGTAATGGGCCAAAACCAGTGTATTTCAGGCTCAAAAGCCCTGTTTTATAATCTACCATGCCAACTAGGCCCTGAAGCCTAGGCCCACAAGAGACCAGAATATTCCAAAAGCCATTTCGGGTTCGTTTACCCTCGGACTCGACCTAAGTTTGAACCAGTGGATCCATATCGACGAGACAAATACCTTTTGTGTTCTGACCAATTCCATATTTTGATAACATATATTTTCAGATGACAGGCGAGTGCCAGACACTCCGAGTCTACAAACGTATAAAGTATTTCTAACCTTATATGTATATCAACTGTTAATTATGTATGTTTGCAATGTATAAACTCTTTCCAAAGCATGTCCAGCTCCAATATTAACAGGCTAATAAACTTAGCCGTGATAACTTACACTAAATCTAGAAAGTCCAACAAATCACCTAGAAATCATAGGATTGCCATGAAAATGTAATAGTTTTTGTGTACATTGAATATGTCTTGGTAAAATTAATATCACATATACATCCAGTTTAGGCTTTGTGCATGTAAAATGACTAATGACCCACCTCTATCTTTTACATTATAGAAACCACAAGGATTAGATGTTTGTCTTAGTAGTAGATGTTACATGCCTCACATGCTAGTACATACCAACTCATATGCACTTCTCGCATGATTTACCGCTTTCCAAACTTTTTACATTTCCAACACGTTCGAGACCAACACAATCTGCCGTACGTGAGCCATGTTTTGCTGCCCTTTTTGGCTCAATCTTTCACCCTATTATTTCAAATTCTAACCCTAAATCCTTCCTCACACTTTCAAGTAAACCCTAACTGTATTCTATTGCTCTCAAGGTCCTCATATCTCCTTCATTCTTCCTCTCATTCCTTCGCAGCAATCAAGGTTTGTGATCTATGTTATTCACAATTTACCTTTAAATCGACATCTTCGTTCGTAGGTGAGTTTTTCAGATATTTAAGTTGTTTATATTAGATCTGTGATATAAATTGCTAGACTTAGGTTGAAGTCTCGGTTGCCCCCGAGCAGTGTTTCTGCAGGTTTATATGTTTGATTGTTTTCCGCGAGTCTTTCTTCGGGTTTTGGTACGACCATACCCATACCATAGCGCCGGTCGCGATCTATGAAATTGGATCGTGACAAAGTTGGTATCATAGCTTTAGCTTCGAACTAAGGCCAATTTTTACATGTTATGTGTTTACCGCTTTAAGGCATGTTATTTATGGTTGTGTCTTAGGATCTACTGCGGAAATTAGGATTCAAGTCTTGTCATTCGAAACGTCATTTATCTTTTCAAAACTTTCTACCTTAACCTTTAGGAGTGTTGTGCGTCGGTCTTATATGTTACTGATGCTTTACTTTGGTATGTTTAACACATTTATACTTGGGGTAAAATGTTAGTTTTATACTTCAATTGAATTGTACTTTGGGAGAATTATTGGCTTGTGCTTATATACTTAGTTTTATACTTCAATTGAATTGTACTTGTAGGCATGGTGCAGCCCAGGCTGAGCCTGAAGCTGATGACGCTATGTAAATTGAGGTTGATTAACATGAACCGGTGGTTAAAGCTGGTAGAGGACATGCAGGCAGAGATTAGGCTGGCAGAGGTCAGGCCGATAGAGGACGGCTGGCAGAGGTCAGAATGCTGGAGGAAGAGGTAGGGGACGTGGTGGTGCAGGCGTTCAGGCACCAGGTATACCACAAGCTCCTATGGATCCGTTTGATTTCACAACATTTCTGGCTAGAACCGCTGCACTCCAGAATAATCTGGTGCAACTACATGCGGGACAGGTCGCCAGGCATAACGAGTATGCTATGCTGGGACAACTTGTACAGCAGCAGGTACCACATGCTGGTGGTGTTGCGGTTGGTGGCGTCGGAAGTACCACTGACAAGGATTTGGTGTTGGCTTATGCGAGGCTGAAGGCGACTGATTTTTCGGGTGATGGTGACGCTCTAGATTTTCTGGAGGAGGTTGAGCAAAGTGCTCAGAGGTTGCAGGCTATTAAGAGGCATACTGTTATGCCGGTGGAGATGTTTTTGAAGGGTCCTGCAAATAACTGGTTTCGTAGGGTCATTCGTGCTGATATGGCTACTATTACCTGGGCGAATTTTGTGAGTCGATTCAAAGATTTTTACTTGTCTTTTTCAGTGACTGAGGATCACATAGACAGATCGCTGATTTTGATTAGAGAAAATAGGTTGGTACAAGAGTACACGACCGAGTTTGTGAGGCTGAGTCGTTTTTCCCCAGATCTGCAGAACGAACAGATGAGGGTGAACGACAGCTACGTTAAGGGTTTAGGCGCTGAGTTCATTAGTCTCCTGACTGAGACACACACGGATTTCATCAACGTTGTAGACACGCTCGTCGTCTGGAGAGTACTTTGCTACTTTTTGGGAAGATTCCTGAGGCTAAGAAGGCGGGCGATTTTGTTCAGAGTAGTGGGCAGCAGAGTGGTAGCAGCAGCTATCAGTCCAAGTCTTCCCAGTACAAGAGTCAGAAAGGGGGTGATTGGAAAGGGTATCAGCCGTATTCCCACAGTTCTGGTTACAGTGGGAGTAGTCGTGGATCTGGTCGGGGTTACAGTGGTACTTCTTGTGTTCCGTTTTGTCAAAACTACAGGCGCAGACATCCCGGACATTGTCAAGTGGCACCAGATAGTTGCTATGCTTGTGGCTAATCTGTCCATTTTGCTAGAGAGTGTCCGACATTTGGACAGCAGGTGTCATCGGCTAGTGTTGCTCAGTCGTTTTTCAGCAGCAAAGATCTGCTTTTACTCCTTCGGTAGGGTATTCTCAACCTGACGCTTCGTTTGGTGGCCAACGGGGGCGTGGTTCACGAGAACGTGGTTTTGGTGGTCGTGGAAACGGTGGTAGACGTTCAGGTAGTTACTGTTTTGTTCAGACACCGCAGCAGGGACAAGGTCAGGCTAGAGTGTTTGCTTTGACTCCTCAGGATGCTCGTCCATCAAATGATGTGGTGCAAGGTACTATTCCAATTTCATTTGTAGATGCATTGGTCTTATTTGATGCAGGTGCAACCCACTCTTTTGTTTCGTCGAGTTTTGCTGCTAAGTTGGGTGTGACACCATCTAGGTTGTGAGAGCCTTTATCAGTATCTACGCCTTTGTCTGACTATGTTGTGGTGGACGTGGTTTATCCGTCTTGTTCTGTGGTCATACATGGTAGCGATCTTAGTGCTGATTTGATTATGCTTACGTGTTATCTTTTAATGTTATCTTTGGGATGGATTGGCTTTCACGCCATTTTTCTTCGATCGACTGCCGAGGGAAGTCGGTTGTGTTTGGGATTCTTGGTGATATGCCTTTTTCTTTCCAAGGGTAGAAGGCGGAAACACCTAAGAATCTAATTTTGGCAATCAAGGCCAGTCGTATAATGGGCAAGGGTTGCCAGGGTTTCTTAGTGGTGGTTCGTGATTTGGAGGCAGATAGAGGCGATGTGCATAGTGTTTCGATAGTGAATGAGTTCACTGATGTGTTTTCAAAGGAGCTGCTTGGATTACCACCTGATCGTGACATCGAGTTCTGTATCGATGTTGTTCCTGGAACAACTCTAATTTCGATACCTCCGTATCGGATGGCTCCTGCAGAGCTGAAAGAGTTGAAGGAACAGTTGCAAAAATTGCTGGATGGTGGTTTTATCAAACCGAGTACTTCTCTGTGGGGTGCTCTTGTTCTGTTTGTCAAGAAGAAGGATAGTTCCTTTCGTCTTTGTATTGATTATAGACAGCTGAACAAGGTTACTGCCAATAACAGATACCCTCTTCCTCGCATTGATGATTTGTTTGATCATTTGCAAGGTGATAAGTGCTTTTCTAAGATCGACTTGAGATCCGGGTATCATACACTTCAGATTCAAGACGTCGATGTGCCTAAGACTGCTTTCAAAACGCGTTATGGAATTTCGAGTTTCTGGTCATGTCGTTTGGGTTGACTAACGCACCAACAGCGTTTATGGATATGATGAATCGGGTATTCAAGCCGTTTCTGGATTAGTTTGTTATCGTGTTTATTGATGACATACTGATTTACTCTCGGAGTGAGGAAGAGCATGCTTTCAACTTGAGGACGATATTGCAGACTTTGCGTGAGCATCAGCTGTATGCTAAGTTCTTGAAGTGTGAATTTTGGTTGGATCAGGTTACCTTCTTAGGACACGTGGTATCGAAGGATGGGATCAAGGTTGATCCAAAGAAGATTGAGGCGGTTATAGATTGGCAGATGTCACGACCCAATTTATTGAGCCGAAACCGGTGCTAGGGAACGGGAGTGGTAGCTCCGGAACCCGTAGCAAGCCTTAACCACTATAAATTTTTTAATATTAAACAAATAAAATATAATGTATAAACGGAAGGAACGTCATTTACGTATAACAATTAGTCGAAATAATATACAAGGGCGTCTCACTTCCGTACCACGTACTTACTAGCCCACTTGTCGACTTGTACATAATCGTAAACTGTGTAGCCTATCTTAAGGCACAAACCCTATGAAAAGACCTTCCTATACTAGGTCGTTGTTAATCACCGTATACTACTGTAGCACTAAAAGAAACTCGTACTTTATGCAAGCCCAGAAGACTTCTGGCACAAAAGAGATGGTTTGTCTGATCCGACTCCGATTAAAAACATCAGTGAGTGGTCAGTATTTTGCAAAATACTGAGTGAGCTTGCAAATTACTAACGGTATTATCAAACATAACATCGCATTTCAAATCAAGTAATCATATAAAAATACATATAAGCAAGTACTTGATTCGTTCGAAACTAAAGTCTTGAAACATGACACGACTCACGAGTATTCAAATCAAGTCAATCAAAATGGTCCTACCCGAGAGTGTTTAAACTCAACCACGTTGGCCGCGACCAATCTCTTAATCCCAAAGTGTAGGTCCAACCCACTAGACACGGGGCTCAGGTTACACCGTAACCGAGTTCTCGCTCGTATCGCATTCATATATCCAACTTCAAAATTCGTATTCATAATCATATCAATCATATATATATCAAATCATTTCACATAGTCAGACACACTAGACTGACTCAATATTGGTGATCACACAGCCTATTGACACCCTATAGGTAGCTAGTTTCTTCGGATCGTATACTAAAATATCAGTTCAAAAACAATCATTCAAATCATCGAATCATATAATGCGATGTATAATTTCATAGTCTATGAAAATAACTTTTATAAATAATACGCGAAAGTAAGTTGCAACTCACAAAGACCGCTATCCAAATAGGTGCAATGTCATTATCCAAACCAAACGAGTTCTATGCGTCGCTCGATCCCTTAGCTATTCCAGCTCGTCGGTCTGATAGCTCGTTGACACGTCAATTACCTATTCGAATTACACGTGCGTTTAATTCATAAACGTAAGCTTAGCACCAAACTCTAAGTTATAATCTTTGGTTAACACGATCATATCTCAATTACGACTCTTAACCTAGATAAACTCTTAATAAACTCCTTATACTTAGCTGAGGTAATTATTGTATTCATTCTATCGATTTCCAAACATAGGTTACACATGCTTCGAAACCTAAATGCGTCGGATTTGCTTATCATTCATTTTTTCACGTTTTCGGAGCCTGGAATCATTTAGCGGGCCAGGGCACGTCGTGTCGGACCTCGGCACTTCGTGCCCATCAAGAAAGGGGAGGAGCACAATGTGCTCCCCTTTGGCACGACGTGCCTCCATTCAAATGAAGGGAGCACGTCGCGCTTCCCACCAGCACGTCGCGCCCAAGCCATTTTTGGCTTGGCGCGTCGTGCCTCCTTGGGGCGCGTCGTGCCTCTACCTAAGGCACAGGTTAAGCCAACGCTCTCCATCATTCCAATTCCGTAGCTCGACGTTATAACACCAAAACTCTCAAATATACTTAAATGTCAAGTTAGAACACCAAAAACGCTTAAAACGGCTAAGTTACGGCATATACGATTAAATCACTAATTTAAAACAATAGGAAGCAACTAAAACCTCATTTACTGTCACGACCCATTTTCATGAATCGTGACCGGCGCTAGGGTATGGGTATGGGTGTACCAAAACCCGTAGCTAGCCTTGCGGATAACCAATTTATAACATTTAAAACAATTAAACCTGCAGAAAATCACATGCTCGGGGGCAACCGAGACTTCAGCCTAATCTAGCAGTACAGTATAACAACATATATTTGAAATACGCTTATTGCAAATAATGTCTAACAGCATGGCAATATATATAATTCCATAAACACTGTAATCATGCTAAAGCGATAAATCATAGTTGAACTATATCAACAAACAATAGTCTAAAACATTAAGTATAAGACTAAAACATAAATAATCCAATGCTACTACTGCGGTCTAAGAGTTTAAAACAGTTCGACTCTTTTATTCTGAAAATAAAATAAAAACCTCCGAGAATGAAGAAACGGAGATCGACCAAAGCTCAAATCATAAACCTGGAAAATTTGGGAAAACAACGGGGTCAGATTTACTGAGTAGAGTTTATATAACCATTTACATTTATTAAGTTAAAAACCTTTAAAACGTTTAATAAAACATTTTCATTATGGATTATCAATGAAACCCTAAACCACAATTCTAAATCCATTGTCGTGCCGGTGAGACGTATCTCAATAACCGATCCCCGACTATCACTTAATAAATAGTGAGCCCAGGAGACGTATCTTCCACCGGTGCCCTCACTAAGGTGAGGCGTATCTCGAACCTACCTCAATACCATAATCATTACCGGTGCGCACGCAGTCCCGATGATGCCCATCGAGTAGCACGTTCCAAATCAAATCCACAATGCCGAAAACAATTCAAAAGCTGCGTATATATATATATATATATATATATATATATATATATATATATATATATATATATATATATACAAAATAATACATTTTCTTAATAAAGAGGTAAATAGAGATATAAACTCACTGCTTGCTATTCCACGTGAAACTTGACAAGCAATCTAAGTCTGGTTCGCCTCTGAAGTACGAACAGTCGATGGGTCTAAATAAAATATTAAAATCATAATTAAAATTAGACCCTAACTCTAAAGAGTACTAGACACCACGTAGGACTAGCACAACACAATACCAAGTCACATTTAATAACATCTATATTAAATGCATTCCAAAAATAACCCAAGTTATAAAGTACATACAAATCATGTAAATATATTTAGAATGATTCGTAAAATAATTTAAATAAACCCAAGTTAAAATCCGTATCAGTGAGTCAGCCGAGTTATTTAAAACTACCAAGGTTCTTCCCACTTGTCGGGCGATCACAGTCTAACCCAAATAAAACTTATTAAATTTATAAACCCGAGTTTATAACTTAAAATATTTTAGTAAAATAATTATCCATTTTAAAGTGGAATTCAATATCTTGAAAATTAAGTAACCTAAGTTACAACCCGAAAACTTGATCAAATAAATCTTATAAAATTTAGGGACTAAATTGTATTTTAGCCACTTAGGGACTAAATTGTACTTTAGCCTCTTAAGTACTAAATTGTACTTTAGCCAGTTAGATATTAAAAATCAAATTAACTACTCGTTTTCAATTTACTAATTTATAAAACAAACAACAATCCAAAAGTTATCCTATTGATAAAACTTAACTTGAATAAGTTTTAGAATCTTTAGGGGCTAAATTATAAATTAGCCAAATTGACATTTCAATCAAAATTAAATATAATTACCCGAGTAATTATATTAATTGAGATTATAAAATAATTATCATTTCACAATTGTCGGTTTATGAAATCGAAACGAAATCAAAAGTTTGAAACAAACAACTATAATTCAATTGATTTAAACTAACAATATGGTGATTAATGTGACCATTTAGCCATCTCTTATAATTCAAAATTATGAATCAAGTCCCTACCGCCATCAACACCTTTAACCCAAGTTACACAGCAACCTCAACTTCAAAACTCAAACTAACTTGTTCCTTAATAAAGTAAAACAAACCTAAGAACCCAAAGCATCATAAAACCTAAATAGTTATTGAAGGCATGAACAAGCAAATGGCAGGACCATTAACGAAGGAAAACAAAACCAAAAATTCATGAATCATTGAAATAACGAGGTCCAACCAAAACTAAACAAAGGGAGGAATCCAAACTATTCTTAAGGCCTAAGAGAAACGACATACTACTTCACAATCATGGCAGCAATAACAGGTAAGAAACAGTTGCAAAATTTCAAGAATACGGCGAATCGTAACGGCGACGAATGGAGGAATCTTTACATACCTTAATGATTTCGAATCGTAACGATTATTGAGGTCGATGAATAAAGATGAAACGACGTAGAGAATCACAGTTTAATGCTATAACAAAAGAAATATGAATCAAGAACGATGATATCGATATCGAAACGAAGAAACTTAATGAACGAGTAAAACGAATACTTACCGGATTGAAAGGATGAAACAATGAAGATAGGTGAAGTTTAGATTTATTAATGAGGAATGGCGGCTGATGTTCAGTGTAAAAGAGAGTGAAATTTTAGGTTAAACAAAAGAAAAAAAAAGAAAAACGTGAAGCAGATCACGTTTATAGGGGAAAGAAGAAGTTTAAAGTTGCACAACTTATATTAACAAATTTGTATGGCCTTTTCATGCTACTAACATCATGGGATTTTCACATGATTAAATTAAATGGGCCATAGTACGTGTATTAATGGAAGGAATAAAGGAATGCATGGAAATGCATGGATTGTCCAACTAATTAAACATATTTCCTTGTTTTTTTTTCTTATTTTTTCTTTTAAATAATAATAATACAAATCGAGGCCGAATGAACTACGAACGACTCAAATAAAATTAAGTAAAATATAATAATAATAATAATAATAATAAATTACTTAAGATTTGACGGAAATGAAAAAAATTTATAATTAAAGTTAAAAAAAATAATTTAAAAATACGAGATATTACATTTACAGAAACCAAACATTGATTATTACATTGGTTTGATGCTCTAGGATGATAGACAATCCTTTCCTCTTTCCAACGCAACGATAATTGCTCAATTCCGAGTCAGGACGAAGAAGTTACGCCGATTGCAAGTTTGCTCGCGTCGCGAGACATTGTCTCCGTTTCCCAAGTGCACTCCTCTACAGAATGATTACGCCACAGAACCTTGACCATCAGAATCTCCTTGTTCCGCAACTTACGCACTTGCGTATCAACAACCTCAATTGGCTGTTCCTCATAGGACAGCTCCTGGTCAATCTCAACGCTCTGAGGCACAATCACATGTGAAGGATCAGAGATGCACTTCCTCAGCATAGAAACATGAAAAACAGGATATACTAACGACATGTCTGGCGGCAGAACCAGACGATAAGCCACAGCTCCAATCCTCTCTGAAATCTCATAAGGACCAACGTACCTCGGTGCCAACTTTCCCTTGACACCAAAACGAACCACGCCTTTCATAGGCGAAACCCGAAGAAACACAAAGTCTCCCACCTGAAACTCGATGTCTTTTCTCTTCGGATCAGCATAACTCTTATGCCGACTAAAAGCTGTCTCCAACCTCCATTTTATCAACGGTACCTTCTCTGAGGTAATCTAAATAATCTCAGCACCAGACAACTTCCGCTCGCCGACCTCTTCCCAGCAAATAGGAGATCGACACTTGCGTCTGTACAGAGCCTCATAAGGTGCCATCTCAATGCTCGCATGGTAACTGTTGTTATAGAAAAACTCAATCAACGGCAAATGAGTATCCCAGCTACCCTGAAAATCAAGAATGCACATCCTGAGCATATCCTCCAAAGTCTGAATAGTCCTCTCAGACTGACCGTCAGTCTGAGGATGAAAAGCTGTACTGAAGTCCAATCAAGAACCCAAGGACTCCTGTAACGCTTTCCAGAACCTCGAAGTGAAAATAGAACCTCTGTCAGAAACAATCGAAACCGGTACACCATGCAAACTGACAATCCTGTCGATGTACAACTGAGCCAACTTCGAAGCAGGATACGAAACCTTGATCGGAAGGAAATGAGCTGACTTGGTCATACGGTCAACTATCACCCAGATGGAATCGTACCCTTGTCGAGTACGTGGTAAACCAACAACAAAGTCCATGGCAATCCGCTCCCACTTCCACTCTGGAATAAGTAGTGGCTGCAGATAGCCAAAAGGCCTCTGATGTTCCAGCTTCACCTGCTGGCAAGTCAGACACTTGGAAACATACTCTGCAACATCTCTCTTCATTCCGCTCCACCAATACGTACCCTTGAGGTCATGGTACATCTTGGTAGATCCCGGATGAACACTGTAAGCTGATCTATGCGCTTCCTCCAAAATCTGGTCTCTCAAACCATCTGAATCCGGAACGCACAGCCTCGAACCAAACCTGAGAACTCCGTCAACAAAAACAAACTCGGAATTCCCATCCAGATGGATCTCGTCCATAATCCGTTTCAATTGTCGATCCTCAGCTTGTAAAGCTTTAATCCTATCAATCAAAACCGGCTGCACTTGCAGATGTGCCAACAAACCACCATTCTGAGAAACCTGAAAACCGTAGCCCGAAGCTATCAAACCATGCCACTCTCTAACCATGGGTCTACGCCCAACCTCAGAAATATGGGCCAAACTGCCCGAAGACTTGCGACTCAACGCATCGGCTACCACGTTAGCCTTACCAGGATGGTACTGAATAGTACAGTCGTAGTCTTTCAGCAACTCAAGCCACCTCCTCTGTCTCAGATTCAGCTCTCGCTGATCAAAGATGTACTTTAGACTCTTGTGATCAGTGAAGATCTCGCAAGTCGCACCGTACAAGTAGTGCCTCCAGATCTTCAGAGCAAAAACCACAGCAGCTAACTCCAAGTCATGTGTAGGGTAATTCACCTCATGCTTCTTCAGCTGACGATAAGCATAGGCGATCACCTGTCCATGTTGCATCAACACGCAACCCAAGCCAATCCGAGAAGCATCGCAGTACACAGTAAAACCCTCAATGCCAGAAGGCAACGCCAAAACAGGAGCTGTAGTCAGAATCTCCTTCAGCTTCTCGAAACTTGCCTCACACTTGTCGGTCCATTCAAACTTAACACCCTTCTGTGTCAGTTTAGTCAAAGGTGCAGATATTCGAGAGAAATCCTGCACGAACCGACGGTAGTAGCCAGCTAACCCAAGAAAACTCCTGATCTCGGTAACTGACCTCGGCCTCTGCCAATCCATAACCGCCTCAATCTTCTTCGGATCAACCTTGATCCCATCCTTCGACACCACGTGTCCTAAGAAGGTAACCTGTTCCAGCCAAAACTCGCACTTTGAGAACTTAGCATACAACTGATGCTCTCGCAAGGTCTGTAGTATAGTCCTCAAGTGATAAGCATGCTCCTCCTCACTCCGAGAATAAATCAGGATGTCATCAATGAAGACGATAACAAACTGATCAAAAAACGGCTTGAAAACCCGATTCATCATGTCCATAAACGCTGCTGGTGCGTTAGTCAACCCAAACGACATGACTAGAAACTCGAAATGCCCATAACGCGTTCTGAAAGCAGTCTTAGGCACATCGACATCCCGAATCCGAAGTTGATGATACCCGGATCTCAAGTCAATCTTGGAAAAACACTTCGCACCCTGCAACTGATCAAACAAGTCGTCGATGCGAGGAAGAGGATATCTGTTCTTGATGGTAGCCTTATTCAACTGCCTGTAGTCGATACAAAGCCGAAGGGAACCATCCTTCTTCTTAACAAACAGAACTGGAGCACCCCACGGAGAAGTACTCGGTCTGATGAAGCCACTGTCCAGGAGTTCTTGTAACTGCTCCTTTAACTCCTTCAGCTCAGCAGGAGCCATCCGATACGGCGGTATCGAAATAGGACCAGTTCCAGGAACAACATCAATGCAGAACTCGATATCCCGATCAGGTGGTAATCCAGGAAACTCCTCTGGAAAAACATCAGTGAACTCATTCACTATAGGGACAGTGTTCATACTGCCCACCTCAGCATCCATGTCTCGAACCACAGCTAAGAAAGCTTGACAACCCTTACTCATCATCCGCTTTGCCTTGATCGCAGAAATCAGATTCTTTGGTGTCTCCGCCTTTTCCCCTTGAAAAGAAAAGGGTAGATCACCTGGAATCCGAAACTCAACCGACTTCCCTCGACAGTCGATCGAAGCATAATGGCGTGCCAGCCAATCCATCCCCAAAATCACGTCAAATGAAAGAACATCCAGAACAACTAAGTCAGCACACAAGTCCCTTCCATGGATAACCACGGGACACGATGGATACACAACATCCACCACCACACAGTCAGACAAGGGAGTAGAAACAGATAAAGGTTCACTCAGATTTGTTGGTGTTACACCCAACTTAGCAGCAAAACACGTAGACACAAAAGAATGGGTTGCACCCGCATCAAATAAAACAAGTGCATCTACGAAAGAGATCTGAAGAGTACCTTGCACCACTGCGTTAGATGCATGAGCATCCTGAGGAGTCAAGGCAAAAACTCTGGCCTGACCCTGACTCTGCTGCTGAGAGCTTTGCCCAGTACCATAGCTGCTAGAACCTCTACCGCCGTTGCCACGGCCTCCAAAACCACGCCCTCCAGAACCTCGGCCCCGCTGGCCACCAAAAGAAGCAGCAGGTTGAGAAAACCCTGCTGGTGCAGAGAACACTGGTCTCTGACTCTGATAGGATGGCTGAGCAACGCTAGCTGCCGACATCTGCTGCCCAGATGCCTGACACTCTCTGGCGAAGTGACCCGGCTGGCCACAAGTAAAACAGCCTCCTGGTGCTAAACGACACTCGCCCGGATGTCGACGTCTGCAGTTCTGGCAGAAAGGAAAACTAGCACCTCCGTTGTTACCGCGCCCAAAACTGCGGTTGCTACCGCTGTTGCCTGAACTGTAGGTGTACGGCTGATAACTCTTCTTGACACCCCTCTTCTTGTTCTTGTACTGAGAAGGTGCCGATTGGTAGCTACTACCACCACTCTGCTGTCCAGGGCCAGAAGACTTCTTGGTCTGAGAAGGACCAGAAATATCCCCAAACTGCAGTAACGAGCTCTCCATACGCCGAGCACTGTCTACTACGTTTGTAAAATCTTTGCGTGTCTCGGTCAGCAAACTCACAAAATCGCGCCCTAAGCCTTTCACGTATCTGTTGTTCACCCTTTCCTGATCTGTCTGCAAGTCCGGTGCGAACCGTCCCAACCTCACGAACTCTGTCGTGTACTCGGATACTGACCTATCATCCCTAGTAAGTGAAAGCAACCTGTCTCTGTGACCCTCTGTCACTGAAAACGGCAAGAAGAAAGCTCTGAATCTCGCCACAAACTGAGCCCAGGAGATGGTAGCCATGTCAGCATGAATAGAGCTACGAAACCAGTCCCCAGCTGAACCCTTCATTGACATCTCGACTAGAACGACGGTCTGACGCTCAGTAGCCTACAATTGCCGAGCATTCTGCTCAACCTCCTCGAGAAAATCTAGTGCGTCTCCAGAACCGTCAAACTCTGTTGGCTTCAGCCTCATGTAAGCCAAAACCATGTCCCTGTCAGTGGTTCCGACACCACCAACTGCTGCACCACCAGCCTGTGGTTGCTGCTGCTGAACAATCTGATCCAAAACCGCATACTGATCCTGCATAGCGGCTTGTCCCGCCTGCAGCTGAACTTGGTTGAGTTGTAGAGCAGCAACTCCAGCCAAAAATGTGTTGAAGTCAAAGTCCTCAAACTCAGGTTGTGCCCCACCTGGTGCTTGAGCACCTCCTGCAGCACCGCGTCCTACGCCTCTGCCTCTACCTCTACCAGCTTGGCCTCGGCCACCACGACCTCGACCAGCTCGACCCCGACCAGCTGGGCCTCTGCCTGCTAGTCCTCTACCAGCATGAACCTCTGGTTCATTCTGATCCACCTCCATAGAGATCGCGTCATCAGCCTCAGCATTTTGCTGAGCCGCAGCATGAGTACGAGTATTCATTCCTAAGAATGAAACAAGAAAAAAAATTTAAATAACACAGCAAATTCCATACCCAAGCATGAAATAGAACAAGCACTAATTAAGATTTCCCGAGAAATCAACAACGATAAAAATTGTATTCACCCAAGTGAAAACAACCACATAATAAGCAATAAGCAATTAAATTCACACGACTGACTCACGACATTCCTATAGGAGTAGGCAGAAAGTTTTGAAAATAAAAGATGACGTTTCAAAGACAAGACTCGAATCCTAATTCCGCAGTAGTTCCTAGGACAATTTAGTCACTTAACATGCCAAACAAATAAGCACTTAACATTTTAAAGGCCTTGGTTTGAAACCAAAGCTCTGATACCAGGTTTGTCACGACCCATTTTCATGAATCGTAACCGGCGGGTATGGGTATGGTTGTACCAAAACCCGTAGCTAGCCTTGCGGATAACCAATTTATAACATTTAAAACAATTAAACCTGCAGAAAATCACATGCTCGGGGGCAACCGAGACTTCAGCCTAATCTAGCACTACAGTATAACAACATATATTTGAAATACGCTTATTGCAAATAATGTCTAACAGCATGGCAATATATATAATTCCATAAACACTGTAATCATGCTAAAGCGATAAATCATAGTTGAACTATATCAACAAACAATAGTCTAAAACATTAAGTATAAGACTAAAACATAAATAATCCAATACTACTACTGCGGTCTAAGAGTTTAAAACAGTTCGACTCTTTTATTCTGAAAATAAAATAAAAACCTCCGAGAATGAAGAAACGGAGATCGACCAAAGCTCAAATCATAAACCAGGAGGGAAAACAACGGGGTCAGATTTACTGAGTAGAGTTTATATAACCATTTACATTTATTAAGTTAAAAACCTTTAAAACGTTTAATAAAACATTTTCATTATGGATTATCAATGAAACCCTAAACCACAATTCTAAATCCATTGTCGTGCCGGTGAGACGTATCTCAATAACCGATCCCCGACTATCACTTAATAAATAGTGAGCCCAGGAGACGTATCTTCCACCGGTGCCCTCACTAAGGTGAGACGTATCTCGAACCTACCTCAATACCATAATCATTACCGGTGCGCACGCAGTCCCGATGATGCCCATCGAGTAGCACGTTCCAAATCAAATCCACAATGCCGAAAACAATTCAAAAGCTGCATATACATATATATATATATATATATATATATATATATATATATATATATATACAAAATAATACATTTGCTTAATAAAGAGGTAAATAGAGATATAAACTCACTGCTTGCTATCCCACGTGAAACTTGACAAGCAATCTAACTCTGGTTCGCCTCTGAAGTACGAAACAGTCGATGGGTCTAAATAAAATATTAAAATCATAATTAAAATTAGACCCTAACTCTAAAGAGTACTAGACACCACGTAGGACTAGCACAACACAATACCAAGTCACATTTAATAACATCTATATTAAATGCATTCCAAAAATAACCCAAGTTATAAAGTACATACAAATCATGTAAATATATGTAGAATGATTCGTAAAATAATTTAAATAAACCCAAGTTAAAATCCGTATCAGTGAGTCAGCCGAGTTATTTAAAACTACCAAGGTTCTTCCCACTTGTCGGGCGACCACAGTCTAACCCAAATAAAACTTATTAAATTTATAAACCCGAGTTTATAACTTAAAATATTTTAGTAAAATAATTATCCATTTTAAAGTGGAATTCAATATCTTGAAAATTAAGTAACCTAAGTTACAACCCGAAAACTTGATCAAATAAATCTTATAAAATTTAGGGACTAAATTGTATTTTAGCCACTTAGGGACTAAATTGTACTTTAGCCTCTTAAGTACTAAATTGTACTTTAGCCAGTTAGATATTAAAAATCAAATTAACTACTCGTTTTCAATTTACTAATTTATAAAACAAACAACAATCCAAAAGTTATCCTATTGATAAAACTTAACTTGAATAAGTTTTAGAATCTTTAGGGGCTAAATTATAAATCAGCCAAATTGACATTTCAATCAAAATTAAATATAATTACCCGAGTAATTATATTAATTGAGATTATAAAATAATTATCATTTCACAATTGTCGGTTTATGAAATCGAAACGAAATCAAAAGTTTGAAACAAACAACTATAATTCAATTGATTTAAACTAACAATATGGTGATTAATGTGACCATTTAGCCATCTCTTATAATTCAAAATTATGAATCAAGTCCCTACCGCCATTAACACCTTTAACCCAAGTTACACAGCAACCTCAACTTCAAAACTCAAACTAACTTGTTCCTTAATAAAGTAAAACAAACCTAAGAACCCAAAGCATCATAAAACCTAAATAGTTATTGAAGGCATGAACAAGCAAACGGCAGGACCATCAACGAAGGAAAACAGAACCAAAAATTCATGAATCATTGACATAACGAGGTCCAACCAAAACTAAACAAAGGGAGGAATCCAAACTATTCTTAAGGCCTAAGAGAAACGACATACTACTTCACAATCATGGCAGCAATAACAGGTAAGAAACAGTTGCAAAATTTCAAGAATACGGCGAATCGTAACGGCGACGAATGGAGGAATCTTTACATACCTTAATGATTTCGAATCGTAACGATTATTGAGGTCGATGAATAAAGATGAAACGACGTAGAGAATCACAGTTTAATGCTATAACAAAAGAAATATGAATCAAGAACGATGATATCGATATCGAAACAAAGAAACTTAATGAACGAGTAAAACGAATACTTACCGGATTGAAAGGATGAAACAATGAAGATAGGTGAAGTTTAGATTTATTAATGAGGAATGGCGGCTGATGTTCAGTGTAAAAGAGAGTGAAATTTTAGGTTAAACAAAAGAAAAAAAAGAAAAACGTGAAGCAGATCACGTTTATAGGGGAAAGAAGAAGTTTAAAGCTGCACAACTTATATTAACAAATTTGTATGGCCTTTTCATGCTACTAACATCATGGGCTTTTCACATGATTAAATTAAATGGGCCATAGTACGTGTATTAATGGAAGGAATAAAGGAATGCATGGAAATGCATGGATTGTCCAACTAATTAAACATATTTCCTTGTTCTTTTTTCTTATTTTTCCTTTTAAATAATAATAATACAAATCGAGGCCGAATGAACTACGAACGACTCAAATAAAATTAAGTAAAATATAATAATAATAATAATAATAATAATAAATTACTTAAGATTTGACGGAAATGAAAAAAAATTTATAATTAAAGTTAAAAAAAAAAATTTAAAAATACGGGATATTACATTTACAGAAACCAAACATTGATTATTACATTTGTTTGATGCTCTAGGATGATAGACAATCCTTTTCTCTTTCCAACGCAACGATAATTGCTCAATTCCGAGTCCGGACGAAGAAGTTACGCCGATTGCAAGTTTGCTCGCGTCGCGAGACATTGTCTCACGTCGTGAGACTCATCCCTACAGCTCCAAATATCATCCCGACTTGCTTCCGACACCCCAAACTCACCCCGACATGATTCTACACCAAAACATCATAAAACTCAACTCAATAACCATTTAAAACGTCAAAAACGACGTGATTACGATCGATTCGATCCGATCAATACAAAACAGTCCCTTAACTATCAATTACAGCACCCAAAACAAAAAAATACCTTGATTTCAAGCCTACGGATGATAGAGAATTCAATCCTTGTTCCAACGGCGCGAGAATCGCTCGATTCCGTCGAGAAACGAAGAAACCGTAGCGAATCGAAGTTTCGTCGCTCAAACCTTCATCTGATGCCTTTTCTCCTTTCAAAATACTTCTTTCTCTTTACCAATTCATATGATTCATGAATGAATATATATATTATGGCTAATTGATTCCTTTAGTCCTTTACTTCTTTAGTTTTAACCATTTCTCTTTCAAACTTTCCATTTTAATCAAACGGTTAATTATCCATTTTAACTTAATTACATACGTATTATTTATACCCAAATAAATAATACTAATCTGAAATCATTATTTTCCGTGAATAATCTTTTAATTTCTATTCTCGAGACTTAAATTGGCTAATTTTTACTTTGGTCCTTAAACTTTTCAAAAATTGCAATTTAGCCCAAAATGCATCCGCGTCCAAATTTTAAAAGGTCTCTGATTGACTCGAAACTTTTACCACTATTACTACTGACTATTTCGCGGACCTTGGCGAAATAATTTCCATCACGGGATTTATATTTTATTTTATATTAATTTTCTAACCTTTTTCTCAATTCCCGCTAATACGCTTAGTAAAAATTAGTCTAAATTCCTGATAATATTAAATTAAATCCATATTAATTTAATTTATCGGAATTTACGACACGTGACACAATTTAAATATTTGGGGTATTACAGCAGAGGCCTAGTCAGTTACCGAGATCAGAAGTTTTCTTGGGTTAGATGGCTACTATCGTCGGTTCGTGTAATTTCTCTAGGATATCTGCACCATTGACTAAACTGACACAGAAAGGTGTCAAGTTTGAGTGGACTGACAAGTGTGAGGCGAGTTTTGAGAAACTCAAAGAGTTTTTGACTACAACTCATGTGTTGGCTTTGCCATCTGGCATTGAGGGGTTCACTGTGTATTGTGATGCTTCTCGTATCGGTTTGGGTTGTGTGTTGATGCAACATGGTAAGGTGATTTCCTATGCTTCTCGCCAGCTGAAAAAGCATGAGGTGAATTATCCTATCCATGATCTGGAGTTAGCAGCTGTGGTTTTTGCTCTTAAGATTTGGAGGCACTATTTGTATGGTGCGACTTGCGAGATCTTTGATGATCATAAGAGTCTGAAGTACATCTTTGATCAGCGCGAGTTGAATCTGAGGCAGCGGAGATGGTTGGAGTTGCTGAAAGACTATGATTGTTCTATTCAGTACCATGCAGGTAAGGCTAATGTGGTAGCCGATGCGTTGAGTCGCAAATCTTCGGGCAGTTTGGCACATATTTCTGAGGTTGGGCGGAGACACATGGTTCACGAATGGCATAGTTTGTTAGCTTCGGGATTCAGTTTTCAGGTTTCGCAGAGGGGTTGTTTGTTGGCACAGTTGCAAGTGCAACTGGTTTTGATTGATATGATTAAAGCTTCACAAGCTGAGGATCCACAATTGAAACGGATTATGGATGAGATCCATTTGGATGGGAATTCTGAGTTTGTTTTGGCGGATGGAGTTCTCAGGTACGGTTCTCGATTGTATGTTTCAAATTTGGATGGTTTGAGAGACCAGATTCTATAGGAAGCGCACAAGTCAACTTACAGTGTTCAACCAGGTTCTACCAAGATGTATCATGATCTCAAGGGTACGTACTGGTGGAGCGGAATGAAAAAGGATGTTACAGAGTTTTTGTCTAAGTGTTTGACTTGCCAGCAGGTAAAATTGGAACATCAGAGACCGTTTTGATATCTGCAGCCGCTACCTATTCCAGAGTGGAAATGGGAGCGAATCGCTATGGATTTTGTGTTTGGTTTGCCACGTACCTGACAGGGGTATGATTCGATTTGTGTGATTGTTGACCATTTGACCAAGTCAGCTCACTTCTTACCGATCAAGGTTACATACCGGGCATCGAAGTTGGCACAGTTGTACATCGATCAGATTGTTAGTCTCCATGGTGTACCAGTTTCGATTATTTCAGACAGGTGTTCTGTTTTCACGTCGAGATTCTGGAAGGCGTTTCAGGAATCCTTGGGTTTTCGTTTGGATTTCAGTACAGCTTTTCATCCTCAGACCGACAGTCAGTCTGAGAGGATTATTCAGACATTGGAGGATATGCTCCAGATGTGTATTCTTGATTTTTAGGATAGCTGGGATTCTCATTTGCTGTTGATTGAGTTTTCTTACAACAACAGTTATCATGCGATTATTGAGATGGCACCGTATGAGGCTTTGTACGGGCGCAAGTGTCGATCTCCTATTTGTTGGGAGGAGGTTAGAGAGCGTAAGTATAATACCCCGTATTTTTGGAAAAATATTCAATTGGATTAATTATATTATTTTAGCCAATTGGAGCTAAAATAAGGGAATTTCTGCAAATGAGGCGGAAAATAGCGTTTTGACGAGGAATGAATTTTAATAAAGTTGGACTATATTATTAGATTAAATTAACTAGAATTAAATTTTATCTCGTAATTTGATATCAAGATAAGCATATTGTGATTTAATGGGGAATTGGATAAAATTTCCATTAAATAAAATACATAATTTTTTAAGGGATATTTAAATAATATCCGTAAATTTTATTATTTGAATTTTTATACGAGAATCCATAAATAATTGAAATATTATTTTAAAAATACAGGTTTAAGCGCGACAAATAAATTATACGTTAAATAATAAGTTTTTGGAAAAAGGCAATGTTTAATATTTTGGATTAAGAAAAGGACCCCGTATAATTTATAGTCGTTTGAAAAATTGGATTTAAACTCGACATAATAACGACGTGGTTAATCGATGAGATTAATTATTATGGATTTTAAACTAGAAATAAGTGAAAGCAAGAGTTTAAGTGATTTGGAATAAGTTTGAGGATTAGATTAGAAGAGCCCATTTGAAATAATAAGCCCAATTTCTTTTCTTTTAAGTCTAGACATATAGCATTTCCAGAAACTTCAATCTCTCACAATATTCATCTTCAACCTTCTTCATTCAAGAACATGGAGAAGATAGGAGTCATGATTTGGTTTCAAATTCAAGTACCCAATTCTAAAAAGGATTAAATTGGTCATCTAGCATCCAATTGAAGCTGAAATTAAAGATTAGTAGTTCTAATCTAGGGCTGAATTTCATGATTTAAGAGTTAGGGTTTATGATTCTAAAAAGGGTTTTTAGTTAGTATGTGTTTAAATCAATGTTAGATGATTAATTAGTGAAATTTGAGATCAATTAATGGATAAATGAGGGCTGGAAATTGATGGGTATTAAGAGGTAAATTCATGATTAAACATTTATTGGTAGAGATTAAAGAATTGGGTTAGGTTAAGCTAATAAAGATTGAATTGGGATAAGTTATAATCAACTAGTGTTAGGGAGTTTATTATTTTCAAAAGCTGGAAATTTTCAAGGTTTTAATTAATTGTGAGTTGCGGCCAGGCCGTTGCTCTGTTGAGCAGACCCAAGTCTGCTCAACAAGAGCAAACGTGGTCTGCTCTAAAAGAGCATACTTGTGTCTGCTCTAAAGAGCAGACCGGCTGTTCTTAAGGAACACACCAGCTGGTCTGCTTCAACGGGCAGACCAGCCGGTCGCTCCGGGTCTTCGTGTCGTCGGAAATTTTTTCTAAAATAGGGTGTTTTCAGAAAATTTAAATAAATTGGTTTAAGTATGAAATTTAAAGCTGAAAATCAGTTTTAAAAAGCTTAACATATGATTTTTGGAATTAAGGTTTGAGGAAAGATTTTGTTAGAATGAAAATTGATATGGGTTATGGTATATATATATATATATTGAATTCAAGCTTAAGTGGCTTAAACCTAAGATTTAAAGTGTACTTAAGTTGGATTAAATCTGATTATAGGTTGAATGGACGATTTAAAAAATCGGCTTAATATATTTAAATGTATGGATTAGGGTTAATTTCATATAAAATCACCACCTTCACACGTTTTTTCATTTTAATCACGTTCTTTAAAAAGTGTCAAATAAAATCATCACCTTTCATTTTTTTTCAAGTTTATCATCGATGAGTAAAATTTGATGTATTTTTTCTCCCAAATAAATATTTCAATCTGATTAATACCCTATTAACACACAAAATACATTTCTCTTTCTCTTTTCTTGTTAATTCCGGTTGTCGAGTCAATAAAGATACACCAAATTTTCACATTCGTGATAGATTTGCAAAAAAATGAAAGGTGATGATTTTATTTGACACTTTTTAAAGGACGTGGTTAAAATGAAAAAACGTGTAAAGGTGGTGATTTTATATGGAATTAACCCTAAAGATTAAAGTAAGTTAAAATTTGGCCTAAGAGTTAGAAAGTTGGGAGTTAAAAATGAGTTAATTGAGAAATTGATTAAGCGATAAGTCGAAATAAGTATATAAGACGTTAAGAAGGCAAGAATAAAAATAAATGGATTTAGAGTCAATTCAAGCGTAAACACTTGAATAGAAAAGCGAAAGTTTTTAAAAGTGAAATAGTCTACGAATTAAAGTGTTAATCTATTATTGATTATATTATAGGTAATACGCGTTATCGGATTGGAGAATAGAAGAATTGGAGTTAATCAAGGGGCTATTTTATATTTTGCTTTTGAAAAATTTGGATTAAACGATCGAGGTGAGTTTGCGATTTACTTTCGAGTATTATTATTTTTATATTAATATCTATGGATGCATTTGGTTGAATATTTTAGTTTGAACTACTATGTTTACTTATAGAACTATTATTAATATTGTTAGAACTTCATCAAAAATATTTCAAATAACAAACATATATTTTTATAAATAAGACGTTTTATGTTATAAACGATTAAAACATGATATACTTTATAAAAGGTCGCATAAAGTGAATTTGAGACATTTGGAAATGGTTAATACTATATTTTGGTGTTATTAAGGATAATGTGATTTATAATTGCGATGATTGGATTGTGAAATCGCCCTTGAAGTAGTATCGGTTATTTAAAAGGAGCATGTGTTATTATTTAGTTAATGATCTTTATGTTTTTTTTATGCATTAAAGCATGTACATTGGCATAGGTAATTTGATATGTTAATTAAAGTAATTGTTATTTTACTAGCTTCGCTATGCATACGTTTATTTTACGAATTTATAATCGTTTGTTTTGCAGAATTATTATTTAAACCCAATAAGTGATATGTGGGCGTCAATAGGCTGTGTGATCACCAGTTCTGATACGAGTCTAGGCGTCTATGGTCAATGATTTGAAATGATAAATTGTGAATATCGATCGATTAATGGGAAAAGGAGGATAAAAAGAAATATGATAGACACGAGGTTTAACTCGGTGGAACTATCTCAGGACCCGTGTCTAGTGGGTAACTCGGTCGAATTATCTCGGGGCCCACAACTAGGGATTAAGAGATGGTTGCGGGTAACTCGGTCGAATTATCTCGGGACCCGACCATGTGGACGATATGATCGAAAAACAGTTATTATCGATTGTGCCAGTAAGTCCATAGAACTTGGATTTAGGGTTTCGAACGGATCCGATATTGGAAACTATTAAATTATATTTTATGTTTAAGTATGTATAATTAATCGTTTATTATCGAAACATGTTTAATTATAAGTTATTAATTGACCATAAAGTAAAGTATATTTTATCATTAATGCGACCTTTTTTTAATTATAATACCGTTAGTAAATTGTGAACTCACTCAGCTATGTCTGACCCGTTGATTATTAAATTTTGCAGGTGTTCAGTAGATAGCGTTAAGGTCAAGCCTCCACTCCTTGTTTCGGAAGGCTCATCACTTTTTGCATGTACAACTTCTGACTCTCTAGTGCTGCAATAATTCAGGCTGACATTTTATCGAGGTCTTATTAGCGGTTGAAGTATATTTTGGTCTAGTAACCGCTCATGTTTATATCTTTTTGTTAGGCCTCGTCTTCTGATTAACAAACAAACATCAGATGTAGTTATAGTTTAACTACTTAGTGTGTGTATTTTGTAAATGCTTAGAATGGTACTTGGCAATATATGTGTGGTTGTATAATGTTTATTAAGCAGGGTGGTTTGAGATTTAATAGGTGTTGGCTATTTAAAATTATAGCCGTTATATTGCCAAATTTTCGAAAATAAAATACATAAGTTTTATAATGATTTTTAAACGTGAAAAAAAATTTAGGTAAATTTTAGGCTTGCTACGGGTTTCGGAACCAAAATTCCCATTCTCTAGCGCCGGTCGCGCCTCGAGAAATCGGGTCATGACAGTAAGCTCTCGGGAGCTGAGATTATTTAGATTACCTCTGAGAAGGTACCGTTGATCAAACGGAGGTTGAAAACAATTTTTAGTCGGCATAAGAGTTATGCTGATACGAAGAGGAAAGACATTGAGTTTCAGGTGGGAGACTTTGTGTTTCTTTGGGTTTCGCCTATGAAAGGCGTCGTTCGTTTTGGTGTCAAGGGGAAGTTAGCACCGAGGTATGTTGGTCAGTGAGATCATTGGGCGTATTGGAGCGGTGGCGTACAAGTTAGCGTTGCCACCAGATATGTCGTTGGTTCACCCAGTGTTTCACATTTCCATGTTGCGGAAGTGTATTTTTGATCCTTCTCACGTGATTGTACCGCAGAGCGTTGAGATTGACCTTGAGTTGTCTTATGAGGAGCAGCCTGTCGAGGTTGTTGATACGCAGTTGCGTAAGTTGCGGAACAAGGAGATTCTGATGGTCAAGGTTATTTGACGGAACCATTCTGTTGAGGAGTGCACTTGGGAGACCGAGTCGGATATGCGGAATTGTTATCCTTTCCTTTTTCCTTGAGGTACGAAAATTGATTATTATGCGATGTTATGAGTTTTTTTAGTGTTACGTGTTATTTTTGTGCTGTGTGTTTATTGTGTTAAATTTGAGGACGAATTTTCTTTACAAGTTGGGAGAATGCAATATCCCGTAAATTTTTATTTATTTTATCGTTGAGTTCCGGTATTAAATTCGAGAGCCGTTTTATGGTTTAAGTAGTTTTTGGTTTGGTTAGCTTTATTTTGGTTTCGGTTGGGTCAGGTTATTTGTTGGGCTAGGTACGGCCTAAGACCCATGGGTTTGGCCAAGAGGTTGGGCCATGGGCCAAACCCAATTTTCCCCTTCAGGCAGCACATGTCTCGTACGAGACCTGTGCTTGAAATGGCCGCTCTCGAACGAGACCATTGCAGATTAATATTGGTCTCGTTCGAGACCAACACAATCCCCTGTGAGCCATGTTTTGCTGCCCTTTTTGGCTCAATCTTTCACCCTATTATTTCAAATTCTAACCCTAAACCCTTCCTCACACTTTCAAGTAAACCCTAGCCGTATTCTATTACTCTCAAGGTCCTCAGATCTCCTTCATTCTTCCTCTCATTCCTTCGCAGCAATCAAGGTTTGTGATCTATGTTATTCACAGTTTAACTTTAAATCGACATCTCCGTTCGTAGCTGAGCATTTCAGATATTTAAGTTGTTTATATTAGAACTGTGATATAAATTGCTAGACTTAAGTTGGAGTCTCGGTTGCCCCCGAGCAGTGTTTCTGCAGGTTTATATGTTTGATTGTTTTCTGCGAGACTTTCTACGGGTTTTGGTACGACCATAAACCCATACCCTAACGCCGGTTACGATCCATGAAATTGGGTTGTGACATAATCTAGACCTTAATTAACCTAATTAATATAAATTCTAATAATCTAATTAATCTAATTACTTTACTAAATTTTGTATTTTTAGTAATTTAATTAACTAAATTACAGAAATAATCAAAATGAATCTAATTAGTTAACAATAAAAATAATTAAAAATTTTATCCAAAAACTTACCGGAAGTAGGAGGCAAAACTCGGACCGGCCCGGTCCGACAAGAGGCAAGACTTGCCTGAAAACCGCCAAGAGTGAGATGGACGAGGAGACCGGCGGCAGGGAAGATAAAGAAGACCGGCGAAAAATGGAAAACAGAGAAAAAGAGAGAGAAAGAGCAGCGACGGAGGAAAAGAAAAAAGACAAAAAAATAAGAAAGAAAAAGAGAAGGAGTATCGTGTTTATTAGGGCACTTTTACCGACATAATATTCGTCTATAAAAATTCCATAAAATGTATTGTTTCATTTATGGACTATTTAGCAATGGATTTTAAAAACAGTCGCTAAATTAGCAACGTATTACATAATCCATTGCTAAATTTATCGACCTTTCTTAGCGGGAGAACTCCTGTCAATTTAGTAACGGAAAATCTGTCACTAAATTGTGGCTCCATTTGCCCGCCACATCTAGCGATGAATTCTGTCACTAATCTGCTGGTGATTTAGTGAGTGACTAATTCGTCGCTAATTCATTAATTACCGAGAGATTTTGGATACGTCACTAAAATCCGTCAGTAAAAGTAGATTTTCTAGTAGTGGTGCAAGCTTTCACTTTTTGAAAAATTGAAACACCATTCATTTTTGTTATAAATTTGCTGAGTTGAATGCCACAATTGCCATGTAGACTAACATGCTGAAAAACTAATGGTGTTTCGATTCGCCAAAAAGTGAAAGTTGGTGCCTCATTTTGCCAAACCTTTAAAGTGCATGTTATAATTGCAAAATTACGCTAGAGTTCGCGATTTAATTTGCAACATATAAACCTACATGACAATTTGTGAAATCCAGTGTGTCAGTATACATGGCAATTCTGACTTTCAGCTCAAAAAAATTTACATCGGAAAACAAACGGTTCTTCAATTTTCCAAAAGGTGAAAGCTAATACCCGATATTGTCAAGTTTTAAAGTTTATATCGTAATTGCAAATCACGCTTAAAGTTTGTGATTTAATTTGCACCTAGACCTTTTTATTAAAACAAAAAAATTAATAGATGGTTTGTTTAACTTGCAAATTTATGAAAATACATGATCAATATTATAGGTAGTTTATTAAAATTGAAAACTTAAGAGAATTATCTATTAATAATTATTTTATTATAAAAAACGATTTATTTAATTTGAAAATTTGTAAAAAATCTTCTTTTATCCTCACAACTATAGAAATGTATAAATTGCCAGTGAAATAATTAAAGATTAATTATATAAAAAATCACGATCTTTGTATGTAGTTTCATTTTAATCATGACTTTTAAAAAGTGGCATTTAAATGCACGACCTTTTAATTTTTTTTCAAATTCACCATTTTAATGTATTTTTGTTAACTAAACTTTTCACTAAATCATTAATTAAAGACTCAAATTATAAATCAAACACCAAATCTTATTATCTTTCGGTTAGAGTATGTAGGATTGTGAATTTTTAATCATAAAAAATACACCAGATTTTATTTTGATGATAGATTTGAAACAAAATGAAAAATCGTATATATAAATGCCAATTTTTAAAAGTCATGATTAAAATAAAATTATATATAAAGATCGTAACTTTTTATAAAATTAACCCAATAATTAATAGAACTCTCTGAATGGGTTTTCATTTCAATTTGGAAGTATTTAACTCCTGCCCATTGAACCTTCACATATCGAAGCTGTCTTGATAGACAACTTAACCAAAATAGAGTTCCAAATTATTTTTATATTTATGAGTTTTTATTCACAACTAACCAATAATGTAGGACAATTTATTTTCTTGTAAAGTAATAAAAAGACATGAGTTTCAAACAAAAATACATATGAGGACAGTTGTAATGTTATTTAGTATACAAGTTATGAAATCAAATTTAAATTTAACCAAATTTAGCAAAAACTATTTATATTCTAGTCATGCATGTCACACTTGGATTTATAATTTTAAGTTGAAGAGGTCTTTTAAAAACAAATCATGAAACAATCACATATACAAAATCTCAGAAAATCATTCTGAATAATTGACACATCATGCAAGAATCACATACACAACTCAGAATATAAAAATAATTATTTTCTTAATTAGTTTTGTTCCATAATAAACACAATAATTTTAGTTCATCATTGACTTTGTCATGGTCACATCTTTCACTACCAAACTAAAAAAACAAATTCAAACTTGATTAAATTAACACGAAATTTACTTATCTGAGAATTTATTATGTGTTCCGTTAAAAAAAAAAATTACTATGTGTGCACAATTTTATTTTGAAGGATAGTATTTAGATATAACAATTTTAGATAAAAATATAAAATCTAACTACCACATGCAATTTAATCGAAAAATCTCTTGTTTAAAAAAAATTAAAATTTAGTATATAGTTAAAATGAAATGAAATTTAATTATCAAATTGAAATAAATTAAAATTTGATCACTAAATTATAAGAAAAACGATAGTTTAGATCTTTTCACTACCAAACTAAAAAAAAATAGATATATAATTATTAGAATAATACAAAGTTTAGGAATATAAAAATTTATCATGTGGATAAAATTTAATTTTGAAGGAGAGTGTTTAGGAAAAATAGGTAAAAACAATAAAATATGACCGCTACATTTGCATTTTTTTTCTGAATATGTCTCATTTAAAGAAACTTAAAATTTAATAAACAAATTAGAAGAAATTAAAATTTGATGATCAAACTAAAATAAATTAAAATTTAATCACTAAAGTATATAAAAAAGATAGTTTAGGTAAGAATCAATTATCTTATCAATTTTAGTTTCTCATTGACTTTGTAACGTTCACATCTTTTCACTACCAAACTAAAAAATAGATATAAAATTAATTAAAATAACACTAAGTGTATTATTGTTAAACTTCATTGAAAACTCCATCAACCTTTTATTTCAACTCTCCCATCTATATAAAGTGCCATAATTAACTAAATGTATATGCCACAAAGCAATTAAACTCAAACTCAAAAATGGAGTTATTCTTTCTAATTGCTATTACAATTTTCATTATTCTTGCCACTCTTCCAATTCTATCTATCTTTTACAAGCCAAATGTAAAACTTCCACCAGGCAAAACAGGCTATCCGTACATAGGAGAGAGCCTGGAATTTCTTTCTACAGGCAGAAAAGGCCAACCTGAAAAATTTATATTAGACAGAATGCAAAAATTCTCGCCTCAAATTTTCAGAACTTCAATTCTCGGCGAACAAACCGCCGTCGTCTGCGGGGCACAAGGCAACAAATTCTTATTCTCCAACGAGAACAAGCTCGTCACCGCCTGGTGGCCGAAGTCGATCCTGAGGCTCTTCCCCTCGTCGAGTCAAAGCACTGTTTTAGCAGAAGGAATGAGAATGAGAAAAATGTTACCTCATTTTCTAAAACCCGAGGCTTTAATGAGATACATAGGCGTAATGGATTCGATGGCTCAGATTCATTTTCAGGATAGCTGGGAGAAAGAGAAACAAGTCTCGGTCTATCCTCTAGCTAAGATGTACACTTTTACAGTTGCTTGTAAAGTGTTTTTAAGCATGGATGACTCTAAAGAAGTCGCGAAATTCGCTGTTCCGTTCAACGATATGGCGTCAGGAATTATTTCCATTCCGATTAATTTTCCAGGGACTACTTTTAACAGAGGACTTAAAGCTTCCAAAATTATAAGGGACGACATGTTGCGGATGATCGCGAAGAGACGAAAGGAACTTGCGGAGAACAAAGCCGATCCGATGCAGGATATTCTGTCTCATATGTTGGTTGCAACTGATGAAGAGGGTCAGAGATTGGGAGAAGTTGGAATTGCTGATAAGATTATTTCTTTGCTAATTGGTGGCCATGACACTGCTAGTGCTACCATTACTTTTATTGTCAAGTTTCTTGCTGAGCTTCCTCATATCTACGACAAAGTTGTCGAAGGTACGTAAAAAGTTACAGTTTCCGTTAAATATTGTTGCGTTTACCGAACTATAACCTTTTTATAAAATAATTACCGATTAATACAAAATTATAAAATGATTAACTATTTGTTTACGAAAAGGTTACCGAACTATAATATGTTATAAAACAGATACCTAACTATGATTTTTTTATACAAAACGGTTACTGGCTTATTACATGGCTGTACATATTTACCTAGTTCATATCTATAATTTCGTAACTTCTTTGTAAATAAGATATAGTTCGGTACGTAAATAATATAATTTTTATTAATTGAGTAATCGGTCTCTAAATATTTTGTAACTTTTTTAAAATTTGGTTACTATTTTCTGATTTTTTTATAGTTCGGTAACCATTTTATAAAAAAACTATAATTCGATAACCGTAGAATTATTGAACCCCAATAATATAGTAAATAATTGAAGTGTTGAAAAACAGAGCAAATGGAGATTGCAAAGTCAAAAGCAGAAGGGGAATTATTGAACTGGGAAGACATTCAGAAGATGAAATATTCATGGCATGTGGCCGCTGAAGTGATGAGATTAGCTCCGCCTCTTCAGGGTTCTTTCAGGGAAGCCTTGCATGATTTCAACTACGCCGGTTACACTATTCCTAAGGGCTGGAAAGTATGTTTTTTTTTTATTATATGCTTTTTCTGAAAAACTTAAAGAAATATTTTACGCTCTTTAAAAACGTCGAGGACCTAAGAGGCAAAGAAATTACTAAAAACACTTATTTGCTCTTTTCGGAAAATTTGAAAGATATATTAAAACATTTGGCCAAGTATTAATTTTTAATAAATAAGTAAAAATTATAAAAATAATATCGTTCTTCTATATGAATTTTTAAATATAGTATTCATGCATATTATATACATTATCTATTTATTTATTTATTTATTTCCGTCAAATTTGTTTTGTAGTTATACTGGAGCGCACATTCAACGCATAAGATGCCGGAATATTTTCCGGACCCGGAGAAGTTCGATCCGTCAAGATTCGAAGGATTGGGGCCGGCACCATACACATATGTTCCATTTGGAGGAGGACCAAGAATGTGTCCAGGAAAAGAATATGCAAGATTGGAAATTCTTGTTTTCATGCATAATATTGTTAAGAGGTTCAAATGGGAAAAGGTTATTCCTGATGAGAATATCATTGTCAACCCTATGCCAATTCCTGCTAAAGGCCTTCCGGTTCGCCTTTATCGTAAAAATCAGTAAACGGCTCGTCGTTTAAGCTCTGCAAACACATAATATTTCATATGGTTGTGCGATATTATATGTTTAATTACTTGAAAATTAAACCTTAAAAAAGGTTTTTGTTATTTATTTTCAGCTAATAGTACTTCTAGTCATGTTGTAGTTGCATTCTTTTGCCTGCTTCTTTTTTTATATATATATTTTCTCTCTTAATTGTAAAAGTGAGTACAATTATTTATTATGTTTTACTTTATTTTCCTCAAGTATTCATCACTGTAAATTGACAATATATATATTATTCTATTTACAATTATGTCATGTTCTCCAAATATATCATGCTTTTAAAATTTTATCAATTTGATTATTTTTTTCCGATCAGTTTAAATTTATCACTACAAGAAATTGTATATATGGCAACAAATCTTTTTGCAGCTAATTTTTTTTTGCTGCTAAAAAACATTTTGCAGCACTAATTTTAAAAGTTGCTGCCATTAATTAAATTATAACAGCATTTTACAGTAATTTTTGTTACCAATTATTTAAGGCAACATTTTATTAGCAGCAACATGCCACAATTTATTTTTTTGCTATATGTTAATAATAACATTTTTAACACTATTAGCAACAAAAATATTTGCTGCTAATTCTAGTATTTCTTGTAGTGTATCCTACTTAACACCTCTAACACTACGCCACATTAGCTAAAAATTGGGACATGAATATATATACCTGTCAGCATTTGAAAAGACGACAAATCAAACTAGTATAATTATAAAATCGTAATATGTTTAGCAAACAAATTGTAATTTTGAATATATAAAAATATTTTGCCTGGTAAATTTTGTCGAAAGCTTTGTTTCTTTAAAAAGTCTAAAGTGATGCCGACTCTCAACATCTGGTTTTGAATTCTTCCTTATGAAAAATAAGTATTACTATAAAAAATTTTGATTGATAGAGACAATCTACAAGTCGCTTATCTTGCTTGGTGATTTTAATATCTCTAGTTGCAATAATACACAAAGTCAAAGAAAATTAATTATTCCTTTCACAATCCCACTCCATTGCTTTTATTACTAAATGAAGATAAATTAAATTTGAAAATACTTAAACGCAAATGATTCATTTCTATTATTTGACCATATCAATGTATTCTTTTTGTAAAAAAAAAACTTATTAATAAATATAGATTTTGCTAAAAAATTGATACACATTTGATAATACTTTTGTGTCTTGATTTTTGAATGATGAAAACTATTTTATCTTTTATTGTCTATATCCTAAAGGTTTTATTGTCATAATAATTCTAAATTTTGTATATCTTTCAATTTTTTTATGCAATAAATTAATTAGTATTAAAATTTAATAATGATGCTTTAAAAAATAACATTCCCATAAAGGAAATTGGCGAAAATATAGTTAAGTTTTTTTCAAATAAAATGAGTGGATCAACGGTTAAAGTTGCAAATTGACAATGTCAATGAATAGAAGTCTTTCTTTAATTTCTAACATTTTATAAAAATAACACTGATAATCAAATTGTGCTGGTGTAGAGAGCTAATTTAAATTTGAATATCTGACTTATTATCAAAATATTTGCGGATTTTAAATTTTCTCAAAAGTATATCATAATTATGTCGAAAATAATTGGTAAAAGAGAATTAAAATGTTTGAAAACTTTATCTTAATTTATAGTCACTGTAATTTTAGATGCATGACTTTTAAGATGCTCTAATTTTTAATGAGGATAGTTAGAAAAATAAATGTCTTCATTTAGAATAAATGATCCCATATAAAGATAATTTTATTTAAGTTTTGTAAGTGACAGAGTGAAACTCGCACTCAAATTTTTAACGAACACGATATTGTTGCTGATATAAAATTACGACAACGTACTAATTATAAGAATTAGCGTGAAAGCTATGGAATCACGACGTGTTAAGAATGAAATGCCTTTTCGATTCTTCGATGGTATGGATATAATTATAGATTACTAGCAACCACACCAAACATAAATAAAAATAAAGGCGCTAACATTTCATGATTTATGTATAAATTTTACTGTTGTTTTGATATGTCATGTCTTTTTTATGAAAATATATCATTCTATTAGAAATAAGAAGCATTCAGAAGATCCATCCTCAGGTCCCTCTACTCTTCACCTTTTTTCAATAAGCGCTCTTTTATGGATGGAATTTGGAGAGTGTGCCACACTCTCCGTTAGTGAGACTGTGAAAAAAAATATGACATTTTAACTTTTAAATAAAGTAAAAAATACCCTAAAATTCTTATATTTACTTTATAATACATTAAAATCCTTGAACTTAGCCTTCAAACAAATTCAAACCCAATTGTTTTAAATTAATTAATTATTATTATAAATTCATATATTTATAGATAATTAATAGTATAGCATTAACTACTTAAAATTAATCAAATAATTATAATTAGTTTATTATTTTAATTTATTTCAAAATTTAATTTTTATTTTGAAATAAAATTTAATCCGTAATTTTAGTCCCGCCATCGTTTTCTCCCCCACTCAGATCGGCACCCGTAAAAAATCTATTTAATGAATTAAATATCAATTTATTTCAAAATTAAATTTTAATCTACTAAAATATAAATTTAAATTGAGTTTCTTTACGCCGGAAAAAAAATCCAGCCGGGCACCACTGCAATGTTGTGGCCTTTCTTTTCGCCATCGTTTCCTTCCTCCATAATGGAGGAAACCTGGATTCCTCCATTTGGAGGAAACGACACAGAGCTCGTTTCTTCAATGGAGGAGACAAGTTGTTCGTCTCCTTCATTGAGGAAACACAGATCTGCGTTTCCTCCACTAATGGAGGAAACGCAAATCTGGTTTCTTCCATTAATGGAGGAAACGAGATCTGCTCGTTTCCTCCATTAAAGGAGGAAACCAGCAGGTTTCCTCCATTAATGGAGGAGAGACCTTCTTCTCTCCTCCATTAATGAAGGAAACCGGCCAAAATTTTTTATTTTTCAGACAATGAAATTTTTTCAGAAAAAAGTGTTATTTGGTATTTTAATTTTAGCCACATTACTTATTTTATTTTGACACATCATTATTTAGCGGAGTTTATTATTTAACGGAGAGTGTAGCACACTCTCCATATTTCCTGCGTATAGGGGTATAAGAACAACAAAAAATTAAAGTATAGGAATCAAAAACGAGAAATTGAAGTATAGGGACCTGATGAAAAAAAGATGAAGAGTAGAGGGACCTGAGGATGGGTTTGGCCTTTGAAAAATAAATGTCCAGTTAGAATAAATGATCCCATATAAAGATAATTTTATTTAAGTTTTGTAAGCGGCAGAGTGAAACTCGCACTCCGTCAGTCCCTAGAATGAACACGATATTGTTGTTGATATAAAATTACGACAACGTACTAATTATAAGAATTAGCGTGAAAGCTATGGAATCACGACGCGTTAAGAATGAAATGCCTTTTCGATTCTTCGATGGTATAGATATAATTATAGATTACTAGTAACCACACCAAACATAAATAAAGATAAGGGTGCTAATATTTCATAATTTATGTATAAATTTTTTAGTTTTACTATTGTTCTGATATGTCATGTTTTTTTTATGAAAATATATCATTCTATTAGAAATAAGAAGCAGCATTACAATTGTCGACTAATAATGGCAACTTAATTAGCATAGTGAGGGACCATCTTGTCCATGAAAATCTCAGAAGGAATCGTCCTTGCCCATCGAGCAATGGCATGAGCTACAACATTGCAATTTCTAGGAACAAAAGCAAATTAAGGAAATACAAGAAAAGCTGCTGCAAAGAGCTTTAATATCGTCCACCATTAAACTCACAATCTATCTGTGCTTGGACTTGTCATGGATGGTGTTTATGACAATCAGGGACTCACTTTCCATTTCAAGATGATAACACCAACTTTCACAGCCACCTGCAAACCGTGGAGAATGGCTAAAGCCTCCGTTAAGTCAACCTCCCGATGGTGGTCAAAATGCTTCACAGATGAAGCAATAACAGAGCCTTTACTATCCCTGAGGATAATGCCAAGACCAATCTCTCCTTCCGCAGCACAGAATGAAGCATCACAATTAAGTTTCATTCTAGGGACTGACGGAGTAAACCAAACCTTGGATTTGTTGTGGTTCTTTGATCTTTCTCTAAACTTTGCAGCTTGTCTCTGGAGGATGGAGTTGCTACCCATGTGAAAGATGGCAGCCGGAGTCAGCGAGCCCCCTAAGAAGAATGCTTTATTCTTTGCTGTCCATAAACTCCACAAAGTTGCACAAAACAGGTTTCTACCTTCCTTCGAATTTAGAGATAATCACGGCTGCTTGTCTTTGTAGGTAACTCTGCTAACCAAGCAATAGAACTACTCATACAGAAAGGAGTTCCAGAATCCCACATTATTTTCCTAAATCTAATCTCTGTAAGTCGTCTTTCGGACTATCAGCCATGTCTTCGCGTTGTTTGGATAATCTACATCCACTAATAATACACACCCTTTTTGGAATTTCAGGCTCCCGAGGGTATCCATTGCGTTTCCAAAAAGTTCCCATCCTTAAAGATTGTCACCTCGGAGATTGATGTTGCATTAAATGAAGAATTCCGTGTTATACCGGGTATGGGTGAGTTTGGGGATCGATATTTTGGCACTGATGACTAATTGTGATGTGTAACAACGATTATTGGTATATGGAAGAATTGTGATAATTGTTTGTGAATTGCTTTCATTAGAAGCTAGTTAATTAGTTTTGGAAACAAACCAAAACCAAAACCAATCCTGAAAATTTGCAAACAAAGTGGAGGGTAGATTAGATAGGACCCAAACCTGTCGAACTTGGTCATAATCTCTGAATGTATGCAACTTCTTCTCAGGCTTATCGCATATGGTACAGAGGAAGATTACTTCTAGTATTCGACGGGACAATTTATCAACGGATGGAAAGGCTTCTCGGAGTAGCCGCCACATAAAATGCTTAATCTTTGGCATACAGCCAAGCTTCCAAATAAAGTCCCAGTCAGGGATTTTTGAGGAGGATGCTTGGCCTTGATAAAACTTAGTATTGCAGCTGCGGAGATTAAGGAGATAGGCAGATTTGACACTATAATTTCCATTTTTTATTTCACTCCAATAAGCCAAGTAATCTGGCTTCCTATGGCTGAGAGATATGCTTGTTATAGCAGTCACTTCCATCGAGGAGAATAAATGATTTAGGACTAGTAAATCCCAAGAGCTACACTTAGGGGAGAGCATCGGTCGGTTCGGTTCGGTTTGGTTTTCAAAAGTCCAAAACCGACAGTGCCAAACTATATTTTATTTGAAACCAAACCGTATTAAAATTGACCAAAAATCGAAAAAAAATTCACCGAAATAATTTATCGGTTTGGTTCGGTGTCGGTTTTTAATCTCGGTTTGGGCTTATACCGAAGCCCATTTTATAAAAGCCCAAATTGTAAAAAAGGCCTATTAAGATTTTAAAATGAACTTGAATTGAGTATATAAAAACAATATCATACATTAAATATAACAAGTATAAACCTGTTACTTAATAAATTACAGACTTAATTTAAGCAATTAAATAACAGTAATGCTATCTAATCTGAATATATATTAACAAATTACAGACGTGAGGAAGCAAATGAATACAAGTCTCAAAAATGAACTTGTATGCAAAAAATAATAACCTATAATTACTATTACATATAATTTGTGTCCTGATCTTTACAAGTTAATAAGTTATATTATATGCAAAAAAATACTGAAACTGAATACTAAAATGTCCAACAGTTTCATTGCTTGCAGAAATCAAGCATTGCCATCCAAAATGTAGGCATTATGCAACCATCAGCAGCAGCTAAATACAAGACTTAAGTCCTGAAATTTAAACAAGCCCCTTTCCAGGTTTAATATCTACTATGTTTTACTATTTACCACTAAAACAATTCGAAAAATGGGGCTCGGATATAGTTTTTTCTAATCAATATAAGGCGATCTGATTCGCACGGTTGCAATTAGCCTCATCATGCAAATCAAAAGGCCTTATGTGTTAGTTAAGGTGAAAGCATCATCATAGCCCAAAAGAAGATCTTAAAATTGAAAAGGAGATGTTAAAATTGAAATGAAGCTGTTCAAAATAGAAAAAAAATTGCAGAGGATAAATAGCAAAGCAAACAATGAATTTGAAACTGAATTGAAAACAGCAACATGAAGTTTTAATGATGTATTAAAACCAACCAGAATTAAAAGCAGCAATGATGTCTTTTAATGAATTATTAAAGAAATCAGAATAAAGAGAAGTTTGAAAATGATTGAAAAGCAGATATTAAAAGTTTTAATGAACTATTAAAACAGGAAAAGAGATAAGGTAAAAAGATTGAAAAAATAGAGTAGGAATAGAAAAGGTTTTAGTTTCCACCCTTTTCAGTTGCCAGTAGCCTCTCAAAATGATACTTCAGAAGGGACAGAAACTTCAGAAGGGACAAAGATACTTCAGAAGGGACAAAACAGCACAGGCATAAATTGTCATTTGCTTCCACCATCAAAACCAAAATGGAACTCATAAAGAGTCCAAGAGACTCCCTCAATTTGGCAAGTCTGGATCAAAAAATAGATATAGATTAGCAACCACACAAACACAAACTAAAAAACTGAAAATATCAAAAATTAGAGAACAGAGTAAAAGGCATAACCTTGCTCAAAAGGTTCTAGCTCATCAAGGCATTCCTCAACCACAAGAGGGCCGGTTTCTGCTCTGAGCCAATCCTGAGTGCACACCAAAGCTTCCACAATTTTTGGAGTTAAAGAACTCCTGAAACAATCAAGCACTCTGCCTGAGGTACTGAAGGCAGATTCAGAAGCAATTGTAGAAATTGGGGCTGCAAGGATATCACGAGCCATCCTTGAAAGGATTGAAAATCTTGCACAATTGAGCTTCCACCATTTTAATATATCAAAGGCATCATCATTCTCAACACATGCCTCGCTCAAATATGTTTCCAGCTCAGATTTCTTTGGCCCAGTTTCTGCTTGCTCTTTATTGTGCTCAGCAAATTTGGCTTTCATCAATGATGTATGCCTCTTAGCAGCAGGAGGCACAGATAGGATTGACACATGATTAGAAACAAGCCCCTCAGGTTGACTGGAGCTGAACTGAAAACTTCCACTTCCAGATAACCCACTCAGATATGCACTTTGGTACTCATCAAACAACATATTCAGCTCAAACTTAACACTATCAAACAACACAGAACCATGCTCCTTACCAAACAGATTGCATAGAGAAAATAAAAGATCATTGAGTTTAGAAGTAGGATCAAAAATATGAGAGAAGAAAATTAATTTGTTCATTTTTAAAGGATCACTCCAGTACTTGTTAAATTTTTCTCTCATTTTCTTACCCATCTGTTTAAT
Source organism: Mercurialis annua (assembly GCF_937616625.2). NCBI lineage: Eukaryota > Viridiplantae > Streptophyta > Magnoliopsida > Malpighiales > Euphorbiaceae > Mercurialis > Mercurialis annua. The sequence goes on along the minus strand of NC_065577.1, from coordinate 12,214,015 downwards.
CTCCACATCCTCACTAGCAATCATTTCATCCAACATTATAGACAGATCACAAATCTCCAAATAATGCATGTTAGAGGTAACATATAAGCATCCAGATATCCGCAGAGTAGTGATATAAAAATAAGATAAGCAAGTGGCAAACTTCTTTGCAGTTTGCCAATCAAGAATGTTAGGAATGTTATCTACCATATCATTCCTAAAATTCTCATTTACTTCCTCATAAGAATAAAACACAGATTTGAATAAACAGGCAGTATCCAGCATAAGATAGGTGGAATTCCATTTGGTAGCAACATCAAGACAAATAGATTTTTTGGTTCCAAGTTTGGCCTCTAAAGCAAGATCTTTAAATTGTTTAAGCCTAGATGGACTGTTTCTTATATATCTTATGCAGTCCCTAATCTTTTTTACAGAAGAATTCATTTCTTTCAATCCATCAGAAACTACCAAATTAATTACATGAGCAATACACCTCATATGCAAATACTGACACTTAGAAATATCAGTGCCCTATGAAACCATTTTTTTCTTAAATGCAGCAATGGCAGTATTGTTATTTCCAGCATTATCCATAGTCACAGTGAAAATATTCTTTAAACCCCAAGCAAGCAAACAATTTTCTAAAGTTTTGCTAATATAATCACCTTTGTGACCACAAACAGGAACAAGGGATAAAATTCTATGTAGCTTCCACTCATTGTCAATCCAATGACAGGTTACACACATATAATTGACCCTTTGAATACTGGTCCAAGTATCAGTGGTTATGCATACCCTTTGACTCTGATTTTTTAAAAAAGTTTTTAGCTTTAACCTCTCATCTAGATACATTTGGTAACAGTCTCTGTTAACAGTCCATCTAGAGGGGATGTTAAATCTAGGGCAAGCCACATTCATCAGTTTTCAAAAACCCTTTCCTTCTACAAATCTAAATGGAAGTTCATCAATTATAATCATATAAGCAAGTGCATTTCTAACATCTGCTTGTGAAAATTTCCATGTTCCCAACTGCCCCTTTACCTCATCCCCCTCATCACATTTAATCACAGGTTGCAAAGTAAGCAAAGCTTGCCTAGTTTCTTTACTTTGTGGATTTTTAAGACATGCAATATTATGTGCTCTAAGTGTTGAAGTGTCATTAAGTTTAGTGTCAGAATGGTATACTCTAGCACAATATAAACACTTAGCCATAAGCAATTTTCCAGTTGATTCATCAACAATACGCTCATAATGCTCCCATACCTTTGATCTTACCGCTATCTGCTTTCGTTTTTTATCCACTGGCTTATTGCCAATCACAGCTGCATCCTTCTCCTACTGCAGACTGGGCTGAGGTGAGCCCTCATCATCAACAACAACAATAGGTTGCTGCTCACTAGGGAAAGGCAATGGATCAAGCAGGCCAAAGAGTGGATCATCAGCACCAGTAGCAGCAGCATCACCAAGTTGTCCAGAGTCAGACATCTGCAAAGTGTAAGACACAACAAAACACAATCAAATGCTACTCAATCAACTAATGAACTACACAGTAAACACAAACCACAAACACAGGGAAAAGGAACTTACCAAGAGAAAGAATGCAGCAAACTTCCAAAATTGAAAGCAGATTAGTGATTCTCAGATCAAAAGAAATGAACAGATCAACAAAAGGGTCCTTTGAGCTTCCACCAATGATTCACAGAGACTGTGAATCTTCTCCAACCAAATTATACATGATAAAAAAAACATACATTCGTGATCAGGTTGCCATAGAAACAGAGTCACAAACTCACAAAATCATAGACTCAGTCACAAAGACCATCAATAAAACACAGAAAGTTTAGAGTTCCATAATTACCTTGTTTAAATGATTATGAATCGTAAAGATCCTGTTTAGGGCTTCCAGTACAACACACCAACCATGAAAAGCAGAACCAACAAACCATCAAACACAGAAAGTAAATAAAGAAACAAAGAATCAGAACACAGAAATGAAGGACACAATATTCACCTCGAATGATAGAGATCCAGTTTAGGGCTTCCACCAAGCCTCCATTTGCAAATGTAAATCATGAAAAGGAAAAACAAAAAACCATCAAATTAACATAGAAGAAAAATAAGAATACGAAACGAAAGGATAGAATCAGAACACAAACAATAAATAGATCGAAGAACCCTTTATTCTTACCTTTTTAGAAATCAAATCAGGCTTCCACCTCTTCCATAAGCCTCCATTTTCGAACACAGAGAACACATGCAAGGTAGGAAAAACCAACATCAAACACAAATAATACAACCACATAACTCAGAAAAGATGGAAAACAGAGAAAAAGAACCAAACTCAGGAATTATAAAAGAAGTTGAGCGATTAATCGCATGATAAACATCAAACGACAGGTTGGATCTCTATCGATTCATATTCAGAGCGCTAAACTGATTAAGGAAAATCATTTATGGCTTAGTTATACTAGTATAATCTAGAGTAAATCAGAAAGAAAGAGTAAATAAATTAGGGTTTGAGCGAAGAACAGTTGCAGTTTTAGAGAGAGGGGTAGAGGTTTTTGATGAGAGAGAGGGTCAGAGAGGAGTGAAGAAAATTCTAGAAGAGAGGCGAGTGTTTAGGGTTAGGAATTTAGGTTAAAAAAAGTTAAGGGGGTTTATAAAGCTTTACAAAACGGCGTCGGATGCACTAGGGTTAGAGCCTCCACACGTGCCTACCAATACGACGCCGTTTTGTAACTTCGATTACATCGGTTTTTCGGTCGGTTCGGTTCCTGAACCATCAAATCCAAACCAAACACCAAACTCCATACTTTTTAATATTTAAAACCAAACTAAACCATATCAACCGAAAAACCGCCCCACACTGTGAACTTTGGTTCGGTTCGGTCCGGTTTTTCGGTCTGGTTCGGTTTCTGCTCAGCCCTAGCTACACTCCAAATCAATAAGGTTATCTACCGTTGCATTAGTAGCCCAGCAGACGGGGAGAATTGGTGTCAGGACACGGTTTAGAAGAAGATTTGGAACTCAAGAGTCTCCCCAAACCTTGATGTTTTTGCCATTCCCAACACGCTAAAAGCTACCTTTAGATATTAAGGGGATAGAGTGCCAAATATTACACCAAGTATAGCTTGAATTATACCCAATATCAGCCTCCATGATACTTGATGTTGGGAAATATCTTGCTTTGAACAGCCTTGAACACAAGCTGTTATAATTATGATCTATGCGCCTGTTAGCAAAAATGCCAACTTGTAATACTCGACAAGTCGAGGTCGAACCCATAAGGACGAGAGGTTTAAAGTGAATGAAATTGATTGTGAAGTTCAATTCGGAAAGCAATGAAAAGAGATTGGTTTTCATTAACACTACAACTTAAACTCAAACAACTAACAGTTAACAATTTAAGATAAGCAACAACAAAACAACTAATTGATAAAAAGGATTAGAACGATAATTAAAAACGCTTAAGGGTTGTCTAATCATGCCAACCGAATCCTAGGATAAATGGGTCGGGTCTATGGATAATGGTTCGGATCAAGCTATTTGAGGGTATCAAATCCGCTCTCTCGAGCTGGAGGTTGAAAGAATCGCTACTTGATTAAAACACCGAAATCTAACTCACTCTCGCCCAATTAGATTTCGATAGGACTAATCAAGCTGATTGATTTGCAAACTACACAACCGCACAAACCCTAAATCACTCCCGTGCATCTAGGTTTCGAGCTTATGCTAACTAGGTCCGCTCAATTAGTTTAACTCTCGTCCTCACTAATCGAACAACAACAAAGATTACTGGATTGATCAGAAGATCCCTTCCATTGGCTAGAATTCGTATCTAATCACCTATTCATCATACATGGCAATCATAAACAACCCCTAGATTAGGGATTTAGCCAACCATAGCTACACAGACATTAACTACTAAGCAAAGATTAATAAGAATAATGAAAATTAGAGTAGAGATGGAGACAAATAAATCATACAAGATAATTAAGATTCAATACTAAATAATCTTGCATTAATAATGAAGATCTTGTTCTTACAAAGCAATAAAAGCTTCAAAGCACCAACAATGGTAGAGGTTATGGAGCACCAAATCCACAAAGGATTCAATCTATTTTAAGAGAAGAAACAATCAAAAAGAATAAAATTGCATAAAGGTGTCATGACCTAAAATAGAGATAATGAAGTTTATATAGTACTAGACAAAAGAGGAAATAAAAACATCAACTACAAGAGTGTTGGGCCCAAAATGGCAATGTGAATCAAGCCATGTGATATTTGAAATCAGAAATCCCCCCTTTTTTAAGCCCTAGCTCGAATCGAGACACCCTAGCTTAAGGGAGTGTCTCGATTCCAGCTCAAAAATCTGATGGAGGAAGAATTGTGTCTCGAATCAAGACACACGTCAAAGCTTGGTGAGCTCGATTCGAGACACCCTTTGCACCGCATGACTGTGATCTTCAAAACTTCGTAACTCGGTGTAGAAGTGTCTGATTGAGTCGATTCTTGAACCCCTAGAAAGCTTAGGATGTCTACTTCATCTTTCATAAAGAACACAAACTCATTAAAGACCTCTAATCGATCCATATAGGTCAAATAGTACAGAGGGGTCAGCTTTTCATATTAGCAAATGAGATTTCTCCTCTCTTTTGTCGACTTTTCCATCTTTTGTACCAAAGTGCATCCGCAATGCTCCCAAGTACTTGAAATATTAAAACATGCAATTAGGTATTCGGAATACCATAAAAACATGATAAAACATAATAAAAGCATGCAGAAACGACACTCTAAATAGGCTTTTTCTTGTTGAACTAGGTGGCGACTCCATTTTTCAAAACTCATTTCCAGATTGAGAAGTCAGACATAAGTCTTGGGAGACCAGCCCCGAACCCAACTTCGCTTACTGTGGAAACTCCACTGGGTATTAAAAACGACTATTTTTAAAAAATAAAAATGTTTTCATAAATATTTTCAAAAATGGTTGCCATGGACCTAAACCACACGGCTTGCGCCTTATCAATCACCAGATTTATTTGCCAAACATATTTGCACCTGTTGCATTGCATTAGAATTTCTCTTCTCTTCTACTCTCTAGGGGTCCCTTTCCAGCCCTGATACTTATTGTCGCTGTCACGCGATGGCGTTACACTCCAATATCCAGAACGTCTTATGCAGATTAGTATCACTCACAGCTAAGTACCTTGGTCGCTTGCACTCGTAATTGAGGAGACCCGTGACAGGTATATCTGTCCATGGGAGCCTTAAACCGGTTACTATAAAAATCCAATAACTCAGTCCACATGCATTCGACTTAAACACTACCCTCTAAAAAAAACACCCAAAATATTGATTGTATTTGACACTGTACGTTTATGTATGAATTCTAAGTCCAAATTTCAAAATCACCATTTTAGTCTTAGTCTTAAGTCCGACCTAACAAATTTTCCAGTTTTCAAAACCTGATTTTTCAAAACATTCTGTTAGGCCGGACCTAAAATATAAACTCAATCAAGTGAAACCCTTTCACTTGATTACAAACTCTAATAACAATCTAGTCAAGTGTTTGTCCATACACTTGACCAGCCGAAAGGCTAAAATATTCCAGATTTTAAAATGAACTTTCACGTCCATTCTATGTTTGCACACCTCCAGAAAGGACAAACGAACCCGTACATCGATTATTGCCGCTTGTCTGTTTGGAACTGCTAAAGAGAGCTTGCAGGTATACGTAGACTCTTGTATTGTGATGCAGGTCTAGACTAAAAACACCTAGGAACCATACCTAACCCGGAACACGTGTGCGGGAGAAATAAGGTTGGAAGGAATAATTTGTCTCCGTGATATCAATTGTTCTATGCGCCAAACTTGCTACTTGCTACGTTCTATATGTTCAAACTAACCCATGCATATCACGCATCTCATGCATTCAGGATTATAGAATTCACGTACTAACCCCTCGTGGATACAGACATATAGGAAATATAGCTATGACTGCTACTCGTGAAGGCAAGGGCCCAGGGATTAGAACGCTCAAGATCTCCAAAATGGCGTACTGCGACAATGAGAACCATGCCATAGCTCAAGCCGAGGTGAAGGGATCTTCTCAAGAGAATGGAAAGAATGCGAAGGAAGCAAACCAACCGTCGGGATTTGAGATATTCAAAGACACTATTGAAATCCTGAAAGAAGAGCTGAAGGATGCCCCCCTACAAGATTTACTCGTTGAGGACCTGTTCGACGGAACACCCAGAAACCTAGCCCTCGCGGAGGATGCCATGGCTGGTCTAGAAAATTTGTGTTTAGAAATATTTTCAATTTATTTTATGAAACTGATGTAAGTCGGCATCCATTTATGAGGATGAAGACGTTTTTGCTTCCAAAATTGATGATATAACCAATAATTAAGCGCATTTGTGTGATGTCTTGCCTGATGGACATATTATTTTCAATGATAATATGTTTTTTAAAAAATTATTTAAAAAAAAATTCATTATAATAAAGTATATTTATCTCTTGAAATTTATTTGCAACTCCCATTGACTTTTTCATAATATATCTATATCTATTATCAATACTATAATATAATCTTGAACTCCAAATTAAGTATCATACATATTTTGACAAGTGGATCGGGGTAAAAAACTCGAAAATTCAATGATGGTCAGAATCAATTACCTAGTGGATCGACAACAAATGTCACGTGGCAATTACTCATTTGAAATTGATTTATTATTTTAATAAAAAAATATAATAATTAATATTTTTTAAGTTATGAAATATGAAAAGTTAAAATTTTGCAATAATTAAATTTGTTTCATAACTTATAAATATTAATAGCATAGAAAAACTCTTAAGATTTTATAACTTATAAACACTATACTATATTATAATCTTGAACTCCAAATTAAGTATCATGCATATTTTTACAAGTGGATCGATTACAAATTGCCATGTGGCAATTACTCATTTAAAATTGATTTATTAAAAATCTATTAATATTTTTTAAATTATGAAATATGAAAAGTAAAAACTTGCAATAATTAAATTTGTTTCATAACTTAGAAATATTAATAGCATAGAAAAACTCTTAAATTTTAATAACTTATAAACATTATATTATATATTATATACTATAATATAATCTTGAGCTCCAAATTAAGTATCATGCATATTTTGACAAGTGGATTGACTATAAATTTCCATGTAGCAATTACTCAATTAAATTGATTTATTATTTTATTAAAAAATATAATAATTAATATTTTTTAAGTTATGAAATATGAAAAGTTAAAACTTGCAATAATTAAATTTGTTGCATAACTTATAAATATTAATAGCATATAAAAACTCTTAAGCTTTTATAACTTATAAACATAAAAAAAAAACTCTTCAAATTTCATCACCATATAAAATTCTACAAGCCTAAATTTAAATTAACTAAATTAGATTAATTTTTTTATTTTTTTATTTTTAATATATAATAATATAAAAATTATTGTATTTCTCATAATTTAAAAGTACATCATATTGAATATTACATATTTTAAAATAATATTATAAGAACTAAAATATTAAATTATGAGAACTAAAATATTTTTATTTTATTATATGCTAAAAATATGAATAATTTTAAAATTAAATTTAGTTAATTAAAATTTAAATTTAGAGAATTTTATAAATGTGATGGTTATAAAACTTGAAAAGTTTTATTTTATGTTTATAATTTATAAAATATTAAGAGTTTTTAGATATTATTAATATTTAGAAGTTATGAAACCAAATGTATTAAATAATTTTTTTTAACTTTTCATAATTTCAAAAATAAGTTTTATATAACATTTAACTTTTCATATTTTTCAATTTATTACGACTTTTTTGTCATGAAATATATAAATATATATGTATATAAATTCATGCACACATCCTCAATCATAAACAAACATTTTTTTTGAAGTTTTTTATATCTATTTCTTTCTATTTTTTCATACTTGATATTGTCTCATGCAACTGTTTCCCGTGATAAAAGAGTTTTTAATCATTTATAATGAAGTACGCTTAGAGTAAGTGTCGTCTATCTTTTTGATATTGTTTAATTTATGTGTATGGTGGTTGTTGTTGTATTTTAATTTATTTTGGTAACATGTCACCTAACTTGCTAAAGAAATTAAAGATTGTCTTAGACATATGAACCATATAATTATATTATATGATTTCAATGATAATGTTGATCTTACAAGGTTCATCAAAATAATTCAACATAAAAGATTTGATGTTTTTTATTGAATTGATTTAAGGTTGACAATTATTTTCCATCAAATGTCTTTTTTATTTAATTATATGACATATCTCTTATTTATTTATTATATTTTAAAAACCCAGTATGTCAATAAAAAAATTAATTATGAATTTTAAATGTTTAATTATAATATTATTATTTATATGTTATAAAATATGAAATGTTTTTAAACTTAACTAAAAGTAATTAAAATTTAATCATATTAAATTTTTTATTGTTTTGGATATGAAATTTAATGAATTTTAATTAAAATTTAATGAAACTTTCATACAGTTTATGAGTAGTTCTAATTTATGTTTAAAAGGTATGAAATATGACGAATTTGTATTAATGTATTAAATATATGAAATTTGAAGAATTTTTATTATATTTAAAACTTGAAAATTTTATCATATTTATAAATTTTGATGTAGATAGTATTTTTTAAAATTATTAATAGTTGTGCGGGCATCGATCTAGTTTTAAATAAATCCAATTCTATTATGATATAGAATTCTAAATAAATTTCATTAACAAATCAAACACACATTATAATGAATCCCTTTAGTCCAAAAAAAATGAATATCTTAAAAGATATACCCTTAATTTCATCTAACAACATGAAAAATGGATTATTAAACAAAAAATTAGTAAAAATTATCATAGTTAATACCGTCGGTTAATTACTTAAAATCCTATGCCCTAATCAAGTGTCTTTTGTTTTATACACTCCTCGAAAACTCCGTTTCATCTCTTTGTTTTGAGCTTATATAGTCGGCACTTAGATATAATAAGGATAATTTATGTCTATACATTTATGTGTCATTTTGTTTAATTTGATCGATTCAGGTTAATTACATAGATTTATATAGGCTTAATGCCTTAAAAAACACCAACCTTTCATTCCCTTTTCAATCCTATTCTGACGTTGAAAATTTGTCAATTTTACCCCATTTTATATTTTTTTCATTTCAATTGTATCCTGAAGTATAAAATTGACGTTTAGCAATGGAGATTCTCATTCTGTTTCAATCCTGAAAAGAACTCTTAATGAGTTTTCCAAAGTCTCAGGTCTGCTTCCTAACCTTAATAAGAGTTTTGTGTACTTCAGTGGTAGTAGAGGTAAGGATAACATTCTGAACATCCTGGGGTTTAAGGAGGGTACTTTACCTGTTAAGTATCTGGGGTTACCCTTAATGTCTTCTAAACTGTCTAAAGAAATGTGTAATGAGTTGATTGATAGAATTGCTAATAGAATCAGTTCCTGGGCTGCTAAATGTCTGTCTTATGCGGGTAGACTCCAGTTGATTAATGCTGTCCTCCTTAATATGCATGTGTACTGGTGCTCTGTGTTCATCCTGCCTAAGTCTGTAATTAAGAGGGTGGAGGAGAGGTGTAGGAAGTATCTCTGGCATGGCAATAATGTTAAAAAAGGTAGTCCTGTGGGATGGGATACTGTCTGCACTAGTAAGAGGAGTGGGGGCTTAGGTATTAAGTCTGTGTATATGTGGAATGTTGCAGCAGTGACTAAAAATATCTGGAATGTAATCTCTTTTAAGCCTTCTCTGTGGGCAAACTGGGTTATCACTAACAAGCTCAGATTGTCTAGCTTCTGGGGGATAGCTAAACCTTTAGACAGCTCATGGAGCTGGAGAAACCTATTAAAAATCAGACCCCTTATTGCTTCTGTTTTTGATTATAAGCTGGGGAAGGGAAACAAGTTTTTCTTTTGGAGTGACCCTTGGGTGAATGGCCAGTCCATTTCTGATAGATTTCCAGGGATTGACATCAAAGGGTCTGATATTAAGAAGTCAGTGAAAGTGTCTAGCCTGTGGAGGAATGGTAGATGGGTTCTTCCAGACCCCATTGATGATGTTACTAATGATGCTTGGGAGTATATTAGAAATAATATAAGGGTTAGAACCAACTCTGAAGATCAAGTTATCAGCAAAGCTAGAACAGATGGGAAGTTCAGCATTAAAAGTGTTTGGAAGAAGATAGTCCCTGAAGGTGATAAAGTGCAATGGGGAAAAATTGTCTGGGCTGCAGGGAACATTCCTAGGTACTCCTTTATTACCTGGATGGCTATAATTGATAGAATGGTTACTAAAGACAAGTTGAAGAAGTGGCAAGTTATTACAGATGATAAGTGTAGTCTCTGCAATGTGAATGGTGAAACTAGAGAGCATATTTGTTCTTTGATTGTAGCTTCTCTAAGGAGATTTGGAGAAATGTGCTGAACAGAATGGGGATTAATAGAGAGATTCTGTCCTGGAATAGAGAGGTCTGCTTCTTCTCCAGGAGGGCTAATGGCAGATCTAATGAAGCTAGAAGAAGGAGGTTAGCTTTTACAGCAACTGTGTACTTTATTTGGAGAGCCAGGAATGATTTGATATTCAACTCAAAGAGGACTAGAGCTGAGGACTGCATTAGAAGCATAATTGGTTGTATTTATTAGTCCCTGCTTTCCCTAGCTTGTGTCTTTCTTTTGAGTTTTGTTTTGTGTTGCTGCAGTAGTCAGCTTTTTTCCTTAGCTTGTATCAGCTTTTGCTGAATTGTTTTCTGGGTTTATAGCAAGTTCTGCTCTTTTTGGTGCTTTTGCCAAAAAAAAAAGTGTAAAATTGACCTTTATTTACTTGACAAAAGTTCAAAAAAAGTCTTCAAAAATGGTCAATTTAATATAAAAAGTTAATCTAATGCAAAAATGATCAATTTAGAGAATTTTTACCAAATAAAAAAAGGTCAATTTTATGCGTTAGGGTACAATTGAAATGAAAAAAATACAAAATAGGGCAAAATTGACTGATTTTCAACGTCAAGGTAGGATTGAAAAGGGGATGAAAGATCAGAGTATTTTAAGACATTAGATCATTCATATATAAATAGTTTCATATTAAATGGATAAAGAAAAGTACTAACTCACATATTTATTAATTATTCTTGTCAGCCATTTCTTGAAACAAAATTGCAGCATTTCATTTCTCTTTTGCATTCCATAAACTCTTATTTAGAACAATTCATAATATATAAAAATGTGGTCACCATTGGAATTATGTGTTACATCATTGTTTGTGATAATCTGCACTCATTTAATCTACAAATGGAGAAACCCTAAATGCAATGGAGTTCTTCCTCCAGGTTCCATGGGCTTGCCTATCATTGGAGAGACTCTTGAGTTGATTATTCCTAGTCACTCTCTAGATTTCCATCCGTTCATCCGAAAAAGAATCCAAAGGTGATCAAAATTAATCATTTTTTTAACAAAAATCTACGAGTTCGGAGAAGTAAAAGGAATTTTCTTGTATTAAGATTCGGACCAATTTTTCGGACCAATCTTATCGGTCGACCAGTGATAGTGTCAGCTGATCCTGATTAATAATTATATTTTTCAACAAGAAGGAAACTCAGTTGAAATGTGGTATATGGGAGCATACTCGAAAATGTTTCAGCTCGAAGGCGAATCGAGGTTAAGCGCACCTGGCCGAGTTCATAAGTACATAAGAAGCGTAACTTTGAGTCATTTTGGTGTCGAAAGCCTTCGACAACACTTGCTTCCTCAAATACAAGATAGTGTAAACAAAAGCTTGCAAAATTGGTCTATTCAGGATTCTGTTGATGTCAAACAAGCAGCTTCTGTCGTAAATACCTTTCTCACTTTTCTCATACTACATTGTAGGGAAATTTTTAGTCTTATATTTTTCTACATTTATAATTTTTTGTAAAAAGTTTATTATTTCTTCGTTTTCCATTTTAGTAATTTAATTTCGGTATCACTATTTTCGTGATATATATATATATATATATATATATATATATATATATACACGTTCGTATGTATGTATGTATACGTACGTACCACATGCAGCCTGGGGTAGGCTCTAACCTAGACTGTCATATAAATTTTCAAGAAAACGAGGTAAAATTTGTTACAAAAACAGGGCTACACAGAGATGTTAAGTCCGGACTGCCAGGAGATTAGAAATGGACTAAATAATCAGATGAAATTTAGCTTGCACTAAATTTATTTTGATTCCGCCACTTGTATATATTATATCACATTTGTTTTTTTCAAAATTAGTTGGTGATGAGGGATAATATTATCTATGGGTGTTGCAGATGGTTTTCAATTTTACAGCAAAGAAAATGTTTAGTTATGGAGGCGAAAGTTCTTCAGAGGAGATAACGGAGAAGTTCACCGGTATCTTTAACAGTCTGATGTCTATACCATTGAATATCCCCGGCACAACTTATTATAAATGTTTGAAGGTAATCGCGGTATTTCTATATTGCACGGAAACATAAACTTTTATATTTATTTTGAAAGACAAAAGCAAAATATTGGAGTCAATAAGTTTCCATGCAACATATATAGTATCTTTCATCTCGAGTAATTTTACAGAGTTATTAATTACATGTCCTATTATTCAATCAGGACCGAGAGGCGATGCTAAAAATGTTGAGAGAGACGCTCAAGGAGAGACTCGATTCACCTGAGATGCGTCGAGGAGATTTTCTTGATCAAATCATCGATGATATGGATTCGGAAAAGGTCCTGACCGAGGAACTTATTCCTCAATTCATCTTCGGGATTTTACTTGCCGGATTTGAGACTACTTCAACAACTTTAACATTAGCTTTCAAGTTTCTAGCAGAATACCCTTTAGTCTTAGAGGAGTTGACGGTACGTCCATTTCGTTTTACTTCGTCAAATTTGCTCATAAATCACATCAATTGAATTATTTAATTTGGCAAATTACATGTCTAATTTAACAGGCTGAGAACGAGGCAATTTTGAAAAACAGAGAAAATCCTGAGCTACCACTGACATGGGATGAATACAAGTCGTTGAATTTTACGCATCATGTTAGTTCCTAATTGTTGCTCAAATTATTAATTCATCTTTCAAATTACTAGTACTTTACATTCTTTCGCGTCGCAGGTGATCAACGAAACGCTGAGATTGGCGAATTTTCTGCCAGGGCTATTGCGGAAAGCTTTGAAAGATATTCGAGTCAAAGGTATAAATATATATAAGCTTGATGTTCATGAAAATCTAAAATATTTGTGGCCGTCTTTGAATTTATTTACTTTGATGTACTATGTAGATTACACAATCCCAGCTGGTTGGACAATTATGGTTGTGAAGTCAGCTATGCAGTTAAATCCTGATATATACAAGGATCCACTTGTATTTAATCCTTCGCGTTGGAAGGTCAGCACTTTTATTTCAAGAAACAATATCAACCAGAGTCAAGTTGAGACGCCATATATGTTAAACGAAAATGTAGATATTGATATAAAAACACTAAATAAAAAACAACATTTTCTATAAGAATAGATTATAAATATAAAGTTTTATTTCCGAAAACAAAAATAAAACAGGGAAACACAGAACTTGAAAAGTTTTCATACAACATAGATGTCCACTCATCTACAAGGCTATAAATTCTCAAAATTAGAATTTGAGATTTATTCACAATCAGTTAGAAAAGTAAAATGAACGACTCTATTATAATATTTGTCAAATCGGTGCAGGATCTGGACTCAAGTACAGTTTCTAAGAGTTTCATGCCATTTGGTGGAGGATCAAGGCAATGTGCAGGAGCAGAGTACAGTAAACTATTTATGACTATATTTCTGCATGTTCTGGTTACTAAATATAGGTATTTTTCTTAATACCTACCCTTGATATAAATTACTTGACGAGGCGGAACCAGAGATTTCATTCAGATGGAGCAAAAATTTATTTGGTTGAACTATATGTTCGACTATTTTTTTTAACCGAACAAGATGTTTTTATTTTAAACATTTTAGACAAATTAACATGTCATTTGGCTCAACTTTTTAAAATTATTCAAATTATTCGATACTCATCGGTATCATATATTTCAAAACCGAGGTGGGATGCCCAACCCACCTTGCCCCACCCTAGTTCCGCCACCGATAACTTGCATTGGATACTTATAGTTATAGATAACGGGTTCTGGTTTTGTTTTAGGTGGAGAAAAATCAAGGGAGGTGACATTATTCGAAATCCTATTCTAGGTTTTGGAGGTGGCCTGCATATTAAGGTTTCAGTTAAACATCAGTGAAACATTCTTCTAGTTACTCTTATGGCAGACATGAAAACATGTAATGTGTTGTGTTTAGTTTATGTAGGAGTTCATTTAGTAACTCTAATTTTAAAATTTCATTCGAATTGATTATGTTTATGTTAAATGAATTATTAAATAATTTTTGTTTACAAATAAATTAATTATATATATACTAAACTTGAACCAAACAAAGGGAGTCATTTTATAAGAACTCTTTGGAAATTTAATTCTTTTAATAAGTTCGTCGTTGCTATAGTTCAAGTCAATTATATTTTTTTAAACCGCCCCTACAATTTACAGTCTTCTGTTGTAGCGCCGCCCCTACAATTTTCAAAAATTTCCCAGTTATCCACGCTACCTGTGACGTGTCCTACTCCGGGTAGCCACATAGGCTTCGAAAAAGACGAAAAACGAGATCAGGCTACAGAATACCAAACATAAAAATGATACAATGTTTTAAACGATGTGTTTAAATAAATATTATGATTTATAATGTAAATAACCCTTAAAAAAATATTTAATACTTAATGAAAAAGGATAATACAAAATATTATTCACCAAGGGTCGAGAAGTCAAGACACAATTTCAGGTACAGGGTGAGGGTTGGGGGCCATGGTCAGGTCCGAGTCAGGCAAAATTTGGAGATGGAATCAAGACTCTGAGTTAGGGTCCGAACTCGAAAATGGAGTCAGGTTCGAGACTCAAATTCAAAATCTGAGGTCGAGGTCATGCCGCAAGTTTGGGGTCGGGACACGAGGTTGGAGTAGAGACTCAAGGTCGGGATCGAAACTCGGGTCAGAATCAAGACTTGATGGTTAGGGTTAGAAATCGGTGTCGGACTCGGAACTCGGAACTCGGATCACGGTTAGGCCGGGGTTTAGCGACTCTAGTCCATGGTATAAACTCATGTTGAAGTTGATAGCTTCTTTAGTAATCAAATTTTATTTTCATATATAATAATAAAGATTACCAAATTTAAATCCAAGAATCCTAAATCTTAGGGATGGGATTCCATTTCTCATTTCCTCCAAGATATTATGATACCAAACATACCCTAGATAATCCATATTTTCACATATTAAAAGTCACCCATTGGATCATTTAGGGGGACAAGCACAGCTGATATACATACAAATTTTGTGCTGATAAGATGAAAGGTATGTGACTCAGTTTAATAAGTTGTTATAAATCATTTCGATAGACATGATAAAACTTGAGGAAAATTAGAAACTAGTTAAAACATAACAAATCTACCTAAAAGTTCTCATCAACAAAGAATCTTGACTTATTATTAGCTCCAAAGAAATTTTAACTAACTAATTTTGTGCAACTTTTTAACCAGATAAAATCATTAAAAAAACAAATCAACCAAAATCCCTAATTAGACACAAACAGAAGATAGCAACAAAATCATGTTCCTCAGAAGCTGCAATTTCACAGGAATGATTAGACCATTTTGAGAAATTCTATCATAGATAAGTCTAAAATGTTAGAGCTTAGGTTACCTGTTTTTTCTTAACAATGATACACATGTCAAAACACAAATTTGTAACAAACTTAGAATCTAACTAATTACCACGCTATATAAGGTGATTTGTTGAACCTCCATCTACAAATATGCAACTTTTTCACTCCCTTATATAATCACAGAAAAAATAACGTCTCGTCTATTATATTCGACATCAAAAATAATTGCATCTCATGGCAAAGTGGCAATTTCTTCTCACTTTGGTTCTCATATCTTCCCTAGGTAAGAGCTAACAATGATTGATTATATCCTTTACTTTTACTATAATATGTTATATGGTTTGTCATGTAAGAAAGTTAAATGTTTTTTGCAGGAGCTGAAGCTGCAAAATTTACCCTGCAGAATAAATGCAGGTCAACTATATGGCCAGGAAGTCTATCGGGAGGGGGACCTTTATTAATCAATGGTGGGACTAGATTAAAACCAGGTCAATCAATAACTATCGATGTACCTCATAAATGGTCGGGCCGGTTTTGGGCTCGTACCGGTTGTCATTTTGATCGTTCCGGCAAGGGAAAGTGTGCCACAGGTGACTGTGGTGGTTTGAAACATTGTGGTGGAGTTGGCGGAGTACCGCCAGTCACACTGGCTGAGTTCACCCTAGATGACCTAAACTTTTATGATGTCAGCCTTGTCGACGGCTACAATGTCCCTATTTCTATCTACCCTTATGGAGGCACTGGTGACTGCAAGAAGGTTGAATGCTTTGCAAACTTGAATCCGAGATGCCCTAAGGATCTACAGATGAGAGTTAATGGAAGGGTTGTGGCGTGCAAGAGCGCATGTGCAGCATACAATACTCCACAATATTGTTGCACCGGCGCTTATGGCTCGCCGCAGACTTGCAAGCCTACAGGTTTTTCAAAGATATTCAAGGCTGCTTGTCCTACATATTATAGTTATGCATATGATGATGCAACAAGCACATTTACATGCAGATGGGCTAATTACACAATTAGGTTTTGTTGAAATTGTGTGACCGTACGATCATTGTAAAGAGATATTACATACATTATACATGTATTGATTGAGAAATATCTATAAGAGAATCCTACTATGTGATTCAGGACTAGAAATGCAGATCAAAACTGATTTTAAGGGTTTTGTGTTTGCAGATAACCACGGAATACTATGAAATGAATAAAAATCACATGAACTTTGGCATGTTATTGTCAATATCGGAACAAATTTTCTTTCTTTTTCCGAAGGGATAATTATAAATTTGGTGTCTAAACTTAGTTCGAAAATGACAATTTAGGTGTTTGAATAAAAAATAATACAATTTGGTATCTGGACCTGCTAAAATATTCAAACAGGTGTTTTCAACAAGTCACTTTCAAAAATGCTGACGTGGAATGTGCAGTCCATTGGTTAAAGGATCAATCTACCCCTTAATTAACATCAAATATTAAAAGAAACAAACTATATGATTTTTACTAAAAACTTTAACAATCACCATTTTAAATAATTTAATTGACGTACGATTTTAATAGATACTAATTCATAGTAACATTTTAATTATTTTTAATAAAATATTAAAAAATCAATTATTTTCAATTTTTAATTTAAACGCAATTATAGTTATTGTCTAATCTATACTCATCCCTCACTCCGCCACCCATCCCCCAGTCCCACCCATCCACAACCCCCTACTGCCACCCATATTACTACACATGCTTTCATAATATTAAATTTAGGTTAAAGATTAAAAATAAATATTTAAAATTAATTAAATATAGGGGTTTTTTTGCATATGAAATCCCAGCGTTTCACTATTTTAGTAATTTAACTCCGTTCTATAAAATTTACATCGCACTTCCCAACCTTTTGGTATTTTGTAGCCTATAGTTGTTTTTTGGGATCTGTTCATACAAAACACATTGGTTTTGTAGACATTTTATACCTTTATATTTAGTAAAAAAGACTATAGGTTACAAATGTCAAAAATTTGAAAGGTTGGGATGCGCAATGCAAATTTTAAAAAATGGGATTAAATCGTTAAAAAAATGAAACGTTAGGATTCAATATGCGAAAAAACCCTTAAATATAACTATGTATTTATATCGAGAAAGTGGTCTCCACATTCTCAATGTAGATAGAATATATAGTGAGATAATCCAATTACGTATAAAGTTCTATATCTTTTCATCAAAATATTGAAAGTTTGTAATGTTTTGGTACTTTATGTAAAGTTAGAGGGGTAAAATCACCCTTTGTTTCAAGTTCATCATATTTGTAACCTGCAACCTAAATGTAACCTGGTAAAAACATTTATTTGGTATTTTTTAGCTGGTTCAAACACCAAATTGATATAAATTTTTGTTTAAACACTGAATTGTCATTTTTGAAAGTTCAGACACCGAATTTGTAATTATCCCTTTTTCTTATGAGGGCATGGGGGTTCATATGCATGAATGCTGCAAGTAAAGGACCTTAAGGACATGAAAGATAAAATAAAAAAACTCTTGAAGCAAAGCAAAAGCGGGAACTAGCAAGCAAACTACACTTTAAAACGCTCATCAATGGTTAAATTTATTAAAATTAAAAGTTGCTCAAGAGCTCCATTGCAATTCTATGTCCATTCTCCATATAGAAAAAGTTTAATTTTGATTGTACATGGAAATATTTTGTTTGGATGGTGTAATTGTGGAATCGATTTCTCTTTGGCTTCCCACTTAGGTTTGCAATCATTTAATTTCATCTATATCACAAAAGTTTAAAGTTTGAACATGGAGCACCACAATCTTTGAATGCCAATCAACCAGTACATCCTTGACAAACAGCGGAAAATCAGTTACCTGATGTACAAAATGCCCAGCGAAGCCGTATGATTATCTGCTGCCAGATTTTAAGAAATTAGACATGTAAAACATAGAAAGCAGAACATTTCAATAAAGATATGACAGTGTCATCAAAGCTATTAAACAGAAACTTACCTGGAATTATAAACAGAAGATACCCAAGGTGTGCAGAAATTTAATCCTATGATCTACTACAACAGCCAGAGTTATTAGCTCGCAATTCTGGCTCCTGTACAGGAACAATAATCTTGTTTCCCTTGAGAAGTGAAGTGTTCCCTTCCTCCTGTTCTTCATTTGCAACCAGAGACTTTTTGCTGACAACTCGATAAATCTCTGTTAGTACTGAAATGAAAGCAGACTCAACGTTAATGGACTCAAGGGCTGATGTCTCCATATAGAAGAGGCTTTCCTTTTGAGCAAATTCTTTGGCATCTTCAGTTGGTACAGCTCTAAGTGACCCCAGGTCAGACTTGTTTCCTACAAGCATGATGACGATATTGTTATCAGCATGCCCACGCAATTCCTCTAACCACTTAGCGACATGATCAAAAGACTGACGCTTGGTTATATCATAAACCAGCATTGCCCCCACTGCTCCTCTGTAATATGCACTTGTCACTGCTCGATAGCTGAGATTTCCACCAAATTGTACTTAATTAATAAAGACCCCCAGTATGAAGAATTTAATGTAAAGAAGCTGGAGGTTATAAGATCTTGTCAATACAAGAAGATAAATATAGCCTTATAATATAAAATATATGATGTGGCTAGATGACAAATTTACAAAATCATAAAGTAACAAATCAAACAACTAAGTACATGGTAAGTTTTCCTTGCTTACACGGACATATAGACTTGCCCTATTTTTTTCATAGTAAGCAACATAAATTTTGTAGTCTAGTTCAACCATCAAAAACCAATGTATTTAATCACATCAAAAACTTTTAGGTACCCATTAACTTTTTCGTATAAACTTCAGTCTTGATTTTTAGCAGTTTAAGAGTTTTAAAACGGTTTGTTCCCGCTTCTTGGATAAACAAAGAGCAGCCAATTATGTCAGCAGAATTTATTAGTCTATACATCAATAGAGTCATTAATAGTCTTGCCTTCCACAAAGCACAATAAGATCACATTAGTTCTTCCTAATTCGAACCAACTACATTGTGTCTCAAGGTCATATGGTTTCTTTAGCAATAAAACACGAAATAGAAGGGCTCAACCATGACCATGCCTTAGTTTATACTATTTTTAATAATAATCATTCTTGTGGTCTCTTTAAACTGTAAACTAGCTAAACTCTGAAACAGCATTCAACATCACAAAACTTATTTTGTGGCCCAGCTCTTTTCATGACAACGGCTCAATTGCTAACTCCCTTGCACTCATATTGTTCTAAATGAGAGATACAATTACATGAATATTGATGAGAACTGCACCAGGACTGCAATGCAACAATTGTATTTGAAATGGAGTAGAACTATAAAATTCTTCGATCTATTCAGCAATGAAATCTAATTGCCCTTGCACAGTTCTCCACAGTAATTGCGATTCTTTACATAAACAGATAATCTCATTAATAGACAGGATAGACCGATTCTTTAAAAGAGGCATCATTTAATATACCAATGGAGGCCCGCCTCCTTAACATTGTTTTCTTTAAGCCCCAATATCCAAATTGATTCAGTCAATCCAACTTCACACTTATTATTATCAAATCATGCTCTATACATTTAACCTTGAAACTAATTGCTTCAGGGATTGTGAGATGGGTTCCAATTAAAAAAGGAAAGTGTATACCGTATACGTATCTACAAAAATAAAAAAATATAGAAAGGACAACCTATTTATATATCATAAGTCATAACCAGCAAATCTCACTAATCTGTACATCACACCTAAAACATTTCAATAACGACGTACTAGCTGATCATTGAGGTGGTAAAGTGCAAGCTCGCAAACTCTATATCCGGACACTTCTTCAGTCCAGAACTCGAGTCCCATTTTTCTATTGTAAAAGCAAGCAATATAAAACTTAAGGTAATAAATAATAACAAGTATAAACTTCAACATATTGGAATGATTCTTCTCACAAGCATTCACCTAAACTGAGACCATTAAAAACTACTCTTTTAAATCTTCTCCTATAAAAATAACTACATATAAAAATAATACTAAAAACAATTTCAATTTCGATCTCCATCTCGATATCAATTACTTCAAAGTTGGTGCTAAAGAAACCAAATGAATCCATAATTAATCAATCAACACTATTAACTAGTAAACATTTCTACCATGATTATGCACACATCACTTAAAAAAAATCACAAATATAACCTACGGATCACATCAAACATATGAAAACAGCTCAAATTAAAACTCAACATGATCAAAGGAAAAGGAAGTACCGTTCTTGACCAGCAGTGTCCCAAATCTGAGCCTTGACAGTTTTATGATCAATAGTTAGGGTTTTAGTTTGGAATTCAACTCCGATGGTTGCTTTGGAATCTAAATTGAACTCGTTTCTGGCGAATCTAGCGAGTAGCTGAGATTTCCCAACTGCAGAGTCGCCGATGAGTACTATTTTGAAAACGTAGTCTATTTTTTGATTGAAATTCACTTGAGATTTTGACATCTCTTTTTTGGGTTTGATCGGAATAAGAAAAAGAATAGAAACACGCTGAGAAAGAGCGACGACGACGATCCAAATAATTAATTTCAAATTATGTTAGGCAAAATGCAACTTTGACGCGTACTTCTCTTATTGAATTTTAATTTAACAAAAAATATGAATTAAATTTGGTCTATTTTCATTAACCTTTTGGTAGGGGTGAGCAAAAACCGAACCAAACCATTAATCCGATCCAAACCAATCCGAAATTAATTTTGGTTTGGTTAAAATGGTTAAAATGGATTGGTTTGGTTTCAAATTATAAAAAAGTATGGTTTTTGGTTTTGGTTTGGTTTCAACTAGTGGTTAACCGAACCGACCGAAAAACCGAAGTTTATAATAATATTATTTTTATTAATATTTATATATGCTTAAATAAATATAAAATTTATTTATTGAAATATTTATATAAAAATATAATATGTGTGTATAGATACATATATGAAAATAAAATATATAAACTAATACACACATATAAGTAAAAATTATTAAGCATAATTTTAATTATTACGTATAATTATATATAAGTTTTATCTAAATCTATATTAACCAAACCGAACCAAACCGAACCGAAACCGATGCTAAAGTTTGGTTAACCGAACCGAAATTTTATATAAATATTTGGCGTGGTTTGGTTTTTATATTTTCCCTTAAAATATGGTTTGGTTTTGGAGTTTACTAAACCAAACCAAACCGAACCGAACCATGCTCGCCCCTACCTTTTGGTATACTCCCTCCGTTTTGAAATAGTTGTCGTTTTAGAGAAATTTTTTTATATCATAACACTTATCACTTTAGAATATTAAAAAAGCATTTGTTACTATTTTTCTACATATATTCTTCATTTATTCATTGAAAGAATACAAAAATCCAAATAAAGAGTCATAGTAATTAATATTAACAAATTTTAATAAGGGCTAATTAAGTAAAAGTATATATAAATTTAAATATATTTATTGTTTTCTTAATTTGTGTGAAAATGGCTAAAACGACAACTATTTCAAAATGGAAGGACTATATTTTTTTAAGTTTCACAATGGAATCTCAAAATTATTATAAATTTGATTCATAGGATAACTAAGACCATGAAAGCATTGAATACCGACCGTTTTTTTATTATTATTTGTTTCTAAGCGAGATATATTATATTAAAATAAACATTAAAGTACAATGTAAATCAATTGAAACAAAAAATAAAAAACAACTGAAACCGAACAATTGATCTACAAAGAAAACTGAATAAAAATGGAAATCGAAATATGAAATTTTGAAGGCGACAATAATCAGAAAGAATTCGTTGAGAATTCTCTAGCACCAATTCATCTATAAGCAAATTCATTTTTTCTTTACTCTATTTCAACTATACTTCAATAACTTTCGTAAAAACAAATCATCAAGGCTATAAATACATTGATGTTGGCGCTGAACAGAGGTTAATCACTTACATACCTTTAAACACTCGCCTTTTACCTTTAACCTCTTGCACAGTGTATTGACGTCACTCTACTGATCTTCTGGAGTAGTCTTACCTAGGAAAACCAGACTGTAATCGCCGCTGAGAATAAACATGATGTACTGGGTGATTGGAATCCTCTGAGATCAGCTGAACAGGCTGACAATCGGTAGAAGATGTTGGCCCGAAGAGTGAAGCTGCTGGAGTGGTTTTCAGACTAATCCAGCTTGATTCTTTTTGATATTGTTATCTGTGCATGCACTCGGTTGACTACCTGCTCATTACCGAAGTTATCATTTGATGCGGTGAGCGTGAAACATATATACGAGGAAATACGCTGTCAGTAGTGGAAGTCAAGAGGACTACGATAAGAAATGATTGAATTATTTCTAACAAAATTATTTAGATTTGATTGGATTATTTTTTAATTATATTTTAAAAGTTAAGTTGAAATGATTTAAAGTTTGAGGGTGTAAATATTCTTTTAAAAAAATGTAAGAACTTATTTGCACTTTCTTCTATTAGTTGCCACGTAGGCACCATATAGGTAAAATCAATTGCCAATTAAAGGTTGAACATTATTGAAACGAAATCCTGCGTTTCAGGATAAATTTGATAAAATTTAAACTTTTTTAAAATTTTCATGAAAGTTTCGGCTTACAGTATTTGGCCTTTATATAATGTTTTTGTTTAGCCAAGTTTACCTTTTGCCGACTATTTTGTATTATACTTTTTTTCTCTTTATAAAATTAGAGCAAATTATTTTAAGACCCCTCACATTTATCATAATCCACAGTTTGATATTTCTTGTTTAAAAATCGAACGATTTGGTATCTCACTTTCAATTTCGTTAACAATTAGGAGTTTATGTTAGTTCCGTTTATAATTTGATATCACTTTCAAACGATTTGGTACCTTACTTTCAATAATGTTAACAACTTTCCAGTGGCGGATTTAGAAATTTTATATGGTAGGGTTCATATATATACTGGATCATTAAATTATATTAAATACATTAATTTTAACTATTTTAAATTAAGTTAATATTTATAATTATTTTTGAGAAAATGATATGTTCTGAAAATATTGAATAATTATATCGTTATCCATGCTATTAAAGGGTGTTTGATAACTTATTACTTAAATTAATATATCAAACACTTAATTGTTTTAAGTTGGTTTGATAACTCAAAAAAGTTCAACTTAACTTATTCAGTTAAGTCAAAAACCACTTAAAATAATAAGTCAAAAATTTTGACTTATTTTTTTTACTGAAACATTAAGTTATTTTTTTTGACAAAAAACATTAAGTTATTAATTATTAGTTTTATCATTAAATAAACTTTATACCTTTATTACTTTTAATTATTACTCAAACAAATATATTTTATCTCACATATATTAATTTTTTAAAAAAATATCACAATGAGTGTATTATATTTATATCAGCACTTAAAATTGCAAAGTACTATATTTTTTATTTTTTTATAATTTATATGTCATTTATTTAATATTTCCACTTTTCAATATTATTTGAATTTTTGTTGGAAACCGAACTCCTAACATAACTATAATGTAATCAAGTCGTATAGGATCTACCCTTATGGGAGAATCCTAGCACTCGCCTAAAAGGCAAAAACCTGATGGTATCGACACCGATTCCATGAGATTCGCTAAATTTGAAGATTATCAAATTTAAACAATCTTTTAGAATTTTAAAAACTAGTATTATGTTTTAAAGGCTAATTTTCAAATTAAAGGGGAGTATTTTTATAATCTTTAAAGACTAATTATCAACATATGCAACTAAAATTTAATATTTTTATTTATGATATTCATAATATTTTTTATATATTATTCATTTATATTTTAAAAATTTATAATTTATATATTTAGTAATTTATTTTTAAAATAGTCAATCTTTAAAGGTTTAATATGTAAGTATATTAATTTCAATAATATTCAGTAATTGCAGACTTGTAGTTATCAATCAGACTTATTTAATTCAGCACTTAAAAAATCAGCAATTATTATTTTCAGCACTTAAAATTCAGCACTTAATTTTCAGCACTTAAAATTCAGTTCTATCAAACGACACCTTATATGTTTTTGTATGTTATTAAAAAATTATTCGACCACTAATCATTTATTTTACTTTGTAAATCACTCTTAACTAAATAAATAAAAAGAATTTCAATTTTAAAAATTTGATAATAACTATATAAATAAAATTGTATAATTTTCTACTTTATATATATATATATAATAAAAATTTAAGATATACAATGACTTCATAAATGATACTCATAAATATTTAAAAATTATGTAAACTTAATAGATTCTCCCCTCTAATTGTTTAGATTTTTTAACTTATTAATAATTTTATTTTATTTTATTTTGAAATCTGCATTCTTATTTCATAATTCATGATGGATACAGAATCTACAATAAGTACTATGGAGCCGAGTCGCAGGAGATCCACTATGAACGATATCGGATTCCTGCCCAAAGGGTTAAGTCAGACGAAGCCAGTGGCCGAATCCATGAGATCCGCCTCAATTGGAATACAATCTCTATCCGCAAGGATAATACCGAATCCCTGAGGACTCGGATAAAGCGTGTCGACCATGGGATTCGTACAGATTACCAGATCTATGAAGATTCTCGAATATCTCTCCTATTTAAACACAAACTCCAATTTAGAAAGATAACTTCTAATTTAGGAAGAGGAGACTATTTAGGAAGACGTTCCTAAATAGGACTCTAGTCTGAATAAAGAATCACACTCCTAATCAGGGTCAAACCCTACTAAATAGTAATCACTTTTCTATTTCATATCTCCAAGGTATACATTCGACTACTATAAACGGAGTTTGAATATGCCTAAACACACAACTACATACATATTACAATACTTTTTTAAATTCAATACTGACTTAAGTATCGGAGTGTCTATCAGACAACCACCGTTCTATGTGCAGTCTAACCCATGTTTTGCAGATCAAAGGCTGTTAAAGGAGATTCATGACCCGTCACGAAGGCCGGATCCATTAACTCATATAGTACCATTGCGACAACTTTATATTTTCAAAAGAATTTTTTTTATTTCAATTAACAAAATATATATTGAATTGTTTAATAGATAAATGAGTGATGATAAATTTTAGGTCTAATACCTTAAAAAACTTATAACCCCTTTTCGATCTTACTCTGACGCTGAAAATTTGTCAATTTTACACTATTTCGCATTTTATCGTTTCAATTGTACTTTAAAATATTAAATTGACATCTTTTTTATTTGAAAAAAAATTAAAAACATTCTCCATATATAATATATTAATTGTACATGTTTAAAATTTATTTAGATTTAGTTAAGTTAATTAAAAATTTAAATTAGTTTTTAAAAATAAAAAACTTATTTATACTTTTTTTAAATAAAAATGAATTTAATTTTATCTTAAACATGGTTAGTTGAATGATTTTATTATTTAAGTAAAAAAAAATTGACAAAAATTATAAAATTAGGATACAATTGAAACGATAAAATACGAAATAGGATAAAATTAACAAGTTTTCAATTTCAGAGTAGGATCGAAAAGGAGTTATAAGGTCAAGATTTTTAAGACATTAGGCTTAAGTTTAATGCGCTGAATTTAATGAAAACAATGGTAAAGATTCTTTTAACTATCGTTTCAAAATTAAGGATTTATCTTATTAGATGGTTCATTTATTAAATACATATGCTGGTATGTATAAAGACTAATTAATTAGGGAAATTTAGGTATTTACTTCAAAAATGAAAATATTTGCACATTTTACCTCAACACAGAAAAGTTGCAGAAAATACCTCACGTTTTTTTTCAGATTTATGTTTTTACTCTGGGTTTAAAAATATTTATGATTTTACTCCGTTAACATCTGGTTATCATAAATCCTTCTGTAATTATATTTTTGCGCACGTTATCATCCAATTATCATATTCTTATCATATTTCATTATCATCTAGGTATCTTACTGCAGTGTTATGATAACAACATGATAATATACTGATACTGAGATGATAGCAGATACTGTTTTATCATAACATAATCATAGATATTATCATAACATTATCATGTTTCATTATCATCTAGTTATCTTACTGCAGTGTTATGATAACAACATGATAATATACTGATACTGACATGATAATCAAATATTGTTTTATCATTAACATAATCATAGATATTATCATAACATTATCATCTTGATACCATAAATATCATCATCTCGATAATGTTATGATAACGAAATATGATAATATTATGATCACGATTTTATAATCAAACATTATCTTATGCAGAATTTTTTTCACCGCAATGTTATGATAACTACATGATAATACAGTGATACTCATATGATAATCAGAGGCTGTTTTTTTGTAAAAAAAATAATTTTTTCTGCAGTGTTATGATAATGTGATGATAATGCAGTGATACTCATATGATAATCAGATGCTGTTTTGTTTGCAGAAAATCGTTTTTTTCATCATAAAATCGTTTTTCATGCAGCTTTTTAGATCTAAAATTGAAAAAAATCAAGATTAATTTATTTAGATCTGAAAGTTAAAATGAATTGTATTTATCACCACAAATTAAGAAAAAAATCGCTAAAATCAAATATGAAAGAACGGCGGAGCGACGACGAAACGATGGCGGAGCGACAACGGATCGATGAAGGAACGATGACGAAAAAAGAATAAAAATGGAGAAGAAAAGAAAAATAAAGAAGAAGAAAAATGGCGAAAAAAGAAAGAAAGCAGAGAAGAGAAAGAAGAAGAAAGACAAAGGAAAGATAAAGGGAAAAAAAAGTGACAGATAGCATATGATTAGAGTAAAAGAAATATGATTA
Organism: Mercurialis annua; assembly: GCF_937616625.2. Lineage (NCBI taxonomy): Eukaryota > Viridiplantae > Streptophyta > Magnoliopsida > Malpighiales > Euphorbiaceae > Mercurialis > Mercurialis annua. Next base: position 12,186,320 of record NC_065577.1, on the reverse strand, counting down.
GAGTAAAATAATAATAAAAAGTAGGTATAATTATAATATAAATATGTTTTAGAGTAAAAAAATAATTATAGTAAAAGGGTGAGGTATTTTCTCTATCTTTTCCTTATTGAGGTAGGAAATCCTATTATTTTTAAAAAGAGAGTATTTTTCCTAATTTTCTCAATTAATTAGGAGAAAAAGATGGGGTCCATGGACCCAGCGTCTTCTAAGTAAATTCACCGCTGGGACTTGTTATTAAGAGTGTTAGAATAATTTGCTAATGTAAAAGAAGTGGTGGAGGGTATTAATATGTGACCATTAAATATAGGCTTAAATGTATAAAAAATTATGAACTTTCGTGTGTTTCTGGTATTTGACACGAATTTCTAATTTTGACTTTAAAATACACCAACTATCCAATTTTTGCAATAATAACACCGGTTTGGATTCCGGCTTCTGTCCGCTTATGTGGCACCGTTCTTTGCCACGCTGTTGCAACGCGCTCGATACATTTTCCATTCATTCCTAGTCATCAAAACGAAGCTGTTTTGCTTAATTGGTTTCTGAAAACAAAAAGGTGTGTTTTGTAACCCTAATTTCTAATACCTTTATTTCCTTTCAATTAGGTTATCTCTCTTCATCTTCTCACTCGTCATTTTACACTTAACAACCAAAACAACGATGAAACTAACCAGAAAAAAGAAACGTAAACACAAAGCCTAATCAGAAAATGAAAGGTCCTTCTCTTTCGCCTCTGTAATTAGGGCTTAGTTTTCTCGCTATAATTAGGGCTTAGTTTTCCCTCTGAAATTAGGGATTAATTTCAACCACTCCTTTTTTGCTGGTATTTTCCTGAAATTATTTGCTTCAACCTTGCTCAAACTAGTGGTCTGTACTACCAGGTAACTTATTATTGTTCTATTTGCAACCTGAAATGGATTCGCCCACATTTGCAGTGTATTACAACTACAATGGAAGTTTTTTTACTTTTGATGATGAAAAACTGTATTTTAAGAGTGAAATTATGTAGCGGGTATTTAGCATCGATAATATTGAGTATTCTATGTTTGAAATCGATATTTTGAAGTTAGGGTATTCTAATTTCAAACTGTCTTATGTTGTGCCCGGACTCCCAACAATTTATGGTTTAAGAGCTCTAGAGAATGACCGTGATGTGGCTGATATGTTGCAGTTAAGAGGGACAGAGGGTCGGCCTGGGTTATTTAGGTTGTATGTTGAAGGTGAAAACACACTAGAAAATACTGAACCCTTTGTTGTGGACACTGAAAAACCAAAGGGAAAGAGTCGAAAGGGTAAGGGCAAAAAAGAAAAAGGCAGCTCAAATGTTGTAGTTGAAAATAAGACCCTTGTAACTGCTAATGAAACCCCTGCAGATGATCATGAAAGCCATGTAGTTGCCACTGAATCTCTGGATAGGGATGCTAATATTGTTGATGTAAACATTACAGAGGTTGCCAATAGGGGTTTTGAGGATTATAATGCTGTTGATGCAAACATTATAGAGGTTGCGGATAGGAATTTGGGGAATGCCAATGATCGTTCTGACAGTAATGAAAGTGAGGGTGATTCTACCTATATTCTTGTTGTGGGAAGTGATACCGACGATGGCCTTGATGGCGGTGTAATTTTGGACGATGAAGAATACATTGGGGCCAGGCGAGATATGGCTAAGTACAAGAGAAAAGGAGGTTTGCTTTTCAGAGAAACGGGTTAAAAGCTTCATGAGGTTTGCTTTTCAAAGAAACTGCTAAGCCTATATTATGACCCTTATTATACAAACATATTTTGCACAAATCATTAAATATTGTTATCAAAAGGCTAATTAAGTTTTAATAACTAGACCAAGAACAAACAAAGGTCACCAAATACTACATCAGAATAACATTCAAATTTTCTTACCAGATACTACAAGAGTTCATCAAAATAAACACACAAAATACCAAACACTAAAGCAGGTCGCCAAAGTACATTCAAAGTGAATCGTTAAAACTACATTCCATTATATAGATTTGTTAAGAAGGTCATCATTGTTGTTGTGATAGTCACGAACCCACTGAGTATGATGCAAAGAAACCAACATGCGTTTCTCAATTGCTTAACTTTGGACCTTAAATTTTTCTTTTCAACTGCTAATTTTGCCTTTATGTCACTCAAGTTCTCGACCTTCCTGTCAAGTAGGGTAGTCATCTCAACGAGCTTAACATTTGTCCTCTGCAAATCATGATTCATCTTCTCGACATTTTTAATCTGCACTAACATAGTCTTCACAATGTCCCTAGCAGCTCTGAAAACAGCAGATCCAGCTTCAACTTTATAAACCAAATCCCTCTCATCATGCTTCAATGCTGTCATTTCCTCTTCCATCTCTTGCTTATTGTCCATTAACTTCATAATAAGCTTCTGCAAATGCTTCGGAGTTTCTAGGTCAACCCACTCCATACAGTCGCAATCATCAAACTGAGGTCAAAGCAAAACGATATAATTTCATACACATTCCAAACTATCACTACTTTCAACAACAACAAATATTCAAAACAATACGTACCCTTCTGTAATGGCATCTCAGGAATCTTCTAGCATGATTTTGGTGTGCATAGAAAATATAGCATTTCAGTCCCCCATGTTGGCATTCCTTTTTCGGAACTGAGCTACACGAAGAGGCTTACAATAATGTTTCATTTGTGCCTCTTGATAACAAGACAATTCTGACAGCCTCGCAGTACCAAACAATCTTTTGCGGATCTGACCAAACGTCGACATTGAAATACGTTAAACAGAGAAGGCAAAGTGTGAAGGGGGATGATGAAAGGGAACAGAGAAGCCCTAATTTCAGCTACACTTTTGCTTCATGAAAACGGAGAAGACGAGTTAAGAAGAAGGGAGATAACCTAATTGAAAGGAAATGAAGGTATCAAGAATTAGGGTTACAAAATGCACTATTTTGTTTTTAGAAAGAAATTAAGCAAGACGGCATCGTTTTGCTGACTAGGAATGAATGGAAAATGTATCAGACGCGCGTTGGAACAGTGTGGCAAAGACCTGTGCCACATAAGCGGACAGAAGCCGGAATCCAAACCGATATCATTATTGCAGAAATTGGATAGTTACTGTATTTTTAAGCCAAAATTAAAAGTTCGTGTCAAATATCAGAAACACGCGAAAGTTCATGATTTTCTTCGTATTTAAGCCTTAAAAATACAATAGTTTATGTAAACATCAATTTGTCCTCATCTTCGTTTTTTAAACGCTTAGAAATGGAGAAACCCATTCATACGGGTGTACTTTTAGCTTTACTTTGAAGGGTTAAATATAAATTCATACACCAACTTTGACCTAATTTGCAATTACAACATAAATGTTTCAACTTGACAATGTCGGTGATGAACTTTGCACTTTTGGAAAATCGATATACCGATTATTTTGCCGGGACAATTTTGCTGAGTTTGAAGCCGGAAAGAACACATATACTGACACAATGAATTACAGTATTTGTCACGTAATTTGGCACGTTTACAAATGAAATCACGAACTTTAGCGTAATTTTCAATTAAAACACTAACTTTAAAATTTTGGCAAAAATAGGCATCAAAAATTACTTTTTGGCACACCGAAACACCGTTTATTCCAACATCTCAGCCTACGTGGCAATCCCGACTTCCAACGCAACAAAATTGTCCCGAAATATAATGGGTGTATCGATTTGCCCAAAGTGCAAAGTTCATTATCGACATTGCCAAGTTTAAAAGTTTATGTTGTAATTGCAAATTAGGTCAAAGTTGGTGTATGAATTTGCATTTAACCCTACTTTGAAACTATTATTTTTTTAAGGAAAGATTAGATATTATTTGATTAAGAATTTTTTTGAGAAATATTTGATTAAGAATTAGGAGGAAACAAAGTTGAATCTTTCTCTCTCAAACATAACGTGTGTGCTAATATTATTGAAGTTTCACAAATAAAAACATTATACACCAAAAACTAGCTTTAAACAAATTTTGTTAAACAACCCTACAATACAAAAAGGATAAGATAAAAAAAGATTCATATAGAGAAGTGATCATAGAAGAAGAAACTTAGAGAGGGAAATTCATATTTTATTCATATTCATCATATCAATTTATATTAGAGAGCCATTTTATTAATAGATGCAACACACACTCAACCTAAATGCTAGCTAATGACAACTAATACAAATAACAGACTAACATAATTCTAAAATAACAGAAACATGCGTTTTGCTTATTTTTACACATAACAGTTTATTCCCCTAAAGATGCCTTGTCCTCAAGGTTCATATTCAAATCTGGATATCATATTTCCAACACCAAGTTGTATCATCAAGATAGCCAACAAAACTGTAAATGGCAGGAATTGTAGATTCACATAAGGAATAATAATCTGATGAGTTAAGGTCCCAAGCTTCATGGCTGCCCCATGTATCAATTTCATACACAAATGGGTAGAGTGCATTGGAAAAACATGAGAGGAAAACCATTGAATTATCACTTGAACATTTCTGTATCTTGATGTCCTCCAAATTTCAAACTCATTTTTTTTAAGATCTACCAAGTATAATTTTCTAAGAACAAAGCAAAATTATCACCATCAATGTGAGAGAGTTCTTTGGGGTTTGTGGTAATGCTGCATTTTAAAGAGGCATCTTCATAAATGCCTTACAGTCACAATACAAGCATTGGTTCATGTCTTGTGTTTTCATCAGTATTTTCACTTTGGTTGTGTAATAGCCCGTACGTTTGACGTTGTCAAAGTATGCCACTTGTCTCTTTTTAGCAACCGGAAGTATCAAGCTTAAGATTTTCTAAGCAATATATTAAGATAAAATCCGAGTAGGTCGGTTTTCAGCATTCTAATATGGAAAAGTTGATATTAAAGGATAAGAATTTGGGCTAAAGGAAATGGTAAGAAAAGTTATTAAAATGAAGTTTAAGTCCCAAATTGGTAAATAATATATTAATTCTCAGAAATTGCAATTAAAAGATTATCGACAGAAGATAATAATTATGGATAAGTATTGTTTATTTGTGTATAAATAATACGTACGTATTTGAATTAGAGTGAATAATTGATCGTTTGATTAAAATAGAAAGTTAAAAGAGAAAAGTTTTAAACTAAAGAAATGAAGGATTAAAGAAGAAAATTGACCAAAGTATATAAGAAAATTCATACGAATGAATCATATGAATTCAAAAAAAGAAATTAGAGACAAAAAGAAAGAAAAAAGGAGAAAGTTGACGATCACTAAGGTTCATCCGTTCGACGTCTGATTCGTGTGATTTTCGTTCCGTTCACTTCAGAAATTCGAACTCTACCACCTCCAAGCTTCGTATCAAGGTAAGAATGAGTTGTTGGCTTAGGGTTTTGAGAATTTTATGGCTGTTTTGGTTATATTGTGTTACGGACGAATCGAACATGTCGAAATCATGTTGTTATTGTCGTTTTTGATGGTTTTTAAATTGGGTTTTGTGTGAAATTTGTATGGAAGCATGTCAGAATGATTTCGGGTTTTTTCCTGAGGATTAAACTGTTTTAAAATGAAGTTTAGGGGCTGGCCATGTTGCCTCACGACGTGAGACATTGTCTCGCGACGCGAGGATTGGTCTCACGACGCGTGGCTTCGTCTCGCGACAATAACAACATGATTTCGACATGCCACGCGGTATAAGTGTGAGAATTTAATCAAGGACTTCCAAATTAAGTTCGAGAAATAAGAATTTAGACCGAAGCGGGTCTATTAAAATTATATATCGTAGAATAATAAATTAAGCGGAATTTATTATTTGATAAATTGGAATTTAGCGGGACTAAGAAAAATATATAATTTAAAATAAAATAAATGGTAAGTCCCGAGCTAATAAATTTTACGATAAAGTTCGTAAAATAATATTTAGGAGTTAATATTAAATTTTAGTAATTTGAACAAAAGTATCTTAAACTAAACGGAACTTGACAATCAGAATAAGGAAAATAATATAAATAAATTATTTGGACCCGGATAAATAAATAATGCGACGGAGTCCATTATTTATCGATAAAGAACAATCGTCAAGGTTCCGTTTAATTATGAAAATAATTTGGAATTAAATCGAAAAATTGAGATGTTGAGGGAGTTAGTTGGATTAATTGAACAAGTTGGAGCATTTGTATGTTATTTTCCCCATCAATTGAAGGAAATGAAGACACCTAACCCCTCCACCTCCTTAATTTCTCTAGCATAATTAAAGATCAAGATCAAAAACAAAAATGAAAGCGCCAACCTTCTTCATCACCGCCATCACCCTCAACATTCATCTTGCGCACCCACCACGGCGGAAGCCATATCTCGACAATCCGACCACCAAATTCAGCGATTCAAGCTTGGTTATGAAGCCAACACACCAAGGATTAAGGTAACCTCTTAAACTTTGAATTTGGTTAGGAAATTAGGGCTGATTGCTGAAGTTGAAGTGAATTGAAATTTTGTTTTGTATGTTTGCTGAAAATTGCAGAAATTTTGATGGTTTTGAGTGAGGTTTGAGAGTTCTGATGGTTAGGTGTGTTAGCGATTGATTGTGTATCGAGGTAGCACGTCGAGGTATACCGAAAGAGGCCCGGTTCTTCCCAAAAGGAGCAGAACCATTCTGCTCATACGAGCAGAATGAACTCTGCTCACATGAGCAGAGTTCGGGCTGTTGTTGGGGACTGTTTGGGCAGTCCCCGATCCGTCTAGGAGGTCTTCTTATGAACGAACATCGAGTCTAAGCAATTACGTAGTGTTTCAATGCTAGATTCATAAATTTAAAGGGGTTTAGGGCTGCAATAAGAGACTGCAGAATTTCAGTCCTAAAGCAGTCCAAGAAGCCATGTTTGGACCAAGATACAGAGGTCTTTAGGCGATGGTTTTCGAGAAGGTTAGAATGGTATATCGTAAGGGATATACGGAGAGTGAAACATGATAGTCGGATTAGGATTTGAATATTTAAATATGGATGGGTTGATTGAAATAGATGGGGTGTTGAAAGAGTAAAAATCTGGAAATAAAGTAAATCAAGTCACGAAGGCTACTTCGCCTATAAAAACGGACCTCAATCTGTAATAATATTAACCCGAAAATGGATAGAATAAATAAATGATATTGCATAGATGAGATTTAAGTGAAATAAACGTGGTGTTGTTAAGTCGGATTAAAAATTATCCGTGTTTGAAGTTAAGTCAAAAACTGGAAATATAAGTTAGAAAAATAAACTAAGTGTTAAAACATAATAAAAGGGAAACTTTGGAATTAAATTGTGAACAAACGGTAAGTCGGAATTAGTTGAAGTTTTCACGGATATTGTAGATGGGAGTATGGAGTTTATGAATGTCGGATTTGTTTTGGGTTATTACTGCTGTAGGTACCCTGTTCTGCTGTCTGAAAACAGCAGCCTTGTGGACTGTTTTGCAGCCTTAGAATGTTTAAATCAGGGAACCAACTTCCGAGCTAGTTTCCGACATCTTCGGGTTTTATTTTGAGTCCGAGGTCTGAAGGAAAGTTGTAGAGGACATTGTGGACTATAAGAATATCAAATTTGTTTTAGGTTTTGACTACCGTACATGCTCTGTTTTTAAGTCTGAAACAGCAGCATTAAGGCTGTTTATACAGCAATAAAATTTCAGATTTGAGGTACCAACTTCAGGACACATTTCAGACACCTTAGGACATTAATTTGAACATGAGGTCTAAATAAAAGACGTAGACGGGATTACAGACTTTAAGAATGTCAAGTCTGTTAGGGAGTCGGGCTGTTTTAAGTAAACTTTTTAATAGCTCAAAAACGACAAGTTAATTAGTTTTAGGAAAACTAGTTTTAGCTAACAAAATTTTAGCTCATTAATTATTGGGTAATTAATTAGCATTTTGAGTCAAGATTAATTATAAATTATGGAAAAGTGACTTATTAAATTAATTATCGATTTACCTCGATAATTAATTTAATTTAGCTAAATTGGATAGCTAATAAATAACATTTGGACTAATGTTATTTATTAAATGAGATTATAATTTTAACACGATATCAATTTGTTCCGAGGCAAAATAAATTGATTTATTCGCTAAGTCTTCTATATCTAGAACACCTTAGATTAGGATCCATTTTAATTACGATTTATTATCGTATTTTCATAGACTCGACGAGGCGATTATCAAGGGGGCGCGGAACGTAAAGAACGCGACATCGCTTTGCTAGGACCGAAGTCTTTGGATAGCAATTTGTGAATTTGCTATTTACTTTCGTATATTATCATTATAAGTTGTTATTTGTGTGGTAATCTATTAATTGCATTGCATATATGTTATTACTTGGGTAATTCATGTGAATACTTTGTTCATAATATCGCTTGGATGCATTATTTGACATATTGTTGTTATTTGTAAATTGTGATGTTTGATTTAATGATCCGAGGAAACGAGCTACCTATTGGGCGTCAATAGGCTGTGTGATCACCAGTGTCCGGGTCAATCATAGAATTAGTATAGATAGATGCTTGTATTTAAAAAAAATGTTTGATATGATCTCGTTAAATGATGATTATGATTGGGAGTAAGGAGGATTATGTTTTTGGTAGATACGTGAGTAACTCGGTTGAACTATCTCGGAACCCGTATCTAGTGAGTAACTCGGTTGAACTATCTCGGGACTCACACCTTGGGATTAAGCAGTGACATGATGTAACTCGGTTGAACTATCTCGGGACTATGTCACGTGGTAACGAGTAACTCGGTTGAACTATCTCGGGACCGTACCACTTGGATTAAAATGATATGATATAATATTAATGGATACAATATGAGTAGGATACGGATAGGAAATATTATGAATTTAAGATTAGGGTTTCATCGGATCAAATATTGTTGTTTGTTTTAATATATGTTTATGCAATTTATATTTATAATATCTTAAGTAAATGCGAACTCGCTCAGCGTTGTCTGACCCCCCAATAGTGTTATGTTTCAGGTGTATAGTATCGAATGTAACGGACTTCTATCCTTGTTCCAGAAGTCCGCGAGTACAGAAAGAAGGAACCAATCAGTAGTGCTGCAGTAGCCGAGTCCTAGAGTGTAATTATGTTTTGTCAAACGGTTTTAAATATTTTGTTTATACTCTGATATGAATAAAGGCTTTAGACTGCGCTTTTAAACCATTTATATATATGTGAGAAACATGGCATTGCTTGATATAAGATATCGCGTTGTAAGACCCTGATTTCTAAAGATCGTTTTGTATCGTTTAAAGAAGTTTTATAAAAACGTTTTGAGAATGTTTCGCGAAAAATTTATAGTGATTTTTAGGCTTGCTACGGGTTTCGGAGCTACCACTCCCATTCCCTAGCGCCGGTCGCGGCCCTCAATTTTGGGTCGTGACAAAGGTGGTATCAGAGCAATGGTTAGATTCATAGGCCATTGCTTATAGGTGATCGTCTGTACCTAGGTTTAACATTGTCACTAGGTTAAGCTAGGAACTACTGCAGCTATAGGACTCGAGTCATGTCATTGATAGGTCCTCGTTTGTTTTCTAAACTTCTAACTCTCCTCGATAGGATGCGAGTTTTTATAATCGATTGCTTTGTGAAACGTTGTTTGTTCTATATGGAATATGTGTATGCGATAAGGATGCGTGTTTCATTTATAATAGAGTCTGCATACGCAATGTGCATACGGAGAAGGACATGTGACAAATGGACTCTCACACGCATGTATGGGCAAGAGGAGGCTCAGCCACATGTATTGGTCCTCGTATGCCTTGTCCTATCACATTTCTTTTAGTAGCTATGGTTTGGCCAATAAGGCAAGCCATTATGGCATAGATGTATCGTATCAGATATAGATCGTTATCGAATAGACGATGCACTAGGAAGAATGAGAACCTAGGTGCATAACCTAAGATATTCCTTTAGGAAGGAAACAAAACGTAGAGAACATACATTGAACACACATCGAACATACATTAAAAGAGTTCGACATTCTCTACAAAATGTCAAATATGCCTGAATAACCTGAGCTATGCCTTGAACATAGCTTGATAATATGTGATAGGAAGACAGAGAATGAGAATAAAATATACCAATAAGACTGATAAAAAGCCATCTAAAGAAAAGTTAAAATGTCACAGAAGTTCCGGTCTGAGTTGACTTATGATGTTTACAAAAGAAATAAAGCTTTGTGATTTTTTTTTTGAAAGTATAGTTGTGTGCAGACCCAGCATATAGTATGCCATAGGAAGCATGAAACACATGATTGAAATCACATTGCAGTATCAGCATATATGTATAAATATTTTGATATAAAACCATAATTTTACTCTGCATCATGCATTCGTTGATACGAGCAATTAAGAAAATTTGAAATAGCAACTCTTTAGTGATGAGAGGTGTCATCACTCTGATGCGCAATTATACTAAAAATTTTGAAACTATATGATTGAAATTGTGTTCGATTTAAAAAGAAATTGTTTTGAAAGTCCCGCGGGCAAAGTCAAATTGATTTGAAACGTAAGAAAACCAGATGGAATTTCTTGTGACACCAATATATAAACTTTAACAAAGAGCAATAACAAATATAAAAGATTGTATAGAGATAGTTTAATGGTGAACATAGCTCACACCTCATGGGTAGAACCTTTGAGGGTAAGAATTGTATAAGGCAATTAAGTCACCTCGAGAGTAAGAGGTGCAACGACGATCAAGAGTAACGACATCTAGATGTATGATCGAAAACATCGATACCTCGAGATATGATTGATATAGATAACGGACAGGATGATGTGAAGTCGTGATATGCGAATACATAAGCCCTAAGGAGAATAAGGATATAGATCGACGACGCTTAAAGAAGCGAACAAGTAAATGATCGATAAGGCTAATAAGCCATAGAGACATTAATGGATGCAAAGGAATAGGAAGGAAAGACTCAACAAAGGGGTTGAGCTATAACCAAAGGTGTTATCGGATAAATTGAAACAAGAGACGGTAAAGAAGGACACCTATAAGAGGCATTTAAGTATAAGGAAGTATAAAAAAAAATTAAAAATGGACGGAAGAACACGAAGAGATCGATTAACATGATCGACACAGATAAGGCTTAAACAACCTACGTATATGGTGTGACACTCGATAAAGGTAATCGAGGGATGGAATTAAAAACGTTATATGGAAAGTAACAAGAATATAAGAGGAATCGACTTCTATGTAGTCATAGACACATGGTGTCCAGAAGGATAGAGTTGATCTAAGTATAGGATCAACCTTACTAGTAGATGAGATGTCAGTAGGAAGATGAGAAATAGATATGCACAAGACCAAGGGTACAACCTGTCGATGAACACAAAAGAGTAACCTCCAACTCTTATAGATAGTAGAGGAGGAAAATATTAAAGTAAGAAGTACACGATGATCGCGAAACGTATAAGACGATCGCGAGGTACATTAAGACAAAGATAAGAACTTCACCGGATAATGTAAAGGAGTTACCAGTCCTATATTCACTAAAATTAAAGGATCCAAAGGTAATATATGCAACGAAATAAGATGGATAAAAAGAATCGAAAAGCAACATGTACATGAAAACGAGAAGTATAAAGTGATCAAGAAACTTAGTATAGGAAAGGTAAGAATGTCATTGGGTACTGGTAAAGGATATTACCAATCTGATACAGACAGTTAAAATGAAGGATCGAGAGCTAAGATATATTGTGGATAAGAATACATATTGAGTAATATCAGGCAGGCAGTCCACTTCATGAGATTCATGAAGCTATGAAGTGCATGATTATTAGTGAAGGAAAAGAAATTCCTAACCACCATAAGACATGAATAAGAGTGTTGGAAGAAAGGCCGTATAAATCTAACTATAAAGACAATAGTTAGTAAATGAATATTCAGGAGTATCGCAATAGAAGCGAAAGAGGAGAAGGTAAACATGTACGTGATTAAATACAAGGAGGAAGGAAATGCCAAGAAAGACGGCGTCGGATGTCAATAAGCTTGAAAGTTCATAAGAAGAGGGAATGGAATAGAAACTCATTAAGGAATAGTACAACTTAATGAACAAGAGCTAGGACTAAAGTTAAGGCCTTGAGGAACAAGCAACAGAGAATCGATAGTGTTATTATGGAATGATAGTTCATGATAAATATTGAGAGAAGCAAAGAACTAAAGGACATAAAATAAGAAAAGACCCTAGCTCAGGGCAAGGAATATGTGTTAAGTAATAACACATCACAAAATAAGAAATCTACGGAAGAATGTGATTTGAGATAAGGTAAAGGATTAACCTTATACTCAATAAGAAGAGAAAAGTATAAGTAAATATTTCAGGAGACTAATGATCTTACTAAGCAAGGCAACATTGGTAAACATAGTTGGCAAAGACTAAAGAGACAATTTTGGATATTAACGAAATGTTGAAAGTAGTTTGACTCTACACGAAAAATGTAGACAGAATGATAAGGTATAAGAATATCAAATGTGTTTCAAGCAAGGATTGATCGGATGCTTAGTCCATAGGCTCAAACAACAGCCTATGCAAGCGGATAACAATAGCCCCAAGGAGTAACTTCCGGGCCAGTTTTCGACGCCTTAATATCAGCCCAAAGTTCAAACGAGAGTTGTAAGAAATAGTGTGAACTATACGAATACCAAATTCGTTTAATAAACAAACACTTATGAATAAGCGATTAGGACAGGCAAAGTGAGCTAGAAGAGTAAATTTTGGACAAGTTTAGGATAACTTGAAAAGCGTAAGTCAAAGTTGATATCAACAAGTGGTGAACAAAGAAAGTTCAAGGTTGATATCCAGAATAACACTACCCTTATGGTATTAAGGAGCGAACAATAGATAAAGGTTGACGAATACCAACGTTAAGAGGTGAAAGTATTTGAGCCTATCAAGGCAACAAGTTAATAAACGACGAAATTAACATCTCAATGAGAAGCATATATGAAATAGTTACGCGCGAACTATGAAAGCTCGTGAAGAGATTAGTCATCTCTTTTATAACAAACATTAAGCATCGCCGTACAATTAAGTAAGATACAAAAGGACGTAAGAACAAGACTAACTATCTTTAAGGATGTCAGCAGTTATCGTAAGGTAAATCGAATACTGGATAACCAAGACAAGTAACTAGAAAACCGTCAAGAAGTAACGATATAAGAAACTTTAAGGAACACAATGGATTACAAGGGCGAAGTTGTTAGAACTTTATGATCCAGATAACGATAGTATAAGAAGTAAGATGTTAAATCTTTATGAGGAACAATAAGAATTGCTAAGAAATGTAATATTTGATGGATAAGAGTATTGTTATAATTATGAAAATTCGAGGACGAATTTTTATAAGGGGGGAAGAATGTAATACCCCGTACTTTTAAAAGTACCAAGTAAGATGCCACGCGGTATAAGTGTGAGAATTTAATGAAGGACGTCCAAATTAAAATCGAGAAATAAGAATTTAGACCGAAGCGGGTCTATTAAAATTATCGTAGAATAATAAATTAAGCGGAATTTATTATTTGATAAATTGGAATTTAGCGGGACTAAGAAAAATATATAATTTAAAATAAAATAAATGGTAAGTCCCGAGCTAATAAATTTTACGATAAAGTTCGTAAAATAAAATTTAGGAGTTAATATTAAATTTTAGTAATTTGAACAAAAGTATCTTAAACTAAGCGGAACTTGACAATCAGAATAAGGAAAATAATATAAATAAATTATTTGGACCCGGATAAATAAATAATGCGACAGAGTCCATTATTTATCGATAAAGAACAATCGTCAAGGTTCCGTTTAATTATGAAAATAATTTGGAATTAAATCGAAAAATTGAGATGTTGAGGGAGTTAGTTGGATTAATTGAACAAGTTGGAGCATTTGTATGTTATTTTCCCCATCAATTGAAGGAAATGAAGACACCTAACCCCTCCACCTCCTTAATTTCTCTAGCATAATTAAAGATCAAGATCAAAAACAAAAATGAAAGCGCCAACCTTCTTCATCACCGCCATCACCCTCAACATTCATCTTGCGCACCCACCACGGCGGAAGCCATATCTCGACAATCCGACCACCAAATTCAGCGATTCAAGCTTGGTTATGAAGCCAACACACCAAGGATTAAGGTAACCTCTTAAACTTTGAATTTAGTTAGGAAATTAGGGCTGATTGCTGAAGTTGAAGTGAATTGAAATTTTGTTTTGTATGTTTGCTGAAAATTGCAGAAATTTTGATGGTTTTGAGTGAGGTTTGAGAGTTCTGATGGTTAGGTGTGTTAGCGATTGATTGTGTATCGAGGTAGCACGTCGAGGTATACCGAAAGAGGCCCGGTTCTTCCCAAAAGGAGCAGAACCATTCTGCTCATACGAGCAGAATGAACTCTGCTCACATGAGCAGAGTTCGGGCTGTTGTTGGGGACTGTTTGGGCAGTCCCCGATCCGTCTAGGAGGTCTTCTTATGAACGAACATCGAGTCTAAGCAATTACGTAGTGTTTCAATGCTAGATTCATAAATTTAAAGGGGTTTAGGGCTGCAATAAGAGACTGCAGAATTTCAGTCCTAAAGCAGTCCAAGAAGCCATGTTTGGACCAAGATACGGAGGTCTTTAGGCGATGGTTTTCGAGAAGGTTAGAATGGTATATCGTAAGGGATATACGGAGAGTGAAACATGATAGTCGGATTAGGATTTGAATATTTAAATATGGATGGGTTGATTGAAATAGATGGGGTGTTGAAAGAGTAAATATCTGGAAATAAAGTAAATCAAGTCACGAAGGCTACTTCGCCTATAAAAACGGACCTCAATCTTTAATAATATTAACCCGAAAATGGATAGAATAAATAAATGATATTGCATAGATGAGATTTAAGTGAAATAAACGTGGTGTTGTTAAGTCGGATTAAAAATTATCCGTGTTTGAAGTTAAGTCAAAAACTGGAAATATAAGTTAGAAAATAAACTAAGTGTTAAAACATAATAAAAGGGAAACTTTGGAATTAAATTGTGAACAAACGGTAAGTCGGAATTAGTTGAAGTTTTCACGGATATTGTAGATGGGAGTATGGAGTTTATGAATGTCGGATTTGTTTTGGGTTATTACTGCTGTAGATACCCTGTTCTGCTGTCTAAAAACAGCAGCCTTGTGGACTGTTTTGCAGCCTTAGAATGTTTAAATCAGGGAACCAACTTCCGAGCTAGTTTCTGACATCTTCGGGTTTTATTTTGAGTCCGAGGTGTGAAGGAAAGTTGTAGAGGACATTGTGGACTATAAGAATATCAAATTTGTTTTAGGTTTTGACTACCGTACATGCTCTGTTTTTAAGTCTGAAACAGCAGCATTAAGGCTGTTTATACAGCAATAAAATTTCAGATTTGAGGTACCAACTTCAGGACACATTTCAGACACCTTAGGACATTAATTGGAACATGAGGTCTAAATAAAAGACGTAGACGGGATTACAGACTTTAAGAATGTCAAGTCTGTTAGGGAGTCAGGCTGTTTTAAGTAAACTTTTTAATAGCTCAAAAACGACAAGTTAATTAGTTTTAGAAAAACTAGTTTTAGCTAACAAAATTTTAGCTCATTAATTATTGGGTAATTAATTAGCATTTTGAGTCAAGATTAATTATAAATTATGGAAAAGTGACTTATTAAATTAATTATCGATTTACCTCGATAATTAATTTAATTTAGCTAAATTAGATAGCTAATAAATAACATTTGGACTAATGTTATTTATTAAATGAGATTATAATTTTAACACGATATCAATTTGTTCCTAGGCAAAATAAATTGATTTATTCGCTAAGTCTTCTATATCTAGAACACCTTAGATTAGGATCCATTTTAATTAATATTTATTATCGTATTTTCATAGACTCGACGAGGCGATTATCAAGAGGGCGCGGAACGTAAAGAACGCGACATCGCTTTGCTAGAACCGAAGTCTTTGGATAGCAATTTGTGAGTTTGCTATTTACTTTCGTATATTATCATTATAAGTTGTTATTTGTGTGGTAATCTATTAATTGCATTGCATATATGTTATTACTTGGGTAATTCATGTGAATACTTTGTTCATAATATCGCTTGGATGCATTATTTGACATATTGTTGTTATTTGTAAATTGTGATGTTTGCTTTAATGATCCGAGGAAACGAGCTACATATTGGGCGTCAATAGGCTGTGTGATCACCAGTGTCCGGGTCAGTCATAGAATTAGTATAGATAGATGCTTGTATTTAAAAAAAAATGTTTGATATGATCTCGTTAAATGATGATTATGATTGGGAGTAAGGAGGATTATGTTTTTGGTAGATACGTGAGTAACTCGGTTGAACTATCTCGGGACTCACACCTTGGGATTAAGCAGTGACATGATGTAACTCGGTTGAACTATCTCGGACTATGTCACGTGGTAACGAGTAACTCGGTTGAACTATCTCGGGACCACCACTTGGATTAAAATGATTTGATATAATATTAATGGATACAATATGAGTAGGATACGGATAGGAAATAGTATGAATTTAAGATTAGGGTTTCATCGGATCAAATATTATTGTTTGTTTTAATATATGTTTATGCAATTTATATTTATAATATCTTAAGTAAATGCGAACTCACTCAGCGTTGTCTGACCCCCCAATAGTGTTATGTTTCAGGTGTATAGTATCGAATGTAACGGACTTCTATCCTTGTTCCAGAAGTCCGCGAGTACAGAAAGAAGGAACCAATCAGTAGTGCTGCAGTAGCCGAGTCCTAGAGTGTAATTATGTTTTGTCAAACGGTTTTAAATATTTTGTTTATACTCTGATATGTATAAAGGCTTTAGACTGCGCTTTTAAACCGTTTATATATATGTAAGAAACAGGGCATTGCTTGATATAAGATATCGCGTTGTAAGACCCTGATTTCTAAAGATCATTTTGTATCGTTTAAAGAAGTTTTATAAAAATGTTTTGAGAATGTTTCGCGAAAAATTTATAGTGATTTTAAGGCTTGCTACGGGTTTCGGAGCTACCACTCCCATTCCCTAGCGCCGGTCGCGGCCCACAATTTTGGGTCGTGACATGTGATCACCAGTATCGGGTAAGTATTGGCAAATAGAATTAGACTAACTCCTTCGTGTTAGACACAAAGTCGAACTCGGTGGAACCATCTTGGAATTTGTGTCTAGTGGGCTGAACTTAGTCAAACTATCTCGGGACTCACGTATCGATTGATCGCTTATAAGTACTGGTATTAGTTTAACTCGGTCGAACTATCCCGGGACTGTACCATTTGATATAGGTTAAACTCGGTCGAACTATATCGGGACCTTACTAACAGGATTTGAAAAATCATTATCGCTTGTAAATACTAGGAAATACCTAGTCGAGAATTGTTTATAAGATCAGAGTTTTGATCGGATCAAATGATTGGCTTATATTATATGTCTGTACACCTGTTTGTTTAAAGGGTTAATTCCTAAAAAAATCACGAACTTTACACGAAGTTTCATTTTAATCATGACCTTTAAAAGTTGTCATTTAAAGGCACGAACTTTCATTTTGTTTCAAATCTATCATTTCAGTGTATTTTTATTGACTAAATTCTTAAATAAACCATTAATGAAACACCGAAATTATAAACCGACATCAAATCTTATTATCTTTTAGTTAGAGTATATAGGAATAGGAATTTTTGATTAGATAAAATACACCGGATTTTACTTTGCGATAGATTTGAAACAAAATGAAAGTTCGTGCCTTTAAATGACAACTTTTAAAGTTCATGATTAAAATGAAACTTCGTGTAAAGTTCGTGATTTTTTTAGAAATTAACCCTTGTTTAAATGCGATATTATTTTTATAATACCGTTAGTAATATGTAATCTCACTCAGCATAGTTTGACCCGTTATTCTGTAACAATTTCAGGTGCTTAGAGTTTGGACTTGGCTAGAGTCCACCTTTTTAGGCCCGGAAGTCTTCGGTTGCATGTATAGTTCCTGACTTCTGTAGAGCTGCAGTAGTAGTCATCAGTTGATAGAGTTGTGGCCTGTGACAGCAATGTAATGTGTTCGTTGTTTATACTTGCTGTTGTTTATGTATATCTTTTTATAGGCTACATCAGTTGTATTTTTTCACGGTGCTAGTTGCCCGTGATGTAACCTAGATACACTATTATGTATATAGTATCGTTGGATTAGTACGTACGTGGTACAGAAGTTATACGCCCATATGTTTTGGATCGACCGAATAGTGTATACATTTATATATGTTTGTATATTTGCTTCCGACTGTTTAGTCCTCGTGTGATTGTTTACTTGCAAAAAAGTTTTAATTGTTTTAGGCTTGTTACGGGTTTCGGAGCTAACATTCCCATTTCCTAATGCTGGTTTCGGATCATTAATTTTGGTCGTGATAGGTTGATTGCGATTTGAGCTTGGGGTAGATTTGGATTTGGATGGTTGAAATTTATTTGAGGAAGTAGGGTTTATGGCTGGTGTGGTTGTGCCATGAGATTCTCTGAGTTTGCGGGTGTCACGACCCAAAACTATTAAGCCGCAACCGGCGCTAGGGAAAAGGAGTGGTAGCTCCGGAACCCGTAGCAAGCTTAAAATCACAAATAATTTTTCGCAAATAATATAAACAAACAGCGTAACACAACAGAAGCAAATATATAACATATATAAACATTTACACTAACTGTTCCGTTAACCTCGCGAGCTCTAGTCACCGTACTCTGTACGAACTGGCCTCGCGGTACTATATACATCAGTTAGTGTCTCAAAACATCACACCGGCATCAGGGGCCGTGGATCATATACTAAACACGTAGCCTATCAAAATGCATATAAAACAATAACAGCAGTTAATATATACAATCAAAAATGAACTGCTATCTAGGCTACTATTCTGTTGACGCAGGACCACTACTGCAGCACACACAGAAGTCAGAAACTAACATATACAAATGACTTCTGGACTTCAAAATTGGCCTCTAGCTAAGTCCACAAGCTAAGCACCTGAAAGACATCAAAGGTGAGGGATCAGTATTTGGGAAAATACTGAGTGAGTTGTCATTTACTAACAGTATTAATATAAAAACATAGCATCGCATCTCAAGAAAATATTAATATAAAACATATAAACATGTATTTGATCCGTACGAAACTAATATCCTAGCATGCGACATATCTCTCGAATAATCATATATCATTCAACCCAATCGTAAATATCAATTGCGAGTCCAACTCGCTGGTGGCCCAGCCACTAGATACGGGGACTTCCAGGCTACACCGTAGCCGAGTTCACTCTCGTATCGAAATCATAACCCAATCGTAAATTTCATATTCATCAACAGCTCCCAGCTGTGTCAAGTCATTTCTCAAATGCAAACATACTAGACTGACTCGATACTGGTGATCACACAGCCTATTGACACCCAATAGGTAGCTAGTTTCTTCGGATCGCATACTAGTTCTCGTATATAGAAATTAAATAAACATATACATCCAATCAATTGTATATAATGCGATGCATGAAAACAATATATATATATATATATATATATATATATTTTCATAAAATAATTTTAATATATATAATACATGAAAGTAAAAGTACAACTCACAGTGACCGCAATCCAAGAAATGATATGATCGATCTGATAGTATGCTCTAGCTAGTCCACCTCTACTGAGTCCACTACTCGCTGACACGTCTGATACATCGTTAATAGTTAGACGTGATTCTCGCATTCTTATACGTATAATACTTTTAAGTTTTATGATTTAGTTTCATTTTATACTTGTTTACGTATTCAATAACTTTAGTCTTATAAACAATTTAACGAATACTATTTCTCATAATTGAGAATTGCTTAACGTCCTTGACGTTTTCCATTATTATTATTCATTTAAAACATCGAGATAATCTCGAGATTAATGATTCTCAAAGTCCGAAACCCGTCCTTTAGAGTCAAATTACTCCAAACGTCGAATGCCTAAATCAATTTCGGTTTGCATACGCGTGGAGGCGAGTTGGGGTGCACGGGTGTGCGTTTTGGTGGTGCACGATCGTGCAACCAAGTACACGTTCGTGCACCTCAGGGGTACACGTTCGTGTACTTATTGTACACGTTCGTGTACCATGAGAAGTACACGTTCGTGTACTTCAGTACACGATCGTGTACCTTGCTAGGTGCACGTTCGTGTATATCAGTACACGTTCGTGCACCCGTGGTACACGGTCGTGTACCACGTGCACAGCCCCGGAAATCAGATTTTCCGGGGTTTCACCACAGTCCCGACGTGCTAAACATACCCACGCTCAATACCCATACCTCGGTTTCTTCAAAAACGCCATAATAAACCCAAAAACGTCAAATTCATGCTTAAATCATAATCTCACTAAAACAGCCAACAAAACTCGATTATTGCACCAATTTTCGAGATATTTACCTTGATTTGATTCCCAAGGATGATAGGGTTTTCAATTCTGAAGAAATCACCGCTTGAATCACGCGAATCGGACGTCGTACGGAAAAACGGCGGCGAAACGACGATATCGAATGAATGAAGCTTCTGTTTCCTCTCGATCCTTCTCTGATCTTCATTTCATATTTCCTTTCTTATATTGTTTGGCTAAAAACCCACTTTGATCCTTGTTCTTTTTGTTTCTTATCATTTATCCTTTAAACTTCTCTTTTATACGATTTAGTCCATAAATAAATCGTTAAATTCTTTTATTACGACTTATACGTATTATTTATATCCTATAAATAATACAAAGCCCGATATTAACACTTTCCCGTCAAAATCCAATATTTCTATTTTCGATACAAAGTGGCTAAATTACCACTTTGGTCCCTGCACTTTATTTTGGGCTTTTCTTGACATTCTTCTTTTCAATTCCAATTCTGTTTCTAGAATTGAAATATATTATTAAATTCTTCACATATAATTCTTTCCAAAACCGACCTACTAAAACTTATTTACTCAATCTTATAGAAATCTTTCCGATTTCGCCACCCCGGTGAATCTAAACTGGACACATGGTCCAATTAGATAATTAATTATTTTGGGGTATTACATTCTTCCCCCCTTATAAAAATTCGTCCTCGAATTTTCATAAAACTTGTTGGGACGTTACAATTATTCTTATACCTTCCTTGACATTCATTACTACGCGTCAGTCATGTCTTTTTCTTTTACTTAGCTCTTAGCTCTTCACGTATAGTTGTGATTTCGTACTTATTATTAATCGATTATCTATCTTGCTTATAGTAGTCCCTTGTCGTAGCATAGCTGAGAATCTTCTTACTGTTACCTTTGTTCTATTCATCATCTTTCTAAAATAGTGTGGCTCAAGGCGTATCACCGATATCGTAATCCTGACATCTTGTACAACTGGTTGTGATCTTTCTTCTGTCTAGCGTCGATTAATCCTCACTCGGTATTCTCCAAGTTTACTGTTTCATTCTCAGTCGTCCTCGGGTCGCTACTTGTCTCTCTTACACGTTAATAGTGACAACGTGCCGGCTATATCTTTAATGATGTATTTACCTCTTTCTACTAGTATCTGACACTTCGTTCTTTATCAATCAATCTTTTCTCAACTTATATCTTGTCTATCATATTTGTTATTTCTCAACGTAGTTGAGATTGATACTTCCTTTGCTTCTTTCAACTTTTCCTTGCTTTGTTTAAGCTATTGTGAACTTTATGTTATTCTATTGATCGTGATTCTTCGTACATTCCCCATTGCTATCCGTACTTTTCTTTGTGTTGACTTAAACTGTATAGCTTATACGATCGTCTTCGTTGACCGATACTATCTGTATTTTTATCTTCTTGACTTTTTCTAATTAGTCCTTAAAGATCCCCTCGAGTCATTAATTGACTTGTCAGTCAAGAATGTCTTTCTTTTACGTCATAATTCCTTATTTATAATAACTTCATAAGAATTTCATGTGTTTCTCTTAAGTCTAACTATTTCGAGAATCCTTCTCGCTAGCTAACCTTCATTTAACTTCTTTCTTATTCTATCTCTTGTCTTCTTTTGAAGGGTTTTCCGATTGTTTCTAATATTTATACTCCATTTACTTTACAATTTCTAAAGTCTAGGAATAATTTCAACTCACTGTCGTCCTATACGCTTTATGCTTCTTTAGTACTTATATCTTGACTCTAATTGTCTTTTAAATAACTTGTTTCCTCCGTACTAGTATCATCTCTTGTCCTTATGGCATCGTGACTTCTTAGTTGTAATTTGCTTCTTTCCGTTCAAAAGTAATAAAGTATCACTTTATTCTTTATTTACTGTATTCACTGTATCTTTCCTTTGTTTATACTAGCTTCACTATTGCTGTTCTATTCTGACAATCTTGCAACAGCTAAACATATGAGGTGGCACGCCGAGCACGAGATGGAGAATGGTGTGATGAATCATCCGTCTGACTCGCCAGCTTGGAAACACTTTTCAGAGTTACACCAAGATTTTGCAGCCGAAATTGGAAATATCAGACTGGGGTTGTGTACGGATGGGTTTCAACCATTTGGTGCATTTGGGCAACAATACTCGTCATGGCCGGTAATTCTGACTCCGTATAACTTGCCTCCTGGCATGGCCATGAAAGATGAGTTCATGTTTCTAACGGTTCTTGTTCCCGGACCCAATAGTCCAAAAGGCAGTTTGGATATTTTCCTGCAGCCGCTAATAGCAGAACTGAACCATTTGTGGGAATTTGGGACGCGGACATACAACATTCATAGGCGGCAAAATTTTCAATTGAAAGCCGCTCTTATGTGGACGATCAATGATTTTCCGGCTTATTCAATGCTGTCTGGATGGAGCACATCGGGTAAACGGGCATGTCCTCACTGTATGGAAGAAACTGATGCAATTACTCTTCCGAAGAGTGGTAAACAATCGTGGTTTGATTGGCACAGAAAGTTCTTACCACCTGAACATTCGTACCGTAATAACACTACGGATTTTAAAAAGGGTTACAAAGAAAGAAAATTATTCAGGGGATACAGAACTGGAGAGGAAATTGAACAAGAGATTGACAGCCTTGGTATTAAAAAGGCATACGAGGTTGGAGCTCAGAATACGAATGCTCAGAAATCAAAGAATCATGGGTGGCATAAGAAAAGCATATTTTGGGATTTGCCGTATTGGAAAACGAATATGATTCGTCATAATCTGGATGTCATGCATACTGAGAAAAATGTATTCGACAACATTTTCAATACAGTGCTTAATGTTCCCGGGAAGACCAAAGACCATGCTAAGTCCAGAGACGAGTTGAATGGTATTTGTAATCATCCGGACTTGGCATTTAATCCATCAACTGGGCAATATCCAAAGGCAATATATGCTTTAGATAGAAACGCAAAACAAGCTCTACTGGAATGGGTTAAAGAGTTGAAGTTCCCGGATGGGCATGTGTCGAACTTGGGTAGGTGTGTCGATTTGAAAAAGCTGAAAATGATCGGTATGAAAAGCCACGACTGTCATGTTTTCATGCAGCGTCTCTTGCCAATTTAAATGGCTTTTCGAGAATTTCTTCATCCGTCCGTGTGGGAACCTATTACGGAGTTGAGCATCTTCTTTAAAGACCTGACTTGCACAACGCTTAAAGAGGACGACCTAATTGAGATGGAGAAAGACATTGCGAAAATATTGTACAAGTTGGAACGTATATTTCCGCCCAGCTTTTTTGATTCAATGGAACATCTTCCTATACACCTACCCTACGAAGCAAAGCTGGCAGGCCCTGTGCAATATCGGTGGATGTATCCCTTTGAAAGGTTAAGTATTCTTTAATTTTAAAATTCATTGAAAACTATCAAAAAAATTTGTTAACACTGCAATAATTTTATTGCACAGATATCTGAGAAAATTGAAGCAGAAAGTGACCAACAAAGCTAAGGTGGAAGGTAGCATTGCCACCGGATATTTGTACGAAAAAATAGCCAAATTTGCATCATTTTACTTTAATGACGGTGATCCGACGCTGCCTGATCGGCTGCAAAGAAACGAGACACGTGATGATGTCGTGGATGATGATGTAGATCGGCTATCAATTTTCAAACCGAGTGGCCGACCTATAGGTGCTTCTAAAAAGCGAAGTTTGGAGGAGGACGAATACACCGCCGCCCATAGTTACATTCTCTTGAACTGTCCTGAAATCGAGCATTACAAGGAGTAAGTTGTACTCTACTTTTAAATTTATTTTTCAAATACATGACTTCACTGTAATAGCAAGTATTGGGTTCTTTTTAAAGTTTGTATGTTGACGAGTTGTACGAAATCATTCCCGGAATCACCCAAGTTCAAGTAGAAGTGAAGCTCGAGACTGAATTTGCCTCGTGGTTTGAATGATATGTAAGTATCCGAAATGATTTTTCAGATTATCTCGTACTTCTTATGTAAAAGGTCTGAAAATTATACATTTATATGGTACAAGCGCAAACTAACTATATAAGTAATCCGTATATTTCGAGTCTGGCTAAGGGACCGCTTAGGCAAGCGAAACATTTTCAAGGATATTTCGTAAACGGGTTTAAATTTTAAACTCAGGCTTATGGGGAGAATCAACTAACCATGAATAATGGAGTTTGCGTGAAAGGATCACTCTACGCTCTAACAGAAAGTGATTTTTACGGCATATTAACAGATGTTCTTGAGTTGGAGTACCCGGCTCTGCCAATTAAGAGGACTGTCTTGTTCAAGTGTAATTGGTTCGATCCGACTGATAGAGGTATGTCAGTGCATCCTCGATATAATATTGTGGACATCAATCATAAACGGAAGTACGGAAAATACGAACCATTTATTTTGGCCGGGCAGTCCGGTCAAGTACATTACTGCACATATCCAAGTAAAAAGAAAGATAAGGTCAACTGGTGGACAGTATGTAAGATGAGGGCCAGATAAGAGATAGACATGCCCGATTCCATTACTCCAGCGTTTCAAGAGGACATTATAGAACAACCTATAAACGTTATAATAGATGAGGGTGCAAGAATTTTGGTTGATTCGGTCGGGGAAGTTGAAACAGATGTGTTTTTTGCTCCTCCAGAGGTGGAGGACGAAGAAGTGCCGTCAATATCAGACGAAGAAGATATACTTGAAGACGATGACGATGACGATTAGTAGGTAAATTTTGTATTAGGTAGTTATATCTCAGATGTTTATTCAAAAAATTGAAATTGTTTTATGATTTATATCTATATGTATATCTGTTATGTGTTTAATATTAATTTATTTGCAGATATGCGAGGGAGGAGTGCTAGTGGGACAGGCCGGACTCGGCCACCCACACTAGCTGTTGTTGAGGAGGAGGACGACCTGGCAGCTCCTCTAGAGGTGGCTCAGGCTCAGGAGGGTGTAGAGCCAGCTCCAGCACCTCGTAGACCTCGAGCTCGGCGCCAGCCTGTTGAGGGGGAAGTCTTGGATGCCACTGGCAGAGTCCGAGTCATCCCCAACTCACAGAGGCAAATAAAAAAATTTGTATTTCTTAATAATAAATGTGTTATATATAATATTTTTCTAAGTCAGTGATTTTCGAGAAACAGGAACAGGTTGCTCGATACCAGCATGGTATCTAGAGAGTTGCGGGAAATCTTCCAGAGTCGGTGGTGGGCAGTAGGCACCGCTTGGAGATTTTTGCCTGAGGAAGCTGTTTCTTTTTACTTCGAGGAGTTTAAGGTAATTTAATAAAAAATTTATATTTTTTATCTATATTTATTAGTTTAATTAATTTGTTAAAATTAACACTTTTGCAGAAAAAATTCTTCTGGGAGGACGAATTCGAGGAACGAGTCATCCGAAGTACTTTCGAGAAGCATGCTGCGAACCGGTATTCTGACAGGCTGTCCACCTACAAGACTTCTCGTGAGAGAGACGTGTCTATTACCGACGACGTGTGGGAGGCCTGGGAGAGAGTTTGGGACTCTGATGAGGCGAAGAAGAAATCGGCCCAGGCACGGGCCAATCAGATGAGCGAGCCGGCCGGAGCTGGTACTGGACCGGTTCGACATACCGGAGGCTCGATGTCTGCTTTGAAGCATAAGGCTGTTTTGGTATATTTTATTTATTTTAATTAATATTGCATTTTGCGTTATATTTTTTGTTAATTGAACTTACAAATTACTAAATTTGCGTGGCAGGCTAAGGAGCTGGGGCGTGAGCCGACACATGCTGAGGTGCACAAGCGGATGCACACTCTGAAGGCTGACCCGACACGATTCGTGGACGAGCGCGCGAGGATTGCGGCTGTAAGTATTTCTTGAAACTTTATTGTTTGAAACTAGTATTTAAATAATTTGAGTTGCGAAATAGTTTGAATATAATAGGATAATTGTTTGAATCGCATAATCTATTTAGTTAGAATTAAGTAACTTTTTTGTTTTTTAGAATTTAGTGGTTTGGTTGTTGATATGTGATATGTTGTACAATTTTAAGTTTGCAGGATTTCCCTGAAAAATGGGTGATGTTCATTTTATAAACGAAATGCTGCCGGATTTTTTTAAAAAATAACGTGAAAGTTTTAGTTGTTCATTATATCAGAATTCATATTTAACTAATTGTTTTACGTTGTTTTTGTAGGAGCGGTTTGAGCAGGAGATGTTGGCTGCCACACAGACAGCCGAGGGGAGTACTGCATCTACCCCAGTGGACCCAGACCAGGTTTATCTCGCTGTTGAGGGGGTGAAGAAGCGGCGTGTATACGGATTAGGCTCAGTTGGTTCTGAGTTCGTCGCCTCTTAGCGGGGTACTTCTAGTAGACGACCCGGTAGCTCCTCTCAGACCGTATCGCCAGCCGCCGATGCGAGATTCCGTACAGATCTCATCGCTCAGTTCGCGGATACGATCCGTGATCAGGTCCAGATTGCGGTTGCAGCGGCGATGCAGCAGTTGCAGCAACGGGCCCAGGGAGATGTGCTACCCACTCCTCCACCACCGCCACCTCCACCTCCACCCGCTACTGATGACAGTGTCACAGATGACACCACAGACTTGTAGTACCGTAGTCTAGCGATGTTTTTGTATACAGTTCTGATGTATCGTACGCTATATATTTATATATATATATATATATATATATTATTTAGTATTTTCAGTGATTTTTAATCTTTTTTACAATTTGTGCGTTATTAAACATGGTTTATATTTAATTAAAAAGCCGGAAAACGGAAATATTCTGCCCAAATTATTTTTATTTGCCGACGGAATTTGTGGTTTAGCGACGGATTTATATCCGTCGCTAAAAGGAACCCGTTTTTGAAAAGGGCCGTTTGGCGATGGAAATATCCGTCGCCATCTATCCATCGCCATTTCGCGACGGATATATGGCGACGGGTATTTCCATCGCCAAACGGCGACGGCATTCTGGCGACGGATATGTCTGTCGCCATTTGGCGATGGGCATATTCGTCGCCAAAAGCGTCTCCTATCGTCGCCAACTGCGTCGCCCCGAGACGTGTTTGGCGACGGATAGTCTCCATTTGGCGACGGATTCGGTTTGGACGTCGCTAAACCGTTTAGCGACGCCACATTTGCCGACGGATAGGATCCGTCGGCAAATCCGTCGCTAAAATGCTGTATTTTAGTAGTGTTGGTTCCTCATTTTCAATTTCGTCAACAATTAGGAGCTTAAGTTCCATTTATAATTTAGTATCACTTTCAAACGATTTGATATCTCACTTTTAGTTATGCTAACGACTTGGTAACTCATTTTCAAATCGACCTCACATTTAATTCCGTTAACAATTTGGTACCTATATTTAACATAATATTGTAAATATTTGTAAAATTAAATTGAGATATCAAATCATTTGATTTTCAAATAACATGTATCAAACTATAAATTATGACATGCAAGGGAGTTTAAATAATGGGTTAATTACATATAAAATCACCACCTTCACACGAATTTTCAAAAATAACACAACCTTTAAAACGTATTAATTAAGGGCATCACCTTTCATTTCTTTTCAAAAACAACATGGGCACGTTTTAAGATAAAATTTTGCTGACTTGGACACGCAATGGGAGTGCCACGTGTCATGCCACGTCAGCAAAAACACCACTAAAATTGTGTCCATGTTGTTTCTGAAAAGAAATGAAAGGTGGTGCCCTGAATTGCCACGTTTTAAAGATCGTGTTATTTTTGTAATTTCGTGTAAAGATGGTAATTTTATATGTAATTAACCCTTAAATAATTTGCTCATAAAATTATGTCATTAAAAGAAGTGGTGGAGGGTATTAATAGTTGACATTAAAAATACAATATTTTATGTAAACATCAATTTGTCCTCATCTTTGCTTTTTAAATACTTAGAAATGGAGAAAACCCATTCATATGGGTGTAATTTTAGTTTTACTTTAAACTATTATTTTTTTGAGGAAAGACTTAGATATTATTTGACTAAGAATTTTTTTGAGAAATATTTGATTAAGAATTAGGAGGAAACAAAGTTGAATCTTTCTCTCTCAATCATAACGTGTGTGTGCTAATATTACTGAATTTTCGCAAATAAAGACATTATACAAAAAAAAAAAACTTTGCACTAAATACTGTTAGTGAATTTTTACGACATTAACCCTAAATACAAAAGGATAAGATTTCATTTTTTCCTCCCCAAAGAGGTCATCAAATGGAACAGATTACACTAGAAAATGTAACATCCTATCATTAACAAGACACAGCCAGTTATTCTTATCAATATTTCCAATTTTTCACTAGCTGCTATCTACACATGCTGGACAATAAAATAAGCAAAGAGGGCAAAATAGTTGGAAACTAGTCGGTGACTGGAGGTGGGAGGCGGAATGAGAGGATTAAAGGAAACTATATATCGAAAGGAGTAGGACACAACCGGTAACTGGCGGCCAGGACGCCGACTGCTCACCTTCTTCCTTTGGTTCCACCCCTGTGCATAACTAAATCAAGCTGCAGCGTATAGCTTCTGCGTGCTCGAACAGGTACACTTGGATTTGGTATCCGCAAGTGTCTGCAAATAAATTAAGTAGAATTAATTAAAAAAAAGATATTACATAGATGAAATCTGGAAAATCAAGTGGTATTAATTCAAGATATATTATTAGTATCATTTTATATTACCTTTACTTGTTTTTGTAAGTCTTTTATGTATCCAACTGCCAAATCTAACATATCTGCTGTGCTTGTTTGCTGTCAAAAAGAAACACATTGAATTTACTTAGTGCCTAATCACTATGTAGCACCGAAATAGAAATGTCGAAACAGAAAAACTGAAATAGGTAACGGGGAAACATTATTTTTTAAGCGAATAGATTAAACATATAGAGTTCCGAA
The DNA here is from genome assembly GCF_937616625.2 of Mercurialis annua. Classification (NCBI taxonomy): domain Eukaryota; kingdom Viridiplantae; phylum Streptophyta; class Magnoliopsida; order Malpighiales; family Euphorbiaceae; genus Mercurialis; species Mercurialis annua. Next base: position 12,156,955 of record NC_065577.1, on the reverse strand, counting down.
ATTTCAGAAGCATTTCTGAAAAAGAAAACGGAACGCCAAAACATAGGACTTGATAAAATTCCATGCAACTAACTACCATGAAGGGTGATCTACCTTGTCCATCTTTGGAAAAAGATCTTGTAGTTTCCGCATCCGATCACTAATTCGTGTTCTTCTAACCTGCCATGCACACCGAATTACCAGATCGGAATCAAATTGTTAGTTTATCGGATTTTTGTTAAAAACAAAATATTATAGTAGGATGAGTAAATCAAGTAACTGAGCATACCCTTTCTGCAATGCTTCGTGGGTGAGTAGCAAAGCCTCTTTTCGCTCGGATTTTGCAAGGAACAGAGCCTTGAAATTGTAGATACTTCTCTACAGTAGCCATTTCTCCTGCTGTCTTAGGCAAGCTCAAGTGGTGAGTCAAACTAGTCGTTCGGTTACCAGAATTTCCATTCTGTTAAAGAACATGACAATACTGTTAGCCTTTACGCATAAAATGAAAATATTAGAACTAGCAAAGTGCCACATAAGTTCTATGATTCAAATACCTGATTTTCAAATATGTTTGAACTAGAAAATGCATGTCCGTCATTATCTCTTAATCTTTTGAAGTCAACCGAGGAAGAATTGTCCCACAAGTCGTGTTCGAAGTTCATGTACTGTCTCTTGCCAAGGCTATTGCCTTGATCAGAACTACTTGAACCAGGAATTTCATCTCCAATTTCAGCAATCTGAGGCAGAAGTCGTTGCCCTGATGAGAAGTTCAAATTATGTCCTAACCTAGTAGAGGGTAGATTTGATTCTTCATTCATTCCATTCGAAACTCGAAATCCGCTGGCTTCTTTTGTTATAGTGAACCCTGCTAGACATCGGTAATCATTCATCAGCGAATAATTCTTCGAGAAATAAGCTAGACGGAACTAATTAGTTATACTTTAAGGTAATAAAACTCAATTTCCTTTAAAGACTAAACATTTCAGAAAACAGCATTGACTAAGGTTCAATAATTCTGAACTAGACTCCAATTTTTTTCGCTGACTATGCGATGAATACAATCAAGAAAGGAACAAAAAAGGGGGAAACTCCATAAGTCAACTTTCTTTGCATAAATGTAAAATACACTTTTGGAGATATTCCAAATTTTCAGGCTAAAATGGTCCAACAAAATATTTGGTGCTTCCATCAAATCTATGAACAAAAACTCAACAACGTGTTTGGCCGCATAGAAAGTAAAAAAATAATTATCCTTTATCCTCATTCTTAACTTGTTTTTAAACTTTTAATTTGCAACTTGAAATATCAAATGCCATGATACCAACTACTCAAAAATTCAAGGGAATCCTAAACAGAATATAAAAAAGCACAAGATTCCTCTTACATATTCTCTATCTATTGCCAATTTTCTTGGAAAACAAACATGCCAGAATGAAAAACAAAAAGATCACACTAATTTAAATTATATGTAACATAAATTGAAACAAAAACAGAAGCAAATAAAAAATTACCATTGTCAACGCCCAGATTGGAGAAAAATCCAGCTGGAGAGCTGTGTTGCTTAACAAGATTGGATCCATTCACCTTTCTTGATTGCAAAGAATTCTCCATAGCCATAGAGTTCATAACACTAAAATTACAATCCATAGAATTGTTATTAACATTCACCGAATTTCCATTACCACCCGATTCATTCACTGCGAAACTCCGATAAAGCGCTTCCGAATCCGCCATTTCTTGCTTCATTGCAGGCTTCTCTCCATAATTCTCCATATTTTGAGAATTTGAATCACCAGAACCATTACATGCTGATATAAATCTGGACAAGATGGTATCCATTTCAGGGCTCGAAGGTCGAAAATTTCTAAAATCCCCACACTCATTGCCATTGCTAGTAGTACTGCTATTAACAAGACTATCAAGAACTGAGCTTGGCGCGGATCGGTAACGCATTAGGCCTGAATTATGCTGGTTTTCTTCTTGATTGTAATGATGGTGATTCGAATCTGTGAATTCTTGATTCTTTCTAACTAACCCTTCTTCTTGGTACTTAAAACTTGAGCTATATAACAGACTCATTTCTTCTTATGATCACAATTCCTGAAAACCACCAATAAATTTTTTGTATACATCATTTAATCTTTGTTTTGTCTAATTTTATTGCAAACTATAGCTTAAATTTGTTTTCTTGTGAAAACTATAGCTTAAATTGTGATTTTTTTTTTTAATATAATCTAATAGGAGAGCGCTTATGGAAGGAACAGAACCCACAAACTTCGCAGAATGCTGCTCAGAGCTTATACCATTTAAGCTATAACTCGCTAGTTGGTTATAGCTTAAATTGTTAAATTACTAATTTAATGAGAAGAACCATACCTTATATAATCTTCAAACTGCTTCAAAGTTGCTTGCTTGTTCTTCAATTATATAAAATTATCACCAAAGAAATAAACTTTTCTTTAAAAAAGCAAATCTAACCCACAAAAAATCTGCAAAAAAATATCAAAAAACAAAGATTTTAATGAGAACCCAAATAAAGAAAAAGCATGCATTTAAAGTACAGCCATTGAGATATCAAATTAGCAACAAAAAAATGAAAATAAGTTGGTTTTAATGGACAAGAAAAGTACCTTAGATTTCTTGGTTTCAGCTTTTATAAATTTCTGTGAAACACTAAACTCAAGAGGAAAATTGAACACAGAGATGAAGAGGGAAAGAGAGTAATATAATCTTGTTAGAAATGTGAACATTTATGTACAGCTATTATTACAGAATAGGACTCAAGGTTTGACAAAATTACATGAAATGCCATTTATGATGTAATATGGTTTATTATAATGTACGTAAGCAAGAACTAGGTTTACTATACTAACCTTGAAGATGGCTATGGGATTAAATAGGATTTTTGTTTTAATTTTAATTGTACGTTTCATTATCAATCATATTATGTCTTACACTAATAATGCACAGGTGAATTGATAAGATGTTTTTCTGATTTAAGTAAGATCGCGGGTTCAAACTGTACTTATGTATGCAGCTGTTTAAAATTTGAGGTCAGAATTTGTCTTTCATATAGGATCTACACTACTCGAGTGAGAATTAGTCAGAATGTGAAAGAATTAAAGGTGTCGTTTTATAGTAAAAATCCGCTCAAAAAACCTCATAACATATAAAAAAAATTATGTTTTACATTTATAATTCAAATCTTAATTTTTTTTATTGTTTAATTCAGTGATTACAAAATCAGAGAGGCTTTTTAGTTCAATCGCAAATCGGCCAGATGTCTGGCTGATTTACTTAAAGAAATTGGAAATACAGTTGAACCGATTGATTGGACCGAACCACTAATTGAACTGGAACTTTGCCCGATTATAACCGCTGATTCAACCGATTAATCATTAACCCGTAATTTAATATTATCTTTAAGTGTAGTTTTTTTATAATAGCGATCAAACCAGTTGAATCGGAAACCGGTAATTTCAGTATCGATTCAACTATCAATTCGGCTTTTAAAACATCAATTTGAATCACTAATTAAAAAATTTAATATGAAAATTTTCAAAAAAATAATCATTATGAACTATCATAATTTCAATATAACAGGCATAGTAAGATAAGTTCTATTTTCCAAATCCTCAATCAATTGCATTTTTTTAATTGATGTGATTGGAATTATAAAAAGAGGAGGAAAAAACTATATTTTTCAAAATAAAAACAAAAAACTGTATGGAAATTTTGAAACACATTATATTTCATAATTTTGTATCTTTAATTCTTTAATTTATGAGGATAGTTTTATGTTTATTGTATTGAAGGTACGTAAATGAGCCTCAAACTATAGATTATAATTTTATTTTTCCCGTATGAGAAAGAATATTATTTTAAACAATAGAAAATGTGGTGGAATCAGAACTTTAGAATCCATCATATGATAATAATGATATTGGAAAATTCATATATATTCGGAGTATACTAAATAAATTATATGGTTAAACTTATAAGGATGATAATAAATATTTGTTGCTATTTGTTTTTAGTTTATAGTTTATAGTTTAAATATTTCAAAATATGGGTGGGGTGTATGGGATTTGAAGTAACTTCCATACATGATACATATAAGAATGTGATGCTTTGCTTATGGGTCAAGCGACTCTCGAGTTTGATATAGAGATGGTCTATGTTTTATGCAAGATAACACACAAAACGTGGCGTATCAAATGGTGATGTTGCTCTTTTGGATAAGACCAAGAGTGGATTTTTTAGTTTAATCGAGTCTTTTATTAAAAAAAACATTATGATTGTTTTGTTTAGTTATTTATATATTAAATCTTAAATTCTTATGTTTGTAATGATTTGAACAAATTATTTAAAATTTTGTATATTACACATCGTATTCCTTTCGAAGTTGATATTTTACATATTTTTTTGTTTTTTCTGCGTCGTTTTATATATAAAATAATATTTTTTTATGAAGAAATCCAGTTCAACTTCCGTATGACTTTTATTTTGCTTTGTTATTTTAGTGCATATTTCATAACTTTATATTTCGTGAAAATGTGAAAGCGTAATAAAATGTTAAATTTCATAAAAATGAAATGTGTGATGCTCATTTTAGATAATGTGTTTAAATCACTATAGAAAAGGAATTTAACATACAAGTAACTCTTATTTCTATGGTTTTTTTAATTATATAGTTTATTTATGTGAATGTAAACTTATAATATATTCAATTTAAATAAATATTGTCTATTAAATAAATTCAACTCAACTTTAAAAAATGTGTAATTTTCTAATTAATTTTAAAATTTAAAATTTAATTTAAAGTTGAAAAGGGTGAAACTTTTAAAGGCTTAATTGCTCCAAAAATCACAAACTTTCGCGTTTTTTTGGTATTTGACACGAATTTTTAATTTTGGAATATAAATACACGAACTATTAATTTTTTGCATATATAACACGAGCACTGTTTTTGACATAAAACGGCACCGTTTTTGACCTAAAACGGCAATGTTTTATACCTAAAACGACACTGTTTTTCACCTAAAATGGAAACTTGGTCATATATGCAAAAGATTGATAGTTCGTGTATTTATATGCCAAAATTAAAAATTCATGTCAAATATCAAAAACACGCGAAAATTTATAATTTTTTTGTGTATTTAAGCCATTTTTAAATTATGTTTACATGGAAAAGATCGATTTGTGTTCAAAATAATGAGCACGAGGAAGGAATTGATGATTGAAAAGTTGAAATTGTATATAAGTACAATCTTGAATGTTTCTATTCGCTAATGATGTTCTCTTTTCATAAACATGTTCTCCTCTTTTGGCATCTATTCTTTGATTTGTATTACAAGAGAAATTAATTAGTGAAATTGCCAGGTAGCCACAACACATAGTTGCTTAAGCAAAATCTTAAACAATTATGTTTCTGCTGCTCCATTAACAACCGAGCTTAACCAATCAATACTATATATAAAAACACAGATAGATAGGATAGAGAGAAGGATAGACACATTTATAAAAATATTTTTTTATTTTATAAAATATAATTATTAGTTAAAAAATTATTAAAATAAAAATACTAACTAAAATAAACTATTTATAATTTCATATTAAAATAACTGTCTAAAATACTAATTAAAATAAGCTATTATTTTAAATATTTAATTATTAAATTAATTATTATTTAATCATTTAAAATTATAAATAAGATAAGCTACTTCAAATAAACTACTATTTTAATTATTATTTGATATTAATATTATTTTTTTATAAATAAAGCAAATTATTCTTAATTAACTATTATTCTTAATAATAATTTATTTTTTTATACTTAAATACAAGTATAATTATATAAATAACAATTTAATCAAACATAATTATAAATACACTAACTCATAATAAATATAATTATCATTATTTGACGAGTCATACTACGAGCCACGTGCGAGACACGTAAAACAACATTAGTAACTAAAAATGCCAAATTTTCAATTTTTAATAAATAATCCAAAATTTTAAAAGTTTATAAATCTATTTTAATTTTATAATTTGATCGTAATTTCATTTAATTAATTTAGTTATTTAAATTTTCAATAATGTTTTATTAGTTAGAAAAATCAACCTTTCAAAATTATAAATTAAAGTCCAAATACAAAAAAATTTAAAAACAATAATGAAACTAAATTTTAAATTATCTATCTTTTAATGGTTAAAGCAAAAAATAAATATAAAAAACAAAATTAATATTATTCAAAGTTAAAAAATTGACACAATTAATGACATATAAAAATATTTCGTCTTATATTCAAGTTTATGTACTGAATAATCAAGCGACTTTTAAATAATATGTCTCATTTTACTACTCTGAAAAACAATTGACAACAAATTAATAAAAAATTAGATAAATTTAATAAAATTATTAAATTAGAAGTATTAACAAACTCTGAAAGTTTTTTTAAATGGATTTATGAAAATTTAGAACCTTTAACATTTTAGATGACTTAAAAATAAGTAAAAAGAAATTGGAAGATGTGTAAAAACTGAATCAGCTCTAATAATTTAATTAAATAAAGAATTTTTTAATTTGACACAATAAATTATTATATTATTTTATTTAACTCGAGTTTATATATTTTTTAATATCAATCAAATTTAATTATAATTAATTTAAATAGTAGATATGACTCGATCCAATTAGAAAGAAAATCGATATAAATTCTATTTAGACAATAATCTATACTATATATAAAAGCACGGAGGGGGGGGGGAAACAGACAAATTTACTAAATAATCCTTTCCAGTTTACTACTAAATAAAGGTATTATAGTCATTAACTATTTATTTATTTAATTAATCACTATTGTAATTAAAATCCTAATTAGAATAGGTAGCTAAATTATCTCCAATTTAGTTTTTAGTATGTAAAAAATAACTAAATTGTCTCCAAATTAGTAGGAATACATATTTTTTAGTTTGATTGAACTACAAAATTAAAATACTGTATTTGGTCAATATATTATATTTAAATTTCTATCTTATTATTTTTAAAAATATTATTAATAAAATTAAGTTAATTATTTAAATATGATTATTATACAACCAAAATAAGAATAAATTCAGCATGAAAAAAAATTAATAACCGAATATATTATATTTATTTTTACAAAAAATTTTAACTAATTTATTATTAATTATAAATAAAAAATTGATATAATTATAATAAATTTACTAATATATTCATTGACGAGTTACGTTACGAGCCACGTGTATAGCACGTAATGCGAAACTAGTAACTCAAATAGAGGATCAATTCCTCCCCCCGTTTGCATAAAGTGTAAAAAAACATGTTTTTAGCAAAATGGGTCAAAAATAAAAAAGAAATTGTGAAATGGTGTCAATTTCACCCATCTTCATAAAAAAGAGTGGGACGCTAAATTGGTCTTAAATCTAACAGTCGTCATCCATCCGTTGAATACATTCGTTTGTCTTCATCCATTTTTAAATCTATACAGTCGTTTCCTCCTTCTTCATTGAAACTGTATTGCAGGAGAAGAAATAACAGCAATAATAGGGAGGGATATTAGGGGTAAGCATTACTATAATCGAATCAAACCATCTCTATAAAATTTAAAATCAAGATTCACTAGTCTGGTTTATGGTTTTTTCAATTCGGTATATTAAAAATTCGATTCGCTTTAGCCTAGTCGGTTTATCTTTTATAAAAAAAAATAAAAAGTAAAATATGAAAGAAAAACAAAATACAAATTTTCAACATACAGACATTAAAATTATGCCTATAATTAATATTTTTACTAAATATAATAACTATTAATAATGGTCAACTTTAATTTTTAATGGAAATGCTAATGAATTATAATTTAGTATTTTAATATATATATATATATATATATATATATATATATATATATATATATATATATATATATATATATAATGGAAGTTCAATTTTTTTGTTCGGTTTGGTGCACCGAGCCCTAAACTCAAACTGAAATCAAAAACCGCAATTTCCATAAATTATAAATTGAAGCAAACCAAACCATATTAACCATTTAATTTTCATTTTTATTTCGGTTCTATTTAATTTTTCAGTTCGATTCGGTTTTTTTCCTCACTTTTTTTTCCGATAATTTTCACTTTTTTATTGAAAAACAAGATTAAAGTACAATAATGAAACTCATATAACAATGAGAAAATATATGGTCTTTCAAATATCCTAATCTAAAAAATTATGAAACAAATAAAATACAAGCAAATGATAATTATCGAAAAAGAAAAATTACGCCAAAATCCCGCTACTTTTTCCATTTTGGCATCCAACATGAAACTAAGTTCCGGTGCGAGTGTCTTAACTTGAAACTTGATCGATTATGCCGAGAAACCGCTTGAACTTTTAAGGTTTCAACCTTTACAATCATGTTCTTTAAGAATATCTAAAAGATAGAGGTTGCCAACATAAAACGAAATATTAAAATAAACAACAAAAACAATAAATAATATAATTTTGAAAGTGTTTTATTATTTTTGCCCGCACGGGTTTGGTCTAATGGTCTAAGTCTCAGCCATCTGGGCGCCAAAGGTCGCGGGTTCGAACCCCGGCTATGCCCTTTCTTAATATGGAGTGGTTGAGGTTGGATTGCTGGCCATTATAGTCCGGAATTACTAGGTATGTGGGCTTGCGGGCGGTCCACATTCCGAGATTTGCAAATGATATTGAATTTCGGATCAGTAGAGTGAGTCATCGTCACCAAAAAAAAATATAATATTGAAAAAAAACTCCAATATTTAAAGGTTCATGGATTTTAAAAAAAATAAGAAATTTTTGACATGTAAGCCAAAAATGCTTCAAAAATTTATGTATGGACCATAGATCCTTAACATGCAACTCAAAAAAATCAAAATCAAAATCAAACATGATTTTTTAAGTGCTTTCGAAATTGAACCTATAAAAGAACATAACTCACTCCAACCATGGAGTAATTATTAAAGCAAATTAAAAAAAGATGTGGTGGAGGAGGTGGTTTTCCGGCCAAAATGATCGAAAAACTACCTCCTCAAACTAAAAAAGTTGAGAAGTGTTTAGAAAAGAAGGAGAGTTTTTTTAGAGAGTTTCTCCTCATCTTTTGTTCATAATAATTTAATTCCGTTAAATTCAAATTTAGGGTAGACTCAGTCTATCACGTCATCCGTGGACTAAGACTACATATAATGACACGTCATTAAAATGATGGCAATTTTGTAAATTCGTTTATTACTTATTTACACTTTTAAATAGTAATATTACAAGATTGTCATCATTTTAATGACGTGTCATTATGTGATAAATTATTTTACGGATGACGTGGTAAACTGAGTCTATTTAAGAATTTTTCTCAAATCTAATGCACACACACCCCAACTATTAAAAGTTTTAATTTTTTTAATGAAAGTTTTAAATAGTTATATTAGTTTCCTTTTTTCTTCCTTCGTGAGTACCCATGTACATTTATTTTCAATGTCGGCTCTCTCTTTGATTGAAACGACACGCTAAATTTTATTTCAAGGCTTTTATATCTAAAATGTCAAATTTGACCCTCAATTTTATTTTATTTGATCCTAACCATCTTTTGGGGACTATATTAAGCAACATCTAATGTAAAAATGAGATAAAGACAAAGAAGAAAGGTTTCTAGTCAAGAAACCACTATTTGTTTTATTCACCCAAAAATTTCTGACTCACTAAACTAATTTATAATTGAGTCCCATTCCAGGAAAGTACATTTTATTAATAAATAATTTATATATTAAATCTGAATAAAAATATTAACAGTTAAATTATTTTTTCCGCCCTAATAAAATTGTCCACTTTTCATCCCAAAATTCTTTTTTATTATTTGTAATAATAAATTTTTAAATTAATATTTTATATTAATATTATTGAAAATCTATTGGTAAATTAGTATTTATTATAATATATTGAAATATAAAAAAAATGAGAATTAGTGACTTTTAAATACGAATATGGTAAAGATTATATTTTTTAAACTATACAATAATATAAAAATTGGCAACTATATTGAAACAGAATAGTATATAGTAAGAGGAATATTCTTTTTAAATAGACAATATTATTTTTTTGTGTAATTATATCTTGTGAAGTTGATATGTTCTTAGATGGATGAATGAAAAACTGGACTACAAAGGTTGAACAATTTAATCTGCTAGTTTCAATTCACCACATGGTTATTAAAAAAATTAAAATATTAGGACAGTTATATTTTTAATATATGGCGAATTAATAAAACGCTCTTTTAATTTAAGTAAGATTATATATCCATATCGTATTTATTTATACAATCGTTTTAAATTCGAGATTGAAGATTTATCTCCCGTAATAGACGTATCTGATTCAAATAAAGATTGATCTAACCGTAAAAAAATACTATAAAATATTATTGAATAATTGGGTTTTTCAAGGACCTTTCATATACTAATATCAAAAAGACTATGCTATAATGCTATTGCATGTTACAATTTCATATTGTCTAATTTTCTAATTATGGTAACTGTTTATTAGTTGACTTTTCTTTTGTAGAGTAATATTAGTTGACTTGATGAAATGTCAACTATCCAATTCAGAACAAAACAAAAAAACAAGTTATCACTTTTTTGAAAAATGGTTGTAAGACTTTACGATGGAATTTCAAACATATTAATTGGCTTGTCTAATGACTAATTACAGATAAGATTGCCATTTAGCATAGAAGGTGATTGTCCTGTTACAAGAATAAACCGATTTTAGATTTCAAATCTAAAACTCAAAAGTATAAATCAACCATTAAATATATATGAAAAACCACCTCACATATAAACGACTAATGTTATAAATTTAAAAATTTATTAAAAATAAAGCAAAAATAAACTATATTAATAAACTCAACATTTAAATTTCGAATTATTTTGGCTACAAACTGATTACTAGATTTTCAGACAGGATTCATAACCTCTTAAAGAGATGAGGTTGAACCCCAAGACGTAGATGAGTTGGTAAGGCGCTCTTCTAGTTTAAGTGAGGTCGCGGGTTCGAACCGTACTCATGTATGCAGCCGTTTAAAACTTGGGGGCAGAGCTTTGCCTCCCGCAAGGGACCTACCCGGCTCGAGTGGGGATTAGTCTGAATGTGGAAGGTTTAAAGGTGTCGTTTCATAGTTGGAACCCGTTCAGGACACCTCATGATCAGATCAAAAAAAAGAGATGAGGTTGGATTTCTGAATAACCTATCAACATTTTGTCATTTCATAGATAGCAATTCTAAATATTTTGTGATAATGGCTGATTAAAGAATAATTAAAAGTGACACGGTGATTGAGTCATGTCCTCTGCCATACATAACTACTCTTAAATGGAAACCTAGCAGGACAAGGATGTCTTAACTCGAATGTTCATTAAGAATACCACGCTCATAATGGCAACTCTATTTTGGATCACAATATGAGGAACAATGATTCTCAGAAAGACGAGCCTACATGCTTGCAGGCCGACAAATATCAAAAGATTTATTTGTTGAGCTGCATTGCATATTTTATTCTCCCTCTAAGCCTCGTAACCCTGATTATGGCCGCTCTGCATCACATTTGATCATGGTGGCACCACTCTGATGACCTACAACCACGACATAAATTTAAAATCACATGGAAACATGTCTTCCGCCATGTTAGAAATTGTTCTTGTCGCGGTATCATTCACAAACTATATCAAGTGATTGAGACCTAACCACATGTACCGACTTGTCATGAAAATACAAGTTAAATTACTAAAACTATATGATTAATGAATGTTGGAAACCTTTACTTACCCTAAAATATAAATTCTCGCCGAGCATGAAATATTCAAAATCCTCGCGAATTATGCGGTTTCTGTGAGTTTTAAACGTTATATTTATTTTATTAGGTAAAAGTAATTTGATACACGCAAAGTTTATTTATGTTTTCAAAACATCTTTTCGAACTATCGTATGGAAAACATGGAACATGCTTCCTATTGGGCGGCAATAGGACTTTCTGCACCGGTGAAGATTTTGCGATAATGGATAGGATGATAGATTACACGTGTATTGAGGATTTAGTTAGGTAGATTAGATTCTCGGGCCTTGCATTTAGTGATAATACTCGGTTGATTAAATTCTCGGGCTATGCGCTAGTGATGTACTCGACAATTAATTTCTCGGGTTTCACAACTTGTGGATTAAGTGAAGTCGGTGATGTACTCGGTGATTAATTTCTCAGGCTTCGCAATTCCTTGGATCAGATTGAAGAATAAGTGTTTTATCGGCGAGACGTCTTTGTGGATTAAGTTATCGGGAACTGCGATCACTTGAATTTTCAATGGTGTTATTGGATCACAAAATTGAGGTTTAGGGTTCCATTGATTTTCATATCGATTTATATATGTATTATTATTTTGGTTTTCGAACTTAGTAATTAAATATAACTTATAGAATTCACTAATTTTCAATTGACCCCCCGTTGTTATTCTCATTTTTAGGTTTTATCGAGTAGAGCTCGTGGACTTCCATTTTTTTAGAGGTTCGTTTTTCAAGAAAAGGAGTCGAGTTGTTTGCACTCTTTGTCCACAGTTAGTCATTAGAGTTTGAGTCCGTAGAGTTTGTTGTAGTTTACTTTATTTATGTTTTTAACTCTGATGTTGGATGGTTAGACGTGAGGCGTTTTGCCGCGTCTTTATTAATATATTTATGAAGTTTTCTTTTATCTCGCACTTTATTTTATTTATGTTATGGTAAGATGAGAGTTGGAATCTCGGTTTTCCCCCAAACATTATTTGTTAGGTATTCTTCTTGTTTGTTTAGTTGTTTTCTAGGCTGACTACGAGTTCCAGAGCAACCACTCCCGTTCTCTAGCGCCGGTCGCGATGCCGTGAAATTGTGTCGTGACAAATTTGGTATCAGAGCAATGGTTCAGTAGATATGAATATTGTGTACTAATTGGTTTGTTGTTGTGTTTAAGTGAGTTGTCAATTGTCTTGTCTTAGGGACTCCTCTAAAATTAGGACTCAAAATATTGTCTTTTCAAGTAATTGTATTTTCAGATTTGTTGTTAAATGCATGTTTTCTACACTTGTTATGACGATAAGTGGTATGAATGAATGTATGAGGTGTTTGCCATGTTTGTAGTAACATGATGTATGAGTGGGCGCTGTGCATGCTTGTTCCTTTAATGAGACTTATTTTCCTATCATGAATGTTGTTGATGTTGAGTTCTCGGTTGGTTATATGAGCCTCTTTGCCATGTCGTTTGTTGATATGAATCATGGTTAGGATGAAATGTTGCATACTTGCTTTGTTGGTCAAGGTGGCATGATAACATGTTAAGTTGTATCCTTACATGTTAGTTTACATGGATTGTAACATGTTGGTAAGTTGGAGGTGCATCGATAACATGATAGTTTGGGTTAATATGCGGGTTAAGGCAATGCTTAAGTGGTTCAGGGTTATATGTGAGGCATAACCTGTTTATATTTGTTCAGTGTTATATGCCTCGCATGTTTGGTTGAGATGTGCCATGCTAGTTGTTCGATCTTTGTGGTTGTATTGTGTGAGTAGCATGCGAGATCGTTTAGCATGATTTGTGTTGGCTTGGTCTCGTTTGTTGCACTGTGTTTTGTTACGAGTCAAACCGTAGTGTTGACCCTCGATTTGGTTTTTAGGATGTCGAGATTGGTAGTGTTGGGATTGGTGCATCCATTTACGAGGATTAGGATTATTTGAGGAATGATGTAGTGGAGATTGAGAGTGCCCCGTCAGAACAGTTGACTGGTTCTGGGAGAGAGTTTAATGGTAGTCAGTGGGGAAGGTACACTAGTATAGATTTTGCTATACATCGAAAAAATATTTCGGCGAGTAAGGATACGTTCTATGAGTTGAGGTTTCAACGTAGGATACTTGAGGATCAAGTTACCAGGGTTAGACAGTTGGAGGGTCAGGATGATCACCGAGAAATATTTATAATCTCTGATTAGGGGTGATCGCACGGTGGCAGAATATACCGACAATTTCATAAGGTTGAACGGTGCCATACCCGAGCTGATGGCGAATTTTTTGGAGGTAAATGTTCGATATATTTTTGGTCTTGGATCAAAGTATTTCCAATCTGATGGATTTGGTCAACTCGCTTATCACGATTGTGATTTGTGCAGCAAAGGAGAAAGAGAAAGATCTGTTGTCCTCGAATACAGCTCAGCGGGAAAGAGAAAATAGGAGGAATGGTAATGAGGTTGGTGCGGAGGCACCAATGGCTGATGAAGAATTAAGCGGTCGTTGATCACGTGATAAGGGAAAGTCGCTAGCTGGATCGTCCCGTCTCCCGTCGGCAAGAAAGACAACACGATGAGGTATTATTTATGTTTAAGAATTAATTACATTTTTTATTTGAGGCTTGTTTTGTTATTTAATTATTCGATTGCATTGTTTGAAGTTTTATCATAATATCAGGATCCAAATCCACGAGTCAAGCCGGCGCTAGGGAATGGGAATGGTAGCTCCGACCCGTAGCAAGCCTAAAACCATTTTAAACTTTTTGCTTTATAACTCATATAAACATATGAAATATGTTTTCAAAAAATTCTTTATCATATACATTGAAAACATATTTGAAAACCCTTACTGTAAACATGGAAACCAAGGTCTTTTCAAATGTCTCATGTGACATACAATGTCATGTTCCAAAATACATCTCATATTAAAAATACCAGTCTAACATGTTATGACTGGTAAACGTTCAAACAGTTATCAGAAATATAGTCTATCCTATTTAGACATGAACATCATACCAGAGTTAAACACGAATATAAAACTGTTTGATACCAATTGGGCCTACCGATAATGACTACTATAGCTCTAGGCAGGAACAAAAGCTTTCCATAATTACTCAAACTAAGACTTGCAGAACGAAAGATGGAAGCTCGACCACTTCATAACATTATGAACCTGAAAGATGGGAAACATTTGGGGGGAGGGAGGGGGGGTCAGTCAACACTGGGTGAGTTTACAAGTTACTAATGGTATTATTTAAAATAAGATCGCATATTTACAAAACAATTATAAACATAATCCAAGTATTAGATCTGATCAAAACCTTAATCTCAAACTCATATCCCGGACTATTCGTATTATACCCATGTTCAGGCATGTCAAACAACTTAGTCCTTGTGGTATGGTCCCGATTATATTCAATCGAGTTACTGATACCATGTGCTACAGTCCCGAGAAATTCCACTGAGTTACTGATACCACTACTTAATCCAAATTGTGATTTCCGAGAAGATCCACCGAGTTACTCAGTAGATACAGGTCCCGAGAGCTTCTCACCGAGTTACCTTGTATCTAACATATATTATTAGTCAAGACAGACACTTATGACTTACCCCGAGACCGGTGATCACACAGTCTCATATACATTGGTTTTCATACTAATAAGAAAACTATGATATATTAAACATAGTAATAAAATTATACTTTCAAACAAAGTATAATATAGAAAACATTTAAACGATATCAAATAATATGCCATGCATTTCTTATAATAATAATAATAAAGAGCTTTTAATAATAATACATAAAAGTAATTGTAAACTCACAATGACCGCTAATTTTCCAAAATAAACTCATATTTGTCAACCCTGTCAAGCTCCTTTGTTTTCCAAATCCGTAGCTTGATAATCCGTCGAATCTAATATATGATTCTATAGTTAAAAATATAACATAAAAAATCCTATTCTAGAGGTAATTCTAGACACTAAACATAAATGTTTAATATATAAACGTAGCTTGTTGTACTCCTATCATATTATTTTTGATATAATTATAATACGTCCTTTTTGTTATTCTTGGTATTAATCAAAACCTCACTTGATTAACTTAGAAACAACCATCTTTATAAATTAGTTTAATTCCTTTATAAACTTTTATCTCTTTTTCATCCTTTAAATCAAGCCGGTTATAATAGCTTAAATCTTGATTAAACTTTCATAATCCAATCTTTATAACTCTGTCATGTTCTGTTGTTTAAACCCGGGTAAAAATCATTGCGCATTAGGTTCGATTTAGGCCCGGAAAACAGCCCCTTGGGCTGGCTTGGGGACTGCCCGTGTTGTCCCCCTTACTGAAAACCAGCTCTGCTCGTCGAGAAGACCTCAGGTCTGATCTACGAAAAGATTGATATGCTCTACGAGCATATTGACCTATATTCTCAGCATTAGACTCTATGGAGATAAACCTAAGAGAATGATTGGTTTCTTCTAAAGTCTCTACTTAGAACGATACTGAAGTAGTTCAACATGAAAATAATAAGAGAGGATTGATACTAGTTAGGCATGAAATTCTTCTTTCAGATGGAATGTCTTCAAGAACTTATAAAAGAAAGAAAGAATCTGACAAAAATACCATATGCTTGAGTAATCGGTAGTTTGATGTATGGGTTCTTGTTTACAAGGACGAAAATTATCTATGATGTTAGTGGGAATAATCGGTTTCAATCCAATCCAGGATTGGAACACTGGATGGTTGTTAAGGATATTTATAAGTACTTGTGAAGAACTAAAGTTATGGTCTTAACTTATGGATAACGAGATCTTTAAGTAGACAGTTTTATTGATTCTGAATTTCAATTAAGTATGGACGATATAGGGTCTATCTCCGAATTCATATTTATCTATAATGGAAGAGTAGTGAGAAGAAGTGCTATAAGCAAAAGTCAACTCCAAATTTCATTATAGAAGCCGAGTATATTGCATGCATTAGATGTTGCAATAGAAGTTTTTTGGATAATTAATTTGTAACCAAACTTAGTATGGTTTCCTTCCATTGAGTCGACATTTCTTCTAATCTACGACCTCAATGGAGCTATTTCCTTAGGAAAAGGAACCATGTCTCACAACGCATAGAAAGACATTATTATATCATCTAAAAAATTATTGAAAAGAGAGAAGAGTCTCTCTAAGAGATAGCATCAGCCAAATACATGGATGACCCAATAACATAGCCCACAACTTAGAGTCATCAAGATTCACATCTCGTGAAGATAGGGCTTAGTTATAGTTGCCAATGTCATTAGTCCTAGTGGGAGATTGTTAGTAGTATGTCTCATTTGAAGTAAGTGTTTCATCAATTAATTGTTCATTTAGACATATTTTTTTTACCACGTTGTGAACGAAGCTATTCTTAAGGCTACTAAGAATATGAGTAACAGATTCTTTTATATAAGTGATCTAAATAACCATTCGCCATCATATCGGGTCCTTCAAATAAGGGCATTACATTTTCCTAGATTGCCACCTCTATTTATTCTCATGATTAGTAAAAAGATACTAAGGAGTGAAGGTAGTGAGTCTCATGCTACTCGAAAGGTTGATCGAGATAAACACGTGGACATTCAATGGTTGAGTCGATCGAACAATGACGCTAGATGACTTATACATGGTATTTCATATAAGTCAATATAATGTCATCTAGTTCATTATTGTGCATATGTTCTTAGACTAGCGGTGGCAATATATTGTATGTAAGTGATTAGAGTTTGATACTTCTTATCCCTAGATCTTTCATAAGTTAAGGTTGAGGGATGTGTTGGCTCTAGTTAGTTGTATATGGAGATTGGTGTTCAACAAGAGAGGATTTATTACTCCGGATGAACGGGGATAAGATTCTATGCAATCTCAAACTTTTCTTGATGAATGAATTCTTGGCCTGGATAATATGACTTGATTAGAAAGAGTTCTAATACGAGAAAGTCATTTCTAGTAAAACCCATATTTATAAAGAATTAAAATTGAGAGATGAGGTTATATAAATCGAAACATTTAATGTTTAACTACCCGTGACACTAGTCGAGGTCATAATTTTAAATGGAAGAAATTTGAGTGTATGCTAATCATGAAAATTGGTTCATTAGAATGCATCAAAATATTCATTTTTATTTGGAGTCGCGATATTGTTGTTAGCCGTCGCTCACGATTTACAAGAGTTAATAATTAAATGAAATTTTAATTATCAAGGATAAGAAAGGCGATTCTTATGTCTCTCGTTGCCATCTAGATGTGAACCTAATTGGTCTCACACAATAGGGTATGCAACCGATTATTTTACAAGAGATTTAATTTCAAATAGATACTGGCATATCTCAATATTAAATTTAAGTTAAAAAATGAAGTTCAATTTAAGGACTAATTTGTAATTTATGCAAATTAAAGGAACTTAATTGTATTTTATCCAGTTTTAGTCGTTAATGGCCTGAAAGTGATTAATTAGTATAATTAATCATACTTAAACACTAATTCAAGTCAGCGTAATTACCCATGTAGGATATCCACTAAATATATGAGAATTATTAACTTAAACTAAGTGTTAGTCTAAATTCACAAGTTCTTCTTTGAGTGACACAAAAGCTCGTTATGTGTCATAAGGCATGAAAATGTGTTGACACTTAACCATGAGGTGGCAATGCTTAAACTTAATGTGCGACACTTAGCTAAGAATGTGTCATTAGGCATGATCTTTGTTGGCACTTAACCATGAGATTGCATTGCTGAAATTTAATGTATGACACTTGTATAAGCATGTGTCTTATGGATAAGATAATACTCTTGGCTATAAAGGAGATAAAATATTGATGTGCAAACTAGAACAACATAATATATTTTCAACATGGACTTATCCTTAAAAGAAGTTAAGTGTAGAACTATAGCTAAATGCAAGAGTTGTTATGGAAGTTGCTAGTTTTTGACAGTATACACTTGAAGGAATTAAAGTGGTGGCTTTGGAAAAGCTACCGTTACTTGAAGGAAATTCAAGTACAAAGTTCCACATGTTCATAAATAAAAAAAGGCAATAAAACTTGGAGAAGTTTTCAAGCATCCGAGCAAGAAAGTGATTTTAGCGAGAGTTGAGCCTTGCATGTCTCGACAACAGGAACTCGAACGGGTCAGTTCGGGCAATAATCAGAAGCATACTTATGTGGAAGAGATTGGGTTTGCCATACTTTTGGAACTACAAGAATTTTCGGCGAATTGATAGAGGTATTCTTCTTTGATTTCTAGATGCTTGTTTTAAAACTAGTTGATATGTTGATCCTACTTGATCATGTTGATATGAACAAAACCCGAATTAGGTATTTTGATTTTGAAGTGAAATATATTTCCTGACCCTCGCACCCCGCTGTGCGCTTTTAGCTCAATACAATATAATGTACGGATAATGCTAAATCAAAAGGAAACAACCATGTCGTATGTAATGCCAATAAAAGGTTTTTACCCCACCGAGTAGCATATGAAACGTTAATAGAAGACATAAATATAGTTCTAACGGAAGAAAACCTCTACATACTAAACAACCATAAATGATAAAAATAAGGTATTGAGGTGAGGGCGGGACTAATGATATGTATGAAAAAGGCATGACAAAACGAGAAATCAGAACCAGTCTAGAAAGGATAAAGATGGTTAACTAAACCAGTCTAACTAAAGATCTGATTTAATCACAATAAATTAGGGATATGATATGGTTACAATTTTACTTCCCTATGAGTCTGAGTACAACATTAAAACTACACGCTCAAGTCCAAGTTAAACACTAAAATGTGAAACCTATATATAGATGTCCTAACCATGTATAAACCCTAATTCATTTCCTTTTACCTATCAAATTATCTTAATTGATCAATTATTAACTTAAACATCAGAGTGTAGTCGAACTCAACTAGTCTAGGTCATTCTGACAATACTTGTGATTTCAGGTTCAAACAAGAGATCTAATTTAGCCACAACAAAACCATCATTTAATTACATTATTTGGTTTGATTTTCGGCTAAACTCATTCTAAAGCCCTTGTACTATTATTTTTTATTTCACTTAGTCCTTAAAAAATATTTTGCAATTAAATAATCTCTTAATTATTTATTTTGTACTCTCATAGTCCTTATAAGGATAAAATTTGGACCGTGTGACCAAATGCGAGTGACAACGTTAAATATTTAAGGCTAAACTCGTTTTTAAGTAGTCGTGCTATTAGCTTTTTTAGAATAGTGAGTAGATTAAGAAGCATCAAAGCTAAGAGCATTCCATATGAGATAAGGAGGGGATAATTCCCACCTACAAGAATCAGAAAAAGAATTTGATACCCTGGCTAGACTATGAGAAAATAAATTCGTTGCTCGAAAAATAAAGAAAAATAAAACAGTCACTAACTCTTCTAACATAGTTTTAATATCAAGAATAATCAAGCCAAAGTATGAATCTTCAAGATTTTTATTTCTAACAGCGTTGATACCTTCCAACGCATCAGTCTTAACCTGCACATTTACTATCGCCATCTTCTTTATCCAGCTTAAGGTTTCCTTGATTCGATAGCTTCAACAAAGTGAGCATATGTAAACCCAAAAACCCTGCTCACTCCACACTACGGAAATCCACCTTCACTGTCTCTCAAAATCCAGCCATAACCACCACTATTAATCTCAACAAAGACTACACCATCTATATTCATCTTTAAAAACTCAACTTTTGGCTTTTACCAAACCGCACTTTCATCATACTTAGTGAGCATAGACTGTTTAGAAATATTGTTTTTAGAGCTTAACCATTGAGCCAACAACATGGAAGCTTCATTAACAATATTAGGAATAGACTCGTGCTTCCCACTCTAAACTATTCCGTCCTTATCTCTCCAAAGACTCCAAATAACCATACAGGTCTGATTAAACACTTCTGTTGAAACAAATCTGATTCTTCCTCCAACCAGTAAGAAAGAGAACTAGAGGATTGCCTTGCTAAACCAGCATTGGATGCTAACAGACTTCTCTGAGCAATAACGTAGTTAACTAAGATATGAAAAGTAGTTTCATTTCCATCACCACAAACTGGAAAAACCATATCCAACTCAATCTACCTATTCTTAAGCTGAACTTTAGCAGGAATAACATCACGATAAGCACGCCACATAACATCCTTCACCTTTGGGGTAATATTGCATCTCCAGATTTTCCTCCAAAACTTACTATCTCTACCACGAAACTAATTTTCAAGGGAAGTAGATAGCGTCCTTGACTTAACAGAATAACAACCTGATTTTGCTAAGTTCCAACTCCAAACATCAAAAGATTGATTAGGGGTAAGATAAGATTTGTTAATTAGTTCAATATATCTAGCCTGAAACAGGCCCTGAAGAATGTCAGTGTCCCATTGTTTAGACGTAATCTTAAATAGAGAAGAAACTTTAACTTTAAGCAGCCCAACACCCACTGGAAAACTGATAAATGGATAGTCATTACTTGGCATCCACAGAACCCCCAAATATAAACATCACTAGCTCCTATCTGAACCCGAATATTATCTCTAATAAGATTTTAACTTGATAATATGCTCGTCTAAATAAAACTCGGATTACCAGCCAAAGGAGCATCTAGAAAATAAGAATTCTTAAAATGCTTGGCTTTATAAACTTTGGTCATAAGAGAGTCACGCCTCGTGATAATTCTCCAAGCACTCTTACTAAGAATGTCCTTGTTAAACTCATGGAGTTCACGAAAGCTGAAACCCCCATTCGATTTATGAACACGCAATTTATCCTAAGCAAGCCAATTAATACTTGTTCCTTTATCTCTGTCTCTATTCCCCCCAGAAAGAGTTCAACATTCTTTCCAACTCCCCACATAAGTCTAAAGGGAGAAGAAACACACATAGCATATACCGAAAATGCTTGAGCCACACTCTTAAGCAGAATGTCCTTACCGGCTTTTGACAGAAAAGGTTTTTTAGCCATTAAGACGAGCCCTAAACTTATTTTTAAGGAACTAAAAGATTTCAATATTCCTTCTCCCAACCACCAACGGCTGACCTAAGCAATGCCCATGGTTATTAGCTCATTGAACACATAAAATGGAGCTAATAATATCTGTTGAACTCTCCTCCACATCGCGATTGAACAAGATGGATGATTTTGACGCTTTCTCATAAATCTGAATAAACTCCTTGATAGCATTACATTCACTAACTGTAGCTTTAAAAAATAGAAAGCTTTCCTCAACAAAAAATAGATGTGAAACAGAAGGAGCGGAACGCGCAATTTTACAACCATGAATTCTTCCTTGCCCTTCAAAACTACGCAATAAGAGAGAGAACCTCTCTGTGCCTAGGCTAAAAAGGTAGGGGGAAAGCGGGTCACCTTGTCTAATTCCCCGTTGAGGAACAATCGGGACGTACTCTTTTCCTTAATGCAAAATATTATATCTGATTGAAGTGATACACATCAGCATCAACTGAATCCATACGTATATGAAAGCCCCAAAAAAGACATTAACAACTTAAGATAATTTCACTCTACTCTATCATATGCTTTGCTCATTTCTATCTTAAGCAAAGCGAACCTGACTTTTCCTTTTCTTTTACAATTTAAAAAGTGGCCTACTTCTTAAGCAATCATAATATTATCAGTAATAAGTCTGGCAGGAATAAAAGCTCTTTGATTCTCAAAAATTAAATTAGAAAAAATCTATTTCAATCTATTTGCTAGCATTGTAGCAATAATCTTATACACCACATTGAAAAGAGCTATAGGCCTAAAGTGTGTAATTAATTTTGGATTGCGCTTTTTAAGAATTAATACAATAAATGTATCATTCAATCCAAGGGGAAGAGAATCAAATCTGATACACCGTAAACAGGTTGCCAAGACATCAGGGCCAACTATGCTCTAGAACTTCTGATAGAAGGAAGGATTCATTCTGTCCTCTGGATATTTATCTGGCTTCATCGAGAAAACAACCTTATTTACATCTTCTTGGATAAAGAAATGATTAAATTCAAAAGAAAAATTATGAAAATCCTTAGTTAGATTATGACTCCACCCCAACAAAAAAGACCCACAAATAGATATTTTCTTTTTAATATGCCCAGGTCTACCCAAATTTCAAGCTAACTCCCCTTCTTATTTAACATCGGCTTCTCTAAGACAAGAATTCTCAAATCTAAATTTCTTAACCAATACTTGCCGAGTAGAGTCCAAGAATTTCAAAAAAAAAATGACCGTGATCCGAACATTTCGAGACCATATTATGAACAGCTGCACTTGGGAAGATGTCTCTCCAGCTTTGAGAAGTTAAAACTCGATCAAGTCTCTCCTCAACCCAATCATTTGAGCCTCTATGTCTTCCCCACATGAACTAATAGCCAATCATACTAATATCAATCAATCCACAAAATGAGATTGTTTCCTTGAACACATTAATAAGCCAATCGGGACGAGGATGCACTCCTCTTTTCTCAGAGCAATTAAGGATATAATTAAAATTATCAATACAACACCAAAGCAAATCAGAGAGATTAGCCAAAATACGTAAAACCTGCCACGAATCTCTATGCTGACTTCAGCTAGGGAAGCCGTAAAAACCAGTAAGCCTCCAGTCTCCCTTCTACTATCACTAACAGTAACATCAATGTGATTATTCGACCAACTTTTAAGCTTGATCGAATTTTTATCTTCCCAAGAAATATCCAGACCACCATCATTACCAGCACTATCTACGGCAAAAACACCATCAAAACCGATCTTCCCCTTTACTTCTAACACCTTGTCTCTACTAACCATAGTTTCCATTTATAAAAAACAGCTTGGCTTATGCACCTGAATTAAATCCTTCAAATTACAAAGTTTTTGAGGATTGCCCAATCCATGACAGTTTCAGCTAATGGTATTAATTTCTTAGGGCAGGTTTGAGATCTAGAACCTGCTAGAAAAGAATTTTTGGAGTCAATAACCATCACATTGTTATGAAAATTAACCTCGTCAGAACTACCCACTTCCATTCCCTCCTTTGCTACTCTCTTCCTCTTAGGATCCATAATTAATTCTCCATCCTCTTCAATCAAACTTTTATCAATAACCAAATTCCTCTCAATCTATTGTTTAGTTCTTCGTCACTCTCGTCCTCTTCCTTATCAAACATGTTGTCTTGTGCCTCTATGAGCCATTCATCTCCTTGACTTGGAGAAATCCTCTTCATGCTCACCCTCATTTTTGCGACATAGGGTAATAACTCTTTAGGAATAGAAATATCAAAAACCTTCGCCAAAAATTTCTCTAAGTGGACTAAGACTCCACAATAGAAGCAAAACATAAGGAGCCTTTCACATTGGAGGTTATCCCAACTCTATGCTCCACCTCCTCTCCTGAACTTCATACGTCTCTTCAATGTCATGAAAACATCTATCTTGACCCTGGTAAGTAAATAATTAATCCACGACCCATGAAAAATTTTCGGATACAATTCAATAAACTACCCAATAAAATTGTCAATATCTTCCCAATCTTCTTTGTTGAGAATCCTTAGGGGATATTTGGAGCATGAACCCATAAGTAAGTATTCATCAAAACACCCTATCAAGGGCCTCTCCTATCTGAAGTTGTTTAACCAACAACAAATTTTGCTCAAAGGTCCACATGCAATCATTGAGGACTCGCCGCATATCTAGCTCGTGAAAAAACTGGAATAAAAAGATATTAGTGTTTCTCTCTTTTCTGCAAACTCCTCGCACCAATTAATTTCCAAAAGGAGGCTAGAACATGTTTCTTAGCTAGAAAATTCAAAGCTTTGTTGTTCATGAAACGACCCACGAGGCTCTACTTGTACTCCCTTTCTGCCACCTCCTCATTATCAGCAGCTGTATCAATTCCACTCTCTTCTTCCTCCGCCAAGCTAAGATCAGAATACAAATCATTCCCGAGAGATCCAATCTCCTTAAAATTCTCCATACTGATCAACAACAAGAGAAATGAACACAAAAATTAGAGAAAATAGAGAAAAGAAAGCAGAAGAGAAGAAATTTAGAATTATTGGAATAAACCCTAAAAGCGAGAAGAGAATCTGTGAAAGACGTAAAGGAAGTAAACTTCCTATAATAGAAAATCATACGGCGCCAACACAGGAACAGATTTGAGGGTTGGGCCCTACCTGAATCCCTTAAAAAAATTATTAACACTTAACTGATAACCCATCTCGCATATTGCCAATGTGGGCCTAGCCTGAATGGTTAAGGCGTCTCTAAGTGCATCGAGAGGTTGTGGGTTCGAACCACGCCTCGGTAACTAACAACTAACATGAGACTCTAAAGAGTCGATTTCCACCTTTGATAAAAAAAAAAAAAAAATCTCGCATATTAAATTTTTTGAGAATAAATTATCATCCCTAACTCAATCCTTTTTTGATTCACATATACAGTGCACAAGCCTTATAAATTTTCAGCAACTTAATTTTTTATGTAATGATATTTTTGAAATTTATTTTTTTCATGCGTTAGACGGTCTATGGATAGTTGTGTCCATTTGATAGATGAGAAACTTATTAATTCATTCGATTTCAGTATTAGAGGTCAAGTTTGTGTGGAGTATTTATTAATCCAAAAGACATGATTTTTTAACAGACAATTTGAAAAAAAAAAAATTAAGAAGTACTAGTTCAATGAGTTTAATTAGCAATATATCAAAAAATATCGACTAGTGTTACTTTTTTAAACAAGTTTAATTTTTCAGAACAATTTTATCTTTTGATTTTGTAATGTGTTTTTTTATTTTCAGTTGTATTTTATATGAAAAAAATTATACTTTTTGATGTATATTTTTGATGGTATGATGTCTTAATTTTCAATAATTAAATTGTGTCCTACCTTAATTTTAAGGCTGGCTTCGTCAATGTTTACACATGTAGTCGTTATTAGTCGTTTCGAGTGACTTTTATTAACTTTTTGACACCTCTGGTCTAACGTACTTTAACATGTTAATCGTGTCATATTGTGTTATGCATTGTAAATTTGTCTCGTGTTGGAGTTGAAATTTCTGATACGATTAGTTAAATGGATCGTGTTCATATTAACCCTATCTGTATAACCACTTTAGATCAATACGAGTTACCAACCCATTTTGACACTCCCAGCTTTAACCTAATATACAAATCCATTTTCATTAAACAAAACGATATCAAAAAAAAAAAAAAATCAAACCCGCTTAAGTTAAATTCCACATGTCCATTAATGTCATATGTACTGATGAAATATTAAATGCTTAATAGTGTTATAAGCGTTTGGTTATACACTTGAAATTCTGTTTACAAAAATACCACTAATATACCAAATAAATTATTAAGCGACTTATTTAAATGCAAAATATTTATTGAAGACTAAGTTAAATAAAAATTAATAGTTCAATAATTTTTTTGTGAGTTTGATTTTAAAATATTTGACATTGTTAATCGTGTTTGGTTGCACTCTCTAAATTTTGTCCACATAGGGACAACAAGTGTAAAAAAAAAGTAGTTACGAGATTATAGAAATACAACTTATTTATTAATAATCAAGTAAAATAAAAATTAACTATAAAAGAATTTTAAAATGTGTTTTACTTTGATTTTTTTTCATTTTAAGTCGGTTAATCTAATTATAATTATTCGATTCATTGAACGAGGGTGGAAATTGCAGTTATGTTTCTAAGCAGAATTAATTTGACTTTGACTAGACTATTAGTCACGTGTGTTAATTCAACTATTCTTAGTCAAATATTTTTTGAAGTCCTCTATGAAGTCTCCATCCTTTCCCACTTGACCTTCTCTGAATTAATCTCAATTTAAAGCATTTTCCCAATCCATAAAATTTCACAAGGCAATTTAAGTATCACATAACTTGATCTCTTTAGGCGTAAATACACCAAAAATGTTTTCACTTTTACATATTTAGTATATGAATTTTTAATCTTTTGACAATTAAGACCATAGTTGTATTTTTTAAAAAAAATAGTATCGTTTTACACCCAAACGGTGTTATTTTACATTTAAAACGGTATCGTTTTATATCTAAAACGGTCTTATGTTCTTAATTCCAAAAACATTAAAAATTTATGTTAAATATGCCAAAATTAAAAGATTATATTAAATACTAAGACCATGCGAAATCTGGTAATTTTTGATACATTTAAGCCATCTTTTTATATAGTAGCATAAAAAAATCAAACATTTTTTATTTTCTATTTTTTAAAAATTTATGTAAAAAATTATAAATTCATTTCAATTTAACCAATTTATTATAAATCTATCTAATTGTGTTTACATAACGTATATCAAATTGACATAAAATGTCAAATTATAAATTATTTGAACCGCGCGGTGACATCTCAACCGTTAATTCTTTTTCTTCCATTATATTAAAAATTGTACATTAATTGTCACGTAAGCACAATTAAATTAACTTTAAAAAAATAAATAGATTTTTAGCGAATTTATCAAAATGAAATAGATTTTTAGCGAATTTATCAAAATGAAATAGATTTTTAGCGAATCTATCAAAATGAAATAGATTTACGATTTTTAATAAATTTTAATAGATTTCTGAAACATGTATATAACTTTTTAATACCATTAGACATAATTGTTTTTACATTCATCCAGATTTTTTAAAAAAGTATTGTGTACACTATTATAATTGGTAGATAAATTTATGTTATTCAATCCTATAATAATAATAATAATAATAATAATAATAATAATAATAATAATAATAATAATAAACTAACTTGAAAACTAATAGGGTGAAAAATATTTCACCGTACCTCTATATTGATCCTCTCATATTTACATCTAATAGAAAAAGTGTAAATCATGTCAAAGTTTTTTTTTTTTTTTTTGAGAAAAATGTCAATTATTTAAATTCTCACTAAGATGCATGGATTTTAATGACATTATGTTTTAGCATTTTCAGTATAAAGAGAGCCTTTTAATTTATTTAGGGAAAAGGGTCATTTATGCCCTTAAGGTTTGCCTCCAGGATCAAGCCAACCCTCAACGTCCGAAAAGGTTCAAATATGCCCCCAACGTCTTAAAAATGAACAATCAGGCCCTTCAATTTTGACAATCAGACCCCCAACGTTTCATTTATAAGTCAAATTGAGGGCCTGGTTGTTCACTTTTTAAGACGTTGGGGGCATATGTGAACCTTTCGAAACGTTGAGGGTTTACTTGATCCTTAAGGCAAACGTTAAGGGTATAAATGACCCTTTTCCCATTTATTTATTTTTGGAAGATTCATTTATGCCTTCAAGATTTGACTCCAGGATTAAATAAATTCTTGATGTTTGGAAAGATTTAAATATATTGTCAACGTTTGAAAAGGTACAAATAATGCCCTCAACGTTCGTGAAGGTTCAAATATGCCCTTAACGTTTTGAAAAATGAACAACCAGACTTCCCAATTTTGACAATCAGGCCCCAAACATTTTAGTTATAAGTCAAAATAGGGATCTGATTGTCCACTTTTTAAGATGTTAGGGGCATATTTAATACTTTCCATACGTTGAGGGCTTGTTTGATCCTGATATCAAACTTTAAGGGTATAAATGATCTTTTTCCCTAATATAATTAATTATTTATTACTAGATGAGATGTTGGGGTGTATTTTCTAATCTTTATATACCAATATTTCACTTAAAAATAATATTCTTTCAATTTCATTTTGTTTGTCACAATTTAATTTTTACACATATTAAATATACATTAAACGCCAAATGACGAAAAAAGGCCGAACTTTAATGAAAATTTCACAAAAAGTTCAAACCTTTCAATTTTATTTAATTTGTCCCACAACACATGATTTAGTTTCAATTATGTCCTAATACACAATTATTTATGTGGCGCCACACAAGCGAAATTACATAGATGGACATTATAAAAACGAAATCATGCGTTTCAGGACAATTTGGATAAAATTGAAAGATCTGAATTTTTATGAAACTTTTATAAAAAAAATTGGCCTATATTAAATGTGATAGAATAATTTTTTATACCCCTTTTTTTATTTTGAAAATATAATCTAGTCAAACATACCATACTTTCTATTATGTCAAGTAAAAAAATAGTCTTAATAAAGCTTTTCCTCTAAACAACCTCTCACTTTTATCTCCAATTCATTTGCACCATCACCTTGCAAAATCTCAAATGTTGCCCAAATTTCCACCTTTCGTTTTTCAATTGCACTTTCAAAATATTAAATTTACCTTTTTTACTAGAAAAAGTTTAAATAAATACTTTGTATTTCAACAAATATTCTAAATAGTATCCAATGTTAAAATGTAAACAAAAAAACCATCTTCTCTAAAATTTCAAAAGTTAAATTTGTTTACATTAAATATAAATCAATTAAAAATATTATTATCTAATTACTCAAGCAAAAACTGCCACCCACTTTTTCCGGTCACCGCCACCAATCCATCGCCAAAAAATAATTCGTACAAAAATTAAATAAATATTTAAAATAATTTTTTGCATATTAAATAATTGAATATTTATTTTTCAAAAAACAATACTTTTAAAAAACAATAACCAGAGTCTTCTCCGACGGATAGTTAAAAAAATAAAAAAAATATTTATTTAATTATTTAAGATGTAAAAAAAATTGTTTTGAAAATTTATTTAATTTTTGGACGGATTATTTTCCGATGATGGATGGGCATCGGTAGCCGGAAAAAGGTGGCGGCGGTGGGTGGCGGTTTTCGGTTGTGTAGTTTGATTATAAATTTATTAATTTTTAAAATATTTTTTAGGAAAGATGGTTAAATTATTGAAATTTTAACATTGAGAACTATTTAGAACATGCGTTAAAATATAAAATATTGATTTGAACTTTTTTTCATGTGAAAAGAGGTCAATTTAATATTTCGAGGGTGAGCTCCCTTCCCTGCACGGCTGGAAATTCAGGATATTTTCGGCATCCAGGTGGTTGAGTACTTCAAAAAGTATCTCGGGATGCCTACAATGGTCGGTCGCTCTAAGAAACCAATTTTTGCCTTCCTCCGAGATAGGTTACATAAGAGAGTTTTGGGTTGGAAAGAAAAATTCTTGTCTTGTACATGCAGAGAAGTTATAATCAAATCTATAGCGCAGTCCATTCCAACGTATATAAGTAGTTGTTTTGCTCTGCCGATCTCATTTTGCTCTGATATGCAGAGGATTATAGCGAAAACTTGGTGGAATAGTTCGAATGATAAGAATAAAATCATATAGGTTAATTGGAGCTCAATCTGCAAATCAAAAAAAAGAAGGTGGTCTTGGTTTCTGAAACCCGAGAGCCTTTAACCAAGCAATGCTAGCCAAACAAGCTTGGCGGTTGATTCAGAATCCGAGCTCTTTATGTGCTAAGGTGTTTCGGGCTAAATATCACCCTAACTTTGAGTTTAGGAAGCTAACTTTGAAATGAGGGTCAAGTTTCGTGTGGCAAAGCTTTATGGAGAGAAAGAAAATTATTGATTTTGGGTTGGCGTGGAGAATTGGTAATTGGCTGTCTGTGGATGCGAAGAATGATCATTGGATCAATTCGGCTAATCTTATGAAGCCTTCGGGTTTGCCGAATATCCCAAATGGTTGCACTGTTAGTTTTTTCATTGATCAACAGAACAAGAGTTGGGACCGTGATAAACTGGTGCAAGCCTTCTCCCCTCATAAAGTTGAAAGCATATTAAAAATCCCTATAAGCCTCAGATTGCGTCCTGACAGATTATTCTAGTCTCTGAGCAAAAATGATATGTTTTCCATCAAAACAGGTTATTATCAGGCCTGTAAATTGGCGAACATGAACACGGCTAGTTCATCGGGTGTTGGGGATAGTAACAGGTTATGGAAGAAGATATGGAAATGTCCAGTTCCGCCAAAAGTTAGGCACTTCCTGTGGCGCATCTATCATCAAACGTTGCCTTGCAATGCTAATATGGTTAAGAAGATGATTCGTGTCTCTAGTAACTGTACGAGATGTGGTACTCGAAAGGAAACCGCTATCCATGCGTTAAAGCAATGTGAGGAAGTTGGAGGCTTGTGGTTGTTATCCCCTCTATGTCTGAGAGCTGATAATTTACACTGTTTCGCTAATTAAGTGCAGTCTTCAATTAATCTTCGATAAAACTTCATCTATCACCCGCAAACTCACATCATCCAATTAGACATATCATCATGTTATTTGTACAAAACATAAGTAACTAATATTAAACTTTATCAACACCAATAATATACATAAAATAATATATTAAATAAATGCATTTTGATCTAGTAAAAAAAATATTATACAACCTGAAAGTAGATAGAAAATAAATTTTAGAAATGAACCAACACCAAAACTGAAGTTTGTTGATTTTTTTGATGACAGATTAGATGGTGTGGAATATATTTTATTTTATTGGATATTTAAAATTATTTAAAAGTCCACGTCAGCTAACTCTAACTGTGTTAATCAAAAAAATTGGACAAAATAAGTTCACTGTTTTCCAAATCAAAATCATAAGGTTTGTTGAGGAAAATTGAAGTTCAAGTACGGCCAAAACGTCCGAAAGCCAGAAACCATGGATGATTTCAAGCCTAGAATTTTGAATTCTATTGGTCTCAAATTTTAGTTAGTCTATACATAAAATTATAATAATGTTAATTAGTCTGTTAAATCTGTATGTGGCTGTCGATCTTTGGCAAATAAATTGCGACTTAAATCTTCTTTTTCTTTTTCTCTTTCAAATTGAAAACTCTAACCGTCAAGAGTTTTCATTTTGTTTTTCGCTTCGGCTGTCGTCTATAGTTTATTTTTTCTGTTGACGATAGTCATTTCTTTTTTATTACTTTAAAATAAAGTAAATAACCGACGCATTTTCATCTTTTTTGTTTTTGTTGGTAAATCTATCGACGAGACGCATCAATTTCAATATATGTACAAATTAGATTAAAACCTTTTAAGGATGACGACAAAATTATTTATAGGCTATATTAGTTTTTCTTTTTGATATTTTTGTTACGATGATCGTCTTTCTTTACAAAAGTTTGTTGTTATTTTTTCTGTTAAATGTTTGATTGTTCTTTTATGGAGGGTTGGTGAGTTTTTTGTTAGACAGAGAAATATTTAATTTTAGGCTTAATGTCTTAAAAAACCCTGACCTTTCATTCCCTTTTCAATCCTACCCTGACATTGCAAATCTGTCAGTTTTACCTATTTTGCATTTTTTCATTTCAATTGTACCCTAAAATATAAAATTGATTTTTTTTTACTTGGAAAAAAATTCTCTAAATTAACCCTTTTTGCATTAGATTAACTTTTAATATTAAATTGATCATTTTTATAAAAAAAATATTGAACTTTTGTCAAATAAATAAAGGTCAATTTTATATTTCAGGGCACAACTGAAATGAAGAATGGGATAAAATTGACAATTTTTCAACGTCAGGGTAAGATTGAAAAGGGGATCAAAGGTCGAGATTTTTTAAGGCATTAAGCCTTAATTTTATTGTGATAGAACAGTTATATAATTTTTATTTTTATTTTATAAAGCTATCTGCAAACAAAATTTTGCATCTTATTCCATGTCAAACGGTTATATCCTTTCTAAATTTTTACACTTGTAACTGTTTGATATTATTGAAAAATCATTTGCTAAGTAATTAAACCAATTTTGCTTTTTTAGAATTTTCTACCATATACCAATGCCAGTTACATGCCTTCTTAAGAGAATCAACAGTATCAGACATTAGAAATGCACCAACTACAAATTCAGTAGACAAAAAATAATTAGGGTTTATTATTTTCTTTAAGTAAAACGGTAGTGCTTCTATGATCCATATTTCTGTTTTTGACAAGGTTAGGATATTATATTAAAATAATCATCAAAGTAGATTGTAAATCAACTGTAACAAAATATCGAAAAGGAAACAAAAAAAAAACAGAACATGAATCAAAATAAAACAAGAAAATAAAGTCCAATGAAATTTAAAAAGTGCAGTATCCATTAGAATTCAAGTGTTGAAAGTTCCTAAACGTCATTTATCTCTCTTTAAAAATTAGGAAATCAATATTTTTCTCATAAGATATTAAACCCTTTCAAGGTATATTTTAATTATTGAATACCTAAATATCGTAAGATAACGACTTTTTAAAATGTTGAAGAAAAACAATAATTTTAACCTAATCTTAAGGGTTATAGCAAGTAACTCCTGAATATAAACTATATAGCCTACATAAATCTACAATATATTAGTTTGCATGCTTTGATCAAAAAATTCTTCCTTGTGGAGGAATTATCAAACCAACCATAACCCCTAAAATTCCGATGACTAAATCGTGAGTAAATAAAACTCGCATAGGGTCATTTAGAAGACACCATCCTTGGCAGTTGGCATAGTACTAAGCAAACTGAATTGAGAAAAAACAGAAACAAATAAAAAATATGTATTTGAATAACAAGTTCACGAGTAGCATTCTCTAAGCAATTTCATTCTGTCGGGCAATACAATTTTTTATATTTCTTCTGCAGAATAATAAGCAGTTCAAACACAATTCATTTTCTGAAAACAGGTCTTGGTAAACATATAAGCTTCCATAAAAGTACCTCAGTAGTATGCTTTTCGGGGATTGTTCTGTTTAAAAAAAACCACAAAATATTTTATAAACTTTGCCATAACACACGGAAAAAGAGCAATACCACAAGAAAAAATCAACAATAAATTACGGAAGAAGTATTGATGTAATACCAGAGGATTCGGTCTGTAACGATAACCAAGCATCATTCGCTTCTTATACTGCTCATATATATCATCTTCGGCAGTCACCTCCCCAGGTTGTTGAGCTCCTACTCCTAAATTGTTCGTCTTTACACTGCCAGCTTTAATGGGATCTGCAATACCACTTTTTGAGCTCCCCAGACCCTCACCTGAAAGCCACAAACCGTCATTAACACAAACATCTTATTACTCACATGCGAACAGAAGAAATAGCACTTTGAAATCAATTTATACAAAGCGATAAGTCCAAGCACATCAGAGAAGCATGTAGTTTTTAGAACCATTTTTTGCTGCCTATTTGCGAAATACAAAATTCATATTCCAGCCAAACAAATTGGTCCCCATATTCAGACCGCAGTTATACACATTGGTAAAGCATCTTTTATATAAGATGCTGGAGTGTATTCAAGAGCATGCATGTAGGAATGGTACATGCACATTATTATTTATCTAGTCAAAAGAGCAGAGTTAGAATGCAATTATAATATGTCCTATAAATTTGTTTTGACTGGGTATATGAACTATATTTCACTTCTTTATCATGTCTAATAATTACTCTCCTCTATCTGATTCACACAATACAAAGTCGAGCAATCCAGAACAAAAAAACAGTACAAATCTCAGTCTTTTCGTGTAATAGTTTCAGCTTGCAATTTATATTAGAGAACAAGTATGCGAGCCTAAACAGGCGCACAAAAACACACAAGGAGAGAAAAAAACCTTCTTTCCAGCCCATTTTGGACAAAAGTCTATGCCCAACATTGTCTGCCTGTATCCTTGACCTTTCTGCGGCCTCGATAGCTGCTTTTCGTGCAGCAGCATCATTACAGGTAGCCAAGAACTTCTCAAGCTCTTCTTGAGGAATGTAATCACCCATGTGATGACCTCTCTTTCCAGGAGCAGTAGTGCCTATAAAATATAAAATAAGTACACTGCAGAAAATACCATATCTAATGCCAATAAGACATGAAGCTATTTAACCTAGAAGGGAAGGAGGCGGTGGCATCTCATCCTTTGACTGTTTAGGTTGTCTCCTCTTCTCTTCGTGAGCTGCCTTTTTCATGTAGAACTCCATCATTGCTATGGGATCTGCTCCACTAGATTCACCTGTATTATACAAAGTAAATACAGGAGTCAACAGTTGGATATAACATTTTAAGTTATGCCAGTATGAGATGAGAATCAATGAGTTTGCCAACTATAATCACTCTGCAGATAATCGAGTCACAAAGTAAACACATGGGGAAAGACGACATTGTGACCACCAGTCAATTTCTTTAACTAAAAGAATTAAACAAGGGCACTAAACAAAAAATAGAGAATGATTCCGACTTGGTGAAGTACAATAACAGCATTTCAGGCTTGGTATAACCCAGTACAGAGAATGATTCAAATTATCCTCCGGATCATCCTTCATAAACTAGTTGTTTTCTATTTCCAGACAAGAAATGAGAACCAAAATTCCTTTGGATTCATTTCAGCATAGGAAAAATCTACAACACAATAGAAAGAAAAGTCTACAAAAACATGGAAGTCAAAAGATTGAAAGATGGCAAGAAACTGCAATCAAATAGATGATGGACCCAATATAGAAATATCAGTTCATGTGTACAACAACCAAATCACATAATTTAACCTTCCTAAGGCACTAATTTGATGCCACGTCTTGAGACATTTTTATAAGAAATGAACAGAAATAAAAAAATTGGACCATGAGGAGTCAGAAGTAAAAAAGAAAACTTTCATTTGAACACATAAAAAGATGTTGTCTTCTGCAGTTACCAGTTTTTCCTGCTGATGCTGTTTGTGCA
This sequence comes from Mercurialis annua, assembly GCF_937616625.2. Classification (NCBI taxonomy): domain Eukaryota; kingdom Viridiplantae; phylum Streptophyta; class Magnoliopsida; order Malpighiales; family Euphorbiaceae; genus Mercurialis; species Mercurialis annua. The sequence goes on along the minus strand of NC_065577.1, from coordinate 12,121,539 downwards.
GAAGTCTCCAAACCCACAGGCCCATCAGTGACATCATATAGAGCTGAAGCAGGGATTTGGTAATTCGGTTGCTGCTGATGTGATCGTTGAGAAACACTTGATAATTTAGAAGATGAAGTACTTGTAGTTGTAGCACCTATAAGGAAAGTAATTAACATTCAGATTTCAGTCGAAGATTGAAAAGATTGAAAGAGAACTTTCATAAGCAAATCAAATTAAGACTTCAACTATGAAAAACTGACAGGTTATCCTATTTTCCCCATAACCATATTTCATGAACCAATAAAGTGCATAAAGTGTTAAAAGGCCCCAATGCGCCAAGATCCCAACCATTTTAGATATTAATGTAACAATTCTTGCATTAACACTTTGAGATGTCCAATGTTCCAGAGCAAAGCTAAATATGTTGAGAATACTTTACTAGATTTAGAGCAGAAACTGAAACTAAACAAGAAAGACAATCAAATGTGCACATAACACACAGAATACGAATTTAGGGCATTAGACATTCTATCATCCAAAGAGAAGCGATAGCGCATAGCCGTTCCTACTGTTGTAGACTGTTAAACCTCATAAATTCCCAGTAAAACACATTTGTTCATCTTCTGCCTCATTATTCATATATATTTTACGATATATCAGTAGAAGTAAATCAGTACAAACCACTAGGATAGCTATCGGAGTCTCTGGTCTGTGAAATGAACCTCTCCTCTTCAGCAAGCAGAAATTCATAGTACTTATAGTCTGAGCAAGTCTTGTCAAATAGAAATCTGCAAATAAAATATGATATACGACTTAAAAGGCAAGTTTCCAGCATACGCACCAAAGCTCGCAAGGACTTTGATATAAGCATAAAAAAACAATGAATAAAACAATTGATATCATTAGAACATACTTAAAAGGTGTGTCTCCAGGATTTTTTTGACGTGTAGTATCCTCAAATTGCCTTCCATTTTTGGCAACAAAGCTTGCCAGTCTGTCAGCAGCTTTCTTCACTGCAGGATCACTCGGAGGAAGTGGTGCTGCACATCACTTATAAAACTGATTAATACCAAGAGCAAGAAGGGAATTCAAATTACTCTTGTAGCAGGCGTGCCACATAGGCGAAATCTTTCATTGAACATCTCTTTCGACCAATGTTGTTTGATAGTTAAGGTATAAGCTGCATTCATCAGACAAGAAATATTCAAGAATGTTTTGTCCTCTTTATTCCCAGCTCAAGATTAGAGTATACATACCCATGCAATTGTTTGCTTACACTTAATGAAGGGGAGAAATTATAATTCTTCAAGATCTCATTAAGAGCTATCTTTTACAAGATAAAACATGTCTACCAAGAAAATTGCATGAACATGTGCACATCAATTTTGCAAGAGAAATACTTTTTGGAGTCATATTTGACATGATAGCAGCAGAAATCTTATCAAAACATCAAGCTAAGAGCACATATTGGGATATAACAAATATCTTTGTTGATATTCAGCAAAAGTATTTAAAAATAATTGTAAATAAAGGTATCTACACAAGCAATAATTACCAACATCCACTTGTTTTGATGATAGCTCAGAGAAATCTGTTTGGCTCAACTTCTGCCTTTTAGCTGATGCATCACTGGGTAAATTCCCAGCATCTACTTCATCATCGTCATCTTCTCCCAACTTAACTACAGGAGTCATAATCTTTGACTTCTGTTTCAAGCTAAATGCCAGTTTTCCACCTGAAGATGGCTGTGGGGTCTTGCTTGAATTGTTAGTCTTCAATTGCATACTTATTTTACCAGTAGAAGATTTAGGAGCCAGAGTCCCTGAAATAATGGCTTTAGGTTTAGATTCCTTTTCTTCACCACCTTTGTCCTTCTCCTGATCCTTCCCCTTCCCTTGCTGAAGTTGTTTGAACCTCTCCATGAATGAACCATCATTAACAAAAAGAGTAGGAGGCGCTTGGTTATCCATTGCCAAAAGGCCAATTATGCTCAGACTATCCACTGGAAATAGCTGTTTGATAATAAGTACCCTTTCAATATATTTCAACATAAACTATAATCCAAAGTACTGATAATTATGACTATGAGGTTGTGCATATTGTAACGCATCCATGACCATAAAATCCATATTCCAAAGCCCCAATTTTATCATTTAACATACCCGAAAAAATATGGAGCATATCAAATTAATCATTTAACATACCCGAAAAAATACAAAGCATATCAAATTAATCATTTAACATAAAGAAGAATTTTAAATCCAGCAATTGAAAGACAAAACCTTTGCTACATCAAACAATCACAATTCAGAAATACAATTAACCTAATTTTGTCGGATGTTCTTCAATGGAACTGAAATACAACATTTAAGCACCATCCAGTACAACTACCACATATAATATAAATCCCTTCTTCACAACTAACCCAAAAACCTAATTTTGTTGTCAATTGCTTTAGATAATTTAGATCCACAAAACAAACGCAATCCAACCCTAGAATTGCAATTCACAAACACATTAAAACGATTAAAATTATCCAATTTCCAATATAAACAAGAGGAAGTAAAATTTTAAACACCTAAAAATCGTAATTCGCAAATCAAAAAATTACCTGAAAGTGTTTGATGAAATGACAGAAACTTTAGTTGGGTTGTTGGTGTGTTACTAATTAAGGAATTTCATTTTTTTTCTAAAGAGATTCAGCTAAGCCCTAATCTCTGAAACGATTGGCTTTCTAATTTCTTGCTCCGCTATTGGGAAAAGTAAGAGAGAGGACCGATGCGTTATTGTAATGAACAAAGGGTCAATACCACCCTCAAATTTATATTTGGGGATCAAATAAGTACTAATATATTTTAACTTTTTTTTATCAATAATTTTTTAAAATTTGTATTTTGATGTCAAATAGCTTTATGAGGTCCCAAAATTTGTGACTTAAGATTGAATAAGTCCACATTTGAGATACATAATTTCGAGATTACTATATTTAAATTAAGAGAGTTTTGAGAACTAATCGGTTTAAAAATAATTTATTTGACTTTGAAAATACAAATTTGGAATCTAATTAACCTTCAAAAAAATTTGTGGGCTTATTTTATCCTGAGACACAAATTTAAGAGCGGCGTTGATATTTTGTTTTTCTTATAATAGATAGCAATAAACATTTATTATTTGAAATATATTTCATATAAAAAAATGCCTTATAAATTAAAAAAATAAAACATTTATTATTTTAAATTAATTAAACCATTTCTTTATTTTATTTCTTATAAGTTAGTTATTAGTAGTCATAAATGGTAAATTAATTTAAATATGTTATATTCACAAGAAAAAATTCTTTCTCTTTTTTTTAGACATATATTGTAAAATTTGTGGCATTATGGCTGATTTCGAACCTGGTTCTGTTTTGATAAATGGAGTAGCCATCTAACTCAGCTAGGAAATGTATTTTACACCAACTAAACAATCACATACGCTTATGAGTTAGATTATCATGGATCAGATCAAAACATCGGGTTTGATGGACACTACCAAAACTCGGGTACTTGACTTATCGATTACATTCATTTAGTAAGCATATCAGGAATATCCCAGCTCAATCATACAAACAGTCCATGGGATAATGGTGCTAGAAAACAAACAAGTCTGAAAAACTAGTAAATGGTAAGCTGGAAATCATGTGAGATACGCATATGATTCAATTTGGACTAACACTTGAAGATGTAGAAAATACTCCTAAGCAATCATCAATTCCTAATATTTCTATCATGTAACAAATAGAGGTGTATTTTATCCATTTGCATGCCCAAAGCCTAAAAACGAATGAGTATATGAGGTTAATTTTACTTTAGTGGTCTTGAATACCTATAAAAACTCTAATTATATTTTCATGGCAGTACTAAGAATTTTAAGTGATTTGTTAGACTTAGAGCTAGTTAATGTGATTATATTATTTATTCTATTAAATGATGAATATGGACAATGCTTTAAAAAGAGATAAACATTATAAACATACCCAATTACAATTGATATACATGCAAGGTTATAAATAATTTTAAACCTTAAAGATATGAGGTGTCTGGTAGTTGTATGTCATCTGTCTATTTGTATGATCAGAATTTGGAACCGGGAAAATCATGGAAGTTTTTCGTCTAGTCAATACGGGTCTATTGGTTTAAACTGAAGTTGATTCCGAGTTCAAACGAACTCGGAATCTCATCTGGAAGTTTCTAGTCCTTACGGGCTTGGCTTCTTGGCCCACGATGATGTGGCAGCCCACTGATCTGACGTGGAAGGCTGATGATGACTGGGACAAGGTCCACAAAATTATAAAAAACAATCCTACAACCAATCACATGTCTGTGGGCTAAAACGGGGCTCAATTTCGAGGTTAAACGAGCCCGAAAACACAAAAACAAGTCTGAAACTATTACTGAAGATATGGAGGGTAGCAACCCACCATATCCTTGTCCAGGGCAACTTCGGGAAAGGTACGAGATCGATCCAAAAAACGTGCAGAACAATGAAAACACGCAAATAAGTTTCTGAAATTTAACATGTTCAAAATATATGCATAATATCACGACCTGGTTTCACGGCATCGTGACCGACACTAGGAACGGGAGTGCTTGCTACGGGAGAAAAAGTGGGTTCGTCATTTTTCGGCAGTGTCGTCGTTTCGATTTGGTTTTCATGCAAAACACTAAAAACGATCAATTTGCACAAAATATACAGTGGAATTGAATTGTAAACACCTAAAACATTTAAGAACACCCTAAAATCATATTTTTTTAGAAAATCTGGAGTTAAAATCACCAAGAACAACAGTTATGCAAAAGGCAGTATATGGCTAAATTATCAATTTTACCTGGAGATATGATTAGATCTAGCATGTGAGCATGATTCGAAACATGTAAACAACCTATAAAGCATGTTTTTAATGTAGATCTGGTCTAATCATGGAAAAAATATAGATCATGGCAGTTTTGACAATTATTGGCAGTTTAAGTAGTTTAAATAATTAAAACAATATATCTTAGATCTGGCATGCAATACATGAACAAAATTCTAAAGATCATTAGGGTCCTTAGACTCGTTTTCTTGTAATGTGAATGTGGAATCAAGCCTCAGATCTATGCATAGTGGCTTGTTCTTGAGTAATTAAAGTGTATTTAGCTTGATTCTAGACTGGAATCAACTAGTGTGTAGAAAGAGTGGGGGAGTTCATTTAACACCGGGAAAATTAGGGTTTTTGTATTTTTTGATACGTGCTAAAATTGATTTTTGATCACACGTCTAGCTAAATTGCCCATGGTTCTATTTATAGAGATTCAGAATGACATAAGGTTTACCAGGATTATGTGTTGCAACAAGAATGTGAAAATGTGTGCAGTGATATCTCTACATGTCTGATTAGGATTAGGATTAAGTTTAGCCTATTATCTTTTAATATTTTAAATTATAAATTCATATTATTGCTGGCTATATAAGTAAAAGAGTGCAAATAGTTGGTTTTGGTGCATATAAGTGTTAAAAATGGCTTCTAAGTTCCTAAGGGTTTGGCTATGGTCAATTAAGCCCTTTAAACTTATAAATTGGCATAAACTTTTAAGATATTGCAACTAATCCAATTTCTTAGACTTAGATTAAAATTTATTTAGATTTTATATGCTATTTATGACTAATTACATTTTAATCCCTCAAGTTCGCAAATGTGCACTGATCACGCCTGTTTGAATTCACACAAACGAATCGATAGCTCGTCACCCTGAGAAATTTTTCTGAAAACCATCATTAGACACTTTAGTTTCTTATCATTTTTACATGTACAAAAAATAAATGTCTACAAAAACAACTAATAAAATCTCATCAAACATATATTATCTATCAGCTAACAATTATCAGCTATCCACTATCAAGTAACACCTAACAACTATTATTTATAGACAGGGGCGGAACCACCCTTAGGCTCGGGTAGGCTTGAGTCCGGGTTGCCGACGGAAAATACGATGACTGGGACTGATTTGGGTGTAGCCAGAGAAGGATGTGTAAGCTTAGCCATGGCTGGCTGCTGCTGTGAACAACCTCTGTTTGGAGAAGAAGTAGACGTTTCACGTGTCTTCTTCTTTTGTTTTTAGGTTTTTAAAAGGGGCCAAACGACCCTTTTTGTTATTGTTTAAGGCCAAAACGATTCATTTTGGCCTTAATGATCCTTAAAAATATAAGGGCCAAACGATGCCGTTTGGTTGCATCGTTTGGCCATTCTGTTTCAATCTATTCTTATAAATTGAAACAGCAGCTGTAATGGGACAAAGGCTTTTTATCCCGTTGCAGCATTTTCTTTAAGGTGGGGATCAAATATTCTTCTACTAATCCCAATTCACATATCATCAGATTCTATTTAATTATATTCTTCATCAGACCCTTAATTTATTTTATAAAATTCTTTCTTAAACCATCAAATCTCTATCTACTTTCTAAATTTGTCAATTAAATTTTATAACCTAAATTTTGAAGTTTTAACCTAATTTTTCTGATTACATTCCTCCAAAATTAAACAATCTCCAATTTTAGGCAATTCTTTTTCTTTTCAAATCTTATTTGTACAATTAAATTTAATTTATATATCATTGTGGAATAATTATATTAACTTGATTTTTTGTAGGTTATTTAACTTGATTTATTCATTGCAAAATCAAAGAAGCGATTAGAATACAACAAGTAAGTATATTTAATTATTGTAATTTTATTTTATTTTGTTGATAACTAATTGATGGAATTTATTTTTTTAGATATTTTTTGTGAATATTTTAGAAAATAATTTGATAAAAATTAATCAAAGGTCCAAAACAATACAATTTAGGTTATGGACAAATTTGTTACCTGAACACCAAAAAATGTTAACTCTTGTGCTGGAAAAGATAATTTGGGTACTATTTCGGGAGAAAAAAGAGCACGTGTTAAGTTTGATTCTGCAAGCATAATTGTGGATCCTGCAAATCAGATTTCGATTGATGATTACGAAGTCAATATTAAAGATGAAGTGAGACGTGCATATGTGCTTGAAGGTCCTTGTCAATCAAAGAGTTATATGTTTTCTCAGAAAAAATTTGGAAAACAAAATAGAAGTTTTTAAAAGACTTGGTTTAGTAACTATGTGTGGTTGGAGTATAGTGTATCAAAAGATGCAAGATTTTGATTTTGGTGTTATTTATTTAAACCACCAAAACCTAAGTCTCAAGGTGGTTGAGAAGTATTCACAAAAACAGGATTCAATAATTGAAAGAATGCAAAAGTTAGCTTGGGAGAACATGTTGGAAATGTGTTGATAGTGACCACAATTATACAGCGAGAAAATATCAAGCATACAAAAATCAACGACAAAGTGTGGAGCACATATTTACTCAACACTCTTCTATCATGGAGGTTGCTTATCGTACTAAATTAACAGCGGTTTTGGATGCCATTCGATTCTTACTCAAGCAAGGATTACCTTTCTGTGGGCATGATGAGTCGAGTGATTCATTGAGTAGAGGCAACTTCATTGAGTTACTCCAAAGGGATTGTGACCATAATGAAGAGATTGCAAATGTGCTAAATATTAATGCTCTAGGTAATTTACAAACATGATTTAATTAATTCATATTTACTAGTAATATACTTTGATTATGTTAAATGATTAAACTCATTTTTCAATATTTTAGGAAATAATCATATGACTTTTGAAAAAATTCAAAAAGAATTAGTGCATGCTTGTGCCGAAGAAGTGAGAACTACCATTATTAAGGACATTGGAGATCGCGTTTTCTCACTCATGGTTGACGAATCCCGGGATAACTCGGTGAAAGTACATATGGCGATTATGGTGAGATATGTTGATGATCATGGAGAGATTCTCAAGAGGTTTCTTTCAGTTGAGCATGTAGCAGATACTTCATCGCATACTTTAAAGGAAGCTATTGACAATTGTTTTTGCAAAGTATGGATTTTCAATATCTAGACTGTGAGGGCAAGCATATGATTGGGCTTCAAACATGCGTGGAGAATTCAACGGTTTAAAGTCGCTCATACTTAATGAGAATCCATATGCTAGGTATGTTCATTGTTTTGCTCACCAGCTTCAATTGGCGGTTTTGCCGTTGCAAAAATATTACCGATTGTGGAGAATTCATTTAGTTATTTATCCATGATTGTGAACACGGTTGGAGCTTCCTATAAAGAAAAAGATGCGCTCAGACTAAGCCAACATGATCTTATGGTCACACGATTAGAAAAGGGTGAAATCTCTTCGGGAAGAGGGTTGCATCAAGAGACAAGTCTTGCAAGACCTGGAGACACAAGATGGGGTTCTCATTATCAGACGATACTTTGTATATTGGCGATGTGGCCTTCAGTAATGGAAGTGATTGGGAATGTTCATGATGATGCAACTGATTCAAAGAAAAAGGGTGCAGCTTTGGGTTTGCTTGACCGAATGGAAGATTTTGAATTCGTATTCACCTTGCATTTGATGAAAAAAGTCTTGGCAGTTACAAATGGATTGTCACAAGTTTTGCAAGAGAAAAATCAATATATTGTGAACGCTTTTGACATGGTACGTGCTGTAAAGGTCAAGTTTCAATCATATAGGGAGGATGGATGGAATGAATCTTTTTGATGATGTTCGCAAGTTTTGTGTTGAAAATTCTATCGATATGCCTAATTTGGAAGATAGTTTACCGACTCGTTGGCGGTCAAAACGTGAAGGTCAAACTATAACATATTCTCATTGTTTCTGTGTGGAAATATTTTTTGAGGTTAGTAATTTTTTAATATATTATTACACTTCATAATTCTCTTAGTTTTGATATTTTTTTTAAATTAGGTTATTAATGTGAATGTGCAAGAGATGAATGACCGCTTCTCTGAAGAAAATCTCGAGTTGCTTTCTTGTTTAAGCTGTCTCGATCTAAGACAATTGTTTTTCAGATTTGATGCCTTCAAATTTTGTCATCTAGACGAGCTTTATCCAGAAGATTTTTCTACATTGGATTTAATGATGTTGAGGGATCAGTTAGAGATATACATACTTGATATGAAGCAAAGTGCTGATTTTGTTGAGCTTGTAGGAATCGGACAACTTGCAAAGAAGCTGGTCGAAACAGAGAAGTGCCTTGTTTATCCCCTTATTTATCGATTGATTGAATTAGCATTAGTTTTACCAGTTTCAACTATTTCAGTTGAAAGGGCATTTTCAGCAATAAGTATTATCAGACCGATTTGCGTAACAAAATGGGGGATGAGTTTTTAAGCGACAGTTTATCATGTTTTATTGAGAAACAAATTTTTGTGAAGATTGATGACGAGCCCATCGCTTTCAAGCTATTCAGACGCGAAGAATACAATTGCCTCCCCGCGATCGGAACTAATGCAAAAAAATTAGAGAAAATGACACAAATATACCAAAACGCCTACCTTTTACAACAAACACCAATCAACTAAGATTCTTATCATTTGCACCAGAAAAAACAAAACTTTACATGAGCACCTTTACAATTAGAAACTGACACGCGCGCGCATGATGTCACTAGCAATAAAAAATCAAAACAACGTGATCTGCAATTCCTTCACTCAAAAAGGAAAATTGTGAACCAATCCCATTACGACACATGGTATGTGATTGATTTTCTGTTATACAATATTCTTTCCTCATTAACAAAACAATTTCATATACCTAATTTATATACAGAAAATATCAAAGCTAAATCTTCGTCATCTTCAACCTCAGAGATTATCGCCATTGCTGAACAAGTGCAAGGTACAATTTTGTATTTTACTCATGAAACACATTGTATCTTATATGTATATTTAATAAGCTTTTACATAAAAAAAATAAGATCTAAAAAGCTCAAAAGTAACTTTTTACTAGATCTAATCAGATTTAATTTTTTATACAGATGGAATCAATCCCAGTTATGATACAACACAAAGGCAAATGGAAAGATTCAAATATATATATGATGATTTTGAAGACAAAAACTGGAAGGTCCAAAAAGTAAAGGTACACATCAAAGTGGGAAATTAAAAAAAAGGCAAATGTGGAAGATGTGGACAAGGTAGATACAACCGGAAAACTTGCCGAAATATGCCAAAAAAGCCTAAAATCGTGATTAATTATAGTTACATATTTGTTCTTTTTTTAATTTTTGTTTATGGGTTGTTCATTAAATTTTAGACTGTTGTACTTTCTGTGTATAGCTACTTGAATTGAGGAGTATGACATTAAATATGTGGTAAAAATGAATAGAATATTGTTGTTTTGTTTGATATTTGATGTCTTTTATAATATAATCTGTATCAACTGTGGCTTGTGTTACTAAAATTATTTTCTGGACATGTATCATACATGTATGATTCATGTATCGTACATAAAAAACACAACATCATGCTACTGAAATAAAAAACAGAACAAAAGGAATACTGCAATGAAAACTTTTAATTAAATGATTCAAACACAAAAATAAACATAAACTGTATCAAGAAACATAAAACAATCCTAAAATTCAAAACACACAAACACCATTGTTAAATCATGTTAATAACTAATAAAAACAGCATTGCCCACTAGTCCTTCTTTCTTCCAGCCCTAAAATATATATTTGCGATGTATATATCATGTATATCATGTATAGTATGTATAAATTATATATTCGCGATGTACATATTATGTATAAAGTATGTATCAACTATGTATCTATTCAGTACATTTTAAAAATATCTATCACGTATAAATTATGTATGTGCATTTTTTTTAAATAAAAATTATCGTGTATAAATTTAGTAAAAAACATATATATATATATATATATATATATATATATATATATATATATATATATATATATATATATATATATATATATATATATATATATCATGTAATAAATTATGTGTCGGAGATGTATCAAATATATATACAAAATATATATGTAATACAAGTAATAAAATTTTCAAATACGTCTTATATATATATATATATATATATATATATTAAATAAAAAAAAGATGTATAAAAAATAAAAAAAATTCAAACGATTGAGTATCTATCTAGTATGTATCGGAGATGTATTAAATATGTATTAGAGAAATTTATTAAAATATATTGAAAATAGCAGTACAATAGATGTATCAGAGATGTACCATATATGTATCGGAGATGTATCCGCTATATAAATAATATAATCAACAGCTTGCTATTCACAAATTTATACACTTTTTATATAAACAACACACACCGAGTCAATTGTCCACCCACATCACATGCATTATCTTTCCATCTCTCTCTTCCAATTCCAATTCTCAAATGGCTGCTATTTTTTTCGACCCTTTTTTTTTCTTCTTCTGCATTTTGTACTTGTTTTGATTCTTAGACAAATGGGTTCTCGATTTGGGAATCAAAGCAGGCAATTAAAAGATGTGGTGGTACTAATGGTGAACCATTTGCATTATATTTCTTTATCAGGTATTAATCTCTTCTTTTCACTCCCATCAAACCCACCACCGCAAAACAATCCTCCACCACAACCGCCAATTCCCATCCCCAAATACCCACCTCCGCCGCCACCAAAAAATCCCGCCTTCAAGCTTCCTCACAGTTGAACCAAGTACTACAAACAAATCAAATAGGACAGCGTCATCTCATCCGACGGAGACCGCTCCGTCATCGTCAACGAAACCGGCGTTTTATACCGTTTGGTCCTATTTCATTGTCGCGTCCATGGACCGGTAAAACTCCGTTAAACAAATCCAAAAAAGAAGACGAAGCTTCCACTTATCGGTGATACGACGCCAGAGAATGGTGAAGATAACGGAGCTAAGAATTTTGAACTGCTGGACAATTTTCAGTTAGGGCAGCAGTGCCACATGTCAGCTTATAATAAAAAAAGTTGCTGGTGAAAACTTTTAGAAAAAAAAGACAAAATTGTAATGAAAACAGCACAAATGTAAACCGTGAACAAAAGATTGTACCGCGTGAAAAGTGAGCCAAATTTTAGTCCTTTTATGTAATTTTCTCAAAACATTATTATAATAGTTACTATTTGTGTTTTATTAATATAAATTTTATGCAAATGAATTTATATATTATTAATTGCATGTTGTCTAGCCCGGGCTGGGATCAATTTCTAATTCCGCCACTGTTTATAGATAATGATTATCTATAGGTAACAGTTGAACTAGTGGCAGAACTAGGTCTCTAACTGAGGAGAGTCGAAATTTTAAACTCGACCATTTAGAAAAATAAAACGACAGTAAAATAGGTGGAAAATAGGCAAATAGCATCTGTAGGGGCGGTTACAAGAGACAACCGGCGACCGCCCCTATAACTTGTAGGGGGCAGTGTTTAGGGGCGGTTATAACCGCCCCTATATGAATTTTTTTTTTCCGGTGATGAGGATCGGCCGACCTTCCTAACCCTCCCCTAGTTCCGCTACTGAGTTGAACTAAAGAGGGGCTAAGAAATACAAATGCATATTTAAACTTTGGCCCTTTCAAAAAAAACCCCCACCTTTTAGCCCCAATTCGATTACATACTAAAAACCCCCACCTTTTAGCCCCAATTCGTTTACATACTCACGTTGTAAAACAACCAAATATACCTAATTACGACCTTTCACTTTCAATTGCACTCTCAAGCATCAAATTGACCTCTTTTCACTTGAAAATGATCAAATCAATACTTTAAATTTTAGCATATATTCTAAATAGTGCTTAATGTTGTATTTAAAACAAAAATAAAACTATTCTTTCGAAAATTATAAAACTTAACAATATTTCTTATTTAATATAAATAAATATATTTATTTTATAAAAATTTATATCCGCAACCATGCGGCCTCTACTCTACAAAATTAATTAACGATATTCCGATATTTAAATGATTTTTTCGCCACTATCCGGCTCGCTAAAAAAATTTATATTTAAGAATTTTTTAAAATTAAATAATTAGTCTAAATATAAACTAATTTTTAAATTTTTTAAATTTAAAATTAAAACCCCGCTCGTCTTTCTCAAAGCTGAGGAAGACGAACACGTATTCCTCAGATTTGAAGAAGACACGTCTTCCTCAGCTGAGGAAGACACCTAAATCGTCTTCCTAGAGACGAACCCGGACGGGTTCGTCTAGAAAAAGACGAACAAATTTTTAATTTTTAATTTTTTAAAAAATATAAATTGTTTTATATTAAAGAATTATTTATTTTTTAAAAGATTTATTTATATATTTAATTGATTTATATTTAATAATTTTTTTTTTAAATTTAAGCAAGATGTTGTTTTTGTTTGAATCATAACTATGAGGACCATTTATAATATTTATTAAAATTTGAATTGAAAAAAGGTTGATTTGATGCTTAAGGGTGTAATTGAAATCAAAAGATGTGAATTATAATATTTGAGGGTGTAATTGAAAATAAAAGGTCATAATTTAAGCATATTTGATGGTTTTTCAACGTGAGGGTGCAAATAAATTGGGGTTAAAAGGTGTGTTTTTTTAAGGGGATAAGCCTTAAACTTTTATCCACTTCATTTTAAACAAAAAATTACAATTGAAACTGAAAATTAAAAAATAAATTAAAATTAACGATTTTAAAAATTTGAGCCACAAACAAAAATGTTAAAAAGACGAGTTATTTTAAACAATTCAAACCATGATTTTAATTAATTACCTTTAATTCAATTAAAAAAATTGTTTTTTTACAATAAAAATTGTTTTTTTTTTACAATAAAATTGTTTTTTTTTTACAATAAAAATTGTTTTTTTTTACAATAAAAGTTGTTTATTTATAGACATCACTAGAAGTCCAAAACCCACCGTTAGCCTAGACCATATTTGAACATGAGATACTCAAACTCACAATATCTAATTGAAGAAACTGCAACAGAATGCACCTATAAATGGACTCTACCACCACCTTTAAATCCCTAAACGCAATCACCCCATTTTATTCAAATTAGCTTCAAAAGCAATCACTCTCTTCACCTTCTTCCTCCAATCACTGTAAATTCTCCATTTCATTAATCTAATTTTAATTTGTTTTTGTTTTTGTTTTTGTTTTTTTAATAAGATTCCTCCTGTCTTTATGTGTTATAGAATATGAGCAGTTGGATTATCACGTGAATGTCAATCCTGTCCCTTACATTATTGCTCATTTGCTGTTATCTATTTATATATGTGTGGTTTCTAAAATCTTTGAATTTTAAACTGTGTTCTTGTCATCTCGCAGATTGACAGCAATGGGAGAGCAAGTGTGCCCGGGCGCGGACCGGTGCTCGGAATGGGCGAGGATTTACCTAAGCTATTGTCTTTGCAGTGTGAAAGATGAGATTTCGTTAACTGTGGGGTTGTTAAGTGTTGTCAGCTGGGGTGTTGCTGAAATTCCTCAGATTGTCACCAACTATAAAGAAAAATCTTCTGAAGGTCTCTCCATTGCTTTCTTGATCACTTGGATTATTGGGTATGTGTTCTCTTTTCTTGTTGCCATTGCTAATGTTAATGTTAGTTCTTTTACGGAGCGTTTGTAGGAGGAATAGAACCCACGACCTAATAGAATGCTGCTTAGCGTTTATAACAATAGAACTATAGCTCATTGGCCTCTATTTTGTGTATATTAATTTTTTCAATGTGATTGCATATTTGGTGTAGTTTTCCCCTTTTTGGTGTGTTTGGGATCCTTACATTGTAATGAAAAGAAAAAGAGTTTCTATTAAATCCTTTGAGGGTGTATGTACTATATAGTGCAATTAGTTCAACTTGATGTAGACTTCTATTATAATGTGGTTAGTTTTTATCAGATTATAGAGTTGGGAGGGTTCAAATGTTGCATTTCTTAAAGAGTTGTCACATGGTTGAATGTTTCTGCAGAACCCATAAGTAAATGTCTTGATATTTTGTCAATTTGTTGTTTAAGCAATATATATACAATCCCAAAAGAGAGAAAAAAAAGATGTTCCAAGTGATGCTTCTAGCAATAGTAGTTCCATTGTAACTTAAAACTAAATGGGAGAATGTTCTACTTCTTGTCACCTTACTAATGAGATTAGCTATTAGGGATAATTACTAAAATCCTTCTTGAGGTAAGGCCTGATTAACTTAGTCTCCATTCACATTTTTAAAAATATAAAATTTTCTCCCTAACATTTGCCCAAATTTACAAACGCCCCCCTCCGCCGGTTAAAGGCGTTAGTTGACTTGGTCAAAGGATCAAATTGTTCTAAATAAAGTTAATTTTAATCCATGAACTTATTTTTCTTTCACAAACTTTCAAAACTCAAAAAAAATCAAACAAATTTTAAAAAATTATTCAAAATTATATTTAAAATTATAATTTATTAATAATGATTTATTTTGATTTTAAATTAGCATATTTTTTAAATAATAATTAATTTTATTTTATTGTTATTATTTAAAAACTTATAAAATTAGGGGTTGAATTTTTTAAAATTTCTAATTTTTTTATTTTAGTATGTTGATAGGTAATTTTTTAAAACCTAATTATATATTTTTAAAAAATTATTTCCTACCTTATGTATTAAAAAAATATATATTAATGACTTAATTATTTCGTCTCTTACATATTAATTAATGTAACATTTATTGACGAGTAAATATATAAGGTATGAAATATTTTTTTAAATTAATATTTTTATTTGGTACGATACCTATAAGGTATGAAATAAAATTTATATTGATTAGTAAAAATATGTAAAGTACAAAATAATTTTTTATAAATATTTATTTGGTATGAGATATATAGGGTACGAAATAGGACTTACATTGGCGGACAATTGTTTTTGCTTACCGAGTATATTGAAAGTAAATATTTTTATTTTCTTTGTAGTTTTACATAAAAAAGGTTAATATTTCATTTTTTTAAAAGTCAATTCCTTATTTTAACAAATGTTATTTTTTTAAAGTAATAATAATAAAATATTCTTATTATTAGAGAATATGCTCATTTAAAATTGAAATAAAAAATTATTAATTTTACAATTTTATATGTAATTATAGATAATTATTTAAAATTTGTTTGATTTTTATAATTTTCTGAAGTTTTATGAAAAAAAAAAGTTCAAGGATTTAAATGAACTTTATTTTTCACAATTTGATTATTTGACCAAGTCAACTAACACGTTTAACTGATGGAGGAGGGTGTTATGGGCAAGTGTTAGGAGCGAAATTATATATTTTTAAAACGTGAGGGATGACTTAGTTAATCAGGCTTTACCTCAAGGTTTTTTTTAGTTATTATCCCTAATGATTATTAAGCTTTTGATGAAGTTTGGAGCATTGAAGAAATGCATTAATTCTTTTGGAGAATGTTTCATACTCAAATAAGAAAATAGATTTAGATAATATACACAAATTATTAGAATTGTATACAATCAACTTTAAAGAACTGTTCTTAATCCAACAGGAGAACAGAGGTTACCTTTATGCCTTTATTTGTTTTGTGGAAAATATTTTTTTAAAGTTTGGATGTCACTTTTTAAATTTTGTACTCCCTTAAAAGAGAAGAAACTGAATTAATATTTTTTTTATAGGCGTAGGCTCACTAGTCTGCTAATTACATTCAACAGTTGGTGCAAAATTACAATTTCTTTAGGATTTGATACTCTAAGCTATTCAAATATAAAAATATATACTAATAGAGTATGAACTTTTTACATGTGAATTTAATTTAATGGTTGTAATAAGTATACTTATTCTAAACTTAACCTGAGTTTTTTTTGTTATATCAAGGAACCGGAAAATTTCATTTTCTCAGAAATTTTCTTCCCCAATGAGTAGTTTCCAGTCCACATAAAAGCTATTCTCTATGATAAAAGGGTTTTATTTCTATTTTTTTGTACATATAATTGTCCTTCATTTTAATACTAGAGGTGCACTAGATAAAAATTTATGTAATAGATGCTTTGGCTGATCAGAATGAATTAAAGTCAGAAGAAGGTGATCATATCTAATATATTTATGTTCAGAACACCAGACCCACTTGAATACGCTTTTAAATGACACCATGCCTAGTCTAAAAGCATTTTAGGATGAAATTCCAAACTTTCGCTCGCATCTTCAGTTTTTGAAGTTGATGAACATGTGTTTGATATTTGTTCTTGTAAATCTCCTCTGTTTTTTGACTTGATTTACTTAAGTGGGCGATCCTTGGCGCAACCATAACACTGCTCCTTTGGGGACTTGTAAGCCATTTGAAGTGTAAAGCCTTTCTGAAAACACAAGGAGAAGCCTGCATTTTCAAATATGTGTACCCTTCCCCTTACCAGAGAGGGGGATAATAACTTCTTTAACGTTTTCCTTTTGCTGCATATTATTTTAATTTGTAATTCATTTTCAGGGATCTTTTCAACCTTTTTGGATGCTTGCTGGAACCAGCTACTGTATGTGGTCTCTCCCATCTAAATTTCTCTGTTAAACCTTGTTCCTTTTTCTTCCTTTTCTTTGTATGCATCTCAGATAGCATGAAAAACTTCATGGCCATTAAATAAAACCCTGTGATCTGCAATCACTACAGTGGAAAGTGGCAACAACTTCTCGAGGGATAAGAAGATTGGAAAAACAACAAGAAAGAAAAGATGCTATTTCTATAAGGCCCATAGACCATCCAAAATATGCACACTAAACTCGTTATTGATTACTCAAAGCCCATGAAAACGAGGATATAGATACTTGTAGAGACAACTTAAGTGAATAACTTTTAGCACTAACAATATTTTTGATTATTATGAGCATAGTGTTAAGGGTCTGGAAATAGGAAAAAGGTAACAGAGAAGAAATTTTTTTGTAATTATAAAAGGTAAAATACCAGCTGTAACTATAAAAAGTAGAGAATAAATAAGACTACTTGCCAAATAGTTTAGGAGTTATAAGTATTTGTTGAATAATAGAAAATAGGTAAACAACAATCGGAAAGCTAAGAGATAGGAAACTGCCTGCGGCAACTTGTGATTTAAACAATGATTTTGCTTTCCATTCATTTGACTATAATGCTTCCCCATAAAGGCATCCATAGCATTAGCCTGTGTTTTCCTTTTTATCTTCACATGCAAGGCAAGTTTGAACGCAAAGCATTTTAGCACCCATCCTCAGGTGTTACCTTTAGCCCTTTTGAGGGCGACAGAGGGTGCAAATTCTGCCACTGTATCATTTGTATTTAATAGATTACCTTTGGTTGCCTTATTAAATTAAGCCGAGTTGCCATCTGGTATGAGAAGGTGTGGATAACTAAATCGGGGGTAACCAACTCCTCACCTCTTCAAAGGCTTAGGTTTGGATCAGAATAATCTACTCAAAATTTATTCTTGTTTGGATTTTAATATGGTTCTTTCTCATTTATTAGCAAGTATGGATTGATTTCAAGGCTCATACTTACACATTATCCATTTTCATGTGAGGCTGGTTTACATACATTGTCATTTTGAAGTCGTTGATGCATTTGAACCATATTGATGTGATTATGGTGAGTGTGCACATACCTTGCATTCTGTTGTTCATTTTCAAGATTTCGATCTGCTCATAAACCATATTTTCATATCCGTGCTTAAGTGATAAAATAGCATTATACTACACATGCATAAATATTTACTAGGTTTTGGTCCTAAACTAGGTAGCAAGGACACGAACACAGTGAAATGGGACACGGCGAAACAATGTTATTTTAAGGTTTCCTATGTAAAAAATGAAGTTTTGTGTCCGAAACTGGACACGTTGATTGAATGAAGTGTCCGTGCTGCCTAGGTTCTGAATACATTCTACACGACATAATTAATGAAAAGTAAATTACTTAATTTAATTTTTATAAACCCTATAAAATGAAATAAGAAGTTAGAAGTCTAAAAATGCCTCACATTATCTGGATTTACAGAGGACATAACTAGTTAATTATGCAAATAAAATTTAAGTAAATATAAAGGAACAAGAAAAATTGATTTTTCTCATATAGGTGCATATGACAAGTTCAATGACTATGTTCATGTCTGTTATCAGACAATTTTAGATTATTTTCAACAATTACGTACTCTACATGGGCATCAATCGGCAGCGAGCGCTCCTCTTGGTATGGGCGGTGTCGACAGAAAATCACCCAAAGTTGGTGACCTAACAAAAGTCGATCTGACGGCTGCTGTCTGCTGTTAGGCAACTGTCACAACTTGGTTAGGAAGAGTGATTAAAGGCTTCTTAAGGCAGAACATTTTATTTCTTAAAGCATTTAATTGATGCCATGTTATAAGACAATTTGAGAACAATTTGTTGTGTATTATGTTCAATTACATCGGTATTTGTACAAGTATTCTATTCTAGAAAGGAAATCATATTCTAGAAAATAATCAAATGCAATCAATCATGATCAATTAGTCTATATTTTAGCTACTAAATAATAAAATAATTGATTCAAATACATTATCTTCCCTATATACTGTAACAATGTCTAAGAGAACTCAAAATTGATATGGGTTGCAAATATATTTTCTTTATCTTAAGTGACTCATATAAGCTTCTCGTTTTTTTATAAACATTTTTTAATAACTAACATCTTCGTATTATAATTTACTAAAAAATGTTCTATTTTCTTTGCAGCTTCCTACCCAGTTCTACATGGCCATTGTAAGAAAGTCAATATGATCAACTTGGGAATGAATTAATCATTTTGTGCTGTTAAATAATTCATTAACAGGCTTTCTTGCTCTTATGTTGTCATGTAGCTGTATACATTTATCACTACAGTTCTTGCTGCACAAACAATATATTATGGTCATATCTACCCACGGATGAAACGCAACAGACGGCATCAAGAGGCAAGAGTTTTATGTAGATATTTGATGTTTGTTCAATATTTCTCTTCCTATGATTTTATAAACAGTATTTTGATGTTTGCAAGAGTTTTAGCTTGTATTAGATCATGTTAAAAGTTATATTTTTTGGAGTCATAAGAAACAAGTAATGTTATATAGAGAGATGAATAGGAACTCTAATTCCAAACTATAACCCCGATCTTGAAACAACTTTAATGTGATATTGTGGCTAATTCATCTTTATCAGGCTGATAAAAGAACCAAAATGACACGTATCCTAATTATGTATATTTTATTTATGATAAGTATTATATTACAAAAACTAGACAGGATATCTAAGGATCTGTGATATGATTCGAGTTTCATCAAATATCTAGTCAAAATTATAATAAGTAGTTTATGGTATTTTGACAATAATTTGGATTTTAGAAATCCCAATGATTTGGTTAAAAGTTTTTTGAAAAGTTAACCCGGAGATCTACAACTTTCAAGAAGATTCCGAGTACAAAATGAGTTGTATTCAATCCTTAAATTGGCTTTGAATGTGGAAGCAGAAATCTTACAATTCAAATCCTAGTCAATTTGGAAATTTCGAGATTTTTAATATGTTTTTGTTTTGTTTTATTATTTTTAAATTTAAGTTTTGATTGTTTATCTAGTTTACAATAGAATAGGAATAAAAAACGGCATTAATGTTGTATTTTGTTGGAAGAGTTCTAATGAGTCAATATTAAGAGTATTTTCACTTTAAATTTGTGAGAACAATTTGAAGATGATTTATCTTTTGGATACACTAGATTTTGTACCAAGGTTTCAATAGCATAAGGTGTTATTGGATTTGGATGCTCTATTCAAAATCATATTAAGGTTTTCTACCACATGTTGATATTGGGTAACAGTGCTTTCAATAAATCCTGTTTTCGAATCCTGCGTAATGAGTTCTGATTCTATTAATGTGACTACAAACAGAAATATCATGATAATTCTTATACATAGTCGGAATATCATGATGTCCTTCGTTTCTTATCAGATAATAACTTTCTTGTTTGAAAATGTCACAATCCATGCAGCTAAATAAGCATTATGATTCTTGCATCTACTATGCTTATGAAACTTTAGCACTTACATATTGG
The DNA here is from genome assembly GCF_937616625.2 of Mercurialis annua. Classification (NCBI taxonomy): domain Eukaryota; kingdom Viridiplantae; phylum Streptophyta; class Magnoliopsida; order Malpighiales; family Euphorbiaceae; genus Mercurialis; species Mercurialis annua. The sequence goes on along the minus strand of NC_065577.1, from coordinate 12,100,585 downwards.
TGTCAGTAGGCTATATAAGTCATTGATCTTGTACTTTGTGTCGTAATCTGCTGGTTAGAGTCTTGTTTTATTCGCACATAACCGTATCTTTGTGCTGCAATGCAGGGTCCAGTAATTCACCAAACTGAAGAAGCAGCAAAACTTAGACTAGGAGTTCAAAATGCCGGCTTGAAACAAGTGAACAATGTAGAGAGATGGAAAAATGGATCCAGGACTTCTAACAATGGAAACATTTCAAGTTCACCTATAGCTTTTCCTGCATTTACTCACAAAAGTTCCCCTGGAAAAGAGCTGTATTATGTGTAAATTTCTACTCTAAATCCATTAAATGACCCAAGTTTTGGTTGATCCTTGATGGCATGGCATTAAAAAGCATTAAGGAGATGGGTAATTAACCAATTTCTTTAGGAATGGTTCTGGTCGTATGTTATGGGGGATTGGGATCTAAACCAGTCTGTTATTCGTCCAAGTCCTAGGCCAGTTTTGTAAGACTGAGAGACTACTAATTTTTCCTTTTCTCTACATCCAATTTGGAAGTTGGGTTGGCAGTTGATACAGAGTGTTCAAATTTGGTTTACTTTAAAGGCCCAATATTTAGTAGCCAATACAATTTTTTTTCTTCTCCAAATTGTCAATATTGCACTTAGAATATCATCTCATCCAAAGTTTATAATCCATATATCCCAAATTTGAACACCCCTAGCAGTTTGCTCATGTTAGGCTAGGAATAAGGAATACTGGACCACTAGGTTCTACTCTGGTAATGGTTTTGAACTGCAGAAGCACTAACTGGTACAAATAACGGTTTGACAGGGCTTGTTTATGTTAGAACTGAACAGTGCCCTATCCTTAAATAATATTAATTGAATAACAATGGTAGAATAGTACTGTTCAGGTGTGGAAATTTCTATGCCTCTCTTTCATTCCACCTATCCAGTCTCGTTCTCATCTTAGACCTTTTGCATCAAGAGGGCTGTATGCATCTGACTGTATTATGAATATAGCCATCTTTTGCATGTTAATATTTATTTAGAGATCTGTTTTTCCAAATGTTCCTTTTAGGAGTTTAAACGTTGATACATCTTTTTTTATGTTTACTTTCAGGTCTGCAAGATCTCTTACAAGCAGTCATACTCCCACAGCAGGATCCTATATGGCACACCCTGCATCATATCCTAGTAGGGATTCCATTGAGGAGCCCTTGCTTGATGAGGATAATTCGACTTGTTCTGCACCAAATTTAAATGATGTAGATAGCGCTACACGATCTGCACCAAATTTGAACCCCAAAACAATGCTATGTGTGGTCAGCCTTATATATTAACCATTTAATGATTTTCAGTGAATAGTCTATTCTAATTTCAATTTTTTGGTCAACTTATAGTGCAATATCTTTGGAAATTCTTATTTCAGGTTTTTGTAGTGGCATTCCTTGGCACACTGAATCTTTATGAATCAACAGATAATCTTAATTTGCCATTAGAAAGTCAAAATCAAGGATTTGTATTGCGAGTAGGACGAAAGCTTTTGCAGGTAACCCAATCTGAAATCTAGTTTCCTAAGTTTGGCAGTATTGAGTTAAATCCGGCTCTTCAGCGAAAGCTGGAATGTGTATTTGGCATCAGATATTTATGTATTAGTTTTTCTTCTCTTCCTTTCCCAAAGAAAATTTTATATGATGCTAAACCAGTAAATCAATCTGTAGAAAGTTAGAGAACCAATTTGTCGAAACTTGATTATCTTATTGTTAACTTAAAAAAAGTCCCAATAAGCTCTTAATAGCTTAGGAACTAAAAAAGCTAATTAGTACTACTAATTCTAATACTTCCACTAATAATAATGGTGCAGAGATAGTTCTAACTTTTCTTTTCCTAACATCATTTAATTTTGAGCCTAATTGATTGTTTTACCCTTCTTCTTCATTGTCAAACAACTATACATCATAACTGAACAAAGGAATCACCGGACTACTACCCCACACATAAAATAAAAGTGAATTATTCATAATTCCTAAAATATATAGCAAATAAAAAATAATTATAAATTCGTAGCAAAGAGAAACATTGGCTCTTAACATAAAACCAATACTGTGTTGTCTGAACACTTCTTGAATTTTTCTTCTTCTTGCCTCTTTTGGGTTCATGAGTGAATTACTGTTACACCTGACCAGAAAATGGCTTCACCTTAATTGATAACACAGAAGATGCCTTCAAGTCCCCTGTTTTCGGAACTAGGACATATTTTCAATATTATGCTCAAGTTCAACTTGACGATGCATTGTGTTATATGCGTCTTACCTTTTAGTAAGTCCATTATTGGTTCAAAAACACATTGTTAGAGCATGTCTTAACCTCTTTTTATAGAATGGTTTAGCTTTTCAACTCCTTTACTTTAGCCCGAAACTGGTTTTGTGCTTATGGATCTCATCACAGGCCAGTTGACTGGAAAATTACTTTTTTCTAATACAATTATGATCTTGTTGTTATTCCTTCCTCGTCATGAGGAACCTATGATTATTTATGATTGAGGCTCTTTGGAGGGAGCACTCACTCAAAGCTCAAGAAAATATCAGATGTGAGCTCAACCTCAAAAGCTTGAATGCAACAATTTTAATAAGTTGTCTTCCAATTTCTTGATCTATAATAGATGAGATGTTGACCAAATTGTTTGAATCATAGATGATGGTACAAGACGGATTCGATATGCCAGGCATGAGAGCAGAATTCGATCATTGGCTTTTATGGGCTGATATTTGAATTTTTATTTTAGAAGATTAAAATAAAAAATAATACTTGTTTTGAAATTCTTTTTTTCCTCATCACCCAAAGGAGGCTGAGCACTGATCATGAGTTTAGCACCGATCGTGAGTTTATTTTGGGATTTCAGGCCAGTGGAGAAATGATGCATGCAAGTGAGAATGAAGGCGGCACTGGGATTGGAACTGTTCTTGGCTGGGCAATGGCGGCTATATATATGGGTGGGCGTCTTCCTCAAATTTTGCTAAATGTGAGATTAAATTTTCTGTATACTTAATGGGTTTTTGTGGTAATATGTTTTCATTATTAAACCTGAAAATGCATTTTATCTTATGTAATCGATCCACAGTAATGGTGTGGGTAAGTATGCATGTTACTAAAAGATATTCGAGTGTAATAGCATTTCGCAATGTGTATAACCAGCAACTATCTAGGCAAAGTAGGTATATAGCTGAAGTGGAAAAATTTTATTTGTTTCCATCTTTATCAAGCCCATCTTTTTCTCTTCTTGGAAAATTTGGATGTTCAGTGCAACTCAGAAGCTTGCTCCACTTCTTTTTGATCTAATGATAGTTTCATTTGTCTTTTTTTGTTGATTGTCCTAATCTTATTCATCAGAACTATTCCCTAAGTTTGACCATGTAGTAATTTTTTGCAGATCAGAAGAGGCAATGTGGAGGTAAGGATGTTGATTTTGAAACCTATAGCATTATCATGTGGTGAATATATCTCTACCATCTTCCTGCCATCCAATGTTAACTTACACCATATCTCCAGCGCCTTGCAAAGGAAAACTCTGTTAGCGGTGGCACTGGTGGCAGATGTAGGGTGAGTTGGTATGTTAACTAACACTTTTCTTCAATGATATTCAGGGTCTTAATCCATGGATGTTTGTCTTTGCTTTGGTTGGAAATTCGACATATGTAGCAAGGTGAGAATTATTTTACTATTATCATCGAGGTCACATGTTTGCAATTTCTTGCATCTTCTACTTTGAATATGTGCTTATTGTATGAACTGGTGGTGTTTTTCTGATTTGTTTTTCTTGTTTCGTTTTCCTTCTTACTACTTTTGGATAGCATATTATTGAGCAGCTTGGAATGGTCAAAAATCAGACCAAATCTGCCCTGGTTGGTGGATGCTGGAGGCTGTGTTCTGCTTGATATTTTAGTATCCTTGCCGTTTATATTTGTGCGATTCTCTTATTCAGGTTGATTGCAAAATGGAAAACAATTTTGACCTATGCAAATATGAAGAAATTATTTTGTTTAGAACCTTAATTTTCTCCAGATACTCATTCAATTCATCTACTTCTGCTATTGGCTTCCCCAATTAAGGACAAAACATCATAACACAACTTGTTAACTAAGGTACTTTCCCTTTGTAATTAACCGTGCATACTTGCTAGAAGTTTTTTGACAATCTTATTTGATATGTTGTTTTATCATGGTTGCCATTTTCGTATCATGCTCGCAGACATAAACTGCTTGTGCTGCTTTAATTTATGAATCCGCTAAGACTAGGAATCTGCACTAATTGTTTTCACATCTCAATTTGATTCATCTCTTATAATCAGGCCACAATTTGATAGGTAATGACATTAATTATTCTAGTTGAGTGACCTGTCTGTGCTTAAACTTGATAAAGAGCTTCATTACACTTGCTTATTGAAGTTGATGAGTCAAATCCAATTTTATGTTTATATTTCATCCATATGAAGTTAAATAAATAATGTTAAACCTACATGGGTCAGTTTAAGAGATTGTAGATGAGCTCATGTTCATTGCTAAGTTTTAGTTTTTGGACTGATTCTGTATATTAAATATTACCAGCGCAAATAGAATAATACCGTTAGAGTTGATAAATCATAGTTAGAGTCTCACATAACAACGGTTTGGGGTTCATTAGTTATTTGACAAGCACATTTAACAATATTTATCGAAAAATCTGGTGTTTGACTCTGGACTTGATTAAGTAAATATTTGAGCACAAGGTAATGGAGCATGTGTTAGGGATAATAAATTGTAGTTTGAGCCTCACCTAAAAACTTGAATTTTTGGATTGATTGGAATCATTTTTTGAGTTTCACCTAATAGTTTGAGTTTTTGGATTGATTATTTAATAAACATTTTCAACAGTATTTAACAGTGTCTATTTAGTAGCAAATATTTCGAGACATCCGTATAAAATCATATGTTGTGGAGAAGAAGATAAACATCCAGGATCACTCAAGAGATGTAGTGATAAGAATTACTAACAGCATCTAACGCTAGAATTTTCTGTACTTGTACATTTGAAGCGAGGGGAATTGTGAAAACAATCCCAACAAATTTGGAATGAGGTTTTCGTTTAATCATGTATATGATTTGCATAGTAACAATTCATCATTTTGCCTGCCTTGTATTAATTTGGTTTTATGATGCAAAAAAGCATGCCAGATTAGCGTATCTGCGTCTGAATACCATTTTGGAAATCCAGCGTTTAGGTTGCTTGTTGAAGATGCTTACTGCAGTCCAGCGCCCATCGTTTTCCATTGCAGCAGAAAGCAAAATCCCAGTTTTCGCATCTTTTCAACTTCCGGATTCTGTTTCCTCAAACCTTTGATTTTGTTTTTCTACTTCATTTAAAGTTTTGGCTGATTTGTTCTGTAAGTAATAAGCACTAGTAGCAACAAGACAGGAATTTATCTGTTTTAAAGTTGCAATATTCTTCCATAGCTTCAGTTTTTTATTTTCGAATTCGCTCTTCAATGAAAACTCTCGTTTTCGCAAGATATAAGTAAATAAAAAGGTTATATGTTTCGGTAAATGCCAGAGAGGTTAGTTCCATTATATTAGTTTGATAGAAGAAAAAAAAAATTCAAATGTCTGATTTGGTGTATGAGATCCAGTCTATGATGATTTTCTTTACTCCTTTGTTAAATTGCAATTCAAATCTTAGTTTTTGTTTAGTCAGTTCTTGTATAATTGATTAACCAATTAAAAGGTATTTCTTGGACAAAATTGAAATGCATACCAACAAGCTATGGCGTGTCTAGTGTCAAGGTCGTGGGTTCAATTCCTCCAACAAGCGCTTCCCCTTCCCTAAATATTAAAAAAAAAAATCTATAAACTTTTTTTTGACAATAATTCTATAAACTAATATATGTAATTATTACCGATGGATTTTCGATGGTCGGATGCATCATGAAATTTAAATTATTTACTGATGGACAAAATTGAAAACAAATAATAGAGCAATATAAATGCAACCTTTCATTTTAAGTTTAATTCTGGCAGTGGAGCATATTTATGAATGCTTATTTGATCGGTACTGATGGAGTCTGCCTTCTGAACCGGTGAGTAAGACCTGCAAAATAAGGTAGAAGCTAACCGGACGGTGGTTGTCCGATTAACTCTCCGATGCTAAAGTCAGTTTAGAGTTTTGAGCAGCGTTTTGTGTATGTGAATGTAATTGTGATTCTAGGCATACCCCGTGCTCCTTTTATAGTAGTCGAATATACCTTGTAGAGTCGTAATAGGCAGGTGAATCCTACTTTGTAGGGATTCGGCAATATCGTAGGGATTCTCCTGATTTGTCGAGATCTACCTTAATCTGATAAGAGTCCTATTTAGGAACGTCTTCCTAAATAGACTTATCTTCCTAAAGTAGAGTTTATCCTTCCATATATAGTGTTTGTGTCCGAATAGGACAATACTTCCATTCTTGGTCGATTACCCGAATCCCGGACCTAACGCGCTTTGGGCGGATCATGCGGGATTCGGTCTTTATTGGCATATCACCGAATCTCAAGGGATTCGGTATCAATTGGCATATCACCGAATCTTAAGGGATTCGGCGTTTCCTTCATATCTTCGGATCTTCAGGGGGAGTCCGGTATCACCTGAGAGTGGATCCCCTGTGACTCGGCTCCATTATATTTTCTATAGGATTCGGTATCCATCATTAGCCCCCCGCAAGTGAGCTGAAGTAATTGGTATTTATGCCTTAGTGGATTTTAGCTCTTTTGGAGCTGAGTCATCTTATACGGGCGAGTCGCTTTGTATTCCGGGCGAGTCGTTTCATATGTTTGTGGGTGACGTTTCTTCTTTAGTAAGATTCTGTGTTGCCACGTGTCAACATTTAGTGATTTAATGATTAATGATTTATTCAAAACTCTTCATATTTAATCTCTTTGCATTTCTTCTTTTCCCTCTCACTTGCTTTTCGAATTTGTTCTTATTTCTGCAACTATTTCTTCTTCGTTCTTTGTTCTGATCATTTGGTTCTTCGTGACTTGCTTTCTCCAGATCTTCAGGTATGTTCCTTTTTGTTACTTGGATGTTAAGATGGTTTTCTTACTTGTATATGTTCTTTATGATCGTTGTTCTGGAAACTCCTTTTCTGTTCTTGGTGTTCTTCCATGTGTTCTTCAATATATTTCTTGTTTGATCTTTATTTTGTATTTATATTTGTGATTTCCTGTTCTAGGATGCCTCTTAGTCGAGTGGAAGATGCATGCGCTACTATGGCTTTTACCAGATCAAAGCTTCGTAGGAGTGAAGTCTTAGATATCTATTTTAAGTATAGCTTTCCTTTTGATTATAGGGTAATATTACCTGGTGCTGATATGGCTGCCTCCAATTCTCCGGGTTCCTCTTGTAGGGCGGTTCTTTTTGAGGAGCAGTTTGCTGCTGGTCTTAGGTTTCCCTTAGATTCATTTTTAGTAGAAGTGTGCAGGGATTTAAAGGTTGCTCTGGGACAACTTTATCCCGGTACGATTAAAGTAGTGCTCGCCTTTTCGGAGGCGTGTAGGCTTCGGGGTTATGCCCCTTCTCTTAACGTGTTGTATTATTTCGTAGACTTTAGGAAGTGCGATGGTTGCTTCGTTTTCGCCCTTGGCAGAGGAGGGCGATCTCGTATTTATCTTCCTTGCCTAACCAGTCGCTGGCGGAGGCGTTTCTTTATTGTTTACCATAAATTTGCTTTTCTTCATTTTTCGGATGGTTTTTCTTCTCACCAAGTTCGGAGTTGTCCGTCTCCTTTAAGTTTATCTGAGTCAACACTTGCTTTCGACATATCTTTCTATGGTGCTATTCAGCGTCCTGTTCTAGATGTCTTGGTTAATAGTCATCTTCGGCATCGATGGTTTCCTTTGGAGGATCCTCCTCGAGGCTTGGCGGATCTTTGCTACTCCTTTATTCAAGGTATATTAATTTGCTTAAGTTCTTTTGATGTTTCTTTTGTAGGATGTCTTTTTCTTCTGACGATTTCCTTTCCGGATTTCAAGTAGATTTGGACGTTCCGATGGGCGGTCCTGACGCTCATATCGCCAACATTATTCCTGACGACGTTGATGTGGATGTAATTCCTGCTGATGTTCCTATCGTTCCCGTCGAGATAGCATTGCCTGCGGGTGATGAGGTTATTGTTGTAGATGATGATGACTTGACTGATCCAGTAGGTGATGAGGCGGTCCCATCGCTACCTCCCCCTCTAGCATCATTTACTGTCTCGGGGGGAGTTGGGGATGTGAATTCAGGTGGGCTGGTTGTTGCTGATTCGGAAGAGATTTCCTTGGGTCGAAATCTGGATTCTCCGTCTAGGAAGAGACGTCGAGTTGGCGATGATTCTCCATCGAGGGAGAGTCTTCCTGGAAGCTCTTCTTCTGCCCCAGATTTGGTGCAGTGGGTCGAAGGTCAGGATCCCGCTAGTTTACTGAATCCTAGAGTGTTGGCGGAATACATCCGAACTTTGGCGATTCCTGATGATGTCACATGGTTTTGTTCTAGGCCGGGTCAGGAGCTTTCTGATCTGGCTTGTTTTCATGGTTTCTCTGTAAGTGTTTTCTTTCTTGAATATAATATTTTTTGATTCTGTTGTTTCCTTACTGATCTATTTTTGGTGTGTAGGCTCTTCAATCTGTTTTGGTATTGAATGACCGCCGCCAGTGTGCTGAGGAGGAGGTCGAGCGTCTATCTTCTCTTTTGGCGACTTCTGAGTCTGAGAGGGCAAAGTTGAAGGCATCTTTGGAAGAGCATGATTCCCTTTTGGCGCAACTTAAGGCGCAGGATGCGATTAACGATCGCCAAGTTAAAGTGATCGAGAAGAAAACCAATGACTTGACTCAAGAGATTGAGGAGCTTATTCGAATCAATACCCTTGTTGGTGGGGAGAGGGATAAGCTAAGGTCGGAGGTTGAAGGTCTTCACATCCGTTTACTTGATACGAAGGCTTTTTATTCTGCTTTGATAAGCGAGTATCGCCTTGCGATTGGGAGGAAACTTCTGGAGCAGAATCCTAATATTGATCTTTCTGGAGTTAATGGGTTGGATCCCCAGGCCATCGCTCGTGACCTTCTTGTCAAGATATCTAAGGACCATGTCCAGTAGTTTTTCTTTTGATTGTATTTCAGAATGTACGAATTTTGTTCTTTTGTAATTCGCAATTTATGAATATATTTTCTTCGTGCTTCTTCAAAAGTGCGCTTTTGCTTTATATCAGTTTTTCGTTTATGTACTTGTCTTGCCTCGAGGGTTATTCTAAACCCTTTTCTTGGCGTTGCTTTTTTTTTTATAGAGTTAATCTAAACTCTTTTATTTTTGTTTTTATTTCGAGTTAATCTAAACTCTATCTTTTGTGTTTTGAGTTAATCTAAACTCTTTTTTGGCGATTTGCCTTTTCTGAGTTAATTTAAACTCGTTTTTCTTGGCTATCCGCCTTTTGTGGCGATTTGCCTTGTTCGGCGATTTTGCCTTTGAGTTAATTTAAACTCGTTTTTCTTGGCAATCCGCCTTTTGTGGCGATTCGCCTTGTTTGGCGATTTTGCCTTGAGTTAATTTAAACTCATTTTCTTGGCTATCAGCCTTTTCGTGTTGATTCGCCTTGTTTGGTGATTTTGCCTTTCTTGAGTTTGATCTTTAACTCATTTTTTCATCTTTCATCTTTGATTTAATCATTCGTGGCTGTTCTTGATTTTTATTTCTTTATTGATTCGTCTGGCTAATCATATAGTAGGGAAATTGAACTTTTATTGATAAAAAGACTGCATACAAAATATTAAAGATAGATTTGACGCCATCTGGTAAGACATAAAGTCGTTACCGATGATGGGTCATTTTCCTTTCCTATTCTTCCTTCTTTTCGGTCTTGTTCTCTTGGAGATCCACTACTGACTCGTCATAGCATTTCTTGGCTATTCTTTGGTCTCCTCTCAGCGTCACTACTCCTTTTTCAGTTGGTATTTTCATTGCCAACGCTCTTATGCTAGTCACTGCCGCCGAATCATGGAGGAAAGGTCTTTTTAGGATGGCGTTGTATGTTAATTCCATGTCTACTATGTTAAATAGTGACATGACTTTCTTGTTGATTCCTCTTTCTGGGCCGATTATTACTTCCAAGGTGACTGCTCCCAGTGGATTGATGGAGGGGCCACCGAGTCCTGATAGCGGAATTGGGACTCGACGTAGCCTTGACGCCGTTCCTCCAAGCATTTTGTATGCTGCGTTTGTCATAAGGTTTACCGCGCTTCCTTCGTCGATTAGGATTTGTTCCATGTTCCAATTTTCAATGATAGTAGTTACTACCAAAGCATCGTTGTGGGGTGCTTTGACGTATTCATAGTCTTCTACATCAAAGATCACCGGTGGCATGTGAGTTTCTCTGATGTTCATCACTTCTTTCCTCTGCTTTCTCCTGATCGTGGAGCTGCTATGTCCTCCTCCATTGATCATGTGTATGGTTCCCAGTATTTTGGATGGGCGTTCGTCTTCTTTCTCTTTTGGCTTGTCTTCTCTGCTTCTTTTTTCTCCTTTGTCATTGCTCTTCTCTTTTCGGGCCACAAATTTCCTCAGCTCGCCTGTGTCGATCATCCTTTCGATCTCGACCTTTAAGTCTCTACAGCTATCCGTTTCATGTCCGTAATCGTCGTGAAATTTGTAGTATTTTCTGGTGTCTCTTATCTCTGCTTTCATCTTTGGTGGCCATACCACGTTTTTGACATTTTCTTTGATCCACATGAGGACATTAGTTCGGCTGGTGTTTAGCGGAGTGAAGTTATTCTCGTCATCTCTGGGATCATATCTCGATTCATATCTTGTCTGGGGGGCGAATCGTCTGTTCTCTTCTGGCCTTCCTCTCCTATCATCAGGTTTGAACTTGGTCTTTTCTCTGGATTTCTCTTTTGACTCTTTTCCTTTTGCTTCCTTTCCACGAATCGCCCTTCGCCCTTCGTCTAGCTCGAAGTATTTCTGGGCTATGCCCATCAAGTTCGAGAAAGTCGTGGGCTTATTGACTAGTAGCTTGTCCACCAGTTTTCCGAATCGCGTCCCTTCTTGCAATGCTTCTGTCGCCATGTCGACGTTCAGGTTGTCAATCTTCATAGCTTGCTTGTTGAATCGTTCAATGTAGCTTCGTAAGGTTTCTCCTTCTTCTTGGATGCAGGATCTTAGGATGCTAGTAGTGGTTTTTGCTGAGATGTTTGTGAGGTATCTATTGAGGAACTCTGTTGAGAGCGAAGCGAAGCTCTTGATTGAGCTTGGTTTTAATTTGTTATACCATCTCTGGGCCGTGCCCGTGAGTGTGCTAGGGAAGACCCTGCATAGAATGGCGTCTGATACGCTGAGTAGCCCCATAGTCGCGGTGAATCTAGATGTATGATCTCGGGGGTCTCCTTCCCCATTGAAAGTTGGCAGGATCGGAAGCTTCATGCTGTGTGGGATGGTTTCCTCCATGATCTCGGGCGAGAGGGAGGATCCTTTCAACCTGAGATCGTCTATGTCCAACTCTTCAGATTTTAGTTTTTTGAGTGCTTTGGCGATCTTTTCTTCCAAATCTTCTTCTACTACATATATGGCCTTGCTTTTTTGGGGTGTTTCTGACGATTCGCCCTCTCCTTCTTGGTGTTTTTTCTTAGTTTGTTCTTTCCCTGCATCTCTCTCCTGTCGCTTGCTCTTTGGTGGGGCGTCTTCTTTTTCCTTCTCTCTTCATTCGTCTCTCTTTGAATTCAAACCACTTCGGGCGTCCTCCTGGTTATGCTCGTTTCTGGGTGTCTCTGGTGATTCCTCGTTAGATTTGTCTCTATTCGGACTTTCCTCATCGCTTGTTCTATTCTCTCGTTGGTTTCTTGCTTCGTTTCTTTCTCCATTCCCTCTGGTTCGGGGTTCCTTGCTTTTATTGTTTTATGCTCTTGTCTCTCGACGGCTTGGGTTTGCGTTTTCTGTTCTTCCTCTTCTTCTGGGAGTTGTAGGGCTGAAATTTTCCCTCAGGATTTTCATGGTTTCTTCATGCCTATCATTCGTTCTTTTGGCTTCGCTAGCCGATCTGTCCAGATTTGCTTGGACCGATTCTAGTACCTTTTTCAGCATTTCGTTGTACGAATCTTTTGCTGCTACGCTCGGTGCTTGTTGTTCTTCAGTGCTCAGATTGAAATCAATTAGGTTGCTTTCCCTCATCGGATTAGTTTGGAATTGAGGTGTTGAAAAAGAGGGCCCTCCGGTATTGCTTTTCTCCCCAGAGTTGTGAAGCCCGTCTTCCGTCACGTTGATTATCTCCGGAGTGTTTTTTGGGTCCATTGGTTGTTTGTCTTTCAGGTTCACTCTTTCAGAAGTCATCTTCTTCAATGAAATTTGTTTTTGAGTTCAGAAAAACTCCTTCTTTTTGAAGTTTAGTTAAGCTTTTCCCACAGACGGCGCCAATTGATGGAGTCTGCCTTCTGAACCGGTGAGTAAGACCTGCAAAACAAGGTAGAAGCTAACCGGACGGTGGTTGTCCGATTAACTCTCCGATGCTAAAGTCAGTTTAGAGCTTTGAGCAGCGTTTTGTGTATGTGAATGTAATTGTGATTCTAGACATAACTCGTGCTCCTTTTATAGTAGTCGAATATACCTTGTAGAGTCGTAATAGGCAGGTGAATCCTACTTTTTAGGGATTCGGCAATATCGTAGGGATTCTCCTGATTTGTCGAGATCTACCTTAATCTGATAAGAGTCCTATTTAGGAACGTCTTCCTAAATAGACTTATCTTCCTAAAGTAGAGTTTATCCTTCCATATATAGTGTTTGTATTCGAATAGGACAATACTTCCATTCTTGGTCGATTACCCGAATGCCGGACCTAACGCGCTTTGGGCGGATCATGCGGGATTCGGTCTTTATTGGCATATCACCGAATCTCAAGGGATTCGGTATCAATTGGCATATCACCGAATCTTAAGGGATTCGACGTCTCCTTCATATTTTCGGATCTTTAGGGGGAGTTCGGTATCACCTGAGAGTGGATCCCCTGTGTCTCGGCTCCATTATATTTGCTATAGGATTCGGTATCCATCAGGTACTATACTGTGATCAGTGAAAGCTTCTCCCCCTAAAAAAAAGGCTTATCCCCTTAAAAACCCCTCACTTTTTATCCCCAATTTGTTTGCACCTTTTCATTGCAAAACCACCAAATATATCCAAATTATGACCTTTCACTTTCAATTGCACCCTCAAACATTAAATTGATCTCTTTTCACTTGAAAAAATAGGTTTATTTTTGTTTTATATAAAATATTAAGTCCTATTTTAAAATATATGCTAAAATTTAAAGGATTGATTTGAACATTTTTCAAGTAAAAAGAGGCCAATTTAATGTTTGAGGGTTCAATTGAAAGTGAAAGGTCGTAATTTGGGTATATTTGGTGGGTTTATAACGTGAGGGTGCAAACGAATTGGGGGTAAAAGGTGGGGGGATTTTAAGGGGATAAGCCCTAAAAAAAAGAACAAACAACTCCTGCAAAAATTCGTATATAGGCAAATTTTAAGAATATTAATAAAAATAAAATATCTATAAAAGATGATTAATCTAATATTTAACTAGAGAACAAGGAGTGAAAAATATCAAGATATACTAAATTTTGGTCAAATTTCAAAAAGAATATTTGAGATTATTTGTTTTTTTAAGATTACTGAACTTTATATCAATTGGTATTTAATAAAATCTGACCAAACAAATTGATGCGGAATCAAAATACGGGTGTGATATCGCAAGTGTGAATGAACATTTTATTTATTGAGAAATGATGCGGTCTATTTTCTGTTTTCACACGAGCTTCTCAAGTCATATTTTTTTTTATTAAAGTACCAACTAATTATAAGCAAATTAAAGTTCGGTAACACTAAAGAATGGTTTAATGTCTCAAAATATTTCAACATTTTAGCCCCTTTTAATTTTACTCCGACATTGTAAAATCGCCAATTATACTCAAATCCACACATTTAAGTTTCAATTGTATCCGATTTTGTATTTGACTCTTTTGCATTCAAAAAAATTGAAAAAAAATCCTTATAAATGACTTATTTGAACTCTTTTTTATTTAATTTTTTTAAAATGAATGACTTATTTGAATCTTTTTACAATAAAAAAAAAGGTCAATTTAGTACTTGTGGGTACAATTGAAAGTGAAAGGAGTAGAATTGGGTACAATTACTGATTTTACAACGTTAGGGTGAAATTAAAGAGTTAAAAAATTGAGGTTATTTGGTATACTAGGATTTTAAAGAAATAAATTAATCTCGAGTATCCTTTTTTAAAGGCGTAATCATCTAAAATACCCACTTTTTGAATTAAAAAAACCTAAAAGCTCTCATGTAATTTTATGCTCCTACTAAAAAATGAAAAAAAATACATTTTTATGCAACCAATCAACTGATGACACCTCAGCCCGCGTCAGAAAGGGCACTAGAATGCATTAGCCTACATCATTTGTGGGTCAGTCAGCAAGTCACGAGTCTGTGCATCAGTTTCAATGCCTCAAATGCATTGCAGATACATTTCAAAAACATATTTGATACATTTATGATACATCTAAAAAAACATATCACTTAAATACATTCTTTTTCAAAAATGTTATTTTATATGTATGTGACATGTTTTTTATAGCATATCATAAATCACAGGCCAAATGTCGTAAAAAGACCAAACCTTTCATAAAAGTTTCACAAAAGTCCTGACTTTTCAATTTTGTCGATTTTAGCCAGAGACAGATTATTTGGTTTCAATTGTGACCAACTCTCAATTTGTTTTCAATTTTGCCTATGTGGCGCTTACGTGGCATGCACATACATTGAAAGGTCAGGACTTTTGTGAAACCAAATAATTCATTTTTTCAAAATCGACAAAATTGAAAGGTCAGGACTTTTGTGAAACCAAATAATCAGTTTGTGGCCAAAATCGACAAAATTGAAAGGTCAGGACTTTTGTGAAAGGTTTGGCCTTTTATGACATTTGACCTAAATCAAATTATGTGTCACATACTCTAAAAATATTATTTTATATATATCTGACATGTATTATGTATCTATCAAATACATCTAAAAACACATCTCACACTTGTTTCATAAATTTAATATATTTGAAAAAGAATGTTGTTAAACTGTTTTTGATAAGTATCCAGATGGATCATAGATGTATAAAATCTTTATCTGAACCATATATCTAACTTATTATATATATATATATATATATATATATATATATATATATATATATATATATATATATATATATATATAGCATATATCAAATTAAAAGATTTGTGTCACATACTTTAAAAATGTTATATTATATATCAATAATGTATCTGTATTATGTATCATAATAAATTATATATCGAAGATGTTTCTATCAAATACATCTAAAAAACATCTCCAACACATCTCATAAATTAATATATATTTGAAAGAGAATGTATATGAGCTGTTTCTAATATGCATTTGTAATGTATATGGATATATTACGAATGTATCAGATATTGTTGCGAACGAGATGACGTTTTAAAGAAGACGGAACACTGAAACACTGATGCACCGACGCACTGGTGCGTCAGACGGCGTAAACGACACGCGTTATTTTTCGATTGGAAGTGTAAAAATATAAAATATAAATTGAGCGAAAAAAATTATAAACTTTGCATTTTTGAAAAAAATAGGACTCTTTGTTTTTTTTACTTTTCTAAAAATAATATCCGGAAATCAATAAAGTGAAAGTTGAATAATACAGTTAGAATTGGTTAAGCCTTAAGTGAAATACCAACATTAAAATTTCACTTGATTTTAATAGTTATAGATATTTTTGAATTTCTGGCGAAGAGTATTCAACTTTATTAATTTCATGTGCCCTAAGAGATAAAGCATATCTTTTAACGAGAAATTATAGAGTTCATCTGTTATTTTATGTCATCATCCAATGAAAATTTTAAAACCAAATTATAGTCATCATTATTAGATATTATGTTATCAAAATACATATATCATGGGTGATATCCATGAGAAATAGTGGATAGGATTAAACTAAATTAGTTCATATTATACTGTATGTAATCACGTTTTTTTTTTAAATTTCTCATAATAATACACCAACTTTCATTTTTTGCCAAATTCATACACGGTGCTGATTTGTTACTCATTTATTGGTTAAAAATGACTTACACCTCAACAAATTGCACCAATAAATAAGTGTCACGTCAGCACCGTATATGAATTTGGAAAAAAAATGAAAGTTGATGTATTTTTATGAGAAGTTTTAAAGAATGTGATTAAATTGAAAAAACGTGTAAAGTTGATGATTTTTTATGACTTTACCCCTAAATCTTTAGTATCATATTTTAAGGACCGTCAAAAACAAAAACAAAAGAACAAATACTCAGAGGTGCTTTGTTCAAGTTTTAAAGTAAAAATGAAAATAAAAATGAATGAGAATGGGAATAGTTGTTGTTTTGATTCAATAAATTAGTGTAAGAATGGAAATGAGTAAGAGCGTGAAAAACTGAACCAAATTTAGTTTGGTTTAATATTATTTAAAAATTGAGTTTTTTTAGTTTCGTTTGATTTTAAATATAATGTTTTTAGTTAAATTCTAATAAATCAAACCGAAATAACTGAACAAAGAATCTCTCAATTAGAGCACTAACTACTTCCTTCCAAAAATAAACTACTTCCTTCAAAGAACAAAGACGCTTTTTTTTAATCGCTCCGCTGGAACTCTAATCAAATTAATGTATTTGGTTCGGTATGAATAAATTTAAATTCTTAAAATTTTAGTCCAATTCGAATCGCCATTCAACAAATTGATTCGGTTCGATTTGGTTCTTAAATAATCGAAATTTGATTTGATTTAGTTTGGTTCGGTTCAATTTAGTTCGATATTATAAAATATCAATTTTTAATTTGGTTTACTTTTAGACATAAATTTTTCAATTAATTTCTAACATAAACCAATTTAAAGAAATCGAACCAAACAAAAAAAAAACAAATTTGGTTCGATTTACTAAAAAGTTAGGTTTTCAATTCAACTTTGTTTTGGAGACAAAGTAGTTTATATTTAAGTTCTACAAATAATCGACCAAACCGAACAAAAATAGAGAAAACCACAAAAATATTACTATTTAAATAGAAAATAACAAAAATATACACAAACCTAATAATTTACATTGATACCAAAAAAAGATAAAAGTTTACATATTCTAACCAAAACATTAAATAGGAGACACATGGCACACACAAAAAGCAAAAAAAAAGGTCAAAAACGTGTCATAACTGGTCAAAAACGCGTCTGATATGCGTCAGAATCGCGTCTGACACGCGCGTCAGTGACGCGTCAGCGCGTGTCAGCGAATCTCAGCATGTCAAAATAACTTAAACATGTATCAGCTATGTATCAGCTATGTATCTGTTATGTATCGAAAATGTGTCACTGGTTCATTTTCTCATATTTTTAAAAATATAAATAAATAAATTTATGTGTGTATATATACACACACATATTATTTTATGTACTATTTATGTGTATATGTATAATATATTTTAAATTTAAAAAAATATATGTATCACATGCTTTAAAAACGCATAAATTACGTTATAAAAAAGTATATATATTATACATTATGGATTAAAAATATACGTATCTATCATATAAAAATTATGTATATAAATTGTTTCTAATATGTATTCAATATATGTATGGTGTTTTTCTATTAAATATTTGATACTTGCTCCGTCCTTTTATTTTTTCATGTTGCACGAGGTTTTGCTTTTTAGCTCAATTTATTGTTTATATATATAATGTATTTACGATGTATCGGCCATTTATTTACAGTGTATTGCAAGATATAGATGATACATCGGTAATATATTAAAATTTTATTATTAATTTTTCTCATCTATATTTATGATGTATCGATGATGTATTTATGATGTATCGGTACGATGTATTTATAATGTATCAGTCATTTTAAAATTTATTTCGTTAAAATAATCTAAAAATTAAACGTGTATCATCTATGTATCTGCTATCTCAGAAAAGTACCATCTATATATCACTAATACACACATGTATCGGTCAATTTGAAAATTATTTTGTTAAAAATAATGATTCTGAGTTGGAGATGGATTCTAAAAATTATAATCAATGGTGTATCAACAAAATTTATTTCGTTGAAGTAATAATAAAAGAAGAACATGTATCTACAATATATTAGAGTTGTATCAGTGATGTATCTATAATGTATCGATGATATATTCAATACTATATCTACAATGAATCATGGTGTATGTATAATTTTTCTCCTCTATATTTATAATGTATCGATGGTGTATTTATGATGTATCGGTAATGTATTACGATGTATCGATAATGTATCGGTCATTTTAAAATTTATTTTGTCAAAATAATTCAAAAAATTTAAAATGTATCATCAATGTATCTGATATGTATCAGAAATGTATCATCTATATATCACTAATACACACATGTATCGATCATTTCGAAAATTATTTTGTTGAAAATAATCATTTTGAGTTGGATATGTATTCTAAAAATTGTAATCAATGGTGTATCTACGAAATTCATTTCGTTTAAATAATAATAATAAAAAATAGCATGTATCTACAATATATTAATGGTGTATTTTATGATGTGCCGACGATTTATCTACAATGTATAGGTGGTGTATATATACGATGTATCATCATGAATGTATCTAATATGTATACACACAATAGAATGGACCAATAATTATATAAAGTCTTCATTAAATTTATCATCAAATGAAGTTAATCTTACACCTACGAGTTTAGAGGTGTATTAGAGATGTATCTAGAGCGTATCGACAATGTATTTAGTAATATATTTACAATAAATCCTGGTTTATGTATAATATATCAACGTTGTATCTACAATGTATGACGAATGTACTTACTATTTGCATATGTGATATACACACATAAAAATTGCAGAGAGCAAAAAGTAAAAAGAAATTAAAAAAAAAATTTCAAATTTTCCCCAACTGAACATATAAATCCTCCAAAACTTAGACTTTGATTCTTCTATTGTCCTTTTTTCTGTTTCTCTCTTTGGAAGGTAGTGATGATCACGGTAATGAAGAAGCTAGTGCGTACTGAGATCAACCACGACCACACTCGCGTTGTTAGTACCGCATCTCGCCATAGCTAATTTCGTCAGCAACATCGAAGCATCAGAGCATGCTTTGTCCGACATTTCTTCACCACCACTACAAGCGGCTCCAACGCCATTCTCCACCGCTACAATATTATTCTCCGACGACGCCGGAAAATGACTGCATTTGCCCTTTTCCTCTTAAACACATACGCGCCACCCCACACGCCGTGTCATTTGTCACCACGTCCCATAGTCCATCACTCGCTAAAATCAAACAGTCGTCCCTCGCCGTCCTCTCCGTTACCGTCACCTCCGGCTCACGGCTCACATACGGCTTCAAATAATTATCATCCGTAATTATTTTCCGATCAAAATTATTCAAAGTGAAACCCTAAATTATTTTTCTTTCAGCTCACAGCTCGCATCTACAACTGCTACCACCACCACCGGCGTCTGCTACTCTCTATCCGCCTAAATCTCTCACCCACCATCAAATCACCCATTTGCAAAATCAACCCAACAAACACAAATTCTTTCATTTTCATTCCTCAATTTTGAAAGATTTTTATTGGTTTAATGGATCCATCAACAGAAAATTATCTGTTATGAAAAGCATGGTTGTTTCATCTGTTGTCAGCAATTATAAAGGGTAATTTAAAGAGCTACCAATGATTCATCGGAATCAGGTAGTGGTGTTGAGGTGGGATTGTATGTGCGACAGAGGAGATGAAAAATTGGGAAGAAATGGGTAAAAAATGTAATAATTTTGCCACCTATGCTATTTAATGTAAAACTCATATGGTAGAAGAGAAAAGATTCCATTGTGTTGGTATTTGGGAAAAGAATTGCCGCATTCTTAATTATTCCGTAATTTTCTCACAAAAATATTCCACCGTATTTCCCTTAGTTCAAAGATTTTTTTAAATCCAATATGTTCTTTTATGAAGAATTACTGCTTCGATTCTACACTGGGTATGAGGGATTTGGATTCCCTTGTGTTCAAATGAACATGATGGGTCATGTTCACTAATCTACACCATTCATTATAAAATGAATGGTGTAGATTAATTGAACTAAATTTGGACATTTTTAATCTACACCATTCATTTTGTAATGAGTAGTGTAGATTTAATAAACATGATCCCTCATGTTAACATGAGGGAATCCCAATCCGGCTATGAGCTGCTATGGTGGAATTATGATGTAAAATAGAGTTAACACTAGAACTCTCGCATTCATAATCATAAAGTTATTTGTTTTATATCAGAACAGTATTTTCGTCTCATAAATGGTTCCTCACTCTAGTACATTATTTAGATGGCAGGTTAAATCAAACCGAAAATCTGGCGATGATCAACGAAATGACATCTTAGCCTGGAGGCCAGTTCATTTGACGACCCCCAAGGAGGTGGACGTGAATGTGATAAACAGATTGACCTGCAACGTAAAATAAATAATCACTCAAATAAATTTATGCTACTTGATGTATTAAGTATAAGTAAATATAACAATACATACATCCGCTTGGACCATCATTGATCACGATCCTATAACCATCTTCAAGTCCTTCCTGCTTAGCTACAAGTTTGGCAGTGTAAAGCAGGCGACCAAGAATATCAATATGCCTATCTTCAGCCTGACAGACAAACACCCAATAAGTAAAAATAGTAAAAGTAGCCAACAATGCGAATAATGTCTAAGAGTCTCAGGCAGAGATTACGGAGTGATGTAAAATCAAGTATCACATCGTCTTTTGCAAGGATTTCAAGCAATCTTTTACAAATTGATGCAGGTCTAACGACAGGAACAAAAGCTAAGGAGATTACAAAAAAAACAAACACTGAATCATACTCAATGAACATGTCATAAAGGCAAGTATTATTCCTAGCCTTGACAATATAATCCAAGTGCAATTCGAATAACAAAATATTTCAATTTTGATGGCAATCGATAAGTCAGATTCAAGCTAGATTCCAAATTATAAAATTATGGATTCAAGTAATTTGAAATGCAAGCTATGAATTTTGCAAATATATCAATATGCACATCCTTGTTTTGTGGAGCAGATATTTCTTAATGTTATTTGGACAGGGTTCACTTGTTATTAAGCCCGATAATAGTATTATCATTATGTGTTTTGTTTTAGTTATCTTCGACTAAATATTACTTATTTTACAGAGACCATTAGACTTTGACTGTATTTATTCTTTTCTTTAAAATTAGGATTTTCTTTCTAATGTAGCATAAACATTATTGTTGAGGCCGCTTATGATCAATCTAATTTTCTTAGATTCTTCACATAACTAATTTGAAAATTATCAAGAATTTTCTTAAATTAGATGGCCATATAAGCAAAATAAGGTCGGAAAAACTTTTATGAAACAAAGATTGAAGTTTGATGACCTTAAAAAAGTAAATTAATGTTTAGTATCCTTTATGACATAACTTGAAAGTATAGTTACCTAGAAAGTATTTGATTGATTTTATCTTATTTCAAAATCTGAATGAGAACAGTCCTCAGCAAAGAAACCTCATCAAGTGTTGGGTCGCACTTTTCTTTGTGAGGTCACATCATCTCTATCAGGCTTCAGCTCTAATCAAATTAGATCTATCCTTTTAAGTTATTTAATTTTCTAGTTTCAAGTCATTATTTTTTTGTTCATGCTATCATGATATTCCTCTTTGTAATAAATCAGCTAGTTATCTTTCAAACACTTAATTTTACATTCACATCTCTCATTCTTCTAGACCTTAAATCAAAACTGAAAAAAAAAAATACAAAAACTGAAATTAAAAAATAATATCATATCTAAAAGTTTCAATACTTAATACTCACATCTGAAATTCTTGTTTACTGTTCGTGTCTTTGTTAGCACATTCTTTTATTTCCGTTCATTCCCCTTGTTCTTCCTTCTAAATATCATTGTTTTGCTATTGTTAAGATAATAAGTTTACCAATCACTGATTGATTCAAAAAAAATTGCTCAAGGTCCAGTTTCTCTCCTTGAGCAACTCACCCATTGGGTAACAAAGGAAACAACACAACTATAGTCCTTACTATAAATTATTAAAATCAATCTCTTTCCTCGATATTTAAAAGTAACCGAAAGCAATTATATCGACTAAAGGAGCAGCTGAATCATGCGAGAAGTTTTAAAATTTGTAGCCACTGATATTCCAAGAAGGTAAGAAAATTATAGAAACAATGAAATACCTTCGACAGTCCAGTTAAACCATCCCTGACTTTGGGAATGATTAGAATGTGTGTTGGAGCCTGAGGAGATATATCCCTAAACGCAAGGACCTGAAAGAGGAAAAAATGTACAAGAAATGTAAATCATATAGCAAAGGCAATTAAGGAAACCTTCCTAATCAGATACATGATAAACGAAGAGCCGAGATATGGAGTTAGTTTGGAGTTGATATGAATCAGCAAAATACACGGTCAACATCAGAAAAGAGGCCCTTTTATAACTATTGAAATTTTAACAGAGTATAAATTATGCAATCAAGTTTTAGTTTTGAAGTTATGAGATCTAACATCAACGCAAACCAATCACTTCTTCTATATTCAAGTAGATTAATCGTAATCTATGTATTTCATCTCTAATAGCCGAGTGAGACTACAATTCAAATACTTTTCTAATCCAAAAAGTGCTTCAAATGCTCTATGCTAAATGAGACTATTTCATTTATAAAGCGACCCAAAAGTAGGCTAACGGCCAACAAAATTTAATCAATCCAAATCAACAAGTGAGAACAAATATAGCTCATACACAAAGGAAGTGGTGAACGAAAGAAAACGTCATACTAAGAAACATATGTTCAAAGCCAAAAACAGCATGTAATAACCTTGTCATCCTCGAAAACAACAGTGGACGGGATTTCCTTGTTGATAATCTTGTCAAATCTGCATGCCAATAAAAATCAAACAAACAATCTATCCATCAAAACTTAAAATACAAGATTACCATCAAAATATTTCTAAATGTAGCTTAAAAAGAAATACAAAGAAGACAGTAAATCCTTCGAGCACAAACAAATTCAATTGAAAGAAGTGAAATCCGTGGCAAAAATGACAATATTTTGAGTAATTTCAAAAGGAAAACTCACAGAAAAGATCAGATTTAAGAAGCTAACTAGGGTTTGCAGTAATTTAAAGATAAAATGTTAAAGAGTTATAATAGAAAATTTAGGGTTTACATGGTAGGAGAATCAGATGGAGCAGCAGCAAGAGCAGCTTCTTTCTCGGACGCCATTATGATTTGGGAAGACAATACGGCTATCCGGCTATTTATACTGCTTTTATTATTGCACCTCTGCATCGCTTCTTTGTTAGCAGTGGACATTGGATAAAAAATTATTATGTTTTAAAATAATTATAAGGTCACCAAAATCAAAGAAAAATATATATAAAAATATTTATGAGAAATTAAAAAATTAAGTTGAAAGCATAAATTTATGAGAGTAATTGTCATTTTTAGGCTAATTGATCAAGTAAAAATTTGAATAAGTGCTCTTTTTTAAGTTAATTGTACCATTTCAAGCCAATAAAATATATGTTCATCCATAATTTAAAATCAATTAAATATAATTTTTTATAACTCCAAGACGCGTACTATAATATAACATAGGGTTAATTGCAAATTAAATCATAAATTAGTGTAATTTGCAATTACAATACGAATTTTGTTGTGCAACTCTTTAAAAGCGTTTGGCTCTTTGGAAGGGTATTTTACTATCTCCGGCAATAAGGTTAGTCCTCATTAAATCAGTTTTGTTTAGTATTCCAATTTATTTTATGTCTTTGTTTAGTATGTCTGAAATAGTTCGAAATCAACTAGAGTCGTTATGGTGAGATTTTTGTGGAAAGGGGATGTGAATTCTAGAGTTTTATGTAAGGTTTCTTGAAATGATATTTGTCAAGATTTTAACAAAGAGAGTTTGGGCATTACTAATCTCCGTTCAAGAAATCAAAATTTATTGTTTAAGCGGATTTGGAAAATGAGAATGAACAATGAAGGCTCTACTTGGTTTGAAATTATTTCTAGTTGTTCTTCTATTATTGATTGGAATTTTCTTTTGAATGGGGATGTAAGGAAATTATCTTTTATTTGGAAAGACATTAGAAATCTTTGCTGCAATGACATTGATATTTGGCGTGTTTTTATTAACAACGTCAATTATGTTGTGGGAGATAGGGATAGTATTTTTTTTGGATCGATAATTGGTCGGCGAATGGTTCCATGTCGTTGCTTTTTCCTCGGCTACATAATCTTTCGGACCTAAAGAAAGCAACAATTAAAAAGGATTCCTCGAAAAGTTAAGGATTAGTAATCCTTTTTAGAAACCGAATGGATTCGGTTCATGCATAACTTCCATACCAAGATTAGGATATGGGGTGATAATTGGAGATGGAGACAGATATTAAGGGGTATGAGTTGTTATTTTTTGCGGATTTGCAACTGTTTTTGGGTCTCTGAATCAAACTTTAGGGCGGCGAGACGAAGCGAGATGGAAATTAAACACTGGGGTTTTCAGTTCATCCTCCTTCAACAAGCTGAGGAATGTTATGGGAGCAGGTGTTGTGGGTCATTCAAATGATGAGCGTGGAAGTGTTTTTGTGACCTCTGTCAACAGGTTTTCTGCAACTGCTCACAGGTGATGCTACTGGAAATCGGGCATCTGTTGCTACTGCAAGTTGGTCTTCTGCTGCTGCTGGAAATCGAGCTTTTGTTGTTGCTGAAATTTGGGATTCTGCTGGTGATGAAAGTCGAAACTCTGC
Organism: Mercurialis annua; assembly: GCF_937616625.2. Classification (NCBI taxonomy): domain Eukaryota; kingdom Viridiplantae; phylum Streptophyta; class Magnoliopsida; order Malpighiales; family Euphorbiaceae; genus Mercurialis; species Mercurialis annua. The sequence continues at coordinate 12,075,634 of NC_065577.1, read as the reverse complement.
CACTACTTTAACTAGGTTTAATGCTGTTGTTTCTAGTTCTTTTTCTGCTATTGTTTCAGGGTTAAATTCGGTTGCTGGAATGGAAGGAGCTGATCTGTTTCAGGATGACGTTGGAGAAGAGAATCAACAAATGGCGGATTAATCCTTTCAAAAGCATTTGGTATTCATTAGCTCCTCTACGAGTTAAGTTTTTTTATTTGTCTTGCATCACATGATAGAGTTCCTTCGCTTCATTTTTTGGCTATCCGTTCTATTATTATAATGGATAATTCTATGTGCTCGCTTTGTGGAGTTGTTGAAACACAAGCACATATTTTTATTCATTGCAGTTATGCGAGAAGTATATAGTGTGGTATTTTACAAAGGTTGGATATAGCTTGGATTTTTCCATCATCTTTCGCCGATTTCATGTGTCAGTGGTATGATATTGTTCCTAGAGGGCCACATAGGAATCTATGGCAAATTGCTTGGATGCTAGTCGTTTGGGAAATTTGGAAAAGCAGAAATAGAAGAATCTTTCAGAATGAAGCTTCGAATAAGGATTATTTAATTTTTAACTGCTTTGCAAAGGCAGTTTGGTTTCTTAAGTTTAGTAATAGGAACTTTGCTTATTCGGAATTGGATTTTTACAAGAATCCTCGTTGTATTTTGTTCTCGAACTTCTAGTTTCTCCTTACCTTTAAGTCGTAGCCTTTAATGTGTTCCTTATGTTCCAATTTTGTGCGAAAGTTTTAGCTTTGTTTTTTTTGCCACTTCTTGTGGCCTTTAATATAATCATTATTCATAAAAAAATAACCAACTTTCATTTTTTGGTTAATTGGTACACCAACCAATCATATAATAACACGTGGCTGGATATTACAATGTCCACGTTAATATTGTTTTAACTCGGTGTACCAATTTATCAAAACAATGAAAGTTAGTTACTCGTACTGTTAAGTTTTAAAGTTCATGTTGTAATTGAAAATCAGGGTAAAATTTGGAATTTAATTTACAATTAACCTTATAATATATTATATTTATAACTCCTAGATGCACACTATAATATACATACGTATTAATTTATATAATATATTTATATTCCATAAATAATAATATTAATTGCAATTGTTTATAATTATTAATTGTCTTTAATATATTGTTGATACGCATATTTTATATAAAATTTTCGAATATTTGATAAAGTATAAATGTATATATTTGAAGATAGTATATTTGGAAATATGTTTGTTATGCAAGTTTATGCGTTTGGAGTGAAGCGGAGCGTTGTGGAACAGAATCGTGGAATTTGGAAAGAATTGAAGAAAACGGCACAAAAGTGCCGAATTCCCTAAAGTTATCGAGTTCTAGGAACTTGGCAACGTTGAGGAACTCGACAGGAATACAGACTGCATCGCATTTCTGCCGAGTTTCATGGAGTGTGCCGCCTGACATTTTTGGTGAATCCGCTCAAATTCCTCTGTAAACCTAAAATGTTGGAATCCTTTTCCGACGCGGTTTTTGCCGAATGCAACTACAACTCTTATTTTATATCAAGAAATCCTCCACTATATAAAGACATCTCAAGATTATATATTGTATCTAGTTTTTCATTATTCTTATATTCACAAATATTTTATCTTAGGTTAATTTCGTTTTAGTACTTAGAGTTATTTCAAGACTTAAACCTTTGAAATTTTGATTTTAAGGCTTGTGTTCCGAATAAGGTTTTTATTCAATTATTTTTATTTCATTCTCTTATTTTAATTATGTTCATTATGTTGAGATTTTTTTTTATTGAATTTTAAAAAAATGAAAATGAAAAAAACACTTTAACCTTTTATTTTTATAAGGGTTAATTCTTAAAAAAATCACGAACTTTACACGAAGTTTCATTTTAATCATGACCTTTAAAAGTTGCCATTTAAAAGCACGAACTTTCATTTTGTTTCAAATCTATCATTTCAGTGTATTTTTGTTGACTAAATTCTTCAATAAACCATTAATGAAAGACCCAAATTATAAATCGACATTACATCTTATTATCTTTTAGTTAGAGTATATAGGATTAGAAATTTTTGGTTCGATAAAATATATCGGATTTTACTTTGGCGATAGATTTGAAACAAAATGAAAGTTCGTGCCTTTAAATGACAACTTTTAAAGTTCATGATTAAAATGAAACTTCGTGTAAAGTTCGTGATTTTTTTAGAAATTAACCCTTTTTATAATTCATGTAACTCATATAATAATGGCCACTTATTATATGTAAATGAATTTCATATTTTTGGGTATTTAAGTTGTTGTTCTCTTCCTCTCCTCCAATAAATGAAGCATTCTTTCTCATTTAATGGACACACCAAAAACCAGAGTATTCTCTGAGTTAAAAGAAAATCAGAGCATTCTCTGAGTTAAAAGAAAACACAGAGTTTCCTTTGAGTTAAAATAATTCTTGAGCAATATTGGGGTGTACTTCAAACGGTGGTACACAGTGCAGTGTTCATTGATTAATATTCGAGTGGCTGTTTTATACTGAGGACGACGTAGTTGATAGGCTGTCTTGCACCTTTGGATAAAGCCGTGAAACGTCTTAAAGAGAGCGACCTAGTCCCCAACTCAACTATACTATCTTCATTGGTAGTTTCGTTCCAATTTACATAAACTGTTTGAACAATTTATCTAATTATTTTATTAATTGTTTAAATAGATCCAACATATTATTATTAATTGCTTAATTAAATCAAGTATGTCTAGCTAAATTAGTTGACTTGAAAAATTGTGAGTAGTATGGATGGTAGGTTTAAAATTTGAAAACTAATCTTTAATATTTCTTTGTTAATGCAATCCTTCGTTATTGAGTATAATTCTTGTGATTACTTGATCAACAATCACATGAACTTAGATTAAATTGTGAGAAGAGGACTTAAGCAATTTAATCGGAAGAGATAACCAATGTATAATTAAAAATATTATCTGACCATTATATTTGCGTTGTGTTGTCTATGCGGATATCTAATCGATAATGTGTTAATTATGATTGTAATTATTTTCTATTATTCTGTAATCGTGACAAAAGAGTAATTCAGAGTAATTGATTTATAGTTAATAGGCTAGTAATAAGATAGGAATATTGAGCTAGTATCTTCGATCCATCCTCCATTGCATGTAACAATTAAAATTGATTGATATAAGTTAGATTTGCAAGGTATCGATAATCCATACGAAAGCAATATTTTGAGTTGTTTGTTACTATTAAGGGTTAATTCCTAAAAAAATCACGAACTTTACACGAAGTTTCATTTTAATCATGACCTTTAAAAGTTGTCATTTAAAGACACGAACTTTCATATTGTTTCAAATTCATCATTTCAGTATATTTTTATTGACTAAATTCTTCACTAAACCATTAATAAAAGACCCAAGTTATTAATCAACATCAAATTTTATTATCTTTCAATTAGAGTATCTAGGATTAGGAATTTTTAGTCAGATAAAATACACTGAATTTTACTTTGGTGATAGATTTGAAATAAAATGAAAGTTCGTGCCTTTAAATGACAACTTTTAAAGGTCATGATTAAAATGAAACTTCGTGTAAAGTTTGTGATTTTTTTAGGAATTAACCCTATTATTAATTATTCTCTAATTTATTTGCTGTTTTTATTAGTCTTAATTAAAAATCACTCACACCTTATTTTTGTTAGTTCAAATAATTTTTAAATAATTATTTTAGTGCTAGATTCAATTCCCTAAGGATCGACTTTTTCTTATCACTTTATTACTTGTTTTATCGACATCGTACACTTGCGATTTTGAGCATCAAGTTTTTGGCGCCGTTGCCAGGGAATTGATATTCTTATCAATACAACTTAATTAATTGTTGCTTTGAACATCTTTTATTTTATATTTTTATTTTCAGTTTTCACTTTGGTGTTTTTATGTTTTTGGTATTTAGGTCCTGTGTTGCTCATTAGTTTATGCAAAGTTTAAGAGACAAGGAATTATTCCTTTTAATCCCGAAATCAAAAAGACTTGTAAGAAACTTAATAAACAACAAAAAGAGCGAGTCTCCGCACAAAGGGCACTTCAGAGTATCGACTATTCTATCGAATAAAAAACTTTTGAGTTGAATTTTGACACATTCGAACTCGAAACAATGGAAGAAGATAGGTCTCTACATGCTACCATCTCTTAATGAATTTGTAGACCTCATGTCAAAGCATATAATTTTGAAATCAAGTCGCCGTTCATCCAAAAGATTACTCACAACCTTGCATTCAATGGGTTGCCAAGTGATGATCCTTATGAGCATATCACCAACTTCTTAGAATTATGCAACACTTTCAAAATGAATGGGGTAACAATGGACGCATAAATTATGAGAGTAATTGTCATTTTTAGGCTAGTTGACCAAGTAAAAATTTGAGTAATTGCCCCTTTTTAAGTTAACTGTACCATTTCAAGCCAATAAAATATAATTTCATCTATAATTTAAAATCAATTAAATATTATTTTTATAACTCCAAGACGCGTACTATAATATAAAATAGGGTTAATTGCAAATTAAATCATAAACTTTAGTGTAATTTGCAATTACAATACGAATTTTATTGAGGAACTCTTTAAGAAGCGTCTAGCTCTTTGGAAGGGTACTTTATTATCTCCGGCAGAAAGGTTAGTCCTTATCATATCAGTTTTGTTTAGTATTCCAGTTTATTTCATGTCTTTTTTTATTATGTCTGGAATAGTTCAAAATCAACTAGAGTCGTATATGGTGAGATTTTTTGTGGAAAGGGGATGTGAATTGTAGAGTTTTATGTAAGGTTTCTTGGAATGTTATTTGTCAAGATTTTAACAAAGGGGGTTTGGGCATTACTAATCTCCGTTCAAGAAATCAGAATTTATTGTTTAAGTGGATTTGAAAAATGAGAATGAACAATGAAGGCTCTACTTGGTTTGAAATTATTTCTAGTTGTTCTTCCATTATTGATTGGACTTTTCTTTTGAATAGCGATGTAAGGAAATTATCTTTTATTTGGAAAGACATTAGAAATCTTTGCTGCAATGACATTGATATTTGGCGTGTTTTTATTAAAAACGTCAATTATGTTGTGGGAGATGGGGATAGTATTTCTTTTTGTATTGATAATTGGTCGGGGAATGGTCCCATTCGTTGCTTTTTCCTCGGCTACATAATCCTTCGAACCAAAAGAAAGCAACAATTAAAGAGATATGAGATGATAATTGGAGATGGAGACGGAGATTAAGGGGTATGAGCTGTTATTGTTTGCGGATTTGCAAACTGTTTTTGGGTCTCTGAATCAAACTTTAGACGAAGTGAGATGGAAATCAAACACTGGGGTTTTCAGTTCATCCTCCTTCAACAAACTGAGGACTTTTATGGGAGCATGTGTTGTGGGTCATTCAAATGCTGAGCGTGGAAGTGTTTTTGTGACCGCTGTTAACAAGTTTTCTGATGTTGCTGGAAATCGGGCATCTATTGTTGCTGTAAGTTGGTCTTCTGCTGCTGCTGGAAATCGAGCTTCTGTTACTGCTGAAATTTAGGATTTTGATGCTGATGAAAGTCGAACTTCTGCCACTACTTTAACTAGGTTTAATGCTGCTGTTTCTAGTTCTTTTTCTGCTACTGTTTCAGGGTTAGATTTGGTTGCTGGAATGGAAGGAGCTGATATGTTTTAGGATGACGTTGGAGAAGAGAATCAGCAAATGGCGGATGGGAGTGATTTTTTTAATCCTTTCAAAAGCATTAGGTATTCATTAGCTCCTCTACGAGTTAAGTTTTTTTATTTGGCTTGCATCACATGATAGAGTTCCTTCGCTTCATTTTTTGGCTATCCGTTCTATTATTATAATGGATAATTCTATGTGCTCGCTTTGTGGAGTTGTTGAAACACAAGCACATATTTTTACTCATTGCAGTTATGCGAGAAGTATATAGTGTGGTATTTTACAAAGGTTGGATATAGCTTGGATTTTTCCATCATCTTTCGCCGATTTCATGTGTTAGTAGTATGATATTGTTCCTAGAGGGCCACATAGGAATCTATGGCAAGTTGCTTGGATGCTAGTCGTTTGGGAAATTTGGAAAAGCAGAAATAGAAGAATCTTTCAGAATGAAGCTTCGAATAAGGATTATTTAATATTTAACAGCTTCGCAAAGGCAGTTTGGTTTTTCAAGTTTAGTAATAAGAACTTTGCTTATTCAGAATTGGATTTTTACAGGAATCCTCGTTGTATTTTGTTCTCGAACTTCTAGTTTCTCCTTAGCTTTAAGTCGTAACCTTTAATGTGTTTCTTGTGTTCCACTTTTTATGCGAAAGCTTTTACCTTAGTTTTTTTTGCACTTCTTGTAGCCTTTAATACAATCATTATTAATAAAAAAAAGTAACCAACTTTTTTTTTTGTAAAATTGGTACAACCGACCAATCATGTAACAACACGTGACTGAATATTACAATGTCCACGTTCGTATTGTTTTAGCTCGGTGTACCAATTTACCAAAATAATGAAAGTTAGTTACTCGCATTGTTAAGTTTTAAAGTTTGTGTTGTAATTGCAAATCAGGGTAAAGTTTGTGATTTAATTTGCAATTAATCGTATAATATATTATATTTATAACTCCTAGATGCACACTATAATATACATACATATTAATTTATATGTTATCTAATTATTTAAAAGAGTCTAATATATTTATATTCTATAAATAATAATATTAATCGCAATTGTTTTATAATTATTAATTGTCTTTAATATATTGTTGATACGCATATTTCATATAAATTTTTTGAGTATTTGATAAAGTATAAATGTACATTTTTGAAGATAGTTTACTTAGAAATATGTTTGTTTTGCAGGTTTATGCGTTTGGAGTGAAGTGGAGCGTTGTGGAGCGGAATCGTGGAATTTGGAAAGAATGCACAAAAGTGCCGAATTCCCTAAAGTTGTCGAGTTCTAGGAACTTGGCAACGTTGAGGAACTCGGCAGGAATACAGACTGCATCGCATTTCTGCCGAGTTCCATGGAGTGTGCTGCCTGACATTTTTGGTGAATCTGCTTAGATTCCTCTGTGAACCTAAAATGGTTAAATCCTTTTCCGACGTGGTTTTTGCCCAATGCAACTACAACTCTTGTTTTATATCAAAGAATCCTCCACTGTATAATGACATCTCATTGTATCTAGTTTTTCATTATTCTTATATTCACAAATATTTTGTCTTAGGTTAATTTCGTTTTAGTCCTTAGAGTTATTTTAAGACTTAAACCTTCAAAATTTTGATTCGAAGGTTTGTGTTCCTAATAATTTCAGATTTTTATTCAAATATTTTTATTTCAATCTCTTGTTTTAATTATATTCATTATGTTGAGATTTTTAATTGAATTTTAAAAAAATGAAAATGAAAAAAAAACACTTTAACCTTTCATTTTTATAATTCATGTAACTCATATAATAATGGCCGAACAAAGGATCACTTTCACCCTCGAACTTGCGTCAAAATATCAAAAACGTTTAAAACTGGAAAACCGGATCACTTTTACCCTGAACTTTTCAAAACCGGCTCAAAAACCCCTTATACTGATGTGACACCTTAATTGGAGAGTGCGTTTTTAATTAATAATTTTATCCTAATTAATCTCAATTAAACCCTAACTAGTCACAATTAAAATCTAATAAATCACAATTAATCCCTAATTAATTTAAGGGTATTTTTAGACTTTTTGTTAATTTTTTTTATTTTTTCCCGTTACGGCGAGGAGGAGGAGCCTCCTCGTCGGAGTTGTTCTTGACAGATCCTCGCCGGAGGATCTGTAAACAGACCCTCGCCGGACGATCTGTAAATCCTCAGGCGAGGATCAGTCAACAGACCCTCGCCTGAGGATCTGTAAACAGATCCTCATAAGGATTTACAGATCCTCCGGCGAGGATCTGTGACCCGCGGGTCTGGAAGAATAGACCCGCAGGTCTACATTTAAAAAAAAATAAAAAAAATTAATTTTTTTTGTGTATATTAAAAAATTAGGGTTAATTTGTTGATATTTTAATTTTGGGGGTTAATTGGTTAAATCATATTTTAAAATTGGCTTAATCACCAAAAAATGCCAAACTTATACGTCTTGTGTCAAGTACAGCCAAACTTTTAAAAATCACCAGATTTAGCCAAACCTTATATGTTCTGTTTCTTTTTTAGCCATTTTTGAATCGAACCGGTTTTTCTAACACCGTGTCGTCCACGTCATCGCCAACTAAGCAATTGGCTGGCATGATAGCTGAAATATTTAAATAAGGTTTGGTTATAGCTGACACAAAATGCATAGGTTTGGTATTTTTTGGTAAATAAAACTAATTTTAAAATTAAATAATTAAATAATTAATTATATTATAATAAAATTCATATATATTTAAAAAATAATATTTTTATTTAACGCTAATTAAAATTAATTTATTTTTTTACTAAATTTAAATAATTCTAATAATTTTTTTTTACATATTTGATGGATATATAATTAATTTAAATTCTATTAAAAACAAAAAATGTTATATTCATCTTATTTTTTAAAAAAATTCCAGTCGTCGGTTCTTTGACACCGCCGCCGTTTGAGACCCAATTGTTCGTCTTCCGACGAACAATCTGGGAGTAATATACACAACAAACATACGACAGTGCTCATAATTCAACTATACACACATAAACATAAAAATAATCATTGAATAGACTGCTTATTTAAAGGAATAGACCCGCAGGTCTACATTTAAAAAAAATAAAAAAAAATAATTTTTTTGTGTATATTAAAAAATTAGGGATAATTTGTTGATATTTTAATTTTGGGGGTTAATTGGTTAAATCATATTTTAAAATTGGCTTAATCACCAAAAAATGCCAAACTTATACGTCTTGTGTCAATTACAGCCAAACTTTTAAAAATCACCAGATTTAGCCAAACCTTATATGTTCTGTTTCTTTTTTAGCCATTTTTGAATCGAACCGGTTTTTCTAACACCGTGTCGTCCACGTCACCGCCAACTAAGCAATTGGCTGGCATGATAGCTGAAATATTTAAATAAGGTTTGGTTATAGCTGACACAAAATGTATAGGTTTGGTATTTTTTGGTAAATAAAACTAATTTTAAAATTAAATAATTAATTATATTATAATAAAATAAAATTCATATATATTTAAAAAATAATATTTTTATTTAACGCTAATTAAAATTAATTTATTTTTTTACTAAATTTATATAATTCTAATAATTTTTTTTTTACATATTTGATGGATATATAATTAATTTAAATTCTATTAAAAACAAAAAATGTTATATTCATCTTTTTTTTTTAAAAATTCCAGTCGTCGGTTCTTTGACACCGCCGCCGTTTGAGACCCAATTGTTCGTCTTCCGACGAACAATCTGGGAGTAATATACACAACAAACATACGACAGTGCTCATAATTCAACTATACACACATAAACATAAAAATAATCACTGAATAGACTGCTTATTTAAAGGACGAGTGTAATTATTTTCTCTTTTTTTTTCTTTAAAAAGTGAAGCTCATTGTGGTGTAATCAATATATATCATGTCATTTTACTCGGCATAGCCAAAAACTTACCTTAATTTACACATAACTATTTTATTTATTACCTAAACCCAGTCATAACAAGATCTCAACAACATTAAAAATAATAAATCAAGTTCAAAATCATCATGAACATTAAACCCTTTCACCAAATTTAATTTAACATTAATTCCTAAATAATACATTAATTCATTTTTTTAATTACATATTCATTAAAATATATTATAATATAAATTTATTAGATTTAATTAGGTTTAATAAAAAAATTAAAATTAATTTTAATTAGTATTAAATAGGAAATATTAATTATTTTTAAATATATATAAATTTCATATATGATTTAATTAATTTACTAATTATTAAATTTAAAAATTAGCTTGAATTTAAAATTAGGTTTACTCACCCAAAAAATACCAAACCTATTTTTTTGTGTGTCAGTTATAGCCAAACCTTATTTAAATATTTCAGCTGTCATGCCAGCCAATTGCTTAGTTGGCGGTGACGTGGACGACACGGTGTCAGAAAAACCGGTTCGATTCAAAAATGGCTAAAAAAGAAACAGAACATATAAGATTTGGCTAAATTTGGTGATTTTTAAAGGTTTGGCTATAATTGACACAAAACGTATATGTTTGACATTTTTTGGTGATTAAGCTTTAAAATTTAGGGATAAATTTGTTATATATTAAAAATTAGAGGGTTTATTTGTTATTTTAAATTTTAGAATAATAGGGATTAAATTGTACATTTTTAATTATTAGGTCTTAATTTATAATGTTTAAAAACAATTAGGATCATTTTAAACTTTTTTCTATCCAAAACCACCATAGGCAACAAAACCACTATGCAAAACCGGAGAGTGTATTACACTCTCTTGGGTGAGAATGGAGAGGGAGGTTTTTGACCCGTTTTACACAAGTTCAGGGTATGAGTGATCCCTTTTTGCAGTTTTGAAGTTTTTTGATACTTTAACGCAAGTTCGGGGGTGAAAGTGATCTTTTGTTTAATAATGGCCACTTATTCTATGTAAATGAATTTTATATTTATGAATATTTAAGTTGTTGTCCCCTTCCTCTCCTCCAATAAATAAAGCATTCTTTCTCATTTAATGAACACACCAAAAACCAGAGTATTCTCTGAGTTAAAAGAAAACTAGAGCATTCTCTAAGTTTTTTTTTTTGAGAAAAAGCATTCTCTAAGTTAAAAGAAAACACAGAGTTTTCTTTGAATTAAAAGAATTCTTGAGCAATATTAGGGGTGTACTTCAAACAGTGGTACACAGTGCAATGTTTATTGATTAATATCCGAGTAGCTGTTTTATCATGGGGACGACATGGTTGATAAGCTGTCTTGCAACTTTGGACAGAGCCGCAAAACATTTTAAAGAGAGCGACCTAATCCACGACTCAGTCAGATTATCTAATTATTTTATTAATTATTTAAACAGATCCAAAGAAATCAATTTAATCAACGAAAAAAAATTAAAAAGGAAAGATTTTAATTGGAAATGAATTATGAATTACCATATATGTCAGTTTTTTTATGAAACATGAAAATTAAGTAGTCAAAAGTGTTGTAATGGTAATAAAAATAAATTAAAAGTAAAAAAATAAGAGCAAATTAGTTAGTAAATATATATATATATATATATATATATATATATATTTTAATAGAAATCACTGTTGACGTTTACAATTTTAAAACTGTCAGAGCTAATTGCTATCATGCATATTAGAATGGATGTCCATTTTATAAGTAACACTAGCTTTAGCCCGTGCGTTGCACGTATTTATTTTAATATTATTTGAATATTATAAATTTATTATCTGTTATAGTTATTTTTATATTCTAGCCATAAAAGACAATAAAAATAAAAATAAATATATAATTAAAAAAAGGTTTAATGGCGTAAAAAATTATAAACTTTAGCGTGTTTTGCAAATTTAACATAAACTTTTAATTTTTGCAAATTAATACACAAATTTTTAATTTTTTGCAATTTTAGCACCGATCAATTTTCTTTCAAAAAAATAGAGAAAAATGCTGATGTGGATGCCGGAATAGTGGTTATTCCGGTGTACACATCAGCATTTTTTTCACAAAAAATTGATCGGTGCTAAAATTGCCAAAAATCATAAGTTTGTGTATTAATTTGCCAAAATTAAAAGTTTATGTTAAATTTGCAAAACACGCTAAAATTTGTGATTTTTTACGCAATTAAACCATAAAAAATAGATATTAATTTTATAATATTAAAATATCTTTATTTTCATTTATATAATATAATATAATATAATATAAGTGTGTGTGTGTGTGTGTGTGTGTGTGTGTGTGTGTGTGTAAGCAAGAATGTTACCTTTTCGTAATTATTTGTTTCTAGTTTACTATTAATTAATCTTAATGTATATTGTTAAATATTTTTTCGTAAAAAAACTAAAATAATAATTGATTCTTTTAAAATTATTTATCTTATATTTTATTAATTCTCACACATGTAATATACATTAGTTAAGATATAAAAAATAATAATATAAGTAACTCGTGAGCATCACAATTTGTATTTTCTTATATATAATGGATATAGTTTATAAATCTCTTTTTCTTAAAAAAAATAGTTTATAAATCTCTGTTTTCTAGACTCGTACTCATTTATGACATTCTAACTCTAACACATGATTTCCATTTTAATACAGTTCCGTAAATTTTAAATCTGTCATTTTATTTAAGTACTCTCTTCGTCTCATTTTATTTGTCTTATTTCAGTTTTTACACATATTAAAAAAAATTAATACATTTTTTAAAAACTTTTCATTTCATTATATTTCTTGATTACTGAATTATGATTTAAAATTATATATTAAAAAAATAAATATACTTAATACACTAAACATAGCATTTAATACTTTTAAAAAATTATTTTTCTATGATAAAATAACTCTTGTATTGAAAATATAAAACAGTCAAATACAATATCACCGTAAAATGTATACACATTAATAAATAAATTATATCCATTAATATTAAAGGTAAAAGATAAAAGTATTTATTGATAATAAAATTGCGACAATCATTTTGAGACATCCAAATATAAAAAATAGAACAAAAATAATAGGACAGAGAGAGTCTATACATATTTTACTCTATTTATGCTTAATATACTGTAGTTTGTTTTTTACATAATAAGCAACTCAAGTAATAATTGATTTTTAAATTATGATAGTTCCTTCAATTTTAGTTAATCATTAAATAAATTTGTAAACTAATAATCTTTTCTTTATCAAAAAACACTATTTTTCATACTATGTATGTTTCTAGATTTCTCTCAAAACAAAAAGTTTGTTTCTAAATTTTTTTATTTGACATTCATTAATTTAAAAAACGTTACCTTATTTTTTTTGTTCAATTTTACACTATAACTTGTTCTTTTAGACATAAAGTTATTTTTGTATCGATTATCTTTAAAAAAAAAAATTTCAAAAGAATACCACAAAACTGAGTATTAATTATTTAGCCAAAAATAATTTTTATTTTTTTTTATATTTTATGACTTATCGGCTAACTATTCAGTGGTATCCAAACTTTTTAGTTATTTTATTAATCACTAATAAACATGCATGTCAAATAATGTTCTAGTTGTAAAATTTTAATAATATATGGTACCAACAATTACATAATAGACACTTATTGTCTTTTAATATCAAATATTATTACACTAATTTCTATTTACAATATTTAATACACTTAATGCGTCATAATAAAATTATTGGTATTTTATATAATTATATTAAATATTAAATTATACATTTTCCATAACAAATGTTACTAATATAAATTTTTATTGATTTGAATCGTTGTTGAAGAGGAAAGAAATGGGTGGGCGTTCTTCGACGGAGATCTGAAAAGAAGAAAGAATGAGTTTGTGCCGGAAATCTGGAAAAAAAAATTGAAGATTTTGTTTGCAATTGCTATAAAAGAAAAAAATAATTAAAAAAAATTAGAGTTGTAGTTAGTTGGCTGCCTTTATATTATAAAAACTAAAAACATACAAACCTTATAAATATTTACGCAACAAAATCAGAAAAGAATTTTTATAAATTAATAATTTCTAGAGGCAAATTTGTAGTTGCACCAACTATGAATAAAACTCCAAATTCATCAATCAAAAGAGTCTATTTGCATTATAATTTTTTTTCTAATCAAACAATGTGTACTTAAATCGTTAAATTTAAATGAGCTTTTGTAGATTTCAAGTAAACACACAACAACCAAAATATAAAAACATAAAAGCAATCACAAAATTATGAATTTCACAGCAAAAATTATTACGTACAACATAAAGATAAATACATGACTACAATAAAAAGAATAAGAAATGACTAACCTTTGTAATAAGAAGTGCTGAATGATTGTTATTATATATAAGGCAAGATACTAAATTAAATTAGTAATCCAATTGAATGTTTTAATGTAATATCCCGTATTTTTAAATTATTTGTTAAAAAAAATAAATTTTAAATTTTGTATTCCGTCAAGCTTTAGGTAATTTATTATTATTATTATTACATATTTTTTTTATTAATTTTATTTGAGTCTTTCGTTGATTCGTACGTGGTTCGTTTCGGACTTGATTTGTATTATATATATATATTTTATAAAAAAAAAAAATAAGAAAAGGAAAATTAGATATGTTTTAAGGTTTTTTTAGATAAATACCAAAAAAAGATAAAATATTCTCAAGAGTACTACCACAAAGTGTTTTTTGGAGAAATATAATCTGTACTTTTTTTTTGCAAAAATGACTTTTATTAATCTCATAAATATCTTTTTTAATCTCAGAAATACGATTTTGGTTATCCAGCGGTATACTAACACTGTTGGTTAACCAACAAACAAAACTATTACAAATTCAAACCTCTATTTTTATTAAACTAGTTGAAAATTGTATTATAAACCCCTTCGCCTTTATCACCGCAAGAGCAATCAGCAAATAAAACCTAAATCGTCTTTTTTTAAAATCTAAAATTATTGATTAACCATTAGTTAATCATTTGTTAAGCAACAATGTATTAAAAACAAAGGTCGTTGGTGTACCTTTAGTACACCATTGGTTAAATAGCAACAAAAAAAAATCAACAACAGTTAACTAACGATTTTATTAATAATATATTCAAAATAACATTTATTATAAGTTATCCAACGGTTTACCTAATGTTAACCATTGATTACCCAACACCCAAATATATCACTTAATTCTCACAAGCATTTTTTCAAACACCTACAGTGCAACATGATGTTTAACACACAAAAATCGAACCAGAAACATAAAATTCAGCAACGGTGTTTACTAACGATTTCATTAATGATATATCGCAAAATAAAAATTACAGGTTACCTAACGGTTTATCCAATATTAACCACTGGTTTCCCAACACCCAAAAAATATTACAATTCTCACAAGCATTTCTTCAAACACCTAGAATGCAAATCTGTGCAACACCAGAAAATCGAACCCAGCAACCATAAAACATATAATTTGATAGTTAAGCAAATCACCATCTAAACTTATACATATCAACAAGTTTAGAAAAAAAATTGAAAAGAGATTAAAACCAAAAATTTGAAAATCAACTTTTATCCTTTGATTAGCAATTTATTTTTTTCTATGGCAGCGGAGGTTCATGGATCTTCATCGTCGACAGTGGAGGCTATGCGTCTTCTTAACTAACAGCGACGATCGGTGATTCGTTCGGCAACGGCAATGACCTTAATCCAATAGCAGTGACAGTCAGTCCGGTTAGAAGATGAAGAATCGAACATGAAATAATCAGCATCATGAGCCCCATGAACGGCGGCGGCTTCAAGTCCACCGGCGAACGGCGTCAACAGTTGCTTCCTCTGCTTCCCCTCTTATTTACTCTTTGCTGTTATGGCTTTAAGTTTGATTTGAAGAAATTAAGTTATGAAAGGATTAAAGGAGTATTTGATATTTGTGTAAAATCAAAAGTATAGAAATCAAAAAAGAAAAGAACAAATTGTATTTTTTAAAAACAAAAGATATGGACGTAATTATCTAATTAAGTTTATAAGTTGTAGTATTTTGTCTAATTAACTCATGTTTTAATATGCATGAAAGGTAGCCATGCATCTTTCAACGTAAATTGGGCCATAAATTATGTACATGGACAATGACATAAGAAGCTCATTGCACCTTACTTTCTATATGAAGCATAAGATTATAATTTGGTAGCAGTAACATGTTTCTTCATTCCTTCTCCTATTTAACGTGTTGTTTCACATTTTTTGCCTTAACCTAATATTTCTTCATCTTAAAACACCAAACTCAGCCGCCACTTTTCCTCAACATCCTGAAATCATCATCCCTTCCGTTCGTTCCAATCCGGTAAGTGTTCATGCTTGGCTATTCTTCATTGTTCTTCGTTCGATATCGTCTCGTGCCGTTAATAACTTGTAACTTCATTGTTTAGCTTTAATTCCGATTATTCTTTGACGGTTCTCATCGACTCAACGATCTCTTTAATCTCTACGTTTTGAAATCGATTAAGGTACGTAAAGATTACTTCGTTTGTCGCCGTTTTGTTTCGCCGTTCTTGTTTCTTTTCTGCAGTCTATGTGCCTTGTTGCTGCCGATTTGCATCTCTGTGTTATTTGCTGATTATTATACCTTGAATCCATTATTGTTTGTGCTCTTCTTGTTGAGACTCGGATTCATTTTGGTTGGTCGAACTCCACCCGTCATGGATATGGTTTCTGTTCATGATTTTATTGCTTTGAAAAGGGGTTCTTAAGCTTTTAATATGGGTATAGGTTATGGTATTTATTTTGGATGTTAATAGGGTAATCGGTTTTGTGGGCATGGAATGAGTTAGGGAGCAGTTGTTTGATTATGAGTTCGATTTGTGTATAAGTTCACGGCTTGAAGTTTTGTTCATCATGTTTACGGATTGGAATTTGCTATTATGGTTGCTGTCCATTTTTTTTTTCTTTCTATTTGCTGTTCATGAGTTCAATTTTATTGTCATGCATGTGTGGCTACTTTTAGTAAACCATTATTCAAAAGTTATTGATTTTTTTGGTTTAATTTTGTTGGATTCTTGAAAAGTGGTTAAATGGCTATAATGATCACTCTTTTGTTTTGCTTAAACTTAATAAATTCCTCAAGTTATTTTGCCTATTATTTTGATAATAACTTGGACTTTATTTGATTATAATCAATATGTTGTAAACGATATTTATTTTACAATTTAAATTAATATAATTACTCGGGTAATTATATTTAATTGTAATATTAATTTGGCGTGTCATTTGGCTAATTCAGTTTAGTCCCTAAATATTTTTATAAACTTAAAATGGTTAAGTTTTAGTTGTAACTTGGATTACTTGAATTTGAAGATATTAAATTTTATTTTAATATAGATAATTATTTTTATCAAGTATTTAATTTATAAACTTGGATTTATAAATTTAATAAGTTTTGATTTGGGTTAGACTGTGGTCGCCTAACAAGTGGGAAGAAGCTTGGTAGTTTTTAATAACTCGGCTGACTCACTAATATGGATTTTAACTCGGATTTATTTAATTATTTTATGTACCATTTTAAATGTGATTATATGATTTGTACCTTATAACTTGGGTTATATTTGGTATGCATTTAATATAAGTGTTTATTAAATGTGACTTGGTTTTGCATTGTGTTAGTCCTATGTGGTGTCTAGTACTCTTTAGAGTTAGGGTCTGATTTTAATTATGATTTTAATATTTTATTTAGACTCGTCGACTGTTCGTACTTCAGAGGCGAACCAGAGTTAGATTGCTTGTCAGGATCACGTGGATTTAGCAAGCAGTGAGTTTATATCTCTATTTACCTCTTTATTAAGCAAATGTATTATTTTGTATATATATATGTATAAGCAGCTTTTGAACTGTATTCGGCATTGTGGATTTGATTTGGAACGTGCTACTCGATGGGCATCATCGGGACTGCGTGCGCACCGGTAATGATTATGGTATTGAGGTAGGTTTGAGATACGTCTCACCTTAGTGAGGGCACCGGTGGAAGATACGTCTCCTGGGCTCACTATTTATTAAGTGATAGTCGGGGATCGGTTATTGAGATATGTCTCACCGACACGACAATGGATTTACAATTGTGGTTTAGGGTTTCATTGATAATCCATAATGAAAATGTTTATTTAAACGTTTTTAAAGGTTTTCAACTTAATAAATGTAAATGGTTATATAAACTCTACTCAGTAAATCTGACCCCGTTGTTTTCCCAAATTTTCCAGGTTTATGATTTGAGCATTGGTCGATCTCCGTTTTTTCATTCTCGGAGGTTTTTATTTTTATTTTCAGAATAAAGGAGTCGAACTGTTTCAAACTCTTAGACCGCAGTAGTAGTATCAGTTATTCATGTTTTAGTCTTTTATTTATATTTTTGACTATTGTTGTTGGATTTGTCCAACTATTACTTTATCGCTTTTGGCATGATTATAGTGTTTATGGTATTTATATTATATTGCCATACTGTTGGAGATTTTTCTGAGATAAGCGTACTTTAAATATATATTGCTTTATGTACTGCTAGATTAGGCTGAAGTCTCGGTTGCCCCCGAGCATGTGGTTTTATGCAGGTACATTGTTTAAATGTTATAAATTGATTATCCGCAAGGCTAGCTACGGGTTTTGGTACAACCATACCCATACCCTAGCGCCGGTCGCGATTCATGAAAATGGGTCGTGACATTTAAATTCACTAATGTTACCATAATAAAAGCCAATAATGTCGCAGAGTGTGTAATCTGGAGGGACTTACGGTTTTGCAAAAGATGTGAAAATCTTATGTTTTTAACGGTGCAATTGTGCTCAGACATTGCATATGGCCAATCATAATCACGTTAGCAATGCATACGATTTTTGTACAAAAAATATTTTTTCAAAATATAGGGCATGCATCATATTTGTACAACGATGAAAGAAAACGTGATTTTATCGTGCAACTCTTTAGTGATGAGAGATGTCATCACTCTGAGCCACAATTGCACAAAAGTTTTCAAAATGATTTAAAGTCAAATGAAAAGTTTGAAATGGCCGGCCAAACCAATCAAAGATGATTGGAAATTTTGTTTTGTTTTGTAAGAGAACTTCGATGTAAAGCCCTGCGACAGTAATAAAAATATGAACGTATGTGATAAAATGCACCCCAATAAAAGAATTTAGCCTAAATAATAATAAAACGTTATCAAATCGATTGAGATGAATATAAAGAGGTGTCGATGAGACACCTATAATTGTACATACACAAGGGTAAGACGGAGTGAAAGTAAGAAGCGTATAATGAAAAGAATAAAATGTAATGACCCAAAAAGAATGCAGATACGAGTGGTATTGAGAAGAATTGGATAATATGCGTTTAACGCTTAATACTTGATTAGAGTAAACGAAGAAAGGAAGTAAAATGTGGGATGATAAGCTATTAGAAAAATTCATTACATGAAGATTAAAGTGAAGATATAAGAGGAGATTTGATTTGGTAAAGTTGTCAATGAAAAGAATTAGATGGGTGAATTTGATATAAGTATAAAGTTAACCTTGCTGATAAGTGGAGTATCAGTAAGAGTTTGATATAAGGATTTACACTTAACCGAGAGTATTTCGCATCGACAAAATTTGAAGGATAATTTGTCGATCTGAGATCAAGAAATAAGATCAAAAAAATACTAGAATGAGGTGTATACGAGGAGCGAGAAACACTATAAAAGAAGGTAAACGACGAAAAGACGTCAATGAATTTTAGTACTCTAGAAGAGAAAGTGTGCAGTAATTAAAGCGACAAGTTTAAGCGCCATCGTGATAAGAAGGTAGATGATACAAGAAAATGGTAAGATCTTTACCAGAAAAATAATTATAAGAAAATTCGAGGACGAATTTTTATAAGGGGGGAAGAATGTAATACCCCGTACGTTTGACGTTGCCGATGTGAGCAACGCAATTTAAATTAATAGTCAGAGCGACTAGAAAAAGAAGTTAGCGAAGAAATTAAGTAATTAAGGACGAGGATAGGTCGATATTGAAATTTAAAAAAAGAAATTTCAATATTTGTAATGCCTAAAATAATTAAACGGGACTAAGGAAAAGTTGGAATTAAAGATAAGATTAAGTCCCCAAAAAAATTAGAAAATGGAATTTTATTGCCCGAAAAATATTAAATAAATAAATTATTGACGAGAATCAGTAATTAAGAAAATAATATTGATAATTTGGATATCAATATTCATAAAAGATAAATAAGGATGAAAAAGTGACGGAAATCGTCGTTTTCACTCAAATTGGAAAATTGAGCGTTTTAGCCAAAATTTGGCAAAATCGATTAGCGGAGTCTAAATAGCGAGTTGGCGGAAGAGTATTATTTATTTGGACATAAATAATACGAAAATTTATCGAGATTTAACGATTGAGTGATTTTTTGACTAAATTGAGCAAAAGAAAAGCTTAGGAAGGTGGCTTCATAAAGGATTGAAGTGCACTTTTTATCATAAATATATATAGGCCTAAATTGAAATAATTCCAGAAATTATTCATAATTTCCAGCCATCTTCTCCCACCTTCTTCAACCTCCAAACCCTTCTTTATACACTCCAACTTCAAACCTCCATATCTCCTTCATTTCTCAACCAAATTTAGTGATCTTGGTGTCTATGGAAAGAGGAGAGGAAGGGCTACACATTGATACCAGAAAATCAGAGAAAAATTGATATCTTAAGGTGAGGTTTACTGTAGTACGAATTCTGTTTTTAATGAGGTTATTGTTTGATGATGTATTTGAGTTTAGAATTGATAATTAGACTTGTATTTGATTTGTTTGAGCTGAATTTTGGGTAGTGAGGGCTGATGTGGTGAGGTATGAGAGTTGTGAATATATATAGGTATTGGTTGATGATAGGTGGCTGTAATTTTTGGCCATGGTGGCCGCGCTACTCACCGTGCCGAAGCACGGTGAGCTGCTGCCGTGAGCAGCAGCCCTGGTGCGACGCACCAGGGCATTGGCCGGCCCCTCCCCTGTTTTGGGGAGGGCTGAGTTGAGGGGGAGGGGGCTGATGCCACCCTCCGTTCGTGTTTGAATGCGTAATTGTTTCGATAGTTAACGGAGTTACGAAACTAGGAATCAAACTTGACGTAAAAGCAATTTTTAGGATAATATGTCAATGATTTGTAGTTGGAATTGGCTAGGTATTATGGCATTATTAGAAGTTGATATATAGGTAATTATATTGAGTTATAGGCTGATTTAAATCGATTAAAACGTTGAAAGAATAACCATAAAATTGACGTTTTAAACATAGAACATAAATGACGTAACTTACGTTACAAAATGCAATATCAAAATTGATAGGTAAAATGGTTATAGAAAATATAATAGGGCTGTCCTAAATTGATTAAAATGTTAATAACTTAGTATAATAATTATGCTAAGTAAGTTTTAAAACATTGTTTCCGTGTCGTGTTTAAACCGAGTAGGAATCGATAGGCGACGTTTAGTGAAATGAAGTGTATTTCGACTAAGGTTAAGATTGTATGAAAATCAAGGATTTTAAAGGTTATATATGCTGTTTTAAACTCAAATTTGCTAAGGAAAAATATATTAAGGTTAAGCATTTTGGGTTTTAAAAACGAAAAGGCGAAATTGACGTAAAAACGCGACGAAGTGAATTTGGACGTTTGAGAGGATTCTAAGGGATAAATTGAGCGTTATAGATAGGTTGAAGTTAAGGGAACTTAACTTAAGATATTAATTTAGTAGTTTTGATTTTATAATGCCAATTTAATTTAAATGCATTTTTGAACCTCGTTTGTGACAGACAAACCGAGAGGCGACAGGATCGACGGTTTTGGTCTAGGAGTATTCGGCCAAGACTAATGCGTGTAAATGATTTGAATTGGAAAGCAAGGAGTGAGTATACTTTACTCTCGCGTATTATTACGCTATAAGCATATTATTAAATATTTTATTTATAAGTTATAAAAACACATCGCATTATATGATGATTTGTTGTGATTTGAGATTGTATGAACTAAATGGTTATTCTACCGTGAGATACACGGAGTATGAATTATTATATATACATAGATGAGTATATACATATGTATACTAATAGTTTATGTTTGATAGTTAAATTGTGAATTGATTTATTATATACTTGAGAATGAATTACATGTTTGGTGTTGGATCAAATTGTGTAGTGTTTTGTTGTTGTTTGTTCTATGTTTGAAATTTTGTATATCGTTTTGTTGCTATTTGTTCTATGCTTGAAAATGATGTGTGATCCGAAGAAACAAGCTACCTATTGGGCGTCAATAGGCCGTGTGATCACCGGTGTCTGTAAGAGTCTAGATATGTGTATATAGAAATGTTTGATATGAGCTCATTAAATGTTGATCATATTGATGATTATGAAATGGAATATGTTTGGGTATCGGAAAGGAGGATTATAATTTTGGCAGATACGAGGTAACTCGGTCGAACTATCTCGGGACCCGTATCTGGTGAGTAACTCGGTTGAACTATCTCGGGACTCACACCATGGGATTAAGCAGTGGCATGATGTAACTCGGTTGAACTATCTCGGGACTATGCCACGTGGTAACGAGTAACTCGGTTGAACTATCTCGGGACCGTACCACTTGGATCAAATTGATTTGATATGAATACGATACATGTTAGGAAAGGCTAGGAGTTTAAGATTAAGGTTTCTATCGGATCAATTCTTTGTTTGTAATATAATGATATTATGTTTGTTTGAATAAATGATTTTTATTTGCGATGTTATTTTGTAATAATACCGTTAGTAAGGTATATCTCACTCAGCTTAAGCTGACCCCGTGGTTTTTAAAACATTTCAGGTACCTAGACTTGGAGTGACTAAAAGTCCATCAATTTGCCGGAAGTTTGTTTAGCTATGTACAGTCCGACTTCCGCGACCGCTGCAGTAGTACATTGTGTGACCAGTCATGACCTAGGATAATGTTATAGTGTTGGAAAATGTTTATAATTGCTGTTGTGTATAAAATGAATATTATAACAATGTTAGATATACATAGTCAGTGTTTATAAAATGGCTAGTAATGTTTTCATAATTAAATGCTTCCGTGTTATAACATAATTGTGAAAAATTTATAGTGAATTTCAGGCTTGCTACGGGATTCGGAACTACAATTCCCATTCCCTAGCGCCGGTCGCGGCCCTCGATTTTGGGTCGTGACATCTAACCAGCTTCTTTATTTCAGCAAAGTTCTTTGGCATCTTGTTGTCCCTCTGGGAGCAGCTCTTGTATAAATTATGTCACATCATCTACTAAAGATACTGACCGACTATGTCGACATTTGATATCCAACATTTTAACAGCTGCAGACAAGGGAGAGTGTTTGCTATTACCGTGGCATACAGGTTTTTCGGCCGCACGCATCATATCATAAAAATGTTTAGCTTCGTTATTTGGTTCCTCCTCCGTGAACACTGCTTCTGGACCGGCAACATCGATAACCATTCTCTAAACGGAACTGAACTCGTCATCCCCTCATTTTCCATGCGAACGTCATACTCCGGTAGTTGTGCAACGGGACGAGGATTTAAAACATTTTCCTCTCCATGAAAAACCCAGACTTGATAATCTTCCACAAACCCTTTCTGCAAAATGTGTAGTTTCACCGTTTCGACATTTCGGTAACTCGTATTTTTACATCCTGTCCTACGACAGAGGCATTTAGTCTCGGGCCCACTCATACACGCGGGATGGCTGCAAAATTCACAAACTTTTGCACGCGCTCGTCAAAACCTGGGAAGCAACCCGCCCTGGAGCCTCCTTTACATCCAACTTCGGTCTGCATCCATTTCTGTAGCACGGATAATTAGAAGGGGTTTTCGCTCGAAAACTGCAAAGTCAATGTAATTGACTGCTTTAAAGGTATGGACATATCCCATTTGCAAAACTGACGCCCCTTAACTCAGCCACGATATATGCCTAGCAACAGAGAAAAATATTCGACAGCCTTCCGGGGTCGTTCTCCTTAAGTGCGATATTTAGTATATGCGTTGTAACGCTAATTATATATTCCGCGAGGAATAAGCGTTACAAAACATATACTATGCATCCACCCGGAGAACAATCGCTGGAAAACAACCGAATATTTTTCTACCGCTACTAGACATATATGGTTTTCGTGATCGACTTACGGGAGGACCAGTTTTGCGAACTGTACAAACTGTACAATCCCGTGTCGTTCAATCTCTTTAACACATGGGACGGGAAATCTACGGTTAGGTTTACGATTTTTTTCGGTGGGAATAAAATCGAGGTCAATTTAGGTTGAAACAACTTATAAATTAACTAATTATAAATGAAAATAAAAATAAAAATAATAACAGTACTTGCTTGTTGCAGAGCAGAACCGCAACAGATAAAAAAGATCGATGAGGAATGTCGGACCGATGCAACCAACTGACGGCTATCAAACCTATCACGAAATTAGTTTCACTATTTTGTTATTATATAATTAATAAATACATTAATTTTTTGGAAAAAAATTGGGCAGCACTTCCCCTAAAAATGAGCATCACCCATTTTTCAGGGAAGTCCTGCAACCAAATTACAATTCACAAACCGCTATATATACTACAGTCCACTTATAGCGAAATTAATTAACCAAATTAACAATAATAAATACGTCAGTCAACTAATTAATTATTTATGTACTTCAACCAACTACTTATACAATTAAATGAATTAACTAAATAAAAAATTAACTAGCTTAATAAATTACCCTAATTAAAAAATTAATTGATCTAATTAATTAATAAACTAATAATTAACCCAATAATTAATCTAACAATTTAATTAAACAACTAATTATCCTAATTAATAAATAAAACAAAATTATTATAATTGATTACCCTAATTAAACAATAAATTAACCTAAGTAAATGATAAATCTAATTAAACAATTTATTGACAAATTAGCCTAAAATAACAAAATAACCAATTTATACAATTAATTAACCTAATTAAACAATCAATTTAACCAAATTAAATAATTAAAAACAATTAACCTAATTAATCCAACAATCTAATATACTAATAATATAACATACATTAATCTAAACTGTAAATTTAACAAATAAATTAAAATTATTTACTAATTATATTAACTAATATTTAATCTAATAAATTTATTAATACACAAACAAATTAACAAAATAAATAAAAATTATATTGCCTTACTGATGGCGGAGACCAACGACGGCGACAGAGGCGATGGCGGATTACCGGCAGTAGGGGGCATTGGCCTGAAATAAAAAAAATTAAAATTAAAAATAAACATAAAACATATAAAAACTAACCTAATAAAATGAGGAACAAACCTGGCCGGAAATGAAAGGGGCAGCGGTGGCGGCGAGATACGCCAGAAATGGATGGGCAGCTGCAACGAATGGGGAGCAATGAGGAAGGGGAAGGAAACGCCGGAAATGGTAGGGCAACGACAAGGAAGGGCGACGGAAATTGGAGCGGCATCGACAAGGAAACGACGGTGGCAGCAGTGAAGGAAACGACGGTGGCAGCGGCATATATCAGAGGAAAGAAAAAAAATAGCAAGAAAATGGTAACTAAAACGCGCTGTGGGGTATTTAGGTTTTTAATATTAGCGACGGATAATTATCCGTCGCAAAAATCATTTATTATGTCGCTATATCATAAGTGAAACTCACTGTTTCACTTACCCACTGAATTAGCGACATTATTCGTCGCTATTTTAGCGACGGAATTTTAATTCCATCGCAACAATGAAGTACCAAAATGGTGTGTTTCAAACCTGTTTCATTTTAGCGATGATATTAGAAATCCGTCGCTAATTTTCACCAAAAAAAAGGCCGTCAAAGCTTCCCGCCACGGTCCCGCCAACTTAGTGACGGATTCCGTCGCCAAATCAATTTTGCGATGGATTGTCTATCCGTCGCAAAACATATATATTAGCGACGGATTTGGAATCCGTCGCTAATATCTGTCGCTAAACGACTGTATTTTAGTAGTGATCTACCCTGTTTTGCAGGTTAATCCACCGGATCAGAAGGCATACTCCATGAAGAATCTATTATGTGTTTATTATATATTTTCATTTTCAAATCATAAGGTAGTTTTTTTTAATTTTATTTAATTTTTTATTTTTATACAATTCTATAATTTTTTTATTTTTATATTTCTAAAATTTTACATCTTTATATTTTTTGAATTTTATTTATTTGTTTTTACATCAAATCGATAGACAAAATAAGAATAATTGAATTGTAATTTTATCATTTAATGGTCAAATTAAATTAAAGAAATGTGAAAAAATTTAATTGTTGTGCAACAAATAAAAACAAAGCTTACCTAACCGATAATTAATATATATAACTGTTAGTTAAAAGAAATTTTATGTTAGAAATTATTTGTTTACAAATTAGGTTAATAAATAGATATGTTATAAATCTAAATAAAAATTATTATTTATGCTAGTAAATTTGAGATTGTTAAATGTCAAGCAATTAAAAAAATATTGTTGATGAATAATATTCACTAAAAATTTAAATTTAGTGAATATAAGTGTGAAAATTTTCCTATAAAAATTCGTATTTTATTATATACATATTAATTAGAGATATTTAACTCCAAATTTAATTATTAACAATTGACAAAAATAAAATACATTTATATGGTAATGTAAATGTTACCATTTTCATTTACATAAGAATTAATGGTTTCTTGAAAGGTTAAAATGATGTTATTTAATTAAATGGTGTAAATATGAAATGTATAAAAATTATTACCAGCTTAATTATACAAGAATCCAAAGAGTTTACATTTAAGTAGAAAATAAAAAAAATAAGGAAAGAAATTGACATATTTGTAATAGATACTCAAAGGAATCAATTTAATCAACGAAAAATGGTTTAAAAAGGAAAGGTTTCAATTGGAAATGAATTATCAATTACTAAATATGTCAAAAGTGTTATTGTAATGGTAATAAAAATAAATCAAAAGGAAAAATATAAGAGCAAATTAGTTATAAATAGTGAGAGATTCTTAGGTAGACTCAGTCTATCACGTTATCCGTAGACTAGCCTATCATATTATAACACGTCATTAAAATAATGGCACTATCGTAATTTTGTTTATTACTTATTTACACTTTTGAATTGTAATATTACGATAGTGCCATTATTTTAATGACGTGTTATGATATGATATGTTTAGTCTAACGTGGTGGACTGAATCTACCTAAAAATTTCTCTATAGATAGTAGATAGTAGAGAAGTAAAGTGAATAATTGTCTCGGTGCCACATGTCAATCATTAAAAAAAAACATATTATATAAGTATAGTTTAATAGAAATCATTGACAATTTGCTATTTTTGACGTTTAAATTTTTAAAAATGTCAGAGTGAATGTCCATCTTTAGTGTAACATATTTAATTAGTAAGAAATATTACATAATTAAAGAGCCAATAATTCAAAATTAGTATTTTCTGAAATATAACATTTGCATAATTAGTTAATTACCGTAATTTTTCATATTATTTGTAGGTTTATGTTTGTAAAAAATATGTATTATCTAGAAAGTAACAAATATATCAAGTAATTTATAACATAATTAATTTCAGTTATTTCTATTTCTCTATTAAGATAAAATCATAATCATAGCCTTAATAATTTCTATAAAAATAAGAAAAAAAAAACTAGAAAGTCTAAATTTTTTTTTTAGTTATTGGTATAAATATCTAATTGTAAAATTAATAAATATGAAATAATAAAATAATTTTTGACACAAAACATCGTAAGTTTTATAAATTTAATTAGTATTTAATGTGAATAATTGTCATTTTATAATAAAAATAAAAAAATTAAAAACAAACAAAAGATATTAGAAGAATGAAATGTGAGAACAAATTATAAGATGCCAAATGTCAATTGATTGGTATAAATAAGATATTTGTAATAAAAAGAACTAAAAGATCAAACGCACAATTTTATTGGAGGATATGGTTTTATAAATTCCATAATTACATCGCAATTGAGTTGAATTATAAGAAATTAGCAAGGATAGCGACAAATACAAGTATCATTAGGCTTTTGGTAAAAGAAACAAATGCCATATGAACCAGCACCATATTTAGAAATACATTCTTGGTTGCATTTCTCCACCACACATCCTCCTCCATGCAATGGCTTCTCGCATTGTAAATTTGCTCCATTCACCAACTTTACTTCCTCATTTCCTACACTCATTAACATATACAATTAGGTTAATTAGCATTATCGATTAATTTCTCATGATTTATCCTCAAATTATACACTAATTTTCCTTACTAGTTAAAATTTATGGAACAACAAAAAATAATAATAGTAGTGCTCATCAAATATAAAAAAACGTTTACAATTTGAACATAATTTATAGTGAAAGAAGATAAATTTTAAACTTTTAATACTATTTTTAAAAATGCTATCAAAAATTTCATCATCGTATTTTAATTTAGTAATATATATTTTATGTTCTTATAAAAAAAAACTTGATTCTTTAAAGGATTAAACCAATAAAAATAATATACAAAAATAATTGATAAAAAGTAATTACCTGCAAAGAGGAAGAGAACCAAAAAGATAGCTACAATTGAAATGTTTTTCATGGTGCAAATGATTTAAAAAAAATATTGATAGTGTGAGAATTAAGAATGAGAAGGTTTTGTTATAAAGAACACTCTATCTCATTTTACCTATTTATAATATATTTTTCTCTTCTCTTTTTATCATTCCTATCAAATATTTATGGAAAATATTTTCTTATTAATTGCGTCATAAATAATAGTTATTGTAATTTTCATACAAGAGTAATTTTGACAAATATCAGCAATTTTGTTTTCGGAATAAATGTTAATTTGTATATTTCTATTTACGGGTAATATTTTAAAATATGAATCGGAGATAGAACCGGTGTTGTGAATGGTTTAAGGTTGAACCGGTCCAACCAGTCTAATCGGATAACTAAAAATAGGCATATATACTTTATATCTTATTAAATTTAAAATTTAATTAATTATATTTTAATTCTTTTGGCTTTTTGCCAGTCTTGAATACAAATCCAGTGGTAAGTCCATGACCAGCTGCGGGTTTTACACGTGATTAGGACTACAAAATTTTAATGTTTATTTTTTTTTTCTAACTTTCTTTCTTCTTTTTCACTTGTTCATATAATTTATAAGAAAAAGTGATTAACTCGCCCTGAATATTATATTTGCAAGACTTCTATTTCTTTAACTTTCTTTAATTTTGGTGTGTTTTATTATTTTTTTCTATACTTCCATCTCTTCTTTTTTTTTTCTTTCATAACTGAAAAAAAAAACAATCGAATTATCTAAAAGCATAGTTTTATCTAATTTTGAACTAAAATTAAAAGCAAACCCATTTACAACCGTGAGGTGATTTTAAGATTTAACCAGACTATTAATAATTGTCAAAAAAAGACCAGACTATTAAGTTAGCATATATTTGTCTATTTAACCTAATTCTTTCTTAAAATATAGTGTTAGATATACCAAAATATAGAAAATAATTGGTTATATATAATATCTTAATAAAATTTAATAAAATTATCAAAACTATAAAATCTATGTGACAATTAATATGATTTGATTATAATTTGTTTTTTAAATGCATATAAAGAAAAAGATTTTACATACTATATACTTTTAATTTCTCTATTATCCTATAATCATAAAACTTAATATTTTTTATTAAAAGAAAATAAAATGAAGATTACAAAATATGTGATATTAACCTTTATTTAAAATAAGGTGATTAGTTTTATTATCATGCATATTTAAAATTGGTAAGATAGTTAGCATTTATATCAATTCTAATAAAAACAGTATTTTAAAAATCAAATCGGTGGCCAAACTTGTATGACCACCGGTTCACTGTTCAACTGATTCGACCGGTCTAACTGCCGTTCGAACCGGTTTAGCAAAATTAGTTGTAAAATTAATTATAATTTATATTTGTCTAAAAATCAAACCAAGCCTGATTAAATAAATATTATATTCTACAATTTTAATAATAAAATTTTATTTAAATATGCTATTTATTTTTTTAACTTATCATTTTAAAATCTTAATATCTCATTCCTTAAATAAAATTTTATATATTTAATTCAAACTAACATGAAAGAATTCAGATATTGAAAATCTATCCCTTTAAACTCAATTATTAGTATTATTTTCAACGAATTTATTATTGTGTTTGAAATATATTTTTAATTTGGTTGGATAAATAAATGTATGATTAAATGAAATATTTAACTTCCATAATAGATCAATATATTGACCACTATTTATAAATATAAATCAAAATTGTCTAACATATTACTATTAGTCAATTAAAATTACCAAATATAATCATGTTTCCAAAATTATATATATTGCTCAATTTCATATATGGATTGAATATCTGGTCAATTTGAAAATAAACATGGAAACAATAAAGAAAGAAAGAAATAATTGTTACCAAATATTAAGTATTTCTATAAATATTAGATCTCTTAATTGATTTTATTAATTTTGGTATGCAAACATTAAAAAAAAGAAATAATTAAAAATAGTAAAAAAGTTAAAAATGTAACTCATATAATTTTTAAAAATATATTATAATTATGTAATTAGGGTTCACTACAACAAATACAGTATTTGACAACAAGTGTTGTAATGGTGATAAAAATAAATCAAAAGGAAAAATATAAAAGCAAATTAGTTAGTAAATATATATATAGTTTAATAAAAATCACTGGAATTTGCTACTGACGTTTAGAATATTAAAACTGTCGGAGCTAATTGCTATCATTCATATTAGAATGAATGTCCATCTTATAAGTAACTGCTTCTGTGTAATTAGTAAGAAATACTACATAATTAAAGAGCCAATATTTTAAAATTAGTATTTTCTGTAATATAACATTTGCATAATTAGTTAATTGTCGTAGCAATTCTATTTCATTAGATACTATTTGTATTTCCAAATATCTTAATTATAGATTTATTGAAACATATTTTCATATTATCGGTAGGTTTATGTTTGTAAAAAAATATGTATTATCTAGAAAGTAACATATATATCATGTAAAAAATTTCAGTTATTTCTATTTCTCTATTAAGATAAAATCATAATCATAGCCTTAATTATTTCTATAAAAATAAGCAAATAAAAAAACAAAAATAGAAGTCTAAAATATATATATATTAATAATTGGTATAAATATCAAGTTGTAAAATAAATAAATATGAAATAATAAAATAACTTCTGGTTTGACAAAACATCATAAATTTTATAAATTTAATTAGTATTTAATGTGAATAATTGTCATTTTTAGCCCCATTCCACGGGGCACACAACGGGCAATCCCGGCCCAACTGACGACCTTAAGGACTAGAGGTGGCCATGGGCCGGGTCAGCCCGTGAACCGGCCCGAAACCGGTCAAACCCGAAACCGGACTAAAACCGGTCCGGAACCGTATAAAGGGCAGTTCCGGATCGGTTCTAAATTTGTTAAACTGTGAACTGGCGGTCCGGGTCGGAACCGGCGGTTCAAGGGTCAAACCCGTTAATAAAAAATATATATTATATATTTAAAATATATATTATATCTTTATCATATAATATATTTATTTTTGCAATAAAATATATGTTATATCCGGAACCGGCGCTTCAAGGGTCGAACCCGTTAATAAAAAATATATATTATATATTTAAAATATATATTATATCTTTATCATATAATATATTTACTTTTACAATAAAATATATGTTATATTTGTTTTAGTTAAATTTTTGGTTAGTATTTTAATTTTTTTAAAAACATTCTTTATTTTCTTATAATACAATCTCTGTGGGTTATTTTATTGTTAAATTACATTTTTTAGTAATTAAATTTTAATTTTATTTTTAATTTTATTTTTAATTTTTTTCTAAACCGTCCGGTTCCGAACCGTCATGGAACCGTCTCTTAGGCGGTTTCGGGCCGGTTCCACTTTATCTTGAACCGTGACCCGGCGGTTCTGAACCGGAACCGCTGGGTTATAAACTGTGACCACCTCTATTAAGGACAGTTGAGAAGACCTACTCACGGTCAAATGCTGAATAGACCAGAACTAGGGTCATGCGCCTGCACAGGTAAGTACCTCAGATGGTGGGCAGTATCCTTGCCGCTTGTCTAACAACAAGTCACTTTTTAACAAGAATTAACTTACTTTGTCAATTCTCGTTAAAGATGGAGGGGGGAACTGTAGACACCTATTTTTCGGACATGTAAAAAGTAATAAGGGATTGAAGCGTCCAATGATGATTTCCAGAGAAATCTGTATGGGTGACAAGCTATCGATTTTCTTGTTGGAATCCAAACAGGCAAGATATGTGCATAGCTATAAACGTGGAGGATCAAAACGTAATTAGCCGCAAATAGCCTATAAAAATCCAAAGAGATTATAGTCTAAGTCTAGAAATTGGACTAATTGCAATGTGTTAGAAGTTTATGCGCCAATTTTCAAGTTTTACGGGCTAAAATTGACCATAACCAAACCCATAGGGTCTTAGTATCTTTTTTTACACTTAAGCACCAAAAAAAACTTTTAACCCTGTTTTGCTTAGCCATCAAGATGAGATATGAATTTAATTAGAAAAATAGAGTTTTTAGCTAATCGAATACTTCATTACTTATCTCTTAGCAATATAAACCCTAGACAACTCTAAGCTAACCCTAGGTCACCCATTCCCTTATAGATACTACTGTTAACTCACATAAAAAAGGTCGGACCTGAAAGGTACAATCCTAGCTTAAGAAAATCTATCCCCTCCCCGTAAAAATCCTAGCCATATCCAAACCACACTCTCACATACAGACACCAAAATGGCACTTCAATACGTGTTGATTCTCTAAGAACGTAGCCTGCACAGACTCAAAGCTGAATTACGCATCTATTTCGCTAGTAAAGGAGCTAAGTACTCAGACCAGTAATTCTAAGGGTCATCTATTTTATCCCTTTGATTTTTATATACCATGATCAAATTAGGGTGCATGTTTAGTTTATTTTGCAGTAAAATTGCCACATTTAGCTAAATTGTCATATTGTTAAATTGCAATGTAATCGAATAAAAATCATGTTAATCACTATAAATTAGATGTTTATGTGTTCAAATCTAGAAAATAATCAATTAGAAACCTTAGAATGCATGTTTGTAGGTGTTTTTAGGGCATTTGGCCATGACAAAATACCTTTAAATAGTTGTTGTAAATACATATTTCTGATGTTCAAATCACGTTTAAACACCTCCAGACTATTATTTTTGAATTCTTTTTTTAATTTTATGTTTTTTTGACTGTTTTTTCACGAAAAACAAAGCTGAAACAAGTGAGAACAAACCAAAAAACAAATTGTTGGAACTGCGGCTCGCACCGCCGCCACCGCCGCCACGCCATGATGTCGGTTCCGTTTTCGTCTTTCCTCAGCTTCCCAGAAGCAGACCCCCAGATCTCCAAACTTCGATCAAGAACTTTGACTTAGGTTTTCGGGCTCGTTTGGACTCGGAATGAGGCTCAATTTAGACCTAGAAATAGGTATTCTTATGTACTTTAATTGTCCGCACTGTAACGGGTCAGACCTGATGTAAAATATACCTATAAGTCCATTGATGTACCATAAAGTATAAACCGGGCCCACAAACCCAACAACTTCTAGAGCAAATTCTGGGCTCACCGAAACTTGGAATCAACCGCGATTCAAGCCGACTGAACCGTATTGACAAGACAAACAACTTCTGTGTTTTTACCGAGAACCACTTCTGTCACAACCTGAAATCTCGAGTCGAGACTTGTCACGACCCGATTTTCAACGTCGAGACCGGCGCTAGAGAATGGGAGTGGTTGCTCCGAAACCCGTAGCAAGCCTTAAAAATACATTAAAAACCACTTAATTTTTTTTTCGCGGAATTCAAATCATATTTTCGAACATTTTAAAATCTCGTTAATGTTTACCGACTCTACCTATCATTCCCACTGCGTTCTCCTCCAAATATCACTGTCTTTTCTTATTCTCATTTCTCTCACAATTTTCATATTGACTGCATCTTTACAACTCCTTCACTCATCTCTATGTTTTCCGAGTTTCACACGTCAAACTCGTACTTACCACTTTCTTATATCAAAAATTATTCTTTTAGCTTTTTCTTACACCATTGCGTCACTGTACTTTCTATTTCGTAATGTCCTTAGATTCTCTGCCCCTTTTTTTTTTAAATCTGAATCAATTTCAGAATTAACTTGTGACGATTCTTTCGCCAAATACACTTCATTACTTAACAATTCCGTAATTCATATGCCAATAATCAATTTCCTACACCGAAACTTACCTCCTTCTACCACAGAATTCTTTCTCTAGGAAATTATAATATTACCGAGTTAAGAATTTTGTCGATGCTTTTGCATCACGCGTGAGATTATCCGAAGATTTTGTACTCAACACATTTGCTATAACATTTCCTATTCTGTAATATTTTTGCAGTGTAATCATAGCTTTGAAATTTTCTAAATCAATTTCTCAGCCTGAGATTCCATTCACTTTGATTCGTGAAAATCTCACCAATTACATCATACAACTCGTGTCTCTATCTTGAGCACACGCATACAACCTTCTATTACCTTTCTAGGCGTCAGAAAAGATATTTCTGGTACCCAATTGTCTTGTCTCCTTATCACATCACTTTATACTCATGACTTTATTTTTCAGAGAACACACATCCTTGTTCCAATCACTTTGACTCTTAATCACTTTTTTTATTTGATTTTCATTCTCACTACGACAATCCTTAAATTTTTGTTCATCAATTTATATAGCTTCAATGCTAACTTTCACTTCTCCGTTCTTTCATTTATACTTATTTTTCTTTAAATAATTCATGAATCCCGTTTATGACCAATACACGAAATTTACCGATTATCTTTAATCGTAGACACTTTCTATACTCTTTTCTATTAATCCTTTATTCACCTCTACTCTTTATTTCAGGATTACTCCTTTTCCATTTCATCATATTTCGTAAAAGATGAAATGATACTTTAGCATTAACATCGTCTTTAACCACAACACACTCTTTGTTACTGCTTCACTTATTATAATAGGATGGTTCTGCACATCCAACTACTACCGTTCACTGAATGTCTTTCTACATTTCATACCACATCTTTAGTGCAACATCTCGCTAACGTACTCTTAATCGATCTATTCGCTCGATCCGCCGCGTAATCCTTATATCTCAAAGGATATACCTAGCTTACATTATCGGTATTATCATCTAAGATACCCGATAATTCTACTATATCGTTATCGAATTTCTACTCGGGTAGAAATCCGGATATTCGATAAAAATTTCTCCTTATACTTGAATATCAGAACGTACTTGAATTCTTTGTCCCACGAAAAATGCTGATTATCTCGAACTTCTTTCGATACTACAGAGTTATGTCCAGCAAAACTTATTTAAAACTCAAATTCACTTTAAAACTTAGGGCGTCCCCTTTTTCTTTTCAATATCCATTCAGAATTTTCACTTTTTGAAACCAAAGAAAATCTCATTTAAGATTTTATTTTCTCGTGATCACGAGTTTATAGTAAAACTCTTTTGAAAATAATTTGGCACTTCTTTTAATAAGTTGCTTTAGACATTTCCAACTCTGTAGAAATCATTCTTCGCTTTCTTCTTTCGTTGATCAATTCAATGTCAACGACAACGCCTCTATATCTATAATTATCTATCGTTCGCGATTTTTACCTACTATAGGTAATGGGTCATTTCCTTTACCCTTAACAGAGGTCTCATCATGAGTCTCCTCTTTATCATGTTCTATTTCTGCAACATGAGTTTCCACTTATTTTTAGCCACTCATTCTAATCAAATCACGTTGCTCACTTAGCAACCAATCAAATTCAAATGCGCAAACAAATCGCATATCATCCTTTAAACATATAATCACCGAATAGCCAAACATAAACCATATAACTTTTCACATAAAATTTTAAACAAACAATTTTCATACTTCCCACATATCACATTTTAGCACGTTTTAAATACTGAAAAACATGCAATCATATTCGGTTTTCATTAACCGAAATCAACTTTAATCAACGAATCATAGAATTGCAAATAAGCACATAATCACATAATCACAGACTCACTTCCTAAGGGAAAGCTGAAGATCGAGGATTTTGAAAACGATGATGTAACAAAGACATGATTCGAATTCTTATATGCTGCAGTAGATTCCTATGAATACTCATAAATTCCTAGGAACACGATAGACATTTCTAAGCCTTTACACTTTATCACTATGCAATCATTCGACTTTTTCGAATATTGCTCACACATTATCACGCAATGGCCCAACTCATCGACCATTGCTCTGATACCACCTTTGTCACGACCCGATTCTCGGCGTCGAGACCGGCGCTAGGGAATGGGAGTGGTTGCTCCGAAACCCGTAGCAAGCCTTAAAAATACATTAAAAACCACTTAATTTTTTTTCGCGGAATTCAAATCATATTTTCGAACATTTTAAAATCTCCGTTTAAAAACATTCCGATAAAATCATGATGAAACTTTATAATTAATTTTCTATTTAATTAATGTATTCAAGTTTCATACCCACTTCACTGGGGTTTATAATGCATCTCATTATGCACACACCATCTCATTATGGTGATAACTGCATTTTACTATGCAAACCATTTCATTATGGATTTAAATGCATTTCAATATGCAAACACATTCGTTAAATTAAAACTGATACTTTTTAATTACTGGTTATCGTTTTAATGCGTATTCCTCGAATATCGTCTTTTACAAAACTGATAACATGCATTCATGCATATAGCCACGTTGGGCCCCATATTATACACATAACATAGTTGCGTACAGTTTTCTTTACTCTGTATCTCAAAACTCTCGGTACTACCGTGTACCCGGGTTGCAACTATTTCCCAATACCTTAATGCATGTCGTTAAAATATATTATAATCGTGCGATGAAAATAAAACAGAGTTCATGCGTGGCAAACATCGCAAATACTGACATGCTAAGGCGTCTGTCTATCTATTCTACTGCAGCTCTACAGATCAAGATAAGACCAAATACCATATACGCAAAACGAAGACTTCAAGAATCAAAAAGATGAAGTCTCGTCCAGACACAGGCAATATTCCTGAAAAATAGTTCCACAACGTGGGTCAGATATACTGGTGAGTTTACAACTTACAAACACATATTAAATACTTTACCACGTTATAAAATAGACATATTAAAATATTTATTATCGGTTTAATCACAGAAACGTAATGCTTTAAATGAAATGCCATTTCTAATCCATTTCCCTCTAAGTCTCCTTTCAGACTTAGGTTAATAAACTAGTCGGCTGAACCCGTACATTCGCTCGACTCTAGTTTATTTTTCCACAATCCTTTACAGCTCCAAAACGGACTTTAGGCTGTTTCCAACTTTTCTCATGGACTCAACGACCGATAACATTTAATGTTCCATGACGCCGTTAGTCCTTAAATTAATCGGCCGAACTCTATCGTTCTGTTGCCGTTAACTTGTTCAGGGTTCTAGACCGTCGTCTTAGAAGCTCTCCCGCTATGTCTGGACCGTCGTCTCAGACTTCCAGAACGTCGTCCGGATTCACACAGCCATTCCACTTTACTCATAAAATAAATATGCATGCAATAACTAGTGATCACATAGTCCTATTATAACCCAATAGGATGGCACGTTTCGTAGACTCATTCCATAATAATTTTATTTACTCAAAATAATATACGATATATTTAAAATGCTTTATGACATTAATTTTCACATTAAAGTAATAATAGTAATTTTATTACTTTAATGTATGCATGTAAAAATGCAAACTCACAGACTGTCGCTCCATAAATAATTAAATACGCCACGATGATCCACTATTAGCCACTCGGTCTATTCCAACCGGTGCTCCTTCACTTTGATCCGTCAATAGTTGACTTTCCGTCACATCTATATTCAGGAATCGTGTTAAGTCGATCTCAAAAATAGAATTCTAAATCTATTACCGACCTCTAAACACGTAGCCACATAAA
The DNA here is from genome assembly GCF_937616625.2 of Mercurialis annua. Classification (NCBI taxonomy): domain Eukaryota; kingdom Viridiplantae; phylum Streptophyta; class Magnoliopsida; order Malpighiales; family Euphorbiaceae; genus Mercurialis; species Mercurialis annua. The sequence goes on along the minus strand of NC_065577.1, from coordinate 12,037,805 downwards.
TACGATATCATATCGTATACAAACAATTATCACATTAAAAACTTTTCACAAAACACTATCCTTTTCGGTCGTTATTTCAACGTAACCGATTCACAATTCCTTCTCATTCTCGACTCTTCGAGAATTACGAACCTACTCTCTCGGGTTCGATTCATATCTAAATTCTTTCATAATTATTCACAAATAATTATTTTTTCTTTTATCTCTTTAATTAGTTTCATTAAACTAATCAAATTACCATATTTCCCTTTTATCACATTACCCTTATTCCATTAATTACCGAACTAATTAATAATATTTTAATTATTAAAATTCGGATTTACTTTCAATATTGGGTCTAACCATTCCATAAGATAATTAAAACAGCCCCTTATTGGATTAAATTCCTCTTTCGGTTAAAATACTAAAATATCCTCAAACTTTTCAAAATTGACCATTTAGGTCCTTTCGTAAACTAATCGATTTTCAAATCGAGAAAATTACTTAAAATATCCAAAAGCATTCTACTTCAGATTATTAACAAATATAATCTGAAAACTTTGGCTAACATACAATGTAGCCCCTCATAATTTGGAAAACTATAATTTAACCCCAAAACTCTAGTTTTCGGCAAAAACATTCAAATCTTTCCAAAAATTACCAAAATCATTCTACATCAGATTATGTACATCTATAATCTGGAATTTTGGTTAAAATACTGACTGGTCCTTCATTTTTACGAAAGTTACATTTTAACCCCTTAACTTTAAACTTTGACAATTATGACCAAATCTAACAAAATCCAATAAACCATCAAATTCACATACACAAATTATTATATATCCAGAAATCAAGTTCTCGTTTAATTTCAACCAAATCCGTCATTTTAACCAATTTTACAATTTAATCCCTAAACTTTTTAATTTGCTAAACATCTCCAAAATTAACAAAATTCACACAAACTTCTAGTCATTCTCAATAAATCTAAACATGCATCTTTAACATGTACAATAAACCATGTATTTATGAATTTATAAAAATAATACCGAACTATCAAACAATTTTCATACAAATTGCTAACATAAAAATCAATATATATGGCCTCCAATTTTAACAATCTCTACACATTCTTTTCTTTTTACATAATTTAATTTCTCATAACCATACCAACATAAAATTAATTGCATGCATAACAATTCTAACAAACAACTATCCACCAAAATTATCAACAAATCAAAGAAATATCTTTCCAAAATAATTTCTTATTTATTCGGCCAACACCCAAATTTTCTCATCTTTTAAATTTTCCTTTTTACCATAAAATCATATAATCATAAAATCTTTATTTTCTTTGAAAACCAACATGTTTCAAAGTTAAAAATTTCTTAAATATTTTATGCCCATAAATCCATTATTATTCGGTTTAAGTAAAATTTTAAACCTTAAAAAAATTTACTCTCTTTAAGTTTGATCTTTAAAATTCCGAGATCTACTTTAATCCATGAGTTTTCGGATTTAAAGAAGCATTTAATATTTTAAACCTTTTCCTTACTTTAACTCTTAACTTGTTAAAATACCTATAATTTTTCAAAAATAAAAACCACCCATGTCTTTGATCATCTCCTTAAACAATATTTTTAAATAGAATTCATTTTTTTTAATAAACTAAGCATAACCCGCAAACATGCACAAACTTTCCATAAACAAACACAATAAAAGTACACATAATAGGGTAGATATTTAATATACCTTAATAAAGCTTTGAAGGTGAAGAGTTACAAAGGAAAAATGGAGTCTTTTTTCCTTGGGTATGCTTCGGCAAAACAAGGAAAAATAGGAGTTTTTAGTTTGTCTTTTGCAAAGTAAAAGAGAGAAATATTTTCATTTTGGGTAATAAATTAATAAATGGGTCTAGCTTATTTTTGATAATATATACCAATATAATTGTTTAGCTTGGAGTTAAACTTGGTCTCCAAGTTTTTATTTTACAAATGACACATGTTTTAACATGTGTCATGGTTTTATAAATTTTCTTTTCATTTCATGACACATGTTTCTACATGTGTCATAACCCCTACACCCCATTTATACTCCTTTTTGTCTCTATACTATATTTTGTAGTATATTTACTTTTATGATTAATTAATTACATACTATTTTAACGGTTTTTAAAATAAATAATATTTTCTCGAAAACCAATTCCGATGCATTCTTATTTATTTTAACTTAAAAATTCAAATTTCATATTTAACCCATTTTAAATATTTTAAAAATCATTTAAAAATATTTTGCATTTATTTAAAAAAATGCCACTGCACATAACAAATCAATTTTCAAATAGCACGCAGTCTATTTCTAACACGTAATCACATAATTCACACAATTTGACTCGATTAAAGCCTTAAATTGTCAAATTAACTTTTCTATTCCCGGCCTAAAAGTCAACGAGACTAATCTCACCGTCCGATCTTTTAAAATTACATCTTTAAATTTTCGGGGCATTACAAGACTAGCGCTAGGGAATGGGAGTGGTTGCTCCGAAACCCGTAGCAAGCCTAAAACACTAATATATTTTTTCGCGATCTATTCCAACAATCAGTCATAAGATCACAAATGAAAACGTTTTCTGGAAAGCTATTTAAAGCGTTACGATTACAAACATTCATTCATCGCCTTAATATGATATGTAGAAACCAAGGTCTTACGTCACGATACCTCTTATCAAGCATAGCCCTGTTTTGCATAGCAAACTGTTTAAGGTGCAATTTTTTTAGAACCATACAATTCTATCAAATATCAGAGTATAGACAGAACATTTAAAACCATTTGACAAAATCCATATATACATACTAGGACTTAACTGTAATACCCCTTAGTATTTTAAGTGTCTATTTTGCGTGAGTCCGATTTTAATTGCTTAGGATCTCGAAAATAGTGAATAAATTCATCTCATGAATTTATAAGGGTGAAAATGTGATTTGGAGTGTGTTTTGCCTTAAGTTTGACTTTTGGCAATTTTACGTGTTAAAAGTGAATTTTTCAATTTTTCACTAAAACCGTCAAAATAATTATTTTAAATATTTTTAAAGACCCAAAAATATTTTAATTCAGCCCATATGTTATGTTTTAATGTTTTTGAGTATTTGAAAAAGTTGAATTTATTTTTCCCCTAGAGTTCGATTTATTCACAAGAATGCCATAATGGCGAACTTGTAAATAAACCCATCATGGACTAGCTATTACTATGACTCTTCTTCTTCCCCAAGCAAATACATTGTCTTCTCCATTTGTGTGGGTGTCGAATTCTCCCTAAGTCAAAGCATAACTTTTTATTCTTTAATTTTCTCACAAAAATTCCTTAATAAAAAACGTAGCAAATTTCCCGTAGATTATTAATCTATCTTTACATGTACGATCAAGGTGAATTTCAAAGCTGAAAACCTTAATTTTATTTGCTGATGTTAGTTGAATCTTAGAAAAATGCTTAGGATGGTTTAAAAATGGTGTTTGATGGTTGATTAGTTAGTTTTGATTGTTGTTTATGTGGGTTTCGGTTTTAAAATAATTTTTACGTAAAATTAAATTATTTATTTTAATTTCTGGGCTGATCTAAATGATGAAGTTAAAATATGCTTTAAAGTGTAAATTTTATGGATTAAAAATGTTAATTAATTCGGGTATTAATTTAATTGTTTGGGTTTCGATTTTTAATGTTTTTAAAGCTTAAAAATCGCTTAAAAAGGGTAAATCAATTGATTTTAAATTTCTGGAAATGAGTTTGTTTATGATTGATCTAAATGTTGGGGTGATGGTGAATAAATGTTTAATGGTGAATTTTTAATGGGTTGTTAATCGATTTTGATTTTTAATAACTCTATTCGGTTAAAATTGTTTAAAAAGGGTATTTTTGTCATTTTTAATTTCTGGACAGAAATTATTCATGAAAATTTTATGAACTATATATGATGATTATTTATGGAATTTAATTGATTTAATTGAAGTGTTTTGACGGATCAATAATCGGTTTTGATTATTAATTGTTATTTCGGTTTTAATTATTAAAATAATGGAAAATAATTATTTTAAAAATTATGGGCTGCTATTTTGACTAGAGAAAAATTAAAAATGTATTTGAAATTAATTTTGGTGAATTTCGGTGTAAAAATGGCTTAAAATGGATTTTTAAGCGTTTTTAGCGTTTTTGAGTTTTCCTGCCAAAACCACCGGAATGTGAGCAGAGGGGATAGAGCATGTTGGCTCAGTCCTAAGCTCAGTTGGCAGCAGTTAGTGCCGAAATGATTTTGGCTGAAAATAAGGGGGGACCGAGCCCCGGGTCAAAAATATTTTACGGAAAAATATTTTTGGTTATTTTTGAATTGTGGTATATTTGTTGAGATTTTCTAAAAATGTATTTTTAGAAAATTATGTGAATTGAATGTGTGTTAGAATTATATGAAATTATAATTCTATGTTTATTTAATGAAATAAATAAACTATATGGTGTATCGTATAGAAATACGATGACGCGGAAAGAGATAGTCGGAATCAAATTTGGTTATGTGATTATGTGGTTTATTTGGTTGAGTCGGTCTAGAGTTTATCCTAAAATTTAGAGTTAATACATTTATTAATGTTTAATCTCTAAATTAGATCCAGCGAATTTTGTCGCGGAAACCGGCGAACGAAGGTTTTGATATTCGACGGGTGATATTTTTAAATTTGGAATAAGCGAGTACTATGAGTGTGTTTACAACTTATACTGCTAAATATTAGTATTAAAAATATTGCGAACTGCTTTACATGATTTGCAAATGCTTATTTTATTTTGAATTTAAATCGCATGAACTATATACATAGTTTTGAAACCGATTTAGATTCATTGAAACATGCTTACTATTGGGCGGCAATAGTGTTGTGTGATCACCGGTATTGCATTTTAGAATGGGTTGCATGTGAATGTGCTGTGTGAATCCTGGCGACGGCCTGGAAAATCAGGCGACAGCCTAGACTCTATGTGAACAGATCTTCAAAGGCAACGGAATATAGACGACCAAAGGCAGTAAAGAGAAACTGCCGAGATCTGAGAGGTTGAACCTTTTAAAAAAAGTGAAATGACGACGATATATATGTACTGCCGAAATCTGTTGTATGGTGAAAGAGTCTAAAGACCTTCACATACGTAAAAGATGAATGATCAGATTTGACGGGCTAGAGTACAAAAAGAAATGAATAAATACGGCCATGAAAAGGTTAACCCGTAATGTGGTGAAATGTTGTGGAATATTTATGTTTCCTGTTTTGAAAGCATATAGGAACATGAATCATGGTTTAGGGTTTCATATGAATCGGTAATCTGGAATGCGTTGTTTTCATATTAATGTTTATTAGTACATGTTGTACGCGTTCACTCAGTTTTTATAACTGACCCCGTTGAATTTACAATTTTTACAGGCGAGTAGTTTGAGGTGTGGATTTCCAATTTCTTGTTCCGAAAATTCCTGGCTTGAATAAAGTGAGAATGACCTTTCCTTTATGTGTCTAAAGTTGCAGTAGCTAGAACAATGAACGATGATACCTTAGTAGTCGTTGGACTTATTTATGCTTTATATTTTACAACACTTAAACTCTGATAATATGTAATATGTGAATGCTGTGCGAAAGTCCGAGCGACTGCACGAGTATAAAATGCGATGAACGCATCTGCATAATGAAATGCAGTTAAGTCCATAATGAAATGCAGTTAAGTCCATAATGAAATGGCCTGCATAGTGAAATGCAGTTATTACCATAGTAAGGTGGTATGCACAATAAATCATAATGAAATGGTTTTGAAACTAAAATGCAATAATTAAAGAGAAAATTATGTCCATGTTTATGGTAATTTTTATTAGAACATTTTAAACTGCGATTTTAAAATGTTCGAAAATGATTTGAATTCCGCGAATTTTTTTAAGTGATTTTAATGTATTTTTAAGGCTTGCTACGGGTTTTGGAGCAACCACTCCCATTCCCTAGCGCCGGTCTCGACGCCGAGAATCGGGTCGTGACATTAACTAACTGCAATACTACCGATGGAGACTTTTTTTCTATACATACTTCCAAAATACAAATTTCTAGAACAAGAGTAGAATTCCGTCACTTCAAAAAGACTATTCCCCTGAAAAAGGTTATATCAACAGGGTCAGTTAAAACTGAGTGAATTCATAAGTTTACAAATGAGTATTATATAAAACATCAAAACAATGTTATAAAACAATCATTCATATGCATCCACGAATAACTTCAAATCGAAACCTTAAACCTCAGCTTATACCATCATAACCCATATCCAACTGATTTCCTAAATAAGTTTATGATACTTATTCCTTATGGTTTGGTCCCGGGATAGTTCCTCCGAGTTCAACTTGCACCATTTAATATATCAAACTAATCGAGGTGAGTCCCGAGATAATTCCACCGAATTTAACTCCCTAAACACAGGTCTCGAGATAATTCTACCGAGTTCAACCTCATGTCTATCATATTCTCGAGAAGATATCTTTAACTTTTTGAAACTGCATATTCTTTAATCTTAACTGGTGATCATACAATTCCTATTGTCGTCCAATAGGAAATCTTGTTTCATCGAATCTATACTGGTTTCAAAGCAATGATGTATGCATGTCAAATAAAGAATTTCATTCATAAATAATGCTATGCAAATTGTATAAACATTTCCATATAAAAAAGGCACTTTAATACGTCAAATGTAAACATCGCTATAAAATCACTGCTTGCTATCCAAAAATAACTTCGATCACGAAGCTTTCTGAGCTTCTTGTTTGGTAGTACGTTGCCTTTCCGGATCTAAAACAAATCAAAAATAATACTCGAGTAAGAATCTAATTCAATATACACTTTAAACTCGAGAATTAAACGTATACATAACTCGTCGTAATTTCGCGTCTAACTCAGATACATTTCTATTTAAGCTTATCGATACAACAATTTCTATTCCATTTATGCCTTTAGAATAAACCTAAATTCAAAACGTTATTTGATTTAATTATCAAATAACCAACTTTATATTCAATCTCGACTATAACTTTTTAAAGTACTTTATTTCGTCAAGCTATTAGCCTCGTATTCAAATTTAATCGTTATTTGGTTTTCGTATCAAATAACCTAACATACTATATCAACTTAGCATTATCATATTCCTCAATTCCATATTCCAAAACCAATTTACAAATGATATACACTTGCTTAAAAATCATATAACGTTTTATCGTAAAAATGTCAAACTAACGCGTTTAAACTTAATTCGATTCATCGCTCATCGAGCCAAAACCTATTGAAGAAATGCTTCCTCCCTCGTCACTTGGATACTAACCACGCATTCCCTATGGACTGCCCACCTCTGCTCGGCCGCAGCAGAGCTGAGCTTTGCTCACGGCGGAATTTTACCGGCGGCACAATTCTGCTTCGGCTGAGCAGAATTCCGCCTCACCGTGGGCAAAATTTTGCCCTTGGTGAGCAGAACCGGAGCAGGAGCAGCTGGCCGGAGGTCTTGTCGGCCCTAGGGATCAATCACACACTAAAGTATCAACACAATTCTCAATTCTCACCTCACAACACATCATAAACATCAAACAACCACACAACACCATAACCTATAAACCCTAACCATTTTCTTTTCAATAATTTACCAAAATTATCCAAGCAAATCTTAAATTGAATAGTTCACCTTGATAACCTTTGTTTCTATGATTGATTTGCTTCACAAATGGTGAGTTTTGGTGAGAATTTGACGGAGCTATGGTGATGGGGTTCGGGTAAGTGAGGGAGAAGGAGAGGGTTTGATTGTTTTTTTCTTTTGCTATCTCAATTGAAAATGAGAGATAATGATTTATTCAATCCCTTAGGTGTTAAATAAATGACATCACGTAGTGGCTAAAAGTCCACTTTAACTTGGTTTTTACACTTTAACTCAATCGATAAACCGACGTGCTTAACTTTCATATATTATCGGAAATCCTTTTTCCGATTAATTTTTAATCGTTTTATATAATAATAATCTTTACTTAAAACAATTATTGTTTTGTGATTCACATATTAATCTTATTCCGATTATATTTATTAATTAAATTCTCATTTCCGACCTGTTTGACCTAACTTTTTTAATATAAGGCACGTGGCACTAGGGGTGAGCATGGTTCGGTTTGGTTTGGTTTAGTAAACTCCAAAACCAAATCATATTTTAAGGGAAAATATAAAAACCAAACCACGCCAAATATTTACTTAAAATTTCGGTTTGATTAACCAAACTTTAGCATCGGTTTCGGTTCGGTTTGGTTCGGTTTGGTTAATATAGATTTAGATAAATATTATATATAATTATACGTAAAAATTAATATTATACGTAATAATTTTTATTTATATGTGTGTATTAGTTTATATATTTTATTTTTATATATGTATCCATACACACATATTATATTTATATATAAATATTTCAATAAATAAATTTTATATTTATTTATACATATATAAATATTAATAAAAATAATATTATTGTAAACTTTGGTTTTTCGGTCGGTTCGGTTAACCACTAGTTGAAACCAAACCAAAACCAAAAACCATACTTTTTTATAATTTGAAACCAAACCAATCCATTTTAACCATTTTAACCAAATCAAAATTAATTTCGGGTTGGTTTGGATCGGATTAATGGTTTGGTTCGGTTTTTGCTCACCCCTACGTGGCACGATCTAATCATCTTAACATTTTTATGGTTATAACAAGTTCTGACCACACCGGCGGTCAAACCCGCGCGAGTGCAAGGCCATCAAAATGTCAACGAGGTTTAAAAGTATATCTAACCTTGTGTGCATACCAACTGCGCGTGGGTATGTTGACACCGTTTTACCGCTTTCCAAAAGCATGCTAAAATCAATATTAATAGGCTAGAGGACTAACCATGTTAATTTAGCTAATCAAATCAATTTCAGCTAGTCACTTAGACATCTTAGGACTACCATGAAAAAGTAGTAACGATTGTATATGTTATTTAAGATCACCTACATAAAATCAATCAAACTTAGACATCCGGTTTTAGGCTTTGTGTATGTAATCAATCCAGAACAGTCAGACTTATGTTATTTTTTAGAAATTGCCAAGTTTAGATGTATGCTTAAAAGTACCTGTAACTTGCTTTGCATTGACCAGTCCAGATTGAGTCATATGCGCGTTAAACGTGTTTATCGCTTTTCAAACTTGTTTATTTCCAGCATTATATCCTATGAACTGCTATTAAAATGTCGAGATGAGAATAAAACGAATATGTCTAGTAAATAAGGCCGCTAATAGATAAGCCAAGCACATGAATCTTGGAGAGGTCCACGAACCCAGTCTTTTAGTCCGATGCACGAAAATCTTACCGAAGGCGAGTAAAGTTTTTTAGTCGGTAGAAAAAGCATTCCTAGTTGAATTAGGTGGCGACTCTATTTATCAAACCATTTCCAGATCAAGAAGTAAGCCATAAGACTAGGCGGTCCGCTCACAATTTCCGTCTCCATTTTTTTCATATAAATTTTTATTTTTAAATTTTAAAAATTATTAAAAATTATTTTATATATTTTAATCATAAGATCCGTGAATTTAATATTAATTTTTTAAAATATTTGTATATAATAAGTTTATATTACAAAAAATATAGTAATAATCTCTTTCTTAACGTATTTTTAATAAAATGTTTATAAAATTAATATAGAAATAAAGTTATAAAGAATTCAATGTTAGAATTCATTCCAAACATAAATACTAAAATTCATTAAAATATTAAAATTTATATTATTTCATTTTAAACGGTGTAATTAATTTATAAATAATTTTTTTATATAAAATTTATTTTATGAATGAATTTTAATTAATAATTGAAGTTGTTCCAAAGGGGGCTAAAGAATTAGCCGAGACCAAGTCCAACTTAAAGAATCCCACTCTTCAACTACAGACACTCAAATGGAGTACACCAGTAGCTTGAAATCCCTATACACAATAACCCCATTACCCTTGAATTTGCGTTCAAGGTCAATTCTTTTCTTAACCCAATTCAAAAATAACTCTTCACCTTCTTCTTCTTCCTCCAAGCGCTTCTCAACTCTATGTTCTCTGTGTAAAGTCTTTATCTTGCAGGAACAGTTTATGTTATGTGTATGTGATGTTAGTTTGGTGGGTTGTTTATTCGTTTTAATTTTGTGGGTGCAGCTCAAAATGCAAATGCAAATGGAAATGGGAGTTCTTTGCCTCATGGAGCTGGTGAAGCTGTCTCTCAAGTCTCTAAAAATAAGCTGCTTCAAGTTGTATTAGTGTCTCCCCAGGTATTCTTCACATTTTGGTTCATGCTTCAATTGGTTTTTGCAGTGCCTAAGTTTATTATAATTAGTTTAGCATTTTGCCTGCACGGGTTTGGTATAGTGGTCTTAGCCTCGGCCATATGGACGCCATAATCATGCTTCAAACCCCTGCTACGCACTTTCGAATAAATAGAGTGGTTAGGACTGGGCTGCCGACCATTATAGCCCGGCATTGCCAAGTATGTGGGCTTGCCGGCGGTCCATATCCCGGGATTTGACAACGATCCTGGGTTACCACTCGGGGGAGCGAGTCCTCGTCACCAAATAAGTTTAGCAAATTCTTGTATCATAGTAGTTTAGATGACTGTTAATGGGTGTTTCTTTATAGCTGTAGTAAGTGTGATAATTGTGCTTTCTATTGCTAGTGCAAGAAACATGGTAAGCATAATGCTTAAATTTCCATGAATGAGACGCATGTCAACCATCATAAAATAAGTACCGTTATTCTTATTGCTCTGCAACATAAAAAGGAGAGTTGGTTGGTTGACTCAATTCGAGTTCAACCATTTGCTTGCTATATGTATCTTCCATATAAACTGATAATGGAACTTACTCGCAAGTTGCAATAATAGTGGGGTTCTACGGACACGATTCGTCTCATTACTTTTTAGCTAACAGTTTGTGCCAAAAGGATATGGAAATGTTAACTATTTTAAGTCACCTATGCAATATAAATGGTTGAACATAATGTTGATGCTTTAGCGATTTCTCCATTACTGTTTTGCTTATTCTTTATACTACTAACTATTTTTTAATCCTGGAATAGGCTTTAGTTATACGTCCATGGTTTCTGCATTAAATATGCTAAATTCAAGTAGTGATTTTCTATTTTCCTTTTTTGGATAAACTTGTAATGCAAAGTCGGAACTTTCTTCAGTAGCTTTCATGCTACTGTGTGACTACATCACTCAATTTAGGTTGTGTTTTACATGTGTCCATGACTTAATGGGTGGGTGTAGTTTTTTTTTTTCCTGCTATCTTAATACAAATGTGCTACCAAAATATCCATTCTTTAGGTTTAACTAGATGTTATTGTTGAACTACAACCAGAACTCAACCTGAACTGCAGATTAGATAGGGAAAATATTGTGCATTACGAGCTTAATATTCTTTCTATTTAACTTTGACTTTCAACTTTCAAGAGTTGAAAATATATTGTACGTCGAGGAGAAAATAAATTCTCCTTAGGCTTCCAGCCTTCTTCACGAAGTAAATACATCAAACCTTATTGGCTTATTCTGAGAAAATTTCTTCTGTCCTTGGCAGATTCCAGGAAACACAGGTTGCATTGCCAGGACATGTGCGGCAACAGCTGTTGGGCTACACTTGGTTGGGGTAGATATTTCACGCTGAATATTCAGTACTTTCTTTTTCCTTTAGAAACTAATTTAGCTACAAGTTTGTATGAGCAGAAAGTTAATATAAACTTTTCATTTATGTCTGAGCCTCATTATTATTATTTTATTTGTTCTATTTCATTTGTCAATTCCTCTTACAGCCCTTAGGATTCCAAGTTGATAGTACAAAATTAAAGCGCGCTGGATTGGACTACTGGCCGTATCCTTATATATCTTTTATGCGTCAATCCTTTTCTAAAAGCTTTATTTAGCGCTGTTTTTATTCTGCTGTATGCGAACATATTGCTCAATATGGCCAAATGGATTTTGCAAAGGCTTTGTCCCTCCTTATGATCTCTGATACTGACTCATGATAAACATACTTCTAAAAAATGTTCCCAGCGTATTAACCTCAAATTATGTATTATATCAAGACAATTAGAATCACCAGCATTCCTCTAAGCATTATGCTATTTAATTGTCTAATCACTAATGTTTAGCTCTAAATAAAAACTTCTTTGTGTTGTTTAGTTGCCTATCTTAAACTTAACTCGCGATTAAGATATGTGGTTGTGAAAGTTCATGACTCTTGGGCTGAGTTTCGAGACTATTTCAGGCAGCAGGTATTTTGTTTTTCCAAATCTGGAACTGGTAATGGCTTAAAATGATTTAATTACCATGCTTTGACTTAATCGGTCTCTCATCATTTGATGCAGGAAGGTGATAAGCGTTTGCTGGCATTTACTAAAAGAGGAACAGCAACTCATTCAGTATGTTTAACTTCCTTCTCCGGCTTATTTATATTCTTTCTTGCTATGTCATTTAAGCTTAATAGTTAACTAGGATCTTCTACACCTAGTGTTCTTCATAGGAATGTCTAAAGAATTAATAGGCTGTATAGAGATATAAGTAAAAATCAGTCAGACAGGCAGTTAGTATTAGAATAGAAGTGTTGATTCTAGAAATCCATCTTCCCCGTTTCTTCCCTTTTCAATTACTTACTCTGTCGACTGAAACTCTCTTATCCATAATCTTTCTATCCTTCCGAGCAAAACCTCGGGCTCCATTTTTATGCTTGCACACAAGAACTAGAATCCTATGGTGGAAGGTTTGAGAAATCAGACTGAAGAACGGAAGGTTTTTGAGAAACCTGGATGAACGAGTTGGAGCTCTCGATCTTGAGCTACAAAAATCTAAAGATCAAGATTTCTGAATTTCATCTCGAAAATTAATGAATACTTGGGAAGACCTTGTAATTATTATATGTGCAGAATAGTTGGAAGAATCTGCGACTCAGGTTCCATGTCTCTTTCTGATGCTGGGGGTGTTGAGGGTTAGAACTTGTCAACTTCTCGGTCAATAGAATGAATGAGGCTAATTAGGAAATTGAAATGCCAAAACCTGATCTGAATCAAACTTTTTCTAAATCTGATACATTAGGATAATTTGATGTGGAAAAACAGAGTATTAACAAGAATGATGCATATGCGAAAATTTGAGCTGAATGCAATGGTTGTAGTTATGGTAATGATTTGAATAGAGAGTTGATAATGGAATATTAGAATGAATTTCTGTCCAAACAGTGATTCTACTTCGTTGTGGAAATGACAATTAATTGCAAAATCATTCATAGCTTCTATAGAAAAATCTTGAGTCTGAATTTCTTTTTTCGAACTCGGATAAATTTTCTGGAATGAAGAAAATCGGAAAGGAAATATTCATGCTTAGCATGTAAATCTTTTTTTTTTATAACCAAACTGAGTTAGATTAATTAGTATTTAAAATATTTCAAATCGAATTGAACAAGTCGGTCTAATTGGTTTTTTCCGATCAGTTTGTCGCAGAAGTGTGCTGGTAGATTTTACTTCCAAAACCGAACTGAACTGGAAATTGTATTTACAGTGTCAAACCCAACTGACGTTTACAGTTCCTTTTGATTATTCGTTATGGTTCATTTTTGGCACACCCTTAGGTACAATAATCAGTACCAAGATGTTATCAACTGAATAGAAGTTTTTAATTTTGCAGGAAATTTCATATAGAAAAGGTGATTATCTCATATTCGGCTCGGAAACAAGTGGCCTACCACCTGAAGCCTTGCAGGATTGTAGAAGTGAAGCATTGGGTGGTGGAACCATTCGAATTCCTATGATTGATACTTATGTTAGATGCCTGAATCTGTCTGTAAGTGTTGGCATTGCATTGTATGAAGCTTCAAGACAGCTGAGCTATGAGCAGCTTGAATTCCCTTCAGAATCTTTGGTCGATAACGGCCAATCATTTATTACTGAGGATATTTTTGCATGATTTTCATATCCGTCATGATGGCTTCGACGTCTTTACCTGTAACTTCATTTGCAGATTGAACTAGTAATGAGTTTTCACATTTTTGCATTTGTTTTCCTCAGTTTTGATCTCTAACACAATTTCATACCGGAAACATGGACTTAGGTTCAGATCTATGCTGTACATAAGGTGGTCGAATTCTACGTTTTGATATTTTATTTTTGTTTTTGTTTCCGAAAGCTTTTTTTATGTTTATAATAAATTCTCATAAAAATTATATGGAAGCGGCGTGCCTTCTGATAGTTCGCTCAAATTTATGACAATTTAGTGACCGGATCTGAGACGGAATTGCCATCTAGCTATGACTATCTTTTATAATCGACATAGTACATCTCATTCCTTTATTCCTGTAATAAGATCATCTTCACAAACTATTGGACCTGAAGATGATGGAAACTCATCTATTTGTAACAACAACAAAGGCAAAATTATTTCTCTTGGCCAAAATGAACTTCAACTATTCAACACAATATCCTAATTATGAATAATTAAAAATAGGAATTAGCACCTTAATAACTAGAAAAAGAGTTGTCAATCCCCAGTCAGTAGCAAGTTTTGAAGATTTCATAAGAAAAATAAATTAACAATTCAAGCTTGAACTCTTAAAATTCAATAAAAACATCCATCAATAATTATAATGAGAATAAAACTCTTGATAAAAAAGGTAAATAAAAAAAAAATCCTAATCTACTTGGCTAAATAGGCCGAGCATACACCCATATTTTGGGCGAGTGTAAACACGATCATAAAAAAATAAATCGATAACCAAATGATGGGCATGGACATGTCTGTGGAGTCGAAGGAACACAGCGAAATTAGAGTCTGGGTATAGGCAATTGCTTGAGTCCAATGTGAATCGCCAATAATGTTAATCCTTCGGTAACAATTCCTTGGGAAATTGTACACAAAAAACAACTTCTCATGGCCGCGAGAATAATCTTCACCAGCGGATTTACCTTTAATCAAACTGCAATGGATCACAACTTCATCGGCATTGTTAAAGAAGAAACATGGTCGGAAATAATTATAAGGCAGTCGTCGGTAAGAATAATAGTAAATCGGCGTAAAATAGTCATTCATGGATTCAATCCTGATGAAAAATGGAATTGTATACACTCTACTCCATTTGTCTTCTTCTTTCATAACCCAGATATCAAGCGAATGTGTTTCCGTGCACAGCCTATCAATGACACAAAGCATTCCTCCTAAAATACATAAATAAAAGTTTAAATCAGAAAACAGCCCGAAAGGCGGCGCAACTTTCCAAAATCTCTCCTCCGATATGTCGAAACGTACTAAAAACGTCTTGTCCCCTGGATCGAAAGCTACCCAATATAGACTACGGTTGAGAAAAACTGCAGTCTCCAACCTTCTAAGCCATGAAGATTTGTAAATTCGCATCGATGGGAAATGGTTATGAACACTTGAGCCGCTATTATTTAAATTCAAGACTTGAAGAGTTACCCGAGAAGGCCGCCGTTCAGGGCGGTGAATGGACGGAACTCTTACCGCCTTATGAATGTGACTGGAAGGGTCATAACCAAATCCAAATATTTCATCATCATAATCAAACGACTCAGGCAGAGGCAGCCTGAGATACTCATTTTCTGGCAAAAAAAAAAGAAAGGTGTAAGTCAGCTTTCGGCAAGTCACATAGGACAAAAGTCACCGGGATCGCCGGAAGTTACTAATCACAAAGTACATTGACCATTTTGGAACAAAAAATTGTTCGGTGACCATTTTGCAACATGAAATATTTTAAATCGAACATGAGCAGTTACAAATGTTAAAATGTCGTCTGGTTGATGATAAGCTAATTTGATGTAAACTCATCATGCCACCGGCTCTTCAAATTTGATGATAAGCTAATTTGATACAAATATTAGAACTCGTCATGTAAACTAAGAAATACTCTTTGCTCTTCAGAATCGAGCCCATCAAAACATTATGAATTTCTCAATTCATTCCTGCATTGCTCTTCAGAATCGAGCCCATCTATCTGATTGAAACTTATCATTAAATTCATTTGAAAATTTTATTAATTTTATTAGAATTTCAAGTAAACATAGCCAATTTTATAGAATTAAGATATAAAACTTTTCTTTTCATAGAAATTAATTTTAACCTTTATGCTGTTTGTCGTTTTTTGTTCATCAAAGAAGCAAAGCAAACAACAAATTCTTAGAACAAGATCCATTATTCTGCCATGTATCGTTATTTCTGCCATGCAATGATAAATAAAAAAAATGGCTGAATTGAGCAAAATAATAAATTTTATTAATAACAGCAAACACGTTTAAGTAATAACAAGCCTAAATCAGTCTATCAGAAACATAAAGATCTCAGCAATTTCCACCGCCGCCACGGAGACGGAGCACAAGGTGAAGAGTCGACTCCTTCTGAATATTATAATCAGCAAGCGTCCTCCCATCCTCCAGCTGCTTCCCGGCGAAGATCAACCGCTGCTGATCCGGCGGGATCCCTTCCTTATCTTGAATCTTGGCCTTCACATTATCAATCGTATCGGAGCTTTCAACTTCAAGAGTAATAGTTTTCCCCGTCAGAGTCTTGACGAAGATTTGCATTCCTCCTCTCAATCGGAGAACGAGATGGAGCGTTGATTCCTTTTGGATATTGTAATCGGCGAGAGTCCGGCCGTCCTCGAGTTGTTTCCCGGCGAAGATTAGTCTCTGTTGATCCGGTGGGATGCCTTCCTTGTCTTGGATCTTGGCCTTCACGTTGTCGATTGTATCGGAGCTCTCGACCTCGAGTGTGATGGTTTTTCCGGTGAGGGTTTTCACGAAGATCTGCATGGTTTGAAGAAATTTCTAAATAGAATTTGAGAGATTTTGAATATTTGTTGAAGATATGATGAGAGGATGAGGAGGGGGAAGTGGGTAGTGGGTTTATATAGTAAGCGAATAGCCGACTCAATGGAATAGCGTGCAACCGAAGGAACCACAAAATTTAGGGATTACGTACATAGTCTGGATTCATCTCGAATGTTCTAGTCCCACTTGGTTTTGGTAAAAACAAAAAAACAATTACCAAAATCCTTAAAATTAATTAATTAGTTTTATTTTGAAACAAAATTTAAACTGATCAGAATTAAATCTGTATATATAATCTATTTTTTTTTCAAATAGGAGATATATAGATAGAAATATTAAGATCATATATATAATTTATGTATCTATTTATCTATAATTTATCTATATCTCTACAAGGCGAAGCTAGAAATTATTTAAAAAGGGGTCAAATTTTATATAGTATAAAATAAGGTGGTCAATATATATTAGGCTTAATTATTTAAAAAACTCATACCTTGAACTTTTTTTTCGTTTATACCTTAACCTTATAAAAAAGTTATTTATACCCAATAATGTGTGAGAGAGATCTGAGAAATGAGAAATGACAGACACGTTGCATATTTGTAGAAATAGAGAATTGGGTTAGTTTTTTACATGAGTCTTTATTTTTATTTTTAAAAATAAAGTCCATTAAAATACTTTTCTAATGTTTATACTCTTTATATTAAAGAGTTTTGAACTATAAAGAATACATTATAGATGTTTTCAAGTTCTATTTTTTTTAGGATTTTTTTGTCGCTAATGCGCTAAAATTCATCGTAAGCGACAGAGTCCGTCGCAAAATTTCTGGTCGCAAAACATATTTACGACCAGTCCAGCAATCTATGGTAAATTTGGCGACAGAATTTTCATCGTTAAATTTGCTTAAATCAGTCATCAATAGTCTACCCAAGGAGACCAAAATGGAGACAAAATCGTGACGGATTTGGAATTTTAGCGACGGAATAAATGTATCAAATCTAAGACAAAATAGGTGCATGTAGCGACGGATAACCGAGTTTATTTAGCGACGGATTCAATCTGTCGCTAAAGGTGCCCATTTTGTCTTGGCACACTAGCGACTGAATATTCCATTGCTAAAATTCCAAATCCGTCGCAATTTTAATTTTTTTTCGGCAGAAATTTGCTGTTTTCCGCTATATTTTCTATTTTTCCCTATCGTTTAAAACCTGTAAATAATTGTAATTTAAATTCATTTATAGAAAACAATCAATTGAACACTGAATATATATAAAAATAAATATCAAAGTATACAAAAAGGAAAAAAAACATAATTTGTTCGTAAACTAATCAAACACGACACTACAAATTTATAGTGTCGTCGCCGTCTGGTGGGGGAGGGGGGAACTGTGGCCGATACTCTACAAGAAGATTAGGCCTCATGCTTGCGATCTCCTCACGGATAAGCTGGGCCATGCTCGCCTGCTGTTGACGATGCTGCTCCGCCAGCCTCTGCTCAACCTCCCTCAGACCCTCATGAATGTCGGCTTGCACACAGCGGTCCACCTCCTCGTCTGCCAGCTGTGACGACCTAGAAGAGTTGTCCCGCTGCGCTCTGCTACTCGGGGATGCATACCTGCTGCTCGCCGAACCAGGCCACATGCTGTGCTTCTTGTTGACGCCCTCGATGTCCAGAAACACCTGGGTCTCGTCCACCTCCGTCATTAAAATCCGTCGCTAAACTGCTGTAATCTAGTAGTGTAAAACTGTCAAAAATAGCTTTCAAGTCCATGAAGTCATAATTTTCCCGCATAGGTTAATTAAATACAAATTGACCTATAAACTCTTAAGGTACAGGGATTAGTCCTATTTTTCTATTCGTAATTTTTTTTTTGAATTTTTATTTGCGTAAACACGATTCAGCACTCCTTCAAATATACCGCTATATGTCGATGTGTCTCTTGAATTATGTCAAGAGAGGATTACTAACTCGTCATTCGAATATATGTCACTTGATACCATCATTACATGCTCTATCTCGTATTGTTTTTCTACTTGTCTAAAAAAGTGTCGATAGTATGATAGCGTATCATTCAAGTACTAAAATAACCGCCTACAATTTATATTAAAACAAATAAAAATATTGTCAATCAATTTGGAATTACAGGGTGTAATAATCATCTTTAGCTAAAACTTGAAACTATATATATGCACAATTGATCAAGTCCTTCTACTAATCCTAATCATTAAACCATTCTTGATATGAAGAAGAATAGAAGTACAATTAGGGATCACATGATGTTCTTCTACTAGCTGAATATTATAATTATGAAGCACAACTGCAGCAATCGCCTTCATTTCAAAGATTCCAATGTCCTTCCCCACGCAAGTCCTTGCTCCTGCATTAAATGCTAGAAACTTGTATGGTGAGTGTTGAATAAGTTTTCCATCTTCCTTTGAAATCCATCTTTCTGGCTTGAATTCCAAACAATCATCTCCCCATATTGATTTCATTCTTCCCATCGCATAACTCAACACGTAATTTCCATATTTGGATCAACATAGTGTCCGGTTGGAAGAGTATCCGGTTTAAGAGGTTTCTTATGCTCATACATTGCCGGTGGATAAAGCCTTAGGGTTTCGCATATTGCTCCATGCAAATACACCAACTTGTTCACCTCTTCCAACTCAAAAACCTCTAATCGATCTCTTCTTTTTGGCGATAAACTGTTCAATTCCTCTCTAATGTTTGCCTCAACAACTGGATTCTTCATTATAAGCCAAAAGAACCAACCCAATGAGTTCTCCCATCCTGCAAACATATAATTTACAAGCGTGTCTCTCAAAAATTCATCCTTTGATTTCCACCCTTCCATTAATTTTTCATCATTGCAATGCACCGTTAAGTATGACGCCAGAAGATCGAGCTCTCCTTCTCCCTCTTCAATGAGTTGTTCTCTTTTTCTTGCCACATAAGAAGCTGCTACTCGATCAATTGTTATCCTAGCCATTTTCATTTTCTTCTCTAATCCAAACCCTAGCCATTTTTGCAACCTCCAAAATATTTTCGGCCTTACATGCCGGTAGAATGTAGCTTCTTCTGCATGTTCCATGGCATCTAAAAACTCATTTTTAGGCAATTCAATGGTAAGGGTTTCCGGACTGAAACCTGTAATCACTTTCATTGTAACATCGAACGTAAATCTGTGAGCTATTTCTTGAATGTCCACTATTCTACCTTCCTCATAGAAATGTTCAAGAACTGGAATTAGGGCATTTTCCACCGTAGCGCTTATAGTATTGAACAGAAATTTTCGAAAACGTTGATTATTGATCAAAGCAACAGAAACTTTTCTTTGATTCTTCCATAGGTCATGATCAGAATTGAAAAGCCCATCTCCAAATATATCTTCAAACATCTCTTTGTATTTAGAGCCTTTGGGATAATTGGAGAAATTGGTACTCAACATGTGCTTTACATTGGCTGGATCAACAGTTCCAATCATATCCATATTGACAAACCATGGACCTTTTAAATAATATGTACCGCCGCATTTTTCAGCTATTTCCATGGACCAATCGTGAAATCGATGGACGTTGGCCAAAAGAGCAGGAAGCATACCAAGAAACGGCCAGTTCCATACGATCTCGTACCGATTACTCAAATAACAACCGAATAAAAAACAAACTAAAGCTAAAATAACTTCAAAAATGCCTAGTAATGCAATCTTGGAAGCTGCTAAACTTAAGGGTAATCTACAAAAACCCCCTAAAACATGTCCTACTTATTATTTATACCTCAGAATTTTAATTTTGGCAGTAATCACTCAAATAAATAAGAAAGTTTTCACAAATCCCCCCTACCCCAACGCAAATTAAAATAGGACCATTATAACCTTATATGTCTGTGTTAGACAAATAGAATAAGTTTACTAAATAATGAGTAAAACTCATCTTCAACCTCAGATTACCGCCATTACTGTCAAAAAAATTAAAAATCGCAGCTGTAACTTCAACAGTTATCATCAAACAAATTCGTTTAAACCGAGATTTTGAAGAAAAAAAATCAAGCAACAGATCTCAAAAACAAAAAGATATGGAAAAGCATGATGTTTTGTGTAGCGGTTGTTTTGACATCCGATGAGTGCAGATCGTTATTCGTGACGTCCAAATATAATGAGCTGAAATTGGAAAAAGAATTTATGGATCTAGTAAGTACATATAGAAGAAGAACAAGTAATTAGTCGACAGCAAAATGATCGGATCTGGTCGGGTAAAATGTAATTGGGTAAAAAGTTTTGTTACAGAGAAATTAAAATGAAGGAGATAATCCTTGGAATTTTATGGATGACAAGTTATTTTACAGATACTAACTCTTTGGTTCACTCGATAGCTCCTTTGGCTGGTTAATTTTGTTATAGGTTCTGGGTTGTTGGATGTGCAGGTGAGGGATTTTGGATGTGCAGGTGGGGTTATAGGGTTTGGTACTCAATTTTGACCAAAAATGTTTTTCACAATTTGTCTATGAATGGAAGAAGCATTAAAATGCAAAAAGTATTTCACAAAGTTATTATCATTTTGTCAAGTAAAAGAAGATTTGAATATTCAATCTGACAAAACCACTAATAAATGAATTAGACTTGAAAATGTATTCTACATTAGTTTTTTTAACTTATAATTTATTAATAACTTAAAATAAACTCTTCATTATCTAAATTAAAATAATTTTTACCTCATTTTTTTTTGCTTCTACTGCTCTCTCTTAATTATCTATATCAAAATAAAAAAAGTTGAGATAAAAATATATATGACCATTTTTCAGAGAGTTGTGTAGATTATAGGTTCATATCCGGTTCACATCAGGTTGATTTTTAGTTTTATAGAATGTCAAATACATCTCACTTAAAAGAGATATTGAATTTGTATATTACATTAAATCTCAAAATTCTGTTTATACAAAATGTCATTTAAGAGTGTAAAGAGCATCAAGACAAATTTTATTAAAAACTGAATTAAGATAGTTCAGTTGATAGGTTCACATCTAGTTCATATAAGGTTGATTTTGGTCTATAAAGTGTCAAATATATTTCACTTAAAAGAGTATTCAATTTGTGATAACACTAAATTCCAAAATTCTCTCTATATAAACTGTCATTTAATATTGTAAATAGCAGTAAGATAAATTTTATTAAAATTGAATTAGGGTAGTTCAGTTGATATAGGTTCACATCTGGTTCACATCAGGTTGATTTTTGGTTTTATAGTCTGCCAAATACATTTCATTCCGGTTCACATCAGGTTGATTTTTGGTTTTATAGACTGCCAAATACATTTCACTTAAAAAAGATTTTCAATTTGTATATTACACTAAATCTCAAAACTCTCTCTATATAAAACATCATTTAAAGCAACTAGACAAATTTTATTAAAAAATTGAATTAGGGTAGTTCAGCGATATAGGTTCATCCGGTTCATATCATGTTGATTTTTAATTTTATATGATGTCAAATACATTTCACTTAAAAGAAAGATTCAATTTGTATATTACACTAAATATCAAAATTTTCTCCATATAAAATATCATTTAAGATTGTAAAGAGCAGTAAAACAAATTTTATTAAAAATTGAATTAGGATAGTTTAGTTGATATAGGTTCACATCAAGTTCATATCAGGTTGATTTTTGATATTATAGACTTTCAAATATATTTCACTTAAAAAAGAGATTCAATTTGTATATTACATTAAATCATAATTTTTTTTTCATATAAACCATCAATTAAGATTGTAACTTTATGATAAAGTTTAATTTATTCAATATTTATACTAAATAAAACGTTAAAAAATATGATAACATGAATTATGATAAAAATATAAATTTTCATTAATAATTGTTAAAATATCAATTTAACATCACCATGACTAAAATGATACTTTTTACATCATCTTCAACCTCTAATTTTTTTTTTTCCAGTAAACAAACCATTAGTAAAATGCACAACATAACATATCATCACATAATCATTCAGGATTGATATAATTCAATTTCCACTTACAATGTATTTGTTATATCAAATTCATGTATTTTCCATTTTTAATGTACATTTGTCTATCCAATGACCTTAAACCATTCTCCTGATCTCAATTTTTATCAACGCTCACATCATGATTAACATCATTATTATTGTCATCTCTACTATTCTTCACCATCACCACCTATTTTCTATTATCTTCTCAATCATTTTCTTCATCAGTAAAATTCTTCTTAATTAAAAATCATACTTCAAAAATTAGTAATCTTAATTAGAAATTAAAATTCTAAAGCAAAAGTTATTGTTCCATCTCCGACCTCCAATCTTCGCCGTCCCATCACCGGCCATCGTCAATGATCATCATGATATATACTGCTTTTTGGCTTCCACACAATTAAATCAAATCTAAACTTCAGTTTCTCAAATTTACACTACAATCCAACACATCAAATTCCCACCATTCAAATTAAGAACCAAATAAATTTAAAATAAAAATTAGGAATCCTTTTGAACTTTTTATATCATTTCATCTTTTTTTTGTTGACATGTACAGGTTGGTACATGTGGAGAAACTGAAATCCACAACAATACCAATGGAGAGAAAACTCAATAATTCAACCAAATTAAATACAGAATCTGAGCAGCGATTCAGATCTAGCGAGTGAAGAAGCAACAATGGTGGTTCGACGATAAGTAACAATAATTGAAAACAGTAATGGAAGGAGAAGCACCGGCGGTTCGGCTACCAGCCACCACAAGTCTAGCAATCCGATTACCGACCACTAAAAGTCCGACCACTTGAACCTATTTTTAATTGTGCATGCCAAAGAAATTGTAGAAAAATAAAGTTATAGTAATGGAGAAGTGAGGGAGAAGAAGGAAGTGGGGGCGGAGAAAGGAAGGAATGATTAAATCAGGTACACAATAATAATAATAGGATAGGGTTAATTTAGTAATCTCTTATTGAAAGAGATAGAGCTGAAAAGGAACAATTAAAAAAAAGGGATTTTTGTCAAAAATATTATGTTAGGTCACTAATATAATATTTTCAATTTTTGAGGTATATGGTGACATTTTCTCTAAACTTAATCAGGAATTTGATTTTGTTTTTCGTTTTTCTCTGAAAAGATCTGCTATATTGGTTGTATTATTAGAATGGCATACTTAATATATGTATTTATATGATTAAACTCAACAAGTTGGAATACCAAGTTAAGGTATGGAATTATTGCGCAAGTTGGAATAATATATTTATTTGCCCACCAATACCAAACCAAACAATGATTTTCCATTAATATGTTAATTTAGTTGACTCTCCAAATTTGTTTGATTCAAAAAAAATATTAAATTTGAAAAATAAATACTACTTCCTCCATTTCAAAACTAGATCAATTATAAATTTTAGATCAAATGGTATAAATGTTGAGCAGTAAACTGGTAGGTCGTGGTTTGGATTCCTCCCACAAACGCTCCCTCTCCCAAAATTATCAAAAAAAAAAATAGATCAAAAATTGTTTTATATAAATTAAATTAGTTAATTTTTAATTATGTTCTTAAGTTAATTATTTTAACATATTCAATCTTAATTTGAAACTAATAGATATTTTTGTTTAAAAAAAAATGATGGATGAAAAAAATAATTATGACTTTTTGGTTAAGAAATAACTTATTAATTTTAAAGTTGGTTAGTTAATATTTTTATTGATTAGATTAATTAATTAATCATGATTGATTAAGGAAAGATAATGGAAAGCACGTTGTGGGCGATGGCGTTGAATTTATATGATAATGGCAAGCACGATTTGGGCAATCACATGACTAGGTATAATCACGGGAACCTAAATGCCAAATTGCTTCGTTGTTGACAATGTGTAAGAACCAATGTTTTAAAACCCGGACCGCTAGCAGATCCGGTGTGTCCAGCGGTTCAAGGTTCAACCGGTTGAACCGGTTCAACCGCTGGTTCAACCGTTTAACTAAAAAAATAAAAATATTTATACGAATTATAATATATATAAAAATAAATCTGAAATATAAGCAAAATGGACTAATCATATGACTTTCTTAAATTTATTATATTTAAAAACAAACAACCATATGGGCCCAGCCCAATAAATAACCTATTACCTCAAACTTTTTAACCTACCTACTATCATCTCTTTTCTCAAATATCAACACCCAGCCGCCACAATCATCTTTCTCACCATCAAACTAACGGTTCCACATAAACCAAATATAAGAGCATATATTTATATCATCTCTTCAATGAAGCTTATACATAAACTAAAACTAAAACTTATACTGTTATATATAAATTAAAAGGTAAAGATTTACTATTATTTTTCTTTGAATTAAATTTCTTAAATCTCAGCCGATTTAGAGAACCAACCAAACCATCATCTTCTCTACCCTTATCATTTGGAATCATCACTTTTATTTGGGTTATTGTGAACCGGCCGGGTTTGATGGATTTTACGGTCCAACGGGTTTCCGGTTCTTGCGGATTTTTCCGGTTCAAATTGGTTGAACCATAAATCCGGGTATTAAGCAGTAATTGAACCGGACTGGCCTCCGGTTTCCGGTTGAACCGGTTGAACCGGCCGGGCCGGTCCGGGTTTGAAAACACTGGTAAGAACATCACTATATCTCTATAGTATAAAGTTGAACCTTAATTGTTGGATTCCTCTTATATCCTTGCAAAGTTTATGAATTTCAATAAATAACAACTTACATTATGTGTCCTTAATAGCAAATTTAAGGGTTTTTATGGTAGAGGTGGCCATGGGCCGGGTCAGCCCGTGAACCGGTCCGGAACCGGCCCGGTCAAATCCAGCCCAGAACTGGTCAAACTCGGAATCGGACTAAAACCGGCCCGGAACCGTACGAAGGGCGGTTCCGGACCGGTTCCATATTTATTGAACCGTGAACCGGCGGTTCCGGCGGTTCAAGGATCGAATCCGTTGATAAAAAATATATATATTACTCCCTCTGTCCCACTTTAAAAGTCCCATTTGACTTTACACACAGATTAAGAAAATATTAATTATTCTTGTCTTTTCATGTTTTTTCATATTTTGCCCCTATTAATGATAGTGGAATTTTACATACAGTTCTTTTAAGATAACTAAAATAAGGGTAAAATAGGATATTCAATGCAAAAATATTCTAAAAATAGTAATGGGACTTTTTAAATGGGACATCCCAAAATAGAATATGAGACTTCTTAAACGGGACGGAGGGAGTATATATTTAAAATATATATAATATCTTTATCATATAATATATTTACTTTTACAACAAAATATATGTTATACTTGTTTTAGTTAAATTTTTGGTTAATATTTTAATTTTTATAAAAAAAAATTCTTTATTTTCTTATAATACTATCTCCGTGAGTTACTTTATTGTTAAATTATATTTTTTAGTAATTAAATTTTAAATTTATTTATATTTTTTTCTAAACTGTCCTAGACCGGAACCGGAACCGTCCGGTTTCGAACCGTCAAGGAACCGTCTCTTAAGCGGTTCCGGGCCGGTTCCACTTTTTCTTGAACCGTGACCCGGCGATTCCGAACCGGAACCGCCGGGTTATGAACCGTGGCCACCTCTATTTTATGATGTCTTTTTGTTATGTTCCATTTATACCCTTATCTATCCTTTATGTCTAATACTAATTATGCTGTCCTTGGTGGAAAAAATATGTTGGTCCCATATATTGACTATCTTTTTATTCTTTTTATACCCCTTTTAGTTCATTATACCAAATACAATATATTACCCCTGATGGAAAAAAAATCATCACACAAACCAACAAAAAAAGGAAACCGACAAAATATATTTCTCTAAAAAAAAAATATTTTACCCTAATTTTTTTTACCCCATTCCACCACCTCTAAACATTTTTGTTGACACATGATGTCTATAATTATTATACAATGCATACATAATTTGATGAGTTTTATCCTAAGTAATATGAGGTTTATTTTAATTCATGATTCAAATTTGGATAATAAAAATAAAATATAGAATAGTAATTATAATTATAATTAATTGTTTAAAATTAGCATTAAAAAATGGCAGAAAATATAGTTAACAACAGGTGATGCTGATTATTTTTTTCGTTAAAAACATTTTTCTTTTTTGAAGAAAATAAACTGGAAAATTATGGTTGAAAAAAAAAATTAAAAAAAAATATTTATTTTATTATGATTGTTGTTGCTGTTAAATTTAGGCTTAATTACTTAAAAACCACCCACCTTGTAATTTTTTTTCATTTATACCATGACCTAGGAAAATTTTCAATTGTACCCTATTTTTGATTTTTATGTTTCATCTCTACCCTAATGAGTTGAATTGACCTATTTTCTTTTGAAAAAAAGTTTAAATTAGTCCTTCATTTTTAACCTATATTCTAATAAAACGTTCACGATAATCATTTATGTATCTTGTTTTTAATATTTTCATTTTTAAATTAATTAAATTATCAAAAAAATTACTCTTGGGGTACAAACGAAACATAAAAATCAAAAATAGGGTACAAATGAAAATTTTTCTAGGTCGTGGTATAAATGAAAAAAAGTTACAAGGTGGGTGGTTTTTAAGTAATTAGGCCTTAAATTTATGTCTCTACTTATGCAATTTTAATACTAATTGATGCTTAATTACCATATTAAAATATATTTTTTTAATTTCATATTTCTTTAACCGTTATTTTTCCGATGAAAAATGGCCCAGTCTGAAGCGAAGCGAGGGTTTCCTCCTAATTATTTAATATAATTGGTCTGCAACTAGACATAAATTTGAGTTTGAGATTAAAATTTTATATTTTATATTTCATATTTGAAATTCATAAATTTAAAATTTTATGTTTAGATGATAAAAAAATTTAAATTTGTGTTAGACCTATGTTTAGATGAACGAAAAAATAGAAAAATTAAATTTTATGTCTCATACTTAAATTAAATTAAGCGTTTTAGCCGAAAATAAAGTAAAATAAATTATTTCAATATAAAATAATAAGGTATCAGAATAGTATTATTTATTTTTAGATTCAGTCCAACGTGGGTATACGAAAAATATATATGAAATGTATCATATAGGTATCCGCTCTAGAATATCTACGTTTAATTTCATACAAGTGCTTTTACCAATTTTTTCAATTACGGAACTATTAGAAAGGCCACAAATATTTATTTTTATTAAGCTGTTTAACGGGTGATTAGAAGTAAAAAATGATTAATTAATTCGTAAAATGGTTGATTAGAGGGAAATGTAAACCTACTCTTTAATATTAATTAACCTGACTACTTAAATGTTAAGGAAAAAGTCTAAATCTTGAAATTTAATTTGTTAAGTAGTGATTGAGCATTTATCATTTTCTCCTTCTCATTCTCTTCATAAAGGATATCAGGTAGAAGAGAGAAAAAGAGGATGAACAAATGACAAGAGAGAGAAAGAGAGGAGGGGGACCACATAAGAAAAAAAGAAGGGATACATGAGAGAGAAAAATGGACACGTGTAGGCTATTGATTGGGACGGTAATGGGTTAGTATAAAAAAATATGTGCTTATTCATGGACATGTGTAAACTTGAGAAAGATGACAGTAAATGAAAACTAAATGAGTTTTGTGCTATTAAATGAAATAATAATGGTAATAAAGAAATAACTCTAGCTAGGATGACAATTGGTGAAAAGCGATTTATGATTTTTCTTGTTATTTTATCAACAATAAAAGTAGTAGTAAGTGCAATATTACATTAATTAAATTTCTAATCATTAAACTAATTATTTGCACCAAAATTAAAAATATGACAAAAAAACCATAAATGCCCATATTCTTTTAAAAGATAGAAAAGCTACATGGATAATTTCAAAGGTTGATTTCAGAGGATTTGATTGTAATACCACAAAATATTTAAGTACTTAACTGGACCACGTGTCCAGTGTTAAGTCGTCAGAGTGACGATATCGGAAAGATTTTCGAGAAATTAAGATAAATATTAAATTTTAGCAGGACAGATTCGAAAGGATTATTGCGAGAGATTTAACATTGTGTTTCAGTTCTAAAGTTGAAATTGGAATTAGAAAAGAAAAATGTTAAGAAAGTCGCAAAATAAAGTATAGGGACTAAAATGGTAATTTAGCCATATAAATTCCGAAGTGAAAATTATTTTGCCAAGGTCCGCGAAATGTTTTGTAGTATATGTGGTAAAAGTTTCGGGTCAGTCGGAGACCTTTTAAAAATTTGGACGCGGATGCGTCTTGGGCTAAAATGTAATTTTTGAAAAGTTCAAGGGCTAATGTGCAAATTAGTTAGTTAAGCCTCGAGATTAGTAATCAAAAGGTTTTGACGGAAAATAATAATATTGAGTTAGTATTATTTATACAAATATAAATAATACGTAAGTAATCGAGTTAAAAGAATAATTTAACCGTTTGGTTAAATTAAAAAGTTTAAAAGAGAAATGGTTTAAGTTAAAGAAGTGAGGGATCAAAATGACTTTTTTGCCAAAATATATATAATGATCAGGAATGAAAAAGGAAGGATCGAGAGAGAAAGAAGAGGAAGGTATCAGATGAGAGAAAAAGTGACGATCACTTCGTTCTGCCGCCGTTTCTCGTCCAAATCGGGAGTTCTTTATATCGATTCGTTCAGAATTCGATTCTCTATCATCGTTAAACTTCAAATCGAGGTAAGCTTGACGTTTTTATTATGAGAATTGGTAAATAAGGGTTATTTCGTTTTAACGAATTAAACGAATCATAATCGCGTTTCTATAGTCGTTTTAGTGAGAATTGAATTGGAAAATGTGTTAAAACGGAGTGGGAGCATGTCGGAAGTGTCGGCGAGTGGCGAAGCGCCCGGAAAATGGATTTTCCGGGAGCTGAGTACGATCGCACACATGGTGTGCGAACGCACACCTGTGTGTGCGGACGCATACCAGACCGTGTGAACGCACGGGACCTTTTGTGCGCTTGCACAGCTAGCTACCGTGCCTGTTTGGGCCTTTTCGCCCCGTTTTAAACCTAATTTCCGACTTTAAGAATGTCGGACATTGAAAAGGAAATACGGGCCCCGAAAACGAGAAATTTAAATATCGAACATAACGTGTTCGATTAGGATTTCGAGATATGAGGAACCTAAGTTTATAACTTAGGATTTTAGTACTAGTCTACGTTTATGAATTAAACGTACATATGATTTGAATAGGAACTGGATGTATCGTTAGGCTACCAGGCCGTCGAGTTAGAGTAGCTACGAGATCAAACGATGCACGTAGCTTACATGTTCGAGTGGCGATAATGCAGTTTTGGATAGCGGTCACTGTGAGTGGCAAATTTACTTTCGCGTATTATTATTATTAAAGTCATTTTCTCATATTTTGAACATTATTATTAAATATCTCATATTTATATTATTTGCTCGTATAAGATGTCATGTTTGATAGATTTGATTATATAAATGTCGTTGTATTCGTTATTTTGAAGATGAGTGTCTAATGTGCGGTCCGAAATGACCAACTACCTATTGGGTGTCAATAGGCTGCGTGATCATTAGTAAGTCAGCATAGAGTGCCTAACTTTGTGATTAGAATTTAATATATATATTTATGCATGATATGATATGAATTTGATACGAGTGAGCACTCGGCTACGGTGTAGCCTGGAGTCCCCGGATCTAGTGGGTTGGACCCACCAGTGAGTTGGACTCACACTTTATGATTTCGATACGATTGAGCACTCGGCTACGGTGTAGCCTGGAGTCCCCGTATCTAGTGAGTGGGACTCACACTTTGAAATTTATATTGTTTGCTTGTATCATAAATTTATATACGTATTAAGCGTGTGACGCTATATTTTGATAATACTATAAGTAACTTGCAAACTCACTCAGTATTTTCCCAAATACTGACCCCTCACTCTGATGTTTGCAGGTAGACAGAGTCGGATCAGACAAACCATCTCCATTGTGCCATAAGTCGTTGGACTTGCACAAGTATGAATTCCTAGAGCTACAGTAGTCAGTAGTCGTCAATAGAAGGTTTTGTGAATTGGTTTTAAATATCAGATTTTCATTGTAACCTCTGATGTGATATTTTAATATTTATAAATGTAATATCAAAAAGAGTTTTCCTGAAAATGTTTTAATATATATATATATATATATATATATATATATTATACTTTTATTTGCGAAAAATTATTAGTGGTTTTAGGCTTGCTACGGGTTTCTGAACTACCACTCCAATTCCCTAGTGCTGGTCTCGGCTCAATAATTTGGATTGTGACATTGATCTTTTGAGAAGATTAATTTATTTGACCTTTGACAGAAGATTAATTTCAGAAGTTAATTTCAGAGGTTTGACCATTAATTTCAGAGGTTTGACCAATTTGACCTTTGACAGAAGATTAATTTCAGAAGTTAATTCCAGAGGTTTGACCAATTTGACCTTTGACAGAAGTTTAATTTCAAAAGTCAATTACAGAGGTTCGACTATTAATTTCAGAGGTTTTAACCAAAATTAGTCCTTTAACCAGAAGATGATTTCAGAGGTTAAATTTTGAAGGTCCAAGCAACATAACTTCAGAAGCTTAAAACTTTAAATCTTAGAGGTTAGAAGTCCAAGATTAAAAGCCCAGAAGCCCATAATATTGATGACGGAAGTTAAAAGCCCAGAAGCCAGAAACCCACGTGTTCTAGAAGCAAAGCAGTTCTGAAAGTGGAAAGCATCGTGGTGGAGATAGTGGGCAGTTGAAGAGTAAAACTCAAACAATAGTTTTCAAAGGGATATAAATAAGAAGGAAGCAGAACAATTTTGGCCCCCGATCAAATCCAACAAAAACCAGCCTAAAGGCAAAAACACTCAGCACTCTGTATTCTCAATTTTCAATCAGTAAAGAACTTTATGATTGAATTTTTTTGTTTTCATTATGTTAGTGATATGCACTAGGTCAATCATGTTTGACCATATTTTGACTTTATCATTTTATTATTTATTGATTGGCAGTTTTTATCATTTTATATTAATGATTAAAATACTTGAATGGTTAATTCTTTCTAAGGTCATCGAGTATGTGACTTGATAGTAGAACCCTTAGGTTTAATAAAAGAATTATATACCATCTATCCCTAGTCTTAATAGAACATTGAGACTAGTATGATGTTGACTGATGATTATATTTTACTAATCATGTATATGAGATATTAAGTCAAATCATAGGTGCTATTTGAGAAATAAGGCACTGGATGACCCACTGTGAGAATACTACATAGATCACTGTCATAAGTAATTCTCATTACAGTTCTATTAGTATAATCCTTTGACCTTGAAATCATCATGAATTTCTACATAGCTATTTCATATTTTGATACAGTCTTACATTATCTTTAACAGGATAATGGAATAGATTGTCATTGGATATGAAAGTAACTATGTGAGAAATATGAGTGACTGAGAAGGAATTTGTCCCTCATTTATTTGAGTAAGATATCTATGGGCCCCTTGAAGAAGATAGACTGAAGAAAATGCATGGCCATGCTAATTGATAAGAAGTTATCATTTTCAGTCTACTTAGAGTCAAGAAACTAATGATTGAATGTTATAAGGATGACATAACTATGCCTTATATTCAATCTGGATATCGAGAGACAAAGGGATTAAAATATTATTGTAAATGGTTAAATCGGATAGATATTCATATAACTTGGGTAGTCATAATGTCTTGCTAGAGGCCACTTATGACTTGTGGGCTGAAATAGGGATTTCGAGCCTACTGCCAACGTTATATGAACCTACAGGGTCGCACACTGAGAACAGGCCCAAAACAGTTATGGGTTGTACAACCCTAATGTGATTAAGTGATTAATTATATATATATATATATATATATATAATTCGTAATATATATATATATATATATATTAATAAATATATATATATATATATATATTAATAAATATATATATTAATTCGAAATTTAAGGACTAGTGTTTTCCTTAATTTATTATTTTTGGAAGATAATAAATATAGTAATTAATATATATGGATAATTATCAAAAAGGAGTTTTTGATAAACATAAACTTGTAGAATTGCAATGAGATTGAAATTCGAATTTGTCTCAAACCCTAGTGTTATTTATCACTATAAATACTCATTAAGCAATTGGTTTGAGAATCACGAAATTCATTATTCACTAAATCACTAAAATTCGAAAATTGCTTGTGAAGCAATAGTGCTAGCACACAAGCACTAGTTTTGGCTAAGGTCTGTTCGTGTGGATACTCGTAGAGGACGCGTTCTTTTGGAGGCGTTTCTGATCCGAGGCCAGGTATCACCAAAGTGAACCACCTCCTTCCTTCCTACATTGCTGTTGAATTCGACATACAAGTAAGTAATTATTCTGTTAATTCGAATTACATGGATCTTGGTTTGGGTTTTTAGATAAATTTTTGAAATTCCGTTGCGTTATGAACCTATAAAACCCAACACATTCAAGTTCTCAGCATTACCTTTTTGGAGTACTTGTAATAAGGTTGACCAAGCCCCAGTTGTTTGATTAAGAAGTTAAGTTTACATTTTGGAATCCGTTCCTGGCACGCCCGCATTTCACACGCTTTGTTGTTACAAACGCAAAACGCCAGTAACACTAATGTATTTTAAAATTATAATCAATGTTAAATTAGATAGAATTTATCTTATAATTGAATAATAAATATAAAAATTTACTTTTGGATAATTTTTTTTAAATGCTAAAACATATTTCGCATTATTGAATTACATTTATATTTTGTGGCATCATATGTTACTGTCTGATATTCCTAGAAAAATGGGGTTTATAAAAAAAATATACTAAGAGATTAAAAATTGAAGAGTTATGCTTATGCCACTTTTTTTTTTTTTGTCAGAAGATGGTTTCATCTGTAGATTAAAATCGACTACAAGAGTCTTAAATCTAGCCGCAAAAACGGACTAGAAAATTATAACATATGAGTCTATTTGACAACTAAACATGTCAGCCAACAAAAACATCATAAATCTAGATCTAAATATAAATCTAGCTAAATGACATACAATTTACAAATCTAAAAATTACAACAAGAGTATGATTCAAGTTGTAAATTAAATTTATAAACCACTCTTACAAACGAAAGCACAAGACTGAAGTTTTGACGACACACTTATTCTGATCAACTCCTAAACGAAGAACCACCAAGCGATCTCTGAGAGCACAAAATATCGGGCTGTAAATCTTAAGATTTTCTATAGAAATCAAGAGGAAATACCTTGTATACTTTCGGTTTGAAGAAGAAATAACTCATTAGAGTTTATAAAACCCATATAGGGTAGATAAAACCATCAAAAAGGAAGAAGAGAAATAATAATAAAATTATATGGTGAAAACCCCATTTATTTGTTGTAAATCTAGAAAATTTA
Source organism: Mercurialis annua (assembly GCF_937616625.2). Classification (NCBI taxonomy): domain Eukaryota; kingdom Viridiplantae; phylum Streptophyta; class Magnoliopsida; order Malpighiales; family Euphorbiaceae; genus Mercurialis; species Mercurialis annua. The sequence goes on along the minus strand of NC_065577.1, from coordinate 12,003,471 downwards.
GAGGGTGGGGGAGATGAATTTTGACCAAAAATTGGCCAAAACTCATCTCCCATAAGGGTGGCGGGTTTGAGCTGGTCGAAAATATTGAACCGGCATGAACTGGTATCCATTTGTAGAACCAAGGTCAAGTCAACATATAGTAACATTCCACTGCTGCGGTTTAGGGCATGATCATGAACTAAGGTAAATTACACATAATACAGTTGTATCAAGATGATTTAATGTTAGACAATAAAATAGCAGAAAAATTAGCCATAAAAAAAGCCAACGGAAATCTAACACTGTCTTATGCGAATAGTGAAGTACTTATGTTAGAATTTTGAAGTTATTAAACACTTATAGTTTGTGGTGGATAAAAGTTATATAGTTCAATTTGATTTTAATTATGATTCTAATTAGAATATATTTTTAATAATGAATTAAATAGCTAATCACTATAAAACTTTAATTTAGTATAAATTAAAAAGGACTATATGATTCATTGTCATACAAATTGAAATTGGTAAAATGAAAGAACCTCGGCAGCATCAACTCCACTGCCATACAAATTAAAATTGCTAAAATGATTCATTGTCATAAATGAAAATTAATCTTTTGAAAAGAAAAGACACTACTAGAAAACAGTCTTTTAGCAACAGATATTTCTGTCGGTAAAAGGTTAAAATCCGTTGCGAAATCAATTTTCCGTCAGTAAAAGGTTGAAATCCGTCGCTAAATTAAGATTTTTCTGTCGGGAATTTGCTGTTTTCTACCAATGAGAAAAATAGCCAACTGTAGAAGTTATTTGAGAAAAAAACAAAAAGAACGTGTGAGAGAGATATGAGAAATGACAGACACGTTGCATCTTTGTGGAAGGCCTAATACTTCAAAAAACTCCGACCTTTTAACCCATTTTCAGTTCTACCATGACGTTGAAAATTTGTCAATTTTACCATATTTTGCATTTTTGTGTTTTAATTATACCCTGAAATATTAAATTGACGTTTTTTTTATTTGGAAAAAATTAAAAAAACGTTCTCAATATCTAGCATATATTAATTGTATATGTTGAAAATTTATTTAGATTTAGTTAAATTAATTGAGAATTTAAATTAGTTTTAATTTGATTATGGTTTTTAGTTAGTTTTTAAAAATAAAAGACTTATTTGTACTTTTTTGAATGGAAATAAATTTAATTTTATATTTTAACTTGGTTAATTAAACAATTTCTTCATTTAAATAAAAAAATTATGAAAAATTAAAAAATTAGGGTACAATTGAAACGAAAAAATGAAAAATAGGGTAAAATTGACCACTTTTTAACGTCAGGGTAGAATTGAAAAAGGGCTAAAAGGTCAGGTTTTTTGAGGTATTAGGCCTTTGTAGAAATAGAGAATTTGGTTAATTTTCTACATGTGAGTCTTTATTTTTATTTTAAAAATAAAAAGCCCATTTAAAATACTTTTCTAATGTTTATACTCTTATAATAAAGAGTTTTGGACTATAAAGAGTACATTATAGATACTTTCAAGTTCTATTCTTTTTTTTAATTTTTTTAATGTTATTTTCAGATTAATTATGGTGTGCTAAGAAAAATAATAATAAGAATACTATTTTAATCCTTAAAACTGTCGAAAATGGCTTTCAAGTTCATGAAGTCATAATTTTCCCGCACAGGTTAATCGTATACAAATTGACCTATAAATTCTTAAGATATACCATTCCTTTTGACTCAACTCTACTCTAGTAGTCACTAGACTCACTATAGGGTATTAGTCCTATTTTTCTATTCGTAATTTCTTTAAAAAATTATTTGCGATAAACACGATTCAGTCCTTCAAATCTACAGCTATATGTCGATCTGTCTCTTGAATTCTGTCAAGAGAGGATTACTAACTTGTCATCTGAATATATGTCATTTGATACTATCATTGCATGCTCTAGTCTCTTATTGTTTTTCTCCCTATCCAAAAAAGTGTCCATAGTATGATAGCATATCATTCAAGTACTAAAATAACCGCCTATAATTTATATCAAAACAAATGAAAATATTGTCAAGCAATTTGGAATTACAGAGGGTAATAATCATCTTTAGCTAAAACTTGAAACTATATATATGTATAGTTGATCAAGTCCTTCTATTAATCCTAATCATTAAACCATTCTTGATATGAAGAAGAATAGAAGTACAATTAGGGATCACATGATGTTCTTCTACTAGCTGAATATTATAATTATGAAGCACAACTGCAGCAATCGCCTTCATTTCAAAGATTCCAATATCCTTTCCCACACAAGTCCTTGCTCCTGCATTAAATGCTAGAAATTTGTATGGTGAGTGTTGAATAAGTTTTCCATCTTCCTTTGAAATCCATCTTTCTGGCTTGAATTCCAAACAATCATCTCCCCATATTGATTTCATTCTACCCATCGCATAACTCAACACTATAATTTCCATATTTGGATCAACATAGTGTCCGGTTGGAAGAGTATCCGGTTTAAGAGGTTTCTTATGCTCATACATTGCCGGTGGATAAAGCCTTAGGGTTTCGCATATTGCTCCATGCAAATACACCAACTTGTTCACCTCTTCCAACTCAAAAACCTCTAATCGATCTCTTCTTTTTGGCGATAAACTGTTCAATTCCTCTCTAATGTTTGCCTCAACAACTAGATTCTTTGTTATAAGCCAAAAGAACCAACCCAATGAGTTCTCCCGTCCTGCAAACATATAATTTACAAGCGTGTCTCTCAAAAATTCATCCTTTGATTTCCACCCTTCCATTAATTTTTCATCATTGCAATGCACCGTTAAGTATGACGCCAGAAGATCGAGCTCTCCTTCTCCCTCTTCGATGAGTTGTTCTCTTTTTCTTGCCACATAAGAAGCTGCTACTCGATCAATTGTTATCTTAGCCATTTTCATTTTCTTCTCTAATCCAAACCCTAGCCATTTTTGCAACCTCCAGAATATTTTCGGCCTTACATGCCGGTAGAATGTAGCTTCTTCTGCATGTTCCATGGCATCTAAAAACTCATTTTTAGGCAATTCAATGGTAAGGGTTTCCGGACTGAAACCTGTAATCACTTTCATTGTAACATCGAACGTAAATCTGTGAGCTATTTCTTGCATGTCCACTATTCTACCTTCCTCACAGAAATGTTCAAGAACTGGAATTAGGGCATTTTCCACCGTAGCGTTTATAGTATTGAACAGAAATTTTCGAAAACGTTGATTATTAATCAAAGCAACAGAAACTTTTCTTTGATTCTTCCATAGGTCATGATCAGAATTGAAAAGCCCATCTCCAAATATATCTTCAAACATCTCTTTGTATTTAGAGCCTTTGGGATAATTGGAGAAATTGGTACTCAACATGTGCTTTACATTGGCTGGATCAACCGTTCCAGTTATATCCATATTGACAAACCATGGACCTTTTAAATAATATGTACCGCCGCAATTTTCAGCTATTTCCATGGACCAATCGTGAAATCGATGGACGTTGGCCAAAAGAGCAGGAAGCATACCAAGAAACGGCCAGTTCCATACGATCTCGTACCGATTGCTCAAATAACAACCGAATAAAAAACAAATTAAAGCTAAAATAACTTCAAAAATGCCTAGCAATGCCATCTTGGAAGCTGCTAAACTTAATCAGGAATTTGATTTTGTTTTTCGTTTTTCTCTGAAAAGATCTGCTATATTGGTTGTATTATTAGAATGACATACTTAATATATGTATTTATATGATTAAACTCAACAAGTTGGAATACCAAGTTAAGGTATGGAATTATTGCGCAAGTTGGAATAATATATTTATTTGCTCACCAATACCAAACCAAACAATGATTTTTCTATTAATATGTTAATTTAGTTGACTCTCCAAATTTGTTTGATTCACAAAAAATATTAAATTTGAAAAATAAATACTACTTGCTCCATTTCAAAACTAGATCAACTAATAAGTTTTATAAACTGCTAGGTCGTGGGTTCGATTCCTCCCACAAATGCTCCCCTTCCAAAATTGTCAAAAAAAATAGATCAAAAATTGTTTTATATAAAGTAAATTAGTTAATTTTTAATTATGTTCTTAAGTTAATTATTTTAATATATTCAATCTTTAATTTGAAACTAATAGATATTTTTGTTTTTAAAAAAAAATAGAAATGATGGATGAAAAAAACAATTATGACTTTTTGGTTAAGAAATAACTTATTAATTTTAAAGTTGGTTAGTTAATATTTTTATTGATTAGATTAATTAATTAATCATGATTAAGGAAAGATAATGGAAAGCACGTTGTGGGCGATGGCGTTGAATTTGTATGCTAATGGCAAGCACGATTTGGGCCATCACATGACTAGGTATGATCATGGGAACCTAAATGCCAAAGAGTAAATAACAAAACTATAAAAAAAAAAAAATATTACAAAAATGCTAAGTCATCTTTATTATTACATCACCACCTAAAAAAGCTAAAACTTTACATTTAATACCTTGCCAATAAGAATACAACACATGGCACATACAAAACAAATAAAAAAAAGTCAAAAACGCGTCAGAATGGGTCAAAAACGCGTCAGAAAACGCGTCTGACTTGTGTCAGTCACGCGCGTCGGTCACGTATCAGTCACACGTCAGTTTGTCAAAATTATTCACATGTATCATTTATGTATCCGCGATGTATCGGCAATGTATCAGAAACATATTTAATTATCATTTTCTTTAATTTTTAAAACAAATATATATATATACATATACACCCAAACACACATACTATTTATATTTATTATTTATATCCTTATAAAGTGTATGTATAGCATATTTTAAATTAAAAGATACATGTATTACATACTTTAAAAATACATAAATTATGTTACAAAAAGAGTATTCATAAAAAATGTTCTTCCTACATGTTTGATGCGTGCTTTGTTCTTTTATTAATTATGAATATATATATATATATATATATATATTCATACACACTCTCATATATATGCATTAATAATGTGTCTTTAATGTGTATGTATAACATATTGAAATTAAAGCTACATGTATGATATATTTTAAAATTTACGCATCAATAACATTTTAATTTGTTACTCGATATAAACATCTTTATAATTTGGTTGCATTTTTTTAGCTCAGTTGCCTAACATTTAAAAATTATGTATATCTTGTATGTTCTAACATATTTTAAGCATTATTGTTTCCGATATATCTATCAAAATATATGACGTGTATCTGAAATGTATTTATAACATATATCATATTAAAAAAATATGTGTTCCATATATATATATATATATGTATCCTATATATATAAATTAAATATTAGAGATTTATCTAACAAATACAAGTAAAAAACATGTCAAAATACGTTTAATTAATTAATATATATTTAAAATGTATACATTTGAACTGTTTTTTGATATGTATAATTTATATATTAAATAGAAAAATACAAATACATCCAAGATACATTTCAGATACGTCATATATACATCTCATTTTTTCAAGGTGTGATTGAATAAACTTAGTTTTTAAATTCATAAAATGGCCGAGAAAAAAGTGATGCTAAAAAGTTATAACTATCGCTCAGATAAGCATTTTCTTATATTTTCAATTATTGTAAACCATATACCAACAGTTACTCTACAATTATAATGATTCACTAGTTTAAAAATCGATCGATGTATCTACAATATATCAACGATGTATCGGTAATGTATTATTGATGTATGTGTGATGTATCTGTAATGTATCTACAATGTATCGGTGGTACATTGTATTTGAGCAGTTTCTAACATGTATTTGATATGTATGACATATGTATCTGATATGTATTCAAGATGTATCTCGAAGACAGTCACATACTATTAATTGAATTTATTGAAAAACTATATCTTAGACATGATAAATCTTAAATACATAAATAATACATTTCTTTCTCATTTGCAATGCTATCATATTTTCTAAATAAATATACTGTCATTATTATAAAACAAAAAAATTGAATTAAACTCTATCGAATTATACACTTCCAGCAAATGGATTGAATGACGAGGTTGATGAGTTTTGGTCGCAAAGAATTTTCACAATTTTTCTGGCTGGCAACACCTAAACACTAGACCTCCTGAAAGTTCTAATTTCCTCCTCCACATCTTTATCCCACGATGTATCAGAGATGAATCAATAATGTATCAGAGACAACTTGAATACATTTTCTATACATCTTAGAGACAACTTAAATACATTTTCTAAAAAAAACTATATACTAAACTTCTCACTAAAGACACTGTTAAAACCATAAACTACAAATAAAAAAAGCACATAAGAGATGTTAGCAAATAATAATATACTATTTATATCACATAATGTATAAAAAAATAAAAAAAATACATCTCTTAAATAATATAAATAGATGATACATATGAATACATAAATAATACATCACTTTTTCATTTGCTTTATCATATTTTTTTAAAGAAATGCATTGCCATTTAACATATAAAAAATTAAATTAAATTCTATTGTTAAGAATTGACATAAATAAATAATAACATAATTTTGATCTCTAAATCAATTTAAATAGCATACAAACATAAAAAAATTAACTTATCTATGCGTCGATTAACTGTTTTTCTTAAATAATAAATTTATAATTATAATATATTTGAGATGTGTCGAAAACGTATTAGAGATGTATTGGAAATGTATCAACGATGTATTCGTTATATAAAATTTATCTTTCAAGTGGCTTTTTGTATGTTTGATTATTTTTTTATTTTTTTACATAAATTAAATTCACCACATTATAATTATTTTAATTTTTTTTAATATATTCAATCTATTTTATTTTAAATACAATAAATGTATTATACATATATCATACGTGTATCCACTATTAAATTATAACAATTGTACTAAATTAATTATTACAATTATGTAAACATTATCCTTAATTTGATCAATATAAATGAGAATGAGTTATTTAATTTTGGGTTATAAATTCAGGGACCAGATTGGTCCATTACGCATAGAATATCTCCAAGCAGAAAAATAGATTAGTGAAAAGTTTATTATGAATCATTGTCATCTCCTTCCCAAACAATTTTTTGCAACAGTTAATTAGGCACACCTAGGGGTGAGCATGGTTTGGTTCGGTTCGGTTTGGTTTAGTAAACTCCAAAACCAAACTATATTTTAAGGGAAAATATAAAAACCAAACCACGCCAAATATTTATGTAAAATTTCGGTTCGGTTAACCAAACTTTAGCATCAGTTTCGGTTTGGTTTGGTTCGGTTTGGTTAATATAGATTTATATAAAAATTATATATAATTATACGTAATAATTAAAATTATACATAATAATTTTTACTTATATGTGTGTATTAGTTTATATGTTTTATTTTCATATATGTATCTATACACACATATTATATTTTTATATAAATATTTCAATAAATAAATTTTATATTTATTTAAACATATATAAATATTAAAAAAATATAATATTATTGTAAACTTCGGTTTTTCGGTCGGTTCGGTTAACCACTAGTTGAAACCAAACCAAAACCAAAAACCATACTTTTTTATAATTTAAAACCAAACCAATCCATTTTAACCATTTTAACCAAACCAAAATTAATTTCGTGTTGGTTTGGATCGGATTAATAGTTTGGTTCGGTTTTTGTTCACCCCTAGGCACGCCCCATTTTTTCTAACGGAAAATTGGTGCATGCCAACCCATTTCTACTCTCAGGTATTTATTTCATATTCCTTTGCTTCACTTATAGTTTATTAATTTGATTCTTATAGTTTATTAATTTGATTTTCATTTGTTTTAAATCTGTTGGGTAATTGTTAGAAGTGGATAAAGTTAGCGTCTTGAAGCACAAAATTGAGCATCTTGAAATTAACTATATGACTTCTCTTGTGTACCTGGAAAATTCAATTTCTTTTCTAATAATTCAAAAGTAGAAAAGAAATAAATAAACCTAATAATTAATTTAACTTCAACAAACCCACCATTACAGTACAATTTCTATTTCCCCTCTTATTAGCCTTCTTGGATCCCTCCCCCTTTTCACAAAACTCTCTTTTTCGTTCATGTAACTCGAGAAAAAAGTTTCTGGCTAATTTCTCTGTGTTTCTTTTTAAGCCTTCATGGCTCTTTTAACTTTCTTACCAGACCACACACACCATGAAAACAACAATATGAGCTGACGGCGGCGATGATTTGTTGTTAGCAATAGAAAAAAAATGAAGAAGATATAGGAGCAGAGATGTGGTATACGGAAAAAATAAAAAAGACAATATAATTTTAAATGGGTAAGAGAAAGAAGATAGAAGAAAAAGTTAACTATGGCCATTAATGGAGGAAATAAGAAAATAGAAAGAATAAAAGAAAGGAGAAAAGCAATGTGTTAGATCTATAAAAATAACAAATATGACAAATGGAAGGCTGAGATCATTTATGTATTGAATGTAATAATCTTCCGTTATTAGCTCAAAATTGTAAAGAAAAAATTAGCACATGTGTAAGATTTGAGAAAGCTTAGCATTTTTGTAAGAAAAGCCCTTATTTAGTCCATTCCTGTAATTTTCTCAATGCCAAATTGCTTCGTTGTGGACAATGTGTAAGAACATCACTATATCTATAGTATAAAGTTGAACCTTAATTGTTGGATTCCTCTTATACCCTTACAAAGTCTATGAATTTCTATAAATAACAACTTATATTATGTGTTCTTAATAACAAGTCTAAGGGTTTTTATAATGTCTTTTTGTTATGTTCCATGTATACCCTTATCTAGAGGTGTGCGTCGGTTCGGTTCGATTCGGTTTTGAAAATGCAGAAACCGTCGGTTTTAAACTTTATATATTTAAAAACCAAATTGTTACTATTTTTAATTAAAACCGACTAAAATTAGTGCTGAAATTTGTCGGTCGGTTCGGTTCGAGTTTGATTTTATAATTCGGTTTGGGCCTTCATGTGGGCCGAATACATGGACTTAATTTCATGAAAAAATAAGCAACAGATTACAAATTTTGACTATAAAAAACTAAACTGATCTATACTATATTCATTTACATCCCTTTCCAATGATACAAAATTGCTATTCACAGCAGTACACAAATTACAAAATTTAGAATTTACAGCAATTGAAGTTTATATATGCAAAAAAAATAAACTTCTGAGTTCAAAGTTCAGAATCAGATCCTATGTACTGCATCCCATTCCCAGCAAAAGAATCAAGCAGCTGTTTGCAGCAGAAGAGAGAAAGAAACAGACTATGAAACAAAAGAATAAACTATTGACTATAAAACTACTATATAAGTTAAGGTTAAAAAAATTAACTAAAAACAGGGGCTCAGAAATTTGCTTATCGGTTCATTTGTAATGCGATCTATGACACGGTGGCTTAAATAGGCCATTTCATCATATCAAAAAGAAGGCATTATAATATCTGAGAGTGGTGGAAACTTCATCATTGCCCAAAACAATTTAAAACTGGAAAGTTGAAAGTTTAAAACAATTTCAAAGTAAATATAAAAAGTTAAAAGTTGAAACCAGGGGATTTCAAAATAGGTTTATAAGTTTGAAAGTTAAAAACATGAATCAGAAAGAGTTCCAATTACAAGTTACAAGTCATAAGTTGTAATGAGTTAAAACATGAATTTGAAACAAGGTATTTCAAAAGAAACTTCAGAGAAAGTTTGAAAGTTAAAAGAAGCATTTGAAACCAAGGATTTCAAAATAGATTAAAGTTAAAAATGTAAAAAAATTAGAAGAGTTAGAAAATCATACTGCCAATTTTTTTGGGTAATTTCATCATAAGGATCGTGAATGAGCGCTGCCACAAAGGTTAGAAGGTTTACTGATTGTTTTTGAAGGTCGGGTTTTTAATGATAGGTTTGCCAAATGTCAGGGTCCATGAGTAATTATTAGCCATATTAACATTGTCCTATGGCTTATCTAAGTCTTAAAAAGACCCCTGACTAGAAGAATCACTAAAAGAATCAGAATCCATGCCATCCCATTCTTTCAAGACTTTGGGCAGATCTAATTTTGTAACTCGATTAATAAATTCTTTCTTGGCAAACAACAAAGGAATTGAATATTTGATATAATCCTTTGTCCTGCAAATAGAAGTTGAACTAGTGTCGAGCCTCATTTTCAATAGAACCATCGGATGTACCATAAAAGAATCACCAAAATAATTACCTATTTTCATGGAAAGCTCCTCTCATGCACCAATAGGAATATCTACTATACTAAGCCAAACAAATCTTCCTTTGCTCAAAGCAAATTTGTAATAAGGTTTAAAAGGAATGAAAAAAAATCCAACAACAAAAAAAACATGATGGATTCAAAAACCGATCTTGCATTCTTAAAGTAAAATTTGAGAATCAATTATGCTCCCCCCCCCCCCCCCAAAATGATATTGATTCAAAATGAAACCCTTTTGTTTGTAAGTGAGATAGAACTTGCAACAAAGAACGAATGTGCTTGACTGTACCAATAAGGGAGTCCGGGAAATCAGAGATTGAACCCACATTTAGAGAAAACACTAGTACATCAGCTGTTAAAACTTGAACAAACGATCTGCTATCACGAATGGATGGTTTGAAAACATGTTTTTGATGCGAACTCACTCACTAAACTGGACGTGGATGATTGCTAACCTTCAAGCCATTGCTAGGAGAAACCTTAATAAGATAGTTTGCATCAAAAGTCTTGATTCGATAGTACCCGATATTGACAGAATTTAATCGAGCCTTAAAATCGTCGTCTAGATTAGGTTTTAAAACCCCAAAACGCTTGCTGCTGATGTTACGTTTCCTTACCAACAAAATGGGTTATTAGTCAAAATGGTACCCAACCTTCGCACCTTGTATCAAAATGGTATCCAACCTTTAATTTGTATCAAAATGGTACCCATCCTTCTAACATTTGTTTCAAAATAGTTTATTTAACATTTTCCAGCCACTTTTGATAACATGGCAACCGGAAAAATAATTTTGTTATTGATGTAAAATAAGAGTTCGTTTTAATTTTTTAAATTATATAAAATCTTATTTGTCATGGGATGTGGCAAAAATATAAAAAAATTAGTTTTCTGGTTTCCACGTCATCAAAAGTGACCGGAAATTGTTCAAAAAACCATTTTGATACAAACGTTAAAAGATTGGGTACTATTAAATTTTAATAATTTAAGAGTATTTTGGGTATTTTAATTTTTAGGATATTTTGATGACGTGTAAGCTGATTTGGCGCCGCCAAATATTTTTTTTTAAGAATGGCATCCGCCAAATTTATTTTTAGGAGTATTTTTGTTTGTAAGTGTCGTGAATGAGCACTGTCACAAATGTTGGGGAGATTTACTGACCGTTTTGAAGGTTTTGCTAATAGATTTGTCAAAGATCACAATGAAAATTACAAAATATTTAACCCTCAATTTTCATTATGTAAGTTGAAAAGGTTAAATTATAAAATCATGAACAATATAATTACCATAATTTTAAATTAACAAATTGTTTTCCCTGCAGTTTGCATATGCATTTCTTGATTAGGTATAAAATAAAGAAACTCAAATTCCTGGATATAAAAAGAAAAATTTCTTATCTAAATCGAATTCTTATAAATTCTACATAAAGAAACTATTACTGCGCTTAAATTATAAAGTTCACTTGAATTACAGTTACCAGTCTATGAAGAATCTCCAAATAAAAAAAAAACCACCCCAAAATTTTAGGTATTACTGATACACTTTGGGGCAATTGTTCCTGCATGAAAAGCTGAGCAAGACAAGGCAATTTAACTCCCATTTGTAGAACTATAAGCTTAATGTGACCTTACACTTCGCATTCCGAACCGTGGTGTACATCATCAAGCTATAAATTTCATACTCCAGGTATCGGGAATCGGGTTGTAAGGGCCTCGACTCTCGTTTAAAGATCTAACACTTTACCTGTCAAAGGGAAATCCGGGGATATTAAACTCCTTGGCTCACTAGACTTACCTCGAATTACATAATGATCACTAAACTTCATTTTGTTATAAAATGGTCACTGAACTATACCTTTTATTACAAAGGGGTGTCACCCATATAAAATGCATCGTTTCCATGCTTAAGTTATTACAAAAAGAATACTAAAACCTCATGAATAAAATCAGCAGTTGATCCTGACACTAATTTCTTAGCTTCAACAGTTATCTGAACACCCTCATGAATAAAATCAGCAGTTGCTTTGAAATCTATCTCCTTAAAACCTCTAGTAGTCATGGCAGGTGATCCAATTCAAATGCCGCCGGGAACCAGGGCAATCTTATCCCCTATTGAATTCAGTAGTAACAGAAATAAGCACACGAATGTGGCAAACAAGAGAGAAATGAAATAATATGAGACAAATGAGCAATGTGAAGCTCACCGGGAACTAAACTTTTGTTAAGGGTAATAGATGCTATGTCAAGAATTTTCTCTGCTCGAGCACCGTCAATGCACTGTTGATGGGAGGAAACTTTAATTTCCACCAAATATAGTACACCAAATATGACGGAACAGTTTGAATCATGATACCATGAACAAGCATTCAAAACTATATTAAAGCTTAACAATGAAAATCTTGGACAACACTCTATAGGGGAAATTTAAATAACATTATATATATATATATATAGCACGAAAACAGACACCGGTAAACAACATTTATCAAAATCTTAAGAAACGGAAATATGAGGAGAACGTGTAAAAGAACCAAGAGTATATTAAGACTAATAAATATAAAATGTATTTAGATTTTAATTTTGATAAAAATAAAGAAAAATTATATATTCAAGTAAATGACAAATAATTATTATGTTTTTATAATTACCTATTTTAAAAATAGTAACATCATTTGCTAGATAATTTATGTTACCCAATTCTAGTACTTCATTGAAATAACGAGAAAAGGAGAAAAAAAAAAGTAAAAAATTGTGTGAATTTGATGGAAAATGGAGGGGAATGATTTGTGTGGATATGCATTATTAGGCTTAATTTTTAGAGTTAATTACATATAAAATCACCACTTTTACACGAAATCTCAAAAATAACACGACCTTTAAAACGTGTCAATTCAGGGCATCATCTTTCATTTCTTTTCAAAAACAATATGGGCATATTTTTAGATAAAATTTTGCTGATTTGGACACCGGAAGGAAGTGCCACGTGTCATGCAACGTCAGCAAAAACGCCACTAAAAATGTGCCCATGTTGTTTTTGAAAAGAAATGAAAGGTGGTGTCCTGAATTGCCACGTTTTAAAGATCGTGTTATTTTTGCAATTTCGTGTAAAGGTGTTGATTTTATATGCAACCAACCCTAATTTTTAATAGAATGAAACAGTATTTTTTAAAGATGCATGTTTCCTAAATTAGTTCTGAAACATTCAGTTTCAGTTTCCACAAGTTTCATTATTCGAAACATTTTGGAAACTTAAAAACTCTATTTGAAACTAGTTTCCATTCTTCATAGCAGATGACCATTTAAAATAAAAACTAATATCCAACCATGTCCTGCATGGTGAATGCAGTGATAATTGTACAAGAGATTTAATTGCTTCATTTGAATTTAACTCAAGCTAATATTAGAAACTTAAAACTAAACTAACTACATAGTAACATGTGCATGAGCAAAACACTTACAAGAGGCCTCAAGTCTACAAGAACAAGGTGATTATTGGAGCCTCCGGAAACCAATTTATAGCCAAAGTCAACCAATCGATCTGCAAGAGCCTTACCTTGTGTGTTGTTGTTGACACAACATCACAATACTCAAAGGGATTACCGACGACAGAGGCAGCAACAAGCCCACTTATATGAGCCATGTCCATCATGAGAAAAGACCAACGGCATCTGCGATCTTTTAATTGATGTTCGTCAGAAATAGTTAGTACGTAACGTAAATAACAGAAATATTGGAATCTGTTAAAAAGAAAAACAAGAAGTTAAAATGTGCATAGTCCCTACCTTCCGCATGCGAGGGTAATCAAAATCTCGAGGATAAGCAATGGCACCAGCAATAATGAGCTTTGGTTAGAAGAGAGTAGCGGTTTTCTCAAGCATATCATAATCAACGAGGCCTGCAGGATGCAAATGAAAAGTATTAAAGACCTGGAAAAACAAAAAGAGAAAACATTTTATACTAAGCAAACTGAAGCTAAAAATGCATCACCTGTTGATTCATCAAGTCGATATGGCATAGACTCGAAATAAATTGATGTACCAGATACCCGTCTTTTAGGAGTCATGAATCCATGAGACAGATGCCCCCATGAGGTAAGTCCAAACCCTAGGTGAGCATGATAAAAGCACATATTTCACGCACCTCTGGATCTGCTTTACTAAGGTCATAATCTTTAAAGCTGCTTCTGTCACCTAAACATTGTATCATCAAATAAAATTCAGAAATATTCATTTTTGTGCAAGTCTTGTTATGTTAAAAACACAATTCAGCATAAAATAAAGATAAAGCTGATTATTTCTAGACAGATTAAAAGAAATGACACCAAAAAAGCATCTATATTACGATAATAAAGGCTATGGAGAATCGTTACGGATAAGCTAAATATATAAAGACGAAAATAAATAAGCAAATGACATTGTTCAGTTTAAAAAAAGGAGATAAATTGAAGGAATAATTCAAGTAATTACCTCCAACTTCAGTGACTGACACAGAAGAGGATGGTCTCCCAGTGACGAAGCTCCCTTTAATTTTAAAAGAATGGTATCTGCAAGACTTAACAGAATTGAGGTCAATCTGATGAGGAAGGTCAACGGTAAAACTTGAACTTTTTGGAGGGAAAGCTGATGAGGGCTTTATCCAAACTGGCTGTTGTAAAGAACCCATTACTTGAACTCTGCCACAACCTTGCATTTTTCACTTCAACTACTACAATAAACAAATAATTTATAAAACTCAGTATAATAAAACAAAAGAAATAAAAACCAAAAGAACTTCATCAAGAACCATGGAAAGTTGAACTTCTCAAACAATTTAAAGTAGTAAGTAGAGAATAAATATAGTATTAAAGTATAATGCAATTATGTGGATGAACAGAAAATAAGACTGCAGATTGGAGTTATGATTGCATTCAAGAACACTACTAATGGTTAACAGGAAAGATTTATAATTAAGTTCAATAGATTCATAAAAGTCGCAAAGGACCAAGAAACTTGCACCCTAATGGTTTGTGAAAAGGGCTGGATGGGATTCACAATCTCGGGTAACTAAGCGTGCAAAAACCAATCCGAACCGGATAACCGAATAACAAAATGCTCTATTCAAGACAAAAAAAAAAATAGAAAATGCAATTTCAAAATTCTTCCGCTGTATTTACTACAGAAGCTTAATTAGATTCCTTTCATAGTACTTCGTGACGAAAGACCTATAGTTCAAGCAATGGAAATTACTCAAACTAACAAAAGAAACAAATAATAATAATATTAAAAATTTGATGTTTGATTTTTCTATTCGGTTTAACATAACTTAATTAAATTTTTATATGTTTAAAGTTGAACAGAATTGAAAATTAATTTTACAAACCCTAGTAACAAGAATCAGGTATTCTTAACGAAGAGCCGTAAAATACAAATTAATTTAGGTTAGCAAGTCGCTGTATTGTTGTAAATTCGATACGAAGAGTAGCATCATGAATAAGAAATTATATGAAAATAACACATACAATGGAGTGGCGGTCGCCGGAACGCGAACCGGTGATAATCGAGGTGGTATCGGCGGACGGTGGACGGTGGTAGGGCATTTAGTTGCGGCTGTTTGAATGAGGGAGGAGAGTGATAGTGGACAGAGTACTTTCTTTTGTTTGAATTGGGTAATATTGGGCGGTGGCGGTGGGGCATTTTCTTCCATTTTGGCAAAATTCAAAACGAGTCCCTATGTTGGTACTTTATTTGTAATTTAATACGTCAACTATTGTATTTAATTAAATTTCTAAATTGTTATCATTCTTTTTATGAATTTGTTTTATCAATATATGAATTGAGACGAAAATTAGTAATATATACATAGACGTTTGCTTCAATAAATTTTTAAATCATTCGAAAGAAATTAGTGTTTGTTTGGTCTTTAAATTTAAAATTATACCAGTTCAAGTTTTTTTTTTGGAAGTTTAGTTGAAATATGTTTAAATATGAAATCATTTGTACAAATCAAGATCATAAATGGTGTACAGGATTTTCTCGCTTTAATAAGCCGTCAAAATTTCATTCCACAATGTTGATTTTTCAAGTAAGTATATTTAATTTATTATTTTAGATTTTTTTAGCATTTGATTTATCAAAATCTACTTCAATTTTTTATTAAGATGATTATATATTGAAAAAAAATTAGTCATATAATATATAATATAAGTGTATTTTTTATATTTTATTTTTATAGAATTAAAAATTTAAATAACAAGAAAGTGAAGTTTTTTTAAAAATGTTTATATAGTTTAAAAAATATATTAAATTTATTTACAATTGTATTTTTAACAATAATAGGAAAAAATGTCAAATATGTCTTCCATGTTTAGCCTGAAGATCAAGTTGGCCCTTTAATTTTGAATTTTCAATTTTGATGATTATAGGCGTGAAGTTATCATATGGTACAGCTGGGTTCAGAGCAGATGCTTCAGTTCTGCAATCTACAGTGCTTAGAGTTGGAATCTTAGATTCTTAAAGACACACTCAGTGATTGGATTAATGATCACTTCATCACATAACGAAGAGATTGAATTTTGCTGATTCTATTGCCAATGCCCATCACTTGATACAGAAGTTTGTATTCTAATGGAAATTTACTTGATTTTGTTTATTAAATTGTTCGATTCTATTATTAAAGTCATGGGCACGTACGGGTTTGGTCCAGTGGTCTAAGCCTCAGCAGGGCACCATGGTCGCGGGCTCAAACCCCGAGTATATAGCCCTGAATTGCTAGGTATGTAAGCTTGCGGGTGGTTCATATTCCGGGTTTTGACGGTGATCCTGAGCTTCGGCTTAGGGGAGTGGGTCCTCGTCACCAAAAAAATAGAAGTCTCCTGTTAGGAGGTTTACTAGTTGCTAAAGGTCATTTCTTTCAATATAACAAAACACAAACACTTTTAGAAGCAATGAGATTATAGCAAAGTTGACATGATTTTGTAACAGTTCAATTCGGTTTGATTTAATTTTAGCTAATGGCTTAGGTGGAGAAAAACTTGAGGTTCTGAAGAGGATGTTGAATGTTTCTTATATTGATATTTGTAATTCTGGAAAAGATGGAGGGGTCCTCAATGAACGAGTTGGTGCTGACTATGTTCAGAAAGAAAAGGTTGTTCCACACGGATTTGATTCAGAGAATGTCGGGATAAGGTCAGTCATCTCATCACTTGATTATAAATTTACCTGTCAAATCCGCAACAAAAATTCTTCCATTAGGAAAAATTTCGATACTGGTTGTCGAATTAACGAGTTAATTTTGTAACCAAGTTCTTCAGTTTTGCTTGCTTCGTTTCCAGACTTGCCTGCATTATACTATGTTTTATAAAATGAAACTAACGAAAGTGAAGTATGAGCAGACAGCAGATTGTTTATTTGCAACTACAGATACACGGAAAGCTATTTGTAGGTATAATAGGCATGGGCCTGTGGGCAGTTGTATTTTTTCATGAGCATCAGTAGCCTGGGATTAACTGATGATGCAGATGCTTGTGTTAGAACAACTATAAGTGATTGATTGAGTAACTCACAGCTTTTTAAATGGCAAATCTGGACCTTAAAAAGTTATTAAGATCTTGCTCTCAACTATTCTGCATTTTTTATAGAACAATGGAGCAATCATACATAGAAGCATGTAATTTTCTGTTGAATGAAACAAATTGGTAAGTTGACCTTTTGACATTTGTACATTTATCATACGTGTTGTTGTTCCCTAACGCATTGCTTTCGGGTGTTCATACATAGTGATCTTGTGCTTGAATGAAACTTCTAAACATTTGCTAGTGTTCTCCCATGTTTTGAAAGGTATTGACAAATTTAGTTAACTTGAGGACTGTTCTTGTTCAGAAAAATACCCCCGGGGCCGATCTTTCATACGACCATCTGGTATAGAAGATGTTATGCGTGTATATGCAGAGGCGTCCACACAAGAAGCAGCTGATAGCCTTGCTAACACAGTTGCTAAACTTGGCGACCGACAGCTTCTAGGATTTGGCAGCACCAGATAGGATTTTGCTTGCATCAGCGAGATGACCAAATAATCAAAATAGACAGGCTTCTTATGTGACCAAATAATCAAAATAGACAGGCTTCTTATGTGGACGTTTGCTGCAACTGATACCAATGGTCAATGTTAATGTCTTATGGCAGTTTAGAGACTTGTTTTTTGCTATTCTCAGCCTAAAAATGAGGTAAATTTGCATGTAGAAATCATGCTAGCTTGAGTACTGAAAATGTATGCAGTATCCGTTTATTGATTTACGGGGATCGCTGTTTGCGTTTGAAAGTGCGTCACTGTATACATCACCAAGCCGGAATTTATTGTTCTTCAGCTGAAATTTAATGTTCTTGTAGAGAAAATAACAAAACTATACAAAAAGAGAAAGAAAATAACAACAATGCTAAATTTGATGAAATATTACATGAGCACCTCAAAAAATTGAAACTTTACATTTAATATCTTCCCAATGAAAATGCAACACATGTCACAGACAAAACAAACAAAAAAAAGGTCAAAAACGCGTCAGAATAGGTCAAAAACGCGTCGGAAACGCGTCTGACATGCGTCTGACACGCGCGTCAGATGCGTGCATCAGTCACGCGTCATTTTGTCGAACTATTCAAATATGTATCATTTATGTATCTGTTATGTATCATATATGTATTAAGGACATATCTGATTATTATTTTTTTCATATTTTTAAAATAAAAATAAATAAATAAATAAATATATTATTAATATATATTATTTATGTGTCTCTCGGGTGTATGTATAATATATTTTAAATTAAAAGATATATGTATCACGTGCTTTAATTCAAATTCACGCATCAAATAATATCAATAACATTTTGATATGTTACTATTCACAATAAATTGAAGCATACAAATAATAAGTTATGATTTTTTTTAGCTCAACTTTTATCAAACTAAACATCCTCACTTGAATTACAAACACTTATCCATGATGTATCAGAGATTTATCGATAATTTATCAGAGATATATCGATAATACTACATCTCAAAATACACACATAATACATATATTAAAATAAAAAATATACGTCGAAACTATTTCTGATATGTACAAAAAAGTGTCAAATATGTATAGTATTTGTATTTGAGTTATATATTTAATGCATTGAATATATAACTTACAAGTAGTTGAAATTTATCTATAACATATATTAAAATAAAAAATATGTCACATGCTCTGTAAATTATATAAATTATTTATCAATGATACGTATTAAAAATATATTTATCATGTTTTAATTGTTTTAATTGTATATGAAAGATGTATCTAAAAATACATCTAAACGACATATATATATATATATATATATATATATATATATATATATGTATATGTATTTAAATATTCTTTGAACTGTTTCTGATATGTATTGATGATGTATTCGAGATGTATCGAAAATATATATGAGATGTACCGAAAATGTATCTCGAAGGCATTGAGGTACCACCATTTACGAGAAAACGCATACCAAAGATATATTTATCATGTATAAATTATATAATACCAATTTGTCCAATAAATACATTTAAGAAACATGTCAAACACATTTGATGAATTAATATGTATTTCAAAATAAATGTAATTGAGATGTTTCTGACATGTATCTGAAATGTATAACATATGTATCTGATATGTATCAAAGATGTATCTCGAAGATAGTCAAATACTATTAATGAAACGTATTGAAAAAATATATCTCAAACACATATATGAAACACATCTAATACATAATCTTATAATTATTTAAAGAAACAATATAAAAAATGATATACTCACATAAAAATATATAAATAATACATCTCAAATACATAAATAATACATATCAAATATAATTTTAATAATATATTTATTATGGCCAATTCAGACTGGAAATCTCCAAAATTATCCCCCTTTTCTTTGACTACAGCTCTTATAATTCTCAATTAGCCTCTAATGCTATTAAATTAAGGACTCAAGCTGAAGTCGATTCACCGACAAAATTTTGGGCGTTTTATAAAAATACTCAAGATGAAGTCGATTCAACTAAATGTTTACAAAAATACGTTCTAATTTTATTTTATTTTTGCAAAAAAACACGCATTTTGGTAGATTACTAATAGATTATTAAAAAAATAAGGTATTTTATAAAAATAAAAAATAAAAAAAGAGTATTTTTATAGCAGTTAAAGCGTATTTATATAAAAAAATTAAAAAAAAAAAGGCATAGTGTAATTTTTCTCAAAATTTTACCATAAAAAAATCAAAAAAGGTGTTTGGGAAACTACATTTTTGTTGTTGATGGAAACAACTTATCGGAAGTTAATTAACCAACTTTATATTTCGGTGATAAATTAATATCTGAACTCAATTAATAGAAGAAGGTATATATAACATAGAAATGTAGGCAAAAGCATTAAATAAAGAGGGTCCAACACCTGTTAATAACCAACAGCAAATTCTATAATTAATAACAAATTATGTGTTTGTTACAACAGTATTAACAACACCACTACTAATACTGCCATCCATCACCCTTTTTGGCTCATAACGTGCCTATGTTTACACACACACACATCACTCCATCAAATTCTTCTATATAAATACCATTTCCGCAACTCTTTTTAATCACTCAATCTTCAATTCTCACTACTAAAACAACACAAAACTAAATTCTTCCAGGTTATTAGCGGTGTTTATATAGAATAATGAAAAAATGAGGGTTTGATTTAAGGAATGAGGAATCAAAAAGAATAAAATAAATAAATAAATGGAGAATTAAAAAGAACAAAAAAAATTGATGAAAAGGTTAACATGGCTGGAATAAATAAGAAAATATAAAGAGTAAAAGGAAAAAGAAAAAGAAAAACAACATGTGTTGGTTTATGAAAAAGATGAAGCAAAGATATGATAAGTGGAAGGTTAGGATTAACTATGTATGAGATGTAATAATTTACCGTGCTTAGCTCATAGATGTAAAGAAAAAGTTAGCATTGATGAAAGAATTTAAGAGCCTTAGCATTTTTGTAATAAAAGCCCTTATTTAGCTCATATGTGTAATTTTCTCGTTCTTGTATCACACTGAAATTGTTTCAGAATTTATCAGGTATATGAAATGTAAGCAAGCAAATACAAAAACAGTTAGAAGAGTGCATATTGAGGGCAAGTCGCTGAAATAAAAATTTAAATTCTTGAGCTTATTATCACTTTCAATTAATGGATATTGAAGGTTAGGGCTGTTTGGCTATACAGAATCTATAAAATCATAGTCTTAATTTAGCATTTTTTGAGGTTTGTTTTTAATTCTGCTTATAAGTTATTCATCAAAAAAAAAAATCTGCTTATAAGTATATATTTGAACTCTTGATTTGTTTTTATATGCAAATTCTTTTTCTTTATTTGCATGTTTAAATCTTGATTCTGTATGTTCCATTGCTTTTTAAGCTGATCTTTTTAGCTTTTTAAGTCATTTTAAAATGGTAGAGAATTTTTTTTATTACTTATTAAGTTGCTTTTCTTTGCCTGTTTCTTATTTTCTTTACATATGTTTGAATTTGGTTGCTCCTTTTTTTATTTGTTTAATTACATTTTTCTTTGTTCTGTATATGTAAGGTCCGCCAAAAAGGATTAATTTATTTTAAAATAAATAAAGGGTAAACCTGGAATTTTATCTTTTAAACAAACCCTACACTCCTTAAAGATTTTTTTTTATGGAACACTCCTTAAAGATTGAAATAATACAATATGGCTCGCTCTAAAAAAATAATAGCATTATTTTGAAAGGATATAAAATAATAATTCATTTATTTTTTCCCCAAATTTAATATTATATTGATGCTCAAAATCAAAATATTCGTATGTAAAATATTGCATTGTAAAGAAATAATGTTAAACTGAATATTAAATTAATGTTTTATATCAAAATAAATTATTTAGACTATTTAAAAATTAAATGTTAAATTACTATATAAATTGATGAATCACAAGGTATCCATAAGAATCTGGGCTTGTCAGATAGGAAGAAGACCCCTGAAACAGAAAAAAAAAAAGGAGAAAATTACACCAAATCACCCAAAAATTGACAAGTTTATATTAGTGACTCAAAAAATAATTTTATGCAGAAATCTCTCTTTTTTTAAAAAGCTGTTTACATTGTATACCTCATTTAATTTTATTCCTAATTTACCCCTATCTTAGATATTAGAGTTTAGAAGTTAGAATGCAGTGATTAGCCTTTAGAAATCGTCGGTGGCTGGAGGTGGGCGGGTGGAGATGATGGTCCGAACAGAGACCGACAATGGTCCGACGGTGGTCGATAGATGGGTATTTATCTAGTCCAGATGCTAGAGGAGCGATAAGTAGTCGACCATGGAATTTAAACAACCACCATCATTACCCTCTTCATACTCAAACCCAGATTATTCTCCATTGATTTGCAACCTTTTGGCTTTTCCAGTAAAAAAATTTAGTTCCTCCCTTTTTAGTTTCAAATTTGACCGAGTAATTATTATTCCATTGTAGGTCAGCCACCGGATAGCTCCGCCGGTGTTGAGCATATTGACGACATCCTATTTTGAGTTATTATGCTGAATAAAGATGCTTAATAATGATTCAAAAGTGTATAATGAGTTGATTATATCTGTTGGTAGTATTTGATTTAAACAAGTGATGTTCAGGGAGTGATTCAAAAGAGTATATAGAATTCATGTTTTTTCATTTAATTATATAATTTATTGGATATGAAAATTTAAGTCATGTATGAAGAATATCTTGCTTATAAGCAAAAACTGTTCATCGGTTATGTTCTTCAATTTGGCTTGATGATTTTCCCAAGGAAGCTTTTCTTGATAGTCTTGACGATGACAAATGCACGAACCTTTCCACTACAGATAAATCTGGCATAGCTGATGTGGGGAATGGTCTAGCTGTAGTTGAAAATTCAAATTCTCAGACTGCACATTCGAATCCTCCTACCGTGAACTCAAAGTTTTATTCTGTTTTTTTTGTCATTATGATGTTGTTTTTGGTTACTTTACTGTTGTTCTTGCTCATCGCATTGCTATCTCCGGTCACCTTGTTGTTGTTTATGTTCATTCTGATATTGTTTTTGGTC
Source organism: Mercurialis annua (assembly GCF_937616625.2). Lineage (NCBI taxonomy): Eukaryota > Viridiplantae > Streptophyta > Magnoliopsida > Malpighiales > Euphorbiaceae > Mercurialis > Mercurialis annua. Next base: position 11,980,118 of record NC_065577.1, on the reverse strand, counting down.
GTCCTATTGCTGCTCATGATCATTTTATTAATGTTAATGGCCATCCTACTGTCAACCATGTGCATTCTGCTAGTTAAAGAACACTTGGGGCTGTTGTCAAAATTCCATATTTTGTATTGTTTGGATAAAAGATTGATTAGGTGACCCAACTTATGCAACCATATTAAATGAAGACAACAGTATATTCTAAGAGCTATTATAAAATTGTAAATATTTTCATTTTTAGCATTAGTTGGTGCATTGTAAAATAGAACTTTGTTCTTACAGTTGGAGTTGGAGTTGCTGAAAAGCATATTATTATTGTTGCTATAATAAATTGTTGTTAAATTAGTGGTTATTTTGGAGACTAATGATTGCTATAATTTTTGCAGTAAATTTATATGTTTCTGCATTTTATAGTGAATCCAACAAAACATGTTATAAATATTTCAGTTTAAGTGTATTTGACAGTCTATAAAACCATAAATCTACCTGATGTGAACCGGATGTGAACCTATATCAGTTGAACTACTTTAATTCAATTTATAATAAAATATGGCTTACTGCTTTTTACAATTTTAAATGACATTTTATATAAAGAGAATTTTAATATTTAGTGTAATATACTAATTAAATATCTCTTTTAAGTATAAGGTATTTGATAGACTATAAAACCTAAAATCAACCTGATGTGAACCTATATCAACTGGACTATTTTAATTCAATTTTTAATTGTCTTGCTGCTTTTACAATTTTAAATGACATTTTATATAGAGAGAATTTCAATATTTAATTGAATATCTATTTTAAGTGAAATATATTTGACAGACTATAAATCGAATATCAACCTGATGTGAATCTATATCAACTGAACTAACTTAATTTAATTTTTAATAAAAAAATTCTTACTTTTCTTTACAAATTTAACTGACATTTTATATTGAAAGAATTTTGAGATTTATGTAATTACAAATTAAATATCCCTTTTAAGTGAAATGTATTTGACATTCTATAAAACCGAAAATCAACCTGATATGAACCTTATGTGAACCTGTTATGAATCTATATTAACTGAACTATCTTAATTCAATTTTTAATAAAATTTGTCTTACTTCTCTTTACAATCTTAACTGAAATTTTATATTAAGAGAATTTTTTAGATTTGGTGTAATATACAAATTGAATCTCTTTTAAATGAAATATATTTGATAGTCTATAGAACCAAAAATCAACCTAATGTGAACCTGATATGAATCTATATCAACTAAATTAACTTCTTTTAATTTTTAATAAATTTTGTCTTATTATTTTTTACAATCTTATCATTGAATTTTTTTGGAGATATAGTCTATTATAACTGCTTTTAAGTGAAATGTAATTAATCTATAAAACTGAAAAGCAACCTGATGTGAACCTGAAATAGTAATATATACTGGACTATTTTTTCTTATGCATATTGCTGCAATTCTTCACATTACAAAACATATGTTAAAAAATTAATTTTAAAGAACAATCTAACAATAAGCAAAAGTACATCTAAGCAAAAGTATCAGTTCTTGCAAACATTCAAATCAATAAACAATTGGCTTAATAAATATGATTCTCACTATTTTTTTAAAATTAATTAAAATATTATGAGTCTTTCAATAAACAACCGTTTGTAATGTGTGGGAATAACATTATGAAGAACCCAAGTTTTGAAGACCAAGTATCTCTATTAGTGCAAGAATAATGACCAATAATAGCACCAATTAGAGCTGTAACCACTCTTGATTCTTTCGAATTCAAACAATACTCTTCACAATTCAATTTTCAAATTGCCAAAGTCAAAACCGTAGCTATTCCAACGTTGAACAACACTTGTATCCTTACACAAATCAAGATCGTATCAGTTTTATAGCATTTCCATTATCAATTAAGAGAAAGTGATTACTAATGACAACCTCTTTTGAAATCAACATCAATTCATCTCTTCCTTTCTTTTCCGACCTTCGTAAGTTTGAATGATGTGAGAAAAAAAATGCAAGGATCATACCTTCAAACCTGTAATTAAATAATTATAAGGATAATGATTATTAATCTATACAAGAAGAGGAGAAAATGAAATAGAAATAGAGTAAATACCTGTAACTAACGCCGAAATGAATGGAGCAACAAGAAAGCCGGCGACGGCGCCGGGTAAGTTGAGTGATTTTCTCTTGTAAGCGCGAATTGCGGTGAATGAGCATATGATTATTGCAATTAATGGCCAGACTGTGTTTTTCTCCATTTTTTTAGCTTTGGAGGGAAGAAGATGAAGAAAATGGTGGTTTGGCCGTATTCTCTATTTTTTTAGCTTAGAATCGTCGCCAGATCTCGCCGGATGCCGTTGGGTTTCAACTTAGCTGTTGCTGGAGACCCAAATTTTGCATAAGATATTAACAGATCTAATCAAAGGTTAAAGTTGTCATATTTTAATATAAAATTAGGTTATTTGGGTTATGAGGGATTTGTAGAAACTTTTTTATTTTTTTGAGTGATTATTGCCAAAACTAAAATGCTGAGGTATAAACAATAGATAGGACATGTTTTAGGGGATTTGTGTAAAAAACCCAAAAAAAAAGAGAAAAATTAATAAGTACCCTACATGGCTATATTTAATTAGATTGTTACTGTTGACCAAAAAAAAGTTGATGACATATTTTTTAAGTTTTCAAATTGCACAAATAACTTTATGATATTTGAGGATTACTGTCAACTATAAAAAGGAAGGAAATAGTTACAAGAATCAAAATCTCCTATAAAATCTCAAAGCATAAATATATAGCAATTAATATTCAAGAATTTTTAATAATCCTTAATTATAGTAACCGGTAATTTGAATTATATGCCATAAACGGCAAAAAGGAAACAAAAAAAATAAAATGATTAAAAAAAATGAAAACAACAAGCATTTGAGAAACAAAAAAAATCCAGCAAAACAAGAAATTCATCAACTCATCATAAACAATCAACAAATATGAATAATATAAATTCATTTATTTGATAAAAAAACAAAACTGATATATTGTCAGTTTACATGTAGTTAACCATTAATAAATTAAATTTAATAATAAAAACTATTAATATCATAAAATCATTTTTAGATAAATCTAACAATAATATATCCTAAAATTAACAGTACACCAAATTAGTTAACTGTCAGTTAACCAGTAGTCACTTATTAGTTAACGTTAACTAATAAAAAAAGATAATTAACATTATGTATTCATGTTTTAGATAACCAACACAAGTATAGTTGACTAATAGTTAACCGTTAGGAAACATATAATTACCTCTTAATTATTTTCAAAATTATTCAAGTATAACAAAAAAAACAAATGAACATCAAATTTCAGTTATTATAAAAATAATCATACATATAAAAATAACTTTTAGTTAACTATTAATCACATATTAGTTAACTATAATTAAAAAAAAGTAATTATCAATATATATTCATATTTTATATAAAAAATCATACAAAGTTAGTTAACTATTAATTAACCATTAGAAAACATATAGTTAACCTTAGTTATTTTTTACATCATTGCTAATATCCCAATTACAATAAAAAAGACAACAGCTGTCAGCCACCGCGCCTTCGTTCATCGTTCGCTTTCGTTTATCGTTCGCCTATCTTCGTCCCACTCCAACGATTGTTTTTTCGTTCAACTCAAACCGCCTTCGTTCATCGTTTTTTTCATCATTTTGACAGACAAAAACTGCAATATAAAAAATAATAAAGACGATTCAAAAACTTTACAAATGTTTGCAGAATTAAAATTTCTATTATAAGTTAACTAATAGTGTATTAATAGTTACCTAATGGTTAACTAACATGGATACTGACAGTAATTATTTTTTAAAATGTAGGAATGACAACGTTGAAGGTTGTTGTTTATTATAAGATCAAAGGAGTTTTAATTAAAGACGATGCGAAATTCTGAACTCTAAAAGCAATAACATATAAGGAATTTTTAGAACAATTACCTTGACATCGACGGGCGGAGGTACAATCGGTTTGTTCTTTTTCACGACATTGACAGTGAAATCCTCGAAAGACAAGAATATGGAGTTGTTGTTGTACTTGGGGATGGCACGGACGGTTGGCGATGAGTGGGTGTGTCACGACCCGATTTCCATCCTCGAAACTCGAGCCGCGACCGGCGCTAGGGAATGGGAGTGGTAGCTCCGAAACCCGTAGCAAGCCTAAAACCACTACAAACTTTTTGCGATAAAAACAAACAAGCGTTTTCAGAAAAGCTTTTTAAGGAAAGATATTAAACATCTATGTACATTTTCTGAAAACCATCAATAGAAATTAGGGTCTTACAATGCGATGCCACATCAAGCATTGCCCTGTTTCGCACATCAAAAACAAACGGTTTAAAGCGCAGTAACACCATTCAAGTTTACAAACATCAGAGTATAAATATACATTAGACCGTTTGACAAAACTATATACATATCTAGGACTGGTCTACTGCAGCACTACTGATACCTACTTCTTCTATATATACTTCTAAGTAGACTTCTGAAGCAAGAATAGAAGCCTGTCACGTCAAAAGACTATATACCTGAAAAAAATGGTTATAACAACGGGGTCAGTCGAAACTGAGTGAGTTCATAAGTTTACAGTTGAGTATTCTATAAAACAAAACAATGCAATAAATCATTCATTCATATGCATCCAAATATAACTTCCGATTGAAACCCTAATCCTTGATTCATCGAATTATCAAAACCAAATTCTTTCTTTCAAACAAAACGATATATCTTAATCTTGCTGGTAGGTTGCGGGATAGTTCAACCAGATCAACCAATACCATTTGGTACAGTCCCGGGATAGTTCAACCAAGGTGACTGTCCATCTCAAAGTCCAACGATCGATCGATATGAATTTCATATTCAAACAAACAAAACATTTTCAAACACAACCGAAGGAGTATACAGCTTGAACTTAACTAGTGATCACGTAGTTCCTATTGCCGCCCAATAGGAAAGCATGTTCCATCGGATCTATACTGGTTTCAAGATAATGATGCATGTATTTCATACAAAGCATTTTCGATAACAAATCGTGTTATGCAATTCATATAAATCATTTTACGTTTAAAAGCAATGCATTTTCAATACATCAAAAGTAAACACATATAAACTCACTACTTGCTTTTTCCCCAAAAACTTTATTACGCGACCTCCGTCAAGCTCCTTGTCCGGTAGCTGGTTGCCTTGTCGGACCTAAGAAACAGATAAACATAACTCGAGTGAGAGTCTAACTCGATAGACATTCTAGACTCGAGATACGACAAGACACAAAACATAAGCCGTCGTGCTTCAAACGTAATCTTTTCCGATAAGCGATTCATACTTCTTCCGATCTTAACACTTTTCAATTTGATTCTCAATAGAGAATATAGGTTTTCTCAATGAAACCAATTGATATCCATAAACTAACTTATCCCAAACAACTAGTCATAATTTACTCGTTTTACGTCCGAATCTCGCATTTTCGGAGTCCGGGAGTCGATATCGGGATGGGGAATCATCAAAATAGGTTTTTAGGGTCATTCCCTTCAAAAGAGGGGTGGTGCACGTCGTGCACCCCCCTAGTGCACGTCGTGCACCTTGGGTGCACGTCGTGCACCTCACTGGTGCACGTCGTGCCCCTGCACGACGTGCACTGATGTTGTGCACGTCGTGCACCTTCGTGGGCACGACCCAGGCCGCTGAAAACAGCCCTCCCGACGTGCTAAAACATTCCCGAGCCATTAGATTCATCAAAACATCAATCAAGCTAGTCGGAAACACGCGAATACGTAGAAAACGAGTTTAAAACGATTAAACGATTCGATATTACAAAAACCTATCGTTTAACTCGATATACCATCAAATATACTCAAATAAACGGAGAAACGACTTGCTTACCGTGATTGCCCTTCGGAATACGATCGATTCGAGTTATAGAACGTCGAAAACGGACGAGAAACGGAGATCGTACGAAGGAAACGGTGAGAACGGCGAGAGAGTGAAAAAGGGTCTGATGAAGGTTCTGTATCATTCCTTCATCTGAAGGAACTTATATATAATGGTCAATTTGCAACTTGATCCTTGAAACTTTTCAAATGTTGCAATTTAGCCCAAAACCTATCCGCGTCCAAAATTTAAACGGTCTCCGATTGACTCGAAACTTTTACCACTAATACTATAAATTATTTCGCGGACTTTGGCGAAATAATTACTAGCTCGGGATTTATATTCTATTTTATATTAATTTTTGAAGTTATATCTTTAAATCCCGCTAATCCGCTTTCTAAACATTATTCTAAATTCCCGATAAAATTAAATTAAATTCTTCTTAACTTAACTTATCGGAAATTACGACACGTGGCACGACTTATTTATCTTAAAATAATTGGGGTATTACATTCACCCCACCTTATAATAAATTCGTCCTCGAATTTAAATCTTAACCACATACTTATCAAAACAAACTAACACGTCCATAAGAGTTATAAAAGGTACCTTGAACATTATCATCGAACTCTTGCGCCTCTGGCGGATTCAAAGCAAAAACTCTGGCCTGACCCCCACCAGCCTGTGAAGTCTGACCAGCACCACGACCTCCACCATTCCTTCCTCCACGATTTCCATATCCACGGCCTCTCTGGCCGGTAAAAGTACTTCCTGTCTGACCATATCCAGATGCTGCCTGATATGCAGTCCTCTGTTGGTTATAGGAAGGTTGCATCACAGTGGTCGTTGAGCCTTGAGGTATCTGTCTCGGACAATGTCTAGCAAAGTGACCATATTGACCACAATTAAAACACGCTCCTGAGACAAGATGACACACTCCGTAATGCCTCTTGTTACAGGTCTCACAAATAGGAGGTTCAACTCCTGCATCACTTGTTGTCCTTGCACTATATCCTTCTCCAAACGTATTAGCTTGTGCATCATATCTAGCTCTTTTACGTTCTCGATTACGCTGAGGTCTAGGGAAGTTTCCCTCATGAGACTGCACTGGAGCACTCTGCACCACATGCACATTCTCATTTCTAGTCGGTACTCGACCAGAGGGATCTGGAAGTCTTCCGTATCTAATCAGGGTAGACTCAATTTGTTGAGCATTATCAATCAGCTGAACCAAATCCCTAGTCACACTCGACATCAAACTCACGAACTCAGGTCCTAATCCCTTTACGAACCTCGTATTCACTCTAACTGGATCCACATTTAGGTCTGGTGCAAAACGACTCAATCTTGTAAAATCCGTAACATACTCCTGCACCGACCTATCTCCCTTTTCCAAATTCAGTAATCGATCCCGATGCAGCTCAGTTACTGAGTACGGTAGATAGGACTCTCTAAAGCGATTAACAAACTCAGCCCATGTCATCTGATCCATAGTCGGTTGAATAACACGTTGAAACCAATCCTTTGCTGGTCCTTTCAACGACATTTCTATCATCATAATAGAATGCCTTTCATTAGCTTGGAGACGTCTAGCGTTACGCTCCACTTCGTCCAGAAAATCCAACGCATCTCCAGTACCGTTGAATGCAGTTGGCTTAAGACGCATGTAAGCCAAAGTAATATCTCTATCCACATTCCCGATTAGATGTTGCTGTTGTTGCAGCAATTGCTCCCGTTGCATAGTCTGGTTCTCCACGTGAGTTGTTGCCATAGTTGCAATTCCAGTTAAAAACTGTTCCATATTAAATCCTCCAAAATTCATTGGTTGAGGCATTCCTGGTGCCTGCACTGGTTCTTGCACATTGGCAGCTTGTCCTCTGCCTCCTCCAGCTGCTCCAGCCGGTTCCTGCTGTCCACCCTGGACAGAAGACTCATCTTGAGCCTCTCCAGCTATTGCTCGTGCCATAGCGCTACGCGATCTAGTTTGTCTCTGGCCAGCCATCCTGACCAAAGCAAACAACGCCCCGATCAGCAATCATACGATGAACATATTCTTACTTCCAAGTGCAAAACTAATCATATATGCAAACAAAGGCATCCGTATACTATCGATTACACGTACAACAAACTCACATCCTATAGATAAGAGTTGAAAGCGCGAAAATAAACGAAGACAATTCAATGACATAATTCGAATCCTATAGCTGCAGTAGTTCCTATCTTAACCTAAAGGCATTGTCAATCCTAGGATCACATAACACACAAAATATAAGGCAATGGCCTAGGAAACTAAACCATTGCTCTGATACCAACGTTGTCACGACCCGATTTCCATCCTCGAAACTCGAGCCGCGACCGGCGCTAGGGAATGGGAGTGGTAGCTCCGAAACCCGTAGCAAGCCTAAAACCACTACAAACTTTTTGCGATAAAAACAAACAAGCGTTTTCAGAAAAGCTTTTTAAGGAAAGATATTAAACATCTATGTACATTTTCTGAAAACCATCAATAGAAATTAGGGTCTTACAATGCGATGCCACATCAAGCATTGCCCTGTTTCGCACATCAAAAACAAACGGTTTAAAGCGCAGTAACACCATTCAAGTTTACAAACATCAGAGTATAAATATACATTAGACCGTTTGACAAAACTATATACATATCTAGGACTGGTCTACTGCAGCACTACTGATACCTACTTCTTCTATATATACTTCTAAGTAGACTTCTGAAGCAAGAATAGAAGCCTGTCACGTCAAAAGACTATATACCTGAAAAAAATGGTTATAACAACGGGGTCAGTCGAAACTGAGTGAGTTCATAAGTTTACAGTTGAGTATTCTATAAAACAAAACAATGCAATAAGTCATTCATTTATATGCATCCAAATATAACTTCCGATTGAAACCCTAATCCTTGATTCATCGAATTATCAAAACCAAATTCTTTCTTTCAAACAAAACGATATATCTTAATCTTGCTGGTAGGTTGCGGGATAGTTCAACCAGATCAACCAATACCATTTGGTACAGTCCCGGGATAGTTCAACCAAGGTGACTGTCCATCTCAAAGTCCAACGATCGATCGATATGAATTTCATATTCAAACAAACAAAACATTTTCAAACACAACCGAAGGAGTATACAGCTTGAACTTAACTAGTGATCACGTAGTTCCTATTGCCGCCCAATAGGAAAGCATGTTCCATCGGATCTATACTGGTTTCAAGATAATGATGCATGTATTTCATACAAAGCATTTTCGATAACAAATCGTGTTATGCAATTCATATAAATCATTTTACGTTTAAAAGCAATGCATTTTCAATACATCAAAAGTAAACACATATAAACTCACTACTTGCTTTTTCCCCAAAAACTTTATTACGCGACCTCCGTCAAGCTCCTTGTCCGGTAGCTGGTTGCCTTGTCGGACCTAAGAAACAGATAAACATAACTCGAGTGAGAGTCTAACTCGATAGACATTCTAGACTCGAGATACGACAAGACACAAAACATAAGCCGTCGTGCTTCAAACGTAATCTTTTCCGATAAGCGATTCATACTTCTTCCGATCTTAACACTTTTCAATTTGATTCTCAATAGAGAATATAGGTTTTCTCAATGAAACCAATTGATATCCATAAACTAACTTATCCCAAACAACTAGTCATAATTTACTCGTTTTACGTCCGAATCTCGCATTTTCGGAGTCCGGGAGTCGATATCGGGATGGGGAATCATCAAAATAGGTTTTTAGGGTCATTCCCTTCAAAAGAGGGGTGGTGCACGTCGTGCACCCCCCTAGTGCACGTCGTGCACCTTGGGTGCACGTCGTGCACCTCACTGGTGCACGTCGTGCCCCTGCACGACGTGCACTGATGTTGTGCACGTCGTGCACCTTCGTGGGCACGACCCAGGCCGCTGAAAACAGCCCTCCCGACGTGCTAAAACATTCCCGAGCCATTAGATTCATCAAAACATCAATCAAGCTAGTCGGAAACACGCGAATACGTAGAAAACGAGTTTAAAACGATTAAACGATTCGATATTACAAAAACCTATCGTTTAACTCGATATACCATCAAATATACTCAAATAAACGGAGAAACGACTTGCTTACCGTGATTGCCCTTCGGAATACGATCGATTCGAGTTATAGAACGTCGAAAACGGACGAGAAACGGAGATCGTACGAAGGAAACGGTGAGAACGGCGAGAGAGTGAAAAAGGGTCTGATGAAGGTTCTGTATCATTCCTTCATCTGAAGGAACTTATATATAATGGTCAATTTGCAACTTGATCCTTGAAACTTTTCAAATGTTGCAATTTAGCCCAAAACCTATCCGCGTCCAAAATTTAAACGGTCTCCGATTGACTCGAAACTTTTACCACTAATACTATAAATTATTTCGCGGACTTTGGCGAAATAATTACTAGCTCGGGATTTATATTCTATTTTATATTAATTTTTGAAGTTATATCTTTAAATCCCGCTAATCCGCTTTCTAAACATTATTCTAAATTCCCGATAAAATTAAATTAAATTCTTCTTAACTTAACTTATCGGAAATTACGACACGTGGCACGACTTATTTATCTTAAAATAATTGGGGTATTACATTCACCCCACCTTATAATAAATTCGTCCTCGAATTTAAATCTTAACCACATACTTATCAAAACAAACTAACACGTCCATAAGAGTTATAAAAGGTACCTTGAACATTATCATCGAACTCTTGCGCCTCTGGCGGATTCAAAGCAAAAACTCTGGCCTGACCCCCACCAGCCTGTGAAGTCTGACCAGCACCACGACCTCCACCATTCCTTCCTCCACGATTTCCATATCCACGGCCTCTCTGGCCGGTAAAAGTACTTCCTGTCTGACCATATCCAGATGCTGCCTGATATGCAGTCCTCTGTTGGTTATAGGAAGGTTGCATCACAGTGGTCGTTGAGCCTTGAGGTATCTGTCTCGGACAATGTCTAGCAAAGTGACCATATTGACCACAATTAAAACACGCTCCTGAGACAAGATGACACACTCCGTAATGCCTCTTGTTACAGGTCTCACAAATAGGAGGTTCAACTCCTGCATCACTTGTTGTCCTTGCACTATATCCTTCTCCAAACGTATTAGCTTGTGCATCATATCTAGCTCTTTTACGTTCTCGATTACGCTGAGGTCTAGGGAAGTTTCCCTCATGAGACTGCACTGGAGCACTCTGCACCACATGCACATTCTCATTTCTAGTCGGTACTCGACCAGAGGGATCTGGAAGTCTTCCGTATCTAATCAGGGTAGACTCAATTTGTTGAGCATTATCAATCAGCTGAACCAAATCCCTAGTCACACTCGACATCAAACTCACGAACTCAGGTCCTAATCCCTTTACGAACCTCGTATTCACTCTAACTGGATCCACATTTAGGTCTGGTGCAAAACGACTCAATCTTGTAAAATCCGTAACATACTCCTGCACCGACCTATCTCCCTTTTCCAAATTCAGTAATCGATCCCGATGCAGCTCAGTTACTGAGTACGGTAGATAGGACTCTCTAAAGCGATTAACAAACTCAGCCCATGTCATCTGATCCATAGTCGGTTGAATAACACGTTGAAACCAATCCTTTGCTGGTCCTTTCAACGACATTTCTATCATCATAATAGAATGCCTTTCATTAGCTTGGAGACGTCTAGCGTTACGCTCCACTTCGTCCAGAAAATCCAACGCATCTCCAGTACCGTTGAATGCAGTTGGCTTAAGACGCATGTAAGCCAAAGTAATATCTCTATCCACATTCCCGATTAGATGTTGCTGTTGTTGCAGCAATTGCTCCCGTTGCATAGTCTGGTTCTCCACGTGAGTTGTTGCCATAGTTGCAATTCCAGTTAAAAACTGTTCCATATTAAATCCTCCAAAATTCATTGGTTGAGGCATTCCTGGTGCCTGCACTGGTTCTTGCACATTGGCAGCTTGTCCTCTGCCTCCTCCAGCTGCTCCAGCCGGTTCCTGCTGTCCACCCTGGACAGAAGACTCATCTTGAGCCTCTCCAGCTATTGCTCGTGCCATAGCGCTACGCGATCTAGTTTGTCTCTGGCCAGCCATCCTGACCAAAGCAAACAACGCCCCGATCAGCAATCATACGATGAACATATTCTTACTTCCAAGTGCAAAACTAATCATATATGCAAACAAAGGCATCCGTATACTATCGATTACACGTACAACAAACTCACATCCTATAGATAAGAGTTGAAAGCGCGAAAATAAACGAAGACAATTCAATGACATAATTCGAATCCTATAGCTGCAGTAGTTCCTATCTTAACCTAAAGGCATTGTCAATCCTAGGATCACATAACACACAAAATATAAGGCAATGGCCTAGGAAACTAAACCATTGCTCTGATACCAACGTTGTCACGACCCGATTTCCATCCTCGAAACTCGAGCCGCGACCGGCGCTAGGGAATGGGAGTGGTAGCTCCGAAACCCGTAGCAAGCCTAAAACCACTACAAACTTTTTGCGATAAAAACAAACAAGCGTTTTCAGAAAAGCTTTTTAAGGAAAGATATTAAACATCTATGTACATTTTCTGAAAACCATCAATAGAAATTAGGGTCTTACAATGCGATGCCACATCAAGCATTGCCCTGTTTCGCACATCAAAAACAAACGGTTTAAAGCGCAGTAACACCATTCAAGTTTACAAACATCAGAGTATAAATATACATTAGACCGTTTGACAAAACTATATACATATCTAGGACTGGTCTACTGCAGCACTACTGATACCTACTTCTTCTATATATACTTCTAAGTAGACTTCTGAAGCAAGAATAGAAGCCTGTCACGTCAAAAGACTATATACCTGAAAAAAATGGTTATAACAACGGGGTCAGTCGAAACTGAGTGAGTTCATAAGTTTACAGTTGAGTATTCTATAAAACAAAACAATGCAATAAATCATTCATTCATATGCATCCAAATATAACTTCCGATTGAAACCCTAATCCTTGATTCATCGAATTATCAAAACCAAATTCTTTCTTTCAAACAAAACGATATATCTTAATCTTGCTGGTAGGTTGCGGGATAGTTCAACCAGATCAACCAATACCATTTGGTACAGTCCCGGGATAGTTCAACCAAGGTGACTGTCCATCTCAAAGTCCAACGATCGATCGATATGAATTTCATATTCAAACAAACAAAACATTTTCAAACACAACCGAAGGAGTATACAGCTTGAACTTAACTAGTGATCACGTAGTTCCTATTGCCGCCCAATAGGAAAGCATGTTCCATCGGATCTATACTGGTTTCAAGATAATGATGCATGTATTTCATACAAAGCATTTTCGATAACAAATCGTGTTATGCAATTCATATAAATCATTTTACGTTTAAAAGCAATGCATTTTCAATACATCAAAAGTAAACACATATAAACTCACTACTTGCTTTTTCCCCAAAAACTTTATTACGCGACCTCCGTCAAGCTCCTTGTCCGGTAGCTGGTTGCCTTGTCGGACCTAAGAAACAGATAAACATAACTCGAGTGAGAGTCTAACTCGATAGACATTCTAGACTCGAGATACGACAAGACACAAAACATAAGCCGTCGTGCTTCAAACGTAATCTTTTCCGATAAGCGATTCATACTTCTTCCGATCTTAACACTTTTCAATTTGATTCTCAATAGAGAATATAGGTTTTCTCAATGAAACCAATTGATATCCATAAACTAACTTATCCCAAACAACTAGTCATAATTTACTCGTTTTACGTCCGAATCTCGCATTTTCGGAGTCCGGGAGTCGATATCGGGATGGGGAATCATCAAAATAGGTTTTTAGGGTCATTCCCTTCAAAAGAGGGGTGGTGCACGTCGTGCACCCCCCTAGTGCACGTCGTGCACCTTGGGTGCACGTCGTGCACCTCACTGGTGCACGTCGTGCCCCTGCACGACGTGCACTGATGTTGTGCACGTCGTGCACCTTCGTGGGCACGACCCAGGCCGCTGAAAACAGCCCTCCCGACGTGCTAAAACATTCCCGAGCCATTAGATTCATCAAAACATCAATCAAGCTAGTCGGAAACACGCGAATACGTAGAAAACGAGTTTAAAACGATTAAACGATTCGATATTACAAAAACCTATCGTTTAACTCGATATACCATCAAATATACTCAAATAAACGGAGAAACGACTTGCTTACCGTGATTGCCCTTCGGAATACGATCGATTCGAGTTATAGAACGTCGAAAACGGACGAGAAACGGAGATCGTACGAAGGAAACGGTGAGAACGGCGAGAGAGTGAAAAAGGGTCTGATGAAGGTTCTGTATCATTCCTTCATCTGAAGGAACTTATATATAATGGTCAATTTGCAACTTGATCCTTGAAACTTTTCAAATGTTGCAATTTAGCCCAAAACCTATCCGCGTCCAAAATTTAAACGGTCTCCGATTGACTCGAAACTTTTACCACTAATACTATAAATTATTTCGCGGACTTTGGCGAAATAATTACTAGCTCGGGATTTATATTCTATTTTATATTAATTTTTGAAGTTATATCTTTAAATCCCGCTAATCCGCTTTCTAAACATTATTCTAAATTCCCGATAAAATTAAATTAAATTCTTCTTAACTTAACTTATCGGAAATTACGACACGTGGCACGACTTATTTATCTTAAAATAATTGGGGTATTACAGGGTGGCTGCCGGAGCGGAGATGAAGAGATCGCCGGTAGAGAGAGGAGAGCCGAAGAAAGGATTTCGCAAGAGGAAAGGGAAGAGATCGACAAATGAGAAGCAGATGCGGACCGTCGTAGGAAAAGGAAAAATGGTTGGAGGAAAAGGAAAAAAAGAGAAAGAACTAAAATAAAATGGAAAGATTTGGTTAATGGGGTAATGGAGAGAAATATGACAAAAAACCTATGAAAAATCTAAGAGAAATGGAAACATGCAAATCAATTATGAGAGATTACCAATAATGAGAGAATCATGGGAGGTTACCATTTTGGGTAGTTGTATTTTGCTAATTTAAAAGGTATCTTTGTGCAAAGCAAAATCATTATATTCAAATTAGAAAATTGATAATAGTAAAATTTAAAATGAACTTTTGCTCTAGTAAAATTCAAAACAAAATGACCTAAGTTAGTAACCTAGGTAATTTTCTCAAAAAAAAAAAAGAATGTCGGAAGGAGATTCCGGAATGTCACTTTGACAGTCATGAACGATAAATTCCACCATTTTGGAATGAATATAAAATCTATTTGTAGGAATATAATTGAAATAATTAAATACTAACACAACTGAAAAATGTCGGTTCAATTAATTTATTCTTTCAAAAATTTCAGTTTGATTTTTAATTTTACTAAATTAAAAAACATCAAAATATATCTAATACAATTAAACATGACAAAATTATTTTTATGTAGGTATATTATTATTTAATCTAGGCAAAACATACAAAAAAACCCTCCGAGTTTACCCAAAAGTACAAGACAAACCCTTAACTTATTTTTGGCACAAATAAACCCTCACAGTTCTAAAATCGAATAAAAAATCCCATCCGTCCATGACTTCGACAAACAGACGTTAAATTGGTGACGTGGCATTAGAAAAAAAGTTCAAAAACACCCTTAACTTTTAAAATACTTACCAAATTCATTTTTCAATTTTTATTTTATTATTTCACCCTCATAAAAGATTCAAAAATACCTTTAACTTAAAATACATTCAGCCAAATCCTTTTCTCCACTAATTTTAAAAAAAATCATATCTTCTCGACCTCTTTTCCGGCACCCGCCGCTTTCTGTGGCGGTGGCGGAGTGCGGCGGCGGTGCCGGAAAAGATTAATTAATTTTTTCTCAAAAAGATATATAAGTATAAATTTGGTAAGTGTTTTAAAAATTAAAGGTATTTTTGAACCTTTTTATGAGGGTGAAATAATAAGAAAAAAATTGAAATATGAATTTGGTAAATATTTTAAAAATTAAGCGTGTTTTTGAACTTTTTTGAAAGTGACACGTCACCAATTTAACTTCTGTTAGTCAAAATTATGAACGGAGGGGTTTTTTTGTTCGATTTTAGAATTGTGAGGGTATTTTTGTTCGATATTAAAACTGTGAGGGTTCATTTGTGCCAAAAATAAGTTAAGGGGTTGTCTTATATTTTTGGGTAAACTGGTTTTTTTTTAACTTTTCCCTTTAATCTAACATTTTATTATTATTATTCTAAAACCACTCTTATACATTTTGATAAAACTAAAAAATCAAATGACTTTTATCTTTTTATTCATGCACATTCTATTTTCTCCAATAATATATATATATATATATATATATATATATATATATATATATATATATATATATATATATATATATATATATTAGTTTTCATAAATTTAATTCTGAACCGATAGATAAATTGAGAGGTTTTTTTTTAGTTTTTTGAAAAAGAGAGGTTTTTTTTGGTTGTGGCACTTATGTTCAAATGAATTTGTCATTTTTAGTACAATTAGCCAAAATAGAGTACTGGCTCTGAAATTGTAGCTTTTTCTAGTTGACAAAATTTACACTAAATCAGATACGTTTAGGTACGTTTTTTTATTTTTAATGTTTATCCTATACTCTTTTCTTCTAATATATATTGTTATAAATGACCTGGGTCCCTACTCCCTAGTAAATTTTTTTTGATAAAATGATAAATTATAAAGCACTCCCACAAGATGAGGAAGGCAAAAGAACCAAAACCGAATCAATCCAAGGAGCTACAAAAGTTCTCTAGGCATCTAAAAACATCATTTCCGCTAAAAGGGAATCTAGGATGAAAAGAAACAAAATAATTAACCGCCTTGCAAATTACTGAAAAAGCCAAATCATCAATCGAACTAGAGACGTTATTGAAGAGTCTATTGTTTCTAGCTTTACAAAGCTCCCAAACTCCATAGAACCAAATTAGCCTCCACAAATCTCTATAACAAGCAACCGAGAAAGACATCCAACAATTAAAAAATTGATCAACCGAAGAAGGTGTAATCCATAAAATTCCACATTTGTCCAAGAGAAAACACCAAAATCTCCAAGCAAAAGAACAATGAAGAACAATATGCGTACTCGTTTCCACTTCATCACAAACCAAGCAACCAATTAATTCCGGATTCAAAATACCTCTAGAAACCAAGGAAGCATTTGAGAAGATTCGATCTCTAGCCAAAAGCCAACCATAAAATTGAATTCTAGGAGGGATAATCCACTTCCAAAGAGCTGGAATTAAAATGCTTAAGTTAGGCATTGCAGCTGCCCCTCCGAACTGATTCTGGACCAAAATAGAAATGTGTCTAGGGGAGTAAGGCTGCTGCTTTCCTTTCCACCTAAACTCATCTTTTTTTGAAGGAAAAACCGTAGCATTTGAGATTAAAATCTTCAAATTTTGCAGTTGTTCCTGTTCCCCCAACCGGAGCCGTCTCCTCCAGGCAAAGGCTGCCGAATTCACTGCTGCTTGCAACAGTGAATTGACCTAAATTAAGAATACTTTTTTAATTTAAAAAAATTATAAAAATCATTTGTCTTAAGTGGGTTGAACTATATTTCTAATTTTTAAAAGAATTTAAACCAGATTGGCCTATTCGATTTACGGTCGAAATGGCCGGTCCAATATGGTTTGAATTAGATTTAAATTTTTATGTTTAACATTTAGAATAAAAAAACAATTATTTTAACCGAAAACCAAACTGATCGAACCAATCCTAAAAGTCATCAGTTGATTTTTTATTTCTCAAAAAACGAATCAATTTTAATACTTCTACTTTCAAACCAAACTAAAAAACGGTTTGCACATATAACCCTAACAAATCAAATTTTCTTTTTTTTTAACAAACAAATCAAATTTTCCATATTGTTAAAGGAGAAAAAAAAAACATTTCACATAGCATAATAGTTTAATTAGCCACTAAAAATTTGTATATCAATATCATCCATTGAATACTTGATACATATGATGAATAAAATCAAAGTTTAATTGTATTAAAAATTATAAACTTCAATGTATTTTGTAATTTTAACATGAATTTTCAGTTTTGGCAATTTAATAAGTAAATATAATTTTTTTCCATAAATCCAAATACCAAATAATTTTCGGTAAAATAGATATTGATGTGAACACTGGAATAAACACTCGAACGTCCACGTTAGCATTTTCTGGCGAAAAACCGCTTGGTATTTAAAATTATAAAAATTTAAAAGTTGATATCCGATAATAATAATAATAAAATTAAAAATTCGTGTTAAAATTTAATTATATAACAACATGCCTATTTAAACTCTATCATTGTGCATATAATAAAGACAAAATTTCCACATATCACTATTTTTATATCCAAAACCTCATGCTGACATGGCCAAACTTTATATTTCACCATTTCTATATCCAAACACCATTACTATATATAAAAGGGCAAAGAGGCAGTACACCCTATACGCTTGCTTTCTCAAAACAAAACCATGAGCAGCAAAACCCTAGCCATGGCTGCACAAACCCTAGCTCGTCTCCGCCTCTACATTCTCACCCACTTATCCCTCTTCGCAGTCCCATCAACTCTCTGCTTCTTCGGAGCAATGGCCACTTACATCCACACCAACAGCTTCACCGCCTTCGTCTCTCGAGTCGGAGAACGCAACACAACCCTAATCTTCGCTACAGCCAGCGCACTCTGGTTTCCGCTGCTTCACACTGCAAAATACCTCAGATGTGTGAAGAACAAAGACTATCTTTCAGTTATGTGCGCTGTGCATTTCCTACTTTTGGCTGTATTTTTGTCCTTGCTGAGGATATATGATTCCGTGGGTAGCGCTCTGCTGGTGTTTCTGGTGGCGTTGTGTGCCGTAAACTTGGCGGATTTTGCTGGAGTTGGTCACGTTAGCTACCATAGCGGTACGATAATGGCGATGGCTTGTTTGTTGGCTGCAGATCAATGGGGCTGGACTTTGTGGGTGTATTTCATCTGCGCTCTGGTTTTTGTTTATCATTGTTTAAGGTTTTTGGTGCTTGATGATCATGAATTATTAGGTGATGATAATTAATTAGAGTTTTAAAACATTATGAGATTTTAGGCTGGTTTTAGGGTTTATGATTTTATTTCCGAGTTGTAGTAATTAAATTTGATTTATAGACTCTCTGTTTAATTTGTTGCAGCTTTTTGTTTGTTTATTTATTTTGCAAAATTATTTAAAATCTGTAGCTAATGATAATTTGCATTAATTAAATATTATTTATTAAGATGGAAATTTAAATTATTAAAATGAAAAAACCTAATACAACTGTGCTTAACCATTTATAGCACCCTCCCTCCCTCCACCAAAATCGGATATTTTTTAGAAGTGCCATGTTTTTGTCTGTCTCCTTTATCATTTGTGACCAGTAACCATTATGATGACAAGTAAAACCTAACCAAACCGAAATTGTAAAAGAAAGTAACTGTGTTTTAGTTAATGAATTTCGTTTTATTCGTTTTATAATTATATGAAAGTTTAGTATTTGGTTTTCGGCTCGGTTTGAGTAATATGAAAATCGAAAAAAACAAACAAAATTAAAATAATAATTTTATATTTACAAAAATCATATAAATACACATTACACACATAGGTTAAATAAATTTCATAAAAATATAACTATGCTAGTTTAAACTGAATTTAATGAATTTTTTATTTTTTAACCAAACAAATTTCTTTTATTTGGTTTGGTGTAATTCAAATTTCTAGTTCGGCTTAAAAAATTTAATAAATTTTAGTTGGTCGGTCTCGATCGATTTCAAACCGAACTTATCTGGTCTATGGACAATCCAAATCACTATATTATCTAGAAGATTTCTTCACCTCTTTTGCTTGATAAACATAAAAAATTTATAAAAAAGATAAATACGATATTTTTTATTATGTACTCCTAGGGTGTAAATGAACCGAGCCGAGCCGAACTTTGGAGTGTTCATGTTCGGCTCGTTAAGCAAACAAGGTGTTCATGTTCGGTTCATGTTCAGTCGTGCTTTGAACAGAGTGTTCATGTTCGGTTAGTTTAAATTTTATAGTGTTCATGTTCGGTTCGTGTTCAGCTCGTGTTCGTTCGTTTAGCCGCTAAACGAACAAGTTCGCGAACGAGCTCACGAACGAGCTCGATAAGTACTAAATAAGCTCGTTCACGAACAAGCTCGTGAACGAACTCAATAAATACTAAACGAGCTCGCTTGTTTAGCGGATAAACGAACGAACACGAACTTTTAAACGAACAAACACGAATATGAGCTGAATAAATTAAAGACAATCTAATCGAACTCGTTCACGAATATGAGCTGAATAAATTAGAAACATAATTATATAAATTAATCTAAATATGAATTAGTTCGCGAATACCTAATAAACGAGTTTGTTCGTGAGCTAGATATGAGCTCGTTCATGAACTTGTTTACGAACTCTTAATCGAGCTTGTTCACGAGCTTGTTCATGAACTTTTATTCGAGTTGTTCGCGAACATAAACGAGCCGAACACCACTATGATCATGTTCGGCTCATTTATATTAACGAACATAAAATCAAGTTCGAGCTCGTTTCGTTTAGAATACGAACGAACATGAACCGAGCTCTTATCGAGCCGAACACCGAGCTGCTCGCGAACGGCTCAGTTCATTTACACCCCTATGTACTCCCTCCGTTCCAATATGATAGGTAATTTAGGACAAACACAATTTAGAGGTCTCTGTACTACGCGCTTTTTAATTATATATCTAGTTCTTATATTTTATTTTTACTATTTTATGTCCTTGAACTTACCAATTTTTCTTCGACAAGCCCTTTTTTAACGGAATAGAGAGCGAGTGTACTCAAAAGCTATTTATGCGAGTGTTAGAAATATAATACAGCCACATCACCCAAAAAATTAACGATGTAGTTTTATAAATACAAATAATCAACAAATTATTTGTTTTTCTTTTTTTTATAAATTTTGTTCTAAAACCTATCCATCCCTTCTCTATTTAAAAACTCTCTCTCCTTTCTCTCTAAAAAGTTTGAGGTGGCCGGAAAACCATCTCCTCCACTTTTATCTTTCTATTTTCTTACTTTTCTACCCCTTTATTCAATAAATTCATCCTTTTGGAGATTTTTTTTTGAATTAATTTCTTAGGATGGTTTTTCTTGTTGCATGTCGGATTTCTTGGCCGGAATACCATCTCCTCCACTTTTGGCTTTCTATTTTCTTATTTTTCTACCCCTTTATTCAATAAATTCCTCCTTTTGGAGATTTTTTTGGTTGAATTAATTTTTTAGAATAGTTTTTCTTGTTGCATGTCGGATATTTTGGATCCTTTCAATGATCTTTAGTGTTTGTAGGAGTTTTATTTTCAAACTTTGATGATCCAAATTTTGTTGATTTGGGTATGGTGTTTGTTTGTTCTATCTTTGTTGGGACTTGTTGAAGATGCGGATGAAGGTAGGGAGCAAGCGAGTTCAAAGGCGAAATCGGACGAGTCCATGGATCCCGCTCTCTTAAAAAATTCAAGTGCTAGGTTTAGCGGATTACGGCTTAAATTATGCTCTTTTGATTAATTTTTACTTGATTTCTATAAATTTCATGTGTATTTTTCATTTTACCTTTGGTTTGTATTTTGAAAGTTCATGTGGTTAGATTTTGTTAATATGACTTTCATCAATCTGTAAACTTAATCATATCCATCTAATTCATATATTTGAAGAAAAAAAATACAAATTATATTTTTTCTTTATACACAACCAAGAATTTTTTTTTTTTGTTCCGTTCTTCTCCTCTACTTTCTTGATCTTCTCAAGAACAACTCACTACTCTTTCTCTTCAAAATCCCATGCTTTTCTCATAATTTTGATCTTTGCCTCTCTTTCACAAGATAACTTTCTATTTATTAAATTTAAGGTCAAATGTCGCAAAAAGGCCAAACTTTTCATAAAAATTTCACAAAAGTCCTGACCTTTTAATTTTGTCGATTTTGGCCAAAAATAAATTATTTGGTTGGCCAACTCTCAATTTGATTTCAATTTGCTTATGTGGTGTCTATGTAGCATACACATATATTGAAAGATCAGTTTTGTGAAACCAGACAATCCATTTTTAGCCAAAATCGATAAAATTAAAAAGTCAGGACTTTTGTGAAATTTTTGTAAAAGATTTGGCCTTTTTACGACATTTGGCTAAATTTAACGAATTCTCAGTTTTCTGTGGGTTTCTTTGAGTTCATCGTTCCCTGCTCGCTCTCTGTGTTTGATTGGCAGAAAATTAAAATGGGTTGCTCAAGATTTGACACATGTTGTTGTGTTATCCGATTTTATTTTTGATGAAATTAGACTAGCTTTTAAATTCCACTCCAGATTTTGTCTTTCTTGCAATCTTTTGATTCACTCATAAATTTCTTGAAGCCATGTCATATCTGCCGCATCCAACAGCAGCCCTCTACAGCGGTTTCAGGAACGTAGCCAGAAAGTGAAATTGGGGGGGGGGGGGGGCAAAATGAAAAAAAAAATCATATAATATACAAAATTTAAAATATATTGAAATTAAAAGGGTCGATATGTAATAATTATCTAAATAACATAATAAATTTTAAAAAAATTACTACTTAAGAAATTTGTAGTTTAAAAAAAAATAAGAGGGGCAAATGCCCCTCTTAGCCACTATGTGGCTACGCCCCTGGGTAGTTTCATATTCCTTTTCCCTTCACCGTTACTCCGTTCGTATCTGCCGCAACTTCCTCTCCTTCGCTTACCCTTACCTCCATAACTATTTACTCATTACTCTCATCTAATCCTACAAAAATATGATAAAGAAAAGAGCAGTATCGAACTCTGATGAAGGTTTTGGTTTTTTGGATTTGATATGATATAATTCTTTTGGTTTGCATTGTTGGGTTGTTTGGCTCTTGAATTTTATTATTTTTCTTAGCCCGTTATGTAAATTTACTCTTGTTTCTGCTTTTAAGAGTGTGTGTGAAATATGAATTGTTTCCATTTTGACATAGATTGGAAATTTTGGAAGATAATGCAGTGTTTGAGAAAATGTCTAAGAGAATAAACTACATATGAATGCATGAGGACTCAAACAAATTATCCATGTCAGCATTTTTATCCGACGTGGCTTCATTAAAGGAGAATTCTATTCGTTAGACAGAGTTTGAGTACACTTGCTCTCTATTCCGTTAAAACAGGACTTGTCGAAGAAAAATTAATAAGTTCAGGAACTTGAAGTAGTAAAAACAAAGTATAGGGATCAGATAATTAAAAAGTGCATAATACAGGCCCCCCTAATGGATTAAGCCTAAAAAAATCAGTAAACCTATTTAAAATGAGTAATTTTATAAAAAAAAACATAACACATTTGCCCTTAATTGATATAGATGTTGACTTGATTTTTACTAGTGTTTGCTCTATTTTTAATATATTATAAATTAGGGTATTTATGTCATATTATCATTTAAATGACTGTTTATAATTTGAGACAAAAAAAAGTAGAATATTATTAATGGACGAAGGGTGTAATATTTTAAGTACTCATACAAATTTGAAATAATGGAAAATAGCATCAACTGATTATGCATTTACGAGTGTCTATCCCATGCATTAATTGTGCCATGTCATATTACAACAAGTCAATAGAAATTGGCGCTAGAAAATTTTTTATTTATTATTTAATTTTTTTATTAATAATTTTTTCACATGATTAACACATTATTGGTTTGTTGCACAAATGACATAACGCAACAGTTGCGTGTAATAATTTGTGTGCACTTACTTCTATTATATAATTTATGACATGGATCGAGCGTTGCCGATTCTCAGTGTTGTTGAAACTCTTCATCAAAATATTTAGCAAAAGTTCATTACTTGATCTTTTCAAAATTCTTATTCTAATTAAATTCTAATTGAACTCCATTTGATAAATTTCATATTTTGTATGAGTGAAGGTTCAATTTACCCCCTGAATTTGGCACGAAGTATCAAATAAGCCCAACCTCGCAAAACCGGATCACTTCACCCCACAACTATGCAAAACCGGATCGGTTTCCCCCTTTTGTCCAAAAAAGAGAGTGGAAACATTTAATTTTAAAAATTAACCTTAATTAACCCTAATTAACTCTAATTAATTTTAATTAAAACACTAATTAATCCTATTTAATTAATACAAAATTGAGGGTTCTTTCCTACCCTTTTCCCCTAATCTTCTTCTTCTTCCACTACAACCTCCGGCTACCTCATCACCGCCGACCAAAAACCCCGGACACCGTCGACCTCCGGCTACGAACCACCACCAAATGACCCAGCGGGTCTGTTCCATCGTGAAGAACAGACCCGTTGTGTCTGTGTGGGTCTGTTCTTCATCGTGAAGAACAGATCCCACCGGATCTGTTCTTCACAAATGGAGAACAGATCCGGTGGGATCTGTTCTTTGCGTCTGAAGAACAGATCCCACCGGATCTGTTCTTGCGACGATGGAGAACAGATCCGGTGGGATCTGTTCTTCGCGCCTGAAGAACAGATCCCACTACTGGATCTGTTCTTCGCGACGATGAAGAACAGATCCGGTGGGATATGTTCTTCGCGCCTGAAGAACAGATCCCACTGGATCTGTTCTTCTTCACGATGAAGAACAGATCCTGGGGAATCTGTTCTTCATTGATTCCGGCAGTTAGCCTGCCGGAATTTTTTTTCCGGTTGGCGAATGGATTGGGTTAATGGGTTTGGGTTAATGGATTTGGGTTAATGGGTATAGATTTAATGATATAAAATGGTTAAAGTTAAAAATGGGTCCCTGTTTTTTTAGTTAAAAATTAATATGATTTTAAACTTATGAAATTATAAAAAATTAATAAATTTTTAAAATTAATTTATTGTTAATTTTGTAAATAATATGAATATTAAGGACTATTTTAAGCTTTAAACCATCTAAAACCACCTAAAACCGGAGAGTGTATTCACTCTCTATGGTGAGAGTGGGGAAGGGGGTGTTTGATCCGTTTTTGCATACTTGTGGGGTGATTTGATCCACTTTCGCGAGGTTGGACTTATTTGATCTTTCGTGCCAAGTTCAGGGGTAAATTGAACCTTCACTCTATTTTGTATTGTAATTAATTATACTAATACGGCTATAGTTTTGATTGAATCAATGAATACTTTATGAGTTGGATTAGTTAATTATACCAGTAATAGGGCTGTAGTTTTGATTGAATTGATGAATATTTTATGAGTTGGATTAGTTCGTTATACTAATAATAATTAAATTATTATTAAAGTTAGAGTTTTAATAGGATTTGGAAACATAATACGAATGAAATTTTGATAATTAATTCACATGTTAATATCTAATTAAAATTGGAGTTTTAATTACAGTAGGAGATAGTTTATGAGTTAATATTAATAATAAGGATAATAACGTAAAAGTGTTTGTCCCACCCCCTCCATCCGTACTTTTATATATAGTATAGATATAGATATATATATATATATAGAATCTTGTAGTAGAGGGAAGATTTTAATTTGGCCTAATAGTCTTAAGAAATTCAATTTTTGTTTATTATCAATAATAATTAAATATTTTATTTTTTATAATTTTATCCTAACTTTTTATATTTATGCAACTACAACCCAATTTGGAGAGATTTTTGTGGGAACCAAATAATTAGTCACGTAGGATTATAAACCATTCAGTGCGTATGACACATGAAAATAATAAATTAATATGATAACTGATCATTGAAGGCTAAATTGCACCAAAAATATAATACTTTGTAAGTTCAGGTGTTGATTAGGGCGACGTGTCCTGCAGAGAGGGACTGGAGTTATAAAAATATCAGACTCTGAATATTAAAAAAAAAATATCGAGTAGGACGTCTATGTTTAAGGATTTAAATAAAAATATTTAAATATCGGCATTGGTTAAAGTGAGAAATTATGATATTAAAAAACATGAACGAGAAAGTAAGAAAAAGAGAAATTTATGTCTCGGATTGAAATTTAAGTATTTTCGCCGAAAATAAATTAAAAGAATTTATCGGAATACAAATAAATAAGAAGTCGGGGTAGTATTATTTATTGAATATAAATAATACGTAAGTAATCGAGTTAAAACGGTTAAGTGATCAATGGACGAAAACGAGCAAAGGAAAAGATAAAAGAGTTGATCGTTTGAAATCAAAACATAAGGGACCAAAGAGATTATTTAGCTAACATAAATATAGTTAAGAAATTGAAGGAATTCATAAGAATTGAGTATCAGAGAATAAAAACGTAACAGTGAAGTGAAGGGTTTTGGTCGATCAAACTTGTGATCATCACGGTTTCTTCGTTCGGACTCGGAATTGAGCGATTCTTATGGCTTTGGAAAGCGGAAACGATTATCTACCATCTTAGAGCATCAATTCAAGGTAAGAATCAATGTTTGGTTGGTAAAATTAGGGTTCAGTTTCTGCCTAGGGTTAGGGTTTGGTGAAAACGTACTGAATTCGCGTATTTGATGCGTTTTATGCTTGGATTATGCATTTGTTATGTTTCTATGAGTTTTGGTGTTGATGGGTATGTGAAATTAGGTCGGAATTGAGTCGGAAACACGTCGAATTGGTGTTTGGAGTCGGATTTCACGTCCTCACAACGTGAGGAGACCCCTCACGACGTGAGGAAGGCTTGACATGATGTGCCGAGCCTGTTTTGATGCGGGAATTTTGACTTACGGACTCCGAAAACATGAAATTTGAACATAGAACATGATGTTTGTGATTAGGGTTTTGGAATGAATGTAATAAGTATTTGATGATCGACAAGATGAATACGACGACTAGTTTGGCTAAGTATAAGAGTACGACTAAGACTTAGCAATAAGTTTGTAACTTATGATTAATTTCTGCATTAAGTTACGTTTATAAATTAAACGTACGTTTGGTTTGATATGTAATAGACGTATCGACGAGCTATGAGACCGACGAGTTTGGCTTAGCGGGATTCAGTCGTCATATTGATATCGTACTTAATTGGATAGCGGTCTCTGCGAGTTACACTTTACTTTTGTGTATTATTACGCAATAGTTAGTTTCGATATTGTAAGTATGAACATTAAACTACATCGCATGCTATATTATTTATCGCTATATATGAATTTGTGTATTGTATTATTGAATATTGGAATTGTGAAAACTAGTATTTGATCCGGGGGAACGAGCTACCTATTGGATGTCAATAGGCTGTGTGATCACCAGTGTCCAGGTAAGTCATAGACTTAGGTCCGATAGCTTTGTAGAGTACTCTCCTCGTTTGAATAGATACAAGGTCAGTTTGGTGGAACTATCCAGCGACCTGAATCTAATGAGTCACCTTAGTCAAACTATCACGGGATTCATATCGATCGATCGTTTGGATATAAGAAATGGTACTAGTCACCTTGGTCGAACTATTCCGGGACTATACCACTTGGTATAGGTTAAACTCGGTCGAACTATCTTAGAACCTTACCAAAAGGATTTGAGAAATCGTATTCGCTCGTTACTATTAGAAATCCTACCCTAGTCTAGGCTGGTTTTGGAATTAGGGCTTCGATCGGACCAAATGCTTGAATTATTCTATATGTTCATATATATATATTTTGTTTTAAATGGGATGTTATTTTATATAATACCTTTAGTAATGTGTAAACTCACTCAGCATAATCTGACCTCGTTGATGTTTACCCCTTTCAGGTGATTAGAGTCGGATCAGACATACAGTCTCTTTTGTGCCGGAAGTCCTTTGACTTGTACAAAATACGAGTTTCCTTAGCGCTGCAGTAGTATACGATGGCCTAGTATAGCAAGGTCTTTACTTGTTATGTATATGTCCTTAGTCAGGCTACACTAGATCATATGATTGTCTTTGATGCTGTGTATGTTAACATGCTTATGTATATATCGATAGATGGGCTAGTACGTATGATATTACGGAAGTGAATGCTCACTATTATCGTATTGTATTTAAAGTTGCAAACATGTCTTCTTTGTCATAGGTTTGCATGATCGTAATTTACATGTTTCCACGAAAACGTTAGAGTGGTTCTAGGCTTGATACAGGTATCGGAGCTACCATTCCCATTCCCTAGCGTCGGTCGCGACTCAATAATTTGGGTCATGACAGAGTTAGTATTAGAGCAGTTGGTCTAGTTACCTATGCTAATATGTGATTTGAGTATGATGTGGTTTGAGTACCTAGGAACTACTTGCAAATTGGCTCATAAACTTCTAATATATAGCAATTAGTCCAATTTCTGGACTTAGACTACAATCTCTTTGAATTTTTATAGGCTATTTACGGCTAATTACGCTTTAATCCTCCAAATTTGCAGCTATGCACTGATTACTGTTAGTAATTTTACTTACCAACTTGTAAATAGTGGACTATAAGTCCGGGTTATCGTACCCACAAGGATGAGAGGTTCAAAGTGAGTGAATTAGAGTTTGATCTTCAATTCGTTTAGCAATGGAAATGACGTTTTGCTTAATTAACTAATCAACCAACTACTAAACACTTATACTAGCCTAAGGGTTAACAAAATTCCAACTTAAGGAATTGAGTAAACACTATTAATATTTATCGGAAATTCTAAAGGTAAAGAGGTTTGAAAGCTAATAATCCTCCTAGGTCATGCAATCACGGGTATCGGGTTTAGGGTTTTAAACGAGGGCCGAGCGTTTCTAAATCGCAACTCCCGCTCTCTCGAGCCTCTAAGAGCTACAAAATCGCAACTAATCAAGCTTAACCTACTCTCGCAGTACTAAAAACAATTAGAGGCAATTAACAATTAATTACAACTCAAAAGCCACCTAATTACTAACCCACTCTCATGGTGTTACAGATTAGGTTTCTAATTAACAATTCCAATTAATAAATCCTCCCTCAAGGTAAGAATTAATCTAAGAACATTACTTAGGTAGCTAATCTAAGCAAGCTTTAGGCTCATTAATTAGAACAATCAACACAACCCCAAACCCTAACCCATTCATACAATACTAGGATTCAAATTAACCCCCAAACATGGGGTTTAGCCACTCATATTTAAATTAACACAAGCAATTGAGGAATAAGAAAAGTAAAACATTAAAGTAAGAAGAATTACCTTAATTAAATAAGTAGAACAAACAACCATAAAGATAATGAAGATTCACAATAAGTAAGCTTGTAATAAAAATGAAGATCTTGTTCTCACAAAGGAAAAAAAACTTTTAATCAAGTTCCAACAATGGAGGAATCTCCAAGAAGATGGTAGCTAATCTAAAAGAGGTAAAAACTAGAGAATAATCCAAATGTCTACAACTTGTCCTCTAACCTAAAAAAGATAAGGTGCTATTTATATGGGTTACAATTGAGGTAAACAAAGGACACCCTTCTAAGGAGTGTTGGGCCTAAAAAGGAAATTGAGCCCTTGAGTTTTGTCTTGTCTCGAAATTCAAATTCTGAGTTTCTTTCTAAGGGGCTCGATCGAGCCATCCACATAAGAGTGAGGGCTCGATCGAGCCATATGCCTTCAAGAAACTTCTGGACCCATTTGTTCATAGGGCTCGATCGAGCCTTCCTTCATAAGTGAAGGGCTCGATCGAGCCCTTCCTTTAAATGCCCATATCTTGCTCGTTTCTTCGCTCTTTCAACTCGCTCCTATTCCGATACTTGATTTTTTCCTTCTTTAAGCCCAAAACGCTTCACGTTGCTTCATTTTACCTGAAACGCCAATACACAAACTAAATACACCAATACATGGGAAAAACGCTTCAAAGTATACTAAAAGCAAGCGAAAACAACTCCTAAACATAGGTGTAAAATGCACCTATCAAACCTTCTCACACTTACCCTTTGCTTGTCCCCAAGCAAGAATAGAATCTTACTATCAAAACATCATTAACAACCTTGGTGATTATGAACACATGTCAACAATTGAGCTCCCAATCAATGAAGACACAAATATAATCATCTAGCATTATCAACCACAAGCTATGCAAACTAATGACGAATGCAATTATAATGACATAATCCAATGATATAGAGGATACTAATGATATGGCATTATGTCAAACAATTTCGAAGTTACAATCATCTACGGGACATGCACACATTGGTCCAAAAAGAGATGGCAATTCATGGCATATGAATGTTCATAGTCATTTAAGCAAAAGCGATTTAATTCTCATAAGATGTCACTCCAACACACAAGTGTTTCGGGTAAACAAATAAGCTCACTATATGCAAAAATTCACCATAAGCTTGCTCTTAGTCCCGAACTCCACTACTTAGTTCGGTAATCAACAACTATCATATGGACTTGAGTAAGGGTTGTAACTTGGCTAGGGGTTAGGGGTAGGTAAATTTGGGTAATTGGCTAAAAACTTGACTTGAACAACTAACATGTAATGCACTTTTGACCTAACTCGGATTTTTCCACACTTGTGAACTTTTCATCATTATTTTTTTTTGTTTTTTTTATATTGTCTTTATTCACATTTTTCTTTTTCTTTTTCTTCTTTTTTTTCTTTATTCTTTATTCTTTCTTTTGATTTTCTTTTTCTTTCTTTTCCTTTAGGCAAATTTTCTTTTAGAGCACTTTCACATTTTCTTCCTAATCATCAAGCTAGTGTCACAATTTTCTCAATATTAAGCTATTCAAGTCAAATTTTTGGGTGTTTTAAGAGGTAAATTGTTGAAGGTTAATGGTGTATAATTGGTGTGTATCAAGGAAGGGTTTAGGCTCAAGTGGTGTAATCTAGGGGTAAGGGTAGGCTTTTAAAGTGGTCTAATTCAAAATTGGTGTAGTCCTAATGCCATACTCATTTAGCTATTGACACTCAACCATGTAGTCTTGAACGGACACCAAGCAAGTTCTAGGAAATTAGCATGCAAATGACACTCACCAAAAACAATTAGGCTCAACAAACGCTCAAATAAAAGTGGTGTCATGCCAAATACTTAACTCCTATGAACACATGCCAATCATGCCCAAAATTTCAAAATTTGCACAATTTTTACAACTTAAAGCACATATCATGCATCCGTATTAAGTAACTACGAAAATGTCAAAATCACAACAACCAACTAATTGAATTCACCCTAATCTCATTGAAGCATGTCATACAAATTGCATTTCATTAGGCAAACATCAACATTTGATTGATTAAACTAGAAAACACACTTGATGGTTTCATTGATCGGGAGATACATTAGTTGACAAATTTCAAAAGTACACCAAGGCCACTAATCATGCTTACAACAAACTCAAGCCAAAGATTACGTGCCTAAGGTGACTCAAAACAACCTAAAATAACTAGCACAAACACTAAAACATACTTAAACTAAAACAAAGCATAAACATAAGAAAGACATAAAAGCAAGATACAATTTCACAACCAACCCTCCTCACACTATTTCTAGCTTAGTCCTGAAGCACGAAATAGAGAAAAATAAAGCGTAAATTGAATAAGAAAGAGTTGGAGAAATCAAATCTTGCTAATCAAATGCCGGGGGTTCCGAAGATGGTGTAGGCGATGGGTAGCGCGGCCTGCCTTGGGCGTTGAGATAATCCCTCAATTTCTCCTCTTGCCTTCTTTGCGTAGCCCGAAGGTATTTCATCATATACCTTTGTTCCTTCAAGAATTGGCATTGTTCCGCTTCAAAGTCAGTCGGGGCTTGTTGGTAACTAGCTTGGGCCCCTTGGAACTCGGTTTCGGGCCAATTTTCCCATTCGGCACCTTGCTCTTCTCCTTGAGCGCTTGTCTCTGCTACACCCTTGTCTCTCCTCCGCACTTGTTCTTTTTGAGGCCTTTGCCTCGGCGCCTCAACTTCTTGCTCTTGCTCGGCTTCCCCTTCATCATCACTTAGAGTTGGTGGTCTCGCACCATGTCGGCTCACATATGCGGCTCTCCTATAATAAGGCACAATTGCCCCTTTCTTGACGTATGAAGATGCCCGCAAGTGTTCCATGTTGAGCATTCTTGGCTTCTCCCACTTGAAGTTATCCATCTCTAATTGTTCCCTCTTGGCAAGCATAGTGACAAACCACCCAAAACCCATTTTCTTGGTACTTAGCTCGGGAATTTCACCGACATTGCGCATGAGCCGATAAGCCGAATTGACTCGGCACGCTTCCACCTCCGGGTGTAGCATGGCGTTGAAAGCCAAAAGATCCTCCTTTGCCAATTTGCTATACTCGTTTCGACCACAAAAGGTGTGACCGAACCATTTGAGAACTACCACATGCGCGGTATCCATCACTTCATTGGTCTTGGAGGTATTCGAATTGTAATGATCTAACCCGGAGAGCTCTTTCCATATTGCGTGCTCATCAAAACCGACCCCCGGAATGCATTTCAATCCTTCATTGCTCATTGTGAAATCCCATGTCAACTCATCCAAATCATAATCCGCTTCCACGCCATTCAATCTAAACTCAAAGTTGGTGAGCGATTCCCCGCTTATTTTCAAAGTTGTGAAGAACTCATAGGTTAGAGCTTCACAATAGTCATGAGGGAGTTCCGCCAATTCGAGCAAATCCAAATGCCCGAGAAGTTTCTTCACCGTATTCCTAATCGCTTCATAGTGTCCCAATCGATTTGAAATGGCTTGGTGATACCTCTTGCCTTGAGTTTCTCATAGCGCAATCCTTCCTCTTCGGAACGGATTTGAAAAGACGCCTTAAAACGTCTTGTGAGAGAAGTCGGCGTGTAAACTCCTACTTCTTTTGCTCCAGAGGCGGTAGTTTTCCGGCGAGAGCGGATGGTGGTGGTGCGTGGAGCTTGTTCTTGAGGTGGTTGCTCTTGAGCGGTCTTGGATGATTTTCCGGATTTCCCCATTAGAAGAGTAAGGAAAAGGGTGTTTGAAAGTGTAGTCAAATTTGAGTTTCGCCGGAGGGTGGTGGGGGTAAGGTGGTGGCCGAATTTTTTGGTTAAGAGAAGGAAAGCTATGGATTTTTCTAAATGGGGTAAAAAGAATGAGGAAGAAGATGAATGAATGTGGACATATATGGTAAAAATGAGGGGGAAACACCTTTGATTTTGAAATTTGAATTTGTAAGCTCAAGATGAAGCCACCTCATCTATCCATGTGAAATGTGTTTTCTTTTAATGACTTGAGATCATGCCACATCATCATTCCAAGCCTCCACCTTTGAACCAATCAAAATAAAACAATCCATGTCTTCCTCAAATAGCTTGGCTCGATCGAGCCCTTGATTTTTAGTGGAGGGCTCGATCGAGCCCTACGTTGGTAAAAATATCTGCTTCCATTTACAAAGGGGGCTCGATCGAGCCCTTCACTTAAGAAGGAGGGCTCGATCGAGCCCTATGTGTAAAAGGTGTTGATTATGGCGACGTGTCCTGCAGAGAGGGACTGGAGTTATAAAAATATCAGACTCTGAATATTAAAAAAATGATAATATCGAGTAGGACGTCTATGTTTAAGGATTTAAATAAGAAAATTTGAATATCGGCATTGGTTAAAGTGAGAAATTATGATATTAAAAAACATGAACGAGAAAGTAAGAAAAAGAGAAATTTATGTCTCGGATTGAAATTTAAGTACTTTAGCCGAGAATAATTTAAAAGGATTTATCGGAATGCAAATAAATAAGAAGTCGGGGTAGTATTATTTATTTAATATAAATAATACGTAAGTAATCGAGTTTAAACGGTTAAGTGATCAATGGACGAAAACGAGCAAAGGAAAAGATAAAAGAGTTGATCGTTTGGAATCAAAACATAAGGGACCAAAGAGATTATTTAGCTAACATAAATATAGTTAAGCAATTGAAGGAATTCATAAGAATTGAGTATCAGAGAATAAAAACGTAACAGTGAAGTGAAGGGTTTTGGTCGATCAAACTTGTGATCATCACGGTTTCTTTGTTCGGACTCGGAATTGAGCGATTCTTATGGCGTTAGAAAGCGGAAACGATTATCTACCATCTTAGAGCATCAATTCAAGGTAAGAATCAATGTTTGGTTGGTAAAATTAAGGTTCAGTTTCTGCCTAGGGTTAGGGTTTGGTGAAACCGTACCGAATTTGCGTATTTGATGCGTTTTATGCTTGGATTATGCATTTGTTATGTTTCTATGAGTTGTGGTGTTGATGAGTATGCGAAATTAGGTCGGAATTGAGTCGGAAACACGTCGAATTGGTGTTTGGAGTCGGATTTCACGTCCTCACAACGTGAGGAGACCCCTCACGACGTGAGGAAGGCTTCAAGCCTGTTTTAATGCGGGAATTTTGACTTACGGACTCCGAAAACATGAAATTTGAACATAGAACATGATGTTTGTGATTAGGGTTTTGGAATGAATGTAATAAGTATTTGATGATCGACAAGATGAATACGACGACTAGCTTGGCTAAATATAAGAGTACGACTAAGAGTTAGCAATACGTTTGTAACTTGTGATTAATTTCTGCATTAAGTTCGTTTATAAATTAAACGTACGTTTGGTTTGATATGTAATAGACGTATCGACGAGCTATGAGACCGACGAGTTTGGCTTAGCGGGATTCAGTCGTCATATTGATATCGTACTTAATTGGATAGCGGTCTCTGCGAGTTACACTTTACTTTTGTGTATTATTACGCAATAGTTAGTTTTGATATTGTAAGTATGAATATTAAACTACATCGCATGCTATATTATTTATCGCTATATATGAATTTGTATATTGTATTATTGAATATTAGAATTGTGAAAACTAGTATTTGATCCGGGGGAACGAGCTACCTATTGGATGTCAATAGGCTGTGTGATCACCAGTGTCCAGGTAAGTCATAGACTTAGTCTCGATAGCTTTATAGAGTATTCTCCTCGTTTGTTTAGATACAAGGTCAGTTTGGTGGAACTATCCAGCGACTTGAATCTAATGAGTCACCTTAGTCAAACTATCACAGGATTCATATCGATCGATCGTTTGGATATAAGAAATGGTACTAGTCACCTTGGTCGAACTATTCTGGGACTATACCACTTGGTATAGGTTAAACTCGGTCGAACTATCTTAGAACCTTACCAAAAGGATTTGAGAAATTGTATTCGCTCGTTACTATTAGAAATTCTACCCTAGTCCAGGTTGGTTTTGGAATTAGGGTTTCGATCGGACCAAATGCTTGAATTATACTATATGTTCATATATATATATGTTTTGTTTTAAATGGGATGTTATTTTATATAATACCTTTAGTAATATGTAAACTCACTCAGCAAAATCTGACCTCGTTGATGTTTACCCCTTTCAGGTGATTAGAGTCGGATCAGACATACAGTCTCTTTTGTGTCGGAAGTCCTTTGGCTTGTACAAAATACGAGTTTCCTTAGCGCTGCAGTAGTATACGATGGCCTAGTATAGCAAGGTCTTTACTTGTTATGTATATGTCCTTAGTCAGGCTACACTAGATCGTATGATTGTCTTTGATGCTGTGTATGTTAACAGGCTTATGTATATATCGATAGATGGGCTAGTACGTATGATATTACGGAAGTGAATGCTCACTATTATCGTATTGTATTTAAAGTTGCAAACATGTCTTCTTTGTCATAGGTTTGCATGATCGTAATTTACATGTTTCCACGAAAACGTTAGAGTGGTTCTAGGCTTGATACAGGTTTCGGAGCTACCACTCCCATTCCCTAGCGCCGGTCGCGACTCAATAATTTGGGTCATGACAAAGTTAGTATTAGAGCAGTTGGTCTAGTTACCTATGCTAATATGTGATTTGAGTATGATGTGGTTTGAGTACCTAGGAACTACTTGCAAATTGGCTCATAAACTTCTAATATATAGCAATTAGTCCAATTTCTGGACTTAGACTACAATCTCTTTGAATTTTTATAGGCTATTTACGGCTAATTATATTTTAATCCTCCAAATTTGCAGCTATGCACTGATTACGCCTGCTTGGATTCAAACAAGAAAATTGATAGCTTATCACCCGGGCGGATTTCTCATCATTGGACGCTTCAGTGCCTTAATTATCACTTTTTACCTATCCAGAAAATAGGTGTCTACAATATGTTTTTATTTAAAAATGAAAATTGTTACATAATAAAAATATAATATAATTACATATCCAAAAAAATTATATCGACTGAATAACCCAACCCATACTAGACCAGGCCGGCAAACCAGACGGTGCGCGCGTGTGTGGTAAATACGGTAGGATGTAACTTCTAGCCCGTTCACAAAATTGGGTACCCCTTGGGGCTCAAATCCAAATGAGAAATTCCAATTTAATAAACTCAGTAAATTGAGTTCTCGTAAGTAATTTTGAAAAATACAAAAACTCTACATATTCCCATTTCTAACAAAAAGGCACTTTTCTTTTCTTTTTTTTTTAAAATTTAATTAATTCCAACAATTCAAATAATAATCATTTTACTATTTTGGTATTAGATTCAATTCTTTTTGGATTCGATCTTTATTTATCATTATATTACTTGATTTATCGTATCACACACTTGCGATTTTGTGTATCAGCATGCTGAATTAATTTATTAATGGAGGTTGGTAGGAGAGTCACAATGAGAAGGGTTGGTAGGGTTGTTGAGCAAGATAAAAACGATAGGGATAACAGGAGGATGGTTATAATAAATAGGTTAAATATACAAATTGAACTCTCATATTTGGTTTGGTTTTGAATTTGAATCCTAATTTTTTTCGATGGAGATATTTAAAGTTATAAAAAAATCACATTAGACCACTACAAGAAATTCTGTATTTGGCAATAATATTTTTGCAGCTACTTTTCTTTTGCTGCTAAAAGACATTTTACAGTAATAATTTTGAAAGTTGTTGCCATTAGTTAAGTTATTGCAGCATTTTACAGCTAATTTTGTTCAATTACTTAAGACAACGTTTTATTAGCATTAACATGCCACAATTCTTTTTTTTTTTGTTGCTATATATTAATATTAACAATTGCACTATTAGTAGTAAAAATATTTGCTGCTAATTCTAATATTTCTTGTAGTGGATCTTTCTAACCTAAAATGCCACATGTGTACAAGTGACTTGCCAATGTGAACCATCGAACTTAATACGTCAGCGTACGTTAAGTTGGCCAGTCACTAATGAACATTTGGCATTTTAATTTCGGATGAGCCGATGTGAATTTTTTTTTTGTAACCTTAAGTACCTCCATCGAAAAAAAAGTTCATTAAGGTGTAAATTCAAAACCGAACTAAAAAAGAGGGTCCAATCCGTATATTTGGCCTATTAAATAAGGTCACGAGTAAATACAGAGAAAGGTGGTAATGAATTGGTACGAGAAAGGAGCCACTAAGATATGGGATATTGTGAGGAACTGCTTAATGATGGCAAGTAAGGTTGAGGTGATTGATTGGATTACCAGCAGTTATCACAACAGCATGCTTTAACGTGATGGAGAGGAGAAGAACAACAAGAGACGGATAAAAGGCCATTTTAATTCTAATGAGATGAAGTAGACAAACCAGTTGAATTCTAAATAATACGAATAAATTTATATAAAAATAAATTAAAAACAAATAAAAATAAAAAATCTGAAATAAATATTATCTAAACTGAAAATAAATATATTCACTTTATATTTTAAATAGTCTATAATACATGCAATAAATATCCAAAAAAAATATTATATTAAAACTTTAGGTTACATGGAGTCAAAAATTATATTTAATAAACCAAAACTAATAAATATACAATATTTTATTATTATTTTTTTCCATTCTCTAAATCTAGTAGCTCCAACAACTAGCAACTGTCAACCTCACACACCTTGTGGAGGTGGTTTTGGTCATTTGATTTTGCCAAAATCACCTCTCTAACTTTCATATCTTTCCAAAATCTTTTACCTTAGGCTAAATAAATGGTTTTTTTATATATATTATTAATTTTTCTTTTTTCTGTTTTATTGGTGTAATCTACCCTCTAAATTGATTTTATCCACTCTATACGGGTTTGTCTTGTTTGAACATTAATTTTGTAAGTATGTCTGGCGGCTCGGCGTCCTCCTCGACATATCTGGTATTTTCCGGCGAGTTGGAAGTTTACATGTATAGATTTAAATGTTGCAACTAATTTTAGTTTTTAGATTATTAGATTTATGACTTTTTTATTGTAATTATTTAAATTTGCAATTTTACACTCATATTCCTAAATTTATTTTTCAGTTTACAGTTTATTGAGTCAACGTTGATGTAATTTCTATCGCAATTGGTGCGACTAGATTCCACAATGTTATAGTCGAATTATCAATAAAGATTCTATTTTTTCAGCAAAAGTATAGAAAATTTATTATTTGTTTTGGCTCATGGAATAACAATTTCATAAAAATTCTATGTCATGATTCCGTGAAATTAATGTTTTCAAATCAAAGAGTAAATAATAACTTTTTAAAAAATGGAAAGAATAATAATTTTTTTTTAAGAATGACTATTCTATTTTATATGTATTTCACAAGAAACACATATACAATTAGAAAATCTTAATATTATTTGATGTATTCAGGTGCTTAAAGTATAAAGATTAGTATAAATTGGTCTAGATTTATTTTTCTAGTTTTTATAAACTACTCTTATATTTTGAAAAAAGTTAAAAATAAAAACAATTTGTACCCTTTTATCTTAAGGTCTGTTTGGTTCAAATGAATCTCACAATTTTTATGGAATTCAATTGAATTTCTACAAGATATGTGTTTGGTTCAAATGACTTTTCACAATTTAAATTTATATTTATACTTGAAATACAATATTCAATTTATTTCACTTAATTTAATATTATTTTTATATTTAAAATTCGAAAAATCAAATATAAAAACTCATTTTCAAAGAATTTTCATGTACAATTCATTTAGAAATGAAATGAATTGAAATGAATTCTACATTAAAATTGATCCAAACAAGCCCTTAGTCTTATTTCTATTTTCTCCAATAACCGATTAGTTTTGATAAATTTACTTTCAAATCGATTTGGTAGGTTTTGAGCTATAATATAAGAGTAATTTATAAAATGAATTTGTCTTGTTGAGTAGAATTAGACAAAATGAGACAGGCTTTGGCTCTGCGGTTTGAGAGTGTTTCACAAGGACAGAAATATGGGAGAGGTGTTTTTGGCCGGAGGTTTCATTTAGGTGGACAAAATTTACACTGAATCAGGTACATTTTGGTTCCCTTCTTTTATTTTTCAATTCTTATAGACATTTTACTCCAAAAATATATATTGTTATAAATGACCTAGTTCCTAGTAAATTGACCTGAATTTAGAATTTTTTTTAACTTGAAAATTTATATAAACCACTTGATTTAACTCGGTTAAACTGTATATCTAAAAATTTAAAAGGAATCAAACTGGACTGGACTATTCGATATGCGGTCGAAATGGCTGGTCCAATATATATGGTTCTTAAACACTATTCAGTTATAAATTTCAGAAAATTGGACAACATAAAATACTGAACTATGAAAATATGATTTTTTTTAAAGTAATACTGTTTTTATGTATTTAATTGATGAAATATAGAACATATTACAATTTGAATTAAGTTACATTTTAGATTTAGATTTTTTACTTTTGGTATTTAACTTTTATTTTTTTATCTTTAAAGTGACAAAAAAATATTTTCTATTTTGATAAAACCGAAAGTAAACTGAATCAAATTTTATCCTAATAAAATTCATTTTGAATTTTAATTTCCTAAAAAATTAATCAATTTTCGATACTTGTACTTCTCAAACTGAACCGAAAAACAGTTTGCAGATGTAACTCAAACTAATCAATACCGTTAAAGGAAAAAAAACATTTTACATATCTACATCTATTGAGTAATTGATTCGTATGAATGATCAATAAAAATTATAAACATACCAATTTAAATTAGATCATTGTGTATATATAATTACAGATAAAAGTTCCACATTTCACTATTTCTATTCCAAAACCTAATGCTGACATCCAAACTTTACATACACCATTTCTATGACTATATCCAAAACCTGACCCGGACCCGGACCCGGACCCGGACCCGCAAACTTTTTACTATATATGAAGGGCAAAGGAGCAGCATATACACTTGCACTCTCCAAACAAAATCATGAGCAGCAAAACCCTAGCCATGGCTTCACCAACCCTAGCTCGTCTCCGCCTCTACATTGGCGCCCACTTATCCTTCTTCGCAGTTCCATCGACTCTCTGCTTCTTCGGAGCAATGGCAACTTACATCCACACCCACAGCTTCACCACCTTCGTCTCGCAAGTCGGCGAACGCAACGCTACGCTGGTCTTCGCTACCCTCAGCGCACTCTGGTTTCCACTGCTCGACTCTGCAAAACACCTCAGATCTGCCAAGAACAAAGATAAGCTTACATTTAAGTTCGGTGTGCATTTCCTACTATTAGGTGTATTTGTGAGTTTGCCGAGGATTTATGATTCTGTGGGCAGCGCTCTACTGGTGTTTCTGATGGCGTTGTGTGCCGTTAACTTGGCGGATTTTGCTGGAGTTGGTCATGTTAGCTATCATAGCGGTACGATAATGGCGATGGCTTGTATATTGTCTGCAGAACAATGGGGCTGGAGTTTGTTGGTGTTTCTCATCTGGGCTTTGTGTTTTGTTTACCAGGGTTTTAGGTATTTTGTGTTGGATGGTGACAGTTTAATTGACCATGATTTCTTCGGTGACAGTGTTAAGTAGATTTTTAACTATTTTAGTGCGTAATGGTGGTCGATTATGAGATTTTTAGGCTGGTTTTAGTGTCGGAGTTTAGGGTTTATGTTCGTTATTATGACTGTATTTTCGAGTTTTACTAATTAAATATGATTTAGCCTTTAACTTTCTGCACTTTGTTCTACTGTAGCTTCTTTATTATTTATTTATTTTTGCAAAAATAACTATCTTTAGAGGCTATTGAAATTTATTTGTAGCTAATAATAAATTAAATGTCAATAATTTTACATACAATTGTTAGGATGGTAATATAGGTTATTAGAATTTTAAAACTTATCTAACTGTTCTTATAACCATTTCTAACATATATTAAACATGCATCGTTAAAAAAAAAATCGATTTTAAAACACCTCAGATCTCCCTACACTATAAAATCGATTTTTTTTAGTGGTTCTTGTCTCCTTGATCAATTAGCCACCAACGGTAAGGTTATATGTTGGCCAAAAACTTTTATTTACCTAAGAAACTATTATGACGAGTAGCGGGATCATCACTAAAAACCGTATCATTGATCACAAGTAGGGTTGTACAGCAACGAACGAAATTATAATTATGATGTTATTATTTATATTCGGTTTAATTTATTCAGTTTTCGATTCGGTTTGATTATATTTTGAAGAAAAAAAAAACAAAAAAATTGAATAAAAAAATTTGTTTTTAAAATTAATATAGACACATAAATTTGTTTTTAAAATTAATATAGACACATACATTTGTTTTTTTTTATTTATATTCCCTAATCACTAAGTATGATATGCTATTTTGTCATTTTGCTAATTTGTTATTCTCTGTATAATTTATCTCTGCAATTTTTCTTTATACTTCACTGTGTTTGCTTTCCATTTTTGTTTAAGAACTTGAATTTATGGTAAAGCATCGATGGAGAAAACTTAAGAGTATTAATGACTCAATACTTTTGCTTTCCATTGCAGATGTTTAATGAATAATAATGATTCAATAACTGAGCAAAAAAAATGGGAGGAGGAGGATATTATTTTTGTTTGGTTTTTCATGAATTGGGAAGTGCAATTGTTGTACTTGCCTAGGAGGTGTAATAGAAAAAGTGATTTTAATAGAAAGGGTAAAAGGATGTTTTTTATTTGCTGGTTTTTTGGTTGAAAGAGATGAATAAAAGGCCATTCTAACTCTAATGAGCTAAAGTAGATTTTTTTTCAATTTTTTTTATAAATAATATATATATTAAGCATAAAAAGACCAGTTCAAAGCTTTCATACAAGAATTGTGACACTCAAAATGCTACACTAGTGACACTCAATTTTCGTCTTCTACACTCGACTCCAATATACTGGGTTATTGATTCTGGGAGTCATTATATTTTTCCAAAGTTGCAAAATGGTTACCGAACAATTTTTTGTTCCAAAATGGTCATTGTACTTTGTGATTAATAACTTCCGGCGATCACTAAATGAAATCCGGTGACTTTTGTCCTATGTGGCTTGCCGGAAGCTTACTCACACCTTCCTCTTTGCCATGTCATTGTCGATATCACTCTTATTTTTCTACAGGGTTTTTGATTTTTGTGTGCCTATAAGGCATCGAAATTTCCGGTTTAGTGCCTCTTTGAAATTTAATTCCAAAAGAGTGCCTGGGCCCACCGCATTGTGGGAATGCGGAACACGTGGCGTTCCGCATTCTTACAATGCGGAACGCATTAATTAGCTGATTAAATCAATAATCAACTAATTAAGCTACTTTAATATTTGGGCACTTTAACAATTTTAAAAAAACGATATAATATTAATAAATGATTTTTAATTAATATTAACAAACGATATATATTAACAAATGATATAATTTTAAAAAACAATATAATATTAATTTTATTTAAACAACGATTTTTAAAATAAATAATATATTAAAAATACAACATCTACTATAAATGAAAAAAAAGGAAATATACCAATATTATTTAAATAAAAATTTAATCTAAAAATTATATATCCATTTCGTCTCAATAAAATTTGATCAGTTAAAAAAAGTATATTATTAAAAAAATCGACTTGACATTTATAAATTTAAAAAATTTGTATGGTATTGATAAAAAAAATTAAAACGCAGTATGATATTTTTAACTCATATTAAAATGGGTTGTTTCAATTTTTTTATTAATATTATCATACTAATTTTTTAAATCTTACAAATGTCAAATCGATTTTCTCAATAGTATATTTTTTTTAAGTGATCGAACTTTATTGAGGCGAAATGAATATATAATTTTTAAATTAAATTTGTATATAAA
This sequence comes from Mercurialis annua, assembly GCF_937616625.2. Lineage (NCBI taxonomy): Eukaryota > Viridiplantae > Streptophyta > Magnoliopsida > Malpighiales > Euphorbiaceae > Mercurialis > Mercurialis annua. The sequence continues at coordinate 11,937,176 of NC_065577.1, read as the reverse complement.
TAATATTGGTACATCAATGATTGGAGAGACAAAAGTACTCCCCACTTATTAGGGAGTAATTAATCAACTGATTAAATAATTAATCGGTTGATTAATGCGTTCCGCATTGTAGGAATGCGGAACGTCACGTGTTCCGCATTCCCACAATGCAGAATGCGTGGGCCCATGCACTTTTTTGGAATTAAATTCCAAAGAGGCACTAAACCGGAAATTTCAATGCTTTATAGGCACACAAAAATCAAAAACCCTTTTCTACATCATCTTCTTCCCTAGTTTTTTAAACATTTTCCGGCTAAAAGAAAGGTGTGAGTCAGCTTCCGGAAAGCCACATAGGACAAAAGTCATCGGATTTCATTTAGTGATCGTCAGAAGTTACTAATCACAAAGTACAGTGACCATTTTGCAACTTTGGAAAAGTACAGTGACTCCCAAAATCAATAACTGCCAATATACTAGTATATTATAAACGACCAATCTTTCTATTAAATTGACCTAAAATGAGAATAATTTTTTAACCAAAAAATATGTAAAAATCATTGAAAAAAATTTAAATATGCCCCTAATGTTTAGCTTGAAGTTAGAATAAACCCTTCACGACTAGAGGTGTAAATAGGCCGAACAAGTCCGAGTTGGACCAATCTCGGGTTCAAATGGGCGTAAATTTTGAAGTTCGAGTTCAAGCTCGTCCAACAAGCGAACTACTCGAGCTCGAGATCAAACTCGACTCAAATTCAATAACAAAATACAATTAATAATTAAATTTTAGAACAAATTTAATTATGGTATACTTTGGAGACTTTAGCGTGATTTGCTCTAAAATTTATAATATTTAATGTATATTAATTTCTATTATTATAAAATGTAGTATTTAATCAATTAAGAGGATGTACGTTTAAATTAAATTTAAAGATATATTTTTATAATTCCAAGTGTAATAGCAAAGCTGGGGCATCTCCGCCATAACAATGGGGCACCGTCCCCACATCTTCATCCCACGGCACACATCTTCAGCTTCCCTCTTTCAATATTTCCATATTTATTCCCGAATCATTTATTTTTTGTTTTCAAGCTGATCATCTGTATTCAGAATTGATCCCTATTTAAACCAGTGGACTCATATTGATAACTTTCATGTTTAGACTAAATTTTGAATTTCACTGTGCTGATAAACAACCGTCAGATTTTCGATAATTAGGTTTAAAAATATTTCAGACCTTATATGTATATCAATTATTGTATTGAGTATGTAAAAAAATATATATTACTTTGAATGTATGTTCGAACCACACCTTCGTAGCTAACAAACTAACAATTATATGTGCTCTAATTTAATTCATTTGGTCTCTAAACGACGTGTTACATCCAACTTATATAATAATCTCTTGCCAAACATTAATTTCACTACACCAAATCTTACCTATAGAGACGGTTTTAATTGCCTATAGAGGCGGTTTTAACCGTCTCTACAAAAACTAGGGACACTTTTCCTAACCGCCACATGAGCGTCGCCTATATAGCCGTAGCTATAAAATAGAGACGGTTTTAGGTACCGCCGGGGTAAATATTTCGGTTGAGGCGGTTTTTAGAGACGGTTATAACCGTCCCTATAAAAGAAAGAAAAATTTATTAAAATCTAGAGACGGTTGTCTAAAACCGTCTCTGGTTATTCGTAGGGGCAGTTTGAACCGCCCCTGTTAGTAAAGATAAAAAATTGAAAAAACAGTTTCAAAAAAAAAATATTTTCCAAATAATAATTATTATACTTCAAAAACATAATCCATATGTGATACTTAAAATCTAAATATTAATAATAAAACCAAACACATAAACTTGCAATTATAATATCTATTTCATATATACTCAATGTAATGTCTATTTAATTCGTATCCTTAATTGTAAAATGCAAGTTAAAGTAAAATCAATACAGTAATTTCTTGTCTAAAAATGTTATCAAAATTGAACGTGCTTCATATCTTGTAGCTTTTGGTCCATAGCTTCTCCAAATCTCCATTTATATACTTACCAATATCATATCCTATATTCACGAGAAAACTATGGATTAGAATACATTTATAGTCAAAGATTTCAAAAATTAGGATTACTTTCACTTAGCTGATTACTTTCACTTAGTTGAACCATTAAAATCTAATAATTAACGCTAAAATCGTAAAACAACTGAAGTTACTTACAACATATCAAGCAAACAACTGAAGTTACTTACAACTTCAGAATTGAAACTACGAAAATAGACAATCCACAAGATTTTCATATTGCAATATGGACATCTAATTAAAAGAGACGTAGAAAAACGCATACTTTATTCATGATTGAAGTCACTGACTTTATTCCTAGAACTTATTGATACCCAAAAGTAGTAATTTGTTTATAATTTTGCACGATACTAACAACATCAACAAAAACAACTAACCTAGTTTAAACTGTCTCCATCACATTACTAAACGCAAACACAATAATAGAAACTTTGTTTATGTTATTTTAGGTTAAAAAGAACAGCAATAAGCTTAGAGACATAAATTGAAAGCCAAACAAACCTTGTAATGTCATAAACCAAAAGTGCACCAGCTGCTCCTCTGTATTAAAACCTAAAAAAAATCAAAATTAATTGATTAAAACCTAAAACAAAATCAAAATCAACTTTAATCTTGCTTCTGACCTCAATTGATGAAAAACCATGCGGCAATCTTAAAATTATAGCTGCAGATCCCATTTTGACCTAGAAATTCATTTGAAATCCATTCCAGAGATACTTTGCTTCTGACCTCAATTGATGAAAAAAGAATGCGGCAATCTTAAAATTATAACTTCAGATCCTATTTTGACCTAGAAATTCATTAGAAAACCATGCAGCAATCTTAAAACTATAGCTTCAGATCCCATTTTGACCTAGAAATTCATTACAAAACCATGCGGCGATCTTCAACATCGAATTAGATTCCCAGATGCTCCATTAATTGAAGAAGATTGCTGAAAATTTATGGATCGTATTTCTAAACCATTTTGAAGATTTATCGTTGAAGTGGAGAAAAGAAAATGTTGTGAGTGAATCGTATTTCTAAAACCTATTCACTTCATTTATGTTTCCATTTTTACCCTTAGTATATGTAGAGACGGTTTAAACCGTCTTTATATACCTGCGAAAATTAAAATTGCCTCTACTTAACGCCGTTAGCTTTAATTCAATAGAAAAAAGAGACGTTTATAGAGAACATCTCTATTCATCCGCTGTTAAAGCCAACATTTGGTGTAGTGAAACGATCCAAATTCAAAAATAAAACACTTTCAAAGAATAAAAAAATATATATTTATAATATTATTAAATTTTACAAAATTTTATGTCGCAATTTGTGTAATGCTCAATTCTAATATATATATATATATATATCAAATCAAGATGTAATAAATTTATATTTCTGAGCCACATATATCCTTTAACGCAGCCTGTATAGATATTTTTAATAAATAAATTCTACTAATCTAACATTCCAGATAGTGTAAATAGTTCTTTATAATAGATTGTAGTCTTGGATCACTGGATAATTTTTTGAATCGATCCTAATGTTAGCTTCCTCGGATATTTAAGCAATATGTTATTTTAATGATGTCGATTTCTTTGAAACATTTATTTTTTTTATAAAATTGTTCCATACCTAAATAAAACCATACAAACAAAAGAACAAATATTATTACTGTTGTTTCTTTTAAAAAATTGTCGTCATAGCATAATTTCAAATAGAATATAATTTCTTGTTTTGTATATTAAATTTGAAAATGAAAAATAAATCTAAATTTAAATTTTATATCCCATAAAATGAGACTTATTGAAAATATTTATAGATGGGTTGTGAGGTCCGGACTGTGTGATTTTAGATAAATAAAAAAATGTTATGTGGTAGTTTCATTATGTGTTGTGACAAATCCTCTATTTAACTTTTTTTTGTTTTACAAATTCCAGTGGGGGCACTTGTCTCCAATCTATACGTCAATGCTTGGGGCCGGTCATCCAAAACCTGACCCGAACCCACAAAATCAACTATTTATGAGGGCAACTGCTTTCTCAAAACAAAATCATGAGCACCAAAACAACAGAAACAAAAACCCTAGCCATGGCTGCACAAACCCTAGCTCGTCTCCGCCTCTACATTCTCACCCACTTATCCCTCTTCGCAGTCCCATCAACTCTCTGCTTCTTCGGAGCAATGGCCACTTACATCCACACCAACAGCTTCACCGTCTTCGTCTCTCGAGTTGGGGAACGCAACACAACCCTAATCTTCGCTACAATCAGCGCACTCTGGTTTCCACTGCTCTACTCTGCAAAATACCTCAGAAATGTGAAGAACAAAGATTATCTTCCATTTCAGTGCGGTGTGCATTTCCTACTATTACGTGTATTTATGTGTTTGCCGAGGATTTATGATTCTGTGGGCAGCGCTCCACTGGTGTTTCTGGTGGCGGTGTGTGCCGTTAACTTGGCGGATTTTGCTGGAGTTGGTCATTTTAGATTTCATTGCGGTACGATAATGGCGATGGCTTGTATATTGGCTGCAGAACAATGGGGCTGGACTTTGTGGGTGTTTCTCATCTGGGCACTGTTTTTTGTTTATCATGGTATTAGGATTTTTGTGTATGCTGATGACACTGACAGTTTAGTTGAGCATGATGTTTTAGGTGATGTTAAGTAGATTTTTAAATATTTTAGTGTGTAATGGTTGTTGATTATGAGATTTTATCCTGGTTTTTGGTTCAGAGTTTAGGGTTTATTTAGTTATTATGATTGTATTTCCGAGTTTTAGTAATTAAATATGCATTATTTAGCCTTTAACTTTCTGCACATTGTGTTAGCTTCTTTGTTTATTTTCTTATTTTGCAAAAATAACTAACATCTTTTCAGGCTATTGATTTATTTGTAGCTAATAGCAAATTAAATGTCAATATTACTTACAATTGTTAAGAAGGTAATGTAGGTTATTAAAATTTAAAAACTTATCTAACAGTAGTAGGATTGTGCAGAAAACAAACTGAATTGTAAAACCAAACCGAACAGAAATTGTAATTATATATGATTTGGTTATTTAATGGACACGGTCTAATTTGTTCGGTTTGTGACTATGTAAATTTTCGGTGTTTGGTTTTTGATTCGGTTTGTAACTATGTAAATTTTTGGTACGTTTTGAATATTTTGAAAATCGAAAAAAACCAATACATCGAATAAAAAAGTATAGTTTTTAAAAAAATTAATATAAACACACATTTATTCTTTTTTTATTTTTATTCCTCAGTTATTGTTTACATACAAGTTAATAAATTCTATAAACACATAAATACACTAATGATATACACAAAAAGTAAAGCGTGTAAACCATCCTTAAAAATTGAACTGAATAATGCACAGCCCTAACAAAGAACAAAAAATGTCCAAAAGGCAGTACTGGTACGACAGGCTTTTGGCTGTGTGGGTAATGTTTCACAGAATCACAATTAAGTTTTTTTTTGTTTTAGGTCTGAATTAGGTATATTTGGTTCCTTTCCTTTATTTTCAATTCTTATCCTCTGCACTTCACTCCAAAATAATAAATTGTTGTAAATGACCAATGTTTCAGGTAAATTGAATTAAAATGACAATATTTTTTTTAACTTAAAAGATATAAAAACGACTGGAAAAAGGTAGAAATATGCCCCTCCTATTTAGCTTGAAGTCCGGATTAACCCCTCATGACAAATCTGGCTAACAAACATCCTTCATGTTTTCAAAGAGTCCTAATTATTCGAATTATTATGTAAAAATTAACATGAGCATAGCTGATAACTTCATTTTTACTTGAAAAACCTTGACCTAAGTACCTTTTACTTCCTGCATTTTTCTATTTTCCAATCATTAAAACCAACAAATAAGCTGGAAAAGAATCAATAAAACCCACATTTGCAGCCTTTCATCGTCAAAACCTTCTATAGATCTACCTTTGGTTTGATCAAATTGGTTCGGCAGAGTGAATCTTTTTGGCTTAGATAGACGGTTCTTTTAAGTAATTTTAACGCGATTAATTTCTTTAGATAAAATAATGCGATTAATTTTAAAATGTGAAGGGTATTTTTTAGCCAAATTTTTCACGAGGGGCTAATCCAGATTCCAAGCTAAACAAGAGGGGCATATTTAAGCATTCTCCCAACTGTATTTCTAAATTTTAAGAGAAACCAAATTGGATTGGCCTATTGTGGTCAACATGGATCGAATTGATTAACCAAAAAATTAAACTGGACCGAACAAAAAGTGAACGGTTCGGTTTATAAATTAGAATTGTTTTGCAAGTTCAGTTCGACTCAGTTTTAAATTTTAAAAAACTGAAAAACCAAAAAATTTGAACTATATATGTACATATTTTTATTTTTAAAAAAATAATACTATGTAGTACATTACAATTTGATTTAGATTTGATTTTCAGATTTAATATTTTTTACTTTTGTATTTATTTTTTATTTTTTATCTTTAAAATAAAAAAATAATTTATTTTTCTCCTAAAATTCAGTTTGTTTTTATTTCTTAAAAAACCGAAAATGGTCTGAATTCCAATATTATTTATAAGCAGAAAAGAAAAATAAGAAGTGAAAAGGAAAGCAAGTTAAGATAGTAGTGTAAATCGTTCAAATTTTAAAACTAATATAACTGTGCTTAACCATTATATCGTTCAAATTTTAAAACTAATATAACTGGCTTAACCATTATTAAATGGAAAAATTATCCCTTGTTCTTGTCTCCTTAATCATTTAGCGACGAGTAAGCTTATATATGTTGGCCAGAAACTTTAAGCTTCAGAGACTATAGTGACGAGTAGCGGATCATCAGAAAAAACCTTTAGCTACAAGTCTATGGCCTTTTGTAATATAAAATTATTAATTTAACGAATCAAAAATGATTTATTATTCAATATTTTAAGAAGTAAATCACATACAACAACTGATTATGCACTTACTGCCAACATATTATAACACGGCTTCAGCGTCGCGGATTCCCAGCGTCGTTGAAACTCGTCAATCTTCATTGCATTATTTCTTAAGTAAACTCCATCATCTCTTGCAATCCAAATGCAGCGTTGCTCATAACCGCACCTATCAAATAAGTATTGACTATTCTGAAAAACAACTAATTTGGCAGAACAACGTTCATTTGGAGCCAAATTGCACCAGAAAAGGGTCGTCCCGAAGAAATTTAACCGGAAACTCCAACCAAATTCTTGCCCTTTCAGAAGATTATGACGGCCAAGATCATTGTCTGCAGATTTGCAGTGTATAAACAAATCCTGATTCTGCCTCAATTCATTCACAATATGGACATAATATTTTGGGAAAATTTTGCTATTATTGGGTTTCGGAAATAAATTCATGGCTAATACAAAAATAAACAAGATTTTCATGCTCATATTGTAACAATTCATGAAAAACTTAGTACCTAATGAATGGTGCTATGTGTAGTTGAAATCAATAACTTCACATATATATATATAGAAGTAGAGTGAAGATTTCTATTTGACTCACTACCACATAAGTGACTTTCAGCAACACTAGCATAGCAACACCATCGATACTGTTGCAATAGTACATATAAGGCAACACAAAGGTTGCAGTTAACTACCGTTGCAAAGAGATCAACAAAATTCAGAAATTTACAACATAAGGCAGCGGATATAGAAAACTGTTGCATTAGATTAAGAAAATGCAACAATTTGATTGAATCTGGCAACACTTTTAAATTATTGTGTTTTATTATCTCATACCAAATTATATTTTAACTATGTCAACACTTTTAAACTGCTGTCTTTTATTACCTCATACCAAATTATAGAACACTTTCAAATTATTATTATTAATATTTTTTTTATATAATTTTATAGGATCAACTGTAATTTTTTTCCCTCAATTTTGTCAACTATTAAACTTTTGGTAAATCGTACCTACTCTCTTAAAAAAACACTGATATAGCTGTCGAAATATTGTATATTTTGCATTTAACTCATATTTTTATATTTTTGATATAATAGAGTCTTCTTTAGAAAATATATAAATAAAAAAAATTAATAATAGCAATTTTTTCAGAATTAATAGTAATAGTGTTAGACCCTGTAATTAATTAAAAAAATGATACAAAGTAATGAAACATAGTTTTCCATAATTTAGTCGTTATTTTCATTGATGAACCATAATTTAGTTTCCATCTCAGTTTCAAACTCATAAAAACACTCAAATTTCTCTCTTCGCCATCTCTCTTCTCCGTCGATTTAAGGTAAGCCAGCTCTTTTCACTTTTTCGTTTGCTCATAAATCTCAAATTTCATTTTCGTTTGCTCTCAATTTCATTTTCGTTTGCTCTCAATTTCATTTTCGTTGCCTCTCAATTTCATTTCCATTGCTCTCTTCGCTATTTTCATTTTCATTTGCTCTCAATTTCATTTTAATTGCTCTCAATTTCATTTTCATTACAGATAATTTGAAGATCACATCAATGTCTTCACATGCTAAGTAAGTACAATCTCAATTACATTTTGTATGTATGTTAGGGTTTATGCTTTAATTTCTTGGTAAAATCAGCACCAGTTTTAGTTAGGGTTTATGTTTTGATTGTTTTGTACATATGTTAGGGTTTATGCCTTTTTCTCCGACGACGGTGATGTATCTGTCAGGTAAGTTACAAACTCATGGATATTAGCTTCCATTGAAACCTTTATTAATTCTGCTTCAGAAGCTTCGTCGTTACCGTATGTATTGTTGTCTCTGATTAAACAGCTGAATAGAAGTGGCTCTTGTTGAACTAGTCCTATCTCGGTCCTTAATACTCTCAGATTGTATTCTTTAATGTTCTTTCCATCAATTAGGACTCTTCCTTCTCCAGGATCGTAGAATCTTAGCAATAGGGTTTGGAGTATAATCATGGGCCTTTCTGTGCTTTCTTTTAGGTACGAGTTCAATATATATTGATATAATGACAAAAATTATCTCAAGTATTTAGAATGTGTGATCTGCTTATGAATTTTTGTTAGTCAATGTAGGGGAAGCAAAATCCAAATCCATAGCCATTATGCAGTAAAATTGGCGTACTATAGGCTTTAGTTTATCTTCTTTCTTTTTCCACAGGAAAGCTGAATAGGGGCCTCTCTGTCATCGACAGCTACAAATTGTTGAAAGAAGGACAAGAGTTGACCGAGGAAGAAATCTTTCTTGCAAGTGCTCTTGGCTGGTGTATTGAATGGGTATGGCCATTATAATGTATATTACTCTCAGTTTAGGCTATAGAACAATATGTTGAAGAGTTGACTTGCCAAATTTTCTGTTGCTAAATAGCTTCTTCGTTGCATTGTACTTGCAGCTTCAAGCTTATTTTTTTGTTCTCGATGACATTATGGATGACTCTCATACAATACGTGGTCAGCCTTGTTGGTTTAGGGTGCCCAAGGTATGTTTTAATCATGAGATTATTTTCTTCGTCTATCTTTAAGGTTTCTGTTGTTGTTGAAACAATGAACTTCCATTGCTTGCACTTTTGCAGGTCGGTATAATTGCAGCAAATGACAAGGTTTCGCTTCGAAATCACATTCCCAGGATTCTCAAGAACCAATTCCGAGGGAAACCATACTATATAGATCTTCTGGAGCTGTTTAATGAGGTAATCGACTTGCTGGTTTGTATAAATTTCTTTTGATTTTAAAGTATGCTTGTAACCAGTTAACTTTTTGTTGTGCTTATACAGGTGGAATTTCAAACAGCCTCTGGACAGATGGTTGATCTGATTACAACACTAGAAGGAGAAAAGGATTTGTCCAAATACACTTTGTCACTGTAAGTAATACTTCTCTATCAATCTTTTACTGCATTATTAATAAAGATTCTGACGGTTATATGAATGTCCTTCAGGTTTTGGCATACTATTTGCATTTTTTTGATCTTTGAATAAGTTAACCTTTCCGCTAATTTTTTTCCCACTTAGTTTGTTTGTTGACATGTCCATTTCAATTTCATGCAGTCACCGGAGAATTGTTCAGTACAAAACTGCCTACTACTCATTCTACCTTCATGTGAGTATGAACAATCTGATATATTAGTGTTGCTTGCTTGTTGTAGGAAGGCATATGCCTTAAGTGTATCTGACATTCAAATTCCATTAGTTCAGTTGAAATTCTGTCATTTCAATCACACTTAAATATGCAGGTTGCTTGCGCATTGGTCATGTCGGGTGAGAATCTGGACAACCATATTGATGTAAAGAACATTCTTGTAGATATGGGTATCTACTTCCAAGTACAGGTAACATTAGACTTGATTGCCTCAATTTTTCCGGATTTGTTTTGTCATTCGGGAGGCTATAAATTGATTCCTGGGTTTCATTTGTTTATTCTTGGTAGTAGTGGACTGGAGTATAATCATGGGTTATTTCTTTTTCCAGCAAGTAAGATCATTATCTCCTTTTATTTCTAATGATTTTATTTGTTATTGTAGCCGAAGACGAAGCATTTATTGTTTTCGATAAAGAGGTTGGTACTCGTTCTCTCCCATTTAGGAGAACTTCACCATGTTGGTCTATTGATATAATGTCAAATCCTATTAATAATGTATAATTTTTTTGTAGATTATTGTTGATTTGCTGTCATTTTTGTATTAATTATTTACATGTATGAGTTTGGTTTGTCTTATATTGTTAAATAACTTGTAGATTCATACTGTTGGTTTATGGATATAATGTCAAATCCTATTAATAATGTTGGCATTCGAATATTTAATCCTTGCCGTGTTGGATGATGTGTTTTAATGTTGTATCTTATCATTGAGAAATATTCAATAGGTTAATTCTCTTCTCGATGATTTTGAATGCTGAGACGGGTCGTTATATGGCACTATAGAGTTACAAAATTTTATAATTTGGGTGACTTTGTGGGTCATTTGCTGTTTGTTTAATTTGAGATCTAGCTTTTCTTATATTTATTTGTGGGAACTAGCTACTACAATGTGATTTTATGATGAGTTCCCATGTTAAGCAAGATTGTAAGTTTCTCGTCTATAACTCTGCTTTTGCAATTAGAAATTGTTGCTACTTTACTTTTGTTGAATTTTGTGTTGTGTCCAATTAGTAGTTTATTAATTCTTATCGTTCTTCATACTAATTTCTGGTGCACTCCAAATTACAGGAGCTCCAAAACAGTGGAAGTGATGCTTTTTCCACTGTTATAGGTGAGAGGCCTCCCGGTCGTGCACTTCTTTATGGAAGAGGGGTTACGAGAAGCAATTTGAAGAACGGAGAAGGAAGCAGTTCTTCATTTGGTGGAATATTTTCCGTTTTCTAATTTTGGTGAATATTTTTTGTTTGTAATGTAATATATGAATGGAGTATTTTCGTGATGTAATGGATGGAATATTGTCCGTTGTGATGTAATGGATGGAATATTTTTTGATTTTGAATTTAATATATATTTTCCGTTTTTTAATTTTAGTGGATATCTTATGTTTCCAATTTTATTGAATGTTTTCTGATTCTAAATTTAGCGAATAATTCGGTTTTTAATTTCTGTTCCTCAAATAAAAACCGTTGTCTTTTCTATATAAACCGTTGCTTAAAGTTTTAGTCAAACCGTTGCAAATAATATATATAAATGTTGCATAAAGTACTATATAAACCGTTGTCTTATAAAAAGGACTGTTGCCTAAACTACAATTTTGAAGTGTTACAAAGATGTTTAAAACTGCCGCCTTTGCTATTAATTGCAACGGTTTTATTTTTATTACTATAGATTAAAAAACTTGTTGCAATAACTATTAAAACCTACTGCAGCGGCCGCAAATGTAGCTGATTTAAAACCGTTGCAGTAGATTTACGGCAACGGTTTTTGTACATTATGCAACAGTTATCCACCGTTGCCGAAAATTACTTATGTGGTAGTGACTTAATGGTCAAGAAAGTCAAACTTACTTTGTGTTTATTATTAATTACAATTAGATATGTTATTTTTTATAATTTTATCTTAAATTTTCATATTTGTTGCAATTATATCCCAAATTGCGCCTATGTAGAAAATTATTACGTGACAATACACGTAGATTATATGGACAAGGCTAAAGACATGTCAAATACAAAACATACAACAAATATTGAAAAAATATATTATTTCATATCTTTAGAACGTAAGTAAAAATTTTTTACACCAACACAAATTAAAATAAAATTGAAATAACCTTGAAAGTTGTGATAAAAATTAAAAAAAATTACAATATTTGATTGTAATCGATAATAAACACAAAGATTTGAATTCAAATAGTACTCTTTAAGCCGTACTTTTATTTCAGTTTCATGTACTATTAAATTTGATATGTGTTTTTAATTAGTATTCTCAATGATGAATTAGGAAATTTGTGTGTGTGTGTATATGTATATTAAAAAAAAAATTATCTTCATAGTTTTATACATATGAATTTTAAAAATAAATTTCTAAATACATGATATCACATATATGATAATTACAAAGTGTTTGAAGTTGGATTAGATTTCTGTCAACTTTGTAAAATTAGACTAAGATTATCGAAATAGAAAGTTTTGATTAGATTATTAAAACTCAAAATTTCTTGAGAGACCTCGGAAATAATAATCTGTGGATGATGGATTGGTTAACTATTGTGATTAGCCCATTTAAACAAATATCTTAATTCCAAAAGAACAAAAATACTAGTTATGCAAAAATTAATCATATTCAGCATGGACAACTTTCATGAAGTTGTTTATCTACTCAAAGCCGTTTGAATCTTGAAAAAAACATGTTGTCCAAAGGTGACGTAGACTGATACCAGAAGTTGCTTAGTCATTTGTTAATTTAGAAGATTTGCGTCCTCCATTGGTTAAATATTAATTTAAAGGTGTGTCAAAATGTGCTAAAACCCCCATTTCACATTGTTTTACTGGCAAAAAATAGCATAAATTTTCCCAACATGATCTATTCTAGCAAGTTAATTAAGAGAGTTGGGTTTATGCTAATTATTTATTTAACTATCAATTTTCTTCATTTCCCATTGTAAATATAAGCAAAGTTCACATTGATAAAAAAACAGACTTTCTTTTACTAAGTTTCAGATTGAATTACAACATTTCTACCAATACGCTATAAGTGCAAAAATATAGACAGAATGTTCATATACTTATAATAATATTTGTCAAATATACTATGATTTTAAAATTGTGTCAGTTTAATCCATCATTTGTTAGGATATGTATCAAATATACCTAGAACTCCTTTTGGAGTATCAAAACATCGCTTTTTTGGAATGATTAATATTGCTATTTGAATATACAAATCATGCTCTTAAAGAGTTGTGAGTATATTTAGTACATGTCGAATAAATGATAGATCAAATTCGCACAATTTCAAAATTGGTTTACTTGATAAATATGTTATATCATAGTTGTGGGTATATACAAAAATTTTGCTGAAAAAAACATATTATCAAATTGGTAAAAATGACGTTATCTATAAAAAAAATTAGCTTTGTCAAATGACTATAATTTTTAAATTTTGATATTATTTTAATTCATTATTTATTCGATTTTTATCTCATATAATCTTGACTTTTTTGGAGTTGACGTGGCAAAATATTGTACGGCTATATGTATAAAGTTTGTCATATTTGACTTATATAACATCGTGATATGTCAGCTCCAAACGAGTAGTGTATATATTTAACAACTGCAGATTCTTGTTTATCACTTGCTTTTTCATTTTCTATTGATCCAATGACAGACATTCCTATTCTTCCTCAATCCTCTACTGCTTCCACTCCTTCACCATCTCCAACACCTCCACCTTTATTTCACTTCTTCTGATTTCCTCCTCTCAGAAGAAGTACCAGAACCATTACATTACCATCCAACCTTAAAGATTAGCAATGCTCGTTACCTGCTTCTTTCAAATCAAACCAACCTTTACACACTTCTCCTCATTGTTTGAATTCTGTTCTCACTTGACATGATTCGGTCTTTCTTTGTCTCTGAAACCAGGAGGTTGTTCCATGAATACATGCAATACCCCAAAATATTTTAAGATAATTACGTCGTGCCACGTGTCGTGATTTCCGATAAATTAAATTAAGGAGAATTTAATTTAATTATATCGGGAATTTAGAATAAATTTTAATAAGTTAGTTAGCGGGATTTGAGGATTTAACTTCAGAAATTAATATATAATAAAATATAAATCCCGTGACGGAAATTATTTCGCCAAAGTCCGCGAAATAATTTATAGTATTTATGGTAAAAGTTTCGAGTCAATCGGAGATCGTTTAAATTTTGGACGCGGATAGGTTTTGGGCTAAATTGAAACTTTTGAAAAGTTTCAAGGATCAAGTTGCAAATTGACCATTATATATAAGTTTGCTTCAGATGAAGGAATGGCCCAGAAACCTTATATCAGATAACCATTTTCATTTCATTTCGTTCATCGCCGTTTCCGCCGTTTTCACCGTACGATCTCCGTTTCTCGTCCGTTTTCGACGTTCTATAACTCGAATCGATCGTATTCCGAAGGGCAATCACGGTAAGCAAGTCGTTTCTCCATTTGTATGAGTTTATTTGATGAAAAAACGGTTTAAAACGATAGGTTACGGCGAAACCGAATCGCGATTACGTATTCGATTCGTTTTAAGCGTTTTTCTCGTGTTTCCGACTAGCTTGATTGATGTTTTGGTGATTTGGATGATTTGGGATCGATTTAGCATGTCGGGAGGGCCTTTTTCAGCGGCCTGGGTCGTGCCCACGAAGGTGCACGACGTGCACAACATCAGTGCACGTCGTGCAGGGGCACGACGTGCACCCAAGGTGCACGACGTGCACTAGGGGGGTGCACGACGTGCACCACCCCTCCCTTGAAGGGGAATGACCCTAAAAACCTAATTTGACGATTCCCCATCCCGATATCGACTCCCGGACTCCAAAAATGCGAGATTCGGACGTAAAACGAGTAAATTATGACTAGTTGTTTGGGATGAGTTAGTTTATAGATATCAATTGGTTTCATTGAGGAAACCTATATTCTCTATTGAGAATCAAATTGAAAAGTGTTAAGATCGGAAGAAGTATGAATCGCTTATCGGAAAAGATTACGTTTGAAGCACGACGGCTTATGTTTTGTGTCTTGTCGTGTCTCGAGTCTAGAGTCAATCTTAGAATAGGATTCTGATGTGAGTCAAATGTTTTGAAATTGTTTTAGATCCAGCGAGGCAAGAAGGAGCTGGACCAGGAGCTCGGGAAGCTTGACGTTTCTAAAGCCCCGACGTATTTTTGGATAAGCGTTTTCTGTGAGTTTATACGATTTGCTTTTAAAGTATTTATTTAAGCAAATATTTTATATTGCTTTATGTTTGTTTTACATGATTGCGATGCGAATTCTTTTTATGAATTGCATATGCTTGATTTGAAACCAGTATTGATCCGATGGAACGTGCTACCTATTGGGCGACAATATGACTGTGTGATCACCAGTTTTGATATAACTCAGCTGGGAGCTGATGATGAATATGAAATTTACGATTGGGTTATGATTTCGATACGCAGAGTGAACTCGGCTACGGTGTAGCCTGGAAGTCCTCGTATCTAGTGGCTGGGCCACCAGCGAGTTGGACTCGCAATTGATATTTATGATTGGGTTGATCGATTGATTATTAGTATGTTCGAGGATTAAGGTTTCAATCGGATCCTATACTTGGCTGCATATGATTGATTACGATTTTATGTTCTATTTGAATACTTATTAGTAAATGTATGAACTCACTCAGTATATCCCAATATACTGACCCCTCACAGATTTCCTTTCAGGATAAAGACGCTTTGAAGCAACGGACTTCTATCCTACTTCCAGAAGTCTGTATTTTTGAGTATGTAAAGAAACAGTACTTTACTCTTAGAGCTGCAGTACATAAGTATTTTGCCAGTCGGCTTGTATGTATAGTTTTCTATAAATATAACTTAAATGTTTTAAAGTTTTAAACGTTTTACGCTTGCTGCGTTATATATATTGTGACTGCCAGAGGATATGTGTGCCTGGCATTTGTGCTTCTGCATGACACGTGTTTGCTTATGTCATGCATGACGTTTGTGTTTCGCGAAAGATTATTTTACGTTTTTAGGCTTGCTACGGGTTTCGGAGCAACCACTCCCATTCCCTAGCGCCGGTCTCGGCCCTGAGATTGGGTCGTGACAATGTTGGTATCAGAGCATGGTCCAGTTACCATTGCTTATGTCAGAAGAGTGATTGATTTTCCTAGGATTCTACTGCAGCACGTAGGACTCAAGTCTTGTCTTTGTTACGTATTCATTTGATTTTCAAACTTTCAGCTTTCCCTCTAGGATGTGAGTCTGTCTTACGTGTGTGTTCGCTTGTGATGAGATGCGCGTTTAATTCGATATGCGTTTGCGATTATGTGGCTAAGTAATGATGTTTGTCTTGGTCAGGATGTCTGACCAACGACAAGAAGTAGAGCGAGCTGCCGCTGCAGCACGTAACGTTATAGCAGGGGCGCATGACGTCCATCCAGAAGCTCAAGATGAGTCTTCTGTTCAGGATGGGCTTAACTTACCACCTGAAGTGGTTGGTGATGGCAGAGGCCAAGAGGCGCAAGCACCTGGAGTGCAAGCGCAAGCCCAGCAACCTAATGTTGTGGGTTTTGATCTGAATCAGTTTCTTACGGGAATTGCGGCTATGCAAGCTAATCAGGATGAGGTGCAGAATATGCATCGTGAACAACTACAGCAGCAACAGTTGCGTAATGTGGCTTTCACTGACCGAGATATCGTCTTGGCTTATATGCGTCTCAA
The DNA here is from genome assembly GCF_937616625.2 of Mercurialis annua. Lineage (NCBI taxonomy): Eukaryota > Viridiplantae > Streptophyta > Magnoliopsida > Malpighiales > Euphorbiaceae > Mercurialis > Mercurialis annua. The sequence continues at coordinate 11,920,325 of NC_065577.1, read as the reverse complement.
ACCAACTAAGTTTGACAGTACAGGCGATGCTCTCGATTTTCTCGAAGAAGTAGAACGTAATGCTCGACGCCTGCAAGCTAATGAGAGACAGACCATCATTATGGTGGAAATGTCATTGAAAGGACCTGCGAAAGATTGGTTTCAACAGCATATTCAGCCAACCATGGACACTATGACCTGGGCTGAATTTGCAAATCACTTTAGGGAATACTTTTTACCATATGCGGTGACAGAGAGTTATCGTAGTCAGTGGTTGACCCTGAGTAGAGGCAATCGGTCTGTGCAAGAGTATGTAACGGAGTTTACCAGAGTGAGTAGGTTTGCACCAGACCTGACTACAGACCCAGTTAGAGTGAACTCAAGGTTTGTAGAGGGTCTAGGAGCTGAATTTGTGAGTCTGACGTCTGATATCGGAAGAACCCTAGTGCAACTGATTGACAGTGCTAGGCAAATGGAAATTTCTCTGATCCGTTTTGGGAGGATTCCTGATCCTTCCAATGTTGCGCCTGTGAGGAGTGATGTGTTTCGCAGCGTACAGAGCGCACCTACCCAATCATACGTTAGGAGTTATTCTCGACCCCCATCACGTCAACAGAGAAATAAGAGAGCTCGGTATGGAACTAGAGTCAGTACTTCAGGCACCGGATTTAGTGCCAGATCGATGAGTGACATGGGAGGCGGAGTCCCTTTATGTCTGAACTGTAATAGGAGGCACTATGGCGCGTGTTACACTGCTAATGGAGCATGTTTTAATTGTGGTCAACGGGGCCATTTCGCTAGAGACTGTCTGAGGCAGATACCCCAAGGCTCGATGACTACCGTAGTACAGCCTTCTTATCAGCAGCAGAGAACTGCGCAGCAGATAGCGTCAGGATATGATCAAACAGGGAGTACCTTCACTGGCCAGAGAGGCCGTGGTTATGGAAATCGTGGAGGAAGAAATGGCGGAGGACGCGGTACTGGCCAGACTTCGCAAGCTGGCGGGAGTCAGGCCAGGGTCTTTGCACTGAATCCTCAGGAGGCGCAGGCTTCCAATGCTGTGGTGCAAGGTACCTTTCCTATCGCTTCTCAAGACGCACTAATTTTATTTGATCCGGGCGCTACGCATTCATTTGTTTCGCCTAGTTTTGCTAGTAAGTTAGGAGTGCAACCAGCGTACCTTAGGAATCCTTTGTCAGTAGCTACCCCAGTCGGAGAGAGTGTGGAAGTTAGTATCGTTTATCCGTCCTGTCCTGTCAAAGTTCAAGGACGAGATTTGTTAGTTGACTTGATTTTACTCGAAGTATTAGCTTTTGACGTCATATTAGGAATGGATTGGCTAGCTCAGCACTACGCCAATGTGGATTGCCGGAAGAAGACGGTAACGTTTAACACGCCTGGAATTGAAGCGGTATCAATTCAGGGTGATAAGATGGAATCTTCTACGAGTATTATCTCAGCTATTAAAGCTTGTCGCATGTTGAAGAAGGGATGTCAAGGATTCTTAGCGATAGTACGAGACGTGGAAAAGAAAAGTGTAAACTTAAGCGACGTACCAGTTGTATCGGAATATCCAGACGTTTTTCCAGAGGAATTACCTGGATTACCCCCAGATCGTGAGATTGAGTTTTGTATCGAATTGGCTCCCGGCACGAAGCCGATATCGATACCACCTTATCGAATGGCGCCAGCAGAGCTCAAAGAACTTAAGGATCAACTAGAAGAATTGTTTGATCTCGGTTTCATCAGACCGAGTGTATCCCCGTGGGGTGCACCAGTGATATTTGTGAAAAAGAAGGATGGACCGCTTCGACTATGTATCGATTATCGACAGCTGAATAAGGTGACGATCAAGAATAAATATCCGTTACCTAGAATCGACGATTTGTTCGACTAGTTACAAGGAGCGAAGTTTTTCTCCAAGATTGACCTGAGATCAGGCTATCATCAGCTAAAGATTTGCGATGATGATATTCAGAAGACTGCCTTTCGAACTCGATATGGACATTACGAATTTCTCGTTATGTCATTCGGATTGACGAACGCGCCAGCAGCCTTCATGGATTTGATGAATAGAATATTCAAACCGTACTTGGATCAGTTCGTGATCGTGTTTATCGACGATATTTTGATCTATTCACGTTCAGAAGAAGAGCATGCACAACATTTGCGGATAGTACTACAGACGCTAAAAGAGCATCAGCTTTACGCCAAATTCTCTAAATGTGAATTTTGGCTAACGGAAGTGGCTTTCTTAGGTCACGTGGTTTCACAAAGCGGCATTAAGGTTGATCCAAAGAAGATTGAAGCTGTGATAGAATGGAAACGACCTGAATCAGTTACGGAAGTTAGAAGTTTCCTTGGTTTGGCAGGATATTATAGACGATTTGTACAGGACTTTTCGAAGATCGCTGTACCTTTGACGAAGCTAACTCAGAAAAACGCGAAATTCAACTGGACGGACCAGTGTGAACTCAGTTTTCTAAAACTGAAAGAGTGTCTGACAACGGCACCAGTCCTAACGTTACCAGAAGGAACAAAAGGATTCACAGTTTACTGTGATGCCTCAAGAATTGGACTGGGGTGCGTCCTTATGCAACATGGTAGAGTGATTGCATACGCTTCGCGACAGCTTAAGAAGCACGAAACGAACTACCCGACGCATGATCTAGAACTAGCAGCGGTGATTTTCGCGCTAAAGATCTGGAGACATTATTTATACGGCGCTACATGTGAGATCTTTACAGATCATAAAAGCTTGAAGTACATTTTTGACCAACGAGAGTTAAACCTTAGATAGCGGAGATGGATGGAGCTACTAAAAGATTACGACTGCACGATACAATACCATCCAGGCAAGGCCAACGTAGTGGCGGATGCCTTAAGCAGGAAGTCGGCAGGAAGTCTCGCGCACGTTACAACGACATGGCGAAGACCATTAATCAACGAGATTCATACGATGTTTAGCCAAAGAGTGGAGTTCGAGATTTCATCTCTCGGAAACCTAATGGCTCAACTAACGATACGATCGACGTTGATAGATCGAATCAAAGAGTTGCAAGCAGACGACCCTCAATTAAAGCATCTAATTGAGGAAGTTCAACAAGGAAAGAGTCAAGATTTCAGTATCGTCAACGGAATGCTGAAATACGGCAGTCGAATGTGCGTTCCAGACGTGGAAGACTTAAGACAGAAAATCATGGAAGAGACTCATGGAACGATGTATAACGTTCATCCTGGTTCCACGAAGATGTACCATGACATTAAGACAACGTACTGGTGGAGCGGAATGAAGAAAGATATCGCAGAGTTCGTGGCGAAATGCCCGACTTGTCAACAAGTCAAGTTGGAGCATCAGCGACCATACGGTTTTCTTCAGCCCTTACCCATTCCAGAGTGGAAGTGGGAGCAAATTACGATGGATTTCGTAGTCGGACTACCTAAGACGCAGAAAGGTTTTGACTCTATTTGGGTAATCGTGGATCGTTTGACGAAGTCAACGCACTTCATTCCAATAAAGACGACTTATTCTGCAGCAAAGTTGGCGGAGATTTATATCGATAAGATCGTGAGCCTACACGGAGTTCCCGTGTCAATCGTTTCAGATAGAGGTTCCGTATTTACCTCTCATTTTTGGAAGAGCTTACAAGACGTGTTAGGAACACGATTGAATTTCAGCACTGCGTTTCATCCTCAGACAGACGGTCAGTCTGAGCGGACGATTCAAACGTTAGAAGATATGCTTCGACTATGTGTATTAGACTTCGGAGGTAGTTGGGATACGTACCTACCTCTAGTCGAGTTTGCCTACAACAACAGCTATCATTCAAGCATTGAGATGGCTCCTTACGAAGCATTATACGGTCGCAAGTGTCGATCCCCTATCTGTTGGGACGAAGTCGGTGAACGAAAGCTCACTGGAGCAGAGATCATCCAGATTACGTCAGAAAAAGTACCATTGATAAAGCAGCGTTTGACTACTGCTTCCAGTCGACAGAAGAGTTACGCGGACCCCAAGAGGAAGGATATTGAATTTCAGATCGGAGACTACGTGTTTCTCAAAGTATCACCGATGAAGGGAGTAATTCGTTTTGGAAAGAAGGGTAAATTGACACCGATATATGTCGGACCTTACCAGATCGTAGAACGCATAGGCTCAGTTGCCTATAAGCTGGATTTGCCACCAGAGATGTCGCAAGTTCATCCTGTCTTCCATATTTCCATGCTTCGGAAATATGTACCAGACCCTTCTCGAATAATTCAACCACAAGTGGTGGACGTGAGCGAGGAACTAACATATGAAGAACGACCAGTGCAGATTGTCGACACGCAGATACGACAATTGCGAACGAAGAGAATCCCAATGGTGAAAGTTCTTTGGAGAAGTCAATCTGTAGAAGAGTGCACGTGGGAGACAGAAGAGGATATGAGGTAGAAGTACCCATATCTATTCACTCAAGGTACGTGGCTAAATGTTAAATTCGAGGACGAATTTATTTTAAGGGGGGGTGAATGTAATACCCCAAAATATTTGAAGATAATTACGTCGTGCCACGTGTCGTGATTTCCAATAAATTAAATTAAGGAGAATTTAATTTAATTATATCGGGAATTTAGAATAAATTTTAATAAGTTAGTTAGCGGGATTTGAGGATTTAACTTCAGAAATTAATATAAAATAAAATATAAATCCCGTGACGGAAATTATTTCGCCAAAGTCCGCGAAATAATTTATAGTATTTATGGTAAAAGTTTCGAGTCAATCGGAGATCGTTTAAATTTTGGACGCGGATAGGTTTTGGGCTAAATTGAAACTTTTGAAAAGTTTCAAGGATCAAGTTGCAAATTGACCATTATATATAAGTTTCCTTCAGATGAAGGAATGGCCCAGAAACCTTATATCAGATAACCATTTTCATTTCATTTCGTTCATCGCCGTTTCCGCCGTTTTCACCGTACGATCTCCGTTTCTCGTCCGTTTTCGACGTTCTATAAATCGAATCGATCGTATTCCGAAGGGCAATCACGGTAAGCAAGTCGTTTCTCCATTTGTATGAGTTTATTTGATGGAAAAACGGTTTAAAACGATAGGTTACGGCGAAACCGAATCGCGATTACGTATTCGATTCGTTTTAAGCGTTTTTCTCGTGTTTCCGACTAGCTTGATTGATGTTTTGGTGATTTGGATGATTTGGGATCGATTTAGCATGTCGGGAGGGCCTTTTTCAGCGGCCTGGGTCGTGCCCACGAAGGTGCACGACGTGCACAACATCAGTGCACGTCGTGCAGGGGCACGACGTGCACCAGTGAGGTGCACGACGTGCACCCAAGGTGCACGACGTGCACTAGGGGGGTGCACGACGTGCACCACCCCTCCCTTGAAGGGGAATGACCCTAAAAACCTAATTTGACGATTCCCCATCCCGATATCGACTCCCGGACTCCGAAAATGCGAGATTCAGGACGTAAAACGAGTAAATTATGACTAGTTGTTTGGGATGAGTTAGTTTATAGATATCAATTGGTTTCATTGAGGAAACCTATATTCTCTATTGAGAATCAAATTGAAAAGTGTTAAGATCGGAAGAAGTATGAATCGCTTATCGGAAAAGATTACGTTTGAAGCACGACGGCTTATGTTTTGTGTCTTGTCATGTCTCGAGTCTAGAGTCAATCTTAGAATATGATTCTGATGTGAGTCAAATGTTTTGAAATTGTTTTAGATCTAGCGAGGCAAGAAGGAGCTGGACCAGGAGCTCGGGAAGCTTGACGTTTCTAAAGCCCCGACGTATTTTTGGATAAGCGTTTTCTGTGAGTTTATACGATTTGCTTTTAAAGTATTTATTTAAGCAAATATTTTATATTGCTTTATGTTTGTTTTACATGATTGCGATGCGAATTCTTTTTATGAATTGCATATGCTTGATTTGAAACCAGTATTGATCCGATGGAACGTGCTACCTATTGGGCGACAATAGGACTGTGTGATCACCAGTTTTGATATAACTCAGCTGGGAGCTGATGATGAATATGAAATTTACGATTGGGTTATGATTTCGATACGCAGAGTGAACTCGGCTACGGTGTAGCCTGGAAGTCCCCGTATCTAGTGGCTGGGCCACCAGCGAGTTGGACTCGCAATTGATATTTATGATTGGGTTGATCGATTGATTATTAGTATGTTCGAGGATTAAGGTTTCAATCGGATCCTGTACTTGGCTGCATATGATTGATTACGATTTTATGTTCTATTTGAATACTTATTAGTAAATGTATGAACTCACTCAGTATATCCCAATATACTGACCCCTCACAGATTTCCTTTCAGGATAAAGACACTTTGAAGCAACGGACTTCTATCCTACTTCCAGAAGTCTGTATTTTTGAGTATGTAAAGAAACAGTACTTTACTCTTAGAGCTGCAGTAGATAAGTATTTTGCCAGTCGGCTTGTATGTATAGTTTTCTGTAAATATAACTTAAATGTTTTAAAGTTTTAAACGTTTTACGCTTGATGCGTTATATATATTGTGACTGCCAGAGGATATGTGTGCCTGGCATGTGTGCTTCTGCATGACACGTGTTTACTTATGTCATGCATGACGTTTGTGTTTCGCGAAAAATTATTTTACGTTTTTAGGCTTGCTACGGGTTTCGGAGCAACCACTCCCATTCCCTAGCGCCGGTCTCGGCCCTGAGATTGGGTCGTGACAATACATCTTCAGTAAGTGTTCCATGTAAGAAGGCATTGCTTACGTCAAGTTGTTTTATTGGCTAATTCCGAGTAACCGCAAAAGACAATATGAGCCGTATTGTGGTCATTTTAATGACAGGGATGAATGTATTGAAATCCACACCTGGGCGTTGATGATAGCCCTTGGCAACAAATCGAGCTTTGTAGCGCGAAACAGAACCATCAGCATTACGTTTGATGCGAAAAATCCATTCGCATCCAATTACGTTATGCCGAGGAATGGGTGTGACTAATTCCCATGTTCTAGTGTGTATGAGGGCATTGGATTTTTCTTCCATTGCTTTTCTCCAATGAGGAATTTTGATGGCATGAGAATGACATGTGGTTTCCTGCTCTTTAACTTTAGTGATATATGATTTTGGTTTTTGAGGTTTAGAATGTCCCGTCATGGATCGTGCAATGACGATGTTGTTGGTGTTTCTGGTATAGGCTTTGAAGGTGCAGCATGTGACTGTAGCTGGTGTAGAGGTCTGGTGGAAATATTTGTAACGTCTAATTATGGTGGTGGATGGGAGCTGTTGGTTGGCAAGGGAGTCGATGCTGGCAGATTTATGGATTGTGGTGCTAGGACGGGACTGATTGGTAACACAGGGATGATGACTGGTTGTTCAAAAGGCATACTTGTATTGCTGACAGGAGCCGTTGCAGTCATCTTATGGAACGGGGAATTTTGTTCATAAAAAAGAACATGGCGTGAGATAAAGAATTTATTAGAATGGACATCTAAGCATTTATAACCTTTATGTAATTTACTATAACCAAGAAAGACACATTTCCTCGAGCGAGGTTCAAGTTTATTCTTAGAATAGGGACCAAACCAAAGATAAAATAAACATCCAAAAATACGAAGTTGATCAATATCAAGTTTGGTGTCAAACAATTTTTCATATGGACAGGTTTTGAAAACATGACAATGTTTACGTTCAGTACAACCATTTTGTTCAGGTGTATATGGACACGAACTTCGCTATGAAATATCGTTGTCACCGTGGTTTGTCTGTAAGAAAATAAATAATGATACTAGTTAATTTTCGACTTAAATGGTAATATATACCCTGAACTTGCAAGCAATGGACAATTAACACATATATTAACTTTATGGGCAAATCAGTACACGAACTTGATGATTATGGGCAATTTGCACCATTTTGGCAATTTATCCCCTCAATTTGTAAGTTAATTGTCTCTTAAATTGGCAATTTGCCCCCTTAACTTGTAAGTTAATTTGCTAAAATGGGCTAATTGCCCATAATCACCAAGTTCGTGTACTGATTTGCCAATAAAATAAATTTATGTGTTAATTGCTCATTACTTACAAGTTGAAAAGATAAATTGCTACTTAAGTCGTTAATTTTCACAAACAACTAACTTAAAATAAATTTCTCCCTGCTAAAAAAAATAATAATGTAATCGCACAAGTACATTCTAGGTTTCTTCTCACAATATAAAAAATATATATATATATTATAAAAAACTTTTAATTCTAATTTTTAATTTTGCATTTTCTTTCCACAACTAAAATTTCGAACACTTGCAACGTTTTTCTAAAGTGGGAGAAAGTTGAAGCCTTACTTTCCTTCTTGGTTCTTCTGCATCATCTCTCTCCCAAGCTCCAAAAATTCAACAAAACAATGGAGTTTATAGACGAAGATGCAAGACCCAGATTTGTATTCCAATCTCGCCAAAATCAATCTTCACAAACCAATCAAGAAAACCAACAAAAACCTCTCAACAAACCCTTACTCATCTTCACCGTAGCTTTATTTCTTATGTTCTTGATTCTTTCCATTCTTTTCATCGACACCGAACCTCTCAAATCAATCCTAATCTGGGTCTCAATTTCCTTCATAATTGGTCCATTTGCGCCATCAAACATAACCGGCGGCGACATTACTGTTGGTCAAGGTCCGATTGTTGAGCCACTCGAAGAAGAACCCGAAATTGTTAATGAAAAAAAGCTGCCAAAGAAGAGATCAAAACAAGTCAGGTCAGAAGAAAATTTGGTGGGTTCGATTCAAAATGTTGAATTAACAAATGGGTCGTTAGTTAAAGAGAAAAAGATTGAATCTTTGAAGAAAATTGAGGGGGAGAGGGAGTGGAATGAAGAGGATTTAGTGATGTTAAAGAAATTAATGGCGAAAAATCCGGTGGGGAAGGCAAGGAGATGGGAGGTGATTGCTGAGGCGTTTAATGGTGGGCATAAGGTAGAGAGTGTGATCAAGATTGCTAAAGAAATGGGTGAGAGGAAATGGGATGATAATGATTCTTATGCTAGGTTTTTGAAGAATAGGAAACCGATCGATACACGAGTTGAAGCTGAGATTAATGGAGTAATGGGTGATGATGGTGATGTAGTAGGGTGGAGTGGAGGGGAGGATATTGCATTGTTGAATGCTTTGAAGGCGTTTCCGAAGGACGCGGCAATGCGGTGGGAGAAGATTGCTGCGGCAGTTCCGGGGAGATCGAAGGCTGCTTGTGTCAAAAGAATGGCTGAGTTGAAAAGGGATTTTCGAAGCTCGAAGAGTTGAAGGTAGGAGTTTGAGGCAGAGGTGGAGCGGAAAGAGGTGATATTTTACAATTCATTGCCTTTTTCATTTCCAATATATTTCGCTTGTTAGGAAAATTAATGCGAGTTTTGCACGTTATGATCTAAATTATATACTTGTTATACCTCTTATAAGATTAAAATAAAGTTGGATATTTATCTGGTTATTGCAATTTGTTCGAAGATGAAAGCCGATGTAGTTGTATTGTGTAGTTTATTGACCGATGAATTTGGTTAACCATTGCTATGATAGTTAACTCAAGATCTTAGAACTAATTGCCTAAAAGAGCTGCCAGTTATAATAATATGAGGAAATGTTATTAATCTTGTGCTCATTTTCGAAACCATAAATTTGTTGTTCAGTTTGGAACATTAGAATTGGATGTTATATCACATCTCTATCAAAGTTGTCTTTTCTTTGCAATTTGCACTGCAAGATAAAATGCTAGTTAATGGAGTAATTTCCGTTGCCATTTGAATACCTAACTGTAGAAGTTGGAATAGTGTGCATATCGAAAAGAGATGTTGTATCTTTTTACGATCCATTTTTTTAAGAGAGCCCTTAAATGGGTTGTCATCTGCTTTAACAGCTGATAGGTGCATGCTAGAATCGAGAGAAGTGTCTTGCCTCTGTTAGCTTTTTCAACCAACGATTTGTCTCTGATAATAGGAAAACTGGAATAAATTGATCATAGTTCGAGAAAAATGAGATGTATAATATCTTTACGTACGGTAGCTCTTGCTGGAAGCGGAAACTATTGGGTTCCAATAATATGACAATAAATCAGTGGAGAAAGAAGGATAGATTAGAGCCGCTTAACTTATGCAGTTAAAAGAAAAAGGAAACTTTGTATTCTTGAAATTTTTAGCTGTTCTTGGGTTATAGACATGGAATATATTTATTATATAGCTCCGAGACGGAACCATTATACTGTCAAAATTGTATAAAGTTAGTTGTTTTGTACTATAATTCTCCCATTTGATCTAGGGATCATAACATAAAAACAAAATTTGGAAAGCAGATGTTAGTACAATTGCACTACAGCCTCTATTGCCGTGTCTTTTGTTCTTGTTTTTTTCATAAGGAAGGGGAAGTGCCTTCTAATCCCGCCCTTCACATACTGGTTAGGCTTTGGTGTAAGGGGGAGGACAATATAGTGTTGTGTCTCGAGTTTGAGTCATAATGTATCTTCTTTAAAATTTTATAAAAAAATCTCATTATTCTTCATGCTTAACATTTTAAATTGGAACCAATACTTTGCTGCTTCATTAATTGATATTAGTTAAGAGGTGTTATTTGTGTAAACATTTTGATACATTTATATATTTAACTAATTCAATTCCTTGGTGCTCCTTATGGTATTTTATCTTCAAGAGAGGTTATTACATTTTTCTTGTTAGAAATGTTAGTGCAAGCTTACAGGCTATGATCTAAATATAAACTCTCTATACCTGTTATAAACATTATAATAAAATTCAATATATATATTTGGTTATTGCAATTTCTTTGAAGATAAAAGGCGATATAGTTCTATTTCATGGTTTTTTTAATAATAAAAGTTTGGATAACCATTCCTTTGATAGCGTAATGAACTAACTCTTTAGAAGTATTAATCTTGTGCTCATATGTTGTATCATCAATATGTTTTCAGACATTAGAATTGGATGTTAGATCATGTTTCTGTGATAGTTGTCTTTCTGATTTGCATTGGAACATTAAAACGCTAGTCAATGCACTAATTTCCAATTGCCTTTTTCCGATTGTTGATGAATTTGGAAGGAATTATTTAGAAGTCGAAAAGGGTTTTGCTGAATAGATTTGTATTAGTATGCATATCAAAGAGAAAAATCTTGTGTCCTTTTTATCTTGTGAATGGATATGGCTGAATCCTTTTGATGCCCAGAATTTTCCTCGACCTTTAGAGCGAGTTTATAGGCCACTTTTTCCACATCAGATGTTCCATATCCAACCTTAAGCCCGATCAAGCAAGGGATTCTTCGTTTGATTCGTTGAAGCCATTGCGGATAAACAATTGGTAGAACTCTGCAAATACTAGCAGTAGGGGGTTTCTTGTATGCTTCACTTTCCTCTACCTCGATCCTTTTAGCGATATGAAACCGTTGGAACAAATTTTGAGTCTAAGAGGAGGGTAGGAATATTTCCCACAACCTCGGTTGCATCTTATCCCATCTACTTCCTTTCGCCTTTCCGCTCACTTGGACTTGTTTTGGTGCCCTATTATCATAAGAATTTGTTTCACTACTTGATTCTCGACTTCTTTGGTATGACGCAATACTGATCGTATAACTCCGAGAATTCCTTCTTTGCAGTCTATCTTTAGAAGTCCTTGTGCTTGTTGAAACAAGTCCTCTTCTCCACACTCATCATCGGATAGGTGTGTATAGTAGGAGTGTGAAAGACTTGTCACTGCCATAATAGGAAAATTAAAATAAATTTGCCATAGTTAGAGATAGCTGAGATGTATTATATAGTTTCCAGTAGGAGAAGTGCCTTCTAATCCTGCAGATGTTAGGCTTTGATGCAAGGGGGAGGGCAGTATAGTGTCCGCGTTGTGTCTCGAGTTCAAGTCGTAATTTCTTTAAAATTTAAGATTGGAACCAAAACTTTGCTGGTAGTAATTTGGAACAGCGCTTTTGTTCTTTCTTAATAATCATAACAATTTCCTGCTTGTCATATGGTTGTAGAAAACATGTATACCCATCTCTGTGCTAGCTGTTTACTCTGTTTCCTTATAGATCTCTCAGTTGCTCTGTTGGAAAACTACTTGTTGTCAAGCATACATTGGTTTTCAGCTATAGCACGAAACAATATTGTTCAAAAACAAGGTACATGAATGTGGAGGAAATGTAGTACATATGGTTAAAAATTTAAAAATAGAGATATAAAATTACAAATTACAAACAATTATCTTATGAGGTTTGGTTCGAAAAATACCTTATGAGTTTTAAAAAAATGACTACTTCCTTTCTTCAGTTTTATGTTTAAGCTAATTATAATTCCCTTATGGAGAAGGGTTTAGTTAAAGAAAACACAAATGTGAGAGGAGAAATAGTTTTTTTTTTCAAAATTTATGGGAGAAGTAGTATTCAAGACAAATCTCATGGGAATAGTAGTACTTATCCGTTACAAAATCTTATATGTATTAAATTTCATTTATACATTAAATGATAGAGAAAATTAGGTAAAACACTCTATTTTTTAAAATAATAGTAAATTATACCTCAACAAGGAAAACATAGAGAAAATACCTCACCTTTTTAGCACTTTTATTTTTTTACTCTATAGTCTTTTTTTATTATAATAATACTTATTTCTTATTATTTTTTACTCTAAATATTTTATTTTTACTCTAACATATATATCTCTTTTTTTTTCTCAGATTTAATTTTCTCTCTCTCTCTCTCTCTCTCTCTCTCTCTCTCTCTCTCTCTCTCTCTCTCTATTTCTTCTTTTTCTTCTCCATTTTTTCTTCTTTTTCATTTTCTTCTTCTTCTTTATTTTTTTTCTTTCTTTATCACGCCGTCGTCGTTCCTTCAACGATCCGACATCACTCCGCCGTTGCTCCGCCTTCGCTTCATCTTCGCTCCGCCGTCGAATCATCGTTCTTACATATTATAGCAATTTTTTTCTTAATTCGTGGTGATTATTACGATTTATTTTAACTCTCAGATCTAAAAAAATTGTTCTTGAATTTTTTCAGTTTGAGATCTGAAAATCTGCATTAAAAACAATTTTCTGATAAAAAAACGATTTTCTGCAGAACAAAATGATTTTTTTTTTTTGCAGAAAACAGCGCCTGATTATCATATCGTTATCACTATGACGTTATCATATCATTATCATAACACTGTAGGGAAAAACGATTTTCTGTCAAGAAAAGTATTTGATTATCATATAGGTATCATTAACGTTAGCATGTCTGTATCATAACATTATTATATCAGTATCATAATATTATACGATTATGATAATAGTATGATAAGGTTTATGATAATAGTATGATAAAGTTATGATATAGTTATGATAAAGTACGTTATGATAATGTTATGATAATATTTTATGATATTATTATGATAAAGTTTATTATGATAATGTTATGATAATAGTATGATAAGGTTAATGATAAGAGGTTACGATACAGTTATGATAAAGTACGTCATGATAATTGTATGATAATATTTTTATGATATTGTTATGATAAAGTATATTATGATAATGTTATGATATTTTTTGTAAAAACAGATGATAATAGTATGACAAAGTTAACGATAATAGTATGATAATGTATGAAAAATAATTTTTTTACAGAAACATTATGATACCGAGATAATGTCACTGCTGCTTTTATGATAATATTATGAAAAAATTTGTGATACCGATATGATAATATCACTGTTGCTTTTTTATTTCTAGATCTGCAAGATTAAATTGCGAGATAAAAAATAATGATACGTAAATAATTGGAAATTTTTAAAATAAAATTACAAGATTGAAGATGACAGAAAATTAAAAAAAAAGTGAAAGTGAAAAATGCAGGAAGTGGAAGAAGAGGAAAGAAAAAGGAAGAAAGAAAAAGAAAAAAAGTGGAAGAACAGAGAGAGAGAAAAAAAGAACTGGAAAGAAAAAGAAAGATAGAAAAAAAAAATGTCAGGTCATGCATTCTATATGTTAGAGTAAAATCATTAACCTTTTGCCACATAGAGTAAAAATATAATATTTAAAAAATTGTGATGTATTTTTCATAAGTTTTCCGTGTTGAGGTATATTATTCTATTATTCTTGTTTTTGAGGTAAATTTGTAAGGAGCCCTAAATGATAACAGGATAAATGATACGCCTGCAAACATCCGCAGACCATGCCCACGCGGCCAAGCCCAAGACAAAACCCAAACCTAGTAAGTAAACAACAACCCTTCATCGAGGAAACTTCAGCAGAGCACACTATGTCGGTCGAGTACAGTAAATCCCATCGAGTATATTAGGCCAGACAATAAAAGAGAGACGGGAGATAACAACCAAAGATATCATTACCGAGCGGACCACACTTACCGAGCATATACTCAAATGAACAAACAAGAAACATTCCCTGACAATCGTACCACTGACAGGAGATACACTAACACTCAGCTGGCGTATCTCAACACAGGCAAAAGGTACCAAAAGCATCAGTTTTTGTTCCCAACCAACCCTTACCATCTCAATACACTATAAATAATCTCCAAATAGATAAGTCTAAGATTAATACTCTTTTTTCGTTCTACACGACTCACTTTCTATCACTTAAATTGACTTGACTGTCGGAATGGCGATCCTGAAACCACTTCCGGCGTCCCTTTAACGGGTGTTTCTCTATTTCGGGGGGCTTTGGAGACTTTGGTTGGCCTAGATCCTAAATGAGAACTTGCAAGTCAATGGATAGGATCTGGGTCAACCAAAGTCTCCAAAACCCACTTGAAATAGAGAAACACCCATTTGAGGGACGTCGAAAGTGGTTTTTAGATTGTCGTTCCGATGGTCAAGTAAATTTGAGTGATAGAAAAAAAAAGAGAATTGAAAGTGACTCGTTTAGAGTGAAAAAGAGTATCAACCTTAAACTTACCTATTTGGGAATCATTTATAGTTATTAAGATGGTAAAGGTTGGTAAGGAACAAAGACTGATGTTTTGTACCTTTTGCCTATGCTGGGATATGCCGGCTGAGTGTTAGTGTTCCTCCTTATTAGTGACACCGTTGTCAGACATTCCTTATTTATTCACTTGAGTATGATCGGTAAGTGTGGTCTGCTAGGTGATGATATCTTTAGTTGTTATCTCCTGTCTCTTCTTTATTGTATGGTCTGATATGCTCGACGAGATTTATTGAACTCGGCCGACATAGTTTGCTCGGCTGAAGTTTGCTTAGTGAATGGTTGTTTACTTTTTGAATTTGGGTTTGTCTTAGACTTGGGCCGCGTGGGCCGCGTTTGCAGATGTTTACAACTGTTCAATCTATCCTGTTATCATTAATAATGAAGTAAATTTTTTAAATATATTCAAGATTTAAGTTTATAATAAATATTAACTTATCCACAAATTTTATAATTATAATTGAAATTCATATTTTAAAATTTTAGAGATATTACAAAAATATAATATAATTCATCAAATTCGAATATAAAGATTTACTATGGATATTAAAAATAATGGGTAAATTTTAAGTCTTTTTTTATTAAAATGGGTATGTAATTTTTTATTTATCTATTGAAACGCCTCAACATGTTTCGTATGATTTTTTTTAGAAGATTAAGTTCCCGAAATACTTTGAAAATAGGAAATGATACCGATCAAGAAAAGTACAAACCCCAAGCAAACTATACATATATACCTCGCCAATAAGGCTAGTTCCTCCAATTGAAACACTTCATCTATGATATAGTTGTGGCGGCGCTAGTACAGAGTGGCGTCGGCGCCACTGCAATCTAGCGCCGACGCCACTCTTTCCTTACTCCCCGATACATTGTTTTAGGGGTACGGTCCATTTGTGAGAAAATTTCAAGTGTTTCTCGAACATACAAGCAATTAAAACGTCTACCTAAGAGGAAAATTCCATAAAAGTGTACCTCAAACTGAAATATAGAGTAGATATATTGTTCCAGGCGCAACAAAAGCGGGACCTCCTGGCCCGCCTCTAATATCATTGCCTCCCGGATGGCTTATCGATCTGAATCCCTAGATGGCTTCTTAAACCTCCACGGTGGTGCCATACTACAGATTAAAATGAGACTTGCAAGTTGAAAGGAAAGCAAGGTAAAAAAGAGAAATGGGAAATGAAAATGAGTAAGAAAACCCCTCTTCCTTAACACTTATAAGGCGCAATCCCATGAGAAGACAAAAATTGCCCGGAGCCATTCTTATACCCGAAAGAGGCCGTAACAAAATCTTGATTATTGAATCCCCAGAGTGCCAGAATTCCAAACTACCAAACTACGGTTTCATCCTTGGCAGAGCAGGAAAATCAAACATCGCTAGTACAGACGATTTAAATCATTGACAAACCGGATCACTCCCCAGTGGATGAGAAAAACATACTATATACAGTCCCCGGTGGACTTAACATAAGGGAAAATCTCCACTGGACTACCCGGAGGATTAGACCAGAAGACTTCTCTAGAAGACATCAAAAAATAAAAACTCCCTAGTGAACTAACGAAGAAGGAAAAGAAATAAATTCCCCAGTGGACTAATCATAAAATTTCCCTAGAGGACAGGTCAGAAAAGAACACTTCTCTAGAGGATCGAATTAGAAGATTCCCAATAAAACAGATCAGAGAATAAAAATTCCCTAGTGGACTAGCTATGACTCCTTAGAGGATTAGACCAGAAGAATTTTCCAGAAAACGGGATCGAAACGACCAACGATAGAAAGACATCGCCACGCCAACCACTATACGTAGAATGCGATACCCAAAATAGCATAATAACAGTCTAACTCCATATGCAAGACTCTAGATTGAGGAGTAATTTACTATCAAGAAGACAAGAAACGGTAGAAAGACATCGAAATATGGTACAAAGACACAACGATATGGTATAAAGACACCAAGATATTATCTATAATAGTTCAAATAAACTTCAAACATTTCTAATAATTGTGAAATAACTACGGAATCCATGCACATATGCAATAGGGTGGTCCTTGGGACGGCCAAGGGGGTGTTGTCTCTTCTGCAAACCTAAGAAGTATCAGATAAGATTATTACCAGGGGGTCGAAGCCATTGGATCAGTGTCAGGATCGTTGAGAGTTTATAGCTCCATTCCACGGGGCACATACCAAGGGTTCAAGCCATTGGATCACTGTAATACCCCAAAATATTAAATTATCTAATTAGACCACGTGTCCAGTCTAGATTTGCCAGAGTGGCAAAATCGGAAAGTTTTCCGATAAATAAGTTTTAGTAGGTCGGTTTTGGAAAGGATTATATGCGAAGAATTTAATAATATAGTTCAATTCTAAAGACAAAATTGGAATTGAAAAGAAAAATATTAAGAAAGTCGTAAAATAAAGTACAAGGACTAAAATGGTAATTTAGCCATATAAATTCCGAAGTGAAAATTATTTCGCCAAGGCCCGCGAAATGTTTCATAGTATATATGGTAAAAGTTTCGGGTCAATCGAAGACCTTATAAAATTTGGACGCGGATGTGTTTTGGGCTAAATTGTAACTTTTGAGAAGTTTAAGGGCTAATGTAAATTAGCTAATTAAGTCTCGAGAATAGTAATTAAAAGATTTTGGCGGAAAATAATAATATTGAGTTAGTATTATTTATATGAATATAAATAATACGTAAGTAATCGAGTTAAAAGGATAATTTAACCATTTGGTTAAATTAGAAAGTTTAAAAGAGAAATGGTTTAAGATAAAGAAATGAAGGATCAAAGTTGTCAATTAGCCAAGATATATAATAACTTACCTTAAGAGTAAGGAAATGAGAGATGCGCAGAAGGTATAAGAAATTAACAGAAGCTTTCGACGATCGATTACGATCCGTCGCCGTTTCGCCGTTTCTCGTCCAAATCGAGCATTCTTTATATCGATTCGTTCAGAATTCGACCCTCTATCATCTTCGAGCTTCAAATTAAGGTAACCTCGACGTTTTTGTTGCTGAAATTAGAGAATAAGGGTTGTTTCTATTTTAAACGAATCGAACGAATCGTAATCGCATTTCTAGTGTCGTTTTGGTGAATTTGGAGTTGAGTTTGTGTTAAAATGAAATAGAAGCATGACGAAATCGAGTTTATGCACGTCGAAATAATCCGAAAACGAGTCGAGGAGCTACGCGGCCGCGTAACTAAGTTACGCGGGCGCAGCAAGTTACGCGGGCGCGTAACAATGTTACGCGGGCGCGTAACAAATGTTGCGCGGGCGCGTAACTATCTTACGCGGGCGCGTAAGTATGTTACGCGGGCGCGTAACAATCTTGCGCGGGCGCGTAACAATCTTGCGCGGGCGCGTAACAATCTTGCGCGGGCGCGCAATCACTTTGCGCGGGCGCGCAACTATCTTGCGCGGGCGCGCATTAAGGCTATGCGGGCGCACAACTTATTCAAAGCACCTAAAGGTTATTTTCGCCCCGCTATGACCCCGTTTTCCGACTTTAAAAGTGTCAGACATTGAAAAGGAAACATGAGCCCCAAAAAACGAGAAATTTGGATGTCGAACATGATGTGTTCGATTAGGATATCGAGATATAAGAAACATATGATTAAAAATGAATTAACAAGAGATATAACAAATATCTCGACTAAGTATTAGAACACGATCAAAGTTAAAAGACATATATAGAATAAGATCGTGTTAACCTAAGTTTATAACTTAGGATTTTAGTATTCAGTTTACATTTATGAATTAAACGTACGAGCTACCAGACTAACGAACTGGAATAGCTATGAGAACGACGCATGGAGCTTACGTTTACGGGATTATAGTAATGCGGTCTTGGATAGCGGTCACTGTGAGTTGCACTTTACTTTGACATATTATATATTAAAGTTATTTTCTATAGAAATATATATACTGTTTACACGCATCGCATTATATACAATTGATTGAAATGTTATATGTTTTATTAATTTTTATATACGAGAACTAGTATGCGATCCGAAGAAACTAGCTACCTATTGGGTGTCAATAGGCTGTGTGATCACCAGTATTGAGTCAGTCTAGTGTGTTTGCATTTGAGAAATGATTGGATACGTATAATATGATATGAATTCGACACGAGAGTGAACTCGGCTACGGTGTAGTCTGGAAGTTCCCGTATCTAGTGGGCTGGGCCCACCAGTGAGTTGGACTCACAGCTTGAGATTTACGATTGGGTTGAATGATATATGATTATTCGAGAAATGTGTCGCATGCTATGATATTAGTTTCGTACGGATCAAATACATGTTTATGTGTTTTATAATATTGTTTTCTTAAGATGCGATGTTATATTTTTATAATACGGTTAGTAGATGCCAACTCACTCAGTATTTCCCAAAATACTGACCCCCTCACAGTGTTTATTTCAGGTGATCGGAGTCGGATCAGACAGACCATCTCCTTTGTGTTGGAAGTCTTCTGACTTGCACAAAGTACGAGTCCTTAGAGCTGCAGTAGTCAATAGGTGTCAAAATAAGATTTATGATTTGATTTCAAACGGTATTTAAAATGTGAACTCTGATATAAATTTTATAAATGAGTTGTTTAGAAAGATGGCGTTTATCCGTTTGAATTTGATACCAATTGCCGTGAGTGGAATTGGGGATGTTTGTGATCAGAAACAGTGTGGTGCTGGATATGAGATATCGCTCGGTAAGACCCTGGTTTCTAAGAATTGTTTCGCGAATGTTTTCAGAAAAGGAATACGATATTTTAATAATTGAATTATATTATTTAAAGAAGATTTCTGATAATGTATTATATATAGTAATATGTTTTAATCGCGAAAAATTTACATTGGTTTTAGGCTTGCTACGGGTTCCGGAGCTACCACTCCCGTTCCCTAGCGCCGGTCGCGGCTCAATAATTTGGGTCGTGACAATTGTGGTATCAGAGCAGTTGGTCTAGTTACCTCTGCTAATATGTGTTTCGTTAGTTAAGTGACCTAGGAACTACTGCAGCAATAGAGTTGAGTTATGTCTGATCCAAGTAGTTTGCATTGCTTGTTTTGCAATAAGTGCGATAGGTTGGTTTGTGAAATACTTGTTTGTTTATGTGACATGCATATATGAGATGCATATGCATATTTTGTTTTTGATAGGATATGCTTATGCGACATGCATATCCAGATGGAATCTCGGGGAGATGCAATGCCCCCTATGACTAGAATATAATCGATGTTACTATGACTCGATAGTAACACGCATGTGGTTGGCATTGAATAACGCCAATATGCTGTCGAATTCGATCGATCAAAGTGTCAAAAAGAGAATGAAGAAGAAATGCAAAGTTACAGAAGTTGAAGAACTTGCTGGATATAGAGTTCAAAGGTTTAGAGAACTTACAAAACTCAAAGTTTATAACTTTTACAAGTTGTTTTGTTTAAACGATTTTGAAAGCATAATTGTGCCTAGACCCGTGATAGTCATTGATAAATGCCACGACATTGATAGAAGTGCATCACTACATACATTGCTAATGAAAAGAACAATAAATAAATACATGCATTAATAGTACATGCATCATATGCATTATGCTCAGACGAAAAGGTGAGATGTGGCAACTCTTTGGGGATGAGAGACGTCATCACCCTAGTGCACAATTTTGCTAAGATTTAAATGAAATTTCGATTTACATTTCAAAACGAGATGTTTTATTTGAAAGAGTTTTCAAGGAGTTTTGTTTTTATGTAAGTATACCTAGACCAGAACTCTGTGACGGAAGTGAAGTGCTCGCGAGCAAGCTGTGATTAAGGCCATGAAGCGAATGAATACGTATAATTGCGAGAACATAGAAGTTATGCTTTTAGGATATGAAATTAGTTTTGAGTTAACGAGCTAGAATATAGCTAAAAACCACAGATTTAATGAGAAGTGAGGCGTACACGATTAGTGGTAAGCTAGAAAATGAGTATCTCTTTGGCAAGACGTCAATGATATTAAACTACGATATAAGAGAAGAAGTATATAAAAAGATATAATCGAAAGATTGACGGATGCATATTATAGTGCAAGGAACATACATAATTTACTATGCATCAATGGGAGAAGCCTTATATATGATCTATAAGTTGTGAAGGTTTAGTAAAACCGTGGTAACTTCCAATTGAGCCGTTGGATCCAGTTGTCATTGGGACACGATGTTCCTAAGATGATTACCTAAGTATTAACCGTTACGATCGTTAAACCGAGAACGTGAAGTAGATTTCATAAGAGTATCGATGATGGATGTGTGAATGGATAAAAGCGACGAGCCAAGTAGACATACGACAAGAATATAAAGTACGGAGTATGGAATTGAATGGTATAAAGTATGAGAGTTGGCCAGCTAAGTATAGCCAACATCAACCCCACATGAAAGCGAATGAAAGGAAATATACAGTAAGAAAGATCAACATATAAAAGACGAGTGACGCAATAAGCGAATTTTGAGTTTGATCCTTCAACACTAAGTTGCGATTACGAAGCGAATTAGTAGACCAAGGAAGGTGTAAACGTAATGAACGTATGTGGAGTGTAAAATCTCAAGCTTCAAGCTCGAATAATAAAAAGGTGAAATGCATAGTGCGATCGACTTGAAGAATTAATAGTAATCTTTTAGTAAAGATGTAAACACTATATGAAGGATTAAGATACATTATATAACATGAACGTGTTTCGTATGTGATTGAAACTTCAAGCATTGAAATGCGTGAAAGGATGTAAAGAGGAGACTTAATGTCAGAACTGGGCTATACTAAAGAAAGTAACATCAGATAGATCGAAATATGAGACAAGAGGTAGAAGTAAGATACCTACAAGAGAGTACCCATGTGGAAGGAGGGATGAGATATGTATAATAAGATATAAGGATTCAAAAGCAGGTCATGGATAATAAGAGACCAGTTAAGGTAATAAGTATTAAGAAAGTACGGATAACCTGCGTATGTCGCAAGGAACTCGATAAGAGTGATCGAGGAAAAGAAAAGAGAAAAGTCACGTGGAGAGTTGACAAGGAGATTAGAGAAATGGAAATCTATGTAGTCGCGGACACATAGAAACAAAGAAGGATAAAGAGGACAGAGACATAGGATTGGATCCACTGACAGTTAAGTTGTCAGTAAGAGTACAATAAGTGGGTATACGCGTGGTCGAGAGCGTAACACGTCGAGTAATTTGAACGGAAAGATTGCAACCCTCTATTGATAGTCGAGGTTAAAGATGTTAAAACAAGAAATACAAGAGATACAAGGTATAATGAAGAAGAATAATAAGAATGCAATAGAAGACAATTGAGGCATATGATAAGAACATGAATATGGAACACAAGAAAGGTACCATAGGTTATAGCATTAAGACTATTAATCCTATTAGTTAATTAAAAATAAGAAGTCAAGGGAGTAACAAGTGAAAATAACAAGACCATGGACAGTAAAGAGTAAACCTTACACTACGATATGGAAAAAAGAAATAGTTTGGGAATTAAAGGTCAAACTAAGATGCGATGTTGAAAGGAAGAACGAAAAAAGAATAGTGAATTATAATGATAAATGCTAAAAGCATCCTTAACGGTCGTAAGACGATCAATGTTAAGAAGGCGACGAAAGAAGGAAGAACATAGATAAAATGAAACGAAAAGGTAAACGAGTAATTAAGGACGAGTATAACCTAAAAGTTAATACTAAAGTTAATATCGGAATTCCAAAGGATGGATTATGACGAGACGCATAGTGAGAACTCACTAAAAGGAGAAATTGATATCAAGAGGAGATTGATATGAAGAGATTGTAAGTGCCAAATATGGCAACAAGGATTTGAATACAATAATGATAATAAGGATCAGCATGCCTCAAAGGTCGTAAGGAATGGTTACGCTTGCTAGAAGGATAGACAAAAAAATCTCCATGAGAACATGAGGGCGCAATTGGATAGATGAGATAATGGATTAACGAATCTGAAGATCAATAAGAGTATATACGATACACGGTGATGGTGACAGTGACGATACTGTTAAAATCAACCCACGACGACAAGAGTTAAAGGAATCAAGGATCCTCATTGTAAAGGAGTAAACAAGGTGCATTGAATAAATCGGGAATAAAACTCCAATGTGGCAACAATCGTTACTCCCCTAGTACGAAGATCGCATACGTAACAGTTGTGCCTGAACCAAGAAGGTTCACAAAGGGATTAGATATCTCTTTCCTATAGGACATCAAGCATTGAAGCACATGCAACTGTGGTGTAAAGAGACATAATGTAAGAGGAACAATCTTTAAAAGATGATAGCAAGGATCGTAAGAGGAAGTACATGACATGATAACAAAGACAGTTATCCAAGGTTATAAAGAATGAAGAATAAGATAGATTGATGAAAAGCAAGAAAAGACTAGAAGTTTTAAGAATAGTGCATCACTCTTAAGAAAAGGAAGTAGATCGATGAATATACAATGAGTAAAGGAGTATACGAGAAGTTAAGACGCAAGAAAAAGATCAAAGTAACCTTTATAAGGACAGCAAAACCCTTACGAGAATACATCATGAGAATTCACCTCATGAAGGATCGTGATAAAGCGACGATAGCAAAAGAATTTTTGTATGAAAAGCGAAATAACGAGATAAATGAGGATGGTGGATAATGGGATTAGATTCCAAACACCACGACGAATAGCAATCAGATGGTGACAACAGCAGTACGAAAGAAACTACGTAAGTAGTGAAGCCCGAGTTGATTGAATGTCCACATCTTTCAATAAGGAATGATGATATGATTAAACGGAGTAGATAGAGGGAAGAAATCAAGAACGGAAAGTCATAAGTGCATATGAACATGATAAATATCATCATAAGAGAAGCTTAAGAGGTACAGACTAATGGATTGTCTACATCATTTGAATACAAATGAACAAGCTTAAGAGTGGAGATTATCGTTAATAATAATCACACATTACTAGGACAAACTAGTATTGAATGTCAAACAAAGGACAAACACAACGATTGTGTTGTAAAATTAAGAGAAGCAATCAAAGGTAAGAAGTCATAGTACATAAGAAAATAGCTAAAAGCACTATGACAGACGGAGACGATATGAAAGATCGTCAATGATGGTTAACATTAATCTACAAGGAGTACATAAATGGAGTGATGAATGAAGTTTACAAGGTTAAAGGTTTAAGTTAAGCCAATGAGTTATATGAAAATTCGAGGACGAATTTTTATAAAGGGGGAAGAATGTAATACCCCAAAATATTAAATTATCTAATTGGACCACGTGTCCAGTCTAGATTTGCCAGAGTGGCAAAATCGCAAAGTTTTCCGATAAATAAGTTTTAGTAGGTCGGTTTTGGAACGGATTATATGCGAGGAATTTAGTAATATAGTTCAATTCTAAAGACAAAATTGGAATTGAAAAGAAAAATGTTAAGAAAGTCGCAAAATAAAGTACAGGGACTAAAATGATAATTTAGCCATATAAATTCCGAAGTGAAAATTATTTCGCCAAGGCCCGCAAAATGTTTTATAGTATATATGGTAAACGTTTCGGGTCAATCGGAGACCTTTTAAAATTTGGACGCGGATGCGTTTTGGGCTAAATTGCAACTTTTGAAAAGTTTAAGGGCTAATGTAAATTAGCTAATTAAGTCTCGAGAATAGTAATTAAAAGATTATGGCGGAAAATAATAATATTGAGTTAGTATTATTTATATGAATATAAATAATACGTAAGTAATCGAGTTAAAAGGATAATTTAACCATTTGGTTAAATTAGAAAGTTTAAAAGAGAAATGGTTTAAGATAAAGAAATGAAGGATCAAAGTTGTCAATCAGCCAAGATATATAATAACTTCCCTTAAGAGTAAGGAAATGAGAGATGCACAGAAGGTATAAGAAAGTAACAGAAGCTTTCGACGATCGATTACGATCCGTCGCCGTTTCGTCGTTTCTCGTCCAAATCGAACGTTCTTTATATCGATTCGTTCAGAATTCGATCCTCTATCATCTTCGAGCTTCAAATTAAGGTAACCTCGACGTTTTTGTTGCTGAAATTAGAGAATAAGGGTTGTTTCTATTTTAAACGAATCGAACGAATCGTAGTCGCGTTTCTAGTGTCGTTTTGGTGAATTTGGAGTTGAGTTTGTGTTAAAATGAAATAGAAGCATGACGGAATCGAGTTTAAGCACGTCGGAATAGTCCGAAAACGAGTCGAGGAGCTACGCGGGCGCGTAAGCAAGTTACGCGGGCGCGTAAGCAAGTTACGCGGGCGCGTAACAATGTTACGCGGGCGCGTAACTATCTTACGCGGGCGCGTAAGTATGTTACGCGGGCGCGTAACAATCTTGCGCGGGCGCGCAATCACTTTTCGCGGGCGCGCATTAAGGCTATGCGGGCACACAACTTATTCGAAGCACCTAAAGGTTATTTTTGCCCCGCTATGACCCCGTTTTCCGACTTTAAGAGTGTCGGAAATTGAAAAGGAAACATGAGCCCCAAAAAACGAAAAATTTGGATGTCGAACATGACATGTTCGATTAGGATATCGAGATATAAGAAATATATGATTAAAAATCAATTAACAAGAGATGTAACAAATATCTCGACTAAGTATTAGAACACAATCAAAGTTAAAAGACATATATAGAATAAGATCGTGTTAACCTAAGTTTATAACTTAGGATTTTAGTATTCAGTTTACGTTTATGAATTAAACGTACGAGTAACGTGAATAGGTGAGTGACGTACCGATGAGCTACCAGGCTAACGAGCTGGAATAGCTACGAGAACGAGGCATGGAGCTTACGTTTACGAGATTATAATAATGCGGTCTTGGATAGCGGTCACTGTGATTTGCACTTTACTTTCACGTATTATATATTAAAGTTAATTTCTATAGAAATATATATACTGTTTACACGCATCGCATTATATACAATTGATTGAAATGTTATATGTTTTATTAATTTTTATATACGAGAACTAGTATGCGATCCGAAGAAACTAGCTACCTATTGGGTGTCAATAGGCTGTGTGATCACCAGTATTGAGTCAGTCTAGTGTGTTTGCATTTGAGAAATGATTGGATACGTATGATATGATATGAATTCGACACGAGAGTGAACTCGGCTACGGTGTAGTCTGGAAGTTCTCGTATCTAGTGGGCTGGGCCCACCAGTGAGTTGGACTCACAGCTTGAGATTTGCGATTGGGTTGAATGATATATGATTATTCGAGAAATGTGTCGCATGCTAGGATATTAGTTTCGTACGGATCAAATACATGTTTATGTGTTTTATAATATTGTTTTCTTAAGATGCGATGTTATATTTTTATAATACGGTTAGTAGATGCCAACTCACTCAGTATTTCCCAAAATACTGACCCCCTCACAGTGTTTATTTCAGGTGATCGGAGTCGGATCAGACAAACCATCTCCTTTGTGTTGGAAGTCTTCTGACTTGCACAAAGTACAAGTCCTTAGAGCTGCAGTAGTCAATAGGTGTCAAAATAAGATTTATGATTTGATTTCAAATGGTATTTAAAATGTGAACTCTGATATAAATTTTATAAATGAGTTGTTTAGAAAGATGGCGTTTATCCGTTTGAATTTGATACCAATTGCCGTGAGTGGAATTGGTGATGTTTGTGATCAGAAACAGGGCGGTGCTGGATATGAGATATCGCTCGGTAAGACCCTGGTTTCTAAGATTTGTTTCGCGAATGTTTTCAGAAAAGGAATACGATATTTTAATAATTGAATTATATTATTTAAAGAAGATTTCTGATAATGTATTATATATAGTAATATGTTTTAATCGCGAAAAATTTACATTGGTTTTAGGCTTGCTACGGGTTCCGGAGCTACCACTCCCGTTCCCTAGCGTCGGTCGCGGCTCAATAATTTGGGTCGTGAAAATCACTCTCAGGACGATTGGGAGTTTATAGCTCCATTTCACGGGGCACATACTAGGGCTCCAAGCCATTGGATCATTCTCAGGACAACCGAGAGTTTATAACTCTATTTCACGGGGCACACATCAGGCAATCCAAACCCAACTGATGACCTTCAGGACAGCTGAGAAGACCTACTCCTGGACAGATACGGATTAGACCAGAATCAGGGGGTATGAAGCCACAGTCATGCTCCACGACCAGTAATTCTCAGGCTATGGCATTACCAAACCATCGGCGATCGAGTACCTTCAATGGTGGCCAGTATCCTTATTGCTTGTCGAATAACGAGTTACTTCTTTAACAAGAATTGGCCTACTTTGTGAATTTCCAATAAAGAGGGGGCAAACTGTAGACACCTATTTCCGGACAGGTAAAAAGTGATAAGGTACTGAAGCGTCCAATGATGATCTTTAGAGAAATTTGCCGGGGTGACGATCTATCGATTCGTTTGTTTGAATTCAAGCAGGCGTGATCAGTAAACAACTGCGAACTTGAGGGATTGAAACGTAATTAGCCGTAAGTAGCATATAAAAATCCAAAGAAATTGCTATCTTAGTCTGGAAATCGGACTAATTGCAATATCTTAGAAGTTTATGGGTCAATTTTCAAATTTGACGGACTAAAATTGACCATACCCAAACCTATAAGGTCCTAGAAGCATTTTTAACACTTTCGGGCACCAAAAATGACTTTTAAGCATACTTTACTTAGCCATCGCTTTTAATACGAATTTAATTAATAAAATGGAAGTTTAACTCAATCCTAATATTCAAAGACTTATCAATTCACACTCTTTGATCTATCTAAGACTCTAGCTAATAGAAACCTGAATAAAGACATACTCTAGTAAACCTTAGGTCAACCTAACCGCTATAAATAGGACCCCTGGACAGCCTAGCCTAAGGTCGGACCGGTAAGTAATCAAGCACAAAAATGCACAATCAAACCCTAAAAAAACCTATTTGGCCGAATCCCTACACACACAAACACCAGTCATTAAAACAAGCTTAGACACTTTAATCACTCAAGAACATAGTGTTGCGCATCCATTTGATGCGGGATTCCATATGCGGATCACTAAAAAATGAGCCAAGGACTCAAAACGGTACTTTTGAGGACCCTTAATATCTCTTATCACTCTATATTTCATATTAGTTAGAATTGCTAGTTTGATGTGTTTAGAAAGCATGCTTAGGTGTTTCTGCAGTTTTTGTCATAAAACTATTTAAACTGCCATAACTTTTGAATTTAATGTCTTTGCCATAATTTCCATGGAAAACTGATTAGGAGCATTTTTAGGGCTGTTATAATATATTTTATACAACATATCCAGATTCTATTCAATTCTGTTGATTAGAATGCATGTTGTGCAATTGACCATGTTTATGTGCTCTTGGTGTTTTTGCCATGTTAGCTTCATAATCAGCTTATAAAAGTATGCTTTAGGATGTTTAATGCATGTTTAGAAATCATCTCTCAATTCCAGTACGTTTCAGAATTCTTTTTGTACTTTTTATGCGTTTTCGAGCTGTTTTTGCATGTTACTGAACCCAAAAAAGTTCTCCCTGTACTACAACAGAATTGGCGCCGTCGCTGGTTCATAGTGCTGCCGCCACCACTGTGGAGTGGCACCAAGTTCATCCTTTTCCCCCTTCCCAAAATCGATTCCAGATCTTTCGAACTCCGTTTCAATCTTTATTTTATATTTCTGGGTTCGTTTGAACTCAAAATTGGGCCCTCTTTGAGCCCACGTGTACTATTTTAGTTGTAGAATTATATTATCTGTTGCAATGGGTCAAACCCAATTTATTTTGGGCCTAAGAGCCCAAAATTGTAATCTTCCAAGCCAACCGAGCCTTGAAGCCCACTACCGACTAAACCAACTACTTCCAAAAGGGATTCTGGGTCCGTTTGAAATCGGAATCGACCGCGGTTTACACTATTGGATCCATATCGATGAGACAAAGGACTAATGTGTTCTACCTGAAACCCGTTTTGGATCACACCGACGGTCAAATTGCATTGAGTGCTAGGCACTCCGGTCTACAAGGTTAAGAAGTATTTCTAACCTTGTATGTTTATCACCCGTGTAGTGTGTATGTTGAAATTGTTTAAATGCTTTCCAAAAGCATGCCAAATCCAAATATTAACAGGCTAATGGACTAACCTTGTTAACTTAGTATATAAGATCCAGCAAAACCAGCAAATCACTTAAAAAGCTTAGGATAGCCAGAAAAATGTAATTAGAGGTTGTATAGGCATTCAAGGCTACTTAAAATAAAATCGATCCCACTTAGACATCCGAGTTTAGGTTTTGTGCATATAAATTGATCCAGGCCAGCCGTTATTTGATTATTTGATGGAAACTGCCAGGTTTATATGTATGCTTATGGGTAAGTGCTATTTTCCTTGTATGCCAGTGCAGATTGAGTCATATACGAGTCTACGTGTTTACTGCAGACTTGTTTAGATTTTCAACACTATTGCTAAGAACAGTGCCTAAAAATATTAAGAGCCATTAAATTGATCTTTTAAAATTTAGAGTAATAAAGACAAGAGTTTCTTGTACATTTAAGAGAATGAAATACTAAATAATGTTGCAATGCATGATCGTGAATGCCCAACACTAACATGAACACAGAACCACAAACCCTAATTAAATTGTTAACAAGAACACCACCACAAATCCTATTTTCTACTATTTAATTTCTATCAAGAATGCCCAACACTAACAAGAACCATTATGCTGAATAGAAAGGAAGAACTAATTTACAAAACTGTTTTGGAGCGTATTATGAGGAGATTTTTGTGGAGCAGAAACACTGAGATCCGTGGGTTTAGCAAGGTTGCTTGGTCGGATGTCTGTTGACCTTTTCTTGTGGGCAAGGACGGAGACAAGGGGGGGTTTATAGTGGCATTAGCCCCCCTAAATTTTTTAATTTATACCTTTTTATCCTTGAGAATTTTTTTTTAGCTTTTTTTTATCCTTTAAATTTTTATTTAAACTTTTATACCTCTACAACTATTTAAATTTTTCTTTTTTACCCCTCCAAAAATAAGTCCTGGCTTCGTCCCTGCTTATGGGTGGTCTCAACATTACCCCACTGCAAACTAAAATCAGAGTCTTTTAGTGAAATGGATGTGGAAGTTAATGGAGAGTGATAAAGAGTCTATTTGGTACTGTGTTATTTTGAATAGTTCCTGCATTTCTTCTTGGTTTGATCTAGAATCTCCAAATATTATGAAGTTATCCCATCTTTGGAAAGGAATAATTCGTTCTTGTGTTAAGAATAAAATAGTTTGGGACTGCTTTATTAATTCGGTCTCTGTAACTTTGGGGACTGGATCGCGCATTCGTTTTTGGAAGGATAATTGGCTGGAAACTCCGCTTCTTAATCAATTCCCTGAGCTGTTTCGTCTTAATCGGAATAAGGATGGAATAATTTCTTCTTTCCTGAACAGTGATCAACCCGGTCTCTTTGATTTCTCTTGGTCGCGTCGCCTGCGTATTGGGGAGCAGCACCAACTTTTTCTTTTAGTTCATCAGCTTCCTCGGCCTGATCAGTTGCTTCAAGTAGAGGATAAGTTTGTTTGGAGACGAAATAAATCGTTTACTTCAGCTTCTATGACTGAGCTGTTGTTTTTATTGACAGCAAATCAGCATCAGATTTCTTCTGTTTTGCTGCTTCGGGTTTGGAAGGAAAGATTGCCACCACGGATTCAATTCTTCGTTTGGCTTCTCGCGCGTGATCGTATTTCGTCGAAGGAATCTTTGGTTAGCAGAGGAATTATTGATCAAGAGCAGTCTTATTGTCTTCTTTGTGCGGAGGTAGAATCAGAACTTCATATTGTTCTTCACTACATGTTTGCATGGAAATTTTGGTCTTTTATTCTTTTGGATTGTGGGATTACTTGGGTACCTCCTCTTTTTCTAGATGGTATTTTCATTCAGTGGACATCTCTTTCAGTTGGGAGATACAAGAACTTTTGGAAGCTTGTTTGGTACTTTGGGATATGGAATTTATGGAAAGCAAGGAACAAATGGATGTTTCAACATGCGACGACGGATATTAAATCTTTGGTCTTCTCGATGATTTGTAAATCTGTAGAGTTTTACAAAGATCAACATCATGATTTTCCTTATTCAGAACGATGTCTTTCGCTCGATTGATTTTTTTTTTTAATAACTCTTAATTGATCCTTGTTTTTATTCTTTTTGCCTTTCACCGTTTTTGTGGTTGTGCTAATATATCTATCATTTACCAAAAAAAAAACTAAAAAAAAGATTTCTTTTATATGTACGTACCAAATTAGGTTGCAATCAATCATCCACGGCTGGCATATCATCAAAGTCGCTTCCGACACCGTCTCTCTTTCTTTTACTCATTGCAGAAGAAATTTAAACAATTTCTTCTTATTAAAGGCTAATTTTCATTTATAGAATAATCAAAGGTATAAGAATAAGTGAATACTACAAAACTGAGTGAGTCGGTCTGATACTACAAAAAGTAGTCATCCAGAAGGGTTTATTTGACCATTAGTGGGCCACCCAATTGATAATGTATGTAAGAAATAGTTGTTAGTCAAACATTCTATCATCTCTAAAGGAGCAATTCATGCATTGTGAAACGATGATAATCTGTGAAAATAACTCTTCCAATAACGCTAAAGTCATAGTACACTGGCCACAATTAAAATAAGTCAAATTTTAACCAAAATAAAATTAATTTGCCATCAAATATATATTTTCTATAGTTATTTTATTATTTTTAACAAAATAAAAATACTTTATCCACTTTTCATCATTAGATAAAATTATTTCATCTAATGGTAAAACAGATAAAATAGACTATAAATATAATTAAATATATAC
The DNA here is from genome assembly GCF_937616625.2 of Mercurialis annua. Lineage (NCBI taxonomy): Eukaryota > Viridiplantae > Streptophyta > Magnoliopsida > Malpighiales > Euphorbiaceae > Mercurialis > Mercurialis annua. Next base: position 11,888,546 of record NC_065577.1, on the reverse strand, counting down.
TATAAATATATATTATCGATCAAATAATAAAATTAATGTATATTAAAAAATAAATACTTCTAGCGGTCAACATAACTGCATCGCAAAGTAATCACACTAAATATACAAGCCCGGCCTAGAATTTGCAATATAGTTATCATTAGGCCTAATTATTTAAAAACAACTCATCTTGTAATTTTTTTTTATTTATACCATGACCTAGAAAAATATTCAATTGTACCCTATTTTTGATTTTTATGTTTTGTTTGTACCCCAAAAGTAAATTTTTTAATAATTTAATTAATTTAAAGATAAAAATATTAAAAACAAGATATATAAATGATTAACATTAACGTTTTATTAGAATATAGGTTAAAAATAAAGGACTAATTCAAACTCTTTTTCAAAAGAAAATAGGTCAATTCAACTCATTAGGTAGAGATGAACATAAAAATCAAAAATATAGTACAATTGAATTTTTTTCTAAATTATGATATAAATGAAAAAAAGTTACAAGATGGGTGGTTTTTAAGTAATTAGGCCTTATCATTAATACACACATTACTCAATCACCACTTATTATCTCCATAATTTACCTTTAAAAATTGTTCATAACTTTACCGTTATAAAGTACCGACCATCACTATTAACAAGATATCAGCGAACGGTTAAAGACATCAACTAACAATTTTTTGTTTTTATAATCATCTTAACAATATTAAAAAATGTCATTTGAGAAAAAGATTTCAATTGTCCATAAAGATGACAAAATTTATCAACCGACCATTTTTAATTAAAGTTTCTACTAATTATCATTATTTGAAAATGTGTAGACGATATGAAAAGTAATATAAATAAATTATAATTGACAAATTTATATAAGGGCCAAAATTTATGATACACGATCATGCCAAAATTTATAATACAAGATCATGTCAATTTAATATTTCAGGGTACAATTGAAACAATAAAAAGCGAAATATGGTAAAATAGACAAATTTTCACCGTCAGGATAGGATCAAAAAGGGTTATAAGGTCGGGATTTTTTTAACGTATTAGGCCTTATGAAAATTTCAGTATTCGGTTTTAATTGGTTATAAGGCTCGGTTCACCGAAAGAAATCCAAAAAATGAACTTTTATACATGTCGTTTTGATTTATATATATATATAAAAAATTAAAATACTAAATTCTTATTATTCAATATCACTTTTATTATAAAATTAATTAAAAAACTATCACTAACAACCATTATAGGTCTAATTATTTTTTAAATTCAAACATTTGTGTATTTTATTAATTACGACCAAATCTTTTAATTTTTACAATTATGTCTAATTTAAAAGATTTTTTTCGCAATTATGATCATAATTTTAAATTCTATTTTTGAAACTCATATCTTTGTATTTTTATCAATTGCAACCAACGTCTATATTAACTTTTTTTTATAAGTTCGACACAAAAATTAAAATTGGTCGTAATTATTAAAAGACGCAAAAGTTTGAATCTAAAAATAAAATTCAAAATTTTGGTCCCAACTGTAGAAAAAGAGCTTTCAAATTAGATATAATTATAGAAATTAAAAGATTTAGTCGTATTTGATAAAATACGCAAAAGTTAGGATTTAAAAATAATAATTTGATCTTATCATTATATTTAATAAAAATATTAATTATAAACTTAATTTTAATAAAGATGAAATGAAAATTTGTCTTATTTATTATAAAAACTGAAACAACCGGATCAAATCAAACCGAATTAAAATATTGGTTCACCGAAGTGAAATAATTCTGTAAACCAAACTAGTAAAGTTTGATTTTGATTTTTATAGAGGTGGTTTAGTTCGGTTTTTTTTATTTGCAAACCAAACCGAATTGAATTGTGCTCACCTCTACATAAAATACGCTTTTTATTATTATTTTTTATTTTCGATACACATATATGACCCAAATGTTGCCACCGAGCTGCAAAAAATGACCCTAATAATTGGAAAGCTGTAAAAATGACCCTCAGTTTAACGATGAAATGTAGCCCCGTCTTACAAAGGGGTCTAAATTATAGTTTTCAAGACATTATGGTTATTTTTGCACTTCTGTGACAACATGAGGATCCTAATTGAGATCTGAAAAACATAAAGAGGTCAAATGAAATTTTGGGTAAATATTAAAGTTATTTTTGTACCTTATTCATAACATTTTTTGGAATTATCGAACCGTATCTTTCCCTCGGGCTATTTTTTTCCTGGAGACCTTCTGTCTCGAGAACATAATAACAGCTCGACGAACTAGATCCATCCTCTTGTATCATGGTCTCGAAGAGAATCAACTATCTCATCGAGCTGAATTTCATCTTCGAGTTGTTTTCCGCTGGGAGAACTTCCGTCTCGAGACCGCTTTAACAGATTGTCGAATTTATCAACATCTTCGAATTAAAAAAGGTCTCATTTTTCATGGTCTCTATTAGGCTATCCCGTCAAGCTATTCATAGTTTTCGAATTATGATCATTCTAGATTGCCATCAGCCTGTCAAGATAAGTCATCTCGTCGAGTTTAATATCCAGTTGTTTATCATTCAAGATCTGCGAGTTGTTTGGAGATTTTGGACCCATTTTTGTAACTTTTCTTCGTAGATTTTTCTTTTCGAATATAATTAGATTTTGTAAGAATTTCATTTTAAATTTAATGTAATTACTGATAGCGACAAAAATTATATATACATTAAAAAAATATCAACCTAGTTCAAATGTAAGAATGTATATTTTAATTTCTTATTTCTAGAATCTTATTCTAAAAATAAATTTGTAAGGGCTTCAATGTAGCACACATGTATATATCCCCTACTTCCTTATATCATTTATACTTCCTTCGTCCATGTTTCTCCATTACCTGGTCCAATTTTTTTTCCTATAGGGTAAAAGCCCCTTACCAAAACCATAATTTTTTAATTAATTCCTAAAGTCTTAGTTTTATTTAATTAAGTATCTAAACTTTTATTCATAAAAAAGAGTATCTAAACTTTTAATTATATCGTGGGTGAATTTCTAACGAACAAAAATTTCATCTCCTGCATCACAAATACATAACTTTAGTGACACTGAACTTTCATACTTTGACAAGTTTTTTCCTTAATTTTAGACTGTTCAGTTAACTCTCTTAGCTTTAATTTTTTGGAGTTTTATCCTTAATTATAGAATGTGTAATTTGAATTGGAATTCCCTCAAGTTCAAATGAACTTGAGGCGGTCATGTTCACGATCTATACCGTTTATTATAAAATGAATGGTGTAGATCAATTTGATTAAAATTGTATTTTTTTGATCTACACCGTTTATTTTATAATGAATGGTATAGATCATGAACATGACCCCCTCAAATTGAAAATGAACTTGAAGAAATCCCAATCCGTGTAATTTATCATCGCTCAACTAGTTTTTGGTGGTGGGGGTTTGATAGTTAATAGAGAAATTAATTGTTTGAATAGAGTACACATATGGTGAACCTATATGCGGTAGATATGAGAATGGGTAACATTTATGTTGCAATGAAAACTCTCCAAATTTAAAAGCTGCATTATTAATTTATTATACACTACAAGAAATACAGTATTTTTACAACAATAATTTAATAGCTAATTCTTTTTACTGCTAAAAGACATCTGACATCAATAATTTTAAAAAGTCGCTGCCATTAGTTAATTATAAGCAGCATTATACAGTAAATTTTACTGCCAATTATTTAAAACAACGTTTTATTAGCAGTAACATGCTATAATTTTTTTATTACTATATGTTAATAGTAATAATTTTAACACTATTTTTATTGCTAATTCTAGTATTCCTCGTAGTGATATTATTATAATAACTATAATAGAACTATAGCTGTTAGGTTTCCGATCTCATTAGTTAACATTTCTTTCGCAGTTTGCAGAGAAATTAACATTTTACTCTCAGCTTCCATATCACTATAATAGAAGTATTGCTGCTATGGTCAAATTCTACTTTTGGAAGAATTTAATGTTGAGGACATTAATAAATGTAAGTGGTTGATCAAAATGACCCAAGAAAGAAATTCACCAGAAGAACAATAAACGGACTAATATAAAAGGATATAAAATAGGTTTAACGGCGTTAAAAATCTGGTTTTTTCTTTTTTTCTAATTTTTTATTAATTTATCTAAAATATTTAAAATATAAAATTTATCCCAATCTGAAAAATTTATTATAATTCTATTCATTTTTCAATTAATTTAACAGTCTCAATTTTCAGTTGAAATTGTATATTACCTCCTTAGTTATGAAAATTCATTTTTCATAATTCCAAAATTTAGATTTTTATAACAAAAATTTAAAAACAACATCAAAATCTAAATTAGGTTGTTGAAAAAACAAACAAATTAAAAAAAATGATTAGAAAAAACAAATAATACCAATAGTTGAGGAGAAAAATCGACAAAATTAAATTGATTGAAAAAAATTGGATTTACTTGCGGCAAAATTGTCAAATTAGAATAGATTGCATTAAATTTTTTGGATAAATTTATAAAAAAATTAAAAAAATTTGACTTTTTGACACATTGGACTTGTAAAAAAATATAACAATCAATTATTGTTCATCTTAAAAAATTAAAATGTTCAAATATGTTCTCTGTTCTCAATTGATAGGCCATTTTATTATCATTAAAGACCAAATTGTAATCCACTTTTTATTTTTGATGACTAATTTTAAAGATTAATAATCTTATTTACCGTAATTGAGTTAATTGGTTTATATTTTAATATAAAATAAGTTTTTAGTTTTTATACCAATGCATGTTTTTTTATATTAATGCAAAACAATATTACTACAGAACATTTATTTATCCGCCACCCACAATTACAATTTTTGAAAGAATAATAATAGTCATATTTTAGTTTTTCTTTAGTTTTTATTATTTCAGAGTAATTAATATGAGGAAATCAAACTTACAAAAAAAAAATTAAAGACATACTGTTGTTACAATTGCTGTAGAAATTTAGAATTCTGAAAAGGCTGAGTCGCGGACTAGATCGCTCTCTTTTAGACGTTTCGCGGCTCAGTTCGAAGGTGCAAAACTGACGATCAACCAGGTCGTCCCTAGGATAAAACAGCCGAACAATGCTGCCACCACTGCACTGTGATGACAGATCAATAACACTTGTTCTAATTGCTCAAAATCGGAATTATAAACACTGATGTGTTTTTCTTTACTCAAGACTGAGCTCTGGATTCTGGTGTATTGAACAAATGAGAGGACAACCTCTATTTATAGAAAAAGGGGAGGGGACAAAGCATTAAAAGCCATTAACAATTGAAATCCGTTTTAAAAGAAATAAAATCAGTCAAATGAAATTAAATACTAGGGAGCTGATTCAGGAATAATATTATGTTGCAAAAAATTCAAATAAAAACGTTATAAAAAATTAGTGCTCGAACCGAACCAACCAAACCAGGCCGGCCGGCCGGACGGACGGCGCGTGTGTGGTAAATCGGTAAGGATTTAACTCCTAACCCACTCACAAAACTGGGTACCCCTTGGGGCCCAAATCCAAGTGAGTGAACCACTCCATATAAACCCATGATAAGTCACACTCCTTACCAATATGTGAATTCAATGCACTTTCCTTATTTTGAATTTTTCACACTAAAGTGTGTTCACACACACTTGTATCAACAATCCCCCACTTGAAAAATTAAAAAAATATCTCGAGCAATTTCTGTATCAATAAGATTGTGCATAAGCAAAAGTATCTTTCGATTTGTACTTTTGCATAGTAAGTAGGATTCTGATTCAATAAGAGTGACTCGTAGTCTTGAACTCTATCTCGGACATCAAACCACACACAACCTTTTCATTAAGTGTATTCAAAAGCCCGCACATTTATGGCCTTGCACGTCTATCCCAGTTTAGTGAACGCTCTAGAAATTTTTGCCTCAAATTTCATGGAAAGCGGCCCCACTTCCACATTCACAAAGGTGAAGCTATCAAGAGTACTCCTGTAGCTAGGTACTCCACTCCATATGGAATATATACTTCATTAAGATATTCTATTAACTCATCCTCTAATCGCTTCAGGAATCATGCTTCAATATTTCATGTTCTGGCTCATATCAATCATAACTTGTTATTACCCATTGAACCTATTTCTTGGGATCTCCAGTCAGTTAGGTCGGGTTACCATTATGAATGACTCATTCTATACGCAATAGTCCCATTCCCTTGGAAGTTTTATGGACTTTCTCTCTAACTAATCCTTTCGTCAAAGGATCTGCTAAGTTGTCATCAGTGCGTACATGATCCACTCTAACAGCCCATATTCAGATAAATTCTCTAACAGTGCTGTGTTTACGACGTATCTGTCATTTCTTACCGTTATAGTAACAGTTCTCAATTTTTGCAATAGCCGCGGTACTATCGCAATGGATCAACACAGCTGGTATCGGTCTTTCCCATAAAGGAATCTCAGCTAGCAGGCTTCTTAGCCATCCTGCTTCTTCACTAGCAGCAGCTAGTGCTATCATTTCTGACTCCATCGTAGATTGAGCCAGAATCGTCTGTTTCTTTGATTTCCAAGAAACAGCTCCACCAGCTATACTAAAAATATAGCCGCTCGTTGCTTTGGAATCATCTGACAATGTATTCCAATCTGCATCACTGTATCCTTCAAGTACAGCAGGATGCTTCAGATAATGTAATCCAAGATTCATTGTTCTTTTAAGGTATCTCATTACCCTTTCAATAGCATGCCAGTGCTCAATACTAGGTCTACTAGTAAACCTGCACAGTAATCCAACGACATATGCAATGTCGGGTCTAGTACAATCAGTGGCATACCGAAGGCTGCCAATGATGCTCGCATATTCAGACTGTCGTACACTATCACCAGTGTTCTTAAAAAGTTTTACACTTGGATCATAAGGTGTACATGCAGGTTTACAGTCGAAGTAGTTATATTTCTTTAGAATCTTCTCAACATAGTGAGATTGATCTAAAGAAATTCCTTTTTCAGATCTAGTTATCTTTATGCCAAGAATGACATTCGCTTCACCTAGATCTTTCATATCAAAGTTGGCACCCAACATTGATTTCACAGCATTCACAACATGAATATTTGATCCAAAAATCAACAAGTCATCAACATATAAACATATGAAAGTACAAAGCTCATTCTCATATTTGTAATATATACATTTGTCACTTTCATTCACTTTAAAACCATTTGAGATGACAAGATTATCAAATTTCTCATGCCATTGCTTAGGTGCCTGTTTTAGACCATACAAGGATTTGTCTAACTTGCACACTTTCTGTTCCTGTCCATATATCACAAAACCTTCAGGTTGGTCCATGTAAATTTCTTCCTCCAATTCACCATTCAGAAAAGCGGTCTTAACATCCATTTGGTGTACTACCAAATCATAGAGTGCAGCGATCGAAATCAGCATTCTAATGGATGTTATTCTAGTAACTGGTGAATAGGTATCAAAGAAATCAGCATTTTCACGTTGTCTATAACCCTTAGCCACAAGTCGAGCTTTATATTTATCAACTGTGCCATCAGGTTTCATTTTCTTTTTCAAAATTCACTTACAACCTATGGTCTTGCAACCAGGGGGTAAATCATTCAAATGCCAAGTCTTATTGGATTCCAAAGATTCCATCTCATCATTTATGGCTTCTTGCCAAAGATCAGCATCTAAAGAAGTTAGAGCTTCCTGGAGGTTTGCAGGATCCTCTTCTAAAGAATAGACTTGGAAATCTGGACCAAAGTCTTTCGAGATTCTAGCTCTTTTACTCCTTCTGATCTCTGGTTCTATATCATCTGTAATCTCATTATTCCTGACAACAGGAATGCTACTAGATGATTCGCCCCCACTATTTCCTAATTTAAAAGGAAATTTTTGTTCATAAAAATCAGCATCCACGGATTCAATAATCACTCGTGCAGTCAAGTCATAAAATCTGTATGCCTTGCTATTGACTGCATACCCAATGAATACACATTCATAGGCTCTACTTGCTAATTTTATTCATTTTGGATCAGGAATCCTAACATAGGCCAAACAACCCCATGTTCTTAAATAAGACAAATTTGGTTGTCTTTTCTTTAAAATCTCATAAGGTGAAATCTTATTGTTCGATCTTGGTACTCTGTTTAACACGTAGCAAATAGTCAATAATATTTCACCCCACCAATAAGAAGCAGCACCTGAGTTTAATAAAATAGACACTACAGCTTCTGTAAATGTTTTATTTTTTCTTTCGGCTTTACCGTTCATTTCAGGAGAATACGGTGCTGTTCTTTCATGTATTATACCATGCAAGTTATAGAAATCTATAAACAAGCTTAATTCGTATTCAGTACCTCTATCACTGCGAAATCTTTCGATTTTCTTATTGAATTGATTTTCAATTTCTGTAACAAATAACTTGAACATATCAAGTGCATCACTCTTATTTTTCATCAAGTACACAAAAGTAAAATCAGAACAATCATCAATAAAAGTGATAAAATAACGTTTGCCATTTCTAGTCAAAGTTCCATCAAGTTCACATATATCAGAATGAATTAAATCTAATGGTTCAGATTCTCTAATTACTGATTTATGTGATGTTTTCGTTATTTTAGCCTGACTGCAAAATTCACATTTTTCAAAATCATTTAAAGTCATTTTAGGAATTAATCCTAGGTTACTCATATTATTAATAATCCGTTTATTAACATGACAGAGTCTAGCATGCCAAATATTAAAATCAGACAACAAGTAAACTGAAGCAGATACTTTATTAATTTCAACATTCATCTTGAACATATTCTCACAAGCATAACCCTTTCCCACAAAAATACCATTCTTAGTGATGGTGTACATATCACCCCCAATAGTCTGAAAAAACCCAGCCTTGTTGAGAAGATAGCTAGATACCAGATTCTTTCTCATCATAGGAGTGTGCATGACATCCTTCAATATTAGTGTCTTTCCTGAAGTGAACTTTAGTTCGACACTTCCAATTCCAACAACAATAGTGGTGTGAGTGTCACCCAGCAACACTTTCTTGTCTTCAACAGCAGTGTATGTCTTAAACATAGTACGGTCATGGCAGACATGGCGAGATGCACCAGTGTCTACCCACCACCCATCAGATCCACCAACAAGATTGATCTCAGACATCATCTCTGTGATCATAGCCACAAACGGCTCTTCAGTCAGGTTAGCCTGAGGGGCTGTACTTGGTCTGTTCTGACACTTGCGTGCCATATGACCTGGTTTTCCACAGTTAAAACACAAAAACTGTGGCAGGTCATTTCTGACAGGTGGTTGCTGTCTCACATTCTGATTTCCATTCTGTTTAGCTTTGTTACTGTTCACAGATTGGTTCGAGTTCACATTGCGATTCCGATTCTTAAAATTTTTGCCTTTCGGCTTCAGAACCGCAGAACTGAACTTTCTAGTGCTGTTAGATACAACAAGCACTTCATCTTTCTGGTCCTGTTTTCTTGCCTTTTCTTCAATTCGAAGTCTAGTAATTAGACTTTCCAAAGAAAATTCCTTAGTTTTATGCCTTAGAGAATTCTTAAAATCCTTCCATGAAGGAGGCAACTTATCAATTAATACAGCAACTTGAAATTGTTCGTCTAGAACCATACCTTCTGAGATGATTTCGTGAGCGATTTTCTGCACTTCATGAGATTGCGCCTCTACAGACTTATCATCTGTCATCTGATACTTGAGGTAGCGGCTGACTGCATATTTTTTCGTCCCCACTTCCTCGGTATCATACTTCTTTTGCAACGCTTCCCAAGTTTCCCTTGCGGATTTTCCATTATTGTAATAATCGTATAGATCATCACATATAGCACTGAGTATGTAATTTTTGCACATGTAATCCATGTTCATCCAGTTTTGAATTTCTGCATTTTGTTTCTCTTTTTCTTCATCCGCAGCATCCTCATCAACCACTGGCATATCAGTGGTAGCACAGCAACAACTTTCTTCACTGTTAAGAAGAACTCAGTTTTTTGTCTCCACCGTTTGAAATTCAGACCTTCAAACCAGAATGGTTTGTTGGTATCAACGCCGGAGGAACCGAAGGCAGCGACCTCTTCAGAATTCATAGTAGCAATTGTTAAGGGACACGTCTAAAAATTGTTGTTACAATTGCTGTAGAAACTTAGAATTCTGAAAAGGTTGAGTCGCGGACTAGGTCGCTCTCTTTTAGACGTTTCGCGGCTCAGCTCGAAGGTGCAAAGATGACGATCAACCACGTCGTCCCTAGGATAAAACAGCCGAATAATGCTGCCACCACTGCACTGTGATGACAGATCAATAACACTTGTTCTAATTGCTCAAGATCAGAATTATAAACACTGATGTGTTTTTCTTTACTCAAGACTGAGCTCTGGATTCTGGTGTATTGAACAAATGAGAGGACAACCTCTATTTATAGGAAAAGGGGAGGGGACAAAGCATTAAAAGCCATTAACACATACAACTCTCATATTATTTCATGGTTGAAATTTTTTATGATTAAAAAAAAAATGAAATAATGTTAAGTAATCAAACAACCTATTTGACCGTTGAACACTATCATTTAAATTTTTTAAAAACGGACCGGAAAACAAACCAGCTTCATCGGAGATTTATGGTTTGACCGATTCAACCGGGTTGGATATGATTTTTTAAATTTTAATAAATATAAATAATTTAAATTGAAAATACTTATGTTTATAAATAAAAAATGATAGAATATTTAAATAAAATTATATTAATATTTTATTATGCAAAATATAATCATAAGTTATCAAAGTTTAGAAATATATAGAATAATTACTCTTTATGAGAAAAAAGAACAATTTTTTTTATTTTAATAATAATAATAATAATTAAATTATAATTATAATAAAAATTTATAAATAAAAAAATACAATGGTACATGTAATTAAAAATTAATTATTAAATTGTTGAAGTGTAATTATAGTTGATCAATATTTAAGTGTATATAAAATAAATTTAATAAAAAATAGTAATTATTAATTTTAACAGTCAAATTTAAATTTAAATAAAAATATAGTAATATATTTAAATAATAAAAATATATTAAATTTTATTGTTTGAAATTTATTTATAATATTTGATGGATCCGAGAATGTGTGAGGATCGATTTTGGTCCTGTAGGCTGGATGTATCTTTGAAGGATATGGATCTTGGGCCCGAGCCCGAGTCCACTCCGATGCTAAATTCAATATATGATAGAAATGTATATATTAAGGGCTTTTTATACAAAATACTGATTTTGGCAGCTAATTTATTTTTATATTCTACAAGTTAAATTTTTACATTCACCAATTTCAAATCTTTCAAAACTAACTTTCCTTTTTAGAAATATATCTTTTATACATTTTTTTCAATTTCTCTTTGAATTTGGATGTTTTTCGTTCTTCTTCTTTTCCACTTTGTCTCTTTCTCCACGATCTGCAGTTAATTATATCTCCATTTTCTACTCATTTTCTCAACGATCTTCACCTCCACGATTCCTCTCTTGTTTTGGTGTCTAGAAATCTGTAAGTTATCGTTTTTTTTATTTTTAGGTTTTGCTGAGTTATCGATACTTGCATTTGATTTGTACTGTTTGGATTGTGTTATTGTTTATTATATCGCTGATTTGTTGTTTTTGTTTATTAGATTTAGGTTAGTCTAATTTCTAGATTTTTGTGTAATATGTTTCATTTTTCGCTTAATTTATTTTGAAATTAGTTTGTTTAGTCTCATAATTGTTGTTTGTCGATTGAAATCGTGATTTAGGTTTTAGTTTTGTTTTTTAAATTCAGTGATGGTTTTTAAATTCTTTTTGTTAATTTGATTGATTTTTAAATTATTAGGTATTTTAATGTTACTGCTCTTAAATTTTTGTGTAATTTGTTTAATTTTTTACTTAATTTATTTTAAAATTATCTTATTTAATTCTACTGACTATTATTTTGTTAATTAAAATCATGTTTTACAAATGTTTGAACATGAAGAAACCTCAGTCAAGAAATTGATGAAGGTATTGTTCATTTGATTTTATTTTGTATAGTTAATTTTGTTTAACGTGTAGTGATTGTTTTCTAGTCTGTTATTGTATATATTTTGTTCTGTTTTTGAAAGAATTATTGATCTTTGTCTTTTCACTTGTTGACATGTTGTTGACATGATATTGATTGTAACAGTCACATAAGACTAGGTCAACTTCCAGTTCTTCGAAGAAGAAACCTTTCAGTGAACCTGAAAATGTTTTGGGTATTAATTAGGATATTGCATCTTTGTGATTTTGTGGAATGGAACCGGATTTGTCAAAGTTGGTTAATTATGAGAGATGAAAGACGGAAAACAATTATACAAGTGATTTTAAAGAAACTGTGCAGCTGCAAAGAGAATTGAGGAAGAAAAATATTTTGAAATAAGTTTTTTTAATTTACGAATTATTGTGTTGGTTGTATGTAGAATATTTTTTTGTTTTTATATGTAAGAATGATTTTTATTTTTTATTTGAATCATTGTTGTTGTTTTTTTATATTGTTTTGAGTACTTATTCTGATAATTTCTTTATCTGGTTCATTTATTTTTAATTTTTTGTACTTTTTTTTATCCTTTAATAAAATTACTATTATCATATTAACAGGTTATCAACATTATGTCAACATGATATCAATAATAAATATTAATTTAGTCAAGATATTTGTAAAATGAGAACATTGATTGATTTAAGTAAAAAACAATTGACATATTATCAAAAGTATGTCAACAACTCATCAACACAGCAAATTAAGACTAACTTTATTTTTTTGTTCAATGATTGAAAAATCAACATGTTATCAATCTTATGTTAACAACATGTCAACACAATATTGAAAATGAAAAAGAGTTGAAATACTTATTAACATAATGTCAACAATAAATCAACAACGAATCAATATAAAAAATAAAATAAAACATATATTTTTGAAAAATTGTGACAATCAATAGAATATAAACAAGAAATCAACGACATGTCCACATGATCATGCTAACATCTCATTATCTAATCTCAACTAAATTTTGTTTTTTTAACTTATTTCACGGACAAAATTATCTAATTTGCCAATGTTTTTTTTAGAATAAAATTTTCCAATGTTCAAATCAAGGAAATACCAATTGATTATCAACACAAAATCAATATAAAATCAACAACACTGTAATATTATAATATTTCAGCAATCAACTATCATCAACAAATCGAGCTGTAGCATAAAAAAACACAGAAATACAACCAAACAAAAAAAATCTAGAAATAACAAAACTTTATTCCGTATAACCATAATTTTATATTACATAACATGAAATTAGCATTATATTTTTGAAATATAATCTATATACATGATTAATGGTGAAAAAATAGTAAAAAACTGAAAATAAAAAAGAAGAAGAAGAAGAAGAACAATGAACAAATTGTAGATCTGAAATCAAATAGATGACGACGACGAGTAGAGGAGTTGATGGCGTTGGCGAAGATGACAACGGAGACGATGATGAGAACGATAATGGAGGAGCGGAGGAATAGAGGACGACGAAGCAGAAGACGGCGGAACAGAAAAATAAAAAACGATAAAGAAGAGAGAGGAAAATGAGCTGAGAGGAAAAGAAAATTGAATGATGAGGAGAGAGAAAATAAATAAAATTATAATGATTGTGCTATTAGGGTTGAATATATAAGATCCGTATAAAAGCTATAATTAACTCTGTATATGGTAGTTTAGTAAGTGAAAAGTATAACATGCATAAAAGTAAATAATTAGCCAATATAAGTTGTTTGTGTCAAAAAACCCATATATTAATGATGAATTCGCATGATATTTGTTATGCACCCTTCTAGTGGCCTTTGGGTTTTGTATTTATAGGCCAACAAGTGAGTAAGTCTTTTGTTGGCGATGTAGGATTTTGTTAGGGTTTCATCATTGATTCCCCCCCCCCCCTAAGTGCCTATTTTACTTAGATATTTATGTCTAACTCTTTGCGAAATGGGCTGCTTGTCATTTTGTTTTTCGTTCTAGTAATGTTTTGTCCTCTTTTTCTACGCCTCTGGTTTTAACAGTTTGTCATGCCTCATTTAATGCGCTTGTCATCCTTTCGGGTGCTGCCGTCGTTTCGTTATCCTTAATTTAAAATATTTGACTTGTGTTGTTTGTTTTGTCTTGTTCTTTCTTTATTCCTGCACACTCTCTTTGCCTCTTCTTTTTTGATCTCCCCTTCTCTGTTTTGCCGTTCTCCTTGCTCACTCCCCATGGCTGCTGGCTATCAGACTACTGTTGCGTCTTTGGCGAATAATCCTTGCATTCTTTGGCAAGAGCATCTTGTTACTTTTCGGGGATTGTACGGCATACCCAATGAGTTTGAGATGTTTATACCCGGTATTGGTGTTCTACCTAGCGCTGCTCCTCCTCCTTTCCATACCTTTGTTTGTTAGGAACATCTACTGGTGGCCTTTGCTTTCCTTTGGATCCTCTATTACTCCGCTTCTCTAACGCCTGGAACATCCCTCTCTCTCACTTGAATCCCAACTATATTCTTCAGATTGTCTGTTAAAAGAAGTCTACCTTCTTCACGGCGAACAGCTGGCGTTGACTCAGATTCATTATTGGTTCAACTCTCCCTACCGTCACAAAGACTGGCCCTTTTTCACTTTGAGTTTTCGGTCTTCTATGAAGATATTGAAGGACTTTCCTAACTCCTTCCGTAAGTGTAAAAATAAGTGCTTTCTTGTTTCCCATCTTAGCAAGTCGTTTGGCCCTCAACGTTGGTGTTCGCATGTTGAGCAAAAACCTGCTTTTGACGTTCCTCTTGTTGAACGGGATCTTATCAGCCGGATAGGTACCACCTACACTGAGGAGCCTATAAAATATATGGATTTGATTAATAACTATGTCTAGCGTCAGGCCGCTCCTCCTGCTCTTGTAACTGAGGATATTCCTCCTCCCGTTGGTACGTTTTCTTCTTCTTCTTCCCTTTTTCCCTTTTTTCGGTTTATTTATTTCCATCTGTAGGTCGGTCCTAGCCGATGGTTTTTGCTCCTTCTTCGGGTGTTGTTACTCGAAAGCGATCTTGCGAGGGTCTGAATCCCTACCTGCTGGTAAGAAGACGGGAGTTGCCTCGTCCTCCACAGTCTTTACCCGATACTTTTGTTGAGACGTCTTTGTCAAATTCTACTGATGTGGCCGAGGGTACTCCTTCTTTGGTTCACCCTGTCTCCTCAGCGGAAGTAACTACCGTTGTGAGATCCGTTCCTTGCTCTCCTATTGACTTGGGTCCGGGTGCTTCTGCTTCTTCTCCGTAGGACGTTGCTGATCTGGCCGTCGAGTACCCTAGCACCATTGTTAATCCTGGTTCGCATCTTATGCTTCCTTATGGAAATAGACGTAATGATTTAGGATTTCTACGACAGCTTCTTGATTTTGCAGGAAGGATGGAGACTCCTTCTCACTACTCTCGTGTGGGTGATCAAGGGTTGTATGATTCCACCTGCAATGGATTTTTTGCCGTTGTTGATGGAGTCCGTATCGCACAAGAGTGGTTTGCTGCCAAGGAACATGAGCTGGTGGCTGAGAGTGAAGACCTTCGCTTTGTATCTAATCAAGTGGAATCTATTATTGCGAACAAGGAGGCCCAAAGGATGGAGGCCGTTTCTTTAAGGGAAGATCTATTAGGCCTTAGGTCAGATTACGCTATTCTTCAAGAGGAGTACAAGGATTCATGTTTCCTACTTTCTCCTGTGCTGAGATTGTATAGGAAAGCCGTTCGTGATAACTTTCTTGCTCTCAATCCCGAGAGGAATACATCCTTTTTCGTTGTGGATGTGAATCTTCTAAAGGAGGAAGCTCGTCGAGCCTTGGCTGAATCGAAGAAAAAAGTTCCTCGTTCTTCCCAACCTATTGTGTTCCGATTATAACTTCTTCCGATGCTCCTTCAGTTTTGGTTCTTGATCCAGCTATATCCCGATCGTTGGTTATCCCGGATGCTAGTACTCCTTTTCTTACTGGGTCTTTCAGATTTTTGAATACCCCTAATTGAGGGTAGACGTAGCTTTTTTTCTTTCTTTATGGTGATTTTGTAATGACACTGAACTTGATTTTGTTGTAAGCTCCTCTTTTTTGTTGGTTTGCTTACTTGACCTTATTGGATGTGGCTCTTTTAATAGTTCTTTGTTCTTTTGTCCTATTGCTTCTCGTTTGTTGCTTTATGATTATTTTTACTGCTTTTATATAGTTGTTTCTTGTTTGTTTTTTTTGTCGTTTGTATGTCGAGAATTGAATCTCGTCTTGTTTTGGCCATTGTCTTATGAGACTGTTTCTCATATATTTTCTTTTTCCTTTGTTGCTTTCCTCTTTTTTTTCCTTGAGACGTTTTACGCAGAGGTTGAGACTTCATATTATTTTCTTTTATTTATGATTTGTGAATCCATTCGTAGTATATTTTCAGGTGTTCTATGTTCCAGAATATAGAGACTTCTTCTCCTTCTCTTCTTTTCAGCCGGGATGCTCCTCTTCCCGTTGCTTTCTTTATACAAAATGGTCCTTCCCAATTGCTTTCCAACTTGACCACACCTGCTTGCTTTTTCCTATCTCAGCGTCTCGTAGGACCAGGTCTCATACTTAAAATTCTCGGGACCGGATTCTTTTATTGTGGTATCTGGTCGCTCGACTTCCTTCTTTCCTCTAGTTGATCTACGGACAGTCAATGCTCCTCTTCATTTGTTTCCTCGTTGGCATCCCTATCTCCACGGGTATGATTGTTTCCACTCCATACATCCATTTGAAGGGGGGTCTCTCCCGTTCCTTCTTTGGTGTTGTCATGTATGACCATATGACATTGTTAAGTTCTTCGGCCCAATTTCTCTTTGCTTCGTATAGCCTATTCTTAAATCCTTTGCAATATTTTCCTAAAACTTCATTTCTTGAAGCTAAGTTGGGTTCGAACCTAAACTACGCGTGGAAGAGTAGTTTTGAAGCGCAAAAAGGTATAAAGTTAAAGGCAAGAATCATAATTGAGAATGGAAAGAGCACGAAAATTTGGAAGTCTCCTTGGCTTCCAGATAGTAGTGATGGTCGGATAGAAATAGTCCAACCTCCAAATTTGCTTAATGCGAGAGTATGTCAACTCTTGGAGGAGGATGGGAGAGCTTGGGACGTGGGGTTAATCTGGGATGTGTTTGATAAAATTGATGTCGACCGGATATTGAGCATTCTAGTGAGTAATAGAGATGTGGAGGATAGGTGGTGGTGGAGTTTGGACTCTAAAGGGAATTTTTTGGTTAGAAGTTTTTATAGAGCTATTTGTGGCATTATTTCTTCTCAGTCGAACCTGCTATGGGGTAAGATTTGGAGCTTGCAAGTGTCTTTACATGTTCGAAGGTTTATATCCGTGCTTGTTCAGGGTATCTTTTGACTGTAGACATGCTTTCTACGCGCATGGTGTTCATTGATGCAACATGTAAGGTCTGCAAATCTTCTCAGAGTCAGCTCTTCATTTATTTGTTGAGTGTTCTTTGGCTGTGGATTGTTGGAATCTTGCAAATATGTCGGGTTTAGGAGGTACAAATCTGAGTTTTCTAGCATATGGTGTGAGGGATGGCTTTCGAGTTTGGGATAAAGATTTAGTAGCTCAAATTTGTTGGGGATTGTATTGGAGCAATAAATCGGGGTTAGCCCGTGCTATTGTTAGTGCAGCATGTTATCAGCTTGGTTCGTTGAAAACGGTAAAGCTGTCAGTAGAACAGTTCAGAGAGACGAAGATTAGAAGAAAGGATGACCAAGCCAGATGGTCGGTTCCAGCTCAAGAATGTAAGACATTAAACGTGGATGCTGCAATTCTTTCTGATATACTGCAATTTCGGGCTTAATTGTCATCAGGGACAGCTTGGGGAGCATTGTTCAAGCTCAGAATGTGAATTGGTTGGGGTCTGTTTCTCCTAGGACGGGTGAGTTAATGGGGAATAGAGGGCGTTAAGTTTGCTTAAAGATGATTTTAATTTGATTATAGAATCGATAGTTTGGAGGTGGTTCTAGATACCAGGAATCAAAATCTGACTGATCCTAAGTTTTTGGTTGAGGATTGCGCAGACTTAGCAAAGTCGTTTTATAAAATTTATTTTGTTTTTATATGAAGGACTGTGAATCAAGCGGCGCATGTTTAGCGCAAA
The DNA here is from genome assembly GCF_937616625.2 of Mercurialis annua. Lineage (NCBI taxonomy): Eukaryota > Viridiplantae > Streptophyta > Magnoliopsida > Malpighiales > Euphorbiaceae > Mercurialis > Mercurialis annua. The sequence continues at coordinate 11,870,344 of NC_065577.1, read as the reverse complement.
ACGCTCATTCCTTGTCAGGTTATCAAGAGTGGTTTTGTCATTTTTTTAATTTTTTATGTTTGTAACAGTTTTGATTTGGTTAAATGAAATCATTAATATTCTTAAAAAATGATAAAGTTAAAATCCATTATTTTAAAAGAATGATAATTTGTTTTAAATTTTTGTTGTTTAAAATCTTTAGATAGATAATTAACATTAGGCATAATGTCTTAAAAAAAAACCTCGACCTTTTAGCTCCTTTCCAATTTTACTCTATTTTGCATTTTTGTGTTTCAATTGTACCCTAAAATATTAAATTAACGTCTTTTTCATTTGGAAAATTAAAAACATTCTTCATGTCTAGCATATATTAATTGTATGTATTTAAAATTTATTAAAATTTAGTTGAATTAATTAAGAATTTAAATTAGAGTTAATTTGATTATGGTTTTTAGTTAGTTTTTAAAAATAAAAGACTTATTTATATTTTTTTGAATAAAAAATAATTTAATTTCATCTTTACTGATGGAGTCTGCCTTCTGAACCGGTGAATGAGACCTGCAAAATAGGATAGAAGCTAACCGGACGGTGGTTGTCCGATTAACTCTCCGATGCTAAAGTCAGTTTAGAGCTTTGAGCAGCGTTTTGAGTATATGAATGTAATTGTGTTTTTAGGCATACCTCATGCTCCTTTTATAGTAGATGATTGCATACCTAGCAGTGTTGTAGTAGGAAAGTGAATCCTACTATGTAGGGATTGACCCTGATTTGGCGTGATCTTCCTTATTCAGACATGAGTTCTATTTAGGAACGTCTTCCTAAATAGTCTCGTCTTCCTAAGTTAGAGCTTATCTTCCTAAGTTGGAGTTTGTATCCAAATAGGATGGTACTTCGAGATTATGTAGTAGATCTGGCGATCTATCCGAATCCCAGGATCAACGCGCTTTGGCCGAGTCCTAAGGGATTCGGTCTTCATCTCGTTGAACGATATAATGGTGAATCCTATGGATTTTGCCGTCTTACTTATATACATTGTTCTTCTGATGGAAGTCCGATATCACCTGAGAGTGGATCTCCTGTGACTCGGCTCCATTTTAATTAAGGTAGGATTCGGTATCCATCATTAGCCCCCCCCCCCCCCCCCCCCGCGCAAGTGAGCTGAAGTCTTGGTATTTATGCCTTAGTAATTTTTGGCTCTTTTGGAGCTGAGTCGCTTCATATCTTGGCGAGTCGTTTCGAGTCGTTTTACTTCGCCAGTAAGATTCTATTTTTCTTTTTGCTTCCATGTGGCATTCATCGGCGAACGGTAGTTCCTGGATGAAGGACAAGTGTCTTGCTTGGCATTTGTCATTCATCCAATTCGACCCTTAGGGTTTCGTCTCTTCCATCTTCTTGATTCTCTGGGCGTCCCTCCTCGTTTCTGGTTTCGTTTTTCCGTTGATTTCTTTCATTCCTTTCTTAGTTTCTTCCTTCAGTTCTTCCTTTGTTTCCACCTTCGTTTCTGGCTTCCTTTCTTTTGTTATTTCTTCCTCTAGTTGGCTCTTGTGAGTTTTCAATTCTTCCTTCTTCTGGTAGAGGTTGGGCTAAAATTCTCCCTTAGGATTTTCATTGTCTCGTCATGCCTGTCATTTGTTCTTTTGGATTCGCTGGCCAGCCTATCCAGATTTGCTTGGACAGATTCCGACACCTTCTTTAGCATGTCGTTGTATTGGTCTTGCGCTGCCGTGGTTGGCGCTGGTTTGTCATCAGTTCTCAGATTGAAAGCGATTGGGTTGTTTCCTCTCATCGGGTTGGTTTGGTACTGGAGTAAAAAAGGAGGTTCTTCCGGTGTCACTTTTCCCAGCAGAGCTGCGCAGCCCGTCTTCAGTAACGTTGATTATTTCCGGCGTGCTTTTGGGGTCCATTGGTTGTTTGTCTTGCAGGTTCATTCCTTCAGAAGTCATCTTCTACAATGAAATTTGTTTGAGTTCAGAAAAGCTCCTTCGAGTTTTGAAGTTTAGTTAACCTTTTTCAACAGACGGCGCCAATTGATGGAGTCTGCCTTCTGAACCAGTGAATGAGACCTGCAAAACAGGGTAGAAGCTAACCGGACGGTGGTGGTCCGATTATCTCTCCGATGCTAAAGTCAGTTTAGAGCTTTGAGCAACATTTTGAGTATATAAATGTAATTGTGTTTTTAGGCATTACCTCATGCTCCTTTATAGTAGATGATTGTATACCTAGCAGTGTTGTAGTAGGAAAGCGAATCCTACTTCGTAAGGATTGACCCTGATTTGGCGTGATCTTCCTTATTCAGACATGAGTCCTATTTAGGAACGTCTTCCTAAATAGTCTCGTCTTCCTAAGTTAGAGTTTATCTTCCTAAGTTAGAGTTTGTATCCAAATAGGAAGATACTTCGAGATTATGTAGTAGATTTGGCGATCTATCTGAATCCCAGGATCAACGCGCTTTGGCCGAGTCCTAAGGGATTTGGTCTTCAACTGGTTGAACGATATAATGGCGAATCCTATGGATTCTGCCGTCTTACTTATATACATTGTTCTTCTGATGGGAGTCTGGTATCTCCTGAGAGTGGATCTCTTGTGACTCGACTCCATTGTAATTAAGGTAGAATTTGGTATTCATTATTTACACTTAGTTAATTGAATGATTTCATCATTTAAGTAAAAAAAATTAATAAAAGTTCAAAAATTAAGGTACAACTAAAAACGGAAAATTTAAAAGTGGATAAAATTAACAACTTTTCAACTATTGAGTGGAATTAAAAAAATTATAAAGATGAAGGATTTTCGAGTGATTAGACCTTAACATTAATGGAGTCACTTTCCAATAACAAATTTGAAACAAACTTTGGGAAAGGGTAACGTTTTCAATCATTGGACTAGGATTTTAATTTTGAAATCATTTAAACCACCTTTTGGTGACTAGATAATGTCAATTATGCAATGAAAAACTTCGCCTTTTCAATTCATGTGTCCTTCTGCATAGTAAATCCACAAATAGCTAAAGACTTCATTACGTTTTTTCTTTAACTGAAAATACTTAATTATGTCATTTTCTCTTTTTCATTAGTACATTTAGAACCTTTTGTGCCGATTCAAAAAATCAATTTGAGTCATTTTTTTCTCATACATTCTTTTAAAGCGGACAAAAAACCATCCATCTTTTAGTTCCTTTTTAATTTCATACTGACGTTAAATTTTTTTGAATTGCATCTAAATTAACATTTTTGAGTTTCAATTCGACCTTCAAAATTAAATTGAACTCTTTTCTGCTCGAAAAAATTCATAAAAATTCTTATAAAATACTTATATGAACTTTTTTTTCACACAAAAAAAATTAAAAAAATGACTTATTTGAATTTTTTTCGAATGAAAAATAGATTAATTTAATACTTGAAGGTGTGAAAGATTAAAATTGTATATTTGGATATAATTAACGAAATTGTAATGTCATGGTGAAATTGCAAAATGGCTAAAAGGAGTGTTTTTTAGGCTTAATTGCCAAAAAATCACCAACTTTCGCGTGTTTTTGATATTTAACATAACATTTTTTTCTTGGCATATTTAACATTAACTTTCATTTTTTTGCATATTTGTTCATGGTTACGTTTCCTTTGAAAAATTATGTCGGTTTGAATGTAAAACGGCGCCGTTTTTGATCCAAAATGCAACCATGGACAAATATGCCAAAAATGAAAGTTAATATTAAATAATACCTAAAAAGATTATGTTAAATACCAAAAACACGCGAAAATTTGTGATTTTTGGTGTAATTAAGCCTTTTTTATTAACTAGTTTCGTATTACGTGCTATGCATGTGGCTCGTAACGTAACTCGTCAATGTACATATTTATAAATTTTTTATTTATAATTAATATTAAATTAGTTAAGAATTTTTGTAAAAGTAAATATAATATATTCGCTATTAAATTTTTTTTTCATACTGAATTTATTCTTATTTTGATTTTATAATAAACATAATTAAATAATTAACTTAATTTTATTCATAATATCTTTAAAAATAATAAGATATAAATTTAAATAATAATATTTTGACCAAATATAATATTTTTATTTTGTAGTTAAATCAAACTAAAATATAGGTATTCCTACTAATTTGGAGACAATTTAGTTATTTTTCAAAGTGGAGATAATTTAGCTACCTATTCTAATTAGAACTTTAATTATAATAGTGATTAATTAAATAACTAATTAGTTAATAACTATAAAACCTTTATTTAATAATAAACTGAAAAGGAGTATTCGGTAAATTTGCCTGTCCCCCCATCCGTACTTTTATATATAGTATAGATAAACCTTATTTTAACATATTAAAATAATATAAAGGTAGCCGGAAACCTATTTACCCCATTATGAATTTAAACTTAAATTTATGGCTAGGTTATATTATTATCCTTCGAAATTTGTATCATTGCTCCGTTCATATCTCAAACTCTTTATATAGTATAATAGCCAAACCCATCTAAAGACTCTTGTATTTTACATTTTTTTTCATAAGTTATACTTTATTTTTATATTATCGGGTCCCTCTATTCAAAATAATCTTCCAAAATTCCAATTCTAAATATGCCAATAGGTAATTAATAGAACAATTTGCCTATTGCACCAAGTCTTCTAATCGGAATAGTTATCACTATTAAAATATTAGTTAAAAGCACTTTAATGTTTTACTTAGGATAATTTATTATGCATGTAGATAATTTTTAAAAGAAGTTATAATATAAATATTCCACTTGAAAAATTCTTATGTAGACTCAGTCTATTACGTTATCCGTAGACTAAACCAACCATATCATAACACCTCATTAAAATGAGGGTATTCTTGTAATTTCATTTGTTATTTGCATACACTTTTGAATAATGATATTATAAGAATACCCTTATTTTAATGAGGTGTTATGATATGATTGGTTTAGTCTACGGATAATGTGGTGGACTGAGTCTATCTAAAAATTTCTCATTGCACTTAAATAAAAATTGCATGTTAATTAACAAAATTTAGCAAATAAGGGGGGCATTTGGTTGAATGTAGGGAATGAAAAACAAATTGGGAATGAGAAAGAAAATAATGACGATGAAAATAATTGTTTTTAAAATTATGTTTGATTGGATAAATTAGTGTACGAATGTCAATGAGTAGGACTGTTGAAAATTAAATAATATTTGGTCTAGTATAATATAAAATAATTAGTTTTCTTTTAATTTTATTCAGTTTTAGATATAATTGTTTTTTTTTTGAAAATTATAAAAATTTCATTAATTGAAAAATAAAAATACAACTTGATCAAGTATTAAATAAATTAATACATTGAAGAGGTATAATAATAAAATGTCAGTAGAATGACTGAAAATTATATCTAATTTTTTCAATGGCAGTGACATAACTCTTTAAAAGTGAAACTCGGCGATTCGTCCACTGCATTCGAAGATTATTTTAAACCACAAATCGACTCTTTGGTCTTTGAAGAGTCTGATTGAGAGAGTATTAGAAATAAAATTTCTACTGATAGAACTTTAGATCTATGCACCGTATATACTTCCATCAAGGAAATAACAAAATCTATGAAGGATAAGAACCAAAACTACAATAAGGTAGACAAATCATCCATAAATGAAGAAAGAAAAACATACACAGATCTCAGAACTGGATTATTGATGCAAAATAAACTAAATACGAGATTTAAAGAGAAAATTAGAGGGTGCAGAGGTGATTTTTAACTAAAAAAATGGCCAAAATATATAAATAGTGCAGTTAACAACTTAAAGGGGGTGGCACAAATAATTAAAGAGAAACCCTAATTCCATCGAGGAACCCTAATTTGTAACACCATTGGCCAAATAAAGCTATTACGATTATATTCTTCAAGAACGAATTGTTGTCACAATAATCTAAGCTAAATATCACATACGGATCTCTAGAAAATGACCCTAAGACTATGAACGGTACTTATGAGGATCCTATTCAATCCATATATTCATATTTGTTGTCATATATGCATGTTTCTCTTGATTCTGATTCATTAGGATGCATGATTAGTGTTTTTAACGTTCTTAAATAAATTGTCATTATTTGCCATGATTATTGTTATTTTGTCCTCTAGATCCACTTTTAGGGTGTTTTTAGTTAGTTTTAATGTTATTTTGGTTGTATTTGAATTCAGTAATAATCACATGCTTTTAATGTTTTTGCACGTGTTTTCGGTCCAAATCCAAACCCGAGTCAAACTCCAGAGTTGTGGTGCTGCCGCCAGTCTATTGTGGTCCGCTGTAATATCCCGTATTTTTACGGTCATGTTTCGAGTCAGTTCCGGACTCGTATTCTCGTTGTTTGATTTGTTTTTGATTCGTTGGGTGTTTGGTTTGGTTTGATTTTGGGTCTGATTTAAACCGTCTCTTAGCCTCTTCTCCTTGGCCTTGGGCCTTTCTTTGGCCTGATTTTGATGTGTGCGCCCGCACACTTGATTTTTGATGTGTGCGCCCGCACATTTGATTTCTGATGTGTGCGACCGCAGACACCAGGTTTGCGCCCGCACACTTGGTTTCGCTGTCATTTAACAGGTATATAAATAGACCTGTTGCAGATTTTCTATTATTTTATCGCTTAAAACGAAAACCCTAGCAGACCCTTTTCAGATAAAAACACTCTGAAACATTGTAACATTCATTCCTTCCATTCTCTTGTGGATTCGGTAAGCTCTCATTGGTTTTTCTTATTCATTCTACGTCGCTATCGTTCAATAACTCATTCTCTTTCGTTCTTGCATCAACTCAGAAACCGTTTCGTCGATACTCAAGCCCTTATTGATCTCGTCCATCCTAAGGATTTTAATCTCACTACGGTACGTTCAATCTCCCTAGTTTTGTGCCGTATGGTTTATTGCTGTTGTTTGTGATGTGGCTGCCTAATTTCTGATATGGCTTGGATGTGATTATTCTTGTGTTTAGGCTTTGTTACTACGTCATATCTGAATCGTATCATCTCTGGAATCAACTAGCGTTCCTACCTTCGAACGGTACGTCGATATATCGTTTTTACGCTGAACCTCTGTGATGTTGTGGCTGCCGTTTCTCTTGTATTTGCTGCAATTGTTTTTCTTGGATTTTTGAGATTGTTAGGTGTTGTTGTTTATCGCACTTGTTGTTCAGATTGTTAGGCGTAGGTTTCATTGATTTTGTTAGTGTTGTGAAGTTAATTCGATCAATTGTTCTTACTCGTTGTATGGATTTACTTCGCTGTAATGACAACTTGTTAGGTCGGCCTCTTGTTTGTCATTGTATGGGATCATTCTTGTTGTTTACTGTTCTTGTGATTATTAAATCATTGATTTGATGCTGAGACGTTCTTGGTTGCGTTGTATGGTTTGTTTACGTTGATTGCATAACAGTATGAACTTGTATCACACTGATTGTTCATATTCCTTAGTTATTTCGAAGGAATTTAGACATATTGAATCTAATTGTTGAATTGGAGATTTATTATTGGAAAACCAAACCCTCATTTATCGTCTTGGACAATTATAATTGGAAGTGATAATTATTACAATCTTTATTAGGATAATTATTTTGGATAATTATTGTTTTATAAAATATTGGCTTAGTGTGCCATTTTGGATAAAGTACGTTTTGCCTCTAAAATGTTTTCTTAACTTATCGAGTTAAGTATTTGGTTACAATAATGGAAGGTTTGACTATAGAGTTCCACTTCGAATATATTTATTTTATCAAAATTATCTTGGAATTATAAACTCGGGTTTATATTTTGATAAAACTTTTGAGTTGGGTTACACTTTGATCGCCCAACAAGTGAGAAGAAGTTTGATAGTTTTGATAACTCGGTTGACTCACAGATATGGATTTTAACTTGGTTTATTTTTAAGATGTTTTCCAATTTATTCGGATTGTATTTTGATATGGAAATTTATATGGTTTATATTTTATTACTTGGGTCATGGTTTGAAATGCGTATAAATCTTATGTGTTCGGTTATACGTTGGCTTATTATTGTTTGTGCCAGTCCTATGTGGTGTCTAGTACTCTTTAGAGTTAGGGTTGGTTTTTAATTATTATTTATACCTTGTCTAGACTTGTCGAGCGTTCGTGTTTCATAGACGAATCAGAATTAGATTGCTTGCCAGATTATCACGTGAATTAGCAAGCAGTGAGTTTATATCTCTATTTACCTCTTTATGAAGTAAATTATATATTTTCCATATATATATATATATATATATATATATATATATATATATATATATTGTATACACAACTTTCGAATTGTTTTCGACATTATGGATCTGAATTGGAACGGGCTACTCGATGGGCATCATCGAGACTGCGTGTGCACCGGTATATGATCATATGTTATTTGAGGTAGGTTGGAGATTCGTCTCACCTAGTGAGGGCACCGGTGGAAAATACGTCTCCTGGGACTCACGTGTTTTATTTCAGTGACAGTCGGGGAGCGGTTATGGAGATACGTCTCACCGACATGACAACTGGATTTAGATATTTGTGGTTTAGGGTTTCAATGCTTATCCATAATGATAAAATGATTTACAAATATTTTAAGATTTTTAAAGGGTTTTCACTTAATAAATGTAAATAGTTGTATGAACTCATCTCAGATATCTGACCTCGTTGTTTTCCCAATTTTCTAGGATTATGAATTTGAGCGAGTTAGCTGGTCTCCGATTATTTATTTCCTCGGAGATTTCACTTTATTTTAAATAAAGACGTTTAACTGATTTTATTCTTAGACCACAGTAGTAATTAGAAGTCTTGTTTTTCTAGTACTTGTTATCGGTTTAGTTAGATTGGTTTTATTATTGTTTAGGCATTATTATATTAACTCTGGTTATTTAATATTTATGCCATGTTGGAGATTTGGTGTTGACCGAGAATTTACTATTTATATGTTGTCTACATAAATTGTTAGACTTGGTTGGAGTCTCGGTTGCCCCCGAGCATGTGGTTTTATGCAGATACTTTATGATTATTAATACTTGTAAGTTATTCGTAAGGCTAGCTACTGGTTTTGGTATAGTCATATACCCATACCTTGTTTTTGCGTTTTTCGGAATCAGAGTCGATTCTCGTTTGAAAGCCATGTAATTAGTTAATTATTTTCTTTAATTTTCCAAACTATTCCTAGCCAACATGGCTTTTCCATATCAGCAATAGTGATGTATTCTATGTCATCATGAGACTTGAAACCCGATCTCTAGTCTAGTAACTTCCATTAGCGCTTCTCATTTCATCCTGACTTGGAATCGACCCCTGTTTGAATCACTAACTTTGTATCGACTAAAGGAATTACTTATATGTTTTGACCAGATCCTAAATCTAACTGTATTGACAGACAAATAATAGATAATCTTCAAACACTCTATAATAAGGTTTAGAAGTATTTCTAACTTTATATGTATATCAACTGTTGTTTGGGTGTGTAAAATATTTATTTCTTTTAATGTATGTCCAAATCCAGCATTAGCAGGCTTAATGAGATAATCATATTAATTTAACTCCAAACTAATTAATCATATAGAAATTATAGGATTTTCATGAAAAATGTAATCAGTGGTTGTATATATAGGCATTTAAGACGGTAAATATAAAACCAGTCTCACTTTTACATCAGGTTTAGTCATTCTGTATGTAATTGGAATAAAATATGCTTTTATTAGTTATATGTTAGAAATTCCAGGATTAGATACATGTTTATGAGTACTTGCTATTTGTTCACCATTTACCATATCAATACAGATCGAGTCATATATGAGTTTTAAATGTAATGCATGTTTACATTTCTGCACTTATCTTTCCAGCTATTTGTTTTTTCGTCATTTATTTTCCAGTATTTTATTAGTTGGTTGTATCTATGAATCCAAATTTTTTGATTCGATGCACGACATCATATTCATAATCGATAGAAAATATATTTTCTAACTAAATTAGATGGTGACTCCATTTATCAAAGTAGACCACCAAAGTTGCCATACTTGTGGGCGAATCCGGTCCTCGTTACCCTCACAACATGCTTTTACACATTAAATTCGGTCTACTTGGGGGTAAAGTAAATTATATGAAATGGAATAAAAAGATTAAGATGCGTCAAAAAAAAGAACATGTGATCCTAAAAAAAACATATGTCTTCATAATTTCATATCCAAAAGCAAGGAATTCACATGAAAACTATCTACCTCACTTAACTATTAATTAAACAATAATAACAATCACAAACAAACTGTAGAAGAAAAAACATACCCACATGTTTACCTAATTAATAATGACAATAGTTAACTAAATAATGCAAATACATAACTGGCATTGCAAAATACATGCAAGCTTAAATTATTGGTAGGGTACAATGTTTAAAGTCACGGTGAAAACCAAATCAAATTAAATTAAATTTTATATAAAATTTAATTCAATTTCTAGAATTTTAGTTTAATCTAACAAACAGAAACTATATATATACATATATAATATATAAAGTACTAATTTATTCTTTTTTTATTTCCGCAGTCAAATGTTTTTCATCGTTTGAACGAAAAATGCTTACAGAAGAAATTGAACCTATAAAAACGCTGCCCAACAATTTATACCACTTGAGTTAAATCTCATTAGTTGTGAGACTCCCATTTTTCCTAAAAACTGTAACTTGCAAGTCGTGACTTGCAGAACTCTACCAACTGAGCTATATCTCCCGAGTCAAGTGGAGCATGCACAAAGGAGAAGTGTTCTAATTACTTTTTATATATAACATTTTCAAACGTCCACAATATTTATATTTATTTTTATTCAAAAAATAGTTACAGAAAGTGAGAGTAAAATTCTAAATATTTTTCTTTTTGAACATTTACAACTCACACACTCATGTGATTCTTTTGTACAATTTGTAAATCAAAAAAGGTAATTAATCGGTTTTAACTGAACAGAATTTTTTTGGGCAAAATGCATATTCATGTTATATGACACTTTTATGAAAAAGGTCCATTCACTTTTATTTATTAAAATTAAAGCCCCATACTCTTTATTTTATACTATATATTAGACCCCATAGTCATAGAAGTAAAAGACGTGTATTTCACGCACCATTAATATTAGTATGAATTGGGATAAATCTTTCATTTCTTTATATTATTATTATTATTATTAATATAGTCTTAAAATGTATAAATAACTCCATTAGTTTCTTTTCAATTTGATCCGACACCGTTAATATTTTTAATGAAGGAGAAATCTAATATCTATAAACTAAAAATATACGGATTCGATATATATATATAAATTAAAATGGAGGTACTCAATTCAAAAAATAAGGATAAGAACGATATGCATTTTGCCGACTTTTTTAATTTAACCTTTATTTACTTATACTTTTTTTTTTAAATCGATCGGTTTGACAAACGAATCGAACCATACTTACCCTACCCTCAACCAATTGTAATAAAGAAAAAAAAACAAACCAAAGGGCACATCGGTCCAAATTTATGTATATAACAAGCACTCAACTCTCACCATACACTACTACATTCATTACTCAAAACACAGTCATCATAAATGGGTGCATTAAATCTAATACCACTCACTTGTCTCCTCTTAACCCTAATCTCCACCGTCAATTCCTGCTCACCGGCCGACCGTAATGCCTTACTATCCTTCAAATCCTCACTAACCGAGCCATACTTAGGCATTTTCAAATCATGGTCAGGTGATAACTGTTGCACCAACTGGTACGGCATCAGCTGCGACCCAACCACCGGCCGTGTCGCCGACATCAGCTTACGTGGCGAGTCGGAAGATCCCATTTTTGAGAAAGCCGGCAGGTCCGGTTACATGACCGGCTCTATCAACCCCTCAGTTTGTCAGCTTGATAGTCTCACTACTCTCATTATTGCTGACTGGAAAGGTATTTCCGGTGAGATACCGGAATGTGTGGTTTCTTTACGTTCACTTCGTATTCTTGATCTCGTCGGAAATAAATTATCCGGTAAGATTCCGGCTGATATTGGAAACCTTCAACGACTCACTGTGTTGAATCTTGCTGACAATGAGATATCTGGAGCCATTCCTGGTTCTATAAATAAGTTGGGGAATCTCAAGCATTTAGATTTACGAAACAACCAAGTTTCCGGCGAGTTACCGGCGGATTTCGGTAGCTTAAAAATGCTGAGTAGGGCATTACTGAGTAGAAACCAGCTCACTGGGTCAATACCGAGTTCTATATCCAACATGAAACTTCTTGCTGATTTGGATTTAGCAATGAACCGGATTTCTGGTTACTTACCGTCGTGGTTAGGTAACATGCGGGTTTTATCAACGTTAAACTTGGACAGTAACATGCTTTCCGGCGAGTTACCGGCGTCTTTGCTGAGTTCTAACGGTTTGGGTATTGTAAATCTGAGCCGAAACTCAATTGAAGGAACCATACCGAATGTTTTCCATTCGAATTCTTATTTTATGGCTCTTGATTTATCGTTTAATAATTTGAAGGGTCCGATTCCCGGTTCGTTATCGTCGGCTAAATATGTGGGTCATTTAGATTTGAGCCATAACCATCTATGTGGGGCGATTCCGATTGGTGAACCGTTTGATCGGCTCGAAGGGTCATCTTTTAGTAACAATGATTGTCTTTGTGGAAATCCATTGAGGACTTGTTGAATCATGTTGTGTCAACCGACAATGGTTAATATTTCACCCTGAAGTAGTGGTGGTGGTTGTTTTTTTTACCCTTAAAGTGTTGTTTATTAATAATTACTTAAGGTAATCCATGTGAAAGTGTATTAATTATGTGATTTAATTTGTCATTGTGGGCATTATTTAATGATGAAATTAAAGATATTCTTTATATGTTTTTTAAGGAGTAATAATGTGAAAATATTCTAAATATTTATGGCTTTATTAATATTATTCAGGAAAACTTAATATAATCAGTTATAATATAGTTTAAAAAAATTTATTATGTTTGTTTGCATTCAATTCAATAAATTTGATATAATTTTGCTCTTTTTTTTATAATTGGGGAGGAAGAGCGTTTGTGAGAGATACGGCGGTTGTATTTAAGAATTTGATACCTGTTTTGGATTAATACCACGACCTAAGAGATTGCTGTCTAACTCTTATACAATTTGAATTATATCTCATTGGTATATGTGTCCCCCGAATTAGTTATCAAACTATCCCGGAACGACAGTATAGTCATATTATCTTTCATAGCATCAATTGTCGTATCATCTATTAAATCCTCCACCATAATATTCTCATCATTGAACCGAGCTACACAATCCTTCAAAACTCTCTCCTGGCTTTTGAAAACATTTCTTTAGATCGTTAGATTTCTTTTTCCTCTAAATGTTTGGCGCAAAATGTGTTTTAAACGGCAATGCCAACTTGTGAATTATTGATTGAGCCTTCCTTCAAGTTTTGATACAACTTCTTACACACCAACGCATTCGAAATGCTCTAGACTCTCATTGTCACCTGTGGGCGGAAAAATAGGTGTCTACACATAGGATCTGATTTCTCGTTATACCTTTGAATATGAGGAAATTTGAACTCGCCTTGAAAAGGCTCATCGAGAATAGCTCTTGATCACAAGCTACTGCCGATTAGCCCCACCAGACGAGAGTCGCCTTTGTTCCCCTTCTGCTTCACCAACTCTGCTCGGACTTGCCAGGTTAAATCATCATTCAGCATTTTCTTCCATCAGGCCGCTCCCGAAATATAAACACTTTCTGCCGGCTCTTTCCTCAGCGGTCAAGGGGGTTGAGCTTCTGCATGCTTATCTCGTTGAGGATGAGCCATAAGCCCCTTTAAAGATAGAGGCAAACAATCCCTTATAGGGTTCCACGCCTTTCTTACTAAAAAAAAGGCCAGGCTGGTCGGAAGGTCAAATCAGCGGACATACACAGATACTGAATCTCGAGTTAACTCATGATTTTTATTTAAAAAATCAACTGATTGTTATATAAAAAGAATAAAATTCAGTTAACTTAATTGCGTGAATCCAATTAAAAATAAAATTAAAAATTGGAATTATAATAAAATTAAAGATATTAAGTAAGGGTAGTCTTTTTATCATTATACCTTTTTATAATTTCAGATTTGAATTCTCTCTCTTATTTTTCTGATATAATTATAGGAGCTGATGTAGATTTGGATATTGTAAAATGCGCAATGCATATAATATACAGGTTAAGATGTAATTAATTTGATTAATTTTAATGAAATTAAAAAGTTGAAAAGGACAAAGATAAGGGCACTTGCATGCACGTGGAAAACTCAGCAAATTAATCTTTCAACAGAAACAGAACATTGATTCTAAACTTTTGGGAGCTAAGGAGATAACGATAACGTAGCACATGCTTTTACATAAGCATCACTTGGCAATCGTTCATATAAACAAAGGGTAATTTTCAATTTTACACTTTTTTTTTCGGTTTAATCACATTATTTAAAAAATTTCATAAAAATATACAAATTTTTATTTTTATTTTCAAATTCATACACGGTATTGATATGCCACTCATTTATTGTACAATTTGCTAAGATGTAAGTCATTTTTAACCAATGAATAAGTGACACGTCAGCACCGTGTATGAATTTGGATAAAAATGAAAATTGGTGTATTTTTATGAGAAGTTTTAAAGAACGTGATTAAATTGAGAAAACGTGTAAAGTTTGTGAATTTTTATGACATTAACCCTATAAATAGTCCAACTTATAATTTTAATTTATATTTGATAACATAGCGATAACAAATGTAGGGGCGAAACAACCTCATCGATATGTAATGTCACTAAGTCAAAACAACAATCGACATACTTCATATAGGTTTACCGAGATACGTAGGCAACTAGCCCGGAGATCGGAAGGTGTGTTCCTGTCAGCTCATCCGAGATGGAAGTTAAAAACCATTTCAAGGTAACCCGGGTGAGCTACTGGAAAATGACCGGATTATCATATCTCGGATAGCATGTGTGCCTAACAACTGGAGGGGACCATAGAAGAATCTCTAACATACGACAATGCACCCCGCGTTGCACGCAACTGACACACAGCTCGAGGCACATGAGTAGAATTCGTCTGCTAAGCTAACAAAAAGTGGGGACCAATGAAAGAGAATCTCTAACGGTCGCACAGGTTGGTCTATATAAACCACCTTAAGTGTAAACCTTAAAGTTACTTCTTTATTCACCATTATACTATACTTTTTTCTCTTCTCTTTTCTTTTCCTTTCGAAACTGCCTTGAGCGTCGGGGCGAAAAACCAGAGAATTCCTCCAGCATTCCATTTGACCTATGTTTCTCTTTGTCATCAGGTTACTCAGCTACCTAGAGACTTGTGGTGCTTCAATGATATATCACTTGGAGTTGTCTGTGATAAACGTTTTTATTCCCTGGTTCGGCTTGGTTACTGCTTAAGATCATTGCTAGTCGGAGGGTTAACTAGATGGAAGATGTAGACCCAGTCATTCTACAGGTTATCCTTCTAAGCACTATCGGTAGGAATAGTACAAGAGTTTCTAGTGCAGTATTTTCACCATTAATGACCACTCATATTTGAAGCTCTCATATTTCTGATAGTAACCCATCTTTCTTTTCTCTCTATGGATTATCTGGGTACCCTATAACAAACCCACAAATCATTCCACCAATAGTGGAAACAAACCCACCCATATTTGAAACACGAATTTCTCAAATACCAAAAAATTTCTCGTATAACACACTTTCACCTACCAAATATTACTTACCCAATTGAGGCTACCACAATTACTGCAATTGTCGGAGTATGTCACTCAGTAGCGGTTCACCCTGCAGTTTTACAAGCACAAGATATATGGAGTATTTGGCAAGGCAGTTGCAGTCTGTACAATAAGTACATCAAACTCTTATAACACGCCATTATCCGGTGGTAAAAACCACTTCTTAGGCTGGAACAGTTGTAGCCTTGATTCCTGACCTACAACCAGGTGTGAGTAATCATGCTATCCCGTATGTTATTGAAAGAAATAGGCCGGTTCCCTTCGGAAACAATATTTTGCCTCCCGGGGGAGCAGGACGAGATCCGGTGGTATATCCTTAAAGAAAAGTACGAACCGAGGCACCCGACCCTCGACCGTTGAGGAGAGAATCGGCAGAAAGTGTGCACAATTCGGGAGCTGATTATCGCTTGAAGAAAGCAAAATGAAATTAAGGGTGAATCCCCTCGTGTTTGATTGATTGGAATTTATAGCTCGTTATCCAGAGCCATCATGGATGAACTCTTTCTAGATAAGTATAAAATTCCCCCACTTAATAAATGAGATTGAAAGTCGGATCATAGGACCCATTTAAACTGTTTCCAGGTTACTATGTGAGTATAAGTATCTCGGATGCCTCAGTATGCAAGATTTTACCAACTACCATGAAGAGGGCATCGCAACAATGGTATTAAAACCTAAAAGAAGGTTCTATTCACATTTATCTGGAGCTAGCCTTAGCATTTAAAACTCACTTTGGCTCGAGCATCTAGAGGAAGAAAAGATCTAGTGATTTGAAGAAATTTTTTTAGAAGCCCGAAGAGAGTTTGAAAGCTTCCGTGGCTTGTTTTAATGATGAAGCCATAATGGTAGAGGATTTTATTGATGATACTGCGATAGAGGTAATGAAAGATAATACTAGTACGCAGGATTTCCGTGATTGCTTCATACCGTATCATATGGATAGTTATACCGGTTTAAAATCTAGAGCTTGGAATTGCATCAACTTAAATGAGAAGAGGTAGCGTAAAGCCGGTGTCTCGTGAACGACAACAGCAGCCTCTTAGCCTCCTATTTCTTCGGAGACAAGAAACAATCATGACAGATACAAGTTGCTAAATGAGCAAACGAGAATCGAAGTGGAAGAGTGAGTTATGGAGGAGATAGGTAGATTTTTGTTGATAGGCAAGGGAAAAAGAGGCAATACGTTCCTTTGAACAAACCTCGTGAGCAGATTCTAATGTGGATTAAAGAGATAAATCGAGATATTGTTATCCCCTTCGACTAGGAGTAGAAGAAGATAAATTGACATATTGTCTTTTCATGGTGGCCACGGACACGATATTGAAGAGTGTGATAACCTGAGAAATAAGATAGATAAGATGGTGTGCTCAGGCAGATTGAATGGTTTTGTAGCTCTCCCACCCTAGGGCCAATCAGGGGCACCAAAACGGGGAAATACACGGACAGAGTCTAGTGGAGGTAGAGAGGAGGCTCCACCGATTGAAAGACCAACATTGTAAGGAGTAATAAATACTATGTCGGGAGGAGGACCAAATTTTGAATACCAAAGTAGAAGGAAGAAAAAAAAGAAGATGGTTATGTCTATCTCGGAATGTGTGCCTCTATCAAGCATAACCTTCAATGAAAAATATGGGAAATGGATCAAATTCCCTCACCAGGATGCCCTGGTTATATCAGACTTAGTTGAAACAAAGTGTGTAAAAAGTCTCTTGGTGGATGATGGTAGTTCAGTGAACCTATTGACTTGATCAGTTTTCTTTTCTTTAGGAGGAACAAGGTCAGATCCTAAGCAAGTCGGCATACCGCTGATTAGTTTAGGAGGAATCCCGGTTACGCCGGAGGACATGACCGAGCATATTTTAGAACTCGAAGTAGAGATACCACGGTTAAACAGAAAAGTAGAAGTCATGGCGAAACAAACACGGAAATTAAGAACCTTGTTCATGATTGTTGATATGAATTTAGCATATAATGGTATACCTGGTAGCCTTATGTTGTATAATACAGGGGCGGTGACATACATCCAGTATTTAATGATGAAAATACCCAAGGAGAAAAGGGTTATCACTATTGAGGGTAATGAGAACCTATCTAGACAATGTAAATTCCATAATGCGAGAAACAATGAAGACTATTAATATTAAAACTTCTGAATATCTAATGGATTTGAAAAATGGCGATAAGCCCAGAGAGTAGCTAGAAACTATTGACCTCAGAGGAGGAAACACAATGTTAGTGAAGATGAGAATGGGTTGGCATGAGGAAATTCGGGCCGAGATCATAGAACAACTAAGGAAGTTTATAGCCGTGTTTTCCAATATCCCAGAGGATATTGGAAGTGTGGACCCTAGGATTACATCTCATTGGTTGATTATTGATCCGGACTGCAAACCAGTTAAAGCAGAAGAAAAGGACCTTCTAGGTAGAAAAGTAAATTTCCATCCGAGACAAGGTAAATACGTTGTTGAAGGTAGGGTTCCTTCGGAAAGTATGTTACCCGGATTGTTTGCCCAATGTGGTGTTGAAAAAAAGGCAAATAGAAAGTGGAAATTGTGTAACGATTTCACATATTGATAGGAATAGAAATACTCCTATTTTCTAGGTACTTTCAGGTCTTTTTAATGCGTATTTAATGTCGAATTCATGTTATTTGTGGTTCTTATTGTTATGTCCAAGCATTTCAGGTATATGCATGAAAACGGATGATTTCGGAGCTTATTAGAGCGATTGTGGACTTACAAGAGAGCCGGAAAGCGTTTGGAGCAAGAAACGATGACTTTTAACCAGAAATTAGGTGGTGCACGTCGTGCGCCTATGTTGCACGTTGAGAGCACGTTGGGAAGAGGAGTCCAGAACTTGTGGCATGAAGAATGCACGTCGTTGAGCACGACGTGCTTGAGAAAACTGAAACCGCACGACGTGCGGTATGGCTGTGCACGTCGTGCGGGTCTGTATTATAGGAGGGCACGACGTGCCCTTGGCTCCTGCACGTCGTGCCCCCTTCGATAGCAGCTGGCGAAATTGACGTTTTAGCCCGTATTTGACTATTAAAGACCTGGGTATTTTGGGAATTTCACATAGCTCGAAGATTACAAGAAGACATAGTATAAATACCATTCTTAATCATTGTATTAGGGTTCGCGACTTTGTTTTTGAGATTATACCATAGTTTATTGCAATCTTAGTTTCGTTCTTCATTATTATCGCTGGATTTTCATTGTTCATTATTAGTTTACTTCAACCAAGGTACGATTGATATTAATTTCACAATTCAGTATTTATTTAATCGCATAATGAATTCGTTAATTATTGCTTTTAGTTATTTCATTGTTATGTCTAGCTAAACCCTTCGTTGGGGATTATTAATCGTAATTATGTCTGTCTAATTGAATTATATTTATGGGTTTTTGTTCTTGATGGGTTTTAATTATTGTGCTTAACGCTTAGCCTAAATTGATCACTTAGTCTATGCCATTTGTTTTAGTTTTAGCTCGAGAGAGTAAAATTGGAATAGAACAATATAATTAAGAACGCAGGAGTTAATTGTGCGAGAGTGAATTAACGAGTGCGGGTTCTTTGAATTTGCTTAACAACCATTGAATTGATTTATACATAGGTTAATCATTGTGCGAGAGTGAATAATTAATCTAGTATTGGTGAGTTTAATGCTTTTGCTTGTAATTGCTCGAGAGAGAATTTTAGGTGCTTTAGATTAGTTCGAACCTCATCAGAACAATACAATCCATAACCCAAATCAAGTAAACAGCATAACGAAGATTAATAATCCCTGCTTTTCCCATTATTGTCAAAACACTATTTAAATTACAGCTTTAGTTCACTTTCAATTACAATTGCTAATTTCTGTCTTTTAATTACACAACAAACAAAACTATCTTTTCGGCTATTCGAATCGAGTTCCTTAACTGGTTGTCTTTAGAGCTTTCTCTGTGGGTACGATATCCGGACTTCATAGTCTGTATTACAAGTTGGCATACGTACGCTTGCGTATTTTTACCAACACATATCTCAATAAGGCTTGCCCTAATGATTGTTTTCCACTTTCGAGAATTGGTCAGTTAGTACATGCTAGTTGTGGTTTTGTTGTTTATGCGTTCTTGGATGCATATCAGGGATACCACCAGATCCCAATGAGCAAAAAAGACGAGGGAAAAACAATTATAACTTATTTGGGGACTTACTGTTACCAAAAGATGTCGTTTGGCATAAAGAATATGGGGCCACTTATCAACGCCTGATGAATTTAGTTTTCAAAGATCAATTGGTAAGAACGTGAAAGTATATATGGATAATATAGTGGTAAAGTCGGTAAAGATTAAAGATCATTCAAGAGATCTAGCTAAAACTTTTGACAAATTGAAAAGGTATAATTTAAAGCTTATCCTGGAAAAGTGCTTATTTGCTATGAGATCCGGTAAATTCCTGGGACACCTTGTCTCAAAGAAAGTTATATAGCGCAACTCGGACAAAATTGAAGGAATTGTTAACACGGAGGAGCCTAAGTCAGTAAAAGTTGAATGGGAAAGTTATTGCTTTAGGCCGGTTTATGTCTTACTCGTCCAAAAGATGTTTATCATTCTTTAAAATTGTGAAGAACACAAAACATTTTAAATTGATAGAAGAATGTGATAAGACTTTTAAGGAGTTGAAAATCTACCTTGGCACTCCCCTGGTACTAGAGAGACCAGAGTTAGGAGAATTTTTGTATATGTATATGGAGGCTACAAAGGAGACAATGGCAATAGTCTTAGTCAATGAGGAGAAAAGGCCTGAAAACATTTGTTTTCTATACTAGCAGGATTCTGAAAGGGACAGAAATAAGATACCCTTAGATTGAGAAGTTTGCGTTGGCCCTTAAGTCGTTAGTAGAAAAGCTAAGAAGGTATTTTGAAGCCCATATGATAGTGGTGAGAACCAATTAACCTCTGAGGACAGCATTATAAAGGTTCGGAAACATCAGGACGACTTAGCACATTGTCGATTCAGTTGGGAGGATTTGATATCCGGTATGAGCCTAGACCGGCGTTAAAAGCCCAAGTGTTAGTAGATTTTGTGGCTGAAACGACTTCTCATGATAAACCAAATGAGGAATATGATCAACTATTAAGATGGATCCTATAGGTAGATAAAGCCTTTAGCCTGGGAGACTCGAGGGCAGGCATAGTCTATAGAGGGCCATATGGGGTACTGTTGCAAAGCTCGGTGAAGTTCGAATTCTTAGCTTCTAATAATGTTGTAATACCCCGTAAGTTTGACGTTGCTAAAGTAAGCAACGAAAGTTATTTTGAATGTTTAAGTGATAAAAATGAAAGATTTATTGGGCAACTAAATAAAAGAAGACCCGAGTAGGTCGATTTTGAAATTCCAATAAGAAAAATTGGATATTAGAATTTTATGAAAAGTAATGAAAATAGGACTAAAAAAAGTCGTAAGGAAAGATAGAATAAAGTTAAGCAAAATTTCCAAATTGTAAAATAACATGTTAATTTCCGGAAAATAAAATTTAAATAGATAATTGACGGGAATTGGTATTTAGAAAAATAATATTGATAAGTTGGATGTCAATATTTATTAAAGGAAAAGAAAAAGTAAGAAAACAAGCGTTTTAGCTCAAATTGGAAATTGAGCGTTTTTGGCCGAAATTTATTACAATTAAAATATATAAAATTAAATAATGAGCTATCGAGGTAGTATTATTTATTCGGATATAAATAATACAATATTTGTCGAGTTCGAACGATTAAGTGATTGATGGACTAAATCGAACGAAAGAAAAATTAAAAAGTGAAGCAAAAGATGTTAGCAACTTAAAGGATTTAAGAGAACATTTTGACATGCTATTTAAGGTCATAGCATATGAAATAACTCAACAAAAACTCGGATTTTCAGAACTAAAATCGTTCATCATCTTCTCCAAGAACCAACCTAAAAAAAATTTAAAACTCCATAACTTCTTCGTTTTTGATCCGATTTAATTTTAGTTGCCTCGGTTAACAGAAATTCACATTGAAAGAAGCTTTAGAAAAGGAATAAAGTGAAAAGTGGCAAAACTATTGATGAAAGTTAATGGAAAATAACTGTCTAAAGTCAAAAGACATTCCATAACATGACTGATAGGAGTATTTTACTCCTATTTAGAGTGTCGATTCCGCATGCTTTTATTATGATTTGTCATGTTTTTATGGTATTCTGAATGCCTTATTACGTGTTTTAGTATTTCAGGTACTTAGGAGCATTGCGGAAGCATTTAGGTGCAAAAGTTTGAAAAGTCGACAAAAGAGATGCGAAAGCTCATTTGCAATTCTGAAAAGCTGACCCCTCTGCACTATTTGACCATTTTGGGTCGGTTAGAGGTCTCTAATGAGTTCATGTGCTTCATGAAAGATGAAGTAGACATTCCAAGGTTTTCAGGGGTTCAAGAATCGACTAAATCGGACACTTCTACACCAAGATACGAAGTGTTGAAGATCGCAATCCAGAGTGAAAAGGGTAGCTCAAATCGAGCTCACCTACTTCATTGTGGAGCTCGATTCGAGCCACAATAACCTGAACTCAAAACTATAGATCTCGAATCGAGCTCCTCACTTAGCCAAGGAGGTCTCGATACGAGCCAAGGCATAAAAAGAGGGGGATTTTGGATTTGAATCATCAAAAGGCTTGATTCACTTTGCTATTTTGGGCCCAACACTCTTGAAGTTGATGTTTTCATTTCCTCTTTTGTCTAGTACTATATAAACAATGTTATCTCTATTTTTAGGTCATGACACCTTTATGTAATTTTATTCCTTTTGATTATTGCTTCTCTTAGAATAGCTTAGCATCTCTTTTAGGGATTAGTGCTCCATAGCTTCCACAATTGTTGAATGCTTGGAAGCTTTTATTTTGGTTGTAAGAACAAGATTTACTTATTGAATGCAAGTTATTGATTACTCTCCATTATCTTATGATCTATTGTTCTTCATATTCAATCAAGGTAACTTTCCTTTACTTTATAATGTTTAGTTTAATGTCTATTGCTTGTGTAGCCATGTGTGGCTAAGCCCCTTGTTGGGGGGTTGGTATGATAGCCTAGGGTTGTATGATTGGTTGGTTTATAGTGTTGTTTACTCATGTTTAAATCTTGTTGCTTATTGCTTGTTTAGGATTAGCTACCCTAATCATGTTTAGAGTGTGATTAATGCACCGAGAGGTGGTTGATTAGATTGACTAATAGGATTGAAAAACTAGGTTTTGGAGCACCACGAGAGTGGGTTTGAACCTAGGTGGCCTTAGAGTTGATTGATTAATTGCTAGTTGATTGTTTAGTTGTGCCTTGTAACACGAGAGTGAGCTTGGTATTGATTAATTGATTAGGTAGCGGTTTTGTTGTTCTTTGAGGCTCGAGAGAGCAGGAATGGCGCGTTAGACTTCACTCGGCCCTTGAAATACTTCTAATTGACCAACCGTGAATGCATACCCTAGGAGCGATTGTCAATCCCTTGACGTTTCCTTTTATTGTTTTTAAACCGTTGTTAATTGGTTGTTTTAGTTGAATTACGTAATTGATAGTTATTTTACTTTAGTCTCTTTAGCTCTTAATTACCAAACCGTTGCTTTTATTGCTTTCCGAATTGAAATTCAAAATCCATTTTGCTCACTTTACACTTCTAGTCCTTGTGGGTTCGACCTAGACTTGTCGAGTACTACGAGTTGGCTTTTTGCTAACAACAACTTGGAAACAGCTATTGATTCCATAACTATGTTAGGTGAATCGTCAGTGTCACACACCGTAACCGAGGAACGTGACAACTGACAACTGACATTAGAGTTACATGATATTATGGAATTTGACCTAATCAATTTTATCCATAATAGACAGCTTTAACATGAATATCTGACATACTCAGGGGGGACTAGTGATAAAATAACATAGGGGCGAAGCAACCTCACCGACATGTTATATAACTAAGTCAAACAACAACCGGAATATTCCATACTGGTTTACCGAGATAAGTAGGTATCAATCCTGGAGACCAGAAGGTGTGTTCATGTTAGCTCATCTAGGATACAAGAGTTAAAAACCATTTCGACGTAAAATCGTCATTGAATTCCGCACAAAATCAAGTAACATCAGCATTGAAGTACCAATAAGACGCCTTTGATACAAGCAATGTTTTTTGAACAAAGGATCACTTTACCCCATGAACTTGGAACAAAGTATCAAAAACGTCCAAATTGAGAAAACCAGATTACTTTTACCCTGAACTTGACAAAACCGGCTCAAAACCCCCCCCCCCCCTTGTGCTAACATGGCACTTAATTGGAGAGTGAGATTTATAAAAATTATAATTAATTCTAATTAATTACACTTAAATACTAATGAATTATAACTAAAATTTAGGGATCCTTTTGAACTTTTTTTAAAAAATTCTCAATTTTTTTTCTTCTCTTCAAACCGACCAACCACCATCCCTCTTCCTATACCTCCACTGTCCACCACCTAAAACCGATCAGCCACCACCCAAAACCGACCAGCCACCCAAAATCGACGAACCACAGCCGTTCAGTACCGACTGGGTTCGTCTCCAACAGATATGTTGAGATCTGTTGGAGACGAACTGGGTTCGTCTTCAACCGTCTCTGATTGATTGAAGACGAACCCAGATGGGTTCGTCTTAAACAGAGACGTTTCGTCTCTGTTGTAGACGAACCCATCTGGTTCGTCTCCAACAAATACGTTTCGTCTCTATAAGAGACGACGACCTGGTCTCTCTCAGAGACGAGCTCGTCGTCTCTGCTTGCTGCCGGAGACGATGAGCGGCTGCCGGATTCTTCTCCGACAGCTGCTCATCGGTTTTTAAAAAAATTGAATTTTTTTTTGTAAAAAGTACATAAAGATCCTTTACATTTTTATTTAATAAAAATTTGATATATAAAGTTTTATAATTAATTAGATTTTTTTATGGATTAATTTGAAAACAAATTAAATTTAAGATAATTTTAACCCTTTTTTCATTAAAATCCACCTTAAGAGAAAAACATCGGAGAGTGTATATCACTCTCTTAGGTGAGAGTGGGGAGGGGTGTTTTTGATCGATTTTGACAAGTTCAGGGTAAAAGTGATCACATTTCGCTAATTTGGACGTTTTTAAAACTTTGTGCAAAGTTCGGGAGGTAAAGTGATCCTTTGTTCAATGTTTTTTCACCACTCTTCTTATCCTTGAAATATTTAATGAGTTTTTCTTCCCAGAAAGATTAAAATATTTATTGATAATTCGACTATAAAAGTCTTGAGTATAGCCGCACCAATTGTGCTAGAAATTACATCAACATTCTAAAGGCTTTTGAGCTACTAAGAGTCAATCTAAAAATAGATCTAGGTACATGAGTGAGAGAATTACAAATCCAAATGATTACAATAAAAAACTTATAGATCCAAAATTAAAATTAATTACAACATTTAAATATGTAAATGTAAACTACAACTCGCCCAAAAATACCAGATATGTGGAGAAGGACGTCGGAGCCATCGGAAAAATGCAGAGCCGCCGGAAGGATGTCGAGCCGCTGGACATACTTGTATAATTGTCGTTTAAACAAGATAAACATATATAGGATGGATAAAACCCATTTTGAGGGTAGACTGAACCAACAAAATAGAAAGAAAAAAACTAATAATATATTAAAAGCCATTTATTTAGCCTAAGGTAGAAGATTTTGAAGAAATCTGGAAGTTAGGGAGGTGATTTTGGCCAGAAACATGACAAAAATCACCTCCCTAAGGTGTGTGGCGGTGAGGGTTGCTAGTTGTTGGAGCTGCTAGGTTTAGAGAATGGGAAAGAGAGAGGGCAGTGAGAGAAGCTGGGTAACAGTTAGATGGCGAAATTTCTTAATGAGTGACTGATGATTAATTATACGCCTTACCAAATCCATGCTATATAAGATTTTCTTTCCTGCAATCAATTAGACTTTGATTTGAGCCGCTTTCATATCAATTTTTATGAGAAAAAATACTAACTGAATTTTAGAACCATTACGCTTATAACCTCACTAAGTAAGATAAGCTACATAAGAAATTTTATCTAGACTCACATGTTTGGACCTCTTTTTTGTTGAATATTTTTCTCAAATGAACTCTCACATATGAGAGCTGGATGTACAAAATTTATAAATAGCCAATATTCAAATATAAAAGTCTATATATGTTGAATTTCATCAAGTAAGCACTTCAACAAACTTACGTCATCTTTAACAATAGAAGTAGTCAAAGATGTCCAAGTAAGAAAGACAACTGATTCCTTTTTCGTCACTAGGGTGATTATCTTCCTTCTTCTTCATCTCCACCATCAATATCCATCAATTGCATGGGATGAAACTATAACGTAGAAACTCTTTGATTTCTTTTCAAGTCCTTCAATTGCTTACATCCGAGATGATTCTATAATGCAGGTTTCAGAAAGCCCGAGTTCTTACAACGACCTCTATAAGGAACACTTAAAGATACAATATTAGAAGAAGGAGATACCCTAAGAATATCAACTAGAGAGGGGTCAAAATGTGTTGGAGCTGGCCTAGCTGAAGGTACAAGAATAAATGTACTTATTTTCTTCATGTTTAGCTGAGAAATGTTCATCTATACAAAATATACATTTTTTCCACGTCGAAAAAGCATCTCGCTATTGATCTATGAGAACATAACTAACATAACTAACAAACTCTATCATACACATATCAAAAGAAACATTTATCCAACTGTGATAAAGCAATGTTAAGACGTAGGAGAAATTTCAAAGTCATATGATGGGACATTTAAAAGGAGCATAACGACAAGAACCTCAAACATTATAAATAAAAAAATTAGATAATATGAAGACTACTCAAATCAAATCCTAGTTTCTTAAAAAAAACAAAGAGTAAAAGAAAAAAATTACAAAGGAAAATATAGAGCTTCATGTTTAGAAAAACATGGATGCACAAAAGCTAGAAGCCTGAAGGAGATATACAACAACAATGGATCAGCAACTTACAAGGGCAGAGGGCTTCTATTTCAGTTCAGTGAAATTTGATTGAAGGGATGAATGATGCTTTAAGTGATGGCAGAACTGATGATTGTCTCACAGTAAATGTACCGGTTCCTTTTATGCAGGTTTGGAATTCTCAAGCTCCTCGACGTGTAAATTTTTTTATTTGGGTGGCACTAAATAGAGTTCCTACTCTTGATTTTTTAGCAAGACGTCATATTATTCCTTTTGATAACTCTTTGTGCTCGATTTGTGATGTGGGGAAACGCAAGATGACCTTTTTATTCACTGTAGTTTTGCAAAGAGTGTATGGGATGAAGTGCTTCGAAAGTTGGATGTTGTTTGGGTATATTCGCCTTCCTTTATCGACTTTATGGTTCAATGGAAATATATTGTTCCTAAAGGTCCTTATTGGAAATTTTGGCAGATTTTATGGTTTTTTATTTTTTGGGAAATTTGGAAAAGCAGGAATTGAAGAGTTTTTCAAAGTACAGCCAACGAGAGACACAGTGATCTTCAATTGTTTTAACAAGGAGGTTTTTCTTTATAAGATTTGTAATAAGAGTTTTAGTTACTCGGATTTGGACTTCTTTAGGAACCCTTATTGTATCTTGTTTTTGTTCAGGTGGCCTTTTGTTTTGTTCTGTTGCTCTTTGCCTAAACCTCTAGTGCGTCATTTTATGTCCACTTCTTGTGCGAAAGTTTAGAATAGCGGTTTTTACCATTTCTTGTGGCTTTTTAATATAATTTTATTCATCAAAAAAATTGCACTAAAAAAACAAGAAAAAAACAGAAGAATGAAACTAATATATATCTAAAATAACAAATAACATTAAAAGAAGAGCAGAAAACCCAAGGAAAAAATTAAGGACCAAATTTATTGCGGTAAAAACAGCAAAATATAACTCCCTAATCAATACAAGAAGAAAATAAGAAAAACAAAACAAGAAAGAAGCAAAAGAAGAGAACCAATATAAATTTCAAAGTAATTGTTTTTTTTTTTTAAAAAGCACAAAACCAAGAAGAAAAAATAAAGGACCGCGTCAGTTGTTGTGAAAACAACAAATAAAACTCCCTAATCAATGCTCTAAAAATTTAAAAACATGTATAAAAGTGACAATTAAAATAACCGCCAAAATGAAAAATATTTAAAACCTATTAAAACGTTATAAACCCCCTAGCATTCAATGCTCAAATATATATTTTTTTTCCAACGGCTAAAATTTTCATTAATAATAATAAAAATTACATGAATAGTAATGTTCAAATATATTAACCAATAATTACATGCCATTGTTTACATCGGCCTAGGAAATTACTGGATAGAACTTCATGTGGGCTTATCAGGGATTCAGTTCAATGCCTCCATTGTTTATAGGAATTTATAGCTCATTAGGAGTGATTCTCTATTAGAGTTTTAGTCTTAGTTAGATTAGGAGTCTTGATTATGAGGAGTTATAAATAGCTCAGAGATCCATTATTTTTGTATCGACAAATCAATCAAAAATCAAGTCCAGT
The DNA here is from genome assembly GCF_937616625.2 of Mercurialis annua. NCBI lineage: Eukaryota > Viridiplantae > Streptophyta > Magnoliopsida > Malpighiales > Euphorbiaceae > Mercurialis > Mercurialis annua. The sequence goes on along the minus strand of NC_065577.1, from coordinate 11,842,039 downwards.
GCTTTTTATCTCGCAATCTCCGGATTGTTTTAATTTAGGAATAGTTTTCGATATTAATCTCGCCTGAGTTCATAACTCCCAGATTATTACTTTTTAGATCACATGGTTAAGTGTTTTTAACCAAACAAGCCCTGCGAATATCTATATAGGTTCGTTAAAGTATCAAATTTCAAACCGATCCCGATTATAAATTCAAAGATTCGAGTCCGGAATATTTCCAGGCAAACAGCCATATAAGCGTAAGCCTCTAGCAATACATTTAGTCGGACACACCCTTTGAACACATAACACATAAATATAGTTGTCACATAACACATAAGTCAAGCAACAAATTACAACATAAATATCCAAATGCATTTGGAGAGGACTTATACAATAACATTATATCTTAAGCAATTTCCCTTACATTCGACCAAGTCTAGCAAGACAAAAATAATCATCCTATTTAAATACTAACACCTGAGAAAGGGACTCTTAAATTTGAGCAACATCAAAATCCATGTAAGGGACTCAGAACCCTAGCAACGTTAAGACCCAAGAGACTTGGGAACAAGACTAATATTAAAAAGATAGCATGAGTGTTCTCACATTACATGCGTACGGAAACAAATTTCTTAGGCATAAGAAATGTACACATTAATTAACATTAATTTGAGGATTTATCACCGTGATAACATTATATCAAGGGCTTTTTATATAAAATACAGGATTTGAGCTAGACTTTACTTTTATACGGCCCAATCTATATCTTTACTTTTCACACCATCAATCTTATGAAACCAAACCTTTTCTTTTGAATTTCTTTCTTTTTTGCCGTTTTCTTATTTTCCTTCTCAATTGGCGGTTTTTTCATTCTTCTCCGCCATTTTCGCTTCTCTTCTCCACGATTTTGCTGTGCGTTATCTCCATTACTGCACGACTCCTCTTACTTCTCTCATTTTCATCTCTATTTCATCATTATCTCAACCGTTCTTACTTATATAACAGTAAATTCTTTTGAGCTGTGAAAAAAAAATTCACGATTTCTACTCCTTTGCTTCCGTCGTTCCGCCTCCGCTGTTGCGCCTCCCCCGTTTCGCCTCCATCGTTTCGCCTTTGTCTCGCCGCTTCGTCTTTCTTTTATCTTTTTAATTTTAGATCTGAAATTTTTTGTTCTTTTTTTTTTATTTTCAGATCTGTAATTTGTTTATCTTTTATTGTTTATTCACCATTAAACATGTATAAAAGAGTATCTTTAAAGAATCTAATACTTATTTCATGTTATATAGAATAATTTTGTGATTTTATATAATAAATTCTGTTATTTCTGCATTTTTTTGTGTTTTGTTGTATTTCTGCATTTTTTTTATTCTGCAGAGCGATTTGTTGATGATGATTAATTACTGAATTATTTTAATGTTACAGTGTTGTTGATTTTATGTTGATATTATGTTGATATCAACTGATTCTTTTTATTCTAACATTGACAAATAAGATAATATTGTCTGTGAAATAAACTTTCGTTAGATGAAATGAAACTGTATCATAACCGGCTTTATCGAAATTTAGTTAGGTATGAGAGGTGAAAAACAAAAAACAATTATACAAGTGATGTTGAAGAAACTGTGCAGCTGCGAAGAGAATTGAGGAAGAAAAATATTTTGAAATAGATTTCTTTAATTTGTGAACTATTGTGTTGGTGTATATTTAATATATTTTTATTTTTATATGTAAGAATATTTTTTTTTTCATTTGAATTAATGTTGTTTTTTCATATTGTTTTGATTATTAACTCTGATAATTTCTTTATCTGATTCATTTATTTTGAACATTTTGTACCTTTGTTGTTCTTCAGTAAAATTACTACTATCATATTAACAAGTTATCAATATAATGTCAACACGATATCAATAATTAATGCTAATTTAGTTAAGATGTTTGTAAAATAAGAACATCGATTGATTTAAGCCAAAAACAATCAACATATCATCAAAAACATGTCAACAGCTCATCAATACAGCAATTTAAGACTAATTTTACTTTTCTTTTAATGATTGAAAAATCAACATGTTATCAACATGTTATCAACAGTATATCAGCAACATGTCAACATAAAATTGAAAATAAAAAAAAGTTGAAATACTTATCAACATAATGTCAACAATAAATCAACAACGAATCAACAATTAATGCTAATTTAGTCAAGATGTTTGTAAAATGAGAACATTGATTGATTTAAGTCAAAAACAATCAACATATTATCAAAAACATATCAATAGTTCATTAATACATTAATTTAAGACTAAGTTTATTTTTCTTTCAATGTTGAAAAATCAACATGTTATCAATAATATATCAAAACCATGTCAACATAAAATTGAAAATAAAAAATAGTTAAAATACATATGAACATAATGTCAACAATAAATTATCAATGAATCAACATATGAAATAAAATAAAACATAATTTTTTGAAAAAGCGTGACAGACGATAAAATATCAACAAAAAATCAACAACATGTCAACATGCTAATGCTAACATATCCTTATATAATCTCATTTAAATTTTGTTTTTTTAGTTATTTCACGCACAAAATTATCTAATTTGCTAATGTTGTTTTTAGAATAAATTTTTTCAATGTTAAAATTAAGGAAATACCAACTGATTATCAACATAAAATCAACAACACTATAATATTATAATATTTCAGCAATCAACCATCATCAATAAATCGAACTGCAGAAAATAAAAAAACACAGAAATACAACCAAACACAAAAAAATGCAGAAATAGCAAAAATTTATTCCATATAACCATAAATTTATATTACATAACATGAAATTAGCATTATATTCTTAAAATATAATCTTTATACATGTTTAATGGTAAAAGAAACAGTAAAAAAATTGTAGATCTGAAAATAAAAAAGAAGAAGAAGAAGAACAATTAATAAATTATAGATCTGAAATCAAATAGATGACGACGATGAGTCGAGAAGACGATGGCGTTGACGAAGATGACAACGGAGACGATGATGAGAACGATGACGGAGGAGCGGAGGAACAGAGGACGGCTCAGCGGAAAACGGCGAACGGTAAAAAAAAAAGAGAAAGAACTGAGAGGGAGAGAGAATTGAATGACGAAGAGAGAGAAAATAAATGAAATTATGATTTGTATGTTGTTAGGGTTTATATATAGAGTCCGTATAAAAGTTATAATTCAGTCCGCACATGGTAGTTTAGAAAATTCAAACCTGCACCCGTATAAAAGTTATAAAGTGGGCAAAATAGGTTGTTTGTGTAAAAAGCCCTCATATCAATACTATATACAAAAGCATGGATGGGAAAGGGGGGACAGGCATATTTACGTTAATGTCCTTTTCATTTATAAAATTTTATTATTAATTAAAAATTATTAAAATAATCATTAAAATTAGAGTACTAACTAAAATAAACTACTATGATAAGATAAGTTAGAGTATTAGACAAAATAAACTACTATGTTGAGATAATTGTATACAATACTAATTAAAATAGACTATTTTGACTATTTAATGATTACTATAAAAAAATAAACTATTTTAATGAACTATTATTTTAATTTTAATTTTAATTTTATATTTTCTATTAAAATTATTTATAATTATAAAATTTAAGTGTCAATTAAATTTTTTTAAATAATTAAAACAATCATCTAAAATATTTAATAAGATAAACTATTCCAAATTAACTATTATTTTAAATTTTATTTAATAATTTGACGAGTCACGCTACGAGCAATGTGTGAAACACGTAAAGCGACACTAGTTAAATATAAATTATGCTATAGATAAATTTTTTAGGACAATTCTATTCATTGTAGTTTTATTTTATTTTTTTCTATCCTCGCTATTTTCTTTCTTCTTTCTTTTCTCTTGTTTATTTTACCATCGGAGTGGACGTTCAAAATTATTTTATGATGTTCCTTTTGACGTATTGTTTTTCTTTATAAGACTAGACCTACTCCCTAAAGTTTAACCCCAATATTAAGTGATTTATCATATCCAAATAGATATAGCTTTACTGAGAAAGATGCTGAACCTTAAAGTGTAAATTCAAATTTCAAAAACAATCCGTCAGATTCAGCAAAAAAATAAAACAATCCGTGAGTATTTTTTTTTATAGTAAACAAAAATCCGATTTCTGCTACTATTATTGGCATATAAATATATGGTAAAAGATAAAAAAATCCTCATAGTTTCTCAAAAGTACACTTAAACCCTTAGATATTTTTGACACATTAATTTCTAAAAATGAACAATTAAACCCTTATATTTGAAAAAATCACAGAAATAATCAAAAAAAAATTGAGGGATTAAGTGTCCAAAAAATAAACTAAAACTGTATAAATGTTCTTTTCAAATATATTAAAGAACATTTTTACACCATTTTAAAATAGAATTAATCTCAATAAAATACCAAATCTTTACAGGTTTTGTCAATTATAACCAAACCTTTAAAAATTATCTATTTTAGCCAATTTTGGAATATTAATTTGAAACCTTTTTTAGCCATTCGTTAATAAGATCGAAAAATTTATCATTCGTCAATGAACTAAACTAACCGATTATGAATGATATAAGATATTTGAAACTTTTTTTTTTATTGAAATCATTCAAAATCGGTTAGTTTATCCCATTGGCGAATAGCAAATTTTTCGGTTTTATTCACAAATGGATAGAAAAGGTTCCAAATATCCCAAAATTAGCTAAAATAGACATTTTCTAAAGGTTTGGTTATAACGTAAAGGTTTGGTATTTTATCGGAATTAACCCTTTAAAATATTGAGGGCTCAAATGGTCCAATCAAACTTAAAATATTTATTTGTTCTTTTTAAATAACTTGAAGGGGTGTTTTTTATCTTTTGTCTAAATATATTCTATAGACGATTATTTAGGAGGTGACCAAAAGCATCAAACAATATATTTGAACATGATTTCACTCTCACCTTTGGTCAGCAAGGAAACAAAAGGCAGATATCTAAAAAAAAAAGACAATCTGCATGTGATGAACAGTACGAGCAATAAAAAGATTAGACATTATATATTATATTATATGTTAAGGTTCTTTATTTTTCTGGCTAATCTGAATATTCGTGGCATAATTGCGACTTCTCTTTTTCTTCTTCTTTTTTTCCTTTAAATTGCCAACATTAATCACTAAAATGTTTTCTGTTAGGGGATATGCATATTTATATTGAGGAATTTGCACAAAAGATTCACTTTTTAAATTTATTTGTTTTGAATATCTCAATTTTAAAAATATACTTTTTTACTCTATTTTTCTATTATTTTTAATTATACTCTGAATTAATAAAATAATTTATTTGCGTTTTTTATTTTCTTTCTTTTAATCACATGCATGTCTCATCTTTTTTATTTTTTTCTCTCTTCTCTCTTATTCTCTTTCCTTTTTCTCTTTCCTCATCCTCCTCCTTTTTTTTCTTCTTCTTTTTATCTATCTCCTTTTTTTCTCTCTCTCCTCTTTTTCTCTCTTTTCTTTTTCTCTTTCCTCCTCCTTTTTTTTATCCTTCTTCTTAATCTTTTCTTTTTCTCAGTAATTTTTTTCTTTTCTTTTTCATCTTTTTTTTTGCTAATTGTAAATGAGTTTAAAAGATAATATGATGGGTGATAGATGAGAAATTTTTTCTTCTTCTTTCTTTTTTCTATGTTGTTTTAAATTATTGTAATATCGTTTCTGGAATTTTTTTCAATTGTTTTTGAAAAAATCGTCATTTTCTTCATTAATGATGTTTCGACCTGGTTTTGAAACGTTTTTAATTAATTTTAAAAATGGTTTGAAACTGTTTTTTTTTTTTTGAAACTGTTTTATACTGTTTGAAATTTTTGTAAATAGTTTGAAACTTTTTTATACTGTTCGAAACTATGTTAAAACTATTATTTTTAGACTATTTGAAAGTGTTTTTTAGAAACTGATTTAGACTGTTTGAGACCTTTGTATACGGTTTGAAACTGTTTTATACTGTTCGAAACCTTTGTAAACGGTTTTGAAACTATTTTTTAAAATTTGTTTGAAACGGTTTGCAACTGTTGTTTTTTAGACTGTTTGAAACCATTTTTAATTTATTTGATACTGTTAGAAACTGAAATATACTTTATTTCATATACTCATAAACTATTTTATTTAGTTTGTTACTGTTTGCAACATATTTATACATTTATAATCATATATTAATTCAATTTTCATGAAACATATCATTGCAACTGTTATCAACTATTGTAAACACAAATAAAATAAAGCAGAAACTATTTGAATTTGATAATATAGAACACTAAAAAAAATATAAACGAATGAAACAGTTTGCAACTATTATTACGTTTTAAACTATTTAAACATCTCAAAAATCTTCGAAACCTAATTAAACATACTGAAACTGTAAATTTAATTTGATTGAACAATTTTACATCCTTTTTTTACTGAATCCGCAATTTTTATAGATCGTAATATATGAATTTGAATAATAAAGCAGTAATTCGAAAATAACTGACAGAATATTGAAGAAGAAAATAATGAAATTTGAGAGAATTTGAGATCTGAAAAATAAAAGAAAAGCTAAACTGAAAGTTTTGAGAAGGAGGAAGAAGTTTGTTACAATAAAAACAAGTGGAGTAATTTTTAGATATAAAAACAAATAGGACAGGGTATAAAAATAATTGGCTGACATGGGGTAGGTATGTAAGTTAAGTGCAAAATTTGTGTTAGGTAATTGCTAATAAGTTTTTTATTTAGGTAATTACCTAAATCTCTCATTTATATTTAGCATCAAATCTAATTTTATCTCAAGCTAAATGTTAACAAAAATATTAAAATCAAATTAGGCATGTATGCTATAATAATAAACAATTATTATTTGTTAATTTTTTTGAATTAATTTGTTTAGTGAAATATTAAAAAAAACTCTTTGATATAACGATAAGCTCTATTAAAAATATTATTAAGAGAATCGATAAACTAGATAAAAATAATTTTTTTATTTATTTTTTACTATGTTGGCGTGTGATCTACTATTAAACAAATTAATCGACCGAGACCACAACAATTAAAAATAAAAAATAAAATAAAAATATGTTTAAATAATAAACACAAAAAACTTAATAATAATAAAACTATAATTAATAATAAATTGTTGTTATATGTTAACATATGCTATATTTAATGTCAAATTTGACACAACAAATAGCATATGCTAAATATAGTACTAATTGTAGAACTGTATTGGAGTCACAACTTAAGATTTAATGTTAAATTATAAAACTGGCATGTTATTTAGCGGTGCATAGAAATAGGCATATAACCCATTTCAAGTTCCTGCACATTCAAGTTTTTTTTAACCTTTGGTTCATATTCTTCTAAATGTAGAGATCGTGTTTGTACACTTTTTTTTTCAATGTATGTCTTTCTATTATCACGTGCTGTACATGCATCATTCGTGAGAATATAAATTTATCTTTGTATTTAAATATATAACGGTTAAGTTCATATAATTTTATTTTATACACATTGGGTCCCTCCACTTTTATTTTTACACATAAAAGTCCTTGTGCTTTTATTTTATAAATACGAGGTTCCCATAAAGGATGGCCGAGTACTACGACAATCAAGTTAAACTGTTGATCTTTCAGGTGGGAGATTTGGTATGACGGCTAGGTGATATAGGAAAAGGAGATCTCGGAGCAGGGAAGCTCGGTGCTAACTAGGAAGGACCATATTGAGTAACAAAGGTTGGAAAGGGAGGAGCCTGTACTTTAGCCATACATGTCGGGTCGTGTACTACCTAGAACTTGGAATGCCCAAATTCTTTTCAAATATTATCATTAAATATTTTTTAAATGAGGTTTAGGGATTTTTTTTACTTATGTTTGAGATAATGCTTGTTGTAAAATATAAACATAAGTTTTTCCCTTTATGAATAAAAGAAAAAATAAACAAAGTTACGTGAGTCTACTTATTCGAGAAACATGTAATGTACCCTTGATATCGGTCTAATGCCGAGAAGCAAGCAGTATATCCTTGATGTCGTGCTAATAACGAGATACATGCAGTATATTATTGATGTTGGCCTAATGCCGAGAGACAAGCAGTGTAGCCTTGATGTTGGCCTAATGCCGAGAAGCGGGCAGTATAGCTTGATACCGCCTAACTCTAAAAAGCAGGCCTAACGCCAGGGGACGAGTTTTAAACTTGAAAGATGGCATAATGCTGAAAATGGACCTATGTTAAAAACACTAGCTCAAACCTAAAACCTGGACATATCGGTAACAAGTGTCCGAATGAAAAGACTTGCGTAAACATAAATATGACAAAGTCGAGCATAAAACAATAGGCAAACATTAAAAATTATCATGTTAAAATAGAATTGTCAAGAGTAAAATGTACTAATGTTATTACAAAACAAGATTATTTAGGGGTGTGCAAAAACCGACCGAAACCAAAAAACCAAACCGAGACGAAAATAAATTTTGGTTCGGTTTTTAAAAAATTAGGTTCGGTTTCAATTTTGGGAATTGAAAAACCGATCTGTCCGAAATAACCGATATATATGTAATGTTCTGATTATATACTTAAATACGTCGTAGCTTAGTAGTAGAATGCTTATATACAGAGCTAAAGGTAATGAGTTCGAATCCCAATATTCTACTTTTAATTTTTTATTATTTATTTTTAAGTAAAAATATATAAAAGGCAGCACTAACTCACTAAGATTCGAACCCAGGCAAATTCATTAACCACCAACGCTCTCACCAATGAGCTGAAAGATGTTATTGCTATTTTTTACACTATGTACTATATATTCGGTTACCGACCAAACCGAACCAAAATTTAACCTTAATTTTGGTTCGGTTTTCTTATAAGTGAAAAATCGATCGGTTTCGGGTAAAAGGGTCGGTTCGGTAACCGAACCGACTGATGCACACCCCTAGGGTTATTCACTATCTCGAGAACATGGTCACCACCGGACTCAGTACCTGTTACATCGGTAGTGACCCCCAAAGCCCCATCAATAGTGGGAGGCGTATTACCAGCCAAGAGATTTTCAATCTCCCTTTCGTCCTTTTCATCATGCTCTTCTCTTTCCTCCTCTAGTTCATCGGGTTAAACAGCTGCTTTGTAGCAATGGCGATCAAATCAAGCCAAAAAGCTAAATGTTTCATCAGGACCCATCTACTCTCAAGCAATGTCTAGAACCGTGGACAGAATCCCCCGTGTCAGTTTCTAAAAAACTTTATAAATTCCCTCTTGAGAGGCCTTCAGACGGGCCACTTCTCTTTCATCACCCTTTTGAATCTCGGCTTCCTTAGCTAGTTAGGACTTTAACTTACCCTCCGCTTCTTGGTGATTTTTTTGGAAGCCCTCAAAATTGGAAGCAGTTCAATGCCTCCTTCTCATTAGAGACGGAATTCATCTGAAGACGAATATCTTATATCTCTTTCAACTCAACCAGATCTCTAGATCTAAAGCTCCTAGACCCGAGCTTCTACCTCGATCAGCTTCCGAATAGACTCTGACACTTTGGAGGATTGGTTTTCAAGAGCAGTTTTGGCTGCCAATCACAAATTTTTCTCCTCGACAAACAGATTGGCAGCAAGATTAGCTTTAAAATGGTCCGAGTTAGCCGTCCTGATCAGTTCTAGGAAAGCTACGTTTGACATATATGTCGTTTGAACTGCTTGAAAATCCAGATATATAACTTAGGTTCAAAAATAAAACATAGGAGTAAATAACCAAAACAGACATAACAACATAGAATAACTGGGTGAGAGAGAGGAATGCAGCAAGCACAATTCATTAGGCTCTTACATGCCGCAGGTAGCCTGAAAATTCGGCAAAGTAGTAACCCGAGCAATATCAGCAGCCATGACATACTTTTCCAGACTGACATAGTTTGGACGATTGGACTTCACCTATGTCACGACCCAATCTCACGGGCCGAGACCGGCGCTAGGAAATGGGAGTAGTGGCTCCGAAACCCGTAGCAAGCCTAAAACGTAAATAATTTTTTTGCAAATATCATACGTCAAGCATGACAAACATAAACACGTGTCATGCAACAAATATGCCAGGCTATACATCTTCCTCTGGCAATCACAAATGGTAATAACGCAACAAGCACATTACGTACATAAGTTTAAAATATCAGAGTTATATATACATAAAACCGTTTGATACAAAATAAACACAAACCCCTATCTACTGCAGCTCTAGGAGTAAAGTACTGTTTCTTTACATACTTTCAAAAATATCAGACTTCTAGAAGAAGGATAGAAGTCTGTTGCTTCAGAAATTCTTTTCACCTGAGAAGGAAAACTGTGAGGGGTCAATATACGGGAATATACTGAGTCAGTTCATATATTTACTGATAAGTATTCATAATAAATGTAAAATAATGCAATAGTATTTAAATCACGTGTAACCAAGTACAAGATCGGATTGAAACCCTAATCTCCGAACATGCCAAACGTATATAATCAAATTGAATTAATCCAAGTGGTCCGGCCCGGGATAACTCAACCGCGTCAGCCACGACCAACCTCTTAATCCCAAGTTCTGGGTCCCATGATAGCTCAACCAATTTCAACCCACTAGATACGGGTCTCAGGATAACTCAACCGAGTTCAACCTCGTATCTACTATTCATATATCCAACTTCCATATTCATATTCATAATCAAGTGTACAGCTGTGATAAATCGAAATTGGTGATCACGCAATCCTATTGTCGCCCAATGGGAAGGCACGTTCCATCGGATCAATACTGGTTTCAAACCAATATATATGCATCTTATATAAAGAATTCGCATTGAAAACATTCGAGACAAACGTAAAGCAATATAAAATGTTTGCTTGTAAACAATGCTCGTTTAAATACTTCAAAAGCAAAAAACGCTATCCAAAAATACTTCGGTACTAAGAAATGTCAAGTTTCCTGAGCCCCTTGTCCATTTGCTTCTTACCTCGCCGGATCTAAAACGATTTCAAAACAATTAACTCACATCAGAATCCTATTCTAGGATTGATTCTAGACTCGAGACACAAAGCACTACTCTTATTAACTGCGTGCTTCTCACGTGTTTAATCCCGATAAACGGTTTCTGACTCGTTTACGGTTCATAAATCTCTTCTAAATCGATTCTCGTTTAACCTCAAAAGGTTAAATAACTCAAATTATTCGATTACTGATTGATTTCGATCACGGCATGTAAAAACGGAATGAAATCCGAAACTAAACGGTCGGACAACATGTTGTGCGAGCGCACGTCTCACTAAGCGTTCGCACGGCACCTGTGCGATCGCATAGCTGAGCTGTGCGTTCGCACAGCTGAGCTGTGCTACCTACAGTTCAGGCTTTTAGCCTCGGCTCGATTTCCGACGTGCTTTCAACAAATTTCCGCATACCCGGCATTCAAACAACGCTCTACAACATCTATAACACGAATTGTAAACTCAAAACGCTAAAATCGAATCCAAAATCGATAAAACCGCTCAAAACCCTAAATATCAAATCAATATTACTCTAAATTTATTCATATAAACGGTAAAATTTCGTGCTTACCGTGATTACCCTTTTAAATACGATCGATTCGAGCTATAGAACGTCGAAAACGGACGAGAAGCAGAGATCGAGTGATGAACCGTAATTGATCGTCGAAGAAAGGAAGAAAAATGAAGTTTGGAGTTCTGGATTCTTCATTTCCCATCTCATTTCTTATATATATTGGCTAATTTGCACTTTAGTCCTTGAAACTTTTAAAGGTTGCAATTTAGTCCAAAATTTATCCGCGTCCAAATTTTAAACAGTCTCCGATTGAGTTGAAACGTTTACCATAAATACTATAAAATATTTTACGGACCTTGGCGAAATAATTATTAGCTCGGGATTTATATTCAATTTTATATTAATTTTCTAAGATTTTTCCTCAAATCCCGCTAATTTGCTTAATAAAAATTATTCTAAATTCCCGATACTATTAAATTAAATCCTTCTTAATTTAATTTATCGGAAATTCACGACATGTGGCACGACTTAACTGTTTTAAAATATTTTGGGGTATTACAACCTACAAGGCAAAGCGACCACCAGATAGGTCGAGAGAAGATTTTTTCTGGTAGACAAAAGAGGAAATTGAACCTGGAGGCCCAAGCAATAGCGTTTGGTGGTTGGGGATTCAGGAGAATCTCGGAGATTTGGACCCAAGGGTACCCCGGTTTGACCATTCATGGAGTTGGACAAATCCATCACTATTACTGAAGAACCCCAGTATGGGGCACCTGATCTGTCCCCGGGAAATCAAGAGAAGGAGGCAGAGGAGAGGCGTTAGGGTGGACAACTCTCAGCACGAGAATTTGCGGATTGGAAGCACCCACATCAGTGGTCCCACCTGCCAGGACTCTGGAGACCGGCTGGGGAAGCCGAGGTTGATGGAATGGTTACTTGGCTTGGGATTTCCTTCTCTTAGGTTTGGCAGTCACGCGAGCGACATCAAGTTTTCCACTGTAAAGAAAAAACGGCAATATCAGGATGGAATGGGTAAATAAAACACAAAAAAAAAACAATACAAAAGGTAAAAACAGTTAAACCTGAGACTTGCATCCCATTCAAAAGGAATGCGGGGAACAAATATATCAGCATGCGCCCGCCCATCTTCCAAGGAAGCATCAAATACGGAAATGATCGCTTCCTCTTCCATGGCACTAGGGGTGTAATCCTTCTTGGTTAATTATTCTTCCCCCATCTACCCAGTTATGGGGAAAGTTCTTTAAGCTGGTGGGATTAGTGACCATGAAATAATCTGATTTTCAGTACTTCAACGAAAAGGTTATCCCGTTCACGAACTCTTTTAGAAGCCCTTTTCTCTTTTTCCTATAGCGCATATAGGCATAGCTGCTGCCATTCGCCAGGGAAATGGTATACATCAACACCCATAGTTTCATGGTAGGGGTAATCGAGTGTTTTTGACATAGTTTCTCACAAGACGTGTAATGGCAAAGGCTGTTGGGGTGGAATTTTCATAAAGGGATCTGGTATAAGGCACTAAAATTCGACAAAGGTAGGATCAATAGGGAATTGTATGCCGGATTGCAGATGTTTGTTTGAGAGGACAATGAGGAGGAGGTTTGGTGTTAACCCGACTATCCATGGGCATGGGGGACATGACATAGTCGTCCGTGATGCCAAAAGCAATCTTCAAAGCATCTAGGTATACTTGAGTACACCTATAAGGGACCAGATTTTCCTCAAATAAAATTAGTAATCTCAAACACCTCGGCAGTGGGATACCTATCTATCTCCCCAGCTAAGGCTGCCAAAAATGGATCTATGTAAACCTCGAGAGTGACACCATAATCTCCTACTCTATCATCACACCCCGTACCTTCTTTGTTAGATGGGTGTTCATCCGACATCTTGAACTTAGAGAAAACCATTGAAAACATGAAAACCTCAAAAAAAAGGCAAGGTTTAAGATAAAAAGCCTAAAAACAACAAAACAATCGGATAATTTTGAAACTAAAGATCAAACAAGTGAAGAACACGAACAACATGAAGAATGAAATCTCCTTAAAAACTCCTGAAAACAGAGAAGAGGAGTAAATCAAGATCAACTTAAATAAAGTCCAAACACACAAATTCAAATACGCTCCAATAGCAATTGATAATGTGAGAAATCAATAAAAATAAAAAGTGCATACAGCAAGCACAATACATACAAAGAACAGAAGAAATTTTCACAAAATGTCCAACTCATGAGCTTGGTCTTATCTTACTTCACCCCTATTGCTGACATAATAACCTATATACGAAATGTTGACATGAATAGAAAATTACTGGTAACTAATGCGAGGAAGGAAAAGGCGAATAAGAAAAGATCCAAAGGCCTAGAGAGAAAAAAAAAAAGAAATCCTCATAAAGTGAAGGAACAATCAAATAAAAATAGCAAAAAAAAAAAAGAAGAAGAACAAGAAAACAGAGAATATTGAAAGAATAGAGAATATAGTAAGAAGAAAGTGAGTAAATGAGGAAGAAAAGGATTAATAATGGAAAACGGAGGGAAAATTGAAAGGCCATAAAATCAAATTCAGTCTCGGTTAACCAAACGCCACCTTGAAAGGAGAGTTCTAAAGTAAAAATTGGACACGTGGCATTAGGCTTAAAGATGAAGGAACTGCCATAAACCAAAGAGACACTTCAAATTTAGACACCTCAGATACAATTTTCAAAGACACATCACTCTCATGACTCGTCTCTCTCCAACACCGTAACCGAGGAGTATGTTAAAAGAACTGACACATTACACCAGAGTCACATGATAGTACGATACCAAACCTACTCATGCTTATTCACAATAAAATTCGGACATAAATATATGATACACATAGGGGGGACTAGTGATAACGTAGAGATAACACAATATAGGGGCGAAGAAACCTCATCGACATATAATGTTACCAAGTCAAACAAACAATAACTGACATACATAAGATAGACCAACCTAGAAAAACAGACAGCATGTCGGGAGACCAGGATGTGCAGTTAGTCAGCTAATCTGAGATACCTAGATCAAAGACCGCCCTGAGCTAACCCGAATGTTTCTATTGGACGAATCAGATTTACTGTATCTCAGATAAACACGTGCTCTATCATCTAGGGGGATCACAGAATACTTTTTGACACACAAGAACGTACCCCGCATTGCACACACCTGACACATAGCTCGAGGCATAACAAAACTATCCACCTTATTAAAAGTAGGGACACAGGAAAGAACTTCTAAATGGGTGCATAGGTCAACCTATATAAACTACCTTAGTGCATAATCTAAGGTACTTTTTCACCATTGTTCTTTTTTTTTCTTTTCTTTCCCCATTTAAAAGTATTGACTTGCGCATTGGAACGAACAGCCGAAGATGTCCAGCGATGATCCATCTAACCTCTCTATTCTTTGTTTTCAAGTGACTTTGATAGCTCGGAGACCTTCTAGTGCTTCACTGGTTTATCAATTAATAGTTTTGTGATATTCGCTATAAAATTGATAATTTCCGTCTTTACTTCTAAAAGCCAAGCCAAGTCCGGCAATTAAGGCTTCATATTCGGCGACATTGTTGCTTGCGTCGAATCTGATTTTTACTCCGTATTCAATTTCATTTTTCCGGGTCCCTTGAGGATAGCTTCGGCTCCTGATCCATTTTCATTCGATGCTCCGTCTACATGTAATTCCCATAGGAACTCAGGTATGACTTCTTCCTATTCGCCGGGAGTAATCTCAGCTACAAAATCTGCCAAAGCTTGCGCCTTGAGCGTCGGACGAGGCTCGTATCAGATGCCGTGCTCGTTTAATTAGATAGACCAATGGACGAGTTGCCCAGAGGTCTCGGGTCTTTGTATCGCCTTTCCTAAGGAGGTGGTTGGTTCTTACCACCACATTGTGGCTTTGGAAGTAATACTTCAACTTTTTTGTTGTGGTCACCACGGCGAGCGCCATTTTCTCTATTTCTGGATATCTGGTTTCTGCACCTTTTAGTACTCGACTTATGTAATAGTTGGCTTTAATTCTCCATCTTCTTCTCTTACTAGCATTGTTCCTATAATTTCCTCTCTTGCACAGATGTATATGTAAAGCGTCTCCCCCTTCAATGGTCGACTTAGCAACGGCGGTGAGGTTAGAAATTTCTTCAGCTCCTCAAACGCTTTTTTGCAATCTTCAGTCCACTCGAATTTTTGCGTGTCCTTTATGGCCTTGAAGAAGGGTGGACATCTTTTCGCCGAGCAGGATATGAATCTTCCTAGTGCAGTGATTCACCCGTTGAGTTTTTAAACTTCGTTTACATTCCTGGGTGGTTTCATGTCCATGATTGCTTTGATCTTCTCTAGATTCGCCTCTATTCCTCTTTGGGATATCATGAATCCCAAGAATTTTCCTTCTTGTACTCCGAATGCGCATTTATCTGGATTTAGCTTCATCTTAAATTTATTTAGAAATTTGAATATTTCCTCTAGGTCTCTCGCATGGCTTTCTGATTTCTCACTTTTGATAAATAGATCGTCTACATATACTTGGACTCGCTTTCTGATTTCATCTTTGAACATGAAGTTCATAAGCCTTTGGTATGTTGCTCCTGCATTCTTCAATCTGAAAGGCATCGCCGTGTAACAGTAGGTTCCGCCTTTCGTGATAAATGATGTCTTTTCTTGGTCTTGCTCCTTCATCTGTATTTGGTGATAGCCTTGGGCAACATCCGCTAGGCTTTACATCGCATGTTCGGCGGTTGAGTCGACCAGCTGGTCAATATTGGGCAGCGAATAACTATCTTTAGGGCACACCTTCTTCAAGTCCGTGTAGTCTACACACATCGGGTTTTTACCATTTGCTTTCTTCACGATCACCACATTGGCTACCCATTCGGCGTAATGTACCTCCCTGATGAACCCTGTTTTCTTGAATTTTTCTACTTCGTCGGCTATTATTTTTTTCTGTTCTTCAGAGAATTTTCTTTTCTTCTGTCTTACAGGATTTGCCCCTTCGGCCACATTCAGCTCGTGGGTTATGACGTGCAGATCTATTCCAACGATTTCTTAAGCTTTGGAGACGAATGTCTCGATATTCATTTTTAGCATAGCTATGATTTCTTCTTCAATTTTGGGATTCATTCCAACTCCCAAGTTCACTTTCTTCTCCTCATTGAGCTCCAGTTTCTTCATCTTGCCCTCCAGGGTGGTTTCTTTTTCTTCAATGTCATGGTTCATGATTTCCTCGATTGGCGGAGTTTTGAAGGATTCCTTTATCGCCTTATTGTAGCATTCTCTTGTAGTAGCTCGATTGCCATGTACTGTCACAATTCCTTTCCTCGTAGGTATCTTCATTGTGAGAGCTTTTATGCTCGTTATAGCTGCTAAATCATGGAGGAATGGCCTTTCCAGGATTGCATTGTATGGTAGATCAATATCCACGATGCTAAATCGTGTTGGTAGCTCCTCGTCTCTTCTTTCTCTTCCTAATTTAACATCCAGAATGATTGTTCTCATTGGCCTGATGGGGGATCCACCAAACACAGTTACTGGGATAGCGTTTCTTTTCAGTTCTACAGGGACTCTTCCAAGGTTTTCGTAAGCTCTCCTTGTCATTAAATTAATTGCGCTTCTTTCATCGATCAATATCCTCTCCATATTCAAATCCTCGATGATCATGGCTATAACTAGAGCCTCGTTATGGGTCTCAGTAATTCTTCTGAAATCTTCATCGTCGAATGTTACCTGTGGTGGTATTCTGGATTCTTGCATCTTTTGTTTCTTCTCCAGCGGGTAACTCGGTGTGCTACTTAGTTTATTTTTGATGTTTGATCCTTAAGAAGCCATCTTCTTCAATGAATTTGTTTGAGTTTAGAAAAAGTCTCTTCTTGTTTGAAGTTTTTTGGAGCTTTTTCCCACAGACGGTGCCAATTGATGGAGTCTGCCTTCTGATCTGGTGGATTAACCTGCAAAACAGAGTAGAAGCTAATCGGACGGTGGTTGTCCGATCAACTCTCCGATGCTAAAGTCAGTGTTGAGAATTGAGCAGCGTTTTGAGTATATGAATGTAATTGTGTTTTTAGGCAATACCTCAAATTCTTTATATAATAATCGAATATATACCTTGTAAACTTGGAATAGGAAAGTGAATCCTATTTAATAGGGTTTTATCCTGATTAGAAGTGTGATTCCTTATTCAGACAAGAGTTCTGTTTAAGAATATCTTCCTAAATAGTCTCGTCTTTCTAAACTGGAACTTATCTTTCTAAGTTGGAGTTTGTATCCAAATAGGAAGGATCTCCGAGAATCTTTGCAGATCTAATTATCTGAAAGAATCCAAAAGTGGACGTGTTTTTTCCGAATCCTTAGGGGATTCGGTATTATCCTTGTGGATTGAGGTCATATTCCAGTCAAGGCGGATCTCATAGATTCGACCGCTGGTTTCATCTAGCTAACAATGTACCATAACTTCAAACTTATTTTTTAAAAAATATTAATTTTTACGGTTTAATTATTTTACATAAGAAAATCATATCTCGAAAAGAGTTCAAATACATTTATAAAGCGTCTCATACACATCTCAAAAATTTAATATATAATTGAAAGAGAATGTATCAGAATTGTTTATTTAGGTATTTCCACTAATGCACTGACGAATTGAGTCGTCCATAACTCTTTTCTTAATTCTTCTTCGACTTTCGTCAATGGTTTACGTATGTCGTTGACGGTAGCCATCTTTTCTTTTATATTATTTTAATTTCATATAGTATAGTAAGTAGTCAAATTTTTTGCATTTGTTTCTTGATGGATTAACATTTATCGAAGAAGCGCAAATCCAATTCAAAACTTCAATCAAGAATCGAAGATAGATTGGAGATCTTTCAACAACAAAGATAAAATTGTTCATGGGCTACAGTAGTTTTTTAATTTTTTTAATATTGTATTTTATCTGTTTGTTTTGAGAATTTTATTTTGTATTTTCTATATGAAAGATTTGTTGTCCTTTTTATATAAAAGGTTGTTGTCCCTTTTTTTATGAAGGCTTTTCATGTGTTGGTTGTATCCTACGTCACGGCTGTAGTTTCTGATTCATAAATCACTTTGCGGGTGATGGTGAAAATTGAGCGAAGACGGCAATTTATTGGCGAAACAGTTAGATAATTTATTTTTTATTTTCATAAGTAGATATGCGAATCAGACAGCATATTGTATGTTCCATGTCAGGTCATTGGATTTAGTTTTTGAATTTTTCCGAATTTCTTACAAATCTAATTGTTTTATATTCGATTAATGAAGTTTGATGAATTCTAAAAAAAACATAAAGTGAATTATAGTTCCAATATAAGATCTTTATGTATATGAAATTTTATTAGTCTATATATGTTGGTGTGATAGCTCTTATTTCTTAATAAATTATTAATAATTTAATTCAAAAATGTAAAAGATAATTCAAAATTAACAAATTTTTAATTTTATAAAAATATAATTTGTTCAATCTTTACGGTAAGGATGAGTAACTTTAAAATGTACTAGTTTCGCATTACGTGCTATGCACGTGGCTCGTAATGTAACTCGTCAATCAACATATTAGTAAATTTATTATAATTATATCAATTTTTTATTTATAATTAATATTAAATTAGTTAAGAATTTTTGTAAAAGTAAATATAATATATTCGGTTATTAAATTTTTTGCCATACTGAATTTATTCTTCTTTTGGTTATATAATAACTATAATTAAATAAGTAACTTAATTTTATTAATAATATCTTTAAAAATAATAAGATAGAAATTTAAATAATAATATATTGACCAAATACAGTATTTTAATTTTGTAGTTCAATCAAACTAAAAGATAGGCATTCCTACTAATTTGGAGACAATTTAGTTATTTTTTACATACTAAAAACTAAATTGAAAGATAATTTAACTACCTATTCTAATTAGGACTTTAATTACAATAGTGATTAATTATATTAACTAATTAGTAAATGCCTATAAAATCTTTATTTAGTAGTAAACTGAAAAGGATTATTCAGTAAATTTGCCTGTCCTCCCCCCCCCCCCCCATCCGTGCTTTTATATATAGTACTAGTTTCGCATTACGTGCTACGCACGTGGCTCGTTATGTGACTCGTAATAAATATTATACCTCAGTTTATTAATTTTTAAAATTATTACTATAATTATACCAATATATTTATTTATAATCAATGTTATAGTTTTGTCGGATTATAAGATATTTTTATTAGTTGGATTAAAACTATTAATTATACTAATAAATAGTATATTAATAAATTTATTTTAATTATTTTACTGATAATCAACATCAAATTTGTGAGTAGTTAAGAGTTTTCTCATTAGATTAAGATAGTAATTATTATAGGGTTAGAGTTATAAAGCATGTAGGTTAAGTTTTTCTATTTAGCTAACTTTTTCCTTTCAATCGATTATTTGAAGAAAAAACCAGTCAGATTTAACACATATGCTTTCATAAACTATAAATATTTTCTAATCATAAATATTTGCAAATCAATTTGTTCAAATCATATGTATAAACAACATATTGTATCATAAATGATCAAATGTAAAAAAAACATAATACAAGGTAATTAACTTAGTAATTGACTTATTCTCAAAAAAAAAAACTTAATAATTGACTCTATTCTCAAAACAAAAAACTTAGTGATTTACTCTTTTTATAAAAGGAAATTAATAAATATCATGGTATAGTGGTAGATATAATAGACGATTCTACAAAATATGTGAGTATTTTAATTGAATCAAAAGTAGTTTAAATTAGCTAATATTTAGATAAATTAATAATTATTTAATATGTTTCACACGTGGCTCGTAGTATGACTCGTCAAACATTTATTGATATATTAATTGACGTTTATTTATAATTTATGATATAATTAAAATTTATTATAATTGTACCAACATATTTATATATGATAAATATTAAATTATTTAGCTACACACATGGCTCGTAACGTGACTCGTCATGTTAATTTAATTTATTATAATTATAATAATTTATTTTATTTATAATCAATATTAAATTAGTTATAGTTTTTATTAGAGATAAATATAATTTTATTAGTGCTATTAATTTTTATTCTACTAATATTTAAACTAGTATTAAGTGTAATATTATACTAAATTAAATGAATTATAATTATATTACTATATTTTAAATTATAATTAAAATTAAATTAGTTAGTGTTTTGTTGGATTAAAAAATATCTCATGAGAGTTGGATTAAATATATTATAATAATATCATTGTGTTTGATTCATAAATCAATATTAAATTAGTTAGAGATTATTTGAAGGTTTTATTGAATTTATGAGTTGGATAAGGATTTTAATTTGATTGATTAATAATATTAATAGTTAAGATAACATTAAAAATATGACCAATTATCAAAAAAATATTAATAATATAAATTTAAAAATACATGCTTCTCTTCGTATTTTATATATAATGTAGATATATAGAATAGACTTGATAGCTATTAATAATTTAAATAAAAGTTAGCCATATGTATTTTAAATGACCTTAAAATCATCAAGTGTTATGCCCTTATCTTTGTTCTGTTGTTGCACCACATCTACTTTTTCCGAATTCAGAAGGTCTTTGCAGCACATAAAAAAGAACCAAACAAAAAAAATTAATAAAAAAATGCAACAAAACCAAATAAAAACAATAGATTACAAAACAAAACCTATAAATGAGAAGAAACATAAATTGGCACCCATTTTTTGCAAATATTGTGAGGACACCGAGTTCTAAGAAATTATATTAAAGATGTTAACATTTTATTAAACCAAATAATGTAGCTAGTTTTTAATTAGGACTCCGTTCTATTATATTTAGGATTTTAATTCTAATTAGGACTCTAATTCTATTATATTTAGGATTCTTTTTTTTTGATGAATTATATTTAGGATTCTAATCATACTATATTTTTAATAATAAATTAAATAAATAATTAGTTAATGACCATATAACCGTTATTTAGTAATATATTAGAAAGGACTATTTGGTAAATTTGCCTGTCCCCCCCCCCATCCGTACTTTTATATGTAGTATAGATAGATATATAACTATTATGTGAATTTAGGCAAGTGTTCGTATAATAAAATTGAGAGACAAGTTAGTAAAACGCTCTCTTAATTTAAGTGAAGTTGTGTATTCGAAACTTATTTATATGCAATATGCAGTCGTTTAAAAGTTGGAGATAGAATTTGTCTTTCGTAAAAAAAACTTAAACAACTCGTGAAAATCAATTTAAATGTAAAAATTTTAAAAATAGTGTTTTATACTAGTTGAAATTCATTCAGAAAAGAAAACCTCGTAAATGCCATACCACACAATAAAAATTGAGAGGCAAAAATATGTATTCTGGCATTTTTTTTTTTTGGTTAGTCCATCCGGTTTTCAGGGTTTCGCCCTGACTAATACGGATCCGATCCGTGTTGCGCACCTGGCATGATGGGTGAGTCTTCCAGTGAGAATTTTCTGCATTCACAAGACTCGAACCCGAGACCTTACTTAAGCGATATCAAACCGCTTACCACTTGGACCAACTCCTATTGATTCCGGCAAATACTTTTAAAGAAATACACAAGTGTTTGGTGACAGAATGAGCCAATAAATACTCTCCGCGTGCATTAAATAGGTTACAGGTAGATAGAACCGCATTCAGTAAATAATTTTGGGAAATGCCAAAATCTAATACAGCAATGCATGTTCTCTTGATCCAAATAATGATATGACCACCTTGCCTTTCTATTGATTTTCCATAAACTATCAGATTAAAATTTCCTCATGTTCATTTAAATAAAAAGAATTATATTTATTAAATTTACACCATTTATTAAAAATAAATAATATAAATAAAAAAAATTAAATTTAGTTAAAATAATTTACACCATTTATTTTATAATGAATAATTTAAATTAGCGAACATGATTTTATGTTCATTTGAATATGAGAAAATTCCAATTCAAACTATCACGTCTATTACTTCTTCAGTCCCATTTTATTTACTATTTTTTAAAATATTATTTTATTATTAATATATATATATTTTATTTTTATTTCTAATATTAATTAATTTACTAGATAAATTAATGTGTAAAAACAATAGATTTAAGATATAAAAAAAAATTGTTTAGCTTTTTACAATTTCTATTAACTGTTTATTTAATTTTTATTCTATATTATTTATATAGATTATTTTATTAATTAAAAAAATAAAAAAATTAGAATATAAAAAATTTCAAAATGCAAAATAATTCTTTTTGTATATTCAGATATTTTATTAGTGGTCCCTAGCTTTAGGCATAGGCTAGGACCTCTACTTTTGAAGGACCTCATATAAATTGAGAAAAGGATTTTTTATACAAATCCCCTAAAAGAGCACCTTTCTATTGTTTATACCACTGAAATTTATAATTGGCAGTAATCACTCAAAAAGAAAGAAAACTTTTCATAAATCACATAATACCCCAAAATGAACTAATTTTCAAATAAGACAACTTTAACCTTGAATTGGGTCTGTTAACCTTCACTACTGAAATTGTCTTAGATCTCCATCATCTAGTTCGACAGTAGATCAATGGAGGTCGAGCGGCAATCGACGGAGTCCGGCGACGACCCGACTAAGGTCCGGGTGTTTAAATATGCTAATTCTACTTCAGATGCCTCTGGAAAGGACCTTTTATTGCTTTTTGATTTCTTGTAGGTGTTTTCCACTTTCTGTCGAATGAAACCTGCATTTGGTGTTGGATCCTTTTCAGTTTTTGATTGTGTTGATTTTATTGTGGTAAATTTTGCTTGAGGGTTATTGGGTTTTAGTGCATTTGTCAGATCTTTTCAATTTATGTGGACCTTAAGCAGTGGGTGTGGGTGATGATACTTAAAGAATACAGATTAAGCATATGTTATTAAGATATTAAAGGTAATAGGAATCAGTTTCTTGTTTGTAAAATGAGTGGTGAAGATGAAGGTCATACAAAGAAGCATATAATGCCGATTGGAGCTGGGTTTGATACAACTTACTTTCAGTTACAACATGAGGGCGTCATTTCTATACGTGGAGCTGGATTTCAAGGAGGTAACTAGTAAAAAGGCAGCAATTATTGAATCCAGTCAATTGAGAGGCAAACTTGGTGCTTCAGCATCAATTTTGCAAGAGAAATGAGAAATTCACTGTAACCACTACAAGCTATTACCAGTTGATTTGCGTGATATCCAAAAACTAGATGAGATCATAGCTTTGGCTAATATTGATCCCACCTTGCCAACATTTATAATTTGATAGTGCATCTTGATATACTTAGATCCAGATTTAACTCATGCTATAGATAGTTGGACATCAAAGACATTTTCAAATGCTTTGTTTTTCTTATATGAACAGATCCATCCCAATGATGTTTTTGGGCAACAAATGAGTTGGAATTTGGAGAGTTGTGGCTGTGCACTACTTGGAATTTATGCAACACCTGCTTTACTTTCAAAGGAAACACTTTTTCTTGATCAAGGATGGCAGAGTGTTGTTGCTTGGCACATGATAGAGTTTATACTGATTTTAAATTAGTTTACATTAAATTGATATTAAATTCATATTAAATTTATATTAGGTTCATATTGTTGTTGTTATTCACTACTAAATTATGTTCAATTTTTAATTTTATTTTGTAATAACCCAAAATTTTAAAGGATAAAATATTGCCACATGTCTAATATTTTATTAGACAGGAGTAGGTAAATTAAATTTAAAGATAAATTTAATTTATAAGCGTCCCTAAAAGTATATTGTGGCAATAGGATTTTAAATTTAAATTTTAGAAGTTTAAATTTGGATATTTATATAGTTAATGGGGATGATATAAATTTATAAATTGGGTGCAGAATAATTCATAAGTCCC
The DNA here is from genome assembly GCF_937616625.2 of Mercurialis annua. Lineage (NCBI taxonomy): Eukaryota > Viridiplantae > Streptophyta > Magnoliopsida > Malpighiales > Euphorbiaceae > Mercurialis > Mercurialis annua. The sequence continues at coordinate 11,817,559 of NC_065577.1, read as the reverse complement.
GTGCAAATATTTTTAGTGTCAATATTCGCAGAATATTTTAAAAAGGTTATCATGAAAATTTGATAAAATTTGGGAGTAGAAATTTTATCAAGCGCAATCAATGCGGACTTAATAAATCGAAAATGATTTAATAAGAATAAAATATAAGTCGGATTATATTTTTATTCTCGTTATATTTTATTTGATTTTTGGTAAAATTTTCACGAAATTCGAAAGTCGTTTCTGTTTGAGCTACGGACGACTAATTAAAAAGTTGGTTTAAAGTGCATGATTGAGCTAGTATTAAACGGCACTTTAGCCTAATCTATATATATAAATTAAGAGTGTGAAAATTGGACACAGAATTAATTTCTTTCGATTTAAGAAAGAAGATGGAGCTGCTTTGCTCACAGAGAGTTGGCGAGCTAGGGTTTCAAATTTTAAATTTTCAATGGTCTGTTTCTCAATTCTAACTTCGTTTCTTCGACGATTACTTGAATAATCAAGGTATTAATCTCATATTAAACGTTTATATTAATATATTTCGATATAATTCGAATATATATTCGTTTATAAACGGTTACGTATCGAATCGAACGTATACCTATTATTTTTACGTTTCGAATGTGAATTTGGATATATTGGATTTTGTATATGTGTTAGGAGCGGAAAACGAGGTTAAAAGCACGTTGGAATGGCCCGGGGATCGATTTTCCCCGGGACTGGCCTGCTATGCGCCCGCACAGCAGAGGCTGTGCGAACGCACAGCTAGCCACGTGCGGACGGACAGTGGCTTGCCAACTAGACTTTTTTGAGTACTTTTCAGGACCTATTCGTCAGACTTTCGAGGGGCGATTCCGAAATATTTTCGCGTAGAAACTCGACGTGTTGTCTGACTGACCCTAAAATATTTTAAATAAATATTTTTAAACTTAAGCCAAAGACTTTTAAAATGCGATTTTAAAAGTAAAGTTAAATGTTTAAAAAGGATTTTAAAAGAGTTAAAGTCGACGTTTAACCGGTTAAAAAGATTTAGCAAATGATGTTGCTAAATAATTAGTATACGACTGTGAATTTCTTTGGCAATCAAGTCTATACTATTAAATGATTTTAATTAGGTATTGTTATACCTAAAAGGACTTCTAAAGCGAAGAATAAATGTTTTCTCAAGGTGAAAACGGTTTATATGGTTTTTAAAAATAAAGAGACCATAAGTGTTATGTGTTATATGTTTGTATGGTTTGTCTGGGCCAAGGTTTCAGGACCTAGATGTTTATACCAGAAATAGGTATTGATGTGTTGTCTTGTGTGTTTTGTATGTTTGATCCGACTAGCTGTCCAGCAATCAGACCAGGACTCAGGGGAGTTTGTCACACCTACGACGGTGCTAAGTAGTAACTTAGCAGTACTGTGAGTTTACGTGTTTACTTTTGAATATCAATATTCAATTATTTTAAATCCATAAATCGCAGTAGTATAAACTAGCCAAGAGAGATCCATTTGAACGAGTTACCTATTGGGCGGCAATAGAGTTGCGTGATCACCAACACCGATTCTTAGATGTACTTCTGTCGAGGTATAGAGGTATGCATGTCGTGTAAGTCATTGGGAAAGTAAATGCCCTGACTTCACGGGTAAACTCTGAGACGACAGTAATACAGTTACGGTCGCGGAATAAACCGCGAAGGCAATTTCTGATTACGGTCCAGGTACCAGAGATACAGAATTAGACGGCAGTGATTCAGTTCACGGTCTTTATTCTGTTGTTTATAAGCTCATGAGATTAGTGTGTCTGTTAGTACAATTGTGGACTAGGATTTCACATGGATCGATAAATTAGTAATATTTTATATATATAATATATATATGATGTGATTTTGGTATTTACCTGTAAACTGTTTACTCACTCAGAAATATTTATATTTCTGACCCCGTTGTTGTTATCCCATTTTCAGGAAATTAGCTTTGAGGTCAGTCGAGCTTCCACATCCCTTTTTCAGGAAAGCTCTTCTTTGGTAATGTACATAGGATTTTGTACCCTTAGTATGCTGCAATAGTATAAGTGTAATGTGCCAGCAGCCGTGCCACTAGTCCTTTGTTTAGATACTCTGATAGGATCTAGTGCATGTGTATACCTTTTGGGTGGCTGTTGAGTGGCATATTGTATCTAGTTACCGAATCGGCCTCGTGTGTTTTTGTGAGGGTCAAAAACAGTATGTTTTATATACACCATATCATTTTTAGTTTTTAATTTTTTTTAAGTTTAGACACTTATCTTTTATATTTATACACTTTTCATTTTAATTTCAACTTTTTTTAATTTATATTTTATTAAATTACTTATCATAATTTCTTCATTTTTTTTAAATTAATAGGTTTATTATTTTTTATTATCAACATATATTATTGTATATTATATTTTTAGATTATGCTAAATCATGATTTTGTTTTAGAGATTTTATATTTACAAAAGTTTGTTATTTTAGAATCAATACAAAAGTACTTTGACCAGGGGTGGAGTTAGAAATAAATTGGGAGAGGGGGGGATTGGGGGATTGTATAAAAGTTAAATTAATAACTATATTTAAAAAAAATGTTAAAGAGATGTTTTGAAGGAAAAATAAAGTTGAGGGATCTAATTATATAAAAATCTAAGTATTACTACTATATGTTTTTATAAATTTAAGTATTACTACTATATCCTTCTTCTTAATCTTTTCTTTTTCTCAGTAATTTTTTTCTTTTCTTTTTCATCTTTTTTTTTGCTAATTGTAAATGAGTTTAAAAGATAATATGATGGGTGATAGATGAGAAATTTTTTCTTCTTCTTCTTCTTTCTTTTTTCTATGTTGTTTTAAATTATTGTAATATCGTTTCTGGAATTTTTTTCAATTGTTTTTGAAAAAATCGTCATTTTCTTCATTAATGATGTTTCGACCTGGTTTTGAAACGTTTTTAATTAATTTTAAAAATGGTTTGAAACTGTTTTTTTTTTTTTGAAACTGTTTTATACTGTTTGAAATTTTTGTAAATAGTTTGAAACTTTTTTATACTGTTCGAAACTATGTTAAAACTGTTATTTTTAGACTATTTGAAAGTGTTTTTTAGAAACTGATTTAGACTGTTTGAGACCTTTGTATACGGTTTGAAACTGTTTTATACTGTTCGAAACCTTTGTAAACGGTTTTGAAACTATTTTTTAAAATTTGTTTGAAACGGTTTGCAACTGTTGTTTTTTAGACTGTTTGAAACCATTTTTAATTTATTTGATACTGTTAGAAACTGAAATATACTTTATTTCATATACTCATAAACTATTTTATTTAGTTTGTTACTGTTTGCAACATATTTATACATTTATAATCATATATTAATTCAATTTTCATGAAACATATCATTGCAACTGTTATCAACTATTGTAAACACAAATAAAATAAAGCAGAAACTATTTGAATTTGATAATATAGAACACTAAAAAAAATATAAACGAATGAAACAGTTTGCAACTATTATTACGTTTTAAACTATTTAAACATCTCAAAAATCTTCGAAACCTAATTAAACATACTGAAACTGTAAATTTAATTTGATTGAACAATTTTACATCCTTTTTTTACTGAATCCGCAATTTTTATAGATCGTAATATATGAATTTGAATAATAAAGCAGTAATTCGAAAATAACTGACAGAATATTGAAGAAGAAAATAATGAAATTTGAGAGAATTTGAGATCTGAAAAATAAAAGAAAAGCTAAACTGAAAGTTTTGAGAAGGAGGAAGAAGTTTGTTACAATAAAAACAAGTGGAGTAATTTTTAGATATAAAAACAAATAGGACAGGGTATAAAAATAATTGGCTGACATGGGGTAGGTATGTAAGTTAAGTGCAAAATTTGTGTTAGGTAATTGCTAATAAGTTTTTTATTTAGGTAATTACCTAAATCTCTCATTTATATTTAGCATCAAATCTAATTTTATCTCAAGCTAAATGTTAACAAAAATATTAAAATCAAATTAGGCATGTATGCTATAATAATAAACAATTATTATTTGTTAATTTTTTTGAATTAATTTGTTTAGTGAAATATTAAAAAAAACTCTTTGATATAACGATAAGCTCTATTAAAAATATTATTAAGAGAATCGATAAACTAGATAAAAATAATTTTTTTATTTATTTTTTACTATGTTGGCGTGTGATCTACTATTAAACAAATTAATCGACCGAGACCACAACAATTAAAAATAAAAAATAAAATAAAAATATGTTTAAATAATAAACACAAAAAACTTAATAATAATAAAACTATAATTAATAATAAATTGTTGTTATATGTTAACATATGCTATATTTAATGTCAAATTTGACACAACAAATAGCATATGCTAAATATAGTACTAATTGTAGAACTGTATTGGAGTCACAACTTAAGATTTAATGTTAAATTATAAAACTGGCATGTTATTTAGCGGTGCATAGAAATAGGCATATAACCCATTTCAAGTTCCTGCACATTCAAGTTTTTTTTAACCTTTGGTTCATATTCTTCTAAATGTAGAGATCGTGTTTGTACACTTTTTTTTTCAATGTATGTCTTTCTATTATCACGTGCTGTACATGCATCATTCGTGAGAATATAAATTTATCTTTGTATTTAAATATATAACGGTTAAGTTCATATAATTTTATTTTATACACATTGGGTCCCTCCACTTTTATTTTTACACATAAAAGTCCTTGTGCTTTTATTTTATAAATACGAGGTTCCCATAAAGGATGGCCGAGTACTACGACAATCAAGTTAAACTGTTGATCTTTCAGGTGGGAGATTTGGTATGACGGCTAGGTGATATAGGAAAAGGAGATCTCGGAGCAGGGAAGCTCGGTGCTAACTAGGAAGGACCATATTGAGTAACAAAGGTTGGAAAGGGAGGAGCCTGTACTTTAGCCATACATGTCGGGTCGTGTACTACCTAGAACTTGGAATGCCCAAATTCTTTTCAAATATTATCATTAAATATTTTTTAAATGAGGTTTAGGGATTTTTTTTACTTATGTTTGAGATAATGCTTGTTGTAAAATATAAACATAAGTTTTTCCCTTTATGAATAAAAGAAAAAATAAACAAAGTTACGTGAGTCTACTTATTCGAGAAACATGTAATGTACCCTTGATATCGGTCTAATGCCGAGAAGCAAGCAGTATATCCTTGATGTCGTGCTAATAACGAGATACATGCAGTATATTATTGATGTTGGCCTAATGCCGAGAGACAAGCAGTGTAGCCTTGATGTTGGCCTAATGCCGAGAAGCGGGCAGTATAGCTTGATACCGCCTAACTCTAAAAAGCAGGCCTAACGCCAGGGGACGAGTTTTAAACTTGAAAGATGGCATAATGCTGAAAATGGACCTATGTTAAAAACACTAGCTCAAACCTAAAACCTGGACATATCGGTAACAAGTGTCCGAATGAAAAGACTTGCGTAAACATAAATATGACAAAGTCGAGCATAAAACAATAGGCAAACATTAAAAATTATCATGTTAAAATAGAATTGTCAAGAGTAAAATGTACTAATGTTATTACAAAACAAGATTATTTAGGGGTGTGCAAAAACCGACCGAAACCAAAAAACCAAACCGAGACGAAAATAAATTTTGGTTCGGTTTTTAAAAAATTAGGTTCGGTTTCAATTTTGGGAATTGAAAAACCGATCTGTCCGAAATAACCGATATATATGTAATGTTCTGATTATATACTTAAATACGTCGTAGCTTAGTAGTAGAATGCTTATATACAGAGCTAAAGGTAATGAGTTCGAATCCCAATATTCTACTTTTAATTTTTTATTATTTATTTTTAAGTAAAAATATATAAAAGGCAGCACTAACTCACTAAGATTCGAACCCAGGCAAATTCATTAACCACCAACGCTCTCACCAATGAGCTGAAAGATGTTATTGCTATTTTTTACACTATGTACTATATATTCGGTTACCGACCAAACCGAACCAAAATTTAACCTTAATTTCGGTTCGGTTTTCTTATAAGTGAAAAATCGATCGGTTTCGGGTAAAAGGGTCGGTTCGGTAACCGAACCGACTGATGCACACCCCTAGGGTTATTCACTATCTCGAGAACATGGTCACCACCGGACTCAGTACCTGTTACATCGGTAGTGACCCCCAAAGCCCCATCAATAGTGGGAGGCGTATTACCAGCCACGAGATTTTCAATCTCCCTTTCGTCCTTTTCATCATGCTCTTCTCTTTCCTCCTCTAGTTCATCGGGTTAAACAGCTGCTTTGTAGCAATGGCGATCAAATCAAGCCAAAAAGCTAAATGTTTCATCAGGACCCATCTACTCTCAAGCAATGTCTAGAACCGTGGACAGAATCCCCCGTGTCAGTTTCTAAAAAACTTTATAAATTCCCTCTTGAGAGGCCTTCAGACGGGCCACTTCTCTTTCATCACCCTTTTGAATCTCGGCTTCCTTAGCTAGTTAGGACTTTAACTTACCCTCCGCTTCTTGGTGATTTTTTTGGAAGCCCTCAAAATTGGAAGCAGTTCAATGCCTCCTTCTCATTAGAGACGGAATTCATCTGAAGACGAATATCTTATATCTCTTTCAACTCAACCAGATCTCTAGCTCTAAAGCTCCTAGACCCGAGCTTCTACCTCGATCAGCTTCCGAATAGACTCTGACACTTTGGAGGATTGGTTTTCAAGAGCAGTTTTGGCTGCCAATCACAAATTTTTCTCCTCGACAAACAGATTGGCAGCAAGATTAGCTTTAAAATGGTCCGAGTTAGCCGTCCTGATCAGTTCTAGGAAAGCTACGTTTGACATATATGTCGTTTGAACTGCTTGAAAATCCAGATATATAACTTAGGTTCAAAAATAAAACATAGGAGTAAATAACCAAAACAGACATAACAACATAGAATAACTGGGTGAGAGAGAGGAATGCAGCAAGCACAATTCATTAGGCTCTTACATGCCGCAGGTAGCCTGAAAATTCGGCAAAGTAGTAACCCGAGCAATATCAGCAGCCATGACATACTTTTCCAGACTGACATAGTTTGGACGATTGGACTTCACCTATGTCACGACCCAATCTCACGGGCCGAGACCGGCGCTAGGAAATGGGAGTAGTGGCTCCGAAACCCGTAGCAAGCCTAAAACGTAAATAATTTTTTTGCAAATATCATACGTCAAGCATGACAAACATAAACACGTGTCATGCAACAAATATGCCAGGCTATACATCTTCCTCTGGCAATCACAAATGGTAATAATGCAACAAGCACATTACGTACATAAGTTTAAAATATCAGAGTTATATATACATAAAACCGTTTGATACAAAATAAACACAAACCCCTATCTACTGCAGCTCTAGGAGTAAAGTACTGTTTCTTTACATACTTTCAAAAATATCAGACTTCTAGAAGAAGGATAGAAGTCTGTTGCTTCAGAAATTCTTTTCACCTGAGAAGGAAAACTGTGAGGGGTCAATATACGGGAATATACTGAGTCAGTTCATATATTTACTGATAAGTATTCATAATAAATGTAAAATAATGCAATAGTATTTAAATCACGTGTAACCAAGTACAAGATCTGATTGAAACCCTAATCTCCGAACATGCCAAACGTATATAATCAAATTGAATTAATCCAAGTGGTCCGGCCCGGGATAACTCAACCGCGTCAGCCACGACCAACCTCTTAATCCCAAGTTGTGGGTCCCATGATAGCTCAACCAATTTCAACCCACTAGATACGGGTCTCAGGATAACTCAACCGAGTTCAACCTCGTATCTACTATTCATATATCCAACTTCCATATTCATATTCATAATCAAGTGTACAGCTGTGATAAATCGAAATTGGTGATCACGCAATCCTATTGTCGCCCAATGGGAAGGCACGTTCCATCGGATCAATACTGGTTTCAAACCAATATATATGCATCTTATATAAAGAATTCGCATTGAAAACATTCGAGACAAACGTAAAGCAATATAAAATGTTTGCTTGTAAACAATGCTCGTTTAAATACTTCAAAAGCAAATAAATATAAACTCACAAAAAACGCTATCCAAAAATACTTCGGTACTAAGAAATGTCAAGTTTCCTGAGCCCCTTGTCCATTTGCTTCTTACCTCGCCGGATCTAAAACGATTTCAAAACAATTAACTCACATCAGAATCCTATTCTAGGATTGATTCTAGACTCGAGACACAAAGCACTACTCTTATTAACTGCGTGCTTCTCACGTGTTTAATCCCGATAAACAGTTTCTGACTCGTTTACGGTTCATAAATCTCTTCTAAATCGATTCTCGTTTAACCTCAAAAGGTTAAATAACTCAAATTATTCGATTACTGATTGATTTCGATCACGGCATGTAAAAACGGAATGAAATCCGAAACTAAACGGTCGGACAACATGTTGTGCGAGCGCACGTCTCACTAAGCGTTCGCACGGCACCTGTGCGATCGCATAGCTGAGCTGTGCGTTCGCACAGCTGAGCTGTGCTACCTACAGTTCAGGCTTTTAGCCTCGGCTCGATTTCCGACGTGCTTTCAACAAATTTCCGCATACCCGGCATTCAAACAACGCTCTACAACATCTATAACACGAATTGTAAACTCAAAACGCTAAAATCGAATCCAAAATCGATAAAACCGCTCAAAACCCTAAATATCAAATCAATATTACTCTAAATTTATTCATATAAACGGTAAAATTTCGTGCTTACCGTGATTACCCTTTTAAATACGATCGATTCGAGCTATAGAACGTCGAAAACGGACGAGAAGCAGAGATCGAGTGATGAACCGTAATTGATCGTCGAAGAAAGGAAGAAAAATGAAGTTTGGAGTTCTGGATTCTTCATTTCCCATCTCATTTCTTATATATATTGGCTAATTTGCACTTTAGTCCTTGAAACTTTTAAAGGTTGCAATTTAGTCCAAAATTTATCCGCGTCCAAATTTTAAACAGTCTCCGATTGAGTTGAAACGTTTACCATAAATACTATAAAATATTTTACGGACCTTGGCGAAATAATTATTAGCTCGGGATTTATATTCAATTTTATATTAATTTTCTAAGATTTTTCCTCAAATCCCGCTAATTTGCTTAATAAAAATTATTCTAAATTCCCGATACTATTAAATTAAATCCTTCTTAATTTAATTTATCGGAAATTCACGACATGTGGCACGACTTAACTGTTTTAAAATATTTTGGGGTATTACAACCTACAAGGCAAAGCGACCACCAGATAGGTCGAGAGAAGATTTTTTCTGGTAGACAAAAGAGGAAATTGAACCTGGAGGCCCAAGCAATAGCGTTTGGTGGTTGGGGATTCAGGAGAATCTCGGAGATTTGGACCCAAGGGTACCCCGGTTTGACCATTCATGGAGTTGGACAAATCCATCACTATTACTGAAGAACCCCAGTATGGGGCACCTGATCTGTCCCCGGGAAATCAAGAGAAGGAGGCAGAGGAGAGGCGTTAGGGTGGACAACTCTCAGCACGAGAATTTGCGGATTGGAAGCACCCACATCAGTGGTCCCACCTGCCAGGACTCTGGAGACCGGCTGGGGAAGCCGAGGTTGATGGAATGGTTACTTGGCTTGGGATTTCCTTCTCTTAGGTTTGGCAGTCACGCGAGCGACATCAAGTTTTCCACTGTAAAGAAAAAACGGCAATATCAGGATGGAATGGGTAAATAAAACACAAAAAAAAAAACAATACAAAAGGTAAAAACAGTTAAACCTGAGACTTGCATCCCATTCAAAAGGAATGCGGGGAACAAATATATCAGCATGCGCCCGCCCATCTTCCAAGGAAGCATCAAATACGGAAATGATCGCTTCCTCTTCCATGGCACTAGGGGTGTAATCCTTCTTGGTTAATTATTCTTCCCCCATCTACCCAGTTATGGGGAAAGTTCTTTAAGCTGGTGGGATTAGTGACCATGAAATAATCTGATTTTCAGTACTTCAACGAAAAGGTTATCCCGTTCACGAACTCTTTTAGAAGCCCTTTTCTCTTTTTCCTATAGCGCATATAGGCATAGCTGCTGCCATTCGCCAGGGAAATGGTATACATCAACACCCATAGTTTCATGGTAGGGGTAATCGAGTGTTTTTGACATAGTTTCTCACAAGACGTGTAATGGCAAAGGCTGTTGGGGTGGAATTTTCATAAAGGGATCTGGTATAAGGCACTAAAATTCGACAAAGGTAGGATCAATAGGGAATTGTATGCCGGATTGCAGATGTTTGTTTGAGAGGACAATGAGGAGGAGGTTTGGTGTTAACCCGACTATCCATGGGCATGGGGGACATGACATAGTCGTCCGTGATGCCAAAAGCAATCTTCAAAGCATCTAGGTATACTTGAGTACACCTATAAGGGACCAGATTTTCCTCAAATAAAATTAGTAATCTCAAACACCTCGGCAGTAGGATACCTATCTATCTCCCCAGCTAAGGCTGCCAAAAATGGATCTATGTAAACCTCGAGAGTGACACCATAATCTCCTACTCTATCATCACACCCCGTACCTTCTTTGTTAGATGGGTGTTCATCCGACATCTTGAACTTAGAGAAAACCATTGAAAACATGAAAACCTCAAAAAAAAGGCAAGGTTTAAGATAAAAAGCCTAAAAACAACAAAACAATCGGATAATTTTGAAACTAAAGATCAAACAAGTGAAGAACACGAACAACATGAAGAATGAAATCTCCTTAAAAACTCCTGAAAACAGAGAAGAGGAGTAAATCAAGATCAACTTAAATAAAGTCCAAACACACAAATTCAAATACGCTCCAATAGCAATTGATAATGTGAGAAATCAATAAAAATAAAAAGTGCATACAGCAAGCACAATACATACAAAGAACAGAAGAAATTTTCACAAAATGTCCAACTCATGAGCTTGGTCTTATCTTACTTCACCCCTATTGCTGACATAATAACCTATATACGAAATGTTGACATGAATAGAAAATTACTGGTAACTAATGCGAGGAAGGAAAAGGCGAATAAGAAAAGATCCAAAGGCCTAGAGAGGAAAAAAAAAGAAATCCTCATAAAGTGAAGGAACAATCAAATAAAAATAGCAAAAAAAAAAAGAAGAAGAACAAGAAAACAGAGAATATTGAAAGAATAGAGAATATAGTAAGAAGAAAGTGAGTAAATGAGGAAGAAAAGGATTAATAATGGAAAACGGAGGGAAAATTGAAAGGCCATAAAATCAAATTCAGTCTCGGTTAACCAAACGCCACCTTGAAAGGAGAGTTCTAAAGTAAAAATTGGACACGTGGCATTAGGCTTAAAGATGAAGGAACTGCCATAAACCAAAGAGACACTTCAAATTTAGACACCTCAGATACAATTTTCAAAGACACATCACTCTCATGACTCGTCTCTCTCCAACACCGTAACCGAGGAGTATGTTAAAAGAACTGACACATTACACCAGAGTCACATGATAGTACGATACCAAACCTACTCATGCTTATTCACAATAAAATTCGGACATAAATATATGATACACATAGGGGGGACTAGTGATAACGTAGAGATAACACAATATAGGGGCGAAGAAACCTCATCGACATATAATGTTACCAAGTCAAACAAACAATAACTGACATACATAAGATAGACCAACCTAGAAAAACAGACAGCATGTCGGGAGACCAGGATGTGCAGTTAGTCAGCTAATCTGAGATACCTAGATCAAAGACCGCCCTGAGCTAACCCGAATGTTTCTATTGGACGAATCAGATTTACTGTATCTCAGATAAACACGTGCTCTATCATCTAGGGGGATCACAGAATACTTTTTGACACACAAGAACGTACCCCGCATTGCACACACCTGACACATAGCTCGAGGCATAACAAAACTATCCACCTTATTAAAAGTAGGGACACAGGAAAGAACTTCTAAATGGGTGCATAGGTCAACCTATATAAACTACCTTAGTGCATAATCTAAGGTACTTTTTCACCATTGTTCTTTTTTTTTCTTTTCTTTCCCCATTTAAAAGTATTGACTTGCGCATTGGAACGAACAGCCGAAGATGTCCAGCGATGATCCATCTAACCTCTCTATTCTTTGTTTTCAAGTGACTTTGATAGCTCGGAGACCTTCTAGTGCTTCACTGGTTTATCAATTAATAGTTTTGTGATATTCGCTATAAAATTGATAATTTCCGTCTTTACTTCTAAAAGCCAAGCCAAGTCCGGCAATTAAGGCTTCATATTCGGCGACATTGTTGCTTGCGTCGAATCTGATTTTTACTCCGTATTCAATTTCATTTTTCCGGGTCCCTTGAGGATAGCTTCGGCTCCTGATCCATTTTCATTCGATGCTCCGTCTACATGTAATTCCCATAGGAACTCAGGTATGACTTCTTCCTATTCGCCGGGAGTAATCTCAGCTACAAAATCTGCCAAAGCTTGCGCCTTGAGCGTCGGACGAGGCTCGTATCGGATGTCGTGCTCGTTTAATTAGATAGACCAATGGACGAGTTGCCCAGAGGTCTCGGGTCTTTGTATCGCCTTTCCTAAGGAGGTGGTTGGTTCTTACCACCACATTGTGGCTTTGGAAGTAATACTTCAACTTTTTTGTTGTGGTCACCACGGCGAGCGCCATTTTCTCTATTTCTGGATATCTGGTTTCTGCACCTTTTAGTACTCGACTTATGTAATAGTTGGCTTTAATTCTCCATCTTCTTCTCTTACTAGCATTGTTCCTATAATTTCCTCTCTTGCACAGATGTATATGTAAAGCGTCTCCCCCTTCAATGGTCGACTTAGCAACGGCGGTGAGGTTAGAAATTTCTTCAGCTCCTGAAACGCTTTTTTGCAATCTTCAGTCCACTCGAATTTTTGCGTGTCCTTTATGGCCTTGAAGAAGGGTGGACATCTTTTCGCCGAGCAGGATATGAATCTTCCTAGTGCAGTGATTCACCCGTTGAGTTTTTAAACTTCGTTTACATTCCTGGGTGGTTTCATGTCCATGATTGCTTTGATCTTCTCTAGATTCGCCTCTATTCCTCTTTGGGATATCATGAATCCCAAGAATTTTCCTTCTTGTACTCCGAATGCGCATTTATCTGGATTTAGCTTCATCTTAAATTTATTTAGAAATTTGAATATTTCCTCTAGGTCTCTCGCATGGCTTTCTGATTTCTCACTTTTGATAAATAGATCGTCTACATATACTTGGACTCGCTTTCTGATTTCATCTTTGAACATGAAGTTCATAAGCCTTTGGTATGTTGCTCCTGCATTCTTCAATCTGAAAGGCATCGCCGTGTAACAGTAGGTTCCGCCTTTCGTGATAAATGATGTCTTTTCTTGGTCTTGCTCCTTCATCTGTATTTGGTGATAGCCTTGGGCAACATCCGCTAGGCTTTACATCGCATGTTCGGCGGTTGAGTCGACCAGCTGGTCAATATTGGGCAGCGAATAACTATCTTTAGGGCACACCTTCTTCAAGTCCGTGTAGTCTACACACATCGGGTTTTTACCATTTGCTTTCTTCACGATCACCACATTGGCTACCCATTCGGCGTAATGTACCTCCCTGATGAACCCTGTTTTCTTGAATTTTTCTACTTCGTCGGCTATTATTTTTTTCTGTTCTTCAGAGAATTTTCTTTTCTTCTGTCTTACAGGATTTGCCCCTTCGGCCACATTCAGCTCGTGGGTTATGACGTGCAGATCTATTCCAACGATTTCTTAAGCTTTGGAGACGAATGTCTCGATATTCATTTTTAGCATAGCTATGATTTCTTCTTCAATTTTGGGATTCATTCCAACTCCCAAGTTCACTTTCTTCTCCTCATTGAGCTCCAGTTTCTTCATCTTGCCCTCCAGGGTGGTTTCTTTTTCTTCAATGTCATGGTTCATGATTTCCTCGATTGGCGGAGTTTTGAAGGATTCCTTTATCGCCTTATTGTAGCATTCTCTTGTAGTAGCTCGATTGCCATGTACTGTCACAATTCCTTTCCTCGTAGGTATCTTCATTGTGAGAGCTTTTATGCTCGTTATAGCTGCTAAATCATGGAGGAATGGCCTTTCCAGGATTGCATTGTATGGTAGATCAATATCCACGATGCTAAATCGTGTTGGTAGCTCCTCGTCTCTTCTTTCTCTTCCTAATTTAACATCCAGAATGATTGTTCTCATTGGCCTGATGGGGGATCCACCAAACACAGTTACTGGGATAGCGTTTCTTTTCAGTTCTACAGGGACTCTTCCAAGGTTTTCGTAAGCTCTCCTTGTCATTAAATTAATTACGCTTCTTTCATCGATCAATATCCTCTCCATATTCAAATCCTCGATGATCATGGCTATAACTAGAGCCTCGTTATGGGTCTCAGTAATTCTTCTGAAATCTTCATCGTCGAATGTTACCTGTGGTGGTATTCTGGATTCTTGCATCTTTTGTTTCTTCTACAGCGGGTAACTCGGTGTGCTACTTAGTTTATTTTTGATGTTTGATCCTTAAGAAGCCATCTTCTTCAATGAATTTGTTTGAGTTTAGAAAAAGTCTCTTCTTGTTTGAAGTTTTTTGGAGCTTTTTCCCACAGACGGTGCTAATTGATGGAGTCTGCCTTCTGATCTGGTGGATTAACCTGCAAAACAGAGTAGAAGCTAATCGGACGGTGGTTGTCCGATCAACTCTCCGATGCTAAAGTCAGTGTTGAGAATTGAGCAGCGTTTTGAGTATATGAATGTAATTGTGTTTTTAGGCAATACCTCAAATTCTTTATATAATAATCGAATATATACCTTGTAAACTTGGAATAGGAAAGTGAATCCTATTTAATAGGGTTTTATCCTGATTAGAAGTGTGATTCCTTATTCAGACAAGAGTTCTGTTTAAGAATATCTTCCTAAATAGTCTCGTCTTTCTAAACTGGAACTTATCTTTCTAAGTTGGAGTTTGTATCCAAATAGGAAGGATCTCCGAGAATCTTTGCAGATCTAATTATCTGAAAGAATCCGAAAGTGGACGTGTTTTTTCCGAATCCTTAGGGGATTCGGTATTATCCTTGTGGATTGAGGTCATATTCCAGTCAAGGCGGATCTCATAGATTCGACCGCTGGTTTCATCTAGCTAACAATGTACCATAACTTCAAACTTATTTTTTAAAAAATATTAATTTTTACGGTTTAATTATTTTACATAAGAAAATCATATCTCGAAAAGAGTTCAAATACATTTATAAAGCGTCTCATACACATCTCAAAAATTTAATATATAATTGAAAGAGAATGTATCAGAATTGTTTATTTAGGTATTTCCACTAATGCACTGACGAATTGAGTCGTCCATAACTCTTTTCTTAATTCTTCTTCGACTTTCGTCAATGGTTTACGTATGTCGTTGACGGTAGCCATCTTTTCTTTTATATTATTTTAATTTCATATAGTATAGTAAGTAGTCAAATTTTTTGCATTTGTTTCTTGATGGATTAACATTTATCGAAGAAGCGCAAATCCAATTCAAAACTTCAATCAAGAATCGAAGATAGATTGGAGATCTTTCAACAACAAAGATAAAATTGTTCATGGGCTACAGTAGTTTTTTAATTTTTTTAATATTGTATTTTATCTGTTTGTTTTGAGAATTTTATTTTGTATTTTCTATATGAAAGATTTGTTGTCCTTTTTATATAAAAGGTTGTTGTCCCTTTTTTTATGAAGGCTTTTCATGTGTTGGTTGTATCCTACGTCACGGCTGTAGTTTCTGATTCATAAATCACTTTGCGGGTGATGGTGAAAATTGAGCGAAGACGGCAATTTATTGGCGAAACAGTTAGATAATTTATTTTTTATTTTCATAAGTAGATATGCGAATCAGACAGCATATTGTATGTTCCATGTCAGGTCATTGGATTTAGTTTTTGAATTTTTCCGAATTTCTTACAAATCTAATTGTTTTATATTCGATTAATGAAGTTTGATGAATTCTAAAAAAAACATAAAGTGAATTATAGTTCCAATATAAGATCTTTATGTATATGAAATTTTATTAGTCTATATATGTTGGTGTGATAGCTCTTATTTCTTAATAAATTATTAATAATTTAATTCAAAAATGTAAAAGATAATTCAAAATTAACAAATTTTTAATTTTATAAAAATATAATTTGTTCAATCTTTACGGTAAGGATGAGTAACTTTAAAATGTACTAGTTTCGCATTACGTGCTATGCACGTGGCTCGTAATGTAACTCGTCAATCAACATATTAGTAAATTTATTATAATTATATCAATTTTTTATTTATAATTAATATTAAATTAGTTAAGAATTTTTGTAAAAGTAAATATAATATATTCGGTTATTAAATTTTTTGCCATACTGAATTTATTCTTCTTTTGGTTATATAATAACTATAATTAAATAAGTAACTTAATTTTATTAATAATATCTTTAAAAATAATAAGATAGAAATTTAAATAATAATATATTGACCAAATACAGTATTTTAATTTTGTAGTTCAATCAAACTAAAAGATAGGCATTCCTACTAATTTGGAGACAATTTAGTTATTTTTTACATACTAAAAACTAAATTGAAAGATAATTTAACTACCTATTCTAATTAGGACTTTAATTACAATAGTGATTAATTATATTAACTAATTAGTAAATGCCTATAAAATCTTTATTTAGTAGTAAACTGAAAAGGATTATTCAGTAAATTTGCCTGTCCCCCCCCCCCCATCCGTGCTTTTATATATAGTACTAGTTTCGCATTACGTGCTACGCACGTGGCTCGTTATGTGACTCGTAATAAATATTATACCTCAGTTTATTAATTTTTAAAATTATTACTATAATTATACCAATATATTTATTTATAATCAATGTTATAGTTTTGTCGGATTATAAGATATTTTTATTAGTTGGATTAAAACTATTAATTATACTAATAAATAGTATATTAATAAATTTATTTTAATTATTTTACTGATAATCAACATCAAATTTGTGAGTAGTTAAGAGTTTTCTCATTAGATTAAGATAGTAATTATTATAGGGTTAGAGTTATAAAGCATGTAGGTTAAGTTTTTCTATTTAGCTAACTTTTTCCTTTCAATCGATTATTTGAAGAAAAAACCAGTCAGATTTAACACATATGCTTTCATAAACTATAAATATTTTCTAATCATAAATATTTGCAAATCAATTTGTTCAAATCATATGTATAAACAACATATTGTATCATAAATGATCAAATGTAAAAAAAACATAATACAAGGTAATTAACTTAGTAATTGACTTATTCTCAAAAAAAAAACTTAATAATTGACTCTATTCTCAAAACAAAAAACTTAGTGATTTACTCTTTTTATAAAAGGAAATTAATAAATATCATGGTATAGTGGTAGATATAATAGACGATTCTACAAAATATGTGAGTATTTTAATTGAATCAAAAGTAGTTTAAATTAGCTAATATTTAGATAAATTAATAATTATTTAATATGTTTCACACGTGGCTCGTAGTATGACTCGTCAAACATTTATTGATATATTAATTGACGTTTATTTATAATTTATGATATAATTAAAATTTATTATAATTGTACCAACATATTTATATATGATAAATATTAAATTATTTAGCTACACACATGGCTCGTAACGTGACTCGTCATGTTAATTTAATTTATTATAATTATAATAATTTATTTTATTTATAATCAATATTAAATTAGTTATAGTTTTTATTAGAGATAAATATAATTTTATTAGTGCTATTAATTTTTATTCTACTAATATTTAAACTAGTATTAAGTGTAATATTATACTAAATTAAATGAATTATAATTATATTACTATATTTTAAATTATAATTAAAATTAAATTAGTTAGTGTTTTGTTGGATTAAAAAATATCTCATGAGAGTTGGATTAAATATATTATAATAATATCATTGTGTTTGATTCATAAATCAATATTAAATTAGTTAGAGATTATTTGAAGGTTTTATTGAATTTATGAGTTGGATAAGGATTTTAATTTGATTGATTAATAATATTAATAGTTAAGATAACATTAAAAATATGACCAATTATCAAAAAAATATTAATAATATAAATTTAAAAATACATGCTTCTCTTCGTATTTTATATATAATGTAGATATATAGAATAGACTTGATAGCTATTAATAATTTAAATAAAAGTTAGCCATATGTATTTTAAATGACCTTAAAATCATCAAGTGTTATGCCCTTATCTTTGTTCTGTTGTTGCACCACATCTACTTTTTCCGAATTCAGAAGGTCTTTGCAGCACATAAAAAAGAACCAAACAAAACAAATTAATAAAAAAATGCAACAAAACCAAATAAAAACAATAGATTACAAAACAAAACCTATAAATGAGAAGAAACATAAATTGGCACCCATTTTTTGCAAATATTGTGAGGACACCGAGTTCTAAGAAATTATATTAAAGATGTTAACATTTTATTAAACCAAATAATGTAGCTAGTTTTTAATTAGGACTCCGTTCTATTATATTTAGGATTTTAATTCTAATTAGGACTCTAATTCTATTATATTTAGGATTCTTTTTTTTTGATGAATTATATTTAGGATTCTAATCATACTATATTTTTAATAATAAATTAAATAAATAATTAGTTAATGACCATATAACCGTTATTTAGTAATATATTAGAAAGGACTATTTGGTAAATTTGCCTGTCCCCCCCCCCCATCCGTACTTTTATATATAGTATAGATAGATATATAACTATTATGTGAATTTAGGCAAGTGTTCGTATAATAAAATTGAGAGACAAGTTAGTAAAACGCTCTCTTAATTTAAGTGAAGTTGTGTATTCGAAACTTATTTATATGCAATATGCAGTCGTTTAAAAGTTGGAGATAGAATTTGTCTTTCGTAAAAAAAACTTAAACAACTCGTGAAAATCAATTTAAATGTAAAAATTTTAAAAATAGTGTTTTATACTAGTTGAAATTCATTCAGAAAAGAAAACCTCGTAAATGCCATACCACACAATAAAAATTGAGAGGCAAAAATATGTATTCTGGCATTTTTTTTTTTTGGTTAGTCCATCCGGTTTTCAGGGTTTCGCCCTGACTAATACGGATCCGATCCGTGTTGCGCACCTGGCATGATGGGTGAGTCTTCCAGTGAGAATTTTCTGCATTCACAAGACTCGAACCCGAGACCTTACTTAAGCGATATCAAACCGCTTACCACTTGGACCAACTCCTATTGATTCCGGCAAATACTTTTAAAGAAATACACAAGTGTTTGGTGACAGAATGAGCCAATAAATACTCTCCGCGTGCATTAAATAGGTTACAGGTAGATAGAACCGCATTCAGTAAATAATTTTGGGAAATGCCAAAATCTAATACAGCAATGCATGTTCTCTTGATCCAAATAATGATATGACCACCTTGCCTTTCTATTGATTTTCCATAAACTATCAGATTAAAATTTCCTCATGTTCATTTAAATAAAAAGAATTATATTTATTAAATTTACACCATTTATTAAAAATAAATAATATAAATAAAAAAAATTAAATTTAGTTAAAATAATTTACACCATTTATTTTATAATGAATAATTTAAATTAGCGAACATGATTTTATGTTCATTTGAATATGAGAAAATTCCAATTCAAACTATCACGTCTATTACTTCTTCAGTCCCATTTTATTTACTATTTTTTAAAATATTATTTTATTATTAATATATATATATTTTATTTTTATTTCTAATATTAATTAATTTACTAGATAAATTAATGTGTAAAAACAATAGATTTAAGATATAAAAAAAAATTGTTTAGCTTTTTATAATAAACAATTTCTATTAACTGTTTATTTAATTTTTATTCTATATTATTTATATAGATTATTTTATTAATTAAAAAAATAAAAAAATTAGAATATAAAAAATTTCAAAATGCAAAATAATTCTTTTTGTATATTCAGATATTTTATTAGTGGTCCCTAGCTTTAGGCATAGGCTAGGACCTCTACTTTTGAAGGACCTCATATAAATTGAGAAAAGGATTTTTTATACAAATCCCCTAAAAGAGCACCTTTCTATTGTTTATACCACTGAAATTTATAATTGGCAGTAATCACTCAAAAAGAAAGAAAACTTTTCATAAATCACATAATACCCCAAAATGAACTAATTTTCAAATAAGACAACTTTAACCTTGAATTGGGTCTGTTAACCTTCACTACTGAAATTGTCTTAGATCTCCATCATCTAGTTCGACAGTAGATCAATGGAGGTCGAGCGGCAATCGACGGAGTCCGGCGACGACCCGACTAAGGTCCGGGTGTTTAAATATGCTAATTCTACTTCAGATGCCTCTGGAAAGGACCTTTTATTGCTTTTTGATTTCTTGTAGGTGTTTTCCACTTTCTGTCGAATGAAACCTGCATTTGGTGTTGGATCCTTTTCAGTTTTTGATTGTGTTGATTTTATTGTGGTAAATTTTGCTTGAGGGTTATTGGGTTTTAGTGCATTTGTCAGATCTTTTCAATTTATGTGGACCTTAAGCAGTGGGTGTGGGTGATGATACTTAAAGAATACAGATTAAGCATATGTTATTAAGATATTAAAGGTAATAGGAATCAGTTTCTTGTTTGTAAAATGAGTGGTGAAGATGAAGGTCATACAAAGAAGCATATAATGCCGATTGGAGCTGGGTTTGATACAACTTACTTTCAGTTACAACATGAGGGCGTCATTTCTATACGTGGAGCTGGATTTCAAGGAGGTAACTAGTAAAAAGGCAGCAATTATTGAATCCAGTCAATTGAGAGGCAAACTTGGTGCTTCAGCATCAATTTTGCAAGAGAAATGAGAAATTCACTGTAACCACTACAAGCTATTACCAGTTGATTTGCGTGATATTCAAAAACTAGATGAGATCATAGCTTTGGCTAATATTGATCCCACCTTGCCAACATTTATAATTTGATAGTGCATCTTGATATACTTAGATCCAGATTTAACTCATGCTATAGATAGTTGGACATCAAAGACATTTTCAAATGCTTTGTTTTTCTTATATGAACAGATCCATCCCAATGATGTTTTTGGGCAACAAATGAGTTGGAATTTGGAGAGTTGTGGCTGTGCACTACTTGGAATTTATGCAACACCTGCTTTACTTTCAAAGGAAACACTTTTTCTTGATCAAGGATGGCAGAGTGTTGTTGCTTGGCACATGATAGAGTTTATACTGATTTTAAATTAGTTTACATTAAATTGATATTAAATTCATATTGAATTTATATTAGGTTCATATTGTTGTTGTTATTCACTACTAAATTATGTTCAATTTTTAATTTTATTTTGTAATAACCCGAAATTTTAAAGGATAAAATATTGCCACATGTCTAATATTTTATTAGACAGGAGTAGGTAAATTAAATTTAAAGATAAATTTAATTTATAAGCGTCCCTAAAAGTATATTGTGGCAATAGGATTTTAAATTTAAATTTTAGAAGTTTAAATTTGGATATTTATATAGTTAATGGGGATGATATAAATTTATAAATTGGGTGCAGAATAATTCATAAGTCCCGTGCAAATATTTTTAGTGTCAATATTCGCAGAATATTTTAAAAAGGTTATCATGAAAATTTGATAAAATTTGGGAGTAGAAATTTTATCAAGCGCAATCAATGCGGACTTAATAAATCGAAAATGATTTAATAAGAATAAAATATAAGTCGGATTATATTTTTATTCTCGTTATATTTTATTTGATTTTTGGTAAAATTTTCACGAAATTCGAAAGTCGTTTCTGTTTGAGCTACGGACGACTAATTAAAAAGTTAGTTTAAAGTGCATGATTGAGCTAGTATTAAACGGCACTTTAGCCTAATCTATATATATAAATTAAGAGTGTGAAAATTGGACACAGAATTCATTTCTTTCGATTTAAGAAAGAAGATGGAGCTGCTTTGCTCACAGAGAGTTGGCGAGCTAGGGTTTCAAATTTTAAATTTTCAATGGTCTGTTTCTCAATTCTAACTTCGTTTCTTCGACGATTACTTGAATAATCAAGGTATTAATCTCATATTAAACGTTTATATTAATATATTTCGATATAATTCGAATATATATTCGTTTATAAACGGTTACGTATCGAATCGAACGTATACCTATTATTTTTACGTTTCGAATGTGAATTTGGATATATTGGATTTTGTATATGTGTTAGGAGCGGAAAACGAGGTTAAAAGCACGTTGGAATGGCCCGGGGATCGATTTTCCCCGGGACTGGCCTGCTATGCGCCCGCACAGCAGAGGCTGTGCGAACGCACAGCTAGCCACGTGCGGACGGACAGTGGCTTGCCAACTAGACTTTTTTGAGTACTTTTCAGGACCTATTCGTCAGACTTTCGAGGGGCGATTCCGAAATATTTTCGCGTAGAAACTCGACGTGTTGTCTGACTGACCCTAAAATATTTTAAATAAATATTTTTAAACTTAAGCCAAAGACTTTTAAAATGCGATTTTAAAAGTAAAGTTAAATGTTTAAAAAGGATTTTAAAAGAGTTAAAGTCGACGTTTAACCGGTTAAAAAGATTTAGCAAATGATGTTGCTAAATAATTAGTATACGACTGTGAATTTCTTTGGCAATCAAGTCTATACTATTAAATGATTTTAATTAGGTATTGTTATACCTAAAAGGACTTCTAGAGCGAAGAATAAATGTTTTCTCAAGGTGAAAACGGTTTATATGGTTTTTAAAAATAAAGAGACCATAAGTGTTATGTGTTATATGTTTGTATGGTTTGTCTGGGCCAAGGTTTCAGGACCTAGATGTTTATACCAGAAATAGGTATTGATGTGTTGTCTTGTGTGTTTTGTATGTTTGATCCGACTAGCTGTCCAGCAATCAGACCAGGACTCAGGGGAGTTTGTCACACCTACGACGGTGCTAAATAGTAACTTAGCA
Organism: Mercurialis annua; assembly: GCF_937616625.2. NCBI lineage: Eukaryota > Viridiplantae > Streptophyta > Magnoliopsida > Malpighiales > Euphorbiaceae > Mercurialis > Mercurialis annua. Next base: position 11,794,536 of record NC_065577.1, on the reverse strand, counting down.
GTACTGTGAGTTTACGTGTTTACTTTTGAATATCAATATTCAATTATTTTAAATCCATAAATCGCAGTAGTATAAACTAGCCAAGAGAGATCCATTTGAACGAGTTACCTATTGGGCGGCAATAGAGTTGCGTGATCACCAACACCGATTCTTAGATGTACTTCTGTCGAGGTATAGAGGTGTGCATGTCGTGTAAGTCATTGGGAAAGTAAATGCCCTGACTTCACGGGTAAACTCTGAGACGACAGTAATACAGTTACGGTCGCGGAATAAACCGCGAAGGCAATTTCTGATTATGGTCCAGGTACCAGAGATACAGAATTAGACGGCAGTGATTCAGTTCACGGTCTTTATTCTGTTGTTTATAAGCTCATGAGATTAGTGTGTCTGTTAGTACAATTGTGGACTAGGATTTCAGATGGATCGATAAATTAGTAATATTTTATATATATAATATATATATGATGTGATTTTGGTATTTACCTGTAAACTGTTTACTCACTCAGAAATATTTATATTTCTGACCCCGTTGTTGTTATCCCATTTTCAGGAAATTAGCTTTGAGGTCAGTCGAGCTTCCACATCCCTTTTTCAGGAAAGCTCTTCTTTGGTGTTAGCAAAAATACTAACTTGTAGTAATCCGGAAATACGGAATCGATCCCACGAAGACAAGAGGTTTAAAGTGAGCGAACACGTAATTGGAAATTCAATTCGGAAAGCAACGATCAATTAGAATTATAGTAATGGCTACGGAATTTTAAACTAGCGAAATTAACACTTTAAGCAATTAAAAACTAAAGCACTTAATTAATAAACGGAATAAAACAATAGGGAAAAAGGCGTTTAGAGGTTGCTAGTCATGCCAAAGTCATATCTAAGTAGTTTGGGTTGAGGTGATGGGAACTAAGGTCGGGTCAAGCTATTCTACGGAATCAATTCCGCTCTCTCGAGCCGGAATTGAAAGAGTCGAAACTTGATTAACAATCCCGAAATCTAATCCACTCTCGTGCTCATAAATTTCAAGAGAGTTAATAAAGCCAACTAATCAAGCAAACTCCACAACCAAAATAGCCCTAGATCATGCTAATGCATCTAGGTCTAAAGCATGTACTCCCCTAGGTATAATCTAATTAGTAACTCTCGTTCTCCTAATTAAACCACATAGCAAAGAATAAGAGGCCAACCTATTCTAAGCATTAAGCTCAAGAAGCACAACAACCAACATCACCCATAAACCCTCACCCTAATCACCTATCTAATCAATCATGGCAATCATAACAACCCCCAAACAAGGGGTTTAGCTACTAATCATCATCATGGCATAACTAATTAAGCAATAGTAAAGATTGGGCATAGAGTAAAGAATAAATACCTTGGAGTAATAATTGAACTTAAAACACATGAACAAGATAATGAAGCTTGAATTAAAAGATCAATACTTGTATTTAATAAGTTTCCCAATATAGCAAAATCTGGAAATTAAATGAAGAACACCAAGAACTATGAAGATTCTATCCAAAATAGAGAGCAAAAAGGGAAAAAATTGATTGATTCCAATTGTTGTCTACAAAAGTGAATGCACTTTGACCTAAAATATAAAATGCCTTATATAGTCTGGATAAAAAGGGGAATAAAAACACCCTAGTACAAGAGATGTTGGGCTAAAAAGGGAAGTGGGCCACTTAAAGCTCTATCTTCAAACAAAATTTCGTCTTCAGCTTTTTTCCCATGTCTTGGTCGAGAAGCTCATTTAAGTTGAGCTTCTCGATCGAGAAGCTTCTTTGATGACCCTTCGTGCAAAATGGTCCTTCATGTCTTGGTCGAGAAGCACCATGTCTTGGTCGAGACATGTGTTAAATTACACATGTTTCTTTTGCTTCTCAGCTTCTCTTTTGCTCATAAACTTCTCTTCCAAGACATGCTTTAAAAACTTGATTTCTCTTTAACTCTTTGATTTAGCTTCCGACTTTGATATTTCTTTAATTCTTCACTCTTTTTAGCCCGAATAGTTCCGCAAACACTCTAAATCACCTGAAACGCCAACACACATAATAAGGTATCGAAACACCTAAAAACACATGTCAAAACGCAATAAAGCGATGCGAAAACTATCTAAATACTAGGAGTATTCTACTCCTATCAAACCTCCTCACACTAAACCCTTGCTTGTCCTCAAGCAAGAAATGAATCTTACTACTAACACAATCAACAACCTTGGCAATTATGAACAAATGTCAACAATGAATTCCCAATCAATGAAGTTACAAATGCAACCGTCTAATATCATCAACCAAAAGCGATGCAAACAAATGATGAATGCAATTATAGTGACATATTCCGATGACAATGAGACTACTAATGATATGGCAATATGTCAAACGATCTCGAGCTTACCATCATCTACGGGAAATGCAACACATTGGTTAATCAAAATTAGCAAATCATGGCACTATGTTCATAAGCATCAAGTAAGGGCATCATTCCTCACAAGGGATCACTCTAACACTCAAGTGTTTCGGGTGCGAAAGTAAAGCTCAAAACATATGCAAATTCACCATAGGCTTGCTCTTAGTCCCGGACTCCACTACTTAGTTCGGTAATCAACAACTATCATATGGACTTGTTAAGGGTTGTAACTTGGCTAAGGGTTAGGGGTAGGTAAAAAAAAATGGATAAATATGGCTACAACTTGACTTGAAAACTTACTTATAAAACACTACTAACTTTCGATCTAGCTCGAAATTTTCTGCACTTGTGAACTTTTCAATCTTTGATTGCCTTTGTTTATTTTCTTTGTTTTCTTTTTCATGCTTTTCTTATTCTCTTTTCTTTTCTTTTCTTTTCTTTTCTTGGCATCTAAGTTTGTTTTCACATTTCCTTTCTTTTAAGCACTTGTTCACATTTTCTTTCTTTTTCAACAAGCTAGCATCAAATTTTTTTTTCAATTTTTTTAAGTTAATCAAGTCAAATTGGGGTGTTTTTAGAGGTAATATGTTGAAGGAAAACAATGTGTGAAAGTGTGTTCAAAAATCAATGAAAATTGGCTAAGGCTCAAGGGGTGTAATCTAGTGGTAATGGGTAGGCTTTTAAGTGGTTTTAAGAAAATGGGGTAATCCTAATGCCATACTCATCTAGTTATCGACACTCAACCATATAGTCTCGAACGGACACCGAGCAAGTTCTAGGAATTAGGCATGCAAAGGACACTCACAAAAACAATTAGGCTCAAAATATGCTCAAATAAAAGTGGTGTCATGCCTAAAAACTTAATTCTTATGAAAAAGTGCCAAAGTGTGCCAAATAATTCAGTTTTTGAAAGGTTCCTTTTTGCCCCAACAGTGTGCTTCTCGATCGAGAAGCATTACTTAAAAGTGCTTCTCGATCGAGAAGCTATTTTAAAAACGCTTCGCACAAAACGGTCCTTCATGTCTTGGTCGAGAAGCACCACTTAAAAGTGCTTCTCGATCAAGACATGCCAAAAACTGAATTTTTCGCAACTAAAATTTTTTCAACTTTTTGGTGCAAATCATGAATCCGCATTAAGTAACCTCTTAAAATTCGAAATTCACACAAGCCAATACTCAAATTCACCCTACTCTTATCGAAACATGTCATACAAATTGCATTTCATTAGGCAAGCATCGACATTCGATTGATTAAACTAGAAAACGTATTTGAATAAATTCATTGATCGGGACATAACAATTGTTGAAACATTTCATACGTACACCAAAGTTACCAATCATGCTCTCAACATGCTAAGCCAATGATTTAGTGCTAGAGGTGCCAAAAACAACTAATCAAAACTAAACAATCCTAAACACACAACATAAAATAAAAGACATAAAGCAATAAACAAGATAAAACACGAGATACAATTTCACAACCCTCCTCACACTATTTCTAGCTTAGTCCCTAAAGCATAGAAATAAAATAAAGCACGAAATTGTATGAGAGAGTTAGAAAGTGCAAATCTCGCTAGTCGAACTCCGGGGTAGGGGGAGTTTGAGGTGGAGTGTCAATCCACTCAATGATGCCTTGACCATTCACATAATTCCGGAAATCCCTCCTTTGGCGCTCGATTTTATCCTTCAACCGCCCTTGCTTATATTCAATTCGTGCCATTCCCCGCCTTTGGGCCTTCTCCATCCGCTCCAAAATTTCTTTTTGTTCCGCCCAAGCTTGGCGGTTGTAATCCGCCATTTCATTAAATCGATGGTCAAAAGCGGACCATTGGGCCTCGGCCCCCCCATAATTTGCTTCCGCAAAATCTCCTTGTGGTGCCTCTTCTTCTCCTTGAGCGCTAGATTGCGCGACTCCCTTTCCTTTCCTTCGTGGTTGCTCCTTTTGCCTTCTCGGAGCCGGCGGTGGGATGTCCTCGGGCACAAACTCGGCTTCCTCCCCAAATTCCGCTCGACGAGCCGCCTCCGCTCCATGTTCCTTAATCCAAGCCGGACGCTTGTAGTAAGGAAGGACTACCCCGCTATGAACATACTTAGCCCGCTCCAAATGCTCCGTGTTAATCATTCTCGGAGCCGTGTAGGTGTAGTCGGAGGTATCGGTTAACCCTTTGCGTAGTGCCAAAAAATACACGAGTGAAGCAAACCCAAGAGGTGTGGTATTATCCGGGACCGCTTGCAACTTCCGATATAGCATTTCCGCCGAATCCACTTGATATGCTTCCACCTCGGGGTGCATAATCGCGTTCAACATGAATAACTCGCTTTCGCCCACCTTGTTGTACTCGGTTCGCCCCCCAAAAGTGTGGCCTAACCACTTGATTACCACCACCAAAGCCGTATCTTTTATGTCGTTTACTTTCGACACCCTTGCTCGGAACATCTCCTTATCGGATAACTCACGCCATGCCGCATCCCAATCAAACTGTGATGGTGTCGCTTTCAAACCCGAATTCCGCAATCGGAAATACCTTGTCAATTCACCCTTACTAAGACTCCAACACTCATTCCGCAATCGAAATTGCATATCTCCCGGCATTTGAGGAAGGGGTTCCAAGGTGGTGAAAAATTCATACACCAATTCTTCAAAGACGTCATGAGAGAGTTCCGCCATGAATTGCAAACCCAACACCGCCAAGTGACGCTTCACTTCTTCTTCTAAACCCAATTCCCTCATGGAATTCCAACAAATTCCGAATGGGATTGCCAAACCGCGTTCCTTCAAAGCTTCATACTTTTTCCCTTCTTCTTCACTACGGATTTCAAAGGGAGCATTAAATTGGCGAGTTAAGGCCGTGGTGGAATTTGGTCCGGCGGCGGCTGCTTTCCGGCGTGAAGCACGTTGTGGTCGTGGTTCTTGAGTGGAACTTGGGGCTTGGCGAGACCCGCTAGGTTTGGTGGCTTTCTTCATGATTTGGTGAGGAAAAGTGGTAGGATTTTTGGGTGGGTAGAGTGGTGGCCGGATTTCTTGAGAGGGAGGAGAGGCTATGGAGTTGATTTTCTAATTTGAGTAAAAGTGGGGAAGAAGATGAAGGGTTAGGTGTTCTTATAAGGTAAAAGATTCTTATTTTGATTTCAATGGCTGAGATTTTCTTGTTTTGGTGATCCATGTGAAGTGTGCTTCTTGTGAATGGCTTGGATCATTGCCACGTCATCAATCCATGTGCCTTTGTCCCATTTGAATTTTGAAATTTGTGAGAAAAAGTTCAGTTTAGGCTCAGCAGTGTGCTTCTCGATCGAGAAGCACTTTAAGTGATGCTTCTCGATCGAGAAGCAATGTTTAAATTGCTTCGTCTGAAAATTGCCTTCATGTCTCGACCGAGAAGCATCACTTAAAAGTGCTTCTCGATCGAGACATGCATAAAACTGACATTTCTCTCAAAAATTTCAAATATGAAATCCTACACAACACAAGCAAGGCAAATACCCCGAAGTTATCTTGAACAAAAAGACATAAATAACTCAAATAAAAATACTAAACTTAAAATATTAACAAGATGAAAACTAAACAAGAAAGGAAATCGAACCTCTCGGGATTGCCTCCCGAGTGCGTTTGTTTAAAGTCGAAAGCTCGACTATCACATGGCGAACTCAAGTGGGTGGGTCGAGGTAACATTGCTCCCCAATTTGATCCGTCAAAGGCCCCAAGTAAGGCTTGCAACGGTGTCCGTTGACCTTAAACGTTTCACCTCCTTGGTTTTCTAGCTCGATGGCTCCGTGACTTGCCACACTCCGAATTTTGAATGGCCCACTCCATCGGGACTTAAGCTTGCCCGGAAATAGCCTCAACCGTGAATTATACACTAAAACATAAGCTCCTACCTCAAAGCTTTTGGGGGAAATGTGAGCGTCATGCCAACGCTTGGTCTTCTCCTTATAGAGTTTCGCATTTTCATATGCCGAGAACCGGAATTCCTCCAATTCATTTAATTGCAACAAACGTTTTTCCCCCGCCGCCTTAAGGTCAAAGTTCAACTTTTTAATTGCCCAATAAGCCCGGTGCTCCAATTCCAAAGGCAAATGGCACGCCTTACCATACACAATGCGATAGGGGGTCATTCCTAAAGGCGTTTTGAATGCCGTGCGGTATGCCCATAATGCGTCATCAAGCTTCAAGCTCCAATCCTTACGAGTGCCATTCACCGTTTTCTCGAGTATCCGTTTCAACTCTCGGTTGGAGACCTCAACTTGCCCGCTCGTTTGTGGGTGATAGGGGGTAGCAACCCGATGGTACACATTGTATTTCTTCATCAAAGCATCGAATTGCCGGTTGCAAAAATGTGACCCACCGTCACTAATGATAATCCTTGGAGTGCCAAACCTATTCATCAAACGCTTGAGGAACTTCAAAACCACTTTGGCGTCATTTGTAGGCAAGGCCTCCGCCTCTACCCACTTCGAAACATAGCACACGCCGACTAAGATATATAGGTTCCCATGCGACATTGGAAACGGCCCCATGAAGTCAATCCCCCATACATCAAATATCTCTACCTCTTGCACGGAGGTCAATGGCATCTCGTCCCTCTTTGAGATGTTGCCAACCCGTTGACACCTATCACAATGGCTCACAAAGTCTTTGGCATCGCGGAATAATGTGGGCCAAAAGAATCCGCTCTCCAACACCTTAGCGGCGGTTCTTGCCACTCCGTAGTGACCGGCATAATCGGATGTGTGACAAGCCTCCAAAATGGGCATCATCTCCTTCAAAGCGACACATCGCCTCAACATCCCGTCTCCACATTCCTTAAACAAATACGGCTCATCCCAAAGAAACCTCTTGGCATCGGAGAGGAATTTCTTCCTTTGATGGTGTGTCAAATCCGGAGGCATGACATTAGAGGCAAGAAAATTAGCTATATCGGCATACCATGGTGTTTCTACCTCCCGAATCACCATAAGTGTCTCATCCGGAAACCACTCATTAATCTCCATGCCAATAGGAATAGGCTCCGGATTTTCAAATCTCGATAGGTGGTCCGCCACCACATTTTCCGTGCCCTTTTTATCCCGAATTTCTATGTCAAACTCTTGCATGAGAAGGATCCATCGGATGAGTCTTGGTTTGGCATCTTGCTTTGTGAATAGATACTTCAAGGCGGCATGGTCGGTGTAAATAATGCATTTAGAGCCGAGCAAGTATTGCCGAAACTTATCTAGAGCAAAGACTACCGCCAACATCTCCTTCTCGGTAGTGGTATAATTGAGTTGAGCTCCTGCCATGGTTCGGCTAGCATAGTATATCACATGCACCTTCTTGTCCTTTCTTTGACCCAATACGCACCCCAAAGCTTGGTCGCTTGCATCACACATAAGCTCAAAGGGCAAACTCCAATCCGGAGATGAGATAATAGGTGCGGTCACAAGAGCCTCTTTCAATTTCTCGAAGGCCTCATGACAATCCTTGGTAAAGTCAAAGGGAGCATCCTTTACTAACAAACTCGTTAGGGGCCTTGCAATAGATGAAAAATCCTTAATAAAACGCCGATAAAACCCCGCATGGCCCAAGAATGCCCGGACTCCTTTAACCGTAGCCGGAGCGACTAATTTCTCTATAACCGACGTCTTTGCTCTATCCACTTCGATTCCCGCTTCCGATATCCGATGCCCGAGTACGATGCCCTCATCCACCATAAAATGGCATTTCTCCCAATTGAGTACTAAATTAGTCTCGACACATCGTGCTAACACCCGCCTTAAATTCGCTAAACAACCATCGAATGAATCGCCAAACACGGAGAAGTCATCCATGAACACCTCCATAATATCTTCAATCATATCGTTGAAGATTGAGGTCATACATCTTTGAAATGTGGCGGGTGCGTTGCATAGTCCGAAGGGCATTCGCCGGTATGCAAAGGTACCGTAGGGGCATGTGAAGGTCGTCTTCTCTTGATCTTCCGGGAGGATTAATATTTGATTGTAACCCGAGTACCCATCAAGGAAACAATAAAACTTGTGTCCCGCTACCCTTTCTAACATTTGATCGATAAATGGAAGCGGAAAGTGATCTTTTCGGGTTACCTCGTTGAGCTTCCGGTAATCGATGCATACTCGCCAACCGGTTACCGTTCTTGTGGAGATTTGCTCTCCTTTTTCATTCTCCACCATTGTCATACCTCCCTTTTTAGGCACACATTGTATGGGACTAACCCATTCACTATCCGAAATCGGATAAATTATACCGGCGTCGAGGAGCTTGACGATCTCTTTGTGCACTACCTCCTTCATATTCGGATTCAATCTTCGTTGCCTTTGAGCCGACTTCTTTGACTCGTCTTCGAGATTAATCTTATGCATCACAATTTGAGGACTTATTCCTCGAATGTCGGAGATTTGCCACCCCATGGCTAATACATGTTCTCTTACCACTTGCACAACCCTCCTTTCTTGCTCCTTGGAGAGCTTGTTCGAGATGATTATCGGCAAGGTCTCATTCTCCCCCACAAAAGTATACCGGAGATGAGATGGAAGTGGTTTCATTTCTACATTTGGCGGTAGCTCGGAAGATGGTGGAGTCACACCATTACTCTTGTTCAAATTCTCCGGCTTAGGTTCATCCTCCTCCGTGTATTCATCATCAAGTTCTTTAGAATCGAAAGTGACCTTAGAAACGGTTGAAAAATCAACTTTGGGCTCAACAGAGCATGTCTTGGTCGAGACATGAGCTTCTCGATCAAGACATGGCAAATTTTTGCCTTGTCTCGATCGAGAAGAGGATGTCTTGGTCGAGACATGAAGGTCATTTTTGCACGAAGCAATTTCAGACCTTGCTTCTCGACCAAGACATACACTGTCTCTGGCTTCTCGACCAAGACATGAGTCTGGGAGCTCAAAATCATCAATTTTTCGCACATTTCCCTTATTCATTGCTTCCACATTTGCTTCAAGTTGATCATTCACAAGATTATCCACGAAATCCACCCTCATACAATCCTCCTCCTCGATGGTATTCCGCATCACTCTCTTCATATCAAACTCCACACTTTCCTCATCAATTCTCAAGGTGAGCTTGCCGGCATGAACATCAATGAGAGCACGCCCGGTGTTCATAAAAGGGCGACCAAGAATCATAGGACATTCTTTATCTACCGCATAGTCTAAGATCACAAAATCCACCGGAAAGATAAATTTATCCACTTTCACGAGTACGTCTTCCACTATCCCATACGGCTTTTTGAGAGAGTGATCGGCAAGTTGCAATACCATCGAGGTGCGCTTTACCGGTTGATCACCAAACAACGACCTAAAAAGAAACAATGGCATCAAGTTAATACTTGCCCCAAGATCACACAAGCAATTTATAGCATTCATATTTCCTATAGTGCAAGGTATAGAAAAACTCCCTGGATCCTTAAGCTTTGTCGGTAAGTTGCTTTGAATTATGGAACTACAATGCTCCGTGAGCGGTATTGTCCCATCTTGCTCCCAACTACGCTTGTTCATAATTATGTCTTTCAAGAACTTTGCATATTGGGGCATCTCCCGAAGTGCATCCGCCAAGCTTAGATTGATTTGCAATTTCTTGAAAATCTCAAGGAACTTGTGAAATTTTTCGTTCCCTTGAGCTTTCCTTAACCGGCTTGGGAATGGAACCGGTGGTACAAACGGTGGCGGCGGTGGTGGCCTCACATAGGGCTCTTCAACCTCGACAACCACTTCCTCACATTCCTTTGGCAACTCTTGACTTGAACTTGCTATGTCAATTACCACTTGAGGCTCATCCTCCTCGACAACTTGCCTCTTTCCATTGGCTTTCTCAAGGTTTCTCCCGCTTCGGAGCTCTACCGCCTTAACATGTTCTCTAGGGTTGTTCTCCGTAGTAGATGGCAATCCCCCTTGTGGTCTACCTTGAAGATTGATAGCAAGTTGAGAGATTTGAGTCTCAAGCATTTGATTAGTGGCGGCTTGATTCTTTTGAAGTTGCTTCATCTCTCTAAGCTCATCCATCAACTTAGCAAGCATATTCCCTTCATCCATGTTTCTTTGAGGTTGAAACCCGGGAGGATGTTGAGGTCTAGCACCCGCATTGTTGCCATGACCTTGATTGTGATGGTAATTTCCTTGTTGTTGGGGAGGTCTATTTCCACCTTGGAAGCTTGGACCCGCTTGATTAGGCCCTTGAGCATTGCCTTGCCCTTCTTGATTTCTCCACCCGAAGTTTGGATGATTCCTCCATCCGGGGTTGTAGGTGTTAGAGTAGGGGTCATTAGCTTGCCTTTGTCCCCCGATGTAGTTGACTTGTTCACTCAAGGCTTGACCCGTAACTAGGCATTCTCCTCCCGAATGGCCAAAATCACCACAAAATTCACAACCTACTTGAACATAAGCCACCGGAGCGTTTCTTTGCATAGGAGCGACTTGTTTCTTGAGAGCATCCACTTGAGCTTGAAGCGAAGCATTTGCGGCTTTTATGGACTCCATCTCCCTCACTTGATCAAGAGTCATGAGTGACTTTTGAGTAGGTGGCGCTCTTCTTTCCATAGGACCCCAAGTACTACTAACCACGGCCAATTTCTCCACCAATTCAAGGGCTTCCTCATAAGTCTTTTGCATAAGTGAACCCCCCGAAGCCGCATCGATAGTAGCTCGGGTAGTGACATTCGTCCCATCATAGAAGATTTGTATAACATGCTCTCTATTGAGCCGATGATGGGGTACACTTCGTTGTAAATCCTTGAACCGCTCCCATGCCTCATGAAGTGATTCTCCTTCAAATTGGACAAACTCAAGTATGTCTTTAGTCAACTTTGTAGTCTTGCCATGAGGGAAATATTTGTTAAGGAAGGCTTGAGCCAACTCCCTCCAATTGTGAATGGACTCATTAGGTAGAGAGTGCAACCAAATGCTAGCCTTGTCCCTCAAGGAAAAAGGGAACATCCGAAGTTTAATTTGGTCCGCCGTTATCCCATGAAGCTTGAATGTGTTTAGAACACCCAAAAACTTGGCGATATGCTCATTAGGATCCTCATGACTCAACCCAAAGAAGGCACAACGATTTTCCAAAAGTTGAATGGTACTCGGCTTGATCTCAAAAGTTGCCGCTTGAACCGGCATTGCGAAGCATCCAAAAGTTGCATTGTCCACATCCGGCAAGAAAAACTCACCCAAAGTTTGTCTTTGTTGGTTTGGCACTTGTGCGTGCGCTTGGGGTCGATCATCCCTTAGGTGGTCTTGTTGCCTTGGTCGGTTCACATTCCCTAATGGAGGAGCGGGTGGATATTGTTGTTCCCCTCCATCCATTAGAGGATTGAACCTCCCCTCTTCATCATAATTGTTTCCCTCGTTATTCATAACTTCGGGTATACGGGCTCTTCTTCTTACACCCCTTTCGTAGTTACCGAGGTTATCTTGGAACGGTTCTAGTGGTAGATTTGCTAGTCGCGTATTGTGCATACACGAAAATCAAATTCCCTACACAAACAAAGACAAGAAAACCGAGTGTAAACCACGAAAGATAATTAATAACAATAAACCAAAAAAACAGAAAATAACGCTAACTCGACCGAATTTCACAATACTTTCAATCAATTAAACGCAACCTTGTCCCCGGCAACGGCGCCAAAAACTTGTTAGCAAAAATACTAACTTGTAGTAATCCGGAAATACGGAATCGATCCCACGAAGACAAGAGGTTTAAAGTGAGCGAACACGTAATTGGAAATTCAATTCGGAAAGCAACGATCAATTAGAATTATAGTAATGGCTACGGAATTTTAAACTAGCGAAATTAACACTTTAAGCAATTAAAAACTAAAGCACTTAATTAATAAACGGAATAAAACAATAGGGAAAAAGGCGTTTAGAGGTTGCTAGTCATGCCAAAGTCATATCTAAGTAGTTTGGGTTGAGGTGATGGGAACTAAGGTCGGGTCAAGCTATTCTACGGAATCAATTCCGCTCTCTCGAGCCGGAATTGAAAGAGTCGAAACTTGATTAACAATCCCGAAATCTAATCCACTCTCGTGCTCATAAATTTCAAGAGAGTTAATAAAGCCAACTAATCAAGCAAACTCCACAACCAAAATAGCCCTAGATCATGCTAATGCATCTAGGTCTAAAGCATGTACTCCCCTAGGTATAATCTAATTAGTAACTCTCGTTCTCCTAATTAAACCACATAGCAAAGAATAAGAGGCCAACCTATTCTAAGCATTAAGCTCAAGAAGCACAACAACCAACATCACCCATAAACCCTCACCCTAATCACCTATCTAATCAATCATGGCAATCATAACAACCCCCAAACAAGGGGTTTAGCTACTAATCATCATCATGGCATAACTAATTAAGCAATAGTAAAGATTGGGCATAGAGTAAAGAATAAATACCTTGGAGTAATAATTGAACTTAAAACACATGAACAAGATAATGAAGCTTGAATTAAAAGATCAATACTTGTATTTAATAAGTTTCCCAATATAGCAAAATCTGGAAATTAAATGAAGAACACCAAGAACTATGAAGATTCTATCCAAAATAGAGAGCAAAAAGGGAAAAAATTGATTGATTCCAATTGTTGTCTACAAAAGTGAATGCACTTTGACCTAAAATATAAAATGCCTTATATAGTCTGGATAAAAAGGGGAATAAAAACACCCTAGTACAAGAGATGTTGGGCTAAAAAGGGAAGTGGGCCACTTAAAGCTCTATCTTCAAACAAAATTTCGTCTTCAGCTTTTTTCCCATGTCTTGGTCGAGAAGCTCATTTAAGTTGAGCTTCTCGATCGAGAAGCTTCTTTGATGACCCTTCGTGCAAAATGGTCCTTCATGTCTTGGTCGAGAAGCACCATGTCTTGGTCGAGACATGTGTTAAATTACACATGTTTCTTTTGCTTCTCAGCTTCTCTTTTGCTCATAAACTTCTCTTCCAAGACATGCTTTAAAAACTTGATTTCTCTTTAACTCTTTGATTTAGCTTCCGACTTTGATATTTCTTTAATTCTTCACTCTTTTTAGCCCGAATAGTTCCGCAAACACTCTAAATCACCTGAAACGCCAACACACATAATAAGGTATCGAAACACCTAAAAACACATGTCAAAACGCAATAAAGCGATGCGAAAACTATCTAAATACTAGGAGTATTCTACTCCTATCAGTAATGTACATAGGATTTTGTACCCTTAGTATGCTGCAATAGTATAAGTGTAATGTGCCAGCAGCCGTGCCACTAGTCCTTTGTTTAGATACTCTGATAGGATCTAGTGCATGTGTATACCTTTTGGGTGGCTGTTGAGTGGCATATTGTATCTAGTTACCGAATCGGCCTCGTGTGTTTTTGTGAGGGTCAAAAACAGTATGTTTTATATACACCATATCATTTTTAGTTTTTAATTTTTTTTAAGTTTAGACACTTATCTTTTATATTTATACACTTTTCATTTTAATTTCAACTTTTTTTAATTTATATTTTATTAAATTACTTATCATAATTTCTTCATTTTTTTTAAATTAATAGGTTTATTATTTTTTATTATCAACATATATTATTGTATATTATATTTTTAGATTATGCTAAATCATGATTTTGTTTTAGAGATTTTATATTTACAAAAGTTTGTTATTTTAGAATCAATACAAAAATACTTTGACCAGGGGTGGAGTTAGAAATAAATTGGGAGAGGGGGGGGATTGGGGGATTGTATAAAAGTTAAATTAATAACTATATTTAAAAAAAATGTTAAAGAGATGTTTTGAAGGAAAAATAAAGTTGAGGGATCTAATTATATAAAAATCTAAGTATTACTACTATATGTTTTTATAAATTTAAAAAATTCAAAGGCTTGTTTAAGCCAAAAAATATTTTGAGAGGGGCCAACGTGGCTCCGCCCTTGAATTTGACGGGGGAAATTGTATAAAAGTTAAATTAATAACTATATTTTAAAAAAATGTTAAAGAGATGTTTTGAAGAAAAAATAAAGTTGAGGGATCTAATTATATAAAAATCTAAATATTACTACTATATTTTTTTATAAATTAAAAAAATTCCAAAGGCTTTTTTAAGTCAAAAAGTATTTTGAGAGGGGCAAACGTGGCTCCACCCCTGACTTTGACGATGCATGTTTTTCAAATATGTTAATATCTACTAACGAGCTATTAATGAGATACGTAAAAACAACTAACAATTAAAATGTCACTAATGAGTAATTTTAAAGCAACTAATGAACAACTAAAAGGGTCACACTTAAGTCCAGTGTTGGACGGTCCAGCGCAAGGAAAGCCACACATTTTAATGGTCTAATAGGACAAATATGACTTGCTACTTGATGAATTGATTAAAGTAAAAGTACTCTACACATTTCAAACCACTCTCATGAATCAAAAAGTAAATTACACTCTTTTATACATAATTAGTTAATATAAATAGATTTAATTATCTAAATGTAAATATTATTTAATATATATATTTATTTATTAAAATTTATATACTAAAACTATTGCATAAAATAGATAAACATTAATATATTCTAAACTTATTATTATTAAAATTTAACAATATTATAATTATAAATTATAATTTTTTTTAAATTAAAATATATATTATTCATTTAATTTACAATTAAAGTAATTCAACTATTAAATATCTTAACAATTTAAATATGTAAATATTCAATTGATCTGTTATTTTCTTTTATTTAATTAAAATTCATCGTTTTTAATTTAATTGTTGATGAGTTTCCCCTTAAATTTGTAGAAGGGTTGGGGTTTAGAAAGTTACTGCTTGTCCTAAGTTTAAAATACCTTCTAGGTAGACTGTCACTAGGGATGTTTTTAAACTTTATGCTGATGAGAAGTTAAAATTGAAAACCTTTTTAAAAGACCATAGTCAATGGGTTAACATTGCAACTGACACTTGGACTAGCATAATAAGGATAAACTATATGTGTGTTACGTGTCACTGGATTGATGATTCAAGGAGATTGAATAAGCGTATAATTGCTTTCATACCTGTTAGTGGTCATAAGGGTGAATATATTTCTAAGTTTCTAGAAAATTGTGTTGTTGATTGGGGTGTCAAAAATGTTTTCCAGGTACTATGGACAATGTCATTAGTAATGATGTTGCAGTCTCTGTTTTTAAGAAAAAGATGATGTCTTGGAGAACTGGGGTAGCTAAGGGGAAATATATGCATATGCGGTGTATTACTCATATCTTAAATTTAGTTGTTAGTGATGGTTTGAAAGATGTCAATGTTTGCATAAAAAGGTTAGGGAGTGTGTGAGGTACATCAGAAATAGTCCTGCTAGACTTAAAAAAAATTAAGGAGGCTGCTGATTTTGTTGAGGTGGAAACTAAAACGGGGTTAAGTCTAGATGTACCTACTCGCTGGAATTCAAGCTTTTTAATGCTTTCGACAGCTTGTTTATATGAGAAAGCTTTTGAAAAATATGAAGAGGATGAATCCGCTTTTAAGAGTGATGAGTAGTAATATTCCTGACTTTCTAGACTTGTAGGTAGTTAGAAAATTTGCCAACTGTCTTTCACATTTTTATTATGTCACCTTGCGTATATCTGGCTCATTTTATGTTACTTTTGACATACATTTTCAAGAAATCTATGATTTAAATGTGGTGTTTTGTGATATGATGGAGAGTGAGGATTTAGAGATAAAGAATGGATGGGAAAATGAAATTGAAGTTCGATAAGTATTAGGGTGATCCTGATAAAATGAACAAGTTGATATTTTTTGCTTATGTTTTTGATCCCTCAGCTAAGTTAGAAGGGATGGAATATTCATTGTATCTTATGCTTGGCAATGTAAATGGTGCTATATTGTACAAGTGTGTAGTTGATGAGCTTAACGTGCTGTATAATGAGTACAAATCCTTGTACGAATCTAGTGGGAGCAATTCTGTCCGTGAGTTAAGCTTCCAGACTCAGTTACTTGCCTCTGTCCCTTGCCCTGATGCTGCTGCTAGAAATAAGAAACATCCATCAATTATGAAAGCACGATTCAAGCAGCATAGGAGGAACATGGGAACCTCAAGTACACGAAGGAGTGAGTTGGATGTTTATCTAACTGAGGACTTAGTTGAGGATGATGATGACCTTGAGGTCCTAAGTTGGTGGAAGCATAATGCATTGCGTTTTCCAGTTCTCTCTCGACTTGCCCGCGATATACTTGCAGTTTCAATTTCCACCGTTGCGTTTGAATTTGCATTCAGTGTTGGTGGTAGAGTGCTAGATTCTTTTAGGAGTTCCCTAACTCCTAAATTGGTAGAGGCACTAATTTGTAATGAGGATTGGCTGAGACAAGCAAGTAATCCTCTGGATATTGAAGAATCAATTGATGAGGTTGAGATATTTGAGCAAGGTTATGCACTTCTTTCTGTCTTTATTTCAAATTTATTTTCCTTTGTCATTTTTCATCATTAATCTGCCTTATCTGTTATATTCTGAACTGTTATGTCTTTTGTTTTGGCTATCTAGAGTTGCCAAATTTTGGCCCTCCTGCTGCCTGAAAAAGAACATGATCAATGATGCAGTATTTTTGCTTTTGGAACACATGTAAATCATGTGTACAGTTTGGAGGTGGTGGAAGCCAAACTGGAAAAATGATCCAAGTCCCTTGTCCCTTTTGATATCTGAAGCTGTGATCTTATGAAGCTTTGAAACTGAAAAGCTATGCAACTAATGTCTTTTTGATGGATCATGTCCCTTTTGACCCTTCAGAAAAGCTTTTATGTTATCATTGGATTGCTATGTCCCTTCTGAATCTAAACTATGCTAAATTGGTGGTGGGAAGCAAAAGAAAAAGTATGATTTTCTAACTCTTTCTAACTTTTTTACATTTTTAACTTTAATCTGTTTCGAAATCCTTGGTTTCAAATGCTTCTTTTAACTTTCAAACTTTCTGTGAAGTTTCTTTTGAAATTCTTTGTTTCAAATTCATGTTTTAACTCATTACAAATTATGACTTATAACTTATAATTGGAACTCTTTCTGATTCCTTTTTTCAACTTTCAAATTCATAAACCTGTTTTGAAATCCCCTTATTTCAACTTTCAACTTTCTAGATTTACTTTGAAATTGTTTTAAACTTTCAACTTTCCAATTTTAAATTGTTTTGGGTAATGATAAAGCTTCCACCACTTTCAAATATTGTAATGCCTTTTTTTTATACGATGAAACGACCTATTTGAGCAACCGTGTCATAGATCGCATTACAACTGAACCAATAAGCAAATTTCTGAGCCCCTATTTTTAGTTTATTTTTTTAACCTTAAGTTATTTAGTAGTTTTATAGTCAATAGTTTATTCTTTTGTTTCATAGTCTGTTTTTTTCTCTTTTTCTGCAAGCAGCTGGTTGATGTTTTACAATCAGTTCACGGATTGCATTTGCTGGGAATGGGATTCATTAGATGGGATCTGATTCTAAACTTTGAACTCAGAAATTCATTTTTTTTGCATATATGAACTTAAATTGCTGTAAATTCTAGAATTTATAATTTGTGTACAGCTGTGAATAGCAATTTTGTATCATTGGAAAGGGATGTAAATGAATATAGTATAAATCAGTTTAGTTTTTTATAGTCTAAATTTGTAATCTGTTGTTTATTTTTTTATGAAATTGAGGCCCTGTATTCAGCCCATTTGAAGGCCCAAACCAAATGATAAAACCGAACCCGAACCGACTGACAAATTTCGGCACTAGTTTTAGTCGGTTTTAATTAAAAATAGTAACAATTTGGTTTTCAAATATATAAAATTCAAAACCGACGGTTTCCACATTTTTAAAACCGAACCGACCGACGCACACCCCTACAACTGACAACCGCAAGTCTACTTCTCAATTAAAATTTGATGAGTGTGTAGGTTACTTAAATCAAAACAAAAGCAGATGTATCCTGAATGTGCAGATATGATGAAATCAGAGAAAATACAACCAAGTGTTACATTATTCAGATGATGGAAATAAAAAGAGCAAAGAGGAGAACAAAAAATAAAGCCTCTAATTGCTCTAATGTGGGCTCCTGCAGTATCAATGTTTTTAAATGCACAAATGTCGTAAGAATTGAACTTCCGATGCACGTAAAAAGGCAAAAGAAACAAGACCGAAATTTGCAGAGAATTCCTCAACACAGGGTTTTCGCCTAAAGAAAAACTATATCGCATCTAAATTTTGGCCTTTCTATAAAACCACGTTAGAAGCAAAAATGAAGACACACCTAATCACATATAAAACATAGGCTAATGACTCCATAATTTCAGTGGTTTTAATTCATTTTGTTGACAAATCTGTTCCATGTAAAGTCAAATTGCTGTTCCAAGTTTAGGAAAGTTTACATATAAAGTCATAACGTCACTGCAAAGCGATATGATCCTTAAAAAAGTAGCATAACTTGTAAGTATAATCGATACATATAAGAAAAAGCAAAATGAAACATACAACAGAGACAAAAACACAACTGACAACTGCAAATCTACCTCTCAATTTGATGGCTGTGTAGATTACTTAGATCAAACGAAATGCAGATACTAATGTATGCTGAATGTGCAGGAATGATGAAATCAGAGAAAATACAAGTGTTATAAAATTAAGATGATGGAAATAAAAGATCCAAGAGGAGAACAAAAATAAAACCTCTAATTGTTGTAATGTGGACTTCAGCAGTATCGATGTTTTCAAATGCTCAAATGTCGAAAGAATTGAAATTCTGATGCAAGTAAAAGGGCAAAAGAAAGGGCAATGGAAACTAGTCCGAGATTTGCAAAGGATTCCCCACCACAGGGTGTTCTCCTGAAGAAAACTATTTTGCATCTAAACTTTGGCCTTTCTATAAAACCACATTAGAAGCCTAAACAAAGACATATCTTATCACATATAGAACTTAGGCTAAATGACACCGTAATTTCAGTGGTTTTATTTCATTAAGTCGACAAATCTGTTACATATGAAGTCAAATTGCTGTTCCAAGTTTAGTAAAGTTTGTGGCATCCAGCTCCCCATTAAAATTATTTTTTCCATGAGTCTCGAGGCTTTCTACTTTGGAGCCCTAGGTCTTGTTTTGCAATTAATGGAATTGTTTCTTATAAAGAAAATGCTATGAAACAGGAGTGGACACATAAATCGGGGTGAGGATCTTAGTCAACAGCAAACATCACCGAGTAAGGGAGCAAAAGGTTTTGGAAGAAACTCTCAAAGAAGTCCTAGGACACCTATAAACCAGGGGAAGGCTATATATGTTCAAAGCATTATCATTAGTTCCTATTTAGTGAACTTAAAATCTCGTAATCACATAATGAGACCAGATTTTAAGGCAATGTAGCTCGGTTAAGTTTCAAATTCAAGAAAATCACATTTCAGATTCAAATCCAATATTCCAAAATCCTTCGGGAGTCAGAGGAGGGATGTACTTATACCTATGCCGAGAAACACCATCATGATGCTCACAGCGGAAATTCTGGTTATTACCATCAGCACCCTTACCTCCATCAGGAAGAACTGCATCATAAAATTTCTTGCACTGCTTGCATTCAACTCCTTGCAAATTCTGTCGCTCCGCTTTCTTTCTCACTGGTTCAACATACTTGAATGGTTTTTGGCCAGCAACAGGAAGTGGCATCTGCTGCTTTTCTGGGGCAGGCTCGGCATTCATATCTTGTGTTTCATCATCTGAACTATCAGGTTGTATATCTTTGTGAGCTGGGATTTGATAATCATCAACTTTTACTTTGGTGACTTTATTCAAGGTTTCTTTGACGTTCTCAAGAGGGGTGTCAAGGAAATCATCGCGAGGGTCACGCCCATCCCTTTTATGATGGGACCTCGTCTCTATCCAACGGGATGCAGGCCTCTTTGTACCAATGACAGGAGCAGATTTTGCATTAAGAGGGCATTTTGGAGCAATACGAGTGGGTGGAGGAGATTGGAAGCTTGACATAGGGATTGCCTTTACCACTTTATCGTTCTCTAAACCATTACTGGCTTCAGTTTCAACCTTCACTTTTTTCATCTCAAATATTGCTGCTGACGAAGTATCAGTAGGTTTGCTTTCAAAATCTAGAATACCCAAATAGAAATAGTTTAGACTTTAATCAATCACATAAACAGATGTTTTGTATGTGACCAACAAGAAGGCAAGCAATTACAATTTAGAATTGTGCTTTTATGTGGGCTTCTAAAATAATCATATATACATAAGCATGCAGTAATAGTAATATAGCAAGGAAAATCATTGACAAAACCATGGAAAATTCAGAATTCATTATTATTGTAGTATCTATAACAGCCTAATTTCATGATCAAGTTTAGTTACCTAGTGAATTATTTTCAACCATTACGGGGACTAAATAATTACCCGCAGAACATACTGAATTTAATCCCAAACATTTTTTAATTTTCAAGATGTAAGATTTGAATATGAAGCTATGTGAGGTTTTCTTCTTTATAATTCTCTTCATTTCACTAAATGAAGAGAACAACATATAAAATAATAAGAGAAAAGGAAAAGACTAGCAAGAGCCTAACAATACCAGGTGAACTTTGAAACTTTTGTGGATGCATGACCGAGCCACTTTCAACTACTAATTTGTCACGGCAAAGCATATTCTCTTCTGTAAGCCCAAACTTTGCGCAGAGATAATTGTATTGGGACTTCAAACTTTTGTACTTATCAAACAGATCCCTGTGGCTCTTCTTCATAGCCACTAACTGAGAGTTTCTCGCTTCAAGTTTCTGACGTAATATTTCTTGTAAATCCTTTCCTTCAGCCACTTTAGTAGTCTGGTACATGTTTTCCTGTAGCTCATTGATCTGCTGCTCCAAACCATTCACTTTTTTCACAAGCAGTTCCTTTTCATTCTCAGACTCCTCCAACTGCTTTTTCTGCCTTAAAATTTCCATCTTAGTCGTATCAATTTGTTGAGCTAGATTCCCTCGCAATACATTTCCCTCCTCAACTTCTTGTATTCGTTCCCCGAGCTGCTTTTGCAGTTTACTAACACTATCCTCCAAATTCTCCACCTTGGATTCCCATTCTTTCTTCTCTCCTTCAGGTGTACTATTATCTAACTCCTTCATTAGAAAATTAATGTTCTTATGTAGCCCATCAGCTAACTCTTTTTTCTCCGCTACCTTCTTAGTCTTCTCTTTAATCTCCACTCTAAGCTCTTCAACCTCTCTTTCTAAGTCATCCACTTTCGCACCCAACTCACCAATTCTCTCCTCCCGCTCTTTCAATTGTTTTCCCTTATCCAATACCATCGATGACTTTGTTTGCACA
Source organism: Mercurialis annua (assembly GCF_937616625.2). Taxonomy (NCBI): domain Eukaryota; kingdom Viridiplantae; phylum Streptophyta; class Magnoliopsida; order Malpighiales; family Euphorbiaceae; genus Mercurialis; species Mercurialis annua. The sequence goes on along the minus strand of NC_065577.1, from coordinate 11,772,848 downwards.
AGTTGCAACAATCTATTCTGCAACTCCAAACTCTCATCAATTTCCTTAGACTTCAACTTAACTTCCTCCTCTAACTCATTAATCCTAATTAACTGATTCCTCTCTCTCAAACTTAACAAACTTTCCTTCTCCAGATTCAAACACCGATTCTCTTCCATAACTTCCCGATTCTCAAGTCGAAGTTTTTCAATCTGAAGAAGATAATCTTTCTCCTTATCATCATACATTTTCCGGAATGTTTTAGATTGCAATTGGAAATGAGAGTAAAGCTGCTTGCAAAATACATACTCAATTTGAGAAACCTTATCTTTAGCTTCTTGAATTGTTGCAACAAGAATTGCACTATATTTCGACACATACTTCGCATCTTCCTCGTAATTAAATTCCACTTCAAACCCTAATTTTGGTGAATGTTGAAGGTCCCCTTTTGCCTCCATCACTATGCATTGGAAAAGAAATTGAGATTTTGACTAACGCATATCACAAATCCAATTTTCAAAAATTAAAATTAAATTAAGACGGAATAATTTAAAATTTGTCTAGATAAAATAAAGAAATAGCACACACGAAAACTAAGCTAAGAAAATCAAACAATTAAAAAATATGAGATTATAAAAAGTTAAAGAGAAAAAAGGAGAATACTAAATTTCTCGAGAAACAAACAGAAAATGAAGGAGAAATTAAAGAGTGAAATTTAGTATAAATTTACCTTGAGCGCAACTGAGTATTGGATTTGTTGAAGAGATGAAATGAGAGTGGAGAATCAGTAAAAATCTACTTACGCATTGGTTGAAACATTATAAAATCATTTCTCTGGTAATTGTTGATTTTTTTTTTTGATTTTATGGCGGGTTTTTGAATTTTGTCAATTGAAAATTAAAAAAGCTTAGCGGACACGGTAGTAGGGGTGAGCAAATAAACGGCAGGCTGAATTAACCGACCCAATCGATGATTTTCGGTCGGTTTGATTTGATTGTACACTTAGATTTAGTCGATTTGGTATCGATATACAAATTAGATTATCGGTTGGTTTGAAATTTAAATTATTTAAATAAATAGAACCGAACAAATAATAAAAATTTATAGACACATAATTTTCGGACAAATAAAAAGTGATAAGGAAATGAAGCGTCCAATGATGATTTCCACGGAAATATGCACGGATGACGAGTTATCGATTTGCTTGCTGGATTCTTAGAAGGCATAATCAGTGCATAGCTGCAAACTTGAAGGATTAAATTGTAATTAGCCGCAAATGGCCTATAAAATCCAAAGAGATTGTAGTTTAAATTTAGAAATTAGACTAATTGTAATATTTTAGAAGTTTATGGACCAATTTGCAAGTTTTACGGACTAAAATTGATCATATCCAAAGCCATAGAACCCCAGAAGCCCTTTTTGACACTTTTAGACACCAACACTGACTTTTAGCACCTTTTTAACTAGCAAGTCCAAATCCGAATTTTAAATGTAAAAATTTAAGGTAAATAATTTAAAGATAATCACTTAACACTTCTTCAACCTGGAATCAAACTCTATCTAGGTAAATAGTAATTTAGAATTAATATAACCTTTAGAAACCTTAATTTTCTCTATAAATACAGCATTAAGACAGACCAGCAAAAGGTCGCCCTGAGATACAAAATCAACCTTGGACTTCGAACTCCCCCTAGAAAAACCCTAGATCGGTCGAACTCCCTCACACACGCACACACCAAAATCACTCATTTCCAGTCCTAAAAACAAAGTTAAACGCTTTAATCAATCAAGTTCGAAGCTACTACGCACGATTCGAAGCTGGATTTCACATCCACTCCGCTAGTAAACGAGCCAAGGACTCATACCGGTAATTCTAAGGATCCTCTTTGTTGATTTTGCCATAAAATTGCCATTATAATCAAATTCAATGTTTTTATGAAATTTCCATGAAATTGATTACAAAGCATGTCAATAGCTAAAATTAATGTGTTTTGTATGCTTAAATCCGGAAATCTAGTTAATTAAAAACGCTTAGAGACCATGTTTAAGGCATTTAGAGCTTGTTTGCCATGAACTCGTTTCTCCTTAAAGTTGTTGTAAATTGTCATTTTTGGTGTTTAATTCACTTTTTAAACACTCCCAGAATATTATGTCTTCCATGTTTCGTTTTATGCATTTTTCTCTATTTTTGCATGAAAAATGGAGCTGAAACCAGTGAAAACAGAGCTAAAAACAAACTGTTGGACCTGCTGCCCGAGGCTCCATCTCTGTATCCGGCGGCGCAACCACTCCATTCTGCCAGCACCGGCAGTTACACCGCCGCCGTGTTCTTCATCCTCATTTTTCCAGAACCTTCTTCCCAAATCCTTCCAAACTCGATCCAAATTTCCAGGCGTGTTTACGGACTCGTTCGGGCTCGGAATTAGACTCAGTTTAGACCCAAAAATACGGATTTTAATGTACTTTAATTGTCTGCATTGTAACGGGTCAGACCCAATGTAAAACGGACCTCAAAGTCCTTTGATGTACCATAAAGTGTAAAACGGGCCCATGAGCCCGAGGCCCGCAAACCCAGCAACTTCCAGAATAGATTCCGGATTCACCAGAACGCAGAATCAACCGCGATTTGTACCAACTAAACCGTATCGACGAGACGGCCAACTACTGTATTCTGACCGAGAACCATTTTTGACCACTGCGATGGTCAAAGCCGCGCGAGTGCAAGGCACTCGAAAAGTCAACGAGGTTTAGAAGTATTTCTAACCTTACATGTATACCAACTAAACATGGGCCAAATTGCATTATTTACCGCTTTCAAAAAGCATGCTAAAATCCAGTATTAACTGGCTAAGTGACAAACCACTTTAACTTAGCAAATCAATCAATTCTAGCCAGTAACTTAGACATCTTAGGACTACCACGAAAAAGTAGTAACGGTTGTATAAGTTATTTAAGATCACCTAATAAAATCAATCCAACTTAGACATCTGGTTTTAGACTTTATATATGTAGTCAATCCAGACCAGCCAGACTTGTGATATTTGCTAGAAACCGCCAGGTTTAGATGTATGCTTAAGAACCTGCTACTTGCTTTGCATGACCAGTCCAGATCGAGTCATTTGCGAGTCTATTTATTTACACACTTTCAGACTTGTTTATTTCTAGTATTATATCCTACGAACTTCTATCAAAATATTGAGATGAGAATAAAACGAATATGTCCAATAAATAAAGTCGGTAACAGAAAAGCCAGGCACATGAGTCTATGGGAGGTCCATGAACCCGATCTTTTGGTCCGATGCACAGTAATTTTACCGGAGGCGAGTAAGGTTATCTAGTCGGCAGAAAAGGCATCCTAGTTGAAATAGGTTACGACTTTATTTTTTAAACCATTTCTAGATCGAGACGTCAGCCATAAGCTTGGACGAGCGGATGTCGCACCCCGCTTCTCTCACAATAACGATTCCAAAATCCAAGTTTCTAATATTTCAATTTCAGTCTTAGGTCAGGCCTAACAACGTTTTTTTAGTTTTCAAAACTAGACTTTTCAAAATATCCTGTTAGGCCAGACCTAAAAAAACAAATCCAATCAAATAAAACTCCTTTGCTTAATCAAAACCTCTAATAACCAGTCTAGTGTAGACTCCTTTCACTAGATCTAGCCGCCAGGCTAAATTACACTCCAGATTTCAAAACGGATCGCTAGATCCACATTTACATATTTACGCTCCTTCTAAAAAGGGACAAGTAATTGTTACATTGACAAAATATTGTCTATCTGCTTTAGAACTGATAGAAGAGAGCTTACAGGTGTACGACGACTGTAGCATCCAAAATGCAAAAATCTAGACCAGAATTCCTAGGAATAAACCTCGTCCGGAACACATGTGTGGGAGTAATAAGGTTGGAAGGAACAATTTGTCTCCGTGATATCAATTGTTCTACTTTTTATCTGCTACTTGCTACGTGCTAAATGTTTGAACTAATCATGCATCTCATGCATATGCATTTCACGCATCCATAATCATAGAATTTATATACGGACCCCTTGTGGATGCAGACATTAAAGAAGCTCATTCGACTGCCCTCTGATTAGCATCCCCAGATCATCAGATTAAGCCGCACAGTTGGTATGTCAAGCCCTAACTAAGCACGTTTGAACCAACTAAGGGATGAGGTCATGGATTCAGTCAAGAGGCATATTCTTAGAGCTATATTCTAAACCCGAACCTCACATCCGACATCCAAATCTATCATTTGGCGCCGTCTGTGGGAACTCCTAGAACAAATTTCACTGATCAGGTTTGAGGATGGCGGATGTCAATAAAGACACAATGGGACAAGCGACTAAAAAGAAAGGAACCATGCCCGGCGGATCGAGGGTGTCGACCGAAGACAGTCCCTGGATCCTCATAACTCCAGGGGCAACAGGGAGATCCGAAATCTTTTTCCAGGGCTTCGAAAGTCCGACACCTAGACGAGTCTAACCATGACCTTCAAGAGGCCATGGGCCGTACGATGGACGGGGCAATGAGGCGTTTCAAAGAAGAGTTGGCCACTATAGTCCCGGAAGCAACTGAGTCAATCAGATCCTAGACACCCGACGACGAGTCAAAATACAACCGAGAAAAGATCGAGCGAAGGAAATAAGACACCCCGCACAAACGATGATCCGGAAGGAAAGGGTCCAGAAGTAGTCACGATAGAAGACAGTGAAAAAGAAGAAAATGACTTGGCTCCCCCTAGACGATCAAAGATAGGGACAGACAGCATGGACCTGAAGGAAGTTTAAAGACTCATTTCTGAAGCAATGCAGAAAGCAGCTGAGGATAAGTCAAGGGAGCACGCCCAAGCTAGCAGCATGACAGAAGGGAAGTCACCTTTAGCAGTAAGCGTGTTGTCCAAAAAGTGGCCGGAGAGACTCAAGATACCCAACTTTGAAAATTTTGATGGGACCGGATGTCCAGAGAGCCACGTCACCAAGTTTTACAACAATATGGTCCTACTAGACATCCCAGACGCAATACTCTGCAAGACATTCCCGACCACACTCAGTGACACAGCAGAGCGATGGTATAACGGATTGAGAGCCGGGTCAATAACTACATGGAGGCAGCTGAACAAAGCGTTCGGGATAAGATTCTTCACAAACATACCACCGAAAAAAAGCTCAGAAGAACTATACAGATGCAAACAGGGCGAGGGAGAATCACTCAGAGCTTACATTGAAATATTCAACAACGAAGCCATAAAGATTGAAGACCTGAATATCGACACGGTGGTACAGGCCCTGAAGAAAGACACGCGAATGAGAGTTCTAGGGAACAAGCTAAGTTTGAAAAAATGAAGACTTGCCAGGAGTTAATGGCGGTAGCTCAAAAATGTATCAATGTGGACGACGGAAGGAGGCAGAAAACCGGCGATGCGCCGAAAAAGGAGGAACGCAAGGGGAGCGCCTCTCAAAGACAATCATCACACTCGCGAAAAGATTACGGCACAAGCCATCGCAGCATCAGCCAATACACCCCATATGAAGAGAACGACCACTAAAGGAACGACAAGCGGTATACCAGCGACTATCGATCAAGGTATGGCGACTGAGATGAGGCATTCACACCACCGTACTGTAATAACCCAGAAATTTAAGGAATAAAATATTTCCACGTGTCTAATATTTTATTAGACGGGAGTAGGTAAATTAAATTTAAAGATAAATTTAATTTACAAGTGTCACTAAATTTATATTGTGGCTATAGGAATGCAAATTTAAATTTTTAGAATTTAAATTTGATTAACTATATAGTTAAAGGGGATAATATAAACTTATAAATTGGGTGCAGAATAATTCATAAGTCTCGTGCGAATATGTTTGGTGCCAATATTCGCGAAATATTTTAAAAAAGTTATCGTGAAATTTTGATAAAATTTGGAAGTAGAAATTTTATCAAGCGCAATCAATGCGGGCTTAATAAATCGAAAATGATTTATTAAAGATAAAATATAAGTCGGATGAGAATAAAAATTATATTTTATTATATTTTTGAGTAAATTTTCACGAAATTCGGAAGTCGTTTCCGTTTGGGCTACGGACGACTAGTTTAGAAGTTGGTTTAAAGTGCATGATTGAGCTAGTACTAAAACGTACTTTTACCAATCATATATATATACCTATTCATTTGTAATAAGAAGGCCAAGCCTTCATTTCTTCTCTAAAGAAAGAAAAATAGAGCTACTTGCTCTCATAACACAGCGAAACCTAGGGTTTTCGACCGCTTCGTCCGTTTCTCGTTTCTAACTCCGTTTCTTCAACGATTACTCAAGTAATCGAGGTATTATACCCATATTAAACGTTTATTTTGATATATTTTGAATATATATTCGTTTATTAATGATTACCGTATCGAATTGAACGTATACGTGTTGTTTTTATGTTTCGAATGTGAGTTTGAATAGATTGGATTGTGTATACGTGTTAGGAGTGGGAAAATGGGGTTGGAATACGTCGAAATGCCTCGGGAATCGAGTTTCCCCGGGGCTGTGCACGTTGGTGCACGGACGTGCACATATGGTGCACGAACGTGCACCAATTTGGAGGTGCACGAATGTGCACCATCCATGGTGCACGACCGTGCACCATCCTGGATGCACGACCGTGCACCATCCTGGGTGCACAATCATGCACTAGCCAGGGGGTGCACGATCATGCACCCAAGGTGCATGATCGTGCACCATGTCGATTAGCCGATGGGAGGAGACTTTTCGGGGCTTTTTCCCTAAGGACTTGACGTAGTTTCGTCGATTCGAAAACGTTTAAAAATGATAGTTTCTTTTAAGCTAAAGTGAAAAGAGTTTAAAACCTAAACCTAAAGACTTTTAAAATGAGATTTTAAAAGTAAAATTAAACGTTTATAATGAACTTTAAAAAGAGTTCAAGTGAAAGTTTAAACGGTTTTAAAGGTTTAGCAATCGGTTTTGCTAAATACCTAGTATATGACTAAGAATTTTTTTAACAGTTAAGTATATGCTATAAATAGCTTTCTTTAGGTATTGCTATACCTAAAATAACTTCTAGAGAGAAGTTTGAACGTTTCTCAAAAATGAGAATTTATAATATGGTTTTAAATAAAAAGAGACCATAAGGGTTATGTGTTCACATGATTATATATTTTACCTGGAACTAGGAATCTGGCCCTAGAAATTATATAGGAAACATAAATTGATATTTTTATCTCGTTTGTTTTGAGTGTTTAGTCCGACCAGCTAGCCAGCAGTCGGACCACGACCACATGGAGTCTAACACACATACCTCAGGAATAAGTATCAGACCTAGCGGTGTTGTGAGTTCATTTGTTTACTTTTGAATATTAGTATTCAATTATTTTTAAATCCAGAAATCGCACTAAGTATGAAACTTAGCCAAGGAAAATCCACTGAAACGAGCTATCTATTGGGCAACAATAGGACTGTGTGATCACTGGTGTTAATGGACTAGACTGAGAGGTAAACATCATTAACATATACATTAGGTTTAAGTTGTGAAGCCAGATGCTTGCAAAGCGGCTTAAACCTAACGGGTAGTCATGAGGTGGTAGTAACTTAATTTACGGCCCAGCAACCCAATACAGAGTTAAGATGATTGTGGTACATATGTATGCTGTTCATCCTGTATTAAACAAGAGTTGAGCATATGCATTATAACATATGAACGTAACAGGATTAGGGCTTCGTTTGGATCGAGGACTGGTAATACTTTTATATACTGATATTTTACCTATACGCGATTTTACTATTTAATTGTAAACCTATTTACTCACTCAGAAATATTTATATTTCTGACTCCGTTGTTGTTTATCATTTTCAGGTACTTAGCTTCGGGTCTGCTCGAGCTTCCAGCCTTCTTTGTCAGGCGAGCTTTTTCTTGTTGATATGTACATAAAACTTTAAACTCTTAGCTGCTGCAGTAGTGTGTATAGGAGTGATATGCCAGTAGTCATGTCAGTGTTCCTTTGTTGATATACTCTGATGGGAACCTGATTTTGTTTATATATACTAGGTGGCTACTTACTTGGCATATGGTATTTACGTCCCTCTACGGGTAGGCCAAGCTTTGTGTCTTTGGTCTACAAAGACGTTGTGTATAATTTTGCTGGCCTTATGTTTGTATGTCTGTTGTGTTAGTTTTTAATATGTGTAATATAACGCTTTTGAAACGAAAGGTGTTTGAGATATTTTACTAAACATATTATTCGATCGCTTTGTTTGAGACAGGGCTGCCTATGAGGTAAGGCATATGAGCTAAGTCCCCGAGTTTCAGTACCACCGCACCAGTTTTCAAAAATAAGCGTGTGTTAGAATAACTAAGGTTATTCAACCAGCATTTCTGAAAACACAATTCGCTTATATGAATATTTTCAAAACCATCTTTATGTTTTAACGGTATTTTCTGAAAACGGATCGTATGCGAGATACGATCTAGATTTATATTTGCAAACAATATATAGAGGTTTTAGGCTTGCTACGGGTTTCGGAACAACCATTCCCATTCCTTAGCGCCGATCTCGGCTCGATTTTTGAGGAGGAAATCGGGTCGTGACACGAACACCACAAGGGCGAATGTCCAGATGTAGGTCAAAGAAAACCGGACTCCAGTGACGTGGCCCATGAAGATGATCCACAGAACCGGGACAAGAGACGGAAACTGATACTGCAAGTGCCATAAAGACTGCGGACACGACACAGAAAGAATGTTATGATTTAAAAAGGGAGATAGGGAAACTCATCGAATCGGGAGTACTAAGGAAATTCACAAGCCACAAAGAGGACAAAGAGCAGCGGAAAGAAGGAACCGACAAGGAGGAGAAAAAGGAAGAAGAGAGGGAAGGAAGAAAGAAATCACGGGAGTCACCAACATTATAGTTGGGGGAAAAACATAAAGGATGGGAGGAAAAGATCAAGGGGCGAGATAGTGCAGGTAGCGGAACAGACAGGAAAAGAGACGGAAGTAGCAAAGGTAGTCACCTTTTCGGAGGATGACGGAACGCACGTAAAAGGACCACATAATAATGCGTTACTGGTTGAAGCAATTTTCAACAACTTCCTGGTTATGAAGCTACTAGTGGATGAAGGAAGCGCAGTAAACCTGATGATGTGGGAGTCGTTCAAAGGGATTGGTGGAGAACTAGGAAAGCACAAACATTGCCAAGGTACCAATAGTAGGGCTCGGAGGAATTCCTATCCAACCCAAAGGTTTGGCGGAAGTGATGATAGAGTTTGGAAGAGGAGGAAGGGAGACAAAGGAAATCAAAACGTTATTCTCGGTCGTGGACATGCCAATGGCTTACAATGGAATACTAGGTAGACCATTTTTGCACGATTTCGTAGCCATCACCAGCATCTGCTACCTGATAATTAAAATACCAATTGTAGAGGGAGTTATCAATGTCAAGGGGGACCAGAAAGCAGCCTCCAAATGCTACGCTATCGCCATGAAAGGAACGAAAGGGTAGAGCACCACGAAAAAAGGAAATTCAAGGACCAAAGGCTCAAAAGATAAAGACAGTAGCCTTCATTTTTGTTATGATTAAAATGTCCATGTCAATTTCAATACAATCAACGTTCTCTTTTTTTATCAAAATAGCAAAACGCAAAAATAAAACAACAATTGGACGGTGCAAATAAATCCGCACAAACAAGCGACAAAAGAGATGCACATCTCCTAAGGCACGACCAAACAAAAGAGATACATATCTCCTATGGCAACGGCAAAACAAAAGAGATACATATCTCTTTAGGCAAACAGCCAAACAAAAAGGGAAACATATCTCTTTAGACAACAGCCAAACAAAAGAGATACATATCTCTTAAGGCAACAGCCAAACAAAAGAGATACATATCTCTTAAGGCAACGGCTGAACAAAAGAGATACATATCTCTCAAGGCAAACAACCAAACAAAAAGAGAAACATATCTCTCAAGAAAACATCCAAACAAAAAGAGATACATATCTCCTTAAGGCAACAGCCAACTAAAATGAAGATACACATCTTCTAAAGATAATGATAGGAGTAAAATACTTCTACGTTATGAGTCACTTTTGCATCGCTTTGTATGTTTTTATCGCATGTTTCGAGTGATTATATCGCTTATTACGTGTGTTAGTGTTTAAGGATAAACGGAGCGTATGTGAAGTGTTTTAAGTCCAAAAGAGTAAAGAATCAATGATATTTGAAAGTCGGAAGATGGATTGAAGCAAAGAGCGAATTGAAGATCGAAAGAAGCCTCCCCTGCATGGTCTCGATCGAGAAGCAGAATTACTCCTTGCTTCTCGATTGAGAAGAAGAGCGAAATTTGGCAGCACTTTGGGATTTCATGCTTCTCGATCGAGAAGCTGACTTTAATGAAGCTTCTCGATCGAGAAGGTTCTGTTCTCAACATTTCAAATCCTTTTGGGTTTTTGTGCTCTCTTGACCCACTTCCACTTTTGGCCAAACAACTTGTAATATGATGTTTTTATTTCCTTTTTGGGCTTGACTATATATAGCACATTATCTTTTTAGGTCATGGAGGTAGCCACATTTTAGAGAACAATCAAGTAGTCATAGTTTTAGTCATTTTTATTCTCTCAACTTTTAACATAGAATCAACTTGTGTTCTTGGTGTTCATCATTATTATTTCCAGATTTTGGGTATTTAATCCCTATCAATGCAAGTTTTATCATTTGGGTCTTCATTATCTATGAATGTTTAATTGTTCTTCACTTCTCTTTAAGGTAAGTTTCTCTACATCAACTATGTCTTTTTAAAATTGCTTAGTTAATGTTTGTGTAGCTATGGCTGGCTAAGTCCCTAGTCTAGGGGTTGTTTGTGATTGCCATGTATGATGAATAGGTGATTAGATTTGGGTTTTTGGATTAGGGTTTGTTGTGTTAACTTGAACCTAATGCCTAGATTAAGTTGATCCCTTGATCTTTGTTATTGCTCGATTAATGAGGACGAGAGTTAAATTAATTGAGCGGACCAAGTTAGCATAAGCTCGAAACCTATATGCACGAGAGTGATTTAGGATTTGTACGGTTGTGTAGTTTGCGAATCAATCGGCTTGATTAATCCTATCGAAATCTAATTGCGCGAAAGTGAGTTAGATTTCCGTGTTTTAATCAAGTAGCGATTCTTTCAATCTCCGGCTCGAGAGAGCGGATTTGATACCCTCGATTAGCTTGATCCGAACCACCATCCATAGACCCGACCTATTTGTCCTAGGATTCAATTGGCATGATTAGACAACCCTTAGGCGTCTTTAATTATCGTATTTAATCCTTATTCTCAATTAGTTGTTTGTTGTTGCATTTTTTTAATTGTTAAGTGTTAGTTGCTTGAGTTTAGTTGTAGTGTTAATTAAAAATCAATCCCTTTTCTTTGCTTTCCGAATTGAACTTCAAAATCGTATTTCACTCACTTTAAACCTCTAGTCCTTGTGGGTTCGACCTCGACTTGTTGAGTACTACGAGTGGACTTTTTGCTAACAGATAACAACAAAACAACACAAAATGCACACCCATTAAAGCAACATCAAAACAAGGGAGGGACGGAGCCGGCAAAGGAAACAACGAAACACAAACGGAATATATTCCATAAAGAAACGATCAAACAACGGGAAAATACAACAAACACAAAATTAAGCAAAATACAAGCAAGAAAAAGCAAATCAGATAAACAAAAAGAAGTACTATTAAAATATGTGTGCAACACAGAAGGAGGCCACACTCTCCATAAATTACAAAACAAAATGAAAGCAGTACAAAAAAAGAAGAATCTGAAAAACGTCAAAACAGTCAGAATGAATCCCCAATCAAACACCACCGGTACAAGGAGGTAAAGAGCTGGTCGCTGAAGAGGAGGGAGCAAAGGAAAAAGCAGCAGAAGAAGGGGCATGAGAAGTCGGGCCCGCAGTCAAGGCCGAAATGGGATACACACTCCCAGGAGAAGGGGAAGCAATGACTCGAGCCTTAATAGCAGCCAAAACAGACAGGCACTGGTCACGGAGCTGAGCCAGATCAACATAAAAAAAGGAGAGATCTGCCACCGGGCACTCCTTTAAAATAACCAATCTAATAGACCGACGGTAATGTTGAAACATCAAAGGAACTACATCAGTAGACTCCTCTAGCTAGTTCTCTAGGGCCTGGCTGTGCAACTCTAAATGAGAGCGCTCTGCCTCCACCTCCGATCGATCCAGACAGACATTGTTTAATGCGGCCTCTAAGTCCGCAGTATGGTTCTCCTGTGACCAAGAAGAACTCTGCAATAATTCCACCTATTTGCCCCGTTGATCAAGTTGCTTCTCCAAAGAGGTCGCAATTACGGTCTTTTCACGGAGATCAGTCCTCAAAGACTCATTGGAAGCTTTCAAGGAAATGAACTCCTCCGCTTGCCGCTGGTGCGACTCTCACAACCTCTTCATGGCCGCATACATCTGTTCAAACTGGGAGTCAATCTCCGGCCAAGAATTTGCATAGGCCGAAGGATGAATCCGATCGTCCTCCAGCCGACGGAGATCGTGTAGAAGACGAAAACAGCTAGCATAAATGGATGGCGCACCTCCCACGCCAGGAACTTGCTTTAAAACGGATAACGGACACTGACTCCGAAAATAGCCAGATACAGCATTCCGGATGTGATTAGAGTCGAGGGGGAGCCCTTTGGTAGGAATGAAGTAGTCGCGGTTGACAATATTGCCCTTAAACACAAAAGTAGAGCGAGGAACGTCCCGACACGGGCGAGAGGCAGGTTCCAAAGAAGAATCTGGAGGGCCAGTGGCAGGACGCTTATTAGTCCCCTTAGAAGAGATAGAAGGAAGAAAAGCGAAAGATGTAGCAGCTGGAGAAAAAACCACCACTGACGACACAGGGTCAATAGCAACGGAAGAAAAGGCTCAAGAAGAAGCAACAACAAGCATGACTGCCGGGAGAGAGGCCAGAGAAGCAACAACCGTTGGAGGAAGATCGCCAATACCATCCTCTTTATTCGACAAAAGGGAAATAAAAGGCGTGAGCGGTGATCAAGTAAGGGAAGGCTAGATATAACGGTAACCTCATCATCACTCTACATACCCGCATCCATTGCGTCGAAGATGTTTTTGGCCATTCTGATGAAAGAAGGAGAAACGATAGCAAAAGAGAGATGAAGAAAAAATCCCAAAAGAAATATCAAAAAAAAGGAACTATTTATAAGCTTTTCTTGGAAGGCAAAGAGAAAAACAAAAAGGGAAAAAGAGGCAAAATCCTGAAGTAATAAATGGCAATAAAGTAACCGCGACCACTATGACACTAGAAGAGACTCAAGTAACTTAACCGTCAAAAGCAATAAGGAGAGAGAAGCACGATGCGCGAAAAAGAGAAAAATTCAGAAAGACGTGATAGCTTTAAACACACTACCACACGACACTATAAATACAAGAGAAAGAAAGAAGAAAACCACACGCAAAAAAAAGAGAAGAAAAAAAAAAGAACAGGAAAGGCCAAAGAATGGAGTCTTCCTGAGTCTTTTTGTAGCTTGTTCGGGTTGGGTTAAATAAAACCAGGCAACCAAAACAAGCTACAAAAAGCACAAGAAGAACCCGGAAGTGAAGAAAAAAAGAGAGAAATGAAGACCACGAGTCATTGGAATGGCTGGGTATTTATGCCGAGTTTTGATCATTGCGATCTATATTGTTTTGTCGTTCGTGTTTTTATTCGGTATTCCTTTTGTTGGTGTTGTTTCGTCTGTTTGTTTCCGTTGGCTTTTGATGGTCTTTTTTATTGCCAGTTTTTGCTCCATTTTCTTCTAGAGGGGGATTAATGATGGAACAAACAAATAAATAAAGGGAAAACGAAGAAGCCATAAATTCCACATCGGTTAGGAAAGAAGGAAAAGACAAAACGCGCTACAAACACTATAAAATGAACACAAACTCTTGGAGTCCAGGGGACGCAATCCAAATGAACAAACGCTTCATACACTAAACACTGTTACTATCCTATTACAAAGTATAATCAAAGTCCGATACTCGAGTTTTGATACTCAAGTCCCAATGTCCTTTTTCTTAGAGCTATATTCCAAACCCGAACCTCACATCCGACATCTGGATCTACCACTATCCAAATCCGGCTCTAACACTATACTTTTGCAGGGGCCGACCTTAGACGGGCTTACATATAATTTTTAAAATAATGAAAGACCAAGCCCACCTATAAAATAACAAGCTTTTTGCTGGCTCGGGCTCGGGCCGAGTTTGGTACAAAAAATCATTGTCCAAGCCCGACCCTAAGCACCAGGCTTGGGCGGATATCCAAGACTATGAACAAGTCTAATTTCGTTTGAGTTGATGAACAATGAACTCACCAAGTACATAAGATGGGTCTCCATCCAAATAGCAACTTATTCTATCATATTTATCTACTCTAGAAAAATTTATAGTTCATCCAATTCTTATAATCATTGATTCCATTCTAATGGTTATTTAAGTATGATTCTCTTTAAAAATAAAACATTAGAGCTTATGTTGATGAACAATGGCATAATGCAGAATGTTATTTGCTATTATCTTTCAGACCAGTTCATGAATTGGAGTTGCAAGATGGTAACAGGAATTTTAGGGAGATGGTGGAATTGTAAAAAAAAAGATTTAATCTTTATTTTAAAAATATATGAAAAAATTGAAGGGTGTAAATTAATTTTTTCAGGTGATGTAGCTTGTAATATGTGGTTTGAATAAAATCTGGCTGCCACATTGGATAAATTTACCGGAATTCGGATCAATGACTTCCCGTGTTATAAAAAGCAAAATTTGATGATCAGTTTGTAGCGTTTTTTTTAGTTAGGTGACCATTTTAATAAATTGGATAAGTTGGGTGACGTTTGGACTCAATTAACAAAATTCACTTCATCCTAAAAGATTTTGTATTTTTAATAAAACAAAGGATCAATTCACCCCCTCAACTTGGCACGAAATATCAAATGAGTCATTTTGGACGATACCAGATCAAACAGACCCACAACTTGACAAAACCGGATCAATTCAACCCGCAACTTACCAAACTGAATCAAATTCACCCTTTTGACACAAAAAGGAGAGTGGATGACCTAATTAAAAAAAAACAATCCTAATTAATTATAATTTAATACTAATTGAACCTAATTTAGTACTAATTGAATCTAATTAAAATTTTAATTAATTCTAATTATTCTAATTGATTATCTATAACTAATCAACAGAGCCACCACCGGAGACCCTTGCCACCGCTGGAAATAGCCGCCAGCCACCGCAAATAGCCGGCCATCGTACTGAGAACAGACCGTTCTCAGTGAACTGAGAACAGGCCGTTCTCAGTCACTGAACTGAGAACGCGTCGTTCTAAGTGAACTGAGAACGGGGCGTTCTCAGGTCACTGAGACGTGCCGGCGGGAAGGAATCGGTGGAAAGGAACAAAGAAGAAGAAGAAGAAGAAGAAGAAGGTAGACAATGGAAGAAATGGTGGAAGGGAAGTGGAAGTGGAAGTGGGAAAGAAGAAGGGAGAAAAGGGAATTTTGATCCTTAAATTTATAATTAAAAGATAAATTGATTTTTGAAGTTTTAAATTATAAAGGGTAAAATTGAAATTTAAAAGTCATTAAGTATTAAACAAGAAAATAAAAAAAATATTAAGTATTATTTTGATTTTTTTATCATTCAAAATCGGAGAGTGTGTTTCACTCTCTGAGTGAGATGCGATGTGATCTTTTTTGCTAAGTAGGGATTCATTTGTTCAAAAACACTCCAAAATAATTTATTTAATATTTCGTGTCAAGTTGAGGGGGTGAACTGATCATTTGTTCATTTTTAATAAGTTGAGTCTTTGATTTTAATAAGTTGAGTCTTTGATTTAGGTAGTGTACATTGCAAAATAATTACTTAATGAGCTTAATCCAGAAATAGAAACTCCTTAACTGAAACAAAATGAACCTCAATGGGAAAAAGTTGCTGAAATCATAAAGTTTTAGAGATGCATGTATGTGATGCCAATTATACGAACACGTTACAAGATAAACATGAACTAGCGGTTAATCAAAATCTACTCTTTTCCTAAATTTAAAATATAATTAAGTCCTTATTAATTATGTTACCACTAATTAAATATTTTCACTAAAGAAGCAACTGTATATAAAATAACCCAACACTAAATTGTCCAAAGAGAAAAAAAGCAACAAATTTAGCATTAATAAATTATAAAGAAAAATAGTTCTAAATAAAAATGAAATAATTTGTTGAGGAAAAATAAAAAAAAGGCTTATATTAGAAATTGATTTAAATAAATATAATTTCTTAAAAAAGGATAAATAAATAAAATAATTATGCCGGTATCCAGTAAAAAAACTCATCACAATGAGAATAGCAGAGTTTTTAATTGTTTTGTTGAGCATGGGAATAGAGAATCAAGTGGTTAAGAAAAGCTGACCCACAGGTTCCATAAAATAAGTAGCCCACATTATATACTTTCCTCAATAATGACTAGTAACACGTCAGAAACCAATTCTAGAACCTATTAATTAAATGCTTAATACTTTAAAAATATTAAGTGAATTGAGATTTCTGTATATAATAATTAACATTTTTTTATTTTTTATTTTAAAAATTTATTTAATAATCTTTCAATTTTAGTTATGTTGTTTGAGAGATTCTTCTATTAATTTGAGGAACTAAATCATCTAAAGGAACTAAAATTAAAACATCAAATTATTTAAAAGTGGGGTATCAATTGTTTAATAAAATTAAAAGTTAGTGGCTAAAGTGTTCACGAAATTAAAAATGAGGTATCAAATCGTTTGAAAGTCAATGCCGAAATTAACGGAGGGACTAATAGTTAACGGAATTAAAATTAAAAGACCATTAAATAGACTTTTAAAATAAAAGATATCAAACTGCTAATTATGATATATCTCAAAAATCTCAAAGTAATTTGCTCAAACATTAATGAAGTATAATGCAAGTGGATTGACTCTTCAAGTGCATTTCTGAAATTTAAAATTCCGGTGTGTTCATCAAAATTTATGAACATCTAACACTAATTTTTTTTCAAAAAAATACCTTAAAATTAACGGTATTTTACTAATGAGGTTATTTTGATCATACTTTTAAAACCGTATTACACACCATGATTTCATATTTATTATGCCAATTATAGCTATGTTTAAAAACAATTTTAAATTTACTATAAGTCATCATTATCATAACTAAGTAAATGTATTTTAATCACAAATCCTAACATATCACCTAAAAATCAAACTATATCATTAATCACCTAAAAATTTAATTTATCGATTTTATTTTAAATTAAGAATAACAAGTAGTTTTCTTAATATTTTAAGTTATACATTAGTATTTATAATGAGGCAATGCTTACATGACTCACATATGATAAAAATTTAAAATTACTTTTAAAAATATAACATTATTTATGTTCCGAATTATAAAAAACAAGACTTTGGTAAATCCACCAAAGGACATAGAAGTAAAAACGACAAATCATAAACAAAAAAAAAGAAGTCGTAAAAGAAATGTTTGATACGCGTCTCTATGAGGCCCATATTCCATCGCCATTACCGACCTCTCCTTCTCTTCATATCACCTCTCTCTCCCTCTAAAACATTCCCATCTCCTCCCCACTCTCTCTCTTCTTTCTCTCTCTACAATTTCATAAACTCCGTTTCAAACCCATTTCAGCAACCCCTCAATTCTCCAAATCCGCCCAGAAATGGCCCAGAAAACCGAGAAAGAAGAGACGGAGTTTAAAGTGCCGGAAACCCTAACGTTATGCGTTAATAACTGTGGTGTTACCGGTAATCCTGCCACCAATAATATGTGTCAGAAATGTTTTAACGCCACCACGTCAACCACCGCCGCCGTCTCAGCAATTCCTAAGCTATCAGACTCCGGGATCTTGAATATTTCGCCTAGATCTAGTATATCTCGGACGATTATTCGAGATCCGGAGCCGGAGACGAGTCAAAAGGCGGAAACGACGTCGGATCGGGATAATAACGACCTATTTCTGGCGAGGAGAGAGGTGAACCGGTGTTCGGGTTGTAGGAAACGGGTCGGGTTGACCGGATTCCGGTGTCGGTGCGGTGAGCTGTTTTGTTGGGAACATCGGTACTCCGATCGGCATGATTGTAGCTACGATTACAAAACCGTTGGAAGAGAAGCGATTGCTAGAGAGAATCCCGTCGTTAAAGCTGCTAAAATTGTTAGAGTTTGATTATGAAAAAAAAAAAAGCTTGAAAATTCAAGAAACCTTGAACAGATCCGACGTCGTTTCATCGGGTTTTTTTCTCCTCCTCTATAGATAGGAGAGGAGAAAAAAAAAAGAATCCGGTCCAAGAATCAAATTAATTAACGATGAAAAATTGATCAGATTTTCAGGGCCAAGATCGGAATTTCTTTTTATAAATTTTCTTTTTTTTGGCTTTTTTTTTACATTTTAATTCTCTTGAAATGAAAGATTATTATTATTGTTACAATTATGATTATTATGATAATTAATGTTATTGTTGTGGGTGAATTGTTTTTTTTTTCTCCATTTTTTTCATTTTTTTCTGTGTGTTTTGAAAATTGCCGATGGCATGTAAATGTAAATTAGGCGAACAGTTGAGGGGTTTTATGTCATTTCCGACAACTGGAAATTTCGGTTGGAAGGTTTTTATATATTTTTAGAAAGTTGTGGGGACCACTAAAATTAAAGCAATGACATGTGATGTTTTGTTTACTTTTCTCCCTTTTTTTTGGTATAATCTCGTCAATATCGCGATATTTTTAATTTTTCCATTATCTCGCGATAATTTGGCTTCTAAGCTTTTGATATGATTGGCACAGAATATTATCCAATCTTATTGGGCCACGTGGAAAGGTGTCAAGGTGGGGAACATTTGCGTGAAGTAATTGTATTTGTTTGGTTTTAGACTTTTAGTACGTGGACTTATGGAGGGTCGAGATCTCGAGGTGTGATGATCTAACGGCGGGGTTTGCGTGTGACGTGTAAAGGAAATGAATAAAAAAGTAGAAAGTGGGTGGGGACAGGGATTGTTATTGTGGGTGTGTTGTCCTTTCAGTGGCTTCAAAAGGTGGTGGAGATGAGTTGAGTTGGGTTGGCTTATCTTCATGTAATAGTTAATTAATTGTTGGATTTTAGATGCTATATTCTATTAATTATTACTCATAATATTAGAAAAATAAAGAATTAAGAATTGAAATTCGTTGGTTCTGTGAAGGTAGTTTGAGAAATAAATTTTTTACTATAAATTTTTTTAGTATAAAATTAAGTAAAGTAATTTTCAAATAAATATTTTATATAGTATGAATATGTAATTATAGAAAGTTTGGTTTAAATTTAGATTAATGGAATGTTGATATTAATAAAAATAATTACAATAGATTTATAAGAAGTGGTAATTTTTCAAATATATGTTTTGGCATTTTATTTATAACTTTACATTGCAAGTTTTGACTTTTTTTTTTGACTTTTTTCATTTACAAAAAATACATTTTTTTTTAATTTCATAAATACCTTTTTCGGTTTTCAATTCCGGTTTTCGGTTTTTTCGGTTCGGTCGACCGAACCGACCGGCAGTTTTTTTATATAGTGTAAGATTAATGTATATATAGTGTTAACTTTTATTTTTTATATATTTTTTTCGTGGAATTTTTTATTTTATTTTTTATAGTATAACAGTAGTGTTTTTATGGTGTTTATATAGTGTAAAATTAGTGTATATATAGTGTATAAGTAGTGTATTTATGGCATTTTGTAGTGTTTTTGTGGATTAACCATGAAACACTGCAAATACACCATGAAACACTGCAAATACACCATAAACACTGCAAATACACCAGAAACACTGTAAATGCACCATAAATATACTAAGAAACGGCAGAAATACACTATTAATACACCAAAAATACACTAAAACGTAAAGATATTATAAAAATATTATAAATGCACCATAAATCAACATTTTCTTTACAAAATCAGTAGCAATAAACAAATTTATGAATAAGAGAAGACAAAATAAATAATTATATGAATAATAGAACAATTTTATAAAAAAAAAATTATAGATCTATAATAATTTATTTACAAAATATTTAAATCATTACAAAAAATCTAAAAAATTACACAAATCTAAAAACGAGTCGAGAAATCCATAGCGTGAACGGAAAAGACGAACGGACTAGCGCGAACGGAAAAGGCGAACGAAAAAACGACCGGAAACGACGAAAAATCCATCGGAAGTAGACGAACGGAAGCGCGACCGGAAAGACGAACGGAAAAATAATCGGAGGAGATAAACTGAAAATCAAATGAAAAAGAAGAAGAAAAGAAGAAGAAAAGAAGAGAGAAGAAAAGAGAGAAGAGAGAGAAAAGAAAAGGTGGCTATTAAAAAATTTAACCTAAAATGAGATAAGACTTCTTTATATAGTAGGTATTTTTTGTAAATAAATTAGCTTATTAGGTAACATAGGATAAGAGAAAAAGATGGGTTAAAATGGTTTAAATACGTTACCCAAATTAGGTATTTGGAAAATAATCCCTTATAAAAAATGTTTGACTTTTTATTTTTTCAATTTTTAAAAACCTCATAATTGACTCCCTAAATTTTATGTTTTATTATAATTGAATTTTGAGTTTATGCAATATTTGTTTCCCCTATTAAGGGGGAATTTTATTTTGTGCCTGTCACGATCCAAAATATTGAGCCGAGACCGGCGTTAGGGAACGGAAGTGGTAACTCCGGAATCCGTAGTAAGCCTAAAACCACTATAAATTTTTCGAACGGAAGCAACGTCATATATGTATATATTTATACCAATTAGTTGACATAATACACAAGGGCGTCTCACTTCCGTACCATGTACGTACTAGCCCACTTGTCAACTCGTATAGAGGGGTCATAGTCGTATACAGAATAGCCTAACTTAAGGCTCATACCCCAAGAGAAAAGATCTTTCTATACTAGGTCGCTAATCATCATTGTATACTACTGCATCACTAGAGAGACTCGTGCTTTGTGCAAGCCAAGTAGACTTCTGGCACAAAGAGATGATCTGTCTGATCCGACTCCAATAACCTGAAAGACATCAAAGGTGAGGGATCAGTATTTGGGAAAATATTGAGTGAGCTTGCAAGTTACTAACGATATTATTAAAAACATAACATCGCATACGATAAAAACTCATATATACAAATCGATACACGATATCAAAATATAACATAATATAGTAGATAATACTCCAATTATTAGATCTGATTGAAACCCTAATCACGATACCCAATACGATCTATAATTTCATACAATTCATAAAGATAACGATCGATTCGATCGATCTAATTGGTAGGGTCCCGAGATAGTTCAACCGAGTTAAACCTCTACCATCGCTTAATCCCAAGGTGTGGGTCCCGAGATAGTTCAACCGAGTTAAACCTCGTATCCAATTCGATATATATATTCCAACTTTGATACGATACGATACGATAAACGATGTTCGATATTCGATATTTGATATAATTCCATGACACGATAATAATCTAGACACGCTAGACTGACATACTCACCGGTGATCACACAGTCCTGTTGACGCCCAATAGGTAGCACGTTTCCTCGAATCATACACTGGTTTCAAAACTATAATAATTCGATAAACGATACTATAATCGATAATAATAGCAAACGATAATCAATAAAAAGCAATTCGATAAGCGATACTTCAAACCATATATTATGCGATGTATAAAATCATAGTATATGAAAATAACTTTTATAAACAATACGCGAAAGTAAAATGCAACTCAGAGTGACCGCTATCCAAATATGCAATATTATAATCCCGCAAGCATAAGCTCCATGCGTTGTCCGATCGCGTAGCCGCTCCATCTAGACAGCTTAGTAGCTTGTCGGTACGTCAGTTACCTAATCGAGTTACATGTACGTTTAACCCATAAATGTAGGCTTAGTACTGAAACCGTAAGTTATAAACTTAGGTTATTCCAATTCGATCCTATTACGATTTGTAAACTTAAGAACTTTCAATCCCATTCTTACACTTGGTTAATACCCTTAGTGGTGTTCAACTAATCAATTAGGCCTTGCTTAATATGCTTATTCCAAAAGCCTAGCTCAAAACGTTAAGTTTCATGTCCATTTCACGCTATCGGAAGCTATTTTTCGCTCACGAAAGTCCCCCGGAGATCGGGGTCGAAGTAGGGCACGTCGTGCCAGCTTGGCACATCGTGCCCTTCATTTTTCATGAAGGGCACGATGTTCCCTTCACTGGTGCACGTCGTGCACCCCTGTAGTGCACGTCGCGCACCAGCACGACGTGCTGAAGTGCAGCACGTCGTGCACCAACGTGTGCGACGTTTTTCCGGCATTCCCGGACCATTTCCGGAGTTCCAAAACTCCCAAAACTTGTACCAATTCATACCCAAATCATTTAAACATGTTATATACACTTTTACCACTTCGAAATCAACCGTAAACGCCTCAATTCCGACGTATACGAATCCAACGTAGGTTTTTGTCAAAACAGCCCCTATTTCTTCATTTTTTGTGGCAAAAACATAGAACTAACCTTGTTTTGATGCTCGGGGAAGGTAGAGGCTTGAATTATGAAGAGATCGACGCAAAAATCATCTGAAACGAACGTCGAACGGAGAAACGGCGAGCGAACGACGGTGAGGAACGATGAATGAATCGTTGTCTCTGGAGCCTTCTGATTCATTCATACTCTTCTGATTCATTTCATACTCTAAACCTTATATATTATGGCCAATGTATCATTTTGATCCTTATCTTTTTTAATGAATACAATATGTTCTTTAAACTCTTTTTTTTTGTTCAATTTAGTCCATAACTAAGTCAATCAACTCTTTAATCATAAATTATACGTATTATTTATATCCGATAAACAATACGAATCCCAATATTAATATTTTTCCGTCAACACTTATAAATTTCCATTTTTGAGACGTAGTGGCTAAATTACCACTTTAGTCCCTGAACTTCATTTTGTGACTTTTCTTGACCTTTTTCCTTTTAATTTCAATTCCAACTTTCCAGCTGGGATGTAATATTAAATAATTCATCGTTAACTTCTCGAAACCGACCTACTTAGATTTGTATTCACTTTAATTTCTAGGAATTCCTTCCGATATCGTCACTCTGGCCACCCAGAACTGGACACGTGGTCTAATTAGATAACTAGAATCTTTTGGGGTATTACATTCTTCCCCCCCTTATAAAAATTCGTCCTCGAATTTTCATAAGACTTGTTGGAACCTTATAATTGTTCTTATGCCTTTATGGACTTCCATTACCACGCGCGAATCGTAGTTTCTTCCTTTACTTTAACTCTTAGCTCTCCACTTATAGCTGTAACTTCGTACTTATTGTTAATTGATTATCTATCTTGCTGTTAAGTAATTGAGAATCTCCTTGTTGTTACTTTCGTTCAGTTTGTTGCCTTTAGTACGACCTTAGACGTATCTTTGATATCATAATCCTTGTGTCATCACCAGTTAGTCGGGATTTCCCTTCTTGGCTGTCATTAATCACATACTAATGTTCCCTTGATCCCTTATTCCATTTGTGATAATCATCGCGTTTTTATCCATCTGTTTTATGCGTAGATGGTCAGTGACACGTTATTCACATCTTTAGTGACGAACTTACTTTATTCATACTTCGATGGGTATTTACTTTTACAATCTTAAGTTGGTAGTTTCAATCCTTATTGGCCTCTCTCGTTGCCACTTTTCTTTCTCAGGCGGCTATCTTCATCTCTTACTTTCCTCCTTGCCACTTCTGGTACTTAATTCCTTTATTAATCAATCCCTGTTTAGGTTATACTCCGTCTATCATAATTGTCGTTTCTTAACGTAGTTGAGTCTGATACATCTTTCACTATCTTCAATTTCCCTTCCCTTTGCTCCTTTAAGCTATCGTGAACTTCATGTCGTATTCTAATGTATTATGATTCTTTACCTTTGATCCCCTTTTCTTGATCTTGTACACATGAAATTTCATCTGTTCCTTGTCCGATGTTCGATACTATAAACTTTTGTTCCTGTAAATAAACTCTTAGTTTAATACTGGTATCCAATGATAGTTCGTCCTGGTGATATTTTTATCACTAGAGATAATAGTCTTTGTCATTAGATATCTCCCTTCTATGACGACATTAGCCGTATTTATATGTACTTACGATTCTCCGTTCCTTATTCTTTACTTTTGTCTTATACGTCTAATCCTATCATCATTCCTTGTTGAGTGATGTGAGTATTCAATTAGCTCATGCTTCTTTACTTACGTAATTTCTTTTGTATCGCTGTTGCCGTCGTCTGATTATTATTTATCATTGTGTTGGGATCTTTGTACCATTATTCGCCATTCTCTTATGCCTTGTTGTTTCACTTATCACTTCTTTCTTCTATCTATACCATAGATATATTTCTTCATATTTCTTCCTTCCTTGACTTCTCATTCTTAGTCAACCAATAAGATTAATAGTCTTAATTCTATGACCCTATGGTACCCTTCTTGTGTTCCATATTCATGCTCTTATCGTGCGTCTCGATCATCTTCTGTTGCATTCTTGGCATTTCTCTTCATCGCATCTTGTACATTGTGTACTTCTTCTTTTAGAATCCACATCATCGATCATGAGTGGTGGTCGTAGCCCATTTCATCTGAATTACTTGACATGGTGCGTTCTCGATTGCTTTCATATCATCTTATCGTATCCCCACTGACATCTTAACTGTCAGTGGATTCAATCTTATGTCTCTGTCATCTTTGTCCCTCTTTGTTTCTATGTGTTCACGACTACATAGAATATTACCCATCTGATCCTCTTGTCATTTTTCCACGTGACCTTCTCTTTTTTTTCCTCTATCACTCTTATCAAGTTCCTCGCGACATGCGCAAGTTGTCCGTTATTTCTTGATACTTATTACTTTAAGTGATCTCTTAGTATCCTTAATCTACCTTTGCATTCTTATACCTTTGGTATGTCTTACTTTCATATCTTATTTGCTATTTTGATTTATTCGATATTGCTTCCTTTCGTATAGCTCAATTCCAATATTGAGTCTCTTCTTCCCATTCTTTCACTTATTTCAACGTACGAAGCTTCAATCTGTATGCCTGATACGTCCGATACCATATACCACCTCTTAGCCATTCACATACTGTATCTGCGTCTTCCCTTGAGGGTTACTATCAGTATTCCATGTTTGTCGTACTATGCATTTTCTACTAATATCCAAGCTTGTGGTTTGGGACTCTATACTCCACCCACATTCGTTGCAATTTTAATCTCATTAGTCCACTAATTCGCTTCATAATCGCAATCTTGTGGTGGGAGTTTCAACTCCTAACTCACTTATTACAATACTTGTCGTTTGTCTCTTGTTCTTTCTTATCGTATACCTTCAACTATTCATTCTCATGCGGGGTTGGTGTTGACTGCACTTAGTTGATCAAATCTTACACTTTAAACTATTCAATCTTATGCAAAACTGACATTAACTATATTTAGTTAATTCAATTCTATACTATGTCTTTCGAATTCTTGTCACACGCCCTCTTGGCTCATCTCCTTTATCCATAAATATATCCTCCATTGATATTCTTATTAAACTAATTCAAGTCCTCGGTTTGACGATCGCAACGGTTAATACTTAGGTAACCGCCTTGGGAGCATTGTATTCTATTGACAACTTAATCCAACGGTTCAATAAAGCGTTGTCACGGTCTTATTAAACCTGGCGACTTTCTAATATCACATAATGTTCGCGTCATCCTTTCATAAGGGTAACCTTCTATCTTTAAGGTGTAAGCTATGAGTCGATTTCTATGTTCGACTGTTCTTTTTTATACTTCTATTTTGCTGTAGCATAGTATTCTAATCACTTCATTTAAATATAGGAACATCCCAGTTCCTCGTTCGATTAGTTGCATTTCGCTACTCACATACATCTTATCATTCGCTTCTCGTATATAAACTTTATTCTTCTTACATACTCCTTCTCTTATATCGTAGTTTAATATCTTTGACGTCCTGCCAAAGAGATACTTACTTTCTAGCTTACCACTAATCTGGTACGCATCACCTTCCAATACATCCGTGATTTTTAGCTATATTCTAGCTCGTTAACTCATGGCTAAGTTCATATTCTAGAAGCATAACTTCTATATTCTCGCAATTATACGTATTCGATCTTCTCGTGGCCTTAATCGCTGCTTGCTCGCGAGCACTTCACTTCTGTCACAGAGTTATGGTCTAGGTATACTTACATAAAAACAAAAATCCTTGAAAATTCTTTCAAATAAAACATCTCGTTTTGAAATTTAAATCAAAAATCATTTAAATCTTAGCAAAATTGTGCACTATGGTGATGACGTCTCTCATCCCCAAAGAGTTGCCACATCTCACCTTTTCGTCTGAGCATAATGCATATGATGCATGTACTATTAATGCATGTATTCATTTATTGTTCTTTTCATTAGCAATGTATGTAGTGATGCACTTCTATCAATGTCGTGGCATTTATCAATGACTATCATGGGTCTAGGCACAATTATGCTTTCAAAATCGTTTAAACAAAACAACTTGTAAAAACTGTAAACTTTGAGTTTTGTAAGTTCTCTAAACCTTTGAACTCTGTATCCGACAAGTTCTTCAACTTCTGTAACTTTGCATTCCTTCTGCATTCTCTTTTTGACACTTCGATCGATCGAATTTGACAGCACATTGGCGTTATTCAATGCCAACCACGAACGTGTTACTATCGAGTCATAGTAATATCGACTATATTCTATTCATAGGAGGCATTACATCTCATAGAAGTTTCATCTAAATAGGCATATCATGCATGCCTATCCAATCAAAAATGAAATACCTATATATATCTCATATACACGTGTCACAAGAAGCAAACGAACATTTCACAAATCGATCTATCACACTGATCACAAAGCAAATCATGCAAACGACTTGGATCAGACAGAACTTAACTCTATAGCTGCAGTAGTTCCTAGGTCACTTAATCAACAAAACACATATTAGCAGAGGTAACTGGACCAACTGCTCTGATACCACAATTGTCACGACCCAAAATATTGAGCCGAGACCGGCGCTAGGGAACGGGAGTGGTAGCTCCGGAACCCGTAGCAAGCCTAAAACCACTATAAATTTTTCGTGTATAAACGGAAGCAACGTCATATATGTATATATTTATACCAATTAGTTGACATAATACACAAGGGCGTCTCACTTCCGTACCATGTACATACTAGCCCACTTGTCAACTCGTACAGAGGGGTCATAGTCGTATACAGAATAGCCTAACTTAAGGCTCATACCCCAAGAGAAAAGATCTTTCTATACTAGGTCGCTAATCATCATTGTATACTACTGCAGCACTAGAGAGACTCGTGCTTTGTGCAAGCCAAGCAGACTTCTGGCACAAAGAGATGATCTGTCTGATCCGACTCCAATAACCTGAAAGACATCAAAGGTGAGGGGTCAGTATTTGGGAAAATACTGAGTGAGCTTGCAAGTTACTAACGATATTATTAAAAACATAACATCGCATACGATAAAAACTCATATATACAAATCGATACACGATATCAAAATATATCATAATGTAGTAGATAATACTCCAAGTATTGGATCCGATTGAAACCCTAATCACGATAGTCAATACGATCTATAATTTCATACAGTTCATAAAGATAACGATCGATTCGATCGATCCAATTGGTAGGGTCCCGAGATAGTTCAATCGAGTTAAACCTCTACCATCGCTTAATCCCAAGGTGTGGGTCCCGAGATAGTTCAACCGAGTTAAACCCACTGGATTCGGGTCCCGAGATAGTTCAACCGAGTTAAACCTCGTATCCAATTCGATATATATATTCCAACTTCGATACGATACTATACGATACGATAAACGATGTTCGATATTCGATATTTGAATGTAATATCCCGTATTTTTAAAATTATTTTTTTTACTTTAATTATAAATTTTTGCATTCCGTCAAGCTTTATCTAAATTATCATTATTATTACTAAATTAGACATCTTAAGTATTTATTTGATTAAAAAAAAAGGGAAAAAAGAAAAGAAAAGGAAAAAAAAAGCCATACATGCAAACTTCTTCTTATGGTTCACGTGAACTATATTATGTCCCATTTTTTTGTGTTGTAACATAATAGGCCAATAGGCCATGCCTTTAAAGCCCACACAATTTGGTTCACAAACCATTTGCAGAATCATCTTCCTTTATGATTCTGTTTCACGTTTCTTTTCTTCTTCTAACCTAATATTTTCTTTCAACATTTAACAAAAACTCAGCCACCATTCTTCCTTAGCAAATCTGAGACCTCACCTACCTTCATTCGTTTCATCCTTTCCAATCTGGTAAGTATCTTCACTTTGTTCTTTTCTTCGATTGATGTTCGATATCGTCTCGTGCCGTTGTTAACTCGTAGCCCCATTATTCTAGCATCGTATCGGTGGATTTATCGCAACTACAATCAGGCGACTTCATTATTGTTAATCCTTACGTGTTTCATTTCAAATTGGTACGTTGAATCTCTCGTTTAAATTGCCGTTCGGATCATCGCTTGGTCATGTTGTTTTTGTCGTTCCCTTTTTGTTTGTTCATGATTCTGCTGTTTTACTTGGGTTTATGGTTGTCGATGGTTCCTTGTTTTCTATGGATTTGTATGTTGTTCCTTGAGATATAACTAAGATGTGTTTGTTCTTAACTTATTGAATTACCCTTCGCCGTGAAATTCCATCGATCCTTGTTCATGGTTGTTAAGAGATAATAAACTGAGAATTCATTGTTTTTAGATCAAGGAGCTTTATTTGTGTACTGTTGTTTGAGTATCATCATTGGTTGCGAGTTAACTTAGGTTTGAAATTGGCGGTAATGTTTGTTGCTTCTAATGTGATTTTAGGTTAATCATTTATTGAGGCTACTGTTGATACTTCATGATGTTAAAATGTTGAGTTTGTTATGCTAATTGGAGTCTGAAGACCAAAACTTATTATTGTGAGTTTTTTTTTGGAGTGAATCAATTGGTTAATTTGGCTCAGTTTTTGAGGTTGTCTAAATCAACTGCTTTGGCTGTTTCTAAGTGATTATTTCAAATGTTTAATTCGTGGTATTTAATCAAATTGGACATGAGATTATTGTTTTGGTTTTATCCGATTTAAAATCAAACTTTTGGTTACCAATTTGATTGCTATTTGACTAATTGATAACATTATTTTAAATATGAAAATAATGTTAGTTTTGAGTAAAATAAAATTATTTTTGATATTTATAATCGGAGAATAATATTTATTTTATAACCTAAATTCATATAATTATTTGGATATTGATTATTTTAAATATTGGCTTAACGTGCCAATTTGACTAAATTTACGTTTTAAATTTTAAAACTTTTTCTTGACTATTTTAGTTAAGTAATTTTTATCGGCAACTATTGGTTACTTGTCTTTTAAGATATTGAGTTCCATTTTAATATTTAATTATTATTTTATCAAAGGTACTATTTTGAAATTATAAAATATGGTTTATAATTTTGATAAAATATTTGGGCCGGGTTAGACTTGGGTCGCCCGACATGTGAGGTTAGCTTGGTAGTTATCGGTAACTCGGCTAACCCACTGTGTGGAAATCGATTTAATTTGTTATTTAAATATTATTTAATTAATATTTTTTTTTTGAAACGGACTTTAAATCGAGAACTCAATAGACTTGTATTATTTGGGCATTATAATTTATTTGGGTATTGCGTTTACTCTGGATTGCTTACCGTGATTTGTTGTTTGTGCTAGTCCTATGTGGTGTCTAGTACTCTTTAGAGTTAGGGTCTGATTTTAATTATGATTTTAATATTTTATTTAGACCCGTCGACTGTTCGTACATCAGAGGCGAACCAGAGTTAGATTGCTTGTCAGGATCACGTGGATTTAGCAAGCTATGAGTTTATATCTCTATTTACCTCTTTATTAAGCAAATGTTATATTTTGTAAATATATATGTATAAGCAGCTTTTGAATTGTTTTCGGCATTGTGGATTTGATTTGGAACGTGCTACTCGATGGGCATCATCGGGACTGCGTGCGCACCGGTAATGATTATGGTATTGAGGTAGGTTTGAGATACGTCTCACCTTAGTGAGGGCACCGGTGGAAGATACGTCTCCTGAGCTCACTATTTATTAAGTGATAGTCGGGGATCAGTTATTGAGATACGTCTCACCGACACGACAATGGATTTAGAATTGTGGTTTAGGGTTTCATTGAAAATCCACAATGAAAATGTTTTATTAAACGTTTTAAAGGTTTTTAACTTAATAAATGTAAATGGTTATATAAACTCTACTCAGTAAATCTGACCCCGTTGTTTTCCAAAATTTTCCAGGTTTATGATTTGAGCATTGGTCGATCTCCGTTTCTTCATTCTCGGAGGTTCCTTATTTTTTATTTCAGAATAAAAGAGTCGAACTGTTTTAAACTCTTAGACCGCAGTAGTAGTATTAGAGTATTTATGATTAGTCTTTTATTATATTTTAGACTGCTGATTGTTGGTGATTACTTTATCGCTTTTGGCATGATTACAGTAACTATGGTATTTATATTATATTGCCATACTGTTGGAGTTATAATTTCAGATAAGTATACTTTGAATATATGTTGCTTATTGTACTGCTAGACTAGGCTGAAGTCTCGGTTGCCCCCGAGCATGTGGTTTTCTGCAGGTACATTGTTTTTAAATGATATAAGTTGGTTATCCGCAAGGCTAGCTACGGGTTTTGGTACAGCCATACCCATACCCTAGCGCCGGTCGCGATTCATGAAAATGGGTCGTGACAGATATAATTCCATGACACGATAATAATCTAGACACGCTAGACTGACATACTCACCGGTGATCACATAGTCCTATTGACGCCCAATAGGTAGCACGTTTCCTCGGATCATACACTGGTTTCAAAACTATAATAATTCGATAAACGATACTATAGTCGATAATAATAGCAAACGATAATCAATAAAAAGCAATTCGATAAGCGATGCTTCAAACCATATATTATGCGATGTATAAAATCATAGTATATGAAAATAACTTTTATAAACAATACGCGAAAGTAAAATGCAACTCACAGTGACCACTATCCAAATATGCAATATTATAATCTCGCAAGCGTAAGCTCCATGCGTTGTCCGATCGCGTAGCCGCTCCAGCTAGACAGCTTAGTAGATTGTCGGTACGTCAGTTACCTAATCAAGTTACATGTACGTTTAACCCATAAACGTAGGCTTAGTACTGAAACCCTAAGTTATAAACTTAGGTTATTCCAATTCGATCCTATTACGATTTGTAAACTTAAGAACTTTCAATCCCATTCTTACACTTGGTTAATACCCTTAGTGGTGTTCAACTAATCAATTAGGCCTTGCTTAATATGCTTATTCCAAAAGCCTAGCTCAAAACGTTAAGTTTCATGTCCATTTCACGCTATCGGAAGCTATTTTTCGCTCACGAAAGTCCCTCGGAGATCGGGGTCGAAGTAGGGCACGTCGTGCCAGCTTGGCACATCGTGCCCTTCATTTTTCATGAAGGGCACGACGTTCCCTTCACTGGTGCACGTCGTGCACCCCTGTAGTGCACGTCGCGCACCAGCACGACGTGCTGAAGTGCAGCACGTCGTGCACCAACGTGTGCGACGTTTTTCCGGCATTCCCGGACCATTTCCGGAGCTCCAAAACTCCCAAAACTTGTACCAATTCATACCCAAATCATTTAAACATGTTATATACACTTTTACCACTTCGAAATTAACCGTAAACGCCTCAATTCCGACGTATACGAATCCAACGTAGGTTTTTGTCAAAACAGCCCCTATTTCTTCATTTTTTGTGGCAAAAACATAGAACTAACCTTGTTTTGATGCTCGGGGAAGGTAGAGGCTTGAATTACAAAGAGATCGACGTAAAAATCGTCCGAAACAGACGTCGAACGGAGAAACGGCGAGCGAACGACGGTGAGGAATGATGAATGAATCGTTATCTCTAGAGCCTTCTGATTCATTCATACTCTTCTGATTCATTCATACTCTTCTGATTCATTTCATACTCTAAACCTTATATATTATGGACAATGTATCATTTTGATACTTATCTTCTTTAATGAATACAATATGTTCTTTAAACTTTTCTTTTGTTCGATTTAGTCCATAACTAAGTCAATCAACTCTTTAATCATAAATTATACGTATTATTTATATCCGATAAACAATACTAATTTCAATATTAATATTTTTCCGTCAACACTTATAAATTTCCATTTTTGAGACGTAGTGGCTAAATTACCACTTTAGTCCTTGAACTTCATTTTGTGACTTTTCTTGACATTTTTCCTTTTAATTCCAACTTTCCAGCTGGGATATAATATTAAATACTTCATCGTTAACTTCTCAAAACCGACCTACTTAGATTTGTATTCACTTTAATTTCTCGGAATTCCGTCCGATATCGTCACTCCGGCCACCCAAAACTAGACACGTGGTCCAATTAGATAACTAGAATATTTTGGGGTATTACAGTGCCTCTAGCCACAAATATTTTATTTTTGTGTCTGAGGCACACCCAGCCCGCAATGGCTAATTGCGGGCTGGTACCCCAGCCCGCAATTAGCCATTGCGGGCTGATATTAACCAACTGATTAGGCCTTAATCAGCTGGTTAATACTAGCTCGCAATGCCCATTTGCGGGCTGGTATCACCCCATGATTGGGGAGAGAGTAGATACACTCTCTCCCTAATAATTGGGGAGAGATATTTTTTTAAAAACTTTTTTAAAAAAAAATTATATTTTAATTCTTTTTAAAAAAAATAGTTAAATTATTGAACCAAAAATTTAAATTTTGCATGATTAATTTAAAAGTCTAACAAACAATAATAATAGGAAAGAAATGATAATTAATAAAAAGAATAATTTTAAAATTACCATAAATAAAAGAAAAACATTGAAAAAGGTAAGCAATAGTACACCAAATTCTTTCACCATAATTTACGCATTAATTTTAGAAGCCTAACAAACAAATGATAATAGGAAAAAATGGCAATTAATAAAAAAGATGATTTTACAATTACCATAATAAAAAAAAAAGATAGCAAAAGATAAAAAATAATACATCCTACATAATTTACGCGTCATATATATAAATTAAATATTGCTATAATTAAGTTGGAAATAAATATCACATTTGACATAAATATTGAAAAACTACCATTTTTAAGTCAATTGGCAATTAAAAGTATTTATCAAAATTTTATTATCAAATGTTAAATAAAATAAATAAATGACATACCTTTTTAAATTTTAATTAAGATATTTAAATTAAAGTATAATCATATATCTAAAATTATATATAAGATTTTAACCTTAATAAGTTAAAAAATTCATGAATTATTGCAGGATTAATCTCAGAAGCCTAACAAGTAATAATAATAATAAGAAAGAAATGACAATTAATAAAAAAGATGATTTTAAAATTACCATGAATAAAAAAAAAGATTGAAAAATAAAATTAGGAGAATAATCAAATTAGGGAATAAAAAGTTAAAATTAAAGTGGGCCAAAAATAATAAATAAATGTTATCATATATATTTTTTTATGAGAATAAATGTTATCATATAAATATTAAATAAATTAAGTCAACAATAGAATAAAATTAAATAAAAAATCAATTTGATTAAATATTAAAAGAGTCACCACTTTAATTCAATTAGCAAATTAAATTTAAAATATAATTATATTTTTAAAATCATTTTATGCAATCTTATATATAAATTAAATATTATTATAATTAATTTGAAAATAAATGTTATATTTGACTTAAATAATGATAAGTCAATTACCAATTAAAATTATTTATCAAAATGCTACACTCATAATTTATTTTTATTATAAAAATACTTATTAAAAAGAATTAAAATATAAATTTTAAAAAAAAATTAATTATCTCTCCCAAATAATTGGAGAGATAGTGTATCTACTCTCTCCCCAATCATGGGAAGAGACCAGCCCGCAAATGGCCATTGCGGGCTGGGTGTGCCTTAGGCACAAAAACAGAATTTTTGTGGCCTAAGGCACAAAATAAGAATTCTCCCTTAATAGGGAAATAAATATGTCAAAAACCCTTGAATTTTTCAAATTCTGTTTTTTTTTTAAGTTTTTAATTTTATCATTGGTGAATTCCGACCTAAACAAAAGTAAGAGCCTACATCAAACATATATACCACTAAACTACTCCCTCCGTCCCACAAACATAGGCCACCTTTCTATTTTTGGCGTCCCAAATTATACGTCACCTTCTAAATTTGGTAAGCAATTTAAAAACTCAAAGTCTTATATACGCCTAA
This sequence comes from Mercurialis annua, assembly GCF_937616625.2. Taxonomy (NCBI): domain Eukaryota; kingdom Viridiplantae; phylum Streptophyta; class Magnoliopsida; order Malpighiales; family Euphorbiaceae; genus Mercurialis; species Mercurialis annua. The sequence goes on along the minus strand of NC_065577.1, from coordinate 11,738,347 downwards.
TAAATATGTCTAGTTATCCTCAAATGAATTAATGACTTCATGTTCCAATACAAAACTCACTAATAAACAAATTAATCATTAAATATTATTTTTATATCTAGATATTATAAAAGGATAAAATTGGAAAGTTCAATAAAAAAACCTAATTTTAACAAACTTAACTATATTTTTCTTAAATCTTGTGTTTGTCTAAATGGCATATCTTTTGTGGGACGGAGGGAGTATAAAATTAACCAATGAAACCTAGTTCAAGTGTTTAAGATTCTCAGTACATATTTAAGATCTCAGTTTTGCATCTCAGTAGAGCAAGTGATTTAAGACTAATTTAAAAATTTGAAAATCTAATTACTAACGTCATTAGATAGGCCGGTGCTTTAAGGCCAATTTAAAAATATGAAAAATCTAAGTACTCATGTCATTAGATAGGACCGATAATTTAAAGCCAATTTAAAAATATGAAAATTTAACTACTAACGTAATTAGATTCTATTTATGTCAAAAAAAAGAACTATAAAATTAGAGGTTAATGTATAAAAATTTACCAACTTTGTATTTTTTTAATTTAATAACACTTGTAAAAATGCGTCATATTTCGAATTTAGGAAAAGTAAAAATCGGTGTATGTTTACAATTTTTTTTTAAAAACGTGATTAAATTGAAAAAACGCGTAAAGTTGGTGAATTTTTATGACATTAATTGTAATTAATAATAAATCTATAATTTTTGAAGAATAGAGTTATATATGGTAACATAAATTAGGTAAATTTTTTAACTGAAATATGGGTTTAAATTCATATTGAAGATTGGAAATTGTCAATACGTATCAACATATTGACCAGAATTGGCCGACACACAAAAGTTGAGATGAATCATATCGTTATGTAAAATTAATATTAAAAATTGGCATGCCACATTTGACCATTATTGGTAAGTGGTAACACTAACATATTTACAATGCACGGACCAGCTTAATTGCTGATCATACATTGATGCTCTTTTTAATTTTCTTAATGTATTTATATAAAAAGCAACTTGTTTGCCGATTGATGAGAAACGTGTCCTTAATCACTCAAAACCCACATTTTAACTCCTTTTATAAATACTAGTTTCGCATTACGTGCTATGCACGTGGCTCGTAACATAACTCGTCAATATACATATTAGTAAATTTATTATAATCATATCAATTTTTAATTTATAATTAATATTAAATTAGTTAAAACTTTTTGTAAAAGTAAATATAATATATTCGGTTATTAAATTTTTTTTTCACACTGAATTTATTCTTCTTTTGGTATAATAACCATAATTAAATAATTAACTTAATTTTGTTAATAATATCTTTAAAAATAATAAAATTGAAATTTAAATAATAATATATTGACCAAATACAGTGCTTTAATTTTTTAGTTCAATCAAACTAAAAGATAGTTATTCCTACTAATTTGGAGACAATTTAGTTATTTTTTACATACTAAAAACAAAATTGGAGATAATTTAGCTACCTATTCTAATTAGAACTTTAATTATAATAGTGATTAATTAAATAATTAATTAGTTAATGACTATAAAACATTTATTTAGTAACAAACTGAAAAGGATTATTCAGTAAATTTGCCTGTCCCCCCCCATCCGTACTTTTATATATAGTATAGATAGTATAGATATCATGACGCTAAAAAATTTCCAACTCTAATTTATCCTTTTATGTTTCGATTGTACCCCAAAACATTAAATTGACCTCTTTATACTTATAAAAAAGTTTAAAATAATTTTTTATTTTTATATTATTAATAATATTAGGGTCTAATTGAAATATAGGCTAAAATTGAAGATTTTTTTTCAAGTGAAAAGAGGTAAATTTAATATTTTAGGATATAGTTGAAACATAAAAAAGCAAATTAAGGTAAAATTTAAAAAATTCCTACATCGGGGTATATTTGTAAAAGGGACTAAAGACGGGGGATTTTCAGTGATTAGGCCTTTTCTTCACGGGGGAGGAGTTTGATCAAAGTATTTCAGATCATACAAAAAAAATGAAATATAGGTAAAATATATCCTAACATTTTACTTTTCTTGCGATTTAACTTACAAAACAAATCTTAACTTTTTCAATTTTTGAATTTTATATCCCAAATTTTTCGGCCATTTTTTGCATATGTGGTAGATATATTATTGGCATATTTTTTTTTGATGAAAAAAAATATGCCAATAATATGTCTGCCACATCTGCAAAAAATGGTTGAAATCCTAAAGTTTAATAAATTTGTAAATAAAATTTCAACCTTTCACATTTAGGTATTTTGTAGTCTAAAAAAATGACAAAATAGCTGAAATTTGAAGGAGGCTACAAATTGCAAAATTTGAAAGGTTAAAATTTATTTCGTAACATTTTAAACGTTAGGCTTAAATCGCTAAAAAGTGAACCGTTAAGATTTATTTTTCCAATAACTCAAAATTATGTATTTTTTAACGACTAATTGAAAATTATATTTCTTATAACAACTAATTGAAAGTGTTTTCGAATATTGTTTCAAACCAATAAAGTCGATTTCAAGTGATGAATATTTTCCAGTTGCATTTTTAAGATCTCGATTGTACGATCAAATTATACTTCAACAAGTTTGTTTATAAATTCAGTAAGTTTTTAGAACTGATGTTATTACTTAGACCATGTGTGAGCGGAGCGGGGTTCGGAAGCCGCTCGCCCAAGGTCTATGGCTGACTTCTCGATCTGGAAATGGTTTGAAAAATGGAGTCGCCATCTAGTTCAACTAGGAAATGACTTTTAACCGACTAGATAGCCTTACTCGCCTCCGGTAAAACTATCGTGCATCGGACCAAAGACTAGGGTTCGTGGACCTCCCCCGATCTTGTGCTTGTCTTATCGGTTACCGGTTGTATTTACTAGACATATTCGTATTATATCTCATCGTAATAATATATGTAGTTCACACGATATGAAAGCTGTAAATAAACATATATGAAAACAGTAAACACGTTTGACACGGATATGACTCTATCTGGACTGGCATTTGAGGGAAGTAACAGGTACTCCTTAGCATACATGTAACCTTAGAGGTTTCTAAAAAATAGCATAAGCCTGACTGGTCTGGATTAATTACATATACAAAGCCTAAAATCAGATGAATAAGTGTGATTGATTGATTTTATTAAGTGAGTCTTAAAAAACCTATACAACTGTTACTACTTTTTCACATTAGTCTTACGATGTCTAAGTGATGGGCTGGAATTGCATTAATGAACCAATTTTAGGTGATTAGTCCTTTAACCGGTTTTTATTCGATTTGGAATGCTTTTGGAAAGCAGTAAACATTGCAGGCATGCTCAGGGGCAGCTGGATATACATATAAGGTTCGAGATACTTTTAAGGCCTAATTCTTTAAAAAAAACACCTTGAATTTTTTTTCGTTTATACCCTGACCTTGTAAAAAAGTCATTCGTACCCAATTTTGGTTTTTAGGTTTCATCTCCACCCAATACAAAAATATAATTGACAATTTAATGAATTAAAGGATGAAAAAGTTAAAAACAATTAAATAAAAGGTTATATCATACGTCTAATTAGTATACAAATATAAATTGAAGGATTATTTTAAACTTTTTTTAAATGAAAAGAGGCAATTTTAGTACTTTTGGATAGAGATGAAACCTAAAAACCCAAAATTGGGTAAAAATAATTTTTTTTTACAAGGTCAGGGTATAAATGAAAAAAAGTTTAAAGTGGGGGTTTTTAAGTAATTAAGCCTACTTTTAAACCTCGTTGACTTTGAGTACCTGGCACTCGTGCGGGTACTGACCATCGGTCTTGTCGGAATGGCTCTCGGTCAGATCACGAGAGTTGTGCGCCTCGTCGATCCAATTCTACTGGTTGGATCCGAGTAGATTCCAAGTTTGGGTTAGCTCGAAATTAGCTCTGGAAGTTGCTGGTTTGCTGGGCCTCAGGCTCATGGGTCCGGTTTATACACTATGTTACATATTTGGACTTCTAGCCGTTTTACATCAAATCTGGCCCATTACATTACATAATATTAAACTACATTTGATTAGTTACGTCTGGGTTCAAACTGGGCCTGATTTGAAATCCAGATAAGCCCACAAACATGTTTTGAAATTCAGATCGCGTCTGTAAGGATCTTTGAGTGAATCTGGAGAGCTGGCGAAGGGCACAATGCCAATTTATTTAGATTCTAATTTTTTATGTTAAATTTCGTTCCATGATCCTGAAATATAAATTTAGCTTGAAAAAGCTATACCTATCAAAAAAACTACAACAAGAAAATAAAAATTAATTGCATGTAAATAGAAAATTTGACTAAAGATAACTGATTTCTATCTTGTTTTATTTTTGTAGTTTTTTAAGTATTTTTTTATTTTGTTAATATTATATATAAAAATTAGAAGCACCCAAATTAATAATATATACAGATCAGAAGTATATGAATTAATATTATTTGTTTGTTTCTGAATTGTTTGGAATTTTATTTTATTACATATTTATAATATTATAAATAATAATTTAACTATAAATTGGCCCCTTTAAAATTATATTTCTGATCCGCTACTAACTGCCATCCAATTATTAAAATATATTTGAAAAGGAACATTGTTAAAGATGGAAGCATTCGGATATAAAATGATATTAAAAATTCTCAACACTAATTCTTTGATATATTGTACCGTCAAAATTTCATTTATATATTTTGTTTTTTTATTACATTTTGATTGAAGTTGATCAATTGTAACTAAAACTATTTAGGTAGATTCAAGTCTATCACGTTATCCGTAAATTAGTCTATTATATTATAAAAAGTTATTAAAATAGTGACACTATCATAATTTTATTTATTATTTTTTTACACATTTGAATAGTAATATTACGATAGTGCCATTATTTTAATAATGTATCATAATATGATAGTTTTAGTTCACGGATGACGTGATAGACTAAGTCTACTAAAACATTTCTCGTAACCAATTGTTAGAACAAAAATCAAATTAATTGAGTATTTTTTGATTGAACCGGTTAAATCGATCGGTTTAATTTAAATTTTTTAATATTGATAAGAACTACAATTGCTACTCTCTAAAAAAAACTTTGCTCTCCATTCTCTCTTAAAACACTTATTCTCATCTTTATCCTTTAAACGGTGGGAGGTGGTGATTTTAGATTTCGATCAAAAATCACCTCCTCTCCGCTCATAAATAATACTCCTTCCGTTTTTTTTAGTTGTCTAATTTAACGAAATTTATTTGCCTCCAATCAGTTGTGCATTTAGAATTTCAATGTGACTTTAGCTATTATTTTCCAAATATATTCTTTTTTCACGAATGATTCCATAAGTCAATTTATAATGCATTTATTAACTAATAAAGTTATATTTGTATTTACTCTTATAATTTAAGGAAAACACACACTATCTTAATATGTACAATTTTGATGAAATGGACAACTAAATAAAAACGGAGGGACCAATGAGCTTTACCTCAAATGATACAAGCGCTGAGCAATAAACTGCTAGATCGTGAATTTGATTCCTCCCACAAGCGTTTATCCTTTCCAAATTATCAAAAAAAAGGGAGGGAGTAAATAATATTTAGATATACTCTTTATTTCATTAAAATATCCCGATGTGTAGTTGTCAGATATGAATCTTATTGTTTTCTTGTGGAGTGGTCCCTTTACCTTACTACATAAACCTCTTTACCATCCTCCAGCTAGAAATTTTTAGATAGATTTAAGTCTACTACGTTATCCGTGAATTAGTCTATCATATTATAAAAAGTTATTAAAATAGTGGCATATTATAATTTTATTTATTATTATTTTACACATTTGAATAGTACTATTATGATAATGCCACTATTTTAATAATGTTTAATAATGTGATAGTTTTAGTTCACAAATGACGTGGTAGACTAAGTCTACTAAAACATTTCTCGTAACCAATTGTTAGAAAAAAAATCAAATTGAATTGAGTATTTTTTGATTGAATCGGTTAAATCGATCGGTTTAATTTAAATTTTATAATATTGATAAAAACTACAATTGGTACTCTTTAAAAAAACTTTGCTCTCCATTCTCTCTTAAAACACTTATTCTCATCTTTATCCTTTAAACGGTGGGAGGTGGTGATTTTAAATTTCGATCAAAAATCACCTCCTCTCCGCTCATAAATACTACTCCCTCCGTTATTTTTAAGTTGTCCATTTAACAAAATTTATTTGTCTCTAATTAGTTATCCATTTAGAACTTCAATGTAAGTTTAGCTATTATTTTCAAAATGTATTATTTTTTAATAAATAATTCCAAGAGTCAATTTATAATACATTTATTGACTAATAAGTTTATATTTGTATTTATTCTTATAATTTAAGATAAAACACACATTATCTTAATATGTATAATTTTGACTAAATGGATAATTAAATAAAAACGGTGAAATTAATAAATAATATTTAGATATATTTTTTATTTTAATAAAATATCCCCGCTGTGTAGTTGTCGGATATGAATTTTATTGTTTTCTGGTGGAGTGGTCCCTTTACCATCCTCCAACTAAACCATAAATCCAAAATCCCAGACCTGGATACTAGCTTATATTCTTTTAGTTTTATCCAGTAATCTTTTATTTTTTTTGGCCTGAAAATACGTTCAATAATTTTTTTGTCAAAATGCAGTACTAATTTTATCATTACTTTTATTGAGTGTCCCTGAGGAATTGTCTTTATATCCGAATAATCTAAAAATATTAATTTATAATTTGCTTCTTTCTATTATTTATAATTCACTTATTTTCAAATTTTTATTTAACAATTTTAATTGTCTCAGTCGCTATTTTTGAGATGCTTTCTTTAATTTTAATAATTCGGTATGCTAATTGGAATTCTAAAATAACGCCTTGATATTCTACATTGTGTCTTGGCCGCCATATGTAAGTTGTAGATGTTCATATAAAATTTCGGTTGGAATGTCATGTCATTTTTTAAAACTAAATTATTTTAATTATTTATTTATAAACAATCCTCATAAAACGGTAGAAAATCATTGAAACGTCGTGTGAGTGGAAGCGGGGTTTCAAATTCCCGTTCGCCAAGTCTTATGACAGAACTCTATTCTGGATAGGTTTTGAAATAATATGGAGTCGCCACCTAATTCATCTAGGAAATATCTTTTACATCGACTCTATAATCTTACACGCTTATGGGCGAAGTTACTGTACGCCGACCAAAGACTGAGTTCGTGGACCTCCCCGAAACTCATGCGCTTGGCTTATAAACCTCTATATTCTTTACTTACTGGATGTATCTATATCATCTCGACACGCATTACAATTCACATGATATATATAATGTTGGAAATGTAAACATCTATGAAAGTGTAAACACGTTTAACGCGCATATAACTCAATTTGCACTAGCAAGTAGCAATTACTCCTAGCATACATCTAAATATGGCGGTTTCTAACAAGTAACAAGTATGGTCGGTCTGGATAAATTACATGCACAAAGTCTAAACCGGGAGTCTAAGTTTGATTGATTTTATTAGGTTATTCTTGAAAAGCCTATACAACCTCTAATTACATTTTACATGCAATACTAAGATGTCTAGGTGATTGGCTGGAATTGATTTGATTGTAAATTAACGTGGTTAATCCTTTGCCCTGTTAATATTTGGATTTGTATGCTTCTGAAAAATAGTAAATTGTTCCAACATACTCATGGGCAGTTGGATAGACATACAAGCTGAGCGATACTTTTAAACCTCATTGATTTGAGCGTCTGGCGCTCGCCATATTTTGATTGTCGGTGTGGTCAGAATTGGTTCTCGGACATAACACAAAAGTTGTCCGTCTCGTCAATACGGTTCCACTGATTCAACTGGTGCGGAAGTCTTTGGGTTTGCCGGTTATGAACTCATGGACCCAATTTATAATATGGGTTATAAGTCATGGCTTCGAGACCCAAATTGCATTGGTTATGGCCTTAAAAAGCAAAACCTTAAGGGTTTTTTTCACAAACAACCAACATTTATCATATTATTACTTTTATACGGACACATGTTTTCATTATCAAAACTATCATACACTCTGTAAATTATAACTTTTATACGGACATATATATACCCCTCTTCTCAAACCAGCCCTAAAAAACAAAATTATTTTCTCTCTCATCATTATCAGTTTCTCTCGTCTCTCTCAACTCATTTCTCTAATCTCTCTCGGATCTCACAAACTCCTCAAACTCTCTCAGATCTGCTGTCCTCATTCATCTTTCTCAACATCGCCGTCCAACATCGCTACAAGTTTTGTCCGTATTGTTATTATTTTTTTACCATTGTTGGAGCTGAAGATCCGCATAAGATTCCGGCGAGGAAAAGCATTGTTTTTGATATTGTAAAATGACTTTTTGTTGTTGTTCTTACGTTAGTTCTTGTTATCGTTTTTCTATTTTGATTTCAGATCTAATTTATTATTCTTCTTTTCTTTAAATCTATATTTTCTTTTCTTTTTTGTTTACTGTTTTTATATATTTATGATTAATGTATAAAGATTATCTTTTCATATTATGTAAAATAATTTTGTGAGTTTATCGAATAAAATTCGGTTATTTCTGTACTTTTTATGTGTTTGATTGTATTTCTGTATTTTTTGTATTATGCAGTACGATTTGTTGATGATGGTTGATTGCTGAATTATTGTTATGTTTCAGTATTGTTGATTTTATGTTGATTATATGTTAATATTGTGTTTATAATCAATTGAATTTTTTCTTGATTTTAACATTGGCAAATAGAATAATATTGTCCGTGAAATAAACTAAAAAAAAATTAAATTGAAAAATATATATAGTTATTATAATATTACAGTGTTGATTTTAGCATTGCTGAAAAATATAAATAACGATGTTAAATTATTATAATAGTATAGTGTTGATTTTATGTTGGTATTATGTTGATTTTGTGTTGATATCTGATTGATTTTAACATTGTCGAAGAAAACGATACTGTCTATGAAATATACTAAAATAATAAAAATTAAATTAAAACAGAAAAAATGATACGTTACTTTTTGATTGATTACTAAATTATTGTAATGTTGATATTTTTGTTAATGTTAATATCAACATAACATCAACACAATATCAACACAAAATCAACATTATAACATTATAATAATTCAATATCATTATTTTCTTTTTCACCAATGTTAAAATCAACAAAATATTAACCAAAAATCAACACAATTTCAACATTGTAACATTATAATAATTCAACATCTTTATTTGTCTTTTTTTTCCAATGCTAACATATCATTATCTAGTCTCAGTTAAATTTTTATTTTTTAGTTTATTTCACGGACATCATTATCTTATTTGTCAATGTTAAAATCAATAAATATCAACTGATTATCAACATAAAATTAACATAAAATCAACAACACTGAAACATTACAATAATTTTATCAATCTATCATCATCAACAAATCGTGCTGCAGAATAAAAAAAACGCAGAAATATAACCAAACATAGTAAAACTGCAGAAATAACATATTTTCATTCCATAAAATCATAAAATTATTTTATGTACATGAAAATTAGTATTATATTTCTTAAAGATAATCTAGATCTGAAAATGAAAAAAAAAAAAGAAGAAGAACGGTGAATCTTTTTGTCTCAAAATCTGATCATATGCCTTTAAAAAACTTTTTAAAATCGTTAAAAACTTCTGATATCTATTTTTCCTTCCGACAATAAACTCCGATTCAGATCTGAAAAAGAAAACACAAAAATAAGAGAACGGCGGCGACACAACGAAGGCGGCAGTGGAGCGGCACTGAGACTTGATGAAGGGCGACGACTATCAGAAGAAGAAATCGTGGGGAAAAGAAGAAAAGAAACCGCTACTTTCAGAGAAAAATGAAAAAGAAACCGCCAATATCAAAGCTAAGAAAGAAGTTCGTAAAAAAGAGAAGAATTTAAAAATTTAGGTCAAGAAAGTAATAAAAGGCTGTATGAAAAGTAAAGAAAAATTTTGGCCCGTATAAAAGTTATTGGGCTAAGAAATCCCGTAAAACATATAAAAAGCCCAAACCTTAAAGTACATTTAAAACCTTAAATTTGGGCTCAAATTGGACCTATTTCGAGTTCAAACGAGTCTGTCAATCTAAAAACAAATTTGGACTGAATTTAGAATGATCTGGAAGCGATTTTGAAAAATAAGGAAGGAAGAACTCGGCGCCAGTTGCAGTGCCTGCGCGCTAGTTCAGGCTAGCGGTGGCGCCAGTCCATCCCGACGGCGTTGCCGGTTGCAGTGGAATGACTAATAATTTTCTCAAAGTTTAATTTTTATTTCATCTAATCCTAAGCTAAGAAGTACGGAAACTTTGACAAATTGCATGTCCCGTTTCAGAATTGTTTTGAAAACCGAAAGATCCCAGATACTCTCGAAAACTCATAAAAAAAACCTTTCGAGCCGTTTTGGTAAATTAAAAAAATAGACAATTGTAAAAAGAAACTTCAAAAATTCTCAACAAATAATTTTTTTAATCAAATACCCACAATTTTTACTATCCATACTATCTTACAATAAATATTATCTTTTTATTTTTGTTAGATTTTATTATATTTGATTTATTTTATTAATTGGTATAAATGTATAAATATAATATAATATATAGTATTTTATAATTTTTAATTAACTATATTTTTATATTTTTATTATTTACATATTTTTTCATATTTCTTATCTTTTATTTTACAGCCGCTTCCCTTTATTTATTTCGTGTCGCTTTCGTTTTTTTTTTTTTTCTGTTTTCGTGCTACTCAGAAGCAAAGTAAAGCCACAAATCAAAAAGAACAAGTGGTTGTGCAAATTGAAAATATAATATAAAGTTTATTAACTTGACAATAATGACATATAGATCCTGAGAAAGGTTGATGAAATAAAATAAAATTTAAAGGATATAAAAAGAAGCCGCACACAATTATTCATGCACTTATGAATAGCTGTTAGAGAACCGAAAGTGGTGTGTGAGTTATCTCTAACAATAAGCCGACTCTTCCAATATGATAAAATACCCAACTTTTTTTTTTTTTTTTTTTTGCCAAAGATAATAATATATAAATATATAATAAGAAAGGCCATCTCATGAAGATGATGAAACCCTCTTGAAATAAAAGAGCTAAAAGTGGACTTCGCGACTACTATTTGAGCCATCCAATTACACATTCATTTAACAAATTAAATACCAATATGTGGATAATTTGTTAAACGAACGGTAGCAGTAATAAATAATAAACATAAAATAATAAAAAATGAAGAAATTACTTACAGTTCATAGCGGCTAATGTGCTATAAATATTACCTTGATTTTATAGGAAAGCAAAAATTGAAATCTCGAGATGATTCAGAGCAACAATCACCATAATAAAATACCTGATTATTTAAATTAAGATCAATAATAAAATTAATTCGATCTTACCTGACAGTAGCGGAGTCCAGTGAGGTAGTCTAGGAAGGATGTGAGCTAGAGGGGCTATTTGAGAAGCCCCTCTTGCATAAGTAAACGTGATAAAAAAAAGCCCGCCATATGTGATATAAACACCTATAAAGGGGTAATAAACACCCAATTGGGGATGAATTTTTTCTTAAAAAAGACAAATTGAAACAGTAATTAAGGTATTTAACTATTCTAAACAAAGAGATTGAATACACCCCTTAAAGAGCGACATTCTTGAATTGCAGATGATCCTTACCCAATCTCAATTGTTTGGCCATTCTATTACTCTGAAAAACTATATCATTTTTTTACCTTTAGAATTTGTTCTTTACGATTTCCAGACATTTTTTCTTTGTTAAACAGAATACAAAGGCCCCATTTTCACGATTGGTTGAAGAAATTAAAATCGCCTTGTTTACATGTTAATCAAACCAATTCATATTTTGAAAAAAGATTATTGGTTGTGCTTTAATCAATTCCGCCAAGCAGTTGTCAAACTTCATAGTTATTTTTCATTAACGGACTACAAAATATTACTTAATCTAAGGAAATAACCATCCCAAATAATCTAACTAAATTTTTGAAAGTTTTCAACTTTAAATTTCAAAATCTTGATCAATTGAGATTTTTAAATATGCAATTCTAAAAATTATTCTTAATATTTTTGTCAACCCTATGATCTTCACATATATGCCAAAAGAACAAACAATAAAGAAGGAAAATTGTAAAACAGACAAAAAGGGGTTAAAAACATCATGAAAAAGAGTTTATAAAAAATTAATGAAAACAAAAACGTTAATCACTTCATTACAACATTAAAAGAAGTGTTTGTTTAAGAGATTTTAAAAAATAAGAAGAATCGCTTTTAGAAAGAGAAGTCAAAATCATTCGACAATGAAAATTCCAAATTCTATGAGTGTTGGTAAATTTAATATAATAAATCATACACTAAACTTACTCTTAATACCCAGAAACTGGAAACTGAATTTGAAAGTAATAAACTTTCTAAGTAAAATTATAATATAAGATTTGAAAATGCAATTTGTGACTTGAGAAACATCTTTTACTCCCATTTAGCATTGTCGTTGATCTTCAAACACAGATTTATTTCTCATAAATAAAACTGTGTTATTGATAAAATACCCAACTTAAAAAATAAAAATATAGGAAAAACCTATTTCCATGTTTTTTAAATTAATTCTATTTTTTTATTTAGTCTTTAAATTATTTGTTATTTTTATTTAATCCTTTAACTTAGCAAAAAAATTATTTTTCAGTCGCTAATTGACAAAAATGATACTATTTAAAATATTAATTTATATTTTTAAAAATAACAAAATAACATTATTTTTATTATTCAGGAACTTGAAAATGTATTTTTGCTAAAAAATTTAAAAAAAGTAAATAAAAATAAAAATATATTTAAAAACTAGATAAATAAAACAGATATAGTTTAAAGACCTGAAAATAGGTTATTTGTAAAAACTAATTCTTTGATTGATTTTATTTTCTATTTTAAGCACAATTGTATATATTAACTTGAATCCTTTTTCTTTGAGAAAATTACATTGAGGTTCCTGAGATATATTACAATTTACAGTTTAGTATCTCTTATTTTAAAAGTTTGTTTAATGGTCCCTCGGTTTTACTTCTGTTAACTAAGAGACCCTTCTGTAATTTGAGGGACTAAATCGTTTAACAGAAGTAAAACTGAGATATTAAATCGTTTAAAATTGAGATATCAAATTGTTTAATAACATTAAAAATGAGGGATTAAACCGTTCATAAAACTAAAATTGGAGTATTAAATCGTTTAAAAGTAAATGTTAAAATTAACGAAAAGGTCTAATAGTTAACAGAGTTGAAACCCAAGAATTATTAAGTCGACTTTTAAAATAATAAACAACAAACTGTTAATCATGACACAACTCATGAACCTCAAAGTAATTTGCTCTTTTTCTTTCGCCATGTCTGGTATTTTAATGCACAAAATACCTTAAATTTGTATGTGGGCTTTGCATCTATTGGGCTACTTTAAATTTATAGAAAAAATTCGGCTAATAATCACCCATGATCCTTAATTTTTAGGGGTCTGATTACTAAATCACATGATATTTAAAAAAAAATCACTAAACCACCTGATTTTTATTGTGTCGCTCACTAAACCCTCTAGACCCAAATATGAACAAAATACTTCTGACGCCGTCTTTTTTAATAAACTGTCATTCTTTTTTTAGAAAAATACTGACGGCGCCACGTCATCTGCCACGTTAAGAAAATACTTTAAAAATTTGGCCTAATTACTTAAAAACCACTCACTTTGTAATTTTTTTTCATTTATACCACGACCTAGTAAAATTTTCAATTGTACCCTATTTTCGATTTTTATGTTTCGTTTGTACCCCAAGAGTAATTTTTTTGATAATTTAATTAATTTAAAGATGAAAATATTAAAAATAAGATACATAAATGATTAAAATTAACATTTTATTAGAATGTAGGTTAAAAATGAAGGACTAATTTAAACTTTTTTTTAAAAGAAAATAGGTCAATTCAACTCATTAGGGTAGAGATGAAACATAAAAATAAAAAATAGGGTACAATTGAAAATTTTCCTATGTCATGGTATAAATGAAAAAAAGTTACAAGGTGGGTGGTTTTTAAGTAATTAAGCCTAAAAATTTCAAACAGCAAAAATACCCCTAATTTTAATTTAAAAAAAAAAAAAAACCAACCCAATCTAATATAAACCACTCGATTACCCCACAACCGACCAACCACCACCGCCACCCAACAACCGTCGGAAAAATTTTCCGGTCATCCAAAAAGAACAGATCCACGCAGGGATTTGTTCATGAGGAACTGATCCGCCATGGATCTATTCAAGCTTCATGGCCGGAAAATTTTTCCGTCATCATAAAATTGGAGAAGATGACCGGAAAATTTTCCGGCGGTGGTCGAGTGGTGGCGGTGGCCGGGTGGCGATGGTTGGGTCGGTGGTGGATGGGTTGATTGAATGGTTTGGGTTAGATTGAGTTGGGTTGGGTTACTTTTTATTTTTTTTAATTAATTTTAAGGGTATTTTATGTGTGTTAATTTTTTAGGGTGTCTTGATGACGTGGCAACTGATGTGGCGCTGTCAGATTTTTTTTAAAAAAATGTCAGTTGACCAAAAACGACAGCAGTAGGGATATTTTTGTTCTCAAGGGGTTTAGCGAGCGTCGTCATAAAGATCAGGGGGTTCAACGATCACTTTTAAATATCAGAGGGTTTAGTGATTGGCCCCCTAAAAGTCAGGGCCGTGGGTGATTATTAGCCAAGAAACTCGTATATATCAAATTTATCTATTTTAAGTAATTTATTATATTATTTTTAATATAAATATAATTATATTCCTTTCTTTATTTTCAAGTATTATTTATAGATCTCTAGTCTTCATTCTATTCGACTCATAAATCTTTTGTACATAAATCTAGAACAACAAAATAAAGTTTATACTTACATTTCATAGTCGATTTTAAATTGATTTCAGGTTGATATAGAGTTGATTTTTGATGATTTTAGATTAATATAGATATAAATATAAACTTAAAAAAATTACACTTAAAGATTATAGATCAGTAAATAGATCTTATAAAAAATGAACCATGAATTGTAATTTCATCTATTTCCGTAGTAAGTTAAAAATGACCATGGAAATATCAAATGTAAACGGAAAAAGGGTCATTTATGCTCTTAAGGTTTGATTTCAGGACCAAGCAAGCCCTTAACATTTGCAAAGGTTCAAATATGCCTCCAACGTCTTAAAAAGCGAACAACCAGTCCCCCATTTGGACTTATAAATGAGACATTAGGGCCTGATCGTCGAAATTGAGGGGCTTGGTTGTTTATTTTTCAAGACGTTGGGGGCATATTTGAACCTTTCAGACGTTAAAAGCTTACTTGATCCTAAAGAGAAATTTTAATGGCATAAATGATCCTTTTTCCAATATAAATAGAGTGGAATTGATATAAAATATTTAATAAAAATATCTTTACACTTTTTTTTCTCCATACACTACATCACCCAAAACAACTTATTTTAGATGGATTCCTATAAAATATCTAAAATTTTGAAAATATTTACAAAAATACATGTTGACTTTTTTCATTTATAAAATACAGAGTTAAAAATATTTACAAAAATACTAAAAAATGAAAATTATTTTACAAAAATACGGTGTGTATAATGTTGATATAATGTTGGTATATTAAAACTTATGAACTAGAGAATTAGAAAACAATATTTGGTTTAATATTGGTAGAATCTTAGTATATTTTTGTTATATCGATAATAATTTTTTTATATATTTTCTACTGATAACATATACACTTTTTTATATATAATTTTCATTATAATTGGTAGTGAATCAAAAAATTTGTACACTGTTGGTATAATTTTAGTATATTATTAGTTTAATTTTTAGTATATGATGTGTATTGTTGATATAATTTTTATTACATATTAATAAAATTTCAATATGTTCTGATGTGTATACTTTTGGTATAATATCGACATAATACCAATAGTATAAACCGTATTTTTATATTTTTTTTAATTTTTGGATACTTTTATAAATATTTTTAAATCAACTTAATATCTTTATAAATGAAAAATGTCAACGGGTATTTTTATAATTTTTTTAGTAAATGGTGTCATTTCCTCTATTTTAAACTTTGAAAATCCAGCCCACTAATTCAAAGCCTGGGCCCATGTAAGCCCAAAATCATAAAATATTTGTTTATTCACATTAATCGAACATGACTCGACTTAAAAAAAATAATTAAAGATATTTAACCACTTGGATCGACATATTAAAAGAGTACATCAAAAGAAAACAATCAATCTTTCTATAACCATCACATCTTTCTTAATCTTCATACGATAAGAAAGTTGATTGTTTCTAGAAATCAAAATGGTCTATAATTTTAAAAACAATTTAATGACTCCAATGCAATTGTATTAAGATTCAAGAGCAGAAATATGAACAATTTAATGACTCCAATGCAATTGTATTAAGATTCAAGAGCAGAAATATGATCTAATTCAAACTATTTGGAGACTCAAGTGCACTAACATTTTACACTAAAGGATTGAATGTGGAGCAATTCAAAAAAAAATTGAAGGAAGAAATTAACTACTTCTAAAGAAGTTGGGAATAGAATTATAATTATAGATAAAGTACAAGCTAAAAATGATAGAAATTCAAAGTTAGTCTTTGAAATATAAACAGACTAAGCACCATCTTGGGGGATGAAAGGGTTAGCAATCTCATCTGTACCATCGGTTGGAGATACGAGCATCACTGCAGTTCCCCTACATACCTGTACAACAATGAAACGTTCAGAAATGTAATATTGTTAGAACGATTCTTAATACTACACATATATAAACAAGCTTCATGATAATTCGACATCACATATGCCCCCATATTCAGCCAATGTAAGACGTGTATAATTTGGAGGTTAGCTACGTTGCACGCACACTTTTTTGATTTTACGTTTTGGTGGTTTATTTTCATTTCTGGTAAACGTTAGTTAAACTCTCAAATTCAATATGTATAACCATTCTTTTTGAAAAGAAGTTGAGCCTTTCCCCATTTCGGCATTTTTCATTTCAGCACTACCGTTTTCGTACTACATAGGAGGTTAGTGAATGCACAAACAAGAAGAAAACAGACATACTATTA
Organism: Mercurialis annua; assembly: GCF_937616625.2. Taxonomy (NCBI): domain Eukaryota; kingdom Viridiplantae; phylum Streptophyta; class Magnoliopsida; order Malpighiales; family Euphorbiaceae; genus Mercurialis; species Mercurialis annua. Next base: position 11,721,096 of record NC_065577.1, on the reverse strand, counting down.
GGCCAAGGTTCCTGGTCTGATCAGTGGTCTTCAATGGATCATCAGAATCTGCAGTTAAATGAGAATAGGCAGCTGTGTCACATCTCTACGCTTTAATTAGAGTCCAAAAAAATTAATAATTCATTGATACTAAATAAAAAAACTGATATTTAACACAGCTCTACATAACTGTACATGCTATTAAAATCAATCAATGTTTATTTATGAATATGAAACGCATAAAGGAGACTAGAAAATTATGCCGTCATTCAAAATCCAACTACTTTTATAGACCACTTGTTCGTTTTGAACTTAAGGTTATCGAAAACAGAATTAGCCCCAAGCTTCCTATATATCCCACTTGAACAGGAGCCAAAAGCAACATAACTCTTCAACTGTAATATTTGCAGCTAAAAACATCTACAAATCCTTATTTTTGATAGTAGTTTAACAGTACTGCATTTATTACTTTTTATTAGAATCACTTTCAAATTTCAACAGGACCTCCTGTGCAATAACGTAGAAAACTGTAACCAATTATGCAACAGAGTTCAAAGGCTCAAAGCCTCCAAAAAAGTCAACCTTTAAGTAATTTCATATTAAACTATTAAGTGTCACAATTATGTTTCTCGGTAACTTACATTTGCAAATAATTTATCTTAATGAATCAGCATAATGCATGAATATAAGCACAATGATATTATGAATCATTCATCAAACTGTGTCAACTTTTACCTAACTCTTACGATATATCTATCTTTAATCAGACTGCTACAAGAAGAGTACCAAGGTCATAAGTGAACAGCAAAGAGTGAAGACCTTCTGATTCAATTGAAAAGTCAAAATATCTCTTTATAGAAAGCCTGGACTCATGTTTGGGGCCAAACATCAACACAAATCATACAAATTAATTCAATATATAACTAGCAATCTCATTAACAATAAGCAGAAACAGCACGTGATCTATGAAAAAAAAGAAAGATTCCAGTTATTCACAGTATAAAAAAATGTAAGAAACTACCTAAATTGATTCTAATTTAGGTTAAACGAACTTTAGCAACACGTAGAACCTGCTAGTAGTTATGTCCACTAGCACTAATCCAGTACTTATCATTCTAAAAATATTATGTATGAAAGTAACAAGCTAAGACTAAGAGATTAAAAGGCTGTCAGAAACATTACCTATTCCTATCATTCTTCATTCTTTGCTCACAAAGTTGGTAAGAATGTAAACATAGAATTGGCACCATATTGTAAATCCTTGGTTGCCACTTGAAAACAGTTTTGTTACTTATGGTGATCCCTGTAGTAACAATTGTTTTTACTAATTTAAACATTCAAAAGCCTGGCTGCTCGCAAATTGATGCTAGATTATCAGATACTCGAACTGATGATCCTTGCAAAAAAAATGTATCGGATTCCTCCTAACCTATGGTCTCTCAACCTGCCTGCAATTCCATACTCCGATAAATTGGACACTAAGATATTATCACAAAATTCACTAGCTGAGTTTATGATTACTAAATTCACCTGGTTGGGCTAAAGTCACTCATCGAAATAAACGGATAAATGAGGAAGGTTAAGGCTATTGTAAGTTTGATTTCACTATGAGAGTTTCTGAATTAGGTACAGGGGAAAACAGAACCACTTGAGAAAACACTAGAAAATGATATATCACTAGCTGAGTTCCATTTTTGCCATTTATGTGTTCAACAAATATATCATAGGAGTGGGAATTGATATGGTACATTAAACAAAGCAAAGAATGTTCCTTCTCATAATCCCTCAACTTCTTTCCTTGCATATTTAGGTTTCAAGTCAATTAGTATCATTAACGATAAATAGAAAAGACATGAACTTTTTGGCTCATTTGGAAAATATATAGACACAACTAATGAAACAACAATCATTTCAACAATGCATCACCACTAGGAATATGCTGATATGACCATATATGGAAAAAAATACATTTTAACTACACACTTAAAATACCAGGCAAACATCCCCAAAATCTGTCACCAATGCAAAGAAAAAATTACCTCTCAGATATTCTACGGCTTCATCCAGGACAAGGTTTAGCAATTGATCATATCCTTTCAGAGTCCCTGTGACTGAACAAAGAAAAGGTACAAGTAATTTAAAAACTCTAAACACTTTTCATAAGGACCTCAACTTATAAAAAGTTTCAGCTCTCTCCCACAAGAAATTTTAAGCATACACTATGATGTCGTATATAAAGTTTCATCTCCAATCTCATAATTCCAAATCCAACGTATGCAAAATAAGCTAACGTGAACATGACCCGTTATCAACGTATAAACTCCACATTTGAAATCTAATATATACATATTCTTTAATCTAAAAGGGGCAGTCCAGCATGCAATTTCGCCTACGGTTCATGTAAGTTATCTGGTGGCCAACAGAATAAATTCAATATTCAAAATATTAACAATACGGAAACTCTTTGGTAACCCAAATTGTGTATTATGTAGCCTGATCTTTATCTAATAATAATTGTAATAATAACGACTTGCAAACCGTTTATACTCGAGTATATAGTAATCGAAAAACAGTAGATTACCTTGTCTGCCACCAGTGAGCTTGACTTGAACACCTTTGTCTACAAACTTAGCCAAATCAAGAACTGTTTCTTTTCTTCCTGACTGCAACCCCAACAACCATGACACACATTTTAAAAAAAATGGAAAACAAAAATAAACATTAACATAATCTCAATTTTTTTTTTAAAAAAAAGGAGAGATTCTTACCATTTTTCACACCAGAAGAGAAGAATGAGAAGCCCTGAAATTAATGAAGTAAAAATAAGTGTGCAAGGTCGTGTAATGTTAAATTAAAGAACTTAAATTGACATTGAAACTTATGCCTAACAAATTGTATAAACCATCAAATATTCAGATAATTCAAACTTAAAGGTAATTAATGTTCACATAAAATTTAAAATTAGATTAAAAAATTGAAAGATTACAAATGCCCAAAACCCACCTCGTGATTGAACACTCTGCTTCTTCTAATTGAACTCTTCTGCTTCTTGTAATTGTGAAACACACTAATAGCTGAAGACTGTGGAGAGAAGATACCGTTTGTTAGGGTTACAAAACGTCGCCGTGTTGAAATATATAACTTCAAAATTCTCTGTCTTTGACGAGGAGACTTTCCGAAAGTTAATTAATGAGAAAGTTATTAATTTAAGGGATAATATTATAAAATTTTATAAATTATAGTATTTGTTTTTTTTAATATTATTACGAATTTTAAAACATCCTAATTATATGGAGGAATTTTCATTTTTTTCTCAATCAGATGAACAAGGTCATAATATGATACCGTGGCTGCCAAAATTGACGTCCATCTAATCAAAATCACACCAATGAATGACTGTCACGTCAGCATATGTATCGAATTGAGAAAAAATAAAACTTTCTGCAAACAATTGAGGCGTTTTAAAGTTTGTGATTAAATTAAAAAAAAGAGGTATGATTTACAAATTTATTTAACATTATCCTTTAATTAAATCATCTTTTAAGAGAAATGTACACAAGTTATTTTTTGTTTAAACTTTTTTACAAAATTACACTGATATTTTCAATTTAATATTTTTTTTATGATACTTTAATTTTTATTTTTTTAATTTAATATTTTTTACGTTACTTTAGTTTTAACTGCATTTAAAAAAATCGCCGGAGGCAAGTGACCGGTCGTCGGAATTTGGCCAAAACAGTTTTTGGTATCTGTGATCAACAACACGATTAACATGTATTATGTTTACTGTTGATCAGTTGACTGTTAATTTTTGGTGGCTTCTGTAAATGTGTTTTTATTAATTATATTTTAATTTATCTTAATTGTTTTCATTGGAACATATTTTGTTTTTTTTTTGTATTTTTTAGTGCTTTTCAAATATTTTCTATTGTTTAATGTATTTTTTTTTTTGGATTTTTTTGTATTAAATTCTAATATTTTTCTAGTGTATTTTTTATAATATTTTTTTCTATATTTCTGAAGAAAAAAAATTGCCTGAATTTTGTAAATATTTTTCAAATAGTTATGAAAAATCCCAACTTTTAATTTATTTTATATTAAAATTAATTAAATTTAAAAATATTACTTTCTCCAATTTTTTTACTTGCCCATCTAGCCGAAATTCGTATATATTTAAAAATGTCATTTAAAAAAAAATAGAAAGTGTCATTTTTATCTTAAATTTTAAAGATAAAGATTAATAATCTTATTTATCAAATCATAAGTTAATGAACAAGGGATCAATCCACCCCTTTAAATTGGCACGAAATAGTAAAAGGTCATTTTAAGCGAATCGAATCCTTTTTATCCTAAACTTGACAGAGTCTGATCATTTTCACCCCTTATAAAAAGAGAGTGCGATATTTAATTTAACATAATTAACCCTTAATAATCAATATTTCATTCTAATTAATCTTAATCGAAGCTCTAATTATAACCCTTAATTATTAATCTCTTAATGATAACCCTAGTTAACCTTAATTAAATTCTAAATAACCTAATTAACAACCACCCAACGCCACCTCCCTTCACCACGGTCCACTTTCACCTTTTCGTTGTTGTAGCTGGTTACTAGGACGTGGCGAACAGCTACTGGTTGCTATCGAACGACGCGAAAAATGGCTATGGATGCAACAAATAGTAGGCGGTTGTGGATTGGCAAGCATCAACAACGAACTATTGGCGAATGCAGTAAAAAACGGTCGCCATTAGAGATGAAAAAGAAGAAGTGATAACTTGTGAATCACAGGGGCTATCTTGAATCCGGTGAGTCTTCAAAGGGTACCTAAAACCCACAGCACAACCGTTAGAAGGGCGCCGGAAGGTGATTCCGGCAAACCTCTCCGACGATCAAGTTAGTAACTATTTGAGTGATTGGAAAAAATGAGAAGTGAAAAAAATTTGGAGTTGAGAGAAAAAGAGTATTAACCTTTTTACCTACTTTTTTTTGTCTTTTATACTATGTCTTTGTCTCAGAATTTTTGGTGTGTTGTGTCTTTATTTGGGCCGACAATTCTGATTTGTTCTCTTTGTATGTGCAAAGAATGTTGGGACTGTCAAAGTACCTTCTGTCAGATTCTTTTCCTTATAATCAGGGAAGGTCCTGCTCGGTTGGCCGAGCGTGTCTTTCGAATGTGCTATGTTACTGTCTGATCATGCTCGGTTGTCCGAGCTGGCCCTTTATGAGATTGACATTATCTGTTCGGGGGTCCAAGTAGGTCCTTCGTAAGCTAGATGGTATCTGCTCGGTTGTCCGAGTAGGTCCTTGAGCTAGATGTTATCTGCTAGGTTGTCCTACCGATTTGACCATTCTGTGGTAGTCTCGGTTTTCAAGGTGAAGGTAGGTTTTTTATTTCCTTTTTGAGATTGTTCCATCTGTCTTGTTATCACAAGTTTCCCCTAGTTTGACATATATTTATATCCGTTCTCGGTTTTGTGGTCGGTTCTTCTTTGGTTGGTTTTCTGATTTTTTTATCCTAAGACCTTTTGATTGCTTATTTTTTATGTTGTGTACGTTTCGTGATACGTGTCCTTCATATATTGTCGTCGGTTGACATCCGTTCTCAACTAGCACATTTATTGAGGCGTCGTTTGAGTTGCTCCGCTTTGGTTTCTATATAAACTGTTTTTGTTTTCATTTTTCTACTTTTTTTTCTTTCTTTGTTCTCTTCTTTTCTTTGCCCATTCAGAGGATTTGTGTTTCTAATTTGAAGATTCTTAAGTAAGTTTTTTTTGTTTGATATTTTTTGTTTGTACCATTTTTTTTGGTTTCCTTGGGCATTTTTATTTGCCTAGTGTGTATAATTGGGTTGGGTGATTTAGGTTTAGTTGTTTTTGGTGTATTTTCTTTTTTCCTCGTTTAATAATGTCGTTTGATGAGGATTCTCAAAATATGGATGAGGACGTTTATGTCAATAAAGGTGCAAATACTTCATTGCAGTGAGATGAATTATTGCATTGACAAAATGGAGAAGAAGAAAGAAAAAAGAAAGTGAAATGGAAAAAGTACAATAAAATTTCTAATTTTTTTTAATCCAATATGATATATAAACTGTTAATTTAATTGACATGTGAATGACATGATTGTTAAAGTGTTAATATGAGAAACTAAGCAAATAATAAAATCATCTTTAAACCTTTTTCTTAAAAATTTATGATGCATGTGTGTCGCTTTCGGGGGTGCGATTGGGGGAGAAGGAATTTGATACAATTTAACAAAGGTTTGAGTTTTTTTTAGTATGATTTAATGGAATTGATTTTTTTGATACTTCGTGTCAATTTGAAGGGATGATTTGATTTTCTGTTTATTAATCAATGTTTTGACTCATTATTATCATAGAACTATCTACAAGTGGGTTAAATTTGAAAGATAATAATTAAAATTAATTTAAAATTCTATAAGAAAAAGCAATTATAAACAAGACAAGTATATTTGGCTATATGAACAAATGAAAAACATGGAGGGAGTGTTATTTTTCTACATCCACTTACTTAGTTTTTACACCCACTTAATTAAAAACATTATTTTTCTAATGGAAAAATATTGGACTGTCAACTTTTTGAAAAGTAGGATACAAAAGTAAATTAAATAGAAAATATGTGTTGCTTTTTACAAAAATTACTTGTTTAGTTATATTTATCCAATCAAGTGAGGTTGAAAATAAAGAAAAAACAACAAAACTATCTAATAAAACGTCCTAACTTTATTAAAACAATGCTATAAACTCATAGTTTACAACTCCACCAAAACAAACAAACTACTATCAGTAAATGGATGACAAGTTGTAGTCAAATTTGCTATTTTTACTAGAAAAATAAATAAAAATTTAAAATAGTCTTGAATTGAATAAGATATGTTAATTGATTGGTGTTCTTGAATTAAACAAAATATTTTATTATGATAAGTTGTTAATTAATCGGTAAATACATACTAAAGTCCCTCTACTATCAAAATTTATTTCATCAAGTTCTCGTACAACATTTTGGTCAAAATATCCCTGTACTATTAAAATTTATTTACAAGTCATTTTCCAAAATCTTACCTGAAATAAACAAAGTTTGGTTCTTAGAGTTTTCAAGCAGCAGTACTGATAAGTATAAAAATAAAAATTGTTTTCAATTTAGTCCATTTATCTTTAAACACTTGAATAAGAAGTAAATAAACTTCTGAAAAAATATTAAAAAATATTTTTTGAATAAAAAACGATAAAAGAAGTAAATAAATTTCTGAAATAGTGTAATTAACACTGTTTAAAAATTAATTAATTAAATTAAGCTTAATTAAGCTAGTTTAATGGGTAATCCAGCCGAGAGTTCATACTCTAACAATCCATCAGGAATGACTTCACTACATAACGTGCAAAGTGAAGTGCACCAACTCTTTAAACATTTTCATGCAAAAGGAATTTCAGGTGATTCACCAAAAGAAAGATCTACTTTAGCAAATGAAGTAGGAAAACTGGTAAATGAAAGGTTAGACGTAATTGAAAGGGAAAAAGGGTTAAAAAAAGAAAAAAGGACCAATAACTGAAAAAGAAATTCTTCACCTAAGAAAAGAAAAAATTGTTCCTTTTATTGCAGATCCAGCAACGAAAGCATCCAACATGAATAATAATAATTTAGCACAAGACCTTAGAAAATCCTTAAATTTGGTAGAAAAAGCCCTCTGCATATAGATGACAGAACTTTTAATGAGTTAGTCTCTACAAAAAGAAGAATGTACAAACCCAATTATCCTCATAGGACAAAAGAATAATTTGTACCTAGAGATAACCCTTTAAGACCGGTAATTAGCCCGGCATCATTTCTCAACTTAGATTGTGAAGAACATGCGTCTGAAAAAATAGATGAATGTAATACTATGATCAGATTTACGGTCAAATCAGGTGATTACAATCCTGGAGGTGCCTACGAATTGTGCAAAGCCACCATGGTTGGCAATGCTCAAAAATACTAGAAATCACTAATAGCTCACACTCCAATAATAGAAGAAATTGATAGAGAAATATTTGCTGATAGAGTTCTAGCTATAGTGATAGATGCCTTGAAAAGAGAATTTTGTGGTTTCTCGTTGTCCACAGAGTCATTAGAAAAAGAACAATTCTTAATGGCTTTAATGAAACTACAAATCTGTGACATGTGCTATTTTGATAACTTTGTATGTGAATTTCAAAAGTATTATTATAATTTAGACTTGGCAACCCAAAATTACATGTCAGAATTATTTTTTGCTAAACTCCCGGATCCTTGGCCGGAAGTAGCAAAGACTGCATTTCAGCTTCTCCTAAATGAAGATAAAGTGGTCAATGGTTTAGGAGGAAGGATACAAGCAGTGAGATATGCTATGTGAAAAGCATGCACAGAACTCCAAGTAAGGCAAGACGCAAAACATCTTCCTTATTTAAACAAGAGTTGTTGTTCTCAGATTGAGTATGTTCCAGGAAGGTATAGATGTTCTGTCACGACCCAAAATCTCGAGTCGAGACCGGCGCTAGGGAATGGGAGTGGTAGCTCCGTAACCCGTAGCAAGCCTGAAAACATTGTAAATTTTTCGCTTTCAAATTAAATATTCATTCATAAAAGGGTTTTATAATACTATGCCCCATTTAAAATAAATATCAGAGTTAAAATACTTAATATATGAACATTAAAACACTAGTCTACTGCGGACTTCTAGAATACAAATCTTCTTTTCATATCTTGAATAAAATGACTTCTGAGGAAATAAAACTTCGTAAGTTTTCATCGGATCATCATTTACTTTCCTGTAAAATTGGATGGACAACGGGGTCAGTATAAAACTGAGTGAGTTCACAATATTACTAATAAATATTACATAAAGGGTAAAAACACTTTAAAACCACTTTATGTAAAATATACTCTTTTGAAATCATTTTTAAAACTCTTCTCAATTGAATTCAACATCTACACACTTTTCAAATACCTTGAAAGTATTTATAGAAAATACTTTTAAACCCAATAGAATCTTAATTAGTCTATAGCATTAATACTATAGACAATCACTTATAAGCAAGTTAAATCATTTTTCAAAAACACAGAAGGCATACCGAATATGCTCCACATCTTTAAAACTCATAATCACATGAACATACTGTATCATGTCAACAATCGTGATATCCATCTTTGTAATAATTCACCAAACCCTAGGTCGGTAACCAGGAACACAACACTGGCTTACAGCCTAGCCAAACTCTTTCTAGGCCACCTGACGGCTAACCCTTCTACTTCATTAGCAGGCTCGGCCCTTCTCCCTTCACCGACCATCGTTCAGGACTCAGCCCGGTGTCATGTGCATTGACACTTAACAAAATATTCTCCCATGTGCATATCTCTATCTCAGGACATAATCATAGGTGCATATCACAACTCAGCACCTATATACATCATTACAGAGTGGCATATCACCAACATAAATATTAAACCATTTAAGAACACTAAATAACCATTTTGGTCACAAAACCAAATCTCAAAACAACTTCAACAACACACACTTTAATGCATCATTTACCAAATCAAATGACTATCCAATAACCATAAAGGCATATCATATTTCTAATTCGAACCATATACAAATCACAAGTTGCATATACAAAGCAATACAAATAAGTCGTATACAAACGACACAACCCAATCCAACCCAAACAATACAAATAAATCCACATACAAACAATCCAAACAATTCAATCCAAAACAATCTAATCCAAACCAATTTAATCCAAGCAACCCAATCCAAAACAATCCAAAACAATCCACATTTGCGATGCGTTAAAGTACTATTCACATAGTATATTAGCATAGATTTAATTACGATAATGCGAGTAAGGAAAATATACTCACAGTTCTTTCACTAATCCAAACTTTAGCGAGAAAATGGTCGGAGCACGACGAACCAAAAAGGATGTCTTGGCCGAAACTTAAGTCACAAGTTTGATATATTTTCCGGCCTAATTTCACAAAACAAAAATGGTATAGTTGAAGAGGACGTCGATAGGTTCAATTTGATATAAAAAAATCAAATTTCGATATCGGAATAGAGAGTTATCGACCAAACAACCTCGACGTATCAAAGCCATTTTTCAGAGAATATATCGATCAGAGAAGAAAATGTACTATAAACGTTTTCTATATATATAGACTAATATATCACCACGTGTTACTGCGCATGCGTAACACGTGTCTCCAAGTGTCGCTTTGCATGTGCGCCTTGTGTCGCTGCGCATGCGTGCCACGTGTCGCCACGTGTCGTTTCACGTGTGCGCCTATTGTAACTGCACATGCGTGCCATATGTCGCCACATGTTGCTTTGCTATGTCGCGCCATGTGTCTCCTTACTTCTATGCCACGTGTCCCTACTCGTTACTTTCTATATTCTTAAATGTTTACGTCCTAAATTTCGTATCTCGACATTTTAATTTTCGGAATTCTATCCGAAACTTTTAGCTCTCCAATTAGAGATGCATATTGATATATTAATTTCTTTTATTTTAACCTCTAATTCACCAAATACTATTCTACACGCGTATTTCACTCGATATAAACGCTTATCCATTCTTATACAATTATAACTCCAAATATAATTATATCTAATCATTAAATCATAATTTATTTATCCTCTAAATAAATTATATTTATTTTAATATCAAACACGACATGTATTTCATCTGATTTTAAATGAAGCGTGTGTCACATGTCGGATTATTACGTCATAACAGTGAGAGATATTACATGTTCTTCTGGAACAGAAGAAAAATCTAGAATAGGATATTCTTCAAATAAGAAAAGTTTCAAAGGATATAGGAAGAGAAGGATATCGAGAAAGGATAGGGAGGAAAAGAGAAAGTCAGATAGAACTGGTAGGTTTATAAGAAAAAGAAGTAACCTTAGAAACAAAGATAGGATAGACTCTTTCAAGAAAAAATAGGGTAGAAAACCAAAATGTCATAAGGGAAAACCTTTAAGTAACTTTTCTTGCTGCTGGGTATGTGGCTCTAAGAGTCATAAAGCCGATACATGTCCTCAAAAGAATAAGCGAAGAGAAAATCTTAGGAGAGTATTCTTTGAAAATGAGAGTCTAGCATATGAGCCAATAGATGAAGAAGAATTTTCTGATATAGACTCTGAAGTAGATTCAATTTATGAAGTAGTTTCTGAATATAAAACTGATAATGATGAATCTGGTTTATGGACATCTCAACTATTCATGATGAATACTGCAAGAAATGACATGGATGACGAGTTAGTACAATTGGATACTACTCTGGTGCATGAAGAGTCTTTTCAGTGCGAGGATCCATCTAGAAACTGTCTAGAATGGAAATTGCCTAAGGTAAACATCAATTATATCTATAGTAAGTCTAGATTTAGTTTCAAATCAATAGTAGATGTCGCCCAATCTGAGTCCATATCTCAGGTTTCTAGTACAGAACTAGAAACGTTGGATGTATCTCTAATCAAACTTACGAAAATTAGAGAAATGATGAATAAGTCTAAAGGTGAATACAAATTCATCCATGTTGGTTTGGTCCAAGTAGGATTAGTCCCTTTGTTTAATCTCCCAGCGAACAGTCCTGTGATAGCAGCAGTCTTAGACAAACGATGGAAAGAATTCAAAGACCAACTAATATCAGGAGTTCAGACTAACTTATCAAATGGTCTAGTTTGGTGTCAAGCCTATCCAAATTATTTGATGGCTTTATGCGATAAATGTTTGGGAAATTCATTAACTCTTAGGATAAAATCCTCTAAGATGAATATAATGAGTTCTCAGGCCAAGTATTTGGCGTATCACACTAGGATTGTCTTTAGACTTATCAACACAACAAATCCAGGAGTGAGGAACATTTCTAAAGTAACAGAATTGTTCGAAGAAGGTTCAGATAACTATAAACAATTCAATAGAAAAGAAATAAATCCTGTAGAGCTTAGTTGGCCCAAGAGTTGGGTGCTTACAGAACCAGCTGAATCTTCAAGGCAAATAGGATCTTCTCAGATAACTCAAAGAGGAAAAGACATTATTTTGAATCTAAAAGAGCCTATGAGGGGTTTTAGAATCTCTGATCCTATTCTCAGGAGATCATTATCATCTAGGAACATGCTTAACTCTACAATTGTAGACCAACTACCTAGAAGATCAGTGTCTAGTGCAACTGAAAATAGGATAGAAATTCCTAGAACATCAATAAGAGAAAAAGATGGAAAATCATCTGATAATAGGAGAATTATAGGCTACAAATAAATAAGTCTACCTATCTATGCAGATGCAGAAGAAGGTCAGGAAAGTGTAAGATTAATGAGACAAGCAATAATACTTCCTGAGGTTGTCCAAAAAATCCAAACAATTTCGCAACAACGTTCAATTCCTTTTGAAGATATTTGGAATATGATATGACCCATTCCAATGGCATCACAAAAAATCTTTAGCTTGGAAAAAACCAACTTGAGCATTTATATTTCACAAACATTCAAATTTTCAGGTTATTATGATTATTGTTTAGATGCGTTAATTGACACATGAGCAACAATCAGTAGTGCAAGATCTAATGCATTACCAGATGAATGGTGGAAACCATTGACTGAACCTATTGTTTTACGCATGGCATGAGGTGAGGTAAATCTAGTCAAACATTATGCTGAAAAGGTTCCTGTTATTGTTAATGAAAACAATTCATTATCGATAAGATTTTAGCCTTTTCTGAACTAGATGCATATATTATTTTAGGAAATGCTTTCCTAAAAGGGAAAAAAGAAAATCGTCCGTTTGTGCAAGACGATGCATTTGTTTCAATTGCAGGTGTCAAAATCACAACTCTTACAAGTCCACAATTAAAATTAAAATTTGGTTTTTATCCAGTGAAAGTTTCTGAGTTGTGTGGATCTATACCTTGTGAACCAGCATACAGAGTGCGAGCACACCGTGGTGAGTCATGGATAGATTGTTTATTTGGATCAGAAATTCCAAATGATACCAGTTGGTATGAAAATTTGTGTCAGACACAAAATGTAATAGAAAAACCTATTACAAGAAGCATACAACTTGCATGAAACAAATGGGATAAGTTCCTAACCAAGTTAGGTGATAACTTTAGTGAAGAGCCATTAAAGTTATGGGTTCTAAATGGTATAAAAGCCAAACTAGAACTGAAAAATCATGATACTATCATTAGATAAAAAAATATAACATATTCTGAAGAAATGATAGAAGAATTTGATAAACAAATTCCTGAATTACTCGAAAAAGGTTGATTAGAAATAGTAAAGTCCACATTCTAGTCCAACTTATATGGTAATTAATCATGCGGAGCAGGTGCGTGCAAAAACACGAATGGTTATAGACTATCGTCAGGTAAATCAAATGACCAAAGATGATGGCTATAAGATTCCTACAGCCGGAGATGTAATTGACAGGTTAAGTCTTACACAACCATCCATTTTTTCTAAATTTGATTTAAAAAGCGGTTATTGGCAGGTAAAAATGAAGGAAGACTCTATACCATTAAAAACATTCAATGCTCCTCAAGGAATGTATGAATGGTTAGTAATACCATTCGGTTTGAAAAATGCTCTAGGCATATTTCAACACAAAATGGATAATGCTTTTAAGGCATTAAATAAGTTTTGTGTGGTCTATATAGATGATGTGTTAGTTTTTAGCAATAATGAAACTGAACACATGAGTCACCTTGAACAAGTGACTGATATCCTTCAAAAGGAAGGTATGATTCTATCTGAAAGAAAGATAGAGTGGTTTAAGGAGAAGATAAAATTTCTTGGGATAGAAATAGCAAAAGGAAAAATATGGCTATAAAGTCATATCTCTGAAAAACTTATCAACTTTCCTGATGAATTAGAAGATAGGAAGCAAGTACAAAGATTTTGTAGACTTGCTAACTATGCTAGACAATTCGTGAAAGACTTATCCAAATACTTAGGAAGGATATCTAAAAAATCTTCTGATAAAAATCTTTGGTATTGGGATGAAGAAGACACTCTAGCTGTATAACAGATAAAAGAAAAAAATGAAAAATTTGCCATGTTTAAATTTAACCTCTAATACAGATGAGTTAGTCTTAGAGACAGATGCTTCAGAGAAATGTTGGGGTGCAGTCCTTAAAATCAAAGAACAAAAACCTGAACCTATTTATAAGTATTGTTTTGGAACCTTTAATGGTGCATAATTAAATTATCCAATTCACGAGAAGTAAGTATTAGCGGCTAAAAAAGGTATGAAAGCTTTTTATCTCTTCTTAGCACCAAAAAGATTTATTCTTAGAATAGATTCTACTTATATGTTAAAAGGTTTAGGAATCTGAACTTCAAAGAGGCTAGACAAACTAGACTCTTGAGGTTGCAAGAATGGATTAGTTAGTATAGGTTTGATATTGAATACATTGCATCTGATAAAAATATAATAGCTGATTCTCTTTCTCGTGAACTTTCTGACATTGCAGATGGATCCTGCTGCCAAAAACAAGATGTGCTGGATTTACAAGAAGGAAGGGCATACAAGAAAGAAGTGCTTTATGAAACAAGGAAGTGAAGAAAACGAGAGCGTAAGCTCTGGTCCTAAGAGGAAGAACAAGAAAACAAAGGCCTCAAAAGATAGGTTTTGTTGGCGGTGTAAGCAATTTGGTCATTTTACTTCAGAATGCCCAAGAGGAAATGAAGCTGCGAGTTCAAAGGAACTGATAAACCCTAAAAAAGTTTATGAAAAGGTAAAAGAAAAAACTTTGATTCCCCAAAAGGAAAGAAAGGAAAAAATCCTTGGTTCAACAGAACGAGAATAAAAAGTCATTGGTTTCTCAAACACCAAACAGAGATCATCTAGCCGAAGGAGCTGTAAAATTTGGCTTGACTAAAGAAAGAGCTGAAAAACTTCGAGAAGAATGGTAAAGAAAATGTAAAGAAGACTATGATAGTCAGCTTTCTTCTCAAAAGGATAGCTCTAAAAAATCACAAGGTGACATTTTAGGTCACGAGGTTAGTGAAAGTGCTAGTGAACCTACAAAGGTTCCAAGTCAAACTCGTAATAAGAAAGAATTCATTAATAATTATGGAGAAGAATATTCAGATAATGATGATCTTCTCGATAATGGTCTTGAATGGGATACGTTGGGAGAACCCTCTGGAAAATATGACTTTAAAGTCAAATATTCAGTGGAAAAACCATCGCATTCTCAGGAAGAAAAAGATTCAATAAACGAATCCGAAGATATTGATCTTGGAGGATTTCTTGCATCATTGGAAAATCCTGAGGTTGAACAAACCTGGAATTATTATAAAGACGAAAGTCTTGGTCTTTCAAAAGACGGATCTAATTTGTGCGCAGGTCTAAAAGGAGGAATCCAAAATAAAGACTTTCAGCAAATAACACACTTTGCAGATGAAGTTGTTCAAAATATTTTAAAGTTGGAAAAACAACTTGGTCTCCGTTCAGCGGGAGAAGAAGAATTCCTTGAATATATTTTTGAAAGGAAACAACTTCTTAAAGAATGAATTAATATTTACCCCCAGATGTGAGATACACTATTAATTCGATAGATCGTTCTCTCAAAGAATGTTCTATGTTACAACCTTACATTCATTGGCAGTCACATGGATGGCCTGGTTTGCAAATTGAAGCAGACATTGCGATGGAAAGTCTAAAATTCACGGAAGCGGGTCCAACGTCAATTTTAGAAGTGGATTAGAAACTCCCAGGTAATTATTTCCAGGAATTGTGCAAACAGCTTTAAGTTATGTTAAACAGATATCTAGGTTTGTTACTGTTGGACCAAGTCCCATTGAACCCTAATTTTGAGATTGATAATCAATTTAAAGAGCCTAATCATGTTTATTAGTGTGTAGGAACATATAGAAACCATCCCGGGTCAAATCGGAGCTTTTCAAGCGAGAATCGAAAAATCCAATTTTCGACAAGTTACATTAGCTTTTCGCGCCCGAGATGCCTCAAGCATCACGGGTGAGATCCATTGATGTCGGGCTCGACAAAGTATATCTCGGGCGCGATTCATCAGTCATCCAAACCCAATAGGATTTTGACTTGTATCTCGGGTTCTACATATGCATCACGGGCGAGATGCATATGACCGTTGAAGGTCCAACGGCTATATCAGAGCCCTCCATCAGTTTCTTGACAAGTGGCCTTCAACCATTGGCTGGATCCATGACTTTCAAATATCTCGGGCGCGACACAGGGTATCACGGGCGCGGTAGACAGTGATTAAGCACAATCTTGAGTTTTCTTCTAGAAGATCCAAGGGTTTGTTGTTGGGGTTATAAATACCCCTTGTCTACCTCATTTATGAGGTTAGATACTCCAGCAACAACAAACATTATCAAGCATTCAATTTATTCTCTCTAAATTTATTGTGCATCATTTATTGATTGCTTATTCTCTTTGTTGATTGATTAATCATTGTGATTCAGTCATTAGTATTGTAGGTTTATGTTTAGCCTTAGAAAAGCACATTATGAGTTTGAGATTATCTCTTAGAAATATCTTTGTAAAGTTTGTGTTTAGCTCTAAAGCACGATC
Organism: Mercurialis annua; assembly: GCF_937616625.2. Classification (NCBI taxonomy): domain Eukaryota; kingdom Viridiplantae; phylum Streptophyta; class Magnoliopsida; order Malpighiales; family Euphorbiaceae; genus Mercurialis; species Mercurialis annua. The sequence continues at coordinate 11,704,523 of NC_065577.1, read as the reverse complement.
CTAATTAGTGAATTCTAAAATCTCAATCCTTGATTGAGTAGTGGAGTAGGATCGAGTTGTGATCTGAACCACTCTACATTTCTTGTGTCAATTTCCCTTCTCTTAAACTCCTACTAAATTTTAATTACCCACTAAACCTTATTGACTCTCCTCTAAGGTAGCTATTTAGGGATTTCCGTTACGTTTCAAATTGTAAGTACAATGATGGAGTATGAAGAGGATGGAAAGGTCCGATACCTTATCAAATTTGGGATCTTCGTCCTATTACCAATAGAGAGCTTGTGGAACCCTAGAAAGTTAATAGTCAAAATCAAAAGTTAAGGTGGAAAATGTATGAAGAATCAAAGCTCGCAAACAAAGCTCTTCATATGGAATTCCTGAAGTCTGTTATGGAGAATATAGTTAATAATTCCAACTATATCATTCTCGGAGATGGAAGAAGGTTCATAACCAGCTGGACCAAAGATCTTGAAGTCATTGATAATGAAAGATTTATCGCTGGACGAGAAGAGGCAAAAGCATTGCTCTTGAAACTAGTTAACAGGGATGCTAGTTTGAATTTCAAATCAGAAACCTTTGAGATTTGGAAGAAAGTAGCTGAATATAGGGAGCAGCTCTTTGAGAAAGCAAGGCAGGAATTAGATGTCACGACCCAATTTCATGGATCGCGACCGGCGCTAGGGTATGGGTATTGTCACGACCCGAATTCCACCCTAATCCAAGTCACGACCGGCGCTAGGGAATGGGAATGGTTGTTCCGAAACCCGTAGCAAGCCTAGAACCTCTAGAAATTTTTCGCAAATATTATTAAATGATCGCACCTCGCGTACGATCCGTTTTCAGAAAACGCCGTTAAAACTTTTCTCGTTTAACTCAAACACATTTCTGAAATTACACATATATGCGAAATCTGGTTTTCAGAAGTACTGGTTGGATAACCTCGTTATCTCAACCCTCGCTTCTTTCTGAAAACCTGGCGTGGTGATCACTGGAAACCGGGGACTTATCTTTCGACTGCCTTAACACATAGGCAGCCCCGTTCCAGATCACACGCCACCGTTAATATGTTTAATAAAATAAAGCGGACACCTCTGGGTCTCGCAACGGTGGTATTAAACATATTAAAATACACAGCGGACCGGTTACACATAGCCGGCTTATTTAAAACATACTGTTTTTGACCCTCACAAAAACACACGAGGCCGACTCGGTAACTAGATACAATATGCCACTAAGCAGCCACCCAAAAGGTATACACATGCACTAGATCCTATCAGAGTATCTAAACAGAGGACTAGTGGCTCGGCTGCTAGCACATTACACTTATACTATTGCAGCATACTAAGAGTACAAAATCCTATGTACATTACCAAAGAAGAGCTTTCCTGAAGAAGGGATGTGGAAGCTCGACTGACCTCAAATCTCGTTTCCTGAAATATTGGGAAACAACAACGGGGTCAGAAATATAAATATTTCTGAGTGAGTAAACAGTTTACAGATAAATACCAAAATCGCATAATATATATAAAATAGTTATATATAAAAATATTACCAATATGTCGATCCATATGAAACCCTAGTCCACAATTGTCCTAACAGACACACTCATCTTACGAGCTTATGGACAACAGAATAAAGACCGTGAACTGAATCACTGCCGTCCAATTCTGTATCTCTGGTACCTGGACCGTAATCAGAAACTGCCTTCGCGGCTTATTCCGCGACCGTAACTGTATTACTGCCGTCTCAGGGTTTACCCGTGAAGTCAGGGCATCTACTTTCCCAATGACTTACACGACATGCATACCTCTATACCTCGACAGAAGTACATCTAAAAATCAGTGTTGGTGATCACGCAACCCTATTGCCGCCCAATAGGTAGCTCGTTCCAATGGACCTCTCTTGGCTAGTTTATACTATTGCGATTATGGATTTAAAACAGTTGAATACTGATATTCAAAAGTAAACACGTAAACTCACAGTACTGCTAAGTAACTACTTAGCACCGCCGTGTGTGTGACACACTCCCTGGAGTCCTGGTCTGACTGCTGGACAGCTAGTCGGATCAAACATACAAATAACACAAGACAATACATCAATACTCATTTATGGTATAAACATCTAGGTCTTGAAACCTAGGTTTAATCAAATCATGCAATTCACATAACAAATAGCACGTACGGTCTCTTTCTCTTTAAAAACTATTTAAACCGTTTTCACCTCGAGAAAACGTTTAGACTTCACTCTAGAAGTCATTTTAGTTATAGCAATACCTAATTAAAATCATTTAATAGTATCGACTTGATTGCCAAAGCAATTCACAGTCGACTACTAATTATTTAGCAACATCGTTTGCTAAATCTTTTAAACCGGTTAAACGTCGACTTTAACTCTTTTAAAGTCCTTTTTAAACGTTTAACTTTACTTTTAAAATCATATTTTAAAAGTCTTTAGCTTTGGTTTAAAAACTCTTTTCACTTTCTTTCAAAAGAAGTTATCGTTTTTAAACGTTTTAGTTCGACGAAACTACTTCAAACGGATAGGGCAAAAAGCCCCAAAAGAATTTTCCCCTTCGGCGTCGGCCTGGTGCACGTTCGTGCACCCCTGGCTAGTGCACGATCGTGCACCATTGTGCACGGTCGTGCACCCTGGATGGTGCACGTTCGTGCACCTTGGTGCACGTTCGTGCACCTCCAGATTGGTGCACGTTCGTGCACCATATGTGCACGTCCGTGCACCAACGTGCACAGCCCCGGGGAAACTCGATTCCCAGGGCATTCCGACGTGATTCAACCTCATTTTTCCGCTCCTAACACGTATACACAATCCAATATATCCATATTCACATTCAGAACGTAAAAATAATAAGTATACGTTCGATTCGATACGGTAACCGTTTATAAACGTATATATATTCGAAATATATCGAAATATATTAAAATAAACGTTTAATACGGAATTAATACCTCGATTACTTGAGTAATCGTCGAAGAAATGGAGTTAGAATCGAGAAACGGTCGATTAGGGTCGAAACCCTAACCTTCGCTGCGTCTGTGAGAGGAAGCAGCTGTTCCATTTCTTTCATATGAAAGAAATGGCTCCTGAGGCTAAACATTTCACTTGAAATGTTATATATATAAGTTTGGTTAAAGTGTCATTTAGTACTAGCTCAATCATGCACTTTAAACCAACTTTTAAACTAGTCGTCCGTAGCTTAAACGGAAACGACTTTCTAATTTCGTAAAAATTTACCCAAAAATCCTATAAAATATAAAAAGAATAAAAATATAATTTTTATTTTTATCCGACTTATATTTTATTCTTAATAAATCTCTGAAGATTTATTAGGTCCAACTCAGTCCCACTTGATTAAACTTTCTACGTCCAAATTTCATGAAACTTTGACGGTAACTTCGTCAAATTATTTCGCGAATATTGACACTAAAATTATTCGCTCGGGACTTATAAATTATTTTATTTTAATTTGGACTAACGAATAATACTTAATTAGTTAATAATTGAAAACTAATTGAAGTAAAAGTTTAGGGATTAAAATAGCCCTTTTTCTATTACTTCTTCACCACTCCACACCGCCTCTCATTCTTCTTATCTTTCATTTTTTTTTATTCCTTTAATATTTTTATATATATATATATATATATATAACTTATATTCGTTAATAACTCGTCGAGACTTCCGAGTTTCGACATTTTAATTTCGGGGTTTTGTCCGAAATATTAAACTCTCCAATTAGAATGGTATATTGATATATTAATTATCAATATATTTTTATCTTACAACTTGAATCGTATTTCTTATTTAATTAGTCCCGTTCATATCCTTTTATTAATATCTAAATCCCCGATTTAAATTTTAAACTTCTATTATTACGATATAATTTTAGGGATACTCATAAATTAAATTTACACTTAAATTTAATTTACGTATTCCCGGCTAATAAAACCTTTACACGTGGCTTATAAGAATACGGGATATTACATTCTCTCCCCCTTATATAAATTCGTCCTCGAATTTACATACACTTTTTCTTTTACTTATACAGCCAAAAATACTTTTTCTAAATCATGCTCTATGCTTTCATAGCATAAACATTACCGTTGTTGTCTATTGCATAACTGCTGTCGTCTATGACACAATTGCACAGCAGTGCACTATCTTCTTGTATTTTAACTTTTCATCTCGTATTTACTTGTTCTAATAGACAGTATACGTTTCTTTACTAGTATACGAAAACTTACATTAGCCTCTTGCAGTTCTCCTCTAACTGCGTCTTATATCTCTGAATCACAATTATATCACCTCTCTAGATTTTCATTTATAGGTTCTCAACCTATAACCTTGACTTCTGTTATCAGAAATCTAGGTATCCATTAACCTCGAGTTATTCCCTTATGTTTCCTCTTTTCGAGCCTACTTTGGCTATCATGATCGTTTATTCTGAAGCGTACGTTTACCAAATAAATTTAATATTCCTATAGTCGGCAATATGTTCTACAACTTTCGTTTAGACTTCGAGTTAAGATTCTTTCTCGAAGGTATCGGAAATTGACCTCAAAGTTGGCTCTTTGAGCTAATTTTAAATGACTGCGAAACTACCGTCATGGCTGTTATTGAAGCCAATGAACCAAGGATTTAAATCAGTCTTTTTCCAAATATTATTGCATATTCATATAATTTGACATTTAATCTACAACTTTCGTGAAGAGTCGAACTTAATCCGACCTCTTTTCGGTTTCCGAAATCATCCTTGAAGTTGGCTACTAGCCAAACTTGTATTTTTAATACATCTTATTACTTTTCCTTTTCGTTGTACTTCTTTACAGACAGTACAAACTTTGAACTCACTTCTGGGATATCAACTTATTATTAAGTCTTATGATATCACCTTTGAATTCACTTTATTTTTACTCCTTGAACTCTCTAGTTCATTTTTTATTATTGATTGTACATTTTATTGTACCTTTTATAACTAAGATTTTTAATCTTATTATAAAATTTTCATATCTTTTACTCGTTTTAGGGTAATGTTGGTTAAGTATTTTAATCTCTAACCTTACCCTCTTTTTCTGTCTGAACTCTTGTTCTTTAAACAGACTACTCGTCTTTCACATTCCTTATGATTCTATATCTTGTATAGAATATCCTTTATCTCTCTTATGATTCTATGTCTTGCATAGAATGTTCTCTTAACTCCTTATCAATCTATAGTAACTTCCTGTTACAGATTGAATACTGGGTTACTCTCACACTAATGATGTGGTCATCTAGGTGTAGGTGTAGGTTATAACCTAATTATCTCACCATGAAACACCGTCCAACTTACTTCATCGTCACCGTAAAACTATACTCCTGTCACTAGTTCCCGGTATTTCCAAGGTTAACTAGACTTCTTAACCTCTTTTCCACATACCTCTAGCTTCCTTATTCACAGCTAACAGTTGTCATAACTGTACTATAGCTGTTACTATCATATTTAATTAACTAATTATCAACTTCAGCTCCGTTTTCAAAACATTTCACTTTGAAAACAAAATGTTCATTAAACATTTTCCACTTTTAGTCGGCCATACTTTACGTATTTTTGGCCCGACATTCAAAATACATGTACATTCCATGTATATTCCGTTACCAGCCAGCCTAGACCTCACAGTCATAGGGCTCGGTTCTCGGAATTTTTATCTTTTGAAATTATTGTCTCATCACAGTTTTCAAATTCATTTACATACATATATGGAGCTTATGTTGATAATTCCAAGTTAATTAAAGTTTACACTTCTCATCATTGTCACTTGCACTTTTGGCTTACCGCCAAAATTTCGTGCAAGTTCGACGACAATATCTTCATCATCGAGCATTGTTTACCTCTCCGTTCGACGATCGCAACGGTTAAAACTTAGATAACCGTCATGGGATTATCATATCCCAATATCAAACCGATCTAACGGTTCGATCGCAAGTTATTAGGGTTTTGCTACACCCTGCTAGTTTACAGAAAACATTTGAAACTCACTCGTCCAATTCGCTATCTCCATTTCATTTGCACCTTGATAACATCTTTATCTTATGTTGGTTCAAGGTTTGATATACTTTTTAAGTATATTATTTATTCGTTTTATGATTTGTTAATCATTTTCTTAATGAATATCTGTTAACACGACTTAACCAACTCCATCAGTCGTTAACATATTCATTAATCCTCTTTGCTTATATCAGAACTAGTAGTGTACCTACTTGGTTCTGAGAATACTCATATTTCCTTTCATAATCTTTCTCTTAGATGTTTCATTGTTATTTATCATTTAAGTGCTGAGGTTTACTCCTCTCAGACTTATGTATTTTGGTTTTATCTAACCACTCGTATGGATTTAAGAGATATGTCCATTACTGACATCTGCTCTGTCTGTAAGACTAATCTCCAATCCGTTTAATTAAACACATGTGTATGACTTTGTTCACATATAGTTACTTGAAGTCAAACTAACCGAGTTGTGTTTAATTAGATCCTACTCTCTTATCTTAATCGTGACAATCTTCTATTGTCTACCCTCGAACTTTTATTTACCATAAACGTTCATCACTAGACTTGTATCAGTCTATTCCTGAGTAAGAATGTAGATTCTCACTCACTCTACTCTTCCCGTACTTTCATTAACTAATGTCTCGGTATGAAACATTAGAATTTAGGTCTTTATTATTAGTCTTTATAATAAAAACCGTTATTCTTTATCCCTTTTTTCCCATCTACCTTGTCACTATCACAGAGTTTTCGTTTGAGAAAATACAGTTTTGTCTCGCGTACACTGACGCTTAACAAATACAAATCAATTTGTTTTGCTTGCAAGCCTTTCTTTAAATCTCACTTTTAAAACAAATTGTGAATTCTCAAATTCACGGTTCAAAACCTTTTTCATACAATTGTGCTTCAGGGTGATGACATCTCTCATCCCCAAAGAGTTGCTATTTTAATTCACTTTTCATTGATATACTGATATATCAATATATATATGATGCATGCCCTAATCAAAATCATTTTATGTATATATATCATATATATAAAATTCAGGTATGCTTCTTCTATAGTGATTTTTGCAACATGCACCTTTAATGCATCTGAGCACAATTATACGTTCAACTGTAAAACAAAACTTTAACAAGTTTCTTTTCAAACTACTTATCTGTGTCATTTCAAGGTTTTCCTAATCCTCACATTAGGCTTTATTGTTCTTTATTTATCATTTAACTTTTATGTTATTATTCATCGTCAGGATGTTTATTAACATATATTGTTCATTTGTATGTGTATTCTTGTTTAAGGATATTCTCTATCTGTACTTTATGTTTTCTAGTTTTAGTATCTCATACTAAAACACATAAATGTACTTACTTAAACGTAAGACACATATCTAAATGTTACCTGAGGATGATTGTCGAGGCGGTAGTGCCTCTCGAATCATCAGACCTTTTCCTCGTCCGCATCGGCGAATAAGTTTTCCTTTACCTTCCTCATGAACATTCTCACATAGCGTCTCAATCTATTCAAACTTTGTTCCTCTTGCTCCTCATTAGCATACACATTCTCCCACCTTTGACCTGGGGAATGACTCATCCTTTGTTGAACTATCCTTAGACTGTTTATCTTTTCTAAATCCTTCCCCCAGCCTAAACTCTATATAGGCTGATACAACAGTAGATTCAGACACTGAATCATAACTGTCGTCAATAACCTCTATGTCTCCCATTGGTCTCTCCAGATCCTCTAATCTGATAACATCAATCTAATTATCCATGTCATAAACAGACGCAGACACTCCAGCTTCTAATGGATTAGGCAAGTCAGGCATAACTGGCTGACTAGGCAAACCATGTCAATCAGGCACAACATGCGACGGAGCTCGACTAGGCCCAGACATGCTGAAACACATGTGGCCATAACGCAAGTAGCCAATATAACAGTTATAGAAAAACATGTTTTCATATAACAGATAACACCTTATAAACACATATAAAATAAAACACATAGCAATCACACATATAGTTCAGAGAAAATCTAACTAATTTCTCGAACAAACGATTCTTCTGGAATCTTCGCCTCGTTCTGTATTCGAACAGAATCAACTTTCTTGAATACTGGTCAATTGATCTGACCATTGCGTACTACTCTAGTAGAGCGTCTCGAACACAGGAACATCTCACATGTTCCCTTGTTAGTATCGTGTTTCAAACACAAGAACATCTCACATGTTCCTGATCAAACATCACATATACTCTACAGACGTATACGAGTTGCTACTTATAGCTGAATGTTTTCAAAAACTGAAAACTGATCAAGACATGACTCGAATCCTATGTTGCTACAATAGTCTACTAGGAATCCCCATAATTTCTAACACAACTTACTTAACAGTATCAGCAACAGTACTTCGGATGGTCGAGTACTTAAAACGTTGCTCTGATACCAACTTTGTCACGACCCGAATTCCACCCTAATCCAAGTCACGACCGGCGCTAGGGAATGGGAATGGTTGTTCCGAAACCCGTAGCAAGCCTAGAACCTCTAGAAATTTTTCGCAAATATTATTAAATGATCGCACCTCGCGTACGATCCGTTTTCAGAAAACGCCGTTAAAACTTTTCTCGTTTAACTCAAACACATTTCTGAAATTACACATATATGCAAAATCTGGTTTTCAGAAGTACTGGTTGGATAACCTCGTTATCTCAACCCTCGCTTCTTTCTGAAAACCTGGCGTGGTGATCACTGGAAACCGGAGACTTATCTTTCGACTGCCTTAACACATAGGCAGCCCCGTTCCAGATCACACGCCACCGTTAATATGTTTAATAAAATAAAGCGGACACCTCTGGGTCTCGCAACGGTGGTATTAAACATATTAAAATACACAGCGGACCGGTTACACATAGCCGGCTTATTTAAAACATACTGTTTTTGACCCTCACAAAAACACACGAGGCCGACTCGGTAACTAGATACAATATGCCACTAAGCAGCCACCCAAAAGGTATACACATGCACTAGATCCTATCAGAGTATCTAAACAGAGGACTAGTGGCTCGGCTGCTAGCACATTACACTTATACTATTGCAGCATACTAAGAGTACAAAATCCTATGTACATTACCAAAGAAGAGCTTTCCTGAAGAAGGGATGTGGAAGCTCGACTGACCTCAAATCTCGTTTCCTGAAATATTGGGAAACAACAACGGGGTCAGAAATATAAATATTTCTGAGTGAGTAAACAGTTTACAGATAAATATCAAAATCGCATAATATATATAAAATAGTTATATATAAAAATATTACCAATATGTCGATCCATATGAAACCCTAGTCCACAATTGTCCTAACAGACACACTCATCTTACGAGCTTATGGACAACAGAATAAAGACCGTGAACTGAATCACTGCCGTCCAATTCTGTATCTCTGGTACCTGGACCGTAATCAGAAACTGCCTTCGCGGCTTATTCCGCGACCGTAACTGTATTACTGCCGTCTCAGGGTTTACCCGTGAAGTCAGGGCATCTACTTTCCCAATGACTTACACGACATGCATACCTCTATACCTCGACAGAAGTACATCTAAAAATCAGTGTTGGTGATCACGCAACCCTATTGCCGCCCAATAGGTAGCTCGTTCCAATGGACCTCTCTTGGCTAGTTTATACTATTGCGATTATGGATTTAAAACAGTTGAATACTGATATTCAAAAGTAAACACGTAAACTCACAGTACTGCTAAGTAACTACTTAGCACCGCCGTGTGTGTGACACACTCCCTGGAGTCCTGGTCTGACTGCTGGACAGCTAGTCGGATCAAACATACAAATAACACAAGACAATACATCAATACTCATTTATGGTATAAACATCTAGGTCTTGAAACCTAGGTTTAATCAAATCATGCAATTCACATAACAAATAGCACGTACGGTCTCTTTCTCTTTAAAAACTATTTAAACCGTTTTCACCTCGAGAAAACGTTTAGACTTCACTCTAGAAGTCATTTTAGTTATAGCAATACCTAATTAAAATCATTTAATAGTATCGACTTGATTGCCAAAGCAATTCACAGTCGACTACTAATTATTTAGCAACATCGTTTGCTAAATCTTTTAAACCGGTTAAACGTCGACTTTAACTCTTTTAAAGTCCTTTTTAAACGTTTAACTTTACTTTTAAAATCATATTTTAAAAGTCTTTAGCTTTGGTTTAAAAACTCTTTTCACTTTCTTTCAAAAGAAGTTATCGTTTTTAAACGTTTTAGTTCGACGAAACTACTTCAAACGGATAGGGCAAAAAGCCCCAAAAGAATTTTCCCCTTCGGCGTCGGCCTGGTGCACGTTCGTGCACCCCTGGCTAGTGCACGATCGTGCACCATTGTGCACGGTCGTGCACCCTGGATGGTGCACGTTCGTGCACCTTGGTGCACGTTCGTGCACCTCCAGATTGGTGCACGTTCGTGCACCATATGTGCACGTCCGTGCACCAACGTGCACAGCCCCGGGGAAACTCGATTCCCAGGGCATTCCGACGTGATTCAACCTCATTTTTCCGCTCCTAACACGTATACACAATCCAATATATCCATATTCACATTCAGAACGTAAAAATAATAAGTATACGTTCGATTCGATACGGTAACCGTTTATAAACGTATATATATTCGAAATATATCGAAATATATTAAAATAAACGTTTAATACGGAATTAATACCTCGATTACTTGAGTAATCGTCGAAGAAATGGAGTTAGAATCGAGAAACGGTCGATTAGGGTCGAAACCCTAACCTTCGCTGCGTCTGTGAGAGGAAGCAGCTGTTCCATTTCTTTCATATGAAAGAAATGGCTCCTGAGGCTAAACATTTCACTTGAAATGTTATATATATAAGTTTGGTTAAAGTGTCATTTAGTACTAGCTCAATCATGCACTTTAAACCAACTTTTAAACTAGTCGTCCGTAGCTTAAACGGAAACGACTTTCTAATTTCGTAAAAATTTACCCAAAAATCCTATAAAATATAAAAAGAATAAAAATATAATTTTTATTTTTATCCGACTTATATTTTATTCTTAATAAATCTCTGAAGATTTATTAGGTCCAACTCAGTCCCACTTGATTAAACTTTCTACGTCCAAATTTCATGAAACTTTGACGGTAACTTCGTCAAATTATTTCGAGAATATTGACACTAAAATTATTCGCTCGGGACTTATAAATTATTTTATTTTAATTTGGACTAACGAATAATACTTAATTAGTTAATAATTGAAAACTAATTGAAGTAAATGTTTAGGGATTAAAATAGCCCTTTTTCTATTACTTCTTCACCACTCCACACCGCCTCTCATTCTTCTTATCTTTCATTTTTTTTTATTCCTTTAATATTTTTATATATATATATATATATAACTTATATTCGTTAATAACTCGTCGAGACTTCCGAGTTTCGACATTTTAATTTCGGGGTTTTGTCCGAAATATTAAACTCTCCAATTAGAATGGTATATTGATATATTAATTATCAATATATTTTTATCTTACAACTTGAATCGTATTTCTTATTTAATTAGTCCCGTTCATATCCTTTTATTAATATCTAAATCCCCGATTTAAATTTTAAACTTCTATTATTACGATATAATTTTAGGGATACTCATAAATTAAATTTACACTTAAATTTAATTTACGTATTCCCGGCTAATAAAACCTTTACACGTGGCTTATAAGAATACGGGATATTACAGGTATGGTCGTACCGAAACCCGTAGCAAGCCTCGCGGAAAACCTTATATTCAATATAACCTGCAAGAAAACCAATGCTCGGGGGCAACCGAGACTTCAGCCTAAGTCTAACAACTTATATAACAGCTCTATTATAATTACTTAATAACAATTCGAAACTATGAAACATGCCTCATATAATAAATAATCCAATGTAACATACCAAAAAATAATAATATAAAAGTCGTACCACTACGACAAACCAAAGTGCAATAATAAAGACAACTAGTTTTACTGCGGTCTAAGAAGTAAAACATCAAACTAGTCTGATAACATAAAAAGACCTCCGAGGAATCAAAAGATCAAAGATGACCAACGCTTTCAAAATCATAAACCTGGAAAGTTTGGAAAACAACGGGGTCAGATATACTGAGATGAGTTCATAATGCTATTTACATTTATTAAGTTTAAAACCCTCAAAATAAATCCTTTTATACTAATATATATACTTGATTATGGAAAACAATATTGAAATGAAATCCCAAAGTATTTAATCCAAAGTAGATGGGAACATATCCTCATCGATTCCCAAAGTAGGCCAGACATTAGTCAGCCAATCTCAAAGTACTTACCGGTGCACAAAGTCTCGATACAAGCTTATCGAGTAGCTCGTTTCAATCCAGATCCATAATCCTTAAAACAGTTCACAAACATTTGATATACTAAAATAATGTGTGGTACTTAATAAAGCGGTAAATAACACTACAAACTCACTACTTGCTTATCCACGCGAATCTTGCCAAACAGCTAACCCTGCGTAGACTCCGAAGCACGAGCAGTCGACGGGTCTAAAACATTATATAAGTCAAAATCCGAACAACCCCTAACTCTAAGAATACTAGACTCCACATAGGACTAGCATTTCACAATACAACCAAAGATTCAAACAAGGTAATTAAAATACCACCAAGTATCATACAACTAATTAACAAATAAGGCAAGTTAAGCTTAGGTGAGTTCTTATCTTTTAAAACGAAACCAAAGTACTTAAATACTTAAATAGTCTTTACAAAACAATTACAGTTCCCAAAGTAGTGTGTTAGCCTTACTGCAGTATAGCTCAACACAACATGTCGGGAGACCACGTCTAACCCGACCCATCCGTAAACCAAGTTTAAAACCAAAGTCTTTAATCAAACCTTAAATGAAATCAAAGTTATTTAAAATAAAACTCACACCGTAACTCAATAATGTCATAAACAATTTAACTTGCTAACACTTAGCAAGTAGCACCCCAAGTACATTTAATTATGTCTCCTCAAATATAACCAATAAGATTCAACACCCTTCAAGTATCAACTTGAAGCTAAAATAGTTCAACCGAAACCCTACATGACATATAACGCCTTGTATGCCTTATATTATTTAATTCAAGACAAACCACGTCCTAAGATAATCTAACATTCTTTTAACAAGTTTTAAACCATCTCCTAAACAATTTCCACCCCTTAGTAATAAGTTCAAACCGAGTTTAAATTCAAAAATGTTAACCAAATTATACTCTATTCCATTTAAACGATTTCTCAAAATCACCCAATGTATTGTTTAGCATCTAATACCCTATGATCCATTACTTTGAAATTTCCAGATTTTAGTTTAATCATAAAACATAATTTTATCTCAAAAGCATTAATCAAACAATACTAAAATCCATTCACAAGATTCCCCCAACACACCCAATGTACATTTGATGTCTAAACAACCTAAAATTAGCTTTTAAGAAATTTCCAAAATTTTTAAATAACCATCAAAACAGTTTATAACACAAAATCTTTAGCAATTCGATAAGTCTATCAATTGTAACATTAAAACAAAATCACCCAAAGTACAAATGAAATTCAAGACACTAATATAACATCAAATTAAGATTTCCAGAATTTATAATTCAAGAAACGCAGAAATTACAATCAAACCACCCAAGGTTTCGAAGCAATTGAATAAATATCAATCTCTAGAAATCAAAACAAGGGATTTAAGCCACTAACCTCTTGAGATGGATTAAGAACAACAATCAAGAGAAAAACTCAGAAAAATATTGATCCACAGTCAGCCTACAACCAATTCATACGATAACTAATGAATTTATAATTGATAGATATGATAATCAATGGATTAAACCATAAGGAGAGGATTAGAAATACTTACAATTGATGGAAATAGGCTTAGGAATGATAGAAAATGACTAAGAGAAATGCTACAGCCGTTTTAGGTTTTAGAGAAAGTGTAAAATCAAATTAGGTTGAATTAGGTGAGTTTAAATAGAAATCAGCGAACTGAACAGTGCACGCATCGCGCCCGCTACACTTTCTTCGCGCCCGCGATACATGAATCGCGCTCGTGATTCATGCATGTTGCGCCCGCGAAATGCTACTGCCTCCAATGAAAATTTGAGATTTTGAAATTGAAATCGAAAATGTTTCAAACTCCGAGATTACTTCTAATACATCTTAAAACTCATTTTAAAAGGTTTGGAACCTTTGAAACACGAATCTAAGTGGTCGAACCACTCAAACAAACCCAAGGTACCGTTTAGGCTTAATGGAAACAAGTTAGAAAAAATGCGGGGTGTTACATTAGATGAAATGAATTGGGACCTGCCTATCACTCACTCACAAATGGCATGACAAAAACGTCATCCATGATGTCATCCTCAACATAAGTGAGGCAGCCACTAACATACCAGCACTACCCATAAAATGACCCATGTGTCTTAAAATATGTGTCATGCCATTAGTGTTTGTCACGATCCAAATTATTGAGCGACCGACGCTAGGAAATGGGGGTGGTAGCTCCAAATCCCGTAGCAAGTCTAAGCAACTATCACTTTTTTGAGAATGAAATATTTTTATTATATAAAACGTTTCCAGACATCTATAATTACAAATATCAAAATCTCGTATTCATTTTCTAAAAACGGATCAGAAACAATTCTTAAAAACCAAGGTCTTACCGAGCGATATCTCATATCAGCAGCGCGCCTGTTTCTAGTCACAATCATAACCAACTCCACTCACGAAAATTGGTACCAAATTCAAACAGATAACACGTCATCTTGATAAACAACTTGTTTATAAAATTATTTCAGAGTTTACTATACAAAATACCGTTTGAAATCAAATTATTAATCTTATACTGACATCTATTGACTACTGCAGCTCTAAGGACTTGTACTTTTTCCAAGTTAAAAGACTTCCAGCACAAAGGAGATGGTCTGTCTGATCCTACTCCGATCACCTGAAAGAAAGCACTGTGAGGGGGTCAGTATTTTAGGAAATACTGAGTGAGTTTGCAAATTACTAACGGTATTATAAAAATATAACATCGCATTTCAAGAAAACAATAATGTAAAAGTATACATATATACAGGTATTTGATCCGTTCGAAACTAATATCCTAAAATGTGACACAACTTACGAATATTCAAATCATACTGATCCAAGTGGTCCGACCCGGGAGTGTTCACACTCTAACACGTCGATCGCGACCAATCGCTTAATCCTAAAGTGTGAGTCCAACTCACTAGATACGGGGACTCCAGGTTACACCGTAACTGAGCTCTCACTCGTATCGAATTCATTGTCCAACTTCAAAATTCATATTCATATTCATTTTCATATCATGCATGTATATATCAAATCATTTGTCATAGGCAAACACACTAGACTGACTCGATACTGGTTATCATACAGCTTAGTGACACCCAATAGGTAGCTAGTTTCTTCGGATCGCATATTAGAGTTTCAGCTCAAAAAAATCATTCAAGTAATTAAATCATATAAATGCGATGTATAAAATCATAATATATGAAAATAACATTTATAAACAATACGCGAAAGTAAAATGCAACTCAGTGTGACCGCTATCCAAATATGCAATATTATAATCTCGCAAGCGTAAGCTCCATGCGTTGTCCGATCACGTAGCTACTCTAGCTAGACGGCTTGGTAGCTTGTCGGTATGTCAGTTACTTAGTCGAGTTACCTGTACGTTTGATTCATAAACGTAGGCTTAGTACTAAAACCCTAAGTTATAATCTTAGGTTAACACGATCTTATCTCAATTACGACTCTTAACCTCGATAAACTCTTAATAAACTCCATATACTTAACCGAGGTAATTGTCGTATTCATTCTATCGATTTCCAAACATAGGTTACATATGCTTCGAAACCTAAACACGTCTGATTCGCTTATCGTTCGTTTTTTCACGTTTTCGGAGCTCGGAATCATTTAGCGGGTCAGGGCACGTCGTGTCGGACCTTGGCACGTCGTGTCCATCAAGAAAGGGGAGGAGCACGATGTGCCTCCATTCAAATGAAGGGAGCACGTCGCGCCCAAGCCATTTTTGGCTTGGCGCGTCGTGCCTCCTTAGGGCGCGCCGTGCCCCTACCTAGGGCACGAGTTAAGCCAACGCTCTCCATCATTCCAACTCCGTAGCTCGACGTTATAACACCAAAACTCTTAAATATTCTTAAACGTCAAGCTAGAACACAAAAAACGCTTAAAACGGCTAAGTTACGGCATGTACGATCAAATCACCAATTTAAAACAATGGGCAGCAACTAAAACCTCATATACAGCAACCAAACATTGATTCTTACATTTTTTGATTCTCTAGGATGATATACAACCCTTTCGTCTTTCCAACGCAACAAGAATCGCTCAATTCCGAGTCCGAACGAAGAAGTTACGCCAATTGCAAGTTCGCTCGCGTCGCGAGACTAGGTCTCACGTCGTGAGATTCATCCATACAGCTCCAAATATCATCATGACTTGCTTCTGACACCCCAAACTCACCCCTACATGATTCTACATCAAAACATCATAAAACTCAACTCAATAACCATTTAAAACGTCAAAAACAACGTGATTACGATCGATTCGATCCGATCAATACAAAACAGTCCCTTAACCATCAATTACAGCACTCAAAACAACAAAATTTCCTTGATTTCAAGCCTATAGATGATAGAGAATTCAATCCTTATTCCAACGGCGCGAGAATCGCTCGATTATGTCGAGAAACGAAGAAACCATAGCGAATCGAAGTTTCGTCGCTCAAACCTTCATCTGATGCCTTTTCTCCTTTCTGGATACTTCTTTCTCTTTACCAATTCATATGATTCATGAATGAATATATATATTATGGCTAATTGATTCTTTTAGTCCTTTACTTCTTTAGTTTTAACCATTTCTCTTTTAAACTTTCTATTTTAACCAAACGGTTAATTATCCATCTTAACTTAATTACATACGTATTGTTTATACCCAAATAAATAATAATAATAATTCAAAATCATTACTTTCCGTGAATGATCTTTTAATTGCTATTCTCGAGACTTAAATTGGCTAATTTGCACTGTGGTCCTTAAACTTTTCAAAAATTGCAATTTAGCTCAAAACGCATCCGCGTCCAAATTTTAAAAGGTCTCCGATTGACTCGAAACATTTTCCACTATTACTATTGACTATTTCGTGGACCTTGGCGAAATAATTTCCATCACGAGATTTATTTTTTTATTTTATATTAATTTTCTAATCTTTTCCTCAATTCCCGCTAATACGCTTAATAAAAAATTAGTATAAATTCCTAATAATATGAAATTAAATCCATATTAATTTAATTTATCGGAATTTACGACATGTGACACAATTTGAATATTTGGGGTATTACATTCTTCCCCCTTATAAAAATTCGTTCTCGAGTTTTCATATAATTTCTTGACTTATCTTAGTCCATTGACATATATATATACCCTATACCTTACGATACTCGTTGGCGTATGGAATCATCATTCCAGTTCTGTTCTTTTGGTATACTAATGTCAATTGTTATTGACGACCTTCATATCATTATCTCCTTATATGATCTTTTTCTATAGCGACTTCAGTTGTATTCTTATATACTATGTCTTATCACTAAAGATGATAATCTTTATCATTCGACATCTCTCTTTTATGACGTCACTAGTCGTAGTCATATATACTTACGATTCTCCGTTCTTGATTCTTTACTTTTGTTTCATACGTCTAATTTTATCATCATTCCTTGTTGAGTGATGTGAATACTCAATTAGCTCATGCTTCTCTACTTACGTAGTTTCTTTTGTATTACTGTTGCCGTCGTTTGATTGTTATTCGTCGTGGAGCTGGGAACGTATCTCACTTCCCACTATCCTCTTATGTCTCGTTGCTTCACTTATCGTGCAAACATTCCATCTTTTATTATTGTCGCTTATCGACGGTTATCCATGAGATGAATCCTCATGACGTCTCCTCATAAGGTCCTCGCTTTCCTTGTAGGAACTTACTTGATCTTCTTTTTGCGTCTTCACATCTCGTATATTTCTTTGTTTGTTGTATATCCGTTGACTTAGTTCCTTTTTCTATAACTGCGATGAACTATTCTTTAAACTTTTTGTCTCTTCTTACTTTACCTCTATCTATTTCGTCTTTCATTCTTTATAATCTTGGATAACTGTCTTTGTTATCCCATCTTTTATTTCCCCTTACGATCTTTGCTAACACCTTTTAAAGATTGTTAGTCTTACACTATGTTTTTTTATGTCCTAAAGGAAAGAGATTATTAATCTCCTTGCGAACCTTCTTGGTTCGAGCGCAGCTGTTACGTATGCGATATCCGTACTAGTGGAGCAACGATTGTTGCCACGTTGGAGTTTTACTCCCGATTTATTCGATGCACTTTGTTTACTCCCTTCTAATGAGGATCCTTGATCCTTTCAACTTTTGTCGTCATGTGTTGCTTTTAGTAGTATCGTCATTGTCACCATTATTGCGTATCGTGTATATTCTTATTGATCTTCAAATTCATTAATCCATTATCTCATCTATCCAAATGTGTCCTTGTGTTCTCATGGAGATCTTTATCTATCCTTATCGCAAGTGTAACCATTCTTACATTCTCTATAGTATCTTGATCTTCATGATCACGTACTATCTTTAAATCCTTATTGCCATATTTGGCATTTTATACTCCATTTTCCTTAATCTTCTTTCGATGTTCCTTCATCTTTCTAGTGAATATCGCATTATCTACCTCGTCGTGATCAATCTTTTGAAACCTAAATGTTGACCTTAGTATTAACCCTTAGGTTATATTCATCTTTAACTTCTTATCCACACTACTGTCTCATCTTACCTAGGCTCGTCTTTCCTTTATCGTCTCCTCGACATTGATCATCCTTTGACTTCAATGATGCTTTTAACATTCATCGTCATAATCTAGCTATCCTTTACTTATTTCCTTTTATGCTTATTTGATCTTAGAATGACTCTTAGTTTTCCAATTAACTCCATTTACTGTCATGTAGTCTTATGTTTACCTTTCATTACTATCTATAATCTTGCTATCTTCAATCTCTATTTTTACTCATTATTCCTTTATTCATATCCACACCGTAGGTATATTTCTTCATGCTTCTTCCCTGACTTTTTGTTTTTAGTCAATCAATAGGATTAATAGCTTTAGTGCTATAATCCTATGGTATTCTTTTTGTATTCCATATCTTTATTCTTATTATATTTCTCATTCATCTTTTAATACATTCCTTGTATTCATCTTTATTGTATCTCATACCTCTGGTACTCTTTGCTTTTGCACTCATAACATCGATTATCGGTAGAGAGTTGTAGTCCAATCCTCCTGGATTCCTCGATGTAATGCGTTCTCAATCGTGTACATATCGTCTTATAATATCCTTACTGACATCTTAACTATCAGTGAAGCGAATCCTATTATTCATATCATCTTTATCCCTTTCGATCTCTATGTGTCCATGACTACATAAAGTTCAATCTAGCTTATTTTTCTCGTTAATTTTCCGTGTGACTTTTTTTCCCTTTCCTCGATCACTCTTATCGAGTTTCTTGCAACATACGCAAGTTATTCAAATTTTCTTTATATCGATTTCCGTAACTAACCTCTTTGCATCCTTTATCTTTGTTGGGTTCTTATACCTCCTCATAGGTATCTTACTCTCGCCTCCCAACTCATATTTCGATTGATCCAATATGTGTGGCTCAAGTTTGTTATTGAGTCTCTTCTTCACATCCTTTCACTTACCTCGATGCACGAAGTTTCATCTATGTATCAAATACGTTCGATGCTATATATTGCATCCTAACCATTCAGGGATTACTATTAATCTTTCACATCAATCGCACTATGCACTCTACTCCTTATTAGCCGAACTTGAAACTTAAGATCCCGTGCTTCGCGCACATCTGTCACACTTATACTTGTCCTAATCTCTTCATCCGCTTTATAATCGTAACTTGTGGTGGAGGTTCCAACTTCCAACTCACTTATCGCAACACTTGTCGTTTATCTCTTGATCTTTCTTTTCATACACCTCCAATTACTCACTCTCATGCGGGGTTGGTGTTGGCTGTACTTAATAAGCCAAATCTTACACTTTAAACTATTCATTCTTATACAAAACTGACAATAACTATACTTCATTAATCCAATTCTATACTCTGTCTTTCGTATTCTCGTCACACGCCCTCTTGGCTCGTCATATTTATCTATATATATATCCTCCATTGATACTCTTATTAAACTAATTCAAGTCCTCGGTTTGGCGATCGCAACGGTTGATACTTAGGTAACCGTCTTAGGAGCATTGTATTCTAGTTACAACTTAATCCAACGGTTCAATCTAAAGTCATCACATTTTACTAAACCTTCACAACTTATAGATCATAACTAAAGCTTATCACGTTGATGCATAGTAGACTATGCATGTTCCTTGCACTATGATATATACCCATCGATCTTTCGATTCTATCTTCGTATATACACCTTCTTTTATATCGTAGTTTAATATCCTTGACGTCCCGTCAAAGAGATATTTATTTTCTCGCTTACCACTAATCGGGTGCGCATCACTTTCCGATACATATGTGATTTTAGCTATATTCTAGCTCGTTAACTCAAAACTAAGTTCATATCCTAAAAGCATAACTTCTATGCTCTTGCAATTATACGTATTTATTCGCCTCATGGCCTTGATCGCAGCTTGCTCGCAAGCACTTTACTTTCGTCATAGAGTTCTGGTCTAGGTATACTTACATAAATACAAAACTCTTGAAAACTCTTTCGAATAAAACATCTCGTTTCGAAATTTGAATCAAAATTTTTTATTTAAATCTTAGCAAAATTGTGCACTAGGGTGATGACGTCTCTCATCCCCAAAGAGTTGCCACAACTCACCTTTTTGTCTGAGCATAATGCATATGATGCATGTACTATCAATGTATGTCTCCATTTATCATTCTCTTTATCAATCATGTATGTAGTGATGCATTCCTATCAATGTCGTGGCAATCATACATTTCTATGTCGGGTCTAGGCACAATTATGCTTTAAAAATCGTTTAAACAAAACAACTTGTAAAAGTTGTAAACTTTGAGTTTTGTAAGTTCTCTAAACCTTTGAACTCTGTATCCGGCAAGTTCTTCAAATTCTGTAACTTTATACTTCTTTGCTATCCGCCTCCTGGCATTTCAATCGATCATTTCGATAGTGTCTAGCCTAGACGTGCCAAAACATGAACTGCCTCATCGTAGAATTTCATCTCCTCGAGGTTCCATCTAGATATGCATATTGCGCATGCATATCCTATCAAAAACAATACACATGTATTTATCCCGTATATGCATGTCACAAGTAACAAACAAGCATTTCACAAACCAATCTATCATACTTATCGCAAAGCAAACAATGCAAACTACTTGGATCAGACAGAACTCAACTCTATAGCTGCAGTAGTTCCTAGGTCACTAAACTGACAAAACACATATTAGCAGAGATAACTGGACAAACTGCTCTAATACCACAATTGTCACGACCCAAATTACTGAGCCGCGACCAGCGCTAGGGAATGGGAGTGGTAGCTCCAAATCCCGTAGCAAGCCTAAACCACTATTAATTTTTCGCGAATAAAATATTATTATTATATAAAACGTTTCCAGAAGGCTTTAATTACAAATATCAAAATCTCGTATTCATTTTCTGAAAACGGATCCGAAACAATTCTTAGAAACTAGGGTCTTACCGAGCGATATCTCATATACAGTACTGCCCTGTTTCTAGTCACAATCATAACCAACTCCACTCACGGCAATTGGTACCAAATTCAAACGGATAACATGTCATCTTTATAAACAACTTATTTATAAAATTATTTCAGAGTTTACTATACAAAATACCATTTGAAATCAAATTATTAATCTTATACCGACATATATTGACTACTGCAGCTCTAAGGACTTGTACTTTGTGCAAGTCAAAAGACTTTCAGCACAAAGGAGATGGTCTGTCTGATCATACTCCGATCACCTGAAAAAAAGCACTGTGAGGGGGTCAGTATTTTGGGAAATACTGAGTGAGTTTGCAAATTACTAACGATATTATAAAAATATAACATCGTATTTCAAGAAAACAATAATATAAAAGTAGTACATATAAACAGGTATTTGATCCCTTTGAAACTAATATCCTAAAATGTGACACAACTTACGAATATTCAAATCATACTGATCCAAGTGTTCCGACCCGGGAATGTTCATACTCTACCACGTCGATCGCGACCAATCGCTTAATGGCCAAAGTGTGAGTCCAACTCACTAGATACGGGGACTCCAGGTTACACCGTAAACGAGTTCTCACTCGTATCGAATTCATTGTCCAACTTCAAAATTCATATTCATATTCATTTTCATATCATGCATGTATATATCAAATCATTTCTCATATGCAAACACACTAGACTGACTCGATACTGGTGATCACACAGCCTATTGACACCCAATAGGTAGCTAGTTTCTTCGGATCGCATACTAGAGTTTCTGCTCAAAAAAATCATTCAAGTAATCAAATCATATAAATGCGATGTATAAAATCATAATATATGAAAATAACATTTATAAACAATACGCGAAAGTAAAATGCAACTCAGTGTGACCGCTATCCAAATATGCAATATTATAATCTCGCAAGCGTAAGCTCCATGCGTTGTCCGATCACGTAGCTACTCTAGCTAGACGGCTTGGTAGCTTGTCGGTATGTCAGTTACTTAGTCGAGTTACCTGTACGTTTGATTCATAAACGTAGGCTTAGTACTAAAACCCTAAGTTATAATCTTAGGTTAACACGATCTTATCTCAATTATGACTCTTAACCTCGATAAACTCTTAATAAACTCCTTATATTTAGCTGAGGTAATTTTCGTATTCATTATATCGATTTCCAAACATAGGTTACATATGCTTCGAAACCTAAACACGTCTGATTCGCTTATCGTTCGTTTTTTCACGTTTTCGGAGCCCAGAATCATTTAGCGGGTCAGGGCACGTCGTGTCGGACCTCGGCACGCCGTGCCCATCAATAAAGGGGAGGAGCACGACGTGCTCCCCTTTGGCACGACGTGCCTCCATTCAAATGAAGGGAGCACGTCGCGCTTCCCACCAGCACGTCACGCCCAAGCCATTTTTGGCTTGGCGCATCGTGCCTCCTTAGGGCGCGCCGTGCCCCTACCTAGGACACGGGTTTAGCCGACGCTCTCCATCATTCCAACTCCGTAGCTCGACGTTATAACACCAAAACTCTTAAATATACTTAAACGTCAAGGTAGAACACCAAAAACGCTTAAACGGCTAAGTTACGACATATACGATCAAATCACCAATTTAAAACAATATGCAGAAACTAAAACCTCATTTACAGCAACCAAATATTTATTCTTACATTGTTTTGATTCTCTAGGATGATAGACAATCCTTTCCTCTTTCCAGCGCAACGAGAATCGCTCAATTCCGAGTCCGAACGAAGAAGTTACGCCGATTACAAATTCGCTCGCGTCGCGAGACTATGTCTCACGTCGTGAGACTCATCCCTACTGCTCCAAATATCATCCTGACTTGCTTAAAACGCCCCAATCTCACCCCGACATGATTCCACACCAAAACATCATAAAACTCAACTAAATAACCATTTAAAACGTCAAAAACGATGTGATTACGATCGATTCGATCTGATCAATTCAAAACAGTCTCTTAACCATCAATTACAGCACTCAAAACAAAAATATTACCTTGATTTCAAGCCTAGAAATGATATATAATTCAATCCTTGTTCCAACGGGGCAAGAATCGCTCGATTCCGTCGAGAAACAAAGAAACCGTAGCGAATCGAAGTTTCGTCGCTCAAACCTTCATCTGATGCCTTTTCTCCTTTTTGGATACTTCTTTCTCTTTACCAATTCAAATGATTCATGAATGAATATATATATATATATATATTATGGCTAATTGATTCTTTTAGTCCTTTACTTCTTTAGTTTTAACCATTTCTCTTTCAAACTTTCCATTTTAACCAAACGGTTAATTATCCATTTTAACTTAATTACATACGTATTATTTATACCCAAATAAATAATACTAATTCGAAATCATTACTTTCCGTGAATAATCTTTTAATTTCTATTCTCGAGACTTAAATTGGTTAATTTGCACTTTGGTCACTAAACTTTTCAAAATTGCAATTTAGCCCAAAACGCATCCGCGTCCAAATTTTAAAAGGTCTCCGATTGACTCGAAACTTTTTCCACTATTACTATTGACTATTTCGCGGACCTTGGAGAAATAAATTCCATTACGGGATTTATTTTTTTATTTTATATTAATTTTCTAACCTTTTCCTCAATTCCCGCTAATACGCTTAATAAAACATTCCTGATAATATTAAATCAAATCCATATTAATTTAATTTATCGAAATTTACGACACGTGATACAATTTAAATATTTGGGGTATTACAGTGTTGTTGGTGTAATCTTATCTCTTGTATTGTATTATTGTGAGTTATTGTACTACAGCCGGAAAATGGGACCAGAGACACCAGCTGTCTAAATTATTGTTTTCAATTATTGAGTCTTTTGAGCTGGAAAACAGTACTAGAGGCACAAGCTACCCTTTGTATTCCCTATAAATACCCTCAAGTTCTATGAAAAAATGGAGCAGAAATAAAATCAGAGTTCTTTCATATCATATTCTAAGAATTCTTGCTACTATATACCTTGTTTATTTTACGACGGTCTGTTTTAGTGAAGGAGTGTTTCATAAGTCCCATAACCAATTGAAGTAAAGCGGGCATTCATAACACAGAAGTCATTCTTATAGTCATAAATCCTTTCAATTTTTATGGGTATTCCCGATAATTAAGATGTAATCCTCAAATCTGTAGCTACTCGTTAATCTAATTCTTTAAATTTCCTCAAATATATCATTAACTCGTCACTTGAACATATATAAACAGATCCTTATCGATTTTCACGTTCTCTGAAAAAGAAGTGACTTCACTACGCCATTTATAGAATGCATCCATAACATGGTTAGATGGCGAATTCATACCAAAAGAAGTCAACAGGTTGTCATAAGTAGTTTGTATTTAAAGAAACAAAATAGAAATGAAAGAAATAAAACTAATCAATGAGCATTATATAAACAAAATGATACAATAAGCATTGGTTCATAGAAAATAAGTCACTTTGTATCTTGGTCTATATCCTTAAAATACATATGAAGATATTTTTATTACAACGAAATAATGTGAAATCCCTTAAATAAATAACAACATAACAACTAGAGCAAAATATTCTTATTTTGACTTCTCAAATTCATTCCATAATGAATTTAACAATAGTAATATAAAGGTGGTGAAGATATTCAGTATTGTGGAGGATGAGGAGAGCAAGTAGGGAATGGTGGACATTGATATTAGTAAGGAGGAGGGGGTGAAGGTGATGGTGGAGGTGGGGAACTGTAATAGTAAGGAGGAGGTGGGGATTTTTTTGGAGGCGGCGGCGATGAATAGTAGTACGGAGGAGGTGGGGACTTCACTGGAGGCGGCGGCGATGAGTAGTAGTACGGAGGAGGTGGGGACTTCACTGGAGGCGGCGGCGATGAGTAGTAGTACGGTGGAGGTGGGGACTTCACTGGAGGCGGCGGCGATGAGTAGTAGTACGGAGTAGGTGGGGACTTCACTGGAGGCGGCGGCGATGAGTAGTAGTACGGAGGAGGTGGGGACTTCACTGGAGGCGGCGGCGATGAGTAGTAGTACGGTGGAGGTGGGGACTTCTTTGGAGGCGGCGGCGATGAGTAGTAGTACGGAGGAGGTGGGGACTTCATTGGAGGCGGCGGCGATGAGTAGTAGTACGGTGGAGGTGGGGACTTCTTTGGAGGCGGCGGCGATGAGTAGTAGTACGGAGGAGGTGGGGACTTCACTGGAGACGGCGGCGATGAGTAGTAGTACGGAGGAGGTGGGGACTTCACTGGAGGCGGCGGCGATGAGTAGTAGTACGGAGGAGGTGGGGACTTCACTGGAGGCGGCGGCGATGAGTAGTAGTACGGTGGAGGTGGGGACTTCTTTGGAGGCGGCGGCGATGAGTAGTAGTACGGAGGAGGTGGGGACTTCACCGGAGGCGGCGGCGATGAGTAGTAGTACGGAGGAGGTGGAGACTTCTTCGGGGGCGGCGGCGATGAGTAGTAGTACGGTGGAGGTGGGGACTTCTTCGGGGGCGGCGGCGATGAGTAGTAGTACGGTGGAGGTGGGGACTTCTTCGGGGGCGGCGGCGATGAGTAGTAGTACGGTGGAGGTGGGGACTTCTTCGGGGGCGGCGGCGATGAGTAGTAGTACGGTGGAGGTGGGGACTTCTTCGGGGGCGGCGGCGATGAGTAGTAGTACGGTGGAGGTGGGGACTTCTTCGGGGGCGGCGGCGATGAGTAGTAGTACGGAGGAGGTGGGGACTTCTTTGGAGGCGGCGGCGATGAGTAGTAGTACGGAGGAGGTGAATTGTAGTAGTAAGATTTTGGTGGAGGTGGAGATTTATATTTATACACTGGAGGCTTTACATATTTTGGCGGAGGCGGCGACTTATAATAATACGGCGGGTGTTTTACATATTTTGGTGGGGGTGGCGATTTGTAGTAATATGGAGGGTGTTTTACATATTTTGGAGGGGGTGGTGATTTATAGTAATATGGTGGGTGTTTCACATGCATTGGTGGTGGTGGAGAGCTTTTATAGTATGGAGAAGGCTTGTAGTGTTTAGGATGGTAAGGTGGGGGTGGAGAAGCATGATCATAAGGCTTATAATCAGCCACCACACTAGTGGCTATAAGACAGAAAACTACAGCAAAAAGCATTGAATATAAATGTCCCGGTTGGCTCCGGGTTGCCATACTTATTAGATTAGAGAAGAATTGATTTGTGTTGTGAATAATGAATGAGAATACAAGCTCTTTATATAGTGATTCCTCTAATCACTGGTGACATACATATATTTGTTTAATTATGATCACAGCCTTGGTTCAATTAATTAGAATAGTCTTTCATAATTTGTTTTTGTCAATTTCAACTTGTTATAATTTGTGGAATCCCACTATGCATCTTATTTATTTTGTATACTTGTTAGGAAAATGTCAAGCCTTTTTATTCTTTCATAAAATAGGGTTTGAAGCCGGACAGATTGTAATTATAGAAAATGTATTATTTAGACTGTTTTTTAGACTCGACTCACAAGAATTCTGTTACTTCCGTTCCATAAAAATAGATAAAATTTACTTTGCACGTGATTTTAAAAATAATAGTAAAATCAATTAAGTATTTTTTTATTAATTTTTTCATTATCTTAATTTATTATTTAGATATTGTCAACATCATTAATAGTATATTTTGATAATTCCAATTACTTCTTCAAACTAAAGATACATTTTTAAAAAACTAAAGTTATTATTATTTTTTCTATGAAAAAAATATATTAATGATGATTAAAAAAATATAATTATAATTGTTGTAATTAAGAAGAAGAATAAAGTTGACATTTTCAATTTAATTATTTAATTTAAAATAGCAAGTATCTCTATATATTGAGAGGCACAAATATAAAGTTTGTTTATATCTGTGGTACGAAGGTTGTACTATTTTTAAATTATAAAGTAGACTAATATAAATAGGAATTATTTTCAAAATATTTCATTTTTAATATATAACAAATTTATCAATTTTATCATAATTTCCCACTATACATTAATAATAAAAATATTTACAAAAATACCTACTACATATAGAAGTCTTATCTCATTTTAAATTAAAATTTTAAATGAACAAATGGTCAACGCACCCCCTGAACTTGTGATATAAGGTCATTTAACCCAGTTTTTACTTGTTTGAGCAACTAACCCCAAAACTCTTCATTTTATGGTCAGATAACCCCATAATTATATTTTAAAAACACGTAAAATACAAATCGCAGGTGAGAAATGCAAAATAGAAATTAAAAAGTTTTAATTGCTGCGATAAAATTATTCTAAACTTATTTTTTACAATAAAAATATAAATTATAGGGTTATTTGACCCAAAATTGAAGAGTTTTGGGGTTGGTTGCTCAAACAAGTAAAAATTGGGTTGAATGACCGTATGTCACAAGTTCAGGGGGCGCGTTGACCCTTTGTTCAATTTTAAATAGTCACATTCTCTTTTCTCTCTTTTTTTCTCAAAATTCTTTCTTTTCTTCATATTTTCCATTTGATTTTCCGTTTGCCTCTTCCGGTTGCTTTTCCGTTCGTCTCTTCCATTCGCTTTTTTGTCCGCGCTTCTGTTCGTCTACTTTCGATGAGTTTCTCGTCTCTTTCAATTGCTTTTCCATCTGTCTTTTCCGTTCGCGCTTTTCTGTTCGACTCTTCCGTTCACGCTATGAATTTCTCGACATCGTTTTTAGATTTTCAGTATTTTTTTAGGTTTTTTGTGATGATTTACATTTTGTAAATAAAGTATTCTAGATCTATGATTTTTTTTGTTTATAAAATTGTTCTATTATTCATATAATTATTTTGTCTTTCTCATATTCATATTTTTTTATTTTATTTATTGCTACTGATTTTGTAAAGAACGAATTGATTTATGCTGTATTTGCAGTGATTATATAATATATTTACGTTATAGTGTATTTTTTATCTATTTATAGTGTATTTCTGGTATTTTCGGTATATCTATGTTTTTTGGTGTATTTCTACCGTTTATTAGTATATCTATGGTGTATTTGCAGTGTTTATGATGTATTCGCATCTTTTTATGGTATACACTATAAAAACACTACAAAAATGTCATAAATACACTGTATATACATTATTGTTACACTATAAAAACACCATAACTAAATAGATACACTATAATACACCATAGTTACACTAAAAATACGATTAAACAATAAAAAAAAATACCAAACAAAATCTATATAAAAAAATAAAATCATTAAAAAGTGAAAAAAGCATTTGTGAAATTAAACAAAAGAAGGTATTTTTCGTAAAAAAAAAGTTAGAAAAGTAAAGACAAAAAAACAATGTAAAATTGTAAATAAATAGAAAATAGTGTAATATAAGAAATTCCCTCATATAAATATGGTATGTTATAAATTCCAGTACCAATTATTTAATTAATAAACTCATACCGGAGAATCGTTTATACATTACAAATTTCGTCAAAATAACATTAATCTGTCATAAATTTACGACGAATTATGTCTATCACACAAATCAAAATGTTTAATGGTCTAAGTATCAATTTTAAATAGTTGTATATGATAAAAGATATAATAGAAATAACATGCCATGAGATGTAGAGATATTTGAAGTCAACCTACAAATAAAAGCACATTTGCCAAAAATTGGTGCATGTAAAGTAGAAACTTTTGTGTTTGATCTAGTCATGGAAGTTGGAACAAGCAAGATATTATTACCTCATGATTTTAATATATAAAATTATCTCTAGTTTTTGTTATAAAACTGCTCGATCAACATATGCATTCGAATCAATTGGGGAATTTTTAAGCTCAAAAGAATAAAATTGATTCAAATACTATATCATAGTTATTATTTTAATCGTTAAATTAATTATATATGGCTCTTCAACAATATTGGTTGGTGGCTAAAATTTTATAGACTAATTAACCTTTTATGGTGCCTTGACTTTTGTACTATCCTTAATCATCCACGTAAAAGGTGCCTTGACTTTTGTACTATCCTTAATCATCCATGATGAAATTGTTAATAAGTTTGGGAAAAATAATTTTCTACGTTTATTATTATGATTAAATTAATACAATTATTCCTCCTTCTCGTAGATCAAGCAATCACAACTACAGCACAAACATTCAAGGAGTCCCGACAGGATTTATAAAACTAAATTATGATGCTGCTGTCGATGCTCAAAAGAAAAAAGGTTTTGTTGGAATTGTATCCAAAAGATGAACATATGTGTTTAAAAGGGAAGTTCTCGGCAGCATACAGATTTATTTGGGACCCAGACATTTTGGAAATGTTGGCTCTTCGAGAAGCGATGAATTGGGCAATTTCTAAAGGTTGGAAAAATACGATCTTCGAAGGTGATGCTCTCCAAATTACCACTATCATAAAATCTCAAAAATGCTCCATAGCGGGTCTTCAAGGTGTTTGTGCAGATATCTGGCATTTCCAAAACTCCTTCGACAATATTGTCTTTCAATCCGTACCTCGATAACAAAACATAGAAGCGCATAACTGGGTGCAGCAGATTAAACGTTGTATTCTTCCTTAGATATGTTTTCTTAGTTTAATATTTTGTATTGTACTTTGTATTTGTCTTTTCAGATAATATATCTCCGTTAAAAAAAAAAATTGTTAGTCCGATTTGTCAATTTTACGCTTCCTGATAATTAAAGAGGAAATTAGACATACCACTTATTTTTAAAAAATATTCCCAAAATTACGGATGTCCTTAATTTTTTGCAGCACGACTTTTCTATTTGCAATTATACGTGCTGACACCTTTTAATTTTGATGGGACACGTACAGACACTCTTTTTCTTTCTTATCTCTTATCTCTTTTGCTCACACACAACTAGCTTAGTAAATTGCCCTTTCTTATGGTATTTTCCATCGTTCCCTTTTATTTTCCCTCTCCCCAAACACAAAGAAAAGGCCGATCAACCCATCGTTGAACAGATATCTGAGTTTAAAAAAACTTCAGCTTATTCGAAAAGGATGACGATGGCTGCTTCACCACTAAGAAAAATTGAAAAGTATTAATGAAATCGGTAAATTAAAAGATAGATGTGAAGGTGGCTGAGGTGATGAAGATAGAAAATTTGGTCATTGTGGTGGTAGAGTGGAAGAAGCGGGTCATGAGGGGCAAGGAGATGAAAATGAATGATGACCGGGCAATTGCAGAGATGAAGGAAATTTTGTAAGAAATCACAGTAAATTAATTAAAATTAAGACAATCGGGTAATTGTCAAAAAAGAGAAAAAGTAGAAGAACGTGAATGATGGGACTATACAATATTGTAGCTGAATTTGCAAACTAGGAGCAGGTGTTAACATAGAGAGGCAAATGCATAGTGCTGATAACATCTCCATATTTTTCATACAATTTGAGACTACTAATTTGCATGGGTACTTATATTAGGGAAGTAGGTGAAGAAAGTACAGTCAAAATGCACAAAGCACAAAATAAAGAGTTCCAACACAAATTAATCAGTATGACTAATCTAATTTATATTTATATCATATCAAAATTTTGTTTTAGCAATACCAAAAATATTCAAAAAATTGTAATAAAACAAATAGGTACACCTTGTGTATTTTTTGTGTATACTTTTTTATTTTAAAATAATAAATATACCTCGTGTATTCTTTGTGTATATTTTTTTATTTTAAAATAATAAGTACACCTCGTGTATTCTTTGTGTATACTTTTTTGTTTTAAAATAATAAGTACACATCATATATTCTTTGTGTATACTTTTTTTATTTTAGAATAATAAGTACACCTCGTGTATTATTTGTGTATATTTTCTGTATATTTTTTAGAATAAATATATCATGTGAATTTATTGTGTATACTTTATAATTATAAAATAAATAAATATATTGTGTATAAACTTTTTGTGTACTTTTAAATATTAAAATAATAAATATATTTCGTGTATACTTTTTAATTTTAAAATAATTAATTTTGATATATTTTTGAACAAATTTGGTACTCTTTTTTTAGAAAATAATAAATATATTTTTTATATATTTTTTGTATACTTTATAAAAAAAATAAAAAATATATATTTTATGTATATTTTGTGTATACTTTGAATTTTTTTTTGAATAGATTTGGTACTTTTTTCTTAAAAATAATAAATATATGTTGTATATATTTTATGTATACTTTATAAAAAATAATAAATATGTTCTATGTATATTTTGTGTAAACTTTGTAATTTAAAAATAATTAGTTTTGATATATTTTTGAATATTGTTTTTTAGAAATTAATAATTATATTTTTTGTATACTGTATAGAAAATAACAAATATATTTTATGTATATTTTGTATAGTAAATATTTTTTTCAATAATCGTTATAAATTTTATTGTAATTTTTTTTATTATTATTATTATTATAGCCGTTTTATTTAAAATGTTATTTTGGCTATTAATGTCATTTTAATTCAGAATACAAACCACAAACCTTTTTATTGTCATCAATTTTTTTTCAGTTTGTTTATAAATTAGAAGAAAATTTTGGAATAAATTTTAAAAATTATAAAATTTAAAGTTTTTTCATCTTTTGCGGTAAGTTCAAGATGTGAAAATGTCACAAATTTTGGACCCACAAGCCCATTCGCTTTGTCATTCACGCAACTCATGCCGCCGCTTTTGTTTGTTTTTAATTCAAGTGTTGTATCAAATTTATGACGAAATCACGTGTTTAGTGTAATTAATTAAGGAATTAAAGTGTTAGTCCCAAAAAATTAAAAATAGCCGTATATATAGCATTATTTTATATAAATTAAATATTTTTCAGTTTTCCCTTAATTAAATCCAAATATCAAATAAAAGAATAAAGTCTAATTATATTAATAAAAGTAAGTCATTTTTATGATAATTAGTTTATACTCTGAAAAAAAGAATTTATAAACTTTTTCTTTATAATAATTAAATTACTTTTAAAATAACATACAATTTTTTATAAATAATATAAAGATAACTTTTTTGAAAATTTTCAATTTTTCTAATCATGGACTAATAATTAAAAATAAATCAAGGGATTAAAATCTATTTTATTTAATCAATTTTTTTATATATTTTTTATTTAGCAGCTTGGATATAATTATTAAAAGGCAAAATCAATGAAAAGGCCATCATGGACCAAAATCCTTTGTTGAGAGTCTGTCTCACTGGCAGGCATGTTTCCTTCAAACACGAGATTTATTTCTGTGTTTTGATAGAGCATATATTCCATTGCATTGCTTGAGGCTAATTGATGAATAGTAATCGCCTTATTAAAATAATTATAGATTCAAAGACAAAAATAAATATTTGAGAAAATAACAAAAAACCTATAAAAAGAGCTTCTATTTTCACACACTACAATTTTTCTTGTACAGTTTACTTTATTACCTATTTTATTACAATTTACCATTTTTCTCTAATACTTTTTACTAACACCATCTTTTTAAATACCCACATGGCCACACCCACAGAACACCTATTTTCTCTCTTAATGGATAAGGACTGCATACACTCCAAGTCAACCCGCCTCCTTTCTTACATGCTAACTGGATTATCATATCCTTTTTTTTCTTGTAATAACAATTATTTCATTTTTTCCTTTTAAATTATAAAAATGTGAAATCTGTCCAATATTTTTATATATAATTACTTCTTTAGCTTTATTTTAGTTATGCTAATTTCACAACATTATTTTATTAATACTGGCAATTTAAATGTTAAATTTTTCTTAAAAAAATTATATTTTAATTTTCTCGTTAATAATTTATTAATTGTGATTTTACTTGAATCATTAAACTAGTAGATATACTTAATTGACACATTTTTATCTTTTTAATTTTTCACATTAAATATGAAATATAATAACTTATTTCAGAAAAAAGGGCATTAATAATGGTTCTTCAAGGTCAAAATGAGTCGGACCGGTTTGGTCCGAGTAAACTCCGATGCCTAAGTCAAATGGAAGATAGTTGAAATAGGAAACAAAAAATATTAATTTTAAGTTTGAGAAAATATATATTTAGATAAAATATTTATGAAATTACGTTAAAAATTAAAAAATAATCCAATATATATTTAATACAACTCTGATACATATTTGATATACTTCTGATACGTATTTGATACATTTCTGATACATTTATTATTAGTTTTGTAGTTTTCGTTATAAATAGATGCTTGTCAAAATATCATGAATATATTTTTTATATACATATTGGATAAATCTCCGATACATATTTGATACATCTCTGATACGGGAAATACTTACCTAAATCTGGTTCATGAAAAATTTATGAACCTATCCAATAAGGTGTTAGAGAAATGAGAAGAAAGAGAAAATAATGAAAAGAGAGAGAAAATTATATTAGATTTTCTAACACCTCATTGGATAGGTGCATGGAAAATTTATGAACCGGGTCTAGGCAAGAATTTCTCCTCTGATACATATCTGATACCATTAAGTACATATTTGATATATATTCAATTTCCTTTCAAAAAAATAGATACGATGGATTTAATTTACATAAAAAAATTGAGGAATAATCAAAACATACAAAAGGCATTTCAAAAACATATTTGATACATCTCTGATACATATATGATACATGTCTGATACATATGTGATATATCTTCGATATATAATTTATACGTGATATTTATCAAAAAAAATATTAAATATGATAGATATATTTTTTAAATGTACTTAATAGATACATCGTTAATACATAATTTATACATAATTGACACATTTTTAACATCTTTTTTTAGTTTTATTACAAAAAAAATTAAATACATATTTGATATATCTTTGATACGTAATTTATATATGATAAATATATTTTTACTACATAATTATACGCAATAGATACATTTTTAATTTTACTTAATTGTACATCGTAGATACATGAGTTATACATGACACATGCATTTTTTTTAAAATGTATCGGTGATACATGATAGATACATTTTTTAAATGTATTTAAATAGACACATCGTTAATATATAATTTATATATAATATATGTATATATTTTTAATATATTTAAAAAATACATCTCTGATACATAATTTATACATAATATATATTACTTATGCATCAAAACCGTGTTCGGCGTGTATCAATAGTATATATGTAATTTATACAATTAATTTTTTTTAGATTATATTATTTGAGTATTTTTATATTTTTAAAATTTAATATATTAATATTTTTAAAATTAATATTAATATTTTAAAATTTAAATAAATATATTATAATTTTTTTTTTGCAAGAATCAATTTCAATGTTAAATATATAATACAAATTTTTGTTTTATTAAAAAAAGAAAACAAAATAACATCACATTTGGTCCACCAGCTTACTTGGTGCACTTGACGTCAGCGTGCATCATGTTGATGCATGATGCATGCTTATGTCAGCATGGTGGTACTAATGAAAGCAAAGTGGTGCTCGTATAAAGATTTCAAATATTTGATAAAGAGTGAAAAGGAAGTGTTATTTTGTGGTATTTTTGTGACTTTTTCTAAATATTTTAGGCGTAGTAGCCTAGTATTTTAAACTTCAAGCCCAAAGTCTTTCTCTAAATAAATGTATATTTTGTCATATTACACATTAGACCGTTAAAAAATTATAAAAAAATATTTCTATAAATTTAATTATAATTATGGATAAATAATATTATTTGACGTAATTTCTTTTTATGACGGAAATAAAAAATAAATGAGAAACTCAATGCAGAACCATTTGGTGTGAAAATCAAAACTAACAATTTATGTTTGACCATTAACAAACATAATTAAAAAGGTAAAACAAGATTTTATATTCACAACTTTGCTCATTGTATTAAATATATTCTTAAAAAAATTTGTACATTGTAGTTTATTGAATATATTAATCCTTCAATTTATTAAACTATTATAAATTCTAATAAATATATTAATTCTTCATTTTAAACTTACTTTTAAATATATTATTGTCATTTTAAACCCACACACAATTCTTTTTAAACTGAAATAAAATATCAATTATGTATAGAATTAAAAATTTATAAAAATAAATCTTAAAAATATGTATAATTTGAGATTTTATTTATAATAATTTAAAATATTGAGATTTAATATGTCAATATATGTATTTAACCTGCTATTACGATCTGCCACGTGCGTACAAAAATTGCTGAAATATAGATTTAGGCTACAAAATGCAAAAACGAAAAAGTTGGAATTTAATGTTAAGATTAAATCGCTACAAACATGAAACGTTGGGATTTAATATGCCAATATCCAAGAAAAGGTTTAATTTAGTCCTTAAACTTATATTTTTTAATATATAAATAGAAATTTAATGATTTAATGACTTTATTTTATTTTTTAATATTTATTAACGCTTTCATTTTTTTTATCTTTTAATGAAGTAAGAAAACGCAAGATTTGAAATTAAAAAAAGTAAATGTATGAAAAGTAAAACAAACGAAATTGGATTTATAAGCCGCTGAATTTTATAAAACTATAATTTTTATTTTTATTTATGTCAAGAATAAATTTAATAACTAATTAAAATTTGATGTTTTTTAGTTAAATTATTTGACTTAATTGACTAACACTAAATGTAAAGAGAATGACTAAGAGCATCTCCAATCGCATACTATAAAATATGCTAAAAATAGCATTAAAAATAGCAAAATGCTATATTTAGCATGAAATTGTATGTTTCTCTCAATGCTAAATGCTAAAAAAGGTGTATAATTAACTATTACTAATAAATATGGTTATTATCTATTAGTTTCACCTATCTTTTCTACCTGTGACTCTTTAAACATATACGTGTTTTTTCCTTCTTCTTTTTTGTTAATAGCAATGGCTAGTCTACTAAACAAATTGTTAAAAGAAGAGTTGGACAATAATTCCTCTGATGAAAGCTAAAATGATTCGTCTTATAGCATCAAAAAGTTTAATTATGGAAACTAAAAATGGTAAATATTTCGGTTCTTCAATTGGTAGCAAATATATTTATCGTGATAGAGTTTCTGGCAATGACAGATTGTATAAAGATTATTTCTCTGAAAATCCAATTTATCCTTATGATTTTTTTCGAAGATGCTTTCGCATGAATCGATCTCCATTTATGCGCATATTAAATACAATTCAGCAATATGATGATTATTTTGTACAAAACAATGATGGAATAGGAAGGGCTGGGTTGTCCGGTCTTCAAAAAATGGCAGCAGCCATTCGGATGTTAGCGTATGATGTGTCTGCTGATTGTGTTGATGAGTATGTACGAATTGGAGAAAGTACAACAATTGAATCTCTAAAAAAAAATTGTCAAGCAATTGTCAATATTTTTGAAAAATAATATTTAAGAGCACCTACGAATGAAGACGTTTCAAGATTGCTAAAAGAGGGTGAGAAACGTGGTTTTCCCGGCATGTTGGGAAGTTATTGGCAATGGAAGAATTGTCCGAGTGCGTGACATTGGCAATTTACTGAACATGTCCAAAGTCCAACAATTATACTTGAAGTGGTGGCTTCTTATGATTTATGGATATGGCATGCTTTCTTTGGAATGCCTGGATCTCATAATGATATTAATGTTCTTAATTCGTCTTCTTTATTTTCTGAACTAGCTGAAGGACGCGCTCCTGTTGCTAAGTACACCCTGAATGGTCATAACTACAATATGGGATACTATCTTTCTGACGGAATTTATCCTAAATGGGCAACAATAGTTCAATCAATTTCATAACCCCAAGGCTTGAAAAATAAATTGATTTCAACCAAACAAGAAGCATGTAGAAGAGATGTGGAAAGAGCATTT
The DNA here is from genome assembly GCF_937616625.2 of Mercurialis annua. Taxonomy (NCBI): domain Eukaryota; kingdom Viridiplantae; phylum Streptophyta; class Magnoliopsida; order Malpighiales; family Euphorbiaceae; genus Mercurialis; species Mercurialis annua. The sequence continues at coordinate 11,666,762 of NC_065577.1, read as the reverse complement.
GGAGTACTTCAAGCAAGAATTGTGATAGGTGCAAAATACACCTATGTTTAAGAGTCAATTTCGCATACTTTTTATTATACTTTGATATGCTTTTCCTCCGTGTTTGCATGCTTATTGTATGTGTTAGCATTTCAGAGAAAACAGAGCATTATGTAGTGTTTTGGGCGTAAAGAAGGAAGGATTCAAGTACTGGAAAAGAAGAGAGTCGAAAAGCGGAGAAACAAGCGATATGTGGAGAAAGAAAGGAAGGGCTTGATCGAGCCCTTCACTTATGAAGAGGGGCTCGATCAGCCCCATGAAGAATTGTGTATGCTTTTGTTATACTTTGATATGCTTTTTCCCCGTGTTTGTGTGCTTATTGTATGTGTTAGCATTTCAGGGAAAACGAAGCAATACGAAGTGTTTTGGGCATAAAGAACGAAGGATTCAAGTACCAGAAAAGAAGCGAGTCGAGAAGCGGAGAAACGAGCGATATGTGGAGAAAGAAAGGAAGAGCTCGATCGAGCCCTTCACTTATGAAGAGGGGCTTGATCGAGCCCCATGAAGAAATGTGTATGCTTTTGTACTTTGATATGCTTTTTCTCCGTGTTTGTGTGCTTATTATATGTGTTAGAATTTTAGGGAAAACGGAGCAATACGAAGTGTTTTGGGCATAAAGAAGGAAGGATTCAAGTACCGAAAAAGAAGCGAGTCAAAAAGCGGAGAAACGAGCGATATGTGGAGAAAGAAAGGAAGGGCTCGATCGAGCCCTTCACTTATGAAGAGGGGCTCGATCGAGCCCCGTGAAGAAATGTGTTCAGGGTTTGTTTCAAAAGCAATGGCTCGATCGAGCCTTCCTTCTAAATGAATGGCTCGATCGAGCCCTACAGGAAAAAGGCTCAGGATTTTAATTTCAAGACAAGGACAAGACTCAAGGCTCACTTCCACTTTTGGCCCCATTTTTGTTTCCTCTTTTGTAACACCTATAAATACAACTTTATCTCATTTTTAGGGTATGCAACATTTATGAGCTTTTGAATATTCTCTTAGTTATCTCTTTTTAGGATAGTTATCATCTTTCGGATTGGAGCTTCCTCCATTATTCAATGTTTTGAAGCTTTTATTTGAGATTGAAGTTTTATTATTGAAGATTTATATTCTCTATTTCATGTTCTTGCTCATAAGTGCTACAAGGGTAACTAATCTTTACTTTTTAATATCTATTGCTCATTTAATTAGTTTTATTGTTGTTTTATGTCACGACCCAAATTATTGAGCTGCAACCGGCGCTAGGGAACGGGAGTAATAGCTCCAGAACCCATAGTAATCCTAAAACCACAATCAATTTTTCGCAAATAATAAGCAATTAATATCAAACAACGGAAGCAAATATACATAGAAACCTCGCGGGCTCTAGTTACCATACTCTGATAAATTTCTGGAGACCTCCTAGTATCTGCGTGGAATCCATTCTGATGGACTCCAGATGGTTCACCTATTTTGTTGTGAAGCCCATTTTGAAATATAGGAGGTGCTTCCTCCCGTTCTTCCGCAGCATGTGACTGAGCTCCGTTCTGCCCAGACATGCTGAAAAGAAACAATTTCAAACATAAGCGACCATCTGAGCCCATTTCCACACTTAACTCCAATATTAACTTACAAAGTGCTATAAACATTTAGCATTTAATCCAACTGAACGTAGATCGTAAGAAAATAATCATTTAACATCCCTTGAGCAAGTATCAAACACTTAATTTCCTCAGTCGTTCGTATATACAGATACTAATCACTTACTAGCTTAATAACCCTGATTCGCGCGCGCTATGCCACAAACTACTGAGTGCTCACTCGTATCGAATTCATTATCCGACTTCGGAATTCATATTCATACTTATATCATATTCACATCGTGCATGTATATAACAAATCATTTCTCATATGCAAACATACTAGACTGACTCGATACTGGTGATCACACAGCCTATTGACACCCAATAGGTAGCTAGTTTCTTCGGATCGCATACTAGTTCCTCATGTATAAACTTGATAGAAACATATAACATTTAATCAAATCATATGTAATGCGTATAAACAATACACGTATACATAAAATATAATATTAAATAAATTTAATATATAATACACGAAAGTAAAGTAAAACTCACAGTGATCGCTATCCACTCTATAATAAGGTCGATGTGGTGGTATGCTCGTACTAGTCTGCGTCTAATGCCCTCACTGCTCGCTCGTACGTCTGATACATATTAATTAACGTCTAGTAGTTAGATATTAATCTCATGTTGTTACACGTCTAATACTTTCAAATTCTAGGTTAAAGTTTCATTCTCGATACTATTCTCGTATTCGATAACTTTTAGTCGTATTTACGAATTAATAAATACTAATCCTCGTATTCAAGAATCGTAAATCTTAATCGACATTTTCTATTATCATTAATCGTGTAAAAAGTCGAGCTAATCTCGAGACTTATGATTCTCGAAATCCAAAATTCATCTTTTAGGATCAAACACCCACAACGCCAAACACCTAGGTCGAATGCGGATCAAATACACGTGGGGATGAGTCAAGATGCACGGGCGTGTATTTTTGTGGGTGCACGATCGTGCACCTCACCTGGTGCACGTTCGTGCAGCTCACCTGGTGCACGTTCGTGCAGCTCACCTGGTGCACGGTCGTGCACCTTGTAGGGTGCACAGCCCCCCGGAAATAAATTTTCGGGGTTTTTCCACCATCCCGACGTGCTATACATTGTACTATTCAAAACCTGTAACTGCATTTTCACTAAAACGTTAAAAAACGATCCAAAACGTCAAATTCAATACCGATACGCTATTTCATCAAAACAGCCCACTAAACTCGAATTTCAACCACAATTCTCGACCTCTTACCTCAATTTGAAGCCCGGAGATGATAGAACTTTCAATTCCGAAGAGATCTCCGCAAAAATCGCTCGAATCGGACGTCGAACGGAGAAACGGCGGCGAAACGATGATATCGATCGATATTTCCTCTTTTCTCTCGAATCTTCTTTCTGCTTCTCTGATTCATATTCATAATTATAAATATCATGGTTAAAGGCTCGTTTTGATCCTTCTCTTCTTTCTTTATTACAAGTTAACCATTGAACTTTCCTTTTGTTCAATTTAGTCCATAACCCAATCAATTAATACTTTAATTATAACTTATATGTATTATTTATATCCAATAAATAATACAAATCCCGATATTAATATTTTTCCGTCAAAACCCAAAATTTCCATTTTCAAAACATAATGGCTAAATTACCACTTTAGTCCCTGAACCTTATTCTGGGACTTTACTTGACATTTTTCCTTTTGACTCCAATTCCAACTTTAGAATTGAAATATAACATTAATTTCCGCCTCATTACTTTCGCGAAGCCGACTTATAAAAACTTTATTTATTTTAGTTTCTCTGAAAGTTTTCCGATACCGCCACTTCGGCGACTTAAAACTGGACACGTGGTCCAACTAGATAATTAAACATTTTGGGGTATTACATTCTTCCCCCCTTATAAAATTTCGTCCTCGAATTTTCATAAAACTTGTTGGGACCTTAAATTCGTCCTTATATCTTCCTCGACGCCTATTAGTACATGTTAGACGTAACGTTTTCTTTTGCTTTAACTTTTAACTCTCCACTTATAGCTTCTTGCCATTGTATAACTAAGAATCTTCTTATTGTTACCTTCATCTCGTTTGTTGTCTTTCCAGAATAGTGCGACTTCAGCCGCATCTTTGATATTGAAATTCTTGCATCATTGCCACCTAATCGGGGTTTCTTCTTATTGTCGTTATTTCTCACTTCTCTCCTTGTCACTTCTGATGTTTAGTTCTTTCATCAACCAATCTCTTTCTGGTTATACTTCGTCTACCATAATCGCTGTTTCTTAACGTAGTTGAGTTTGATACTTCTCTTTCTAATATCCTTAATTTTCTCTCTCCTTTCCTTATTTAAACTTTCGTGAACTTTGCGTCGTTTCGTTAGTCGCAATCCTTTTGTCCGTGTTCCATTGCTATAAACACTCCTCTTTGCGTTGATTTTAATCATGTAACTTGTACAGCCGTGTTTTGCAACTGATACTATCCGTATTCTTGTCTCCTTTACTCTTCTTTGTTTGGTCCTTGAAAATCATCTCGAGTCCTTTATTGACTTGTTAGCCAAAGCTGTCACATTCCTATGTCACAATTCTTTATTCATGTTGACCTTATTAGAATCTTATATGTTCCTTTAACATTTACTTTTCTCAAGAATCTTTCTCACTGACTAGCCTTCATTTACCTTCATTCTTACCTTTAGGCTTTAGCTGATCCAATGGAGCCTTAATGGCTTGCTTACTTAATTTCACATTCATCCACTTTTGCATTTATATTAAGCTATAACCGACAATGTCGTAGGTTTTCATCACTTGCTTTATTGCAATTTCTCCTTACTATATGAACAACTTTCTCTTTCATCTTGTCCTTTTTCTTCTTACTTTCGAATAGCTTCACAACTTTATTCTTACTTTTTGAGGTGCCGTCTTTGTACTGTACTTTTTCTATATTTATTACGTAGTCTTAAATATCCTTTAATCATCTTAGCTTTCTTATATAAGGTCTATCTTCATCTTCATAACCTTGTAGTCTCTTCTGCATAACCTATTCTCGTTCATTAGGTAGAAATAAATATCATTACGCCCCCTTATCATCTTATCGCTTATATCCTTCATCTAAATATGACAGCTCTACTAGTGCTGTATTTACTTTAATGATCCTCCCAACGTATATCTGGAACTTTCCACTTCTCTCATCATTTCATGAAATCTTTTACTCATACACGTATCTTATTACGCTTCCTTTATTTTTCTTTGATCTTCTTATATTCATTATTGCATATATCCATATGCATTACCTTTGTCTTTATACTGGAATTCTGCAATTTAATTTCTCTTCTTTCTGTTTATGTAACTTATATCTCCTGATGCTGATATTAATAAGGTTGCATATCCTTAGAATATCACTTGATGTTTATCATACAATATCATCGTCTTTATCGTCCTTTGTACCCTTACTCTTTTTCCTCCGATATGATTCTTGATTGCTACTTTACTTATCTTGACATAAAGATAATCATTTTATTCTTCGTCATTTCGTATCCTTTACTTTTCTTTCTTCTAACATAACTCTCTGTCATCACGTCCTTTGTCCTGATATGAGGATAGACATTGTGTCTTCTAGTCATTGCCAACGCATCGCATCTTGATTGCGTATGCCCTCCGGTGATAACTTCTTATTCGCATTTTACCTTAGCTTCGTTAGCTTTATTGCAATTATTCGTTAAGATGGCTTAACTCTTTTATTGGGGTTTATTTTACGAGTATTATTCTTGTTCATCGGAAATCTTTTATGATTCGTCGCAGAGTCTTACATCTGAGTTTATTTACAAAACAAAAAGATGTCAAAACATCTTTTGGCTAGCTAGCACTTTTATCATTTTTCTTAAATCGTTTGAAATCGTCAATACAATTGTAGCTCAGAGTGATGACACTTCTCATCACCAAAGAGTTGCTCGAAATTGCATTTTCTTTGTCATTGTAAAGATATGATGCATGATCTAAGATTTTAAAAATCATTCTATTATGCATTCCTATCGTGACTATGCAATGTCATGTGCGATGTCTGAGCACAATTAAATTTTGAAAAATCTTAAAAATCTTCATATTTTTCGTAAAACATAAGTTTACTCCAGATTGTACACTCTACGACTATTAACGACTTCCTTTATTGTTATTGGGTACTTTATAAATTTTTGTATTTCTGTCACTTTCTGTCGTCTTCGAAGTATTCTTCTGTTACATCATTCCTTTCCCACATGTCCAATAATTCAATTCAATCTGAAGCTCCTTATAGCCTTAACCACTACTTTCATCCCTTTATTATACATATATCATATCATATACAAGTATAGGTATTGATATTCCACATTGATTCCTTTTTCAGTAATCCATCTCTCCTTTCACAACTCCTAGAACGTAATATAGGAATCACGTTCGCGATAATGTATTAGGTGTTATTATTATGTTATTATTTTCGTATATTATGTTTATATGTTCTTTTTGTAGGCGCGTGATTATCGATGTCCCTCCCTATAGGTATTAGCTACACAAGGTGCTATGCTATAGGCATATCCTAATAATGATATTCTATTATGCAATGCAGCAAACATATATACACAGCAATGCAAACATATAAATCGTTAATACCTGGGGGTGCCTGATGTGGAACGCTAGGTTCCCTAATAACTACGCCCGTATGTCGGCCCCTAACTCTTCTACCGGAGTTGCCTCCGCCTCTATGCACAAAGTAGGGGTTAGTCCTAATACCAGATGACGGGTTGACGTAATCCGGATGGAACTCACGCCTAAAATAGAAGGGTCGAACGGGATCGCCCTCCCACTCACGGTCAGTCTCGATCCTACGGACCATCATTGTGAGCGTCCCAAAGTGTTCACCTACATACTCATATAGCTCAGCAAACTCAGGTCCTAAGCCCCTGACGTATCTACGATTGATTGTTCGGTTATCTTCATTCAGATCGGGGACCCCCTCAACCATGCGCAGAAAATCAGAGGAATATGGCCCTACTGGTAGCATCCCCCTAGAAAAGGAGCGTATCTGCCTCCTAACTTGATTCAGAGCTATCTGGGCTTGACCGTTTCCTATTTCTGCATCTTCTCTCAAATTGCGGTATCTCCGCACACTAGACCAGAAATGCTCGCTTCTGTACTCCTCAATGTCTGATTCATCTAACAGTTCCTCTTCTTCAAAGTTCTCTTCTTCTAATTCTTCCTCTGGATTTTCCTCCTCCGGATCCTCCTCAGGGTCCTCTTCTGGATCCTCCTCAGGATCCTCTTCTAGATCCTCCTTAGGATCCTCCTCAGGGTCCCCTCTGGATCCTCCTCATCTTTTTCACTATACTCTATCTCTGGCGAATGTGTTCTACCTCTAATTCCAGAAGAACTGCCAATCTCCGATACAGACATATAGCCATTCTGATAAATTTCTGGAGACCTTCTAGTATCTGCATGGAATCCATTCTGATGGACTCCAGATGGTTCGCCTATTTTGTTGTGAAACCCATTTTGAAATATAGGAGGTGCTTCCTCCCGTTCTTCCGCAGCATGTGACTGAGCTCCATTCTGCCCAGACATGCTGAAAAGAAACAATTTCAAACATAAGCGACCATCTGAGCCCATTTCCACACTTAACTCCAATATTAACTTATAAAGTGCTATAAACATTTAGCATTTAATCCAACTTCAGGTAGATCGCAAGCAAATAATCATTTAACATCCCTTGCGCAAGTATCAAACACTTAATTTCCTCAGTCGTTCGAATATATAAATACTAATCACTTACTAGCTTAATAACCCTGATTCGCGCGCACTATACCACAAACTACTAATGCACATATCAAACAAATGCAAGCAACTAAGGTCCGACTTTCTTGTTGCAGTAGTTCCTATGTTTACTTACCGACAAAGTATCTCAACTCAAACAGACATCTAAACAAGACCGACAGTGGTAACTGGACTGACTGCCCTCAAACAAACACTGAAACAAACTTGCAGTGGTAACTGGACCAACTGCTCTGATACCAACATTGTCACGACCCAAATTATTGAGCCGCAACCGGCGCTAGGGAACGAGAGTGGTAGCTCCAGAACCCATAGCAAGCCTAAAACCACAATCAATTTTTTGCAAATAATACGCAATTAATATCAAACAACGGAAGCAAATACACACACACACACACACACACACACACACACACATATATATATATATATATATATATAATCAAATATTTACACTAACTATTCAGAAACCTCGCGGGCTCTAATTACCATACCCTGCACGAACTGGTCTCGCGGTACTCTATACATAAGTTAGTGTATTAAACATATCACCGGCATCTGGTGCGTGAATAACATATATAGTACATAGCCTACCCAAAATGATATAAACAAGAAAGCAAGTAATATGTATAATCAAAATGTACTCCTGTCAAGGCTATGACTCTGTCAACGTTGGACCACTACTGCACCACTACGGAAGTCAAAGAACTATACATACATAATTGATTTCCGAATTCCAAAACTGGCTTCTAGCTAAGTCCACACACTAAGCACCTGAAAGACATCAAAAATGAGGGGTCAGTATTTGGGAAAATACTGAGTGAGTTTGCAATTTACTAACGGCATTATTATAAAAACGTAGCATCGCATTTCAAGAAAACAATAATATAAAATAATACATATAAACAGGTATTTGATCCGTTCGAAACTAATATCCTAGCATGCTACATAACTTTCAATTAATCAGATCATACCGATCCAAATGGTCCGACCCGGGAGTGTTCACAGTCTACCTCGTCGATCGCGACCTATCTTTTAATCCCAAAGTGTGAGTCCAACTCATTAGATACGGGGACTCCAGACTACACCGTAGCCGAGTGCTCACTCGTATCGAATTCATTATCAGACTTAAGAATTCATATTCATACTTATATCATATTCAAATCGTGCATGTATATAACAAATCATTTCTCATATGCAAACATACTAGACTGACTCGATACTGGTGATCACACAGCCTATTGACACCCAATAGGTAGCTAGTTTCTTCGGATCGCATGTAATGCGTATAAACAATACACGTATACATAAAATATAATATTAAATAACTTTAATATATAATACACGAAAGAAAAGTGCAACTCACAGTGACCTCTATCACTCTATAATAAGGTCGATTGTAATACCCGAAAAGATTTAATTATTTATTTGGGCTACGTGTCCAGTCTGAACTCGACAGAGTGGCGATATCGAAAAGATTTCAGAGAAATTAAAGTAAATAAATTTCAAGTAGGTCGGTTTCGGGAAATTAATTATGAGGAAATTAAGATTGTATTTCAATTCTAAAATTAGAATTGGAACTAAAAGGAAAAATGTCAAGAAAAGCCCAAAATAAAGTACAGGGACTAAAGTGGTAATTTAGCCACTATGTGTCGAAAACGTAAATTTTAGATTTTGACGGGAAAGTATTATTATCGAGCTTCGTATTATTTATTGGATATAAATAATACATATAAGTTATAATTAAAGTGTTAATTGATTTAGCTATGGACTAAATCGTACAAAAGGAAAGTTTGAAAGATAAGTTGTAACAAAAAAAGAAAAGAAGGATCAAAGCAGACTTTTAACCTCAATATATAAGGTTTGGGATATGAATTGAAGATCAGAGAAAGAAGAATTCAGAAACGAAGAAAATCCACCGATCACGATCGTTTCGCCACCGTTTCTCCGTTCGACGTCCTATTCGAGTGATTTTTGCGGCAATCGCTTCAGAATTGAAAGTTCTATCATCTCCGTGCATCAAATTGAGGTAAGAGGTTGAGAATTTTGGTTGAAATTCAAGTTGAATGGGCTGTTTTAATGAAATAATGATTAGGTATTAAATTTGGCGTTTTTGGAGTCGTTTTAGTGTTTTGGTGGAAACAGAGAGTCGGGTTTTGGAGGTGAGAGTGTTAGGAGCATGTGGGGTTGGTTGAAAACCCCGGAAATTGCATTTCTGGGGCCGTGCACAACAGTGCACCACGGGTGCACGAACGTGCACCAGGGAGGTGCACGAACGTGCACCTGGGTTGAACGATCGTGCACCCACCGATGGGTACGCCCGTGCATCCCGAATCCCTCCAACGTGCATTTGAAGCATACTTTGGCCTAGGTATTCGACGTTTTAGGTAATCTGGCTCTAAAGGACGGATTTCAGACTTGAGAATCATAAGTCTCGAGATTAGCTCAACGTTTTAGATAATTAATAATAACGGAAAATGCTAAGAACATTATACGATTCTCAAGTATGAGAAGCGGTATTCGCTAGGTCATCAATACGACTAAAGTTATCGAATACGTAAATAAGAATAAAAACGAAAGTAAACCCTAAAACTTAGAAGTATAATATGTGTAAATGTACGAGTTTCACGTCTAATTATTAAACGATTTGTCAGACGTGTCAGCGAGTAGTGGGGTCAGTAGACGTGGACTAGCGAGAGCATACTATCAAATCGACCACATCATTACTTGGATAGCGGTCACTGTGAGTTGCACTTTACTTTTGTGTATTATATATTAAAGTTATTTAATATTATATTCTATATATATGTGGTTTGTTTATATGCATCGCATTATATATGATTTGAATAAATGTTATATGTTTCTATTAAGTATATATACGAGAACTAGTATGCGATCCGAAGAAATTAGCTACCTATTGGGTCTCAATAGGCTGTGTGATCACCAGTATTGAGTCAGTCTAGTGTGTTTGCATATAATACATGATTGATACACGCATGATATAAAATGACACGATATGAATATGAATTTCGAAGTTGGACAATGAATTCGATACGAGTGAGCACTCGGCTACGGTGTAGTCTGGAGTCCCCATATCTAGTGAGTTGGACTCACACTTTGGGATTAAGAGATAGGTCGCGATCGACGAGGTAAAGTGTGAACACTCCCGGTTCGGACTATCTGGATCAGTATGATTTGATTATTCGAAAGTTATGTCGCATGATAGGATATTAGTTTCGTACGGATCAAATACCTGTTTATATGTATTACTTTTATATTATTGTTTTCTTGAAATGCGATGCTATGTTTTTATATTAATACCGTTAATAAAATGCAAACTCACTCATTATTTTCCAAAATTCTGACCCATCACCTTTGATGTCTTCATGTGCTTAGCGTGTAGACTTAGCAAGAAGCCAATTTTGAAGTCCAGAAGTCAGTTGTGTATGTATAGTTTCTGACTTCTGTGAATGATGCAGTAGTGGTCCCGCGTTGACAGAGTCGTAGCCTAGACAGCAGTACATTTTGAGTGTACATATTACTTGCTGTCCTGTTTATATGTTTTTGATAGGCTACAGGTAATATGTTTTGTTCACGGACCCATATGCCGGTGATATGTTTTATTACACTAAATTTTGTATATAGTACCGCGAGGCCAGTTCGTACAGGGTACGGTAATCAGAGCCCGCGAGGTTAACAGAACAGTTAGTGTAAATATTAGTGTATATATGTTACGTACATTTGCTTCTATTGTGTTGTGTTATTTGTTTATTATTCGCGAAAAATTACTAGTGAATTGAGGCTTGCTACGGGTTCCGGAGCTACCACTCCCGTTCCCTAGCGCCGGTTGCGGCTCAATATTTTGGGTCGTGACATCGATGTGGTGGTATGCTCGTACTAGTCTGCGTCTAATGCCCTCACTGCTCGCTCGTACGTCTGATACATATTAATTAACGTCTAGTAGTTAGATATTAATCTCTTGTTGTTACACGTCTAATACTTTCAAATTCTAGGTTAAAGTTTCATTCTCGATACAATTCTCGTATTCGATAACTTTTAGTCATATTTACGATTTAATGAATACTAATCCTCGTATTCGAGAATTGTAAATCTTAATCGACATTTTTTATTATCATTAATCGTGTAAAACGTCGAGTTAATCTCGAGACTTATGATTCTCGAAATCCAAAATTCATCTTTTAGGATCAAACACCCACAACGTCAAACACCTAGGTCGAATGCGGCTCAAATACACGTGGGGGCGAGTAGGGGTGCACGGGCGTGTATTTTTGTGGGTGCACGTTCGTGCACCTCACCTGGTGCACGTTCGTGCACCTTTGGTGCACGATTTCCGGGGTTTTTCCACCATCCCGACGTGCTATACATTCTACTATTCAAAATCCGTAACTGCATTTTCACTAAAACGTTAAAAAACGATCCAAAAATGTCAAATTGAATATCGATACGCTATTTTATTAAAACAGCCCACTAAACTCGAATTTCAACCACAATTCTCGACCTCTTACCTCAATTTGATGCCCAGAGATGATAGAATTTTCAATTCCGAAGAGATCGCCGTGAAAATCGCTCGAATCGGACATCGAACGGAGAAACGGCAGCGAAACGACGATATCGATCGATATTTCCTCTTTTCTCTCGAATCTTCTTTCTGCTTCTCTGATTCATATTCATAATTATATATATTATGGTTAAAGGCTCGTTTTGATCCTTCTCTTCTTTCTTTATAACAAGTTAACTATTGAACTTTCCTTTTGTTCAATTTAGTCCATAGCCCAATTAATTAATACTTTAATTATAACTTATACGTATTATTTATATCCAATAAGTAATACAAATCCCGATATTAATATTTTCCCGTCAAAACCCAAAATTTCTATTTTCGAAACATAATGGCTAAATTACCACTTTAGTCCCTGAACTTTATTCTGGGACTTTACTTGACATTTTTTTTAACTCCAATTCCAACTTTAGAATTGAAATATAACATTAATTTCCGCATCATTACTTTCGCGAAGCCGACTTAGAAAAACTTTATTAATTTTAGTTTCTCGGAAAGTTTTCTGATACCGCCACTCCGGCGACTTAAAACTGGACACGTGGTCCAACTAGATAATTAAACATTTTGGGGTATTACATTTTAGCCATGAGTGGCTAAACCCCCTTTGTTGGGGGTTGATATAAATCCTAGTTTGATGCATGTTGGGGTTAGGGTTTGGGTTAGTTTGATGTTCTAGTCAATATTCTTAATGCATTCTTTAGATTAGCTACCAAAAGTGTATGTTGTTAGATTAATTCTCACCTTGAGAGAGGGTTATTAGTTGGAAGCGATTGACTAGATGCTTAATTAGTGACACCATGAGAGTGGGTTAGTAATTAGGTGACCATTGAGTTGTGATTAATTGCTAATTATTCTAATTAGGTTTAGTGCTACAAGACTAGGTTAAGCTTAATTAGTTGTAGTTTTGTGACTCTTTGAGGTTCGAGAGAGCGGGAGTTGCGACTTAGAAACACTCGGTCTGCGTTCTATATATTGACTAACAGTAAACGATTTCCCACATTTTCTATTATATTGAATTGTTTCTTCCATAGAGAAAAAAGAAACGTAAAAAAAAATATGCAGAGAGTTTTCAAGGAAGAAGAGAGAGAAATCAAGGAGTTTTAAATAAAATAGAATAGTTAAAAATAATACACGTGGTACAAATTGTGGTAAAAATGTAATTAAACAATTAGTAATAAAATTTAGCATGTGTTATATTGGATGCTAAATTTAGCATGAAGTATAGAATATGCTAAATTTAGCACCAGATATAGCATTGCATTGGAGTGAAATTTTAATGCTAAATTATAGAAATGGCATTCTTTTATAGCATGCCATTGGAGATGCTCTAACATGTTAACATAGATAAAAATAAATAATCATGTCATTTGATTTTCAAATATAAAAGACGAAAGTGAATATTACGATTATATATGAAGTTTTGGGAATAATTTGCTCAAAAAGGAACTGATATCAAACTAATTGGAGACAATTCAATCACTTGGAACATTTTGTAAGTTTGTAATTTTGGAAAGGTATTGTGGGAGTAGAGCTTCCGTCACTATGATGAACTTTCATGATCACCGAAACTATCTCAACTCAGCCTTAGTTCCTCGTTCAGTCCCAATATCTTCTACCACAACTACTAGGTTACTTTTAGAACTTTTCGGACAATTGCCGGATACTAAACACCCTAGATCACTGAACTTATCTGTTATTACAGAAAGGATACTAAACTTCATTTTGTTACAAAAGGTCACTGAGTTATAACTTTTATTACAACGGGAGGTCACTACGGCGGATTCGGTCAAATTTTGTTACAAAAAGGTCACTAAACTTATCATGAATTACAAAAAGGTCACTGAGTTATATTCCTATTTGTAATTTCGGCTTGCCACATAAGCAAAGCCGGTGCGTTTTAGTTTCAAAAGGGTGAGTTTTATACGAGTGACATCTCGTTTTAACAAAATGTATAGTTGAGTGACTTTTTTCAAAACAAAATGAAGTTTAGTACCCTTTCTGTAATAACAAGTAAGTTCAGTGACTTTTAGTGCTTAATATCCGATAATTGCCTGTACTCGGATCTACATATGGTCTTTGCTAAATATTTTATCCATGGATGAGTAACTTTTGCAAAGAAGAGGAACATATTGAATAAGAGATTTGGTTTTCTCCATCTTCATAAGAATCACAACGTTGATGATATTCTATATCATCTCAATAGAGTTTTCATCGGGACTATGAAAATTAGGGTGTTTATCTCCAAATTCCCTAGACCTAACCCTAATTCTCCAATGTAGCATTCTCTTTGCCCATACCTCTATAATCCACTAAGGAAAAACCTCCAAAGCACGAGTTTAAACAATCTTTCAGAGATTCACGTTCTTATGTTCAGGTTGTGGACAGCAAGTTGGTTGTTTTTTATTTTGATATTTAAGACTCCTAGGTCCAGTAGTGCTTGTTGATTGTCATGTTGAGGAGGGTTTTGATGTTCAATCTGTTGATTGTCACATCGACATCTTGTAAAAAAATTCGTGTATTAATTTGCACATATCCTCAATTAAGGATACTGAATCTTGATGTCGACACTTAATGTCCAGCACTGTAGCAGATGCAGACAGGGGCGAGTGTCTGTTATTTCCAGGCCATATTTCTTCTTCCGCCGCACGCATCATATCAAAAAACTTATGAGCTTCTTCATTCGGAGGCTCTTCCGCATACACTTCTTGACAAGCAGCATCTATTACAATTCTCTGACCGGAATTTAAAGCCTCCCCCTAATTTCCATAGTCGTACTCATTAGCCGGTTGCGGTACACTGCGAGGGACATTCGCCTCACCATGGTGAATCCAGACATAGTAATCTGGAACAAACCCAGACTGCAAGACATGGAGTTTCACAACTTCTACATTTCGAAAATTTGTATTTTTACATTTTGTCATAGAGCATGGGTATTTATCTGTTTGCCACTCATACACTCAGGATGTTGTAAAGCAAAATTCACGAACTCCTCAAGATTATGGAAAACATATGGCGTCAGCAGGCCTTTATCATGTCTCGTATACATCCAATTGCGATCTGAATTCATTTTTGGAGCACGTACAATTAGGTGGTTTATAAGCTCGACGGTAGCAAAGTCAATGAAATTGACTGCTAAAAAGGTGGGGCCCTATCCTATTCGCAAAAGTGGCGCTCCATAATTCGATCACAATATATGCATAAACACGGAGAAAAATATTTGGCAGCCTTCCGGCGTCGTTCTCCAAGTGCATTATATAATATATGCTAAATAACGCTAATTATATATTCCGTAAGGAATAAGCGTTGCACATCATATATTAAATAGTCACCCGAAGAACATACGCCAGAAAACTACCAAATATTTTTTTTAGCTATCTACACATATATGTTTTTCGTGATCAAATTACGCAGACGTCATGGGACGGGTTTCAAAGGTTAGGTAAGATTTTATTCGAATGAAATACAAAAATGCAGAAACACTTATTGAAGAGCGGAACTGGAAATGGGAAGACTAGTGGGTACGGTCAGATCAATGCGAAAACCGTTTGTGGCTATCAGCAACTGTTAGTGGAAAAATTTCGATAGTAAAATTTGTTGGTTAGTATTTTATATTTTTTAAAAAAATCCGGCAACATTTTCCACTACTAGAAAATAGTCGATTAGCGATGGATTTTAGCGACTGATTTGAGATCCGCCGCTAAAATTAAATTTAGCGACGGATTTTGAATCCGTCGCTAAATCCTAAAAAAAATTGGCTTCATCGCTAAAAGTGGTGGGATGAAGCCCGCCAATTTATTTTTCATTTTTAGCGACGGATTTTGTAATCCGTCGCTAAAAGTAATATATTGACGAATTACAAAATCCGTCGCTAAAAGTGAATTTTTAGTAAAAAAATTATAATTACAAAATATTTATTAATTATTATAATATTAATTATAAAATAATATATTAAAATATAATGATTTATTAAAATATTATTATACATCAACAACACAATAATTTAGAAAAAAAAATTATTTATTAAAAAAAAATTGTTTGGAAAAAAATATTATTTATTAAAAAATTATTATTTTAAAATTCGAGAGTAGAGTATAAAAGTAATATTTTGTTGTTTTTATCTTAAATAATTATTAAAAAATAATTTATTAATTATTTATTTAAAAATAATTAGTATGAAAATAATCATTTTATAATACGGGAGTAAATTGCAGGAGTAACGTTTTGTTACTTTCAGTTATTATTTAAATATAATATATATAGATATATAACAACAATCGGACTTGATTAAGATTGAGGCATGTGCGGGAAAACTACATGGTTAAAGAGGATGGGTGGGAGCAATGTGAAGGATGGGTGACCTATTAGAAAGTTGGGAAAATTATGAAAATTGAGGGTGGGTGATAGTGTGTGGTGCATAGCGTGTGGGTGTGTGACGGTGAGTGACCGATTAAATAATATTTCATTTTACGATTTTAATTAAAAAAAATTAAATTAGCGATGGATTTAAATCTGTCGCTAATTTTTTTAAATTCGTCGCAAAATGTTTGAGATTTCGTCGCTATAAATTTAGCGACAAGAATGTCCGTCGCTAATTTAGCCATTTATCGACGAAAATATTTGTCGCTAAATGGCTGTTTTTTAGTAGTGTTCCCTAAAAATGAGCATCACCCATTTTTCAGGAAAATTCTGCAGGCAAACAATACAAATTCCAACATAACCAACAAACCATTTCATCTCAATTTATTCAAATTAATCAAGCATACTATTGATAAATAATGATAATTTTGTCTATTTTTATAAACTAACTCAATTTTATAATTACAATCTAATTATCCTAACTTAACAAATTAAATGTAATTAAACAATTCAATAATCTAATTAAATATTTTAACCCAACAATTTAACAATTTAATTAATCTATATATGATCTAACTAATTATTTTATTATTATTAATAAGATTATCTAAGTAAATACTCTAATGCTAAAAAGTTATTAATTAAACCCTAAACTAAATGCAATTAAAACAATTTTGATTCAATAAAAATTACTTATAATTTCAGTTTATTTATATTTCCACAAAAAAAAGTTAATTAATTAGATAAATTTATTTATATAATAAATTTTTAATCTAATTAACAGTTTATAATGTAATTTACTTTTTTAATAAATTATTTAACTAACAATTAATAACTTAATCTAACATAATCTAATCTATTTTTAATTAATAAAATTAACAAAACTAATACTAACTAGAGGAGGAGAGGGGCTGGCAGCGGGTTCGCTCGAGGCTGACGTTTTTGGAGTGGATAGCAGCGGGTTTGGAGAGTCTGGAATCGGACAGATGCAGCAGGTTTGGGTGGAGGGAGCAGTTGTTGGATTTACAATTGAAACTAAAAACGTAAAAATTAACAAATTAAGAATTAAAATTAACAGATCAAATAAATAGAAAAAAAACATAAAATAACTCACTTATGGACGGCGGCATCAGCGGTGGACGGCGAGAGCGGCGGTGGAGCAAGAAAAACAATAAAAAAAGATAACCCAAAAATGAGAAATAAAATAAAAACGAAGAAATTTGAAGTTTAGTGATGAAAATTAGAAGTTAAGTTTTTTTAAAGAAAATTCGCCGTTTTTGAAAGAAAATTGAAGAAATGAGACATCTAAGGGAGAAGAAAAGGCGCTGCACATTTTACGTTTTCAATTTTTACCGACGAATGTATATTCCTAAATGAAACGGTTAGCGACGGAATATATTTTTTCATCGCTAACGTACATCATAGAGCGACGGATTTAATAATTCGTCTCTAAATTAGCTGGAGTGACACGGCGGGAGGGTTCCCGCCATGTAAAATGATGAAATTAGCGCGTTAATTTTCATCATTTTACATGGCGGGAACCCTCCCGCCAAGTCACTCCAGCATATAGCGATAGAAATAGAGTCTGGCCCTATTTTCCGTCGCAAATTAAAGATTTAGCAACGAAAATAGCATCAGTCGCTAAATCACAGTATTCTAGTAGTGTAAGTAGACTTTTAAAACAAGAGGTATTAAACTGTTAATTAAGGTTTATTTCAGGGACCTCAACGTAATGTGTTCTAAAAAAATATAAAAATGAAGCAATATGAAAGATATATTTAATTTTTTCTCCATTCTAATTTAAACAAATGGATATCATTGAAATTGAAAATTGAAAAATGGACTAAAATTGATGATTTTAAAAGTTGGGGCCATACACAAAAAAATCAAAAAAAAGTAGGCTATTTTTTTATGATTAAACTTTTTTTTACAATTGTTTGACTTTTTCTCCAATTAGGATAATCATTTGGTTACAAATGAAGAAAGTTATGTGGACACATCGTTTAAGCGCACGTGTCATAAAGTTAAGGCATATTTTGACCCCTGAACTTATACTATTTTCCACATATGACCTTACAGTTCGGTATTTATTTTGTAAATCTTTGTAGTTCGGTAACCGTTTTATAAAAATACAATAGTTATTTCTTAAAAGAAACACAATAGTTCGATATTTGTTTTGTAATTTTTGTATAGTCATGTAACCGTTTTGTAAAAACACAATAGTTTAGTGACAATTTTATAAAGGTTAATTACATATAAAATCATGACCTCTACACCAAGTTTCAAAAATAATATGACCTTTAAAACATGTCGATCACAGACACCACCTTTTATTTATTTTTTAAAAAAATATCGGCAATTTTTAATGGTATTTTTACTGACGTGGCATGACACGTGGCAGCTCTATAGAGTGTTCGGCGAAATTTCACCAAAAAATATTGCCCTTGATGAAATTGAAAAAAATAAAATAAAAGGTGGTGTTTATAATTAACACGTTTTAAAGGTCATGTTATTTTTGATATTTCGTGTAAAGGTCATAATTTTATATATAATTAACCTATTTTATAATTCGGTAACCAGTTTGTAAAAAGATTATACTTCGGTAACGGTGAAAATATTTAACTCACAGCTTTATATAAGTACTGAATCACTGATCTATATATTTTTGTGCATTTGAATCAAAGACCAAATACAAGTCAAAGACCAATTAATTCATTCCATCTTTCACGAAGTTCGAGACAAAAGAATAAAAAAGGCCTCCTCGTTTTGAGACATGTTTTCGCAGAACGACTTAGAGAAAAGAAACACTTCTTGTTTCGAATTGCAAGAAAGACATAAAAGAATTACTGATTTTATTAATAAAAATGATGGTTACATCAATTGTCATCAGCATATCACAAACGTATTGCATGCAAAAACAGAAAAACATAACAAAACAAAAAAGAACATGTTGAGTACTAGAGCTAATATTTCAGGGTAAATGAAGTGAAATTATGGGCATTGGAATCCTTGAGGAACGTTCTTGCCACAATGATTAAGAACCAAGTTCAAGTTAATAGGAAGGTTTAAGTTAATGCCAAGGAGACTGGCTTTGATGGTCGTGCAAAGGCAAACAGCAGCTTCAAGATCAACAAGATCGCCGATGAGGCTACAGCATGGCGTCGTTGGTGGCTGACCGATCACAATGCCCAACAAACCTTTCAACAAATCCACACATACACCAAGCTTTAGGGTATCCTTTGGGCATTTAGTTGGGCTTGATGATGGAGTTGGTGGCGGAGGAGACGAGTAGCTAGATGTTGGTGGCGGTGGAGACGAGTAGCTGGGGTGAGGTGTTGGTGGTGGTGGAGATTTGTAGCTAGGCGTTGGTGGTGGTGGAGATTTGTAGCTTGGTGTTGGTGTTGGTGGAGATGAGTAGCTAGGGACATGTGGTGGTGGCGGTGGCGGTGGCGGTGATTGATCGTGACATGCACAGTCTGTAGAGGCAGTAGAGCTGACCAGTGTAAAGAAGAGGAGACTGAATGAGAAGAAAAGGGCAGTGCAGGTTACAGATTTTGAACCCATTATTCAAGTGGTGATCTTGAAATATTATTAATTTGGATGATGAAAATGAAGGAGTGAGCTAGGGTTTATATAGAAGCATATGAGCTACAACTTGAAAATAAAATCTCAACTTTGCATGTGAGTAGATCATTAATAATATTACAACAACCTGGAATCGCAAAGTGGACAAGAACTTCACCTTATATTATATTGCATCTTCAACTCCAACTCTTGCATGACCTCCCCTTTTCTTGGACTTTGATGTCCCATGAACATAAGCCACCTATCTCCACCGCTTAAATTGAATTAACTGAATTAATCGATTTAATTTTATTAAACGATTCGATGTTTTAATTAATTTAGTCAATTTGATTGGTTTGATTTATAAAAATCTTCGATTGTGCTACATTTTTTAATTTTAAAAACCCGATTAACGAGTTTAATTGAATGTTTTATATTTATTTCGAATAATTTTTAGCCGAATCAATGCTAATTACATCTATTTACAGCCACCACCAAAAGACAAAATTTTATATACATTATTAAATTTAGTTAAAATATTTTTCAATGCAATATTACATATTAAAAAAATATAAACAATGAGTTCCATACTCGTATATTTTAATGATAGAAACATTGTAATTTGATTTTAGAGTTTCAAATATGATTCTCACTTTTCTTAATTTAATAATTTTTTATTTTTCTTTTCTTGTAAAAATCAATTAAAAATTTGATCAGTCTAACGAAATTGGAAAATTCGTAAAGGACGCAGTGTAATTAATTCTCTAGTCTACTATAATAAGACGAGAATATCTCCATATTATAAGAACCAAAAAATAAATCGATTGCTCATAGAATATGGATGGAATTTCAAATAATGTAGAATGCCAGCCCCAAATTTTGACTTCAAAAATCATAAAGAAAAGATACCTTAACTAAATAACTTCAGGAAATCGACAGCTATAATTTCTTTCTTTAGCTGAAAAAAATTGAAAGCTATTCTATAGAATATGTTAGAAATCCAGCAAATTCGGAAATCCCAAAATAATTAGGTTTCCTTAAATTTTACAGAATTCTTCTTTTAAATTTTTTTAGGTCATATTTTAAGGACTTTAAATAAAAGTACTCTGAGTTTTTAATATTATTTCACGGTTTTTTTAGAACTATTGTTTTAGTGTTAATACAACATGTTTTTAGTGACTTCTAACTTCAATCAATAAATTTAGGTAAAATGTCTTAATAAAACACACATCTTTTAACTTCTTTTCAATTATATTACGACCTTATAAAATTGCAAATTTTGTCCAAATCTTCACCAATAATATTTGCTTAAAAAAATATTATGAAAACTATGTTATGAAAGATGTAAATTTGAACAAATTAACGATTTTACAAGTTTATGATATAATTGAAAGGGGGTTAGAAGGTGGATATTATTTTAAGATATTTTTTCTATATATCCGCCTGTCACAAGCATTTTTTTATGCCTGAGAAGGAGCAGATTTCGGAGGAGGAGGAGCAGCTCCTCCGACGGTCGGTCTTGGTGATAGCGGGTCTTGGTGGAGCAGGTCTCGGAGGCGGCAGGTCTCGGTGGCGGCGAGTTTGGAAATCCGTTTGAATTTTACGATTTTTTTATTTAATTTATTTACTAAAAAACTAATTATATATCTATTAGTTATAAAAATGAAATAAATTAATATTAATTTTTTAATATATATATATATATATATATATATATATATATATATATATATGAGTTTTGTAATTAATTAATTATTATTTGATTTAGTTGGATTTCATTTTGTTTGGTTAAGTTGGGTTAGTGGTTTAAGATGTTGCCATGATAGCTAATTTGCCGAGTTGAAAGTGACATGGATGACATGGATGCAATAAATGCGGTTCGATTCAAAAATAGCTAAAAAACAGAATATAGTAAAATTGGCTAAATCGATGATTTTAAAAAGTTTGACTATAGCTGGCACAAGACATAAAGATTTGGTATTTTTTAGGATGTTGTCATATCAGCTAATTTACTGAGTTGGAAGTGACATGTATGCAACAAATCCATTTCGATTTAAAACTGGCTGGAAAAAAAAACAAAATATAGCAAAATTGGTTAAATCTGGTGATTTTGAAAGTTTTGGCTATAACTGACACAAGATATAAAGGTTTGGCATTTTTTGGTGATTAAACCTTTTTTTTAGAAAATCTCTCGTTAAAATGAAATTAAAATTTAATAATTAAAATAAAATAAAAATTATCAATTTAGTTTATATAATAAATTAAAATTCTTTGATTGATCAATTAGAAAATACATTCTATATAAAAATAATATTTTTTTAAAGTTAATGATGGAATAAGAAAATAAATAAGGGAAAAACAAGGGAACCACAAATCATTTGATTCGCAATAATTCACTTTTCGGAAAATATACATTTTGGAAAGTTAATGATGGAATAAAAAAATAAATAAGGGGAAAATAAGGGAACCACAAATTTCATATCGATCAGGAAAGAAGGGAAAACAAAGTGGGACACAAACACTATAAAAGGACCACAAACTCATATTTGAGATTAGAGTTCTTATAAAATCTTGACTGTATTCTCTTCAGTTAGCTTTGTATCTCCACTCTTAAAACCGTAGCCGTTTGTGCATAAATTTTGAGTAGTTTTGTTTTTGACGTTTTTTAATATCCCTTTATTCATCCAAAAAGAAAATTGTTGTTGGGTTAGAAAAAGTATTTTCATGATTTTTTTAAAAGGTTAAATTATTTTTTAAATTAAAACGTTTAAATCTTTTATCAATTATGAGATAATTTTTTATTTTTTTAAAATTTTGTCAAATTTGAAAGTTTTTTCTTTTTCTTTTTGCAATTGTGACAAAAAAAATTGAATTTTATTTTTTAAACCAAATATTTGTATTTTTTATTAATTACGACTAAATGTTAAATTTTTGTCAAACTTCTAAAAAAAGTTACATGAATGTTCGATCACAATTGATAAAAACTGCAAATACTATTTGGATTTAAAAAATAAAATTTAAAATTTTGGTATTAATTGTAAAAAATTATTTTCAAATTTGACATAATTATAAAAATTGGAAAATTTGATCATAATTGATAAAAAAAATTCCACAAAAGTTTAAATTTGAAAAATAGCTACATTTTTTAAAAATCATTTTCCTTCACAATTCATTGTTTTAAAATTTTATTATTGTAAATTATCCTAATAAATTAATTAATACTTTTTTTTATGAATAAAAGTTTTATAAAAAGCCGCAGAAACGGCAAAACCGAGCTACACAAAGAGCTTATGCCAAAAAATGGCGACAACTCCTCGGAAGGAGAAACAAGCTAAGACAATAAAACGATATCCGGATTTCTATACAAGTCTAAACCCGAATAAACAAACGAAGGATGCTTACATTTATAGTAGAAAACTACACTATGCAAACATCGAAACAAAACGTCACCGACACTCGAATCCTTCTGCTGAAATACTCTTTTATTACGACACTTCCAAATATCCCAAATAAAAATGAACCAAGTCGTTGTCCAAAGGCTAGTATAACCACCATTTGGGACGATAGAAATCCATTGAAAGAGAAATTTTTCAAAAGAAGACGGTAACACCCAAGCTATACCCAATTTCTGAAAAACATCATACCATATTTTCCTTGCAAAAGAACAATGCAAGAAAATATGATCAATCGTCTCGATCAAACCACAAATACCACAATTCAGATTTCCAGCTGTAATTATTCTGCGAGAAGCAAGAAAAGCGAGTGTTGGAATACTATTGTGTAGTGCCGTCCAAATAAAAAACTTTATTCTCGGAGGTGCTTCCGATTTCCAGACAATTTTAAAAGCAGATGCCGATCCTCCCCGTCTAGCTGCAACAACAGATAACAATCCTCTCCTCCTAGCAGAACCAACAGTAGATGATCCTCCTCTCACAACTGAATTATTTTCTGTTCTTATAATTGCTGCCATATTTCTAACAGTGAAGCCTTTGCTATCCGGTTTCCAAATCATAACATCATCTTCCTCAGATAAAACCGTCACAGCCCCTCCATTTTCATTCTCGCCATTATTTACGCTGCTGAATTTTCTGCAGAAACAACAGATTCAGCTCGTCAAAGCTGACAGCTTCATCCGCGCAATCGCCTGCGCCATCTCCAACCTGAACTGAAGACCGTTGAAAGTGAAGCGTCTTTCATGTTTGAAAGATGATAGAGGCATGGAAAAATACCCTTAGCAGCTCCTGTTCCTGACCAGTCATCTCGCCATAGAGAGATCAAATTCCCATTACAGATAATGAAGCCTATATTTGATTCGAATAGCTGCCAAATATTCAAATCAAGACAGCAAACACGCCGAATTCCTTTCCAAATATACGATAAGTTTTTTGGATCACCGTTTAACAAAGTATCCCATGTGTTTAAAGTCGAACAAGAAGAAACGACGTTAAACCATAAAGAATTCCGTTTTGACGAACGTAACTTCCAAAGCCATTTAATCTTCAAATTACAAATTCCCAAACCTCCAACTTCATAATCACGGCATATTACATTCCATGAAACTTTATAAAACACTCTAGATGAAGTATCTCCTTTCCAAAGGAACTTTCTCATGTAAGACTCGAGCTCAGACTGAACGCGAACCGGAATGGCGAGAATGGACATATAGTAAATAGGAATATTGAAAAGAACGGATTTCACGAGAACTAATCTTCCCGCTGGCGATAGCAACGAACCTTTCCAAAGAGCTAGTTTTGATTTAAACCTTTGAATAACATGATCCCACATAGAAATAGGTATCCGCCGCACAGCAAGAGGTAAACCCAGATATTTTAATGGAAAAGATTCAATGCGACAACCCACAATGTTCGCAGCTAATGAAAAATCTGAATCATGAACATGAATGCCAAGAAGAGAGCTTTTGTGAAAGTTTATTTTCAGACATGAAATCAATTCGAAACAACGTAGGATTCTTGTAAGAACCCGAAGCTGATTTAAATCGTATGGCAGAAAAAGAATGGTGTCATCAGCGAATTGAAGAACAGAGACCGATTCAGAATCATCCGAGTAATTGAAACCATCAATAAGACCGAGCTCCTTCGATTTTTGCAGTATACTTCTCAGACCTTCTGCAGCAAGAACGAACAGGTAAGGGGAGATTGGATCACCTTGGCGAACTCCCATTTTTAGAGGAAAAGTATCGGAAGGACTTCCATTTACCAGAACCGATGAAAAAGCAGTTTATAAACAATTAGACATCCAATCAACCCATTTAGCAGGAAAGGACATAGACCGCATGACATCCAATAGATAATTCCAATTTAAGCTATCAAAAGCCTTATGAAAATCGAGTTTAAGAACGAGAAGCCTTTCCTTTTTTTCTTTTAGCAAGATGTACTAACTCATTAGCAATCATAGCACAATCCATAATACCTCTGCCTTTAATGAAAGCATGCTGATAATCTGAAATAATACCAGGTAAAAGAGGAGCTAACCTTATGGAAAGACATTTTGATAGCCATTTATAGATTCCATTTATCAGACTGATGGGTCGATAGTCACGAATGTTAGTAGATCCGGAAACCTTCGGAATTAAAACCAAAAAAGAAGAATTCAGACCATTTGGCATAGAGTTACTGCCATGAAAAGAATTAAAAAACTCTATAATGTCATCCTTAATAGTCAACCAAGCACGTTTGTAGAAAAAGAAATTAAACCCGTCAGGTCCCGGTGCCTTTCTTTCATTACAAGAACACAACGCAGAGAAAATCTTCATCTCTGTAAAAGGCCGAATAAGATCACTGGCTTGATCTTGGGATAAAGATTTGAAGATCAATCCTGAAATATCAAAAGGAATAGCATGATGTTGTTCATACAGAGAAGAAAAAAAAGATCGAATCTGCAGCCTAATATCGGCAGGCTCAGAAAAAGTAGCATCTCCTACAGTAACGGCTGAAATAAGGTTATTCCTGAAGTGCATAGAAGCCACGCTGTGAAAGAATTTCGTGTTTTTATCCCCTTGAATACTCCAATTAAGCCTAGACTTTTGTATCCACATGCTCTCTGAATGCTTTTCACCCTGCCATAACTCCGATTTAAGAACAGCCATACGATCTTTCTTCCCATCAGATAAGACACGCGTATCTGCTGCTAAATCAATCCTTGAAACTTCCTCAGAGAGTTCCTTGATTTTCTTCGTTTGGTCACCGAACACATCAACATTCCATTTTTTAATTTTCAGCCGCAACTCTTTTAGCTTTCGAACCAAAGGAAGAGACTCTTCAGATATGGACGGCCAAGAATTTGACACAAAATTGCTAAAATCAGTATGATCCCACCATGGATCAAATGATCGGAACGGTTTTGGTCCCCAATCAATATTAACATCCGATTGAAACAAAATTGGAACATGATCAGAGAGATTAGTATAAACAGTTATTAAATTTGATGCCCTCCATGCATTGGCTGCTTGAACCGAGTAAAAACATCTATCGATTCTTGATCTAGAATGAGAGTTTCTCCAAGTAAAAGAGCGTCCTTGAAGATGGAGATCAAGTAATTCTGAATTATTAAGAAAAACCTGAAGAGAAAACATAGAGGGCGAGTACCCAATGCAGTTTAGACGTTCTTTCGGCATTAAAATCTCGTTAAAATTGCCGCTAATGAAAACAAATCCTGGATAAGAAGTTAAAGGAAGCAGCTCCGCCCATAAACATAATCTTTCAGAAGCAAAATTATAGCGTAAATGAGAATGTGGCAAATTGCATGTGCACTATAAGTGAAATCTAGACAAATCCAACGTGCACCCTTAGTAACAGAGATGTTACGCAATAAAACGGTATTCCATATAAGCAAAAGACCTCCCGACGCTCCAATCGATGGCACCCAAGCAAAATCAAAATCATTGTTCGGCCAAAGTCTATTAACAAGAAACTTGTCAATAGTTTCTTTTTTTGATTCCAACAAACCGATAAAAGAAAGTTTATATTTAGTTACCAAGTTCCGAATGAAAATCTGTTTCCGAAGATTTAATAATCCTCCTCTACAATTCCAAGAAATAAAATTGAAAGGTGTCGACATGATAAAATTAAAAAACTTGTTGTAAATCAGTTCAAGACTTCTGATTCACTAAATCTTGCTGTAAATTCTTGAGAAGCTGTTTTACTGCAGCAGCCTTTGAATTACTGTGTTATAAACCCAAAGAATGCCCCACGTCCCATATTTTAAGAGCCTCCTCGAAACACCCAGCTTCAGCCTTTTCGTTTGCCAATAATATCAATCTGTTCATATTCTCAAAATCACTATCTGAAATTTGATTTTCAGAAGATGATTGATTTGAACATGAATTTAGGCTTCCTCTCAAAGAGAGTTGCTTGGTATTCTTCTTTTTCCTCACTGTAAAATTTCCTAATTCCATCGGAGTAGAATTGGCAGGAGTAGCAGATTTTGTTGCTACTGATTTAGGAACCACAGTTCCATTGCACAAAATTGGGGAAATATCAGAAGCAGCTGCTGTAGATTCTGAGATAGCTGCTGTAGATTCTGAGACAGCTGCTCTAGATTCTGAAACCACTATTCCATTGCCCGACTTTGGAGGATCTTTGCTTTCCATAGTAACCATCGCTGCTGCATCAGAAAATGGTAAAACTGTTTCATTCGAAGAAGTTGCTGCACAGTTTTGGTTCTGATTTTCATGTGAATCAGAGTAAAACAGTTTCTGATCTCTATCTGCATAAGGTTGCTGATCTGTTTCAGAATCTTCGTCTGAAACAAAATCAAACTCAAAATCCGTATATGCATTCTTAGCGAAATAAATCGGTTGATCCACTTCAAAGGCATGAATCGTAAAGCTATAATTTCCTAAGACCACAGGAAGAGTACTATTAATCCATCCATTCGTTGTCGTAATCAACACTGAACCCGAGTCTAGTCGTTCTTTCACATAAACCAAAGGGTGAACCTTAATAGCCTCTCCAAAATAATTTGCAATCTCTGTGAAAGTCTCTGGAGACCAAAGCGAAAGAGGGACCCCCGAAATCGAGAGTCAAGTCATACGAAGAGTAGGAGAATTAAAATCAATACCCTTTGAGAATGAATGGAAAAAGTCCAGCAGTTGTTTGGACTTTCCATCTAAAAACAACATAGCATCCAGAGTTGAATCAAAGGTAATCAGGATCCAACAACCCCCCATAATAGAGATGTTATCAAAAATCACTCCCTTAGATAGCAAATAATTTTTTGTTTGCATCACAGATTGAACTGAGTTAACTCTCGCCACAATGATCGTTCTAGTCAATCCACGTTACACTCAGCTATCTTGTTTTGATCCAGATTAAGGGTAATCTTATTAACAGTAGTTGCATTCAGAAGGTTAACATCATTATTAACCGGTTTAATAACATTGGCATAGGATCTGTTATCTCGAAGAGCTTGTTTCACAATTAAATTCTGTTTCTGTAATATCTGCGTCGGCTTAGGAATAGTTTTAACTTCCTGATTTGACGTTCCAGATTAACGTGAGCGATAGGCTCGTAATCGGAATTGCCCAATAATTATCATATTCAGTTGTGATAAGATCCAGTCTATCTCAGAGCCGTTAACTGGTCTGAAAAATTCGAAGCTGCATCCTCGTTTTGATAGTTTCTGTGCAAGAGAAACCCTACCAAAAACCTTATATTTAGCAAAGGCTTTTTCCAGGTCATAAGGTTTCCAGTTCTTGGGAAAATTCTCAAAGTATATAACCTGAGATTGGGATGTTGCTGTTGGTTTCTGTGCAGGTTGTCCCGATCCGATCATACCAAGGTTTGCAACTGGGTTGAAGGGGTTTGTGATTTGTAAGGTTGGTGGCCGGCGGAGGTTGTGGCATGGTGGTTAGCGTTAGGGTTTTAGTGGGGGAGGAAAGGTTTTGGGTTTTGCATGGTGGGGGACAATTATAAGCAAATTAATTAATATTAAATTTATTTTAAATCGTGAAGTTTTAAAATTGAAGGCTTTTATATTCTATAATTTAAAATTCATAAATGTAATATTTATCTATACTATCTATAAAAGCACGGATTGTTGGGGGGGGAGGGGGGGAGGACAGGCAAATTTACAGAATAACCATTTTTAATTTATATTAAATAACTGTTTTATAGTCATTAACAAATTAGTTATTTAATTAATTACTATAAAATTATTATAATTAGAGTCTTAGAGCATCTACAATGGACTCTCTATAGTTCAAAATTCTTTATAATGAAGAGGGTAATTGTAAAAATATCACTCCAATGAACTCTCTATTTTACAAAATAAAAATAGAGAGTTGGTTTGGCTCTCCACATTTGGAGAGCCAAACCAACTCTTTATCTTTAAAAATAAACTGTTTTTTATTAATTTCTCTTTCTCCTCTTTCCTTAATTTTAGGAAAACAAATATTCTGTGCAATGTTTTTCATCTCTATCAAAATTCAATTCTTCCTCAAACCAATTTGGTCATTTTCTAATTAATGTCAGACTGCTCTTTTAATTCAATCTTTTTTCATTCAAAATAGTTGCACAGCCCATCATTACAGATGAGACATACGAAGATGGTTCTTGCTTTATCCAAAATTCAAGGCTCTAGACCAACAATAGCATCATCATTTTAGAAAAACCAATAAATCAAGTACTACCATTCTATCTCCAAGAATTATCAAATTAATGTGTATCTATTTTGGAATTAAATGATTAATGGTGTTCTGGGTGTGCCCGCAAGAAGCATATGAAGGTGAATTTTTATAGGATGACGTATAATTAAAATAAATGGGAAAATATTAATAAAAAAATTTAATTTATCTAATAAATTTAGAGACTCCATTAAAGAGAAATGAAATTTTTACTCTCTATTATAAAAGATGCTCTTTATTTATTTAAAGATGCTCTTTCAAATAAAGAGTATTGTTGGAGATGCTCTTAGTTAAAATAAAATTGTATGATGAGAGAAAAATATTAATTGAGTATAGAGAAAATAGCTAATCTTTTTCAAATTAATAGGAATATCAATCTTTTGGTTTGACTACACTAGCAACGCAATTAATATTGTTCAAATCTTTATTAGTTATGTGTAAAACTATAAAAAAATTAATTTGATTTTTTTAATTTTGTTTTAAAATAATAATACATGAATTGACGAGTCACATTACGAGCCACGTGCGTGGCACGCAAAGCGAGACTAGTAGGTGTACAAAGTCCTGAATCCAAGTTGTGCCTTAAATGAAATACTTGAAAAATGCAATGCATAAAATGAAATACTTGGAAAACTCATTTGTTGAACTTTTGTTAACTATAAAAATGGTTATCCTCCGTCTCAAATTGATAAGCATTTAGGACAAACACAAGTATTAAAAAATTTAGTAAATCTATGCAAAATGAGCAATTCTATAAAAACATACCACACTTCCCCTTATTAATGCAATGTTCACTTTATTTCTTAGTGGATTTGCTCTTTTCTTAATGTAATACATTAATTAATGAGGATATATATGTAATTCAAGCATTCAAGCAATAAATTACCGCCTATAATTTGGGACAAAGAAATTCAAAATAGTGCCTATCAATTTGAGACGGAAGGAGTATAAATTATTGATTTTAATAATCATGAATCTAATTTTGTATTTTCAATAATCATTTAATATTTTAAATTCTTTTATAAAGTCATCTGTAATCGTATTTAGGGATAAAATTGGAAAATTACAATATTATAATTATAATAATTATATTTTTTAATATGCGTGTTTTTAAAAATAGGACTATTACTTTAGGACGAAATGAATATATATTAATGATGTGTCACATGATATAAATTGAATAATTCAATCAATAAATAACATTTATTTCTACAAATGAGTATACTATAATTTTTGTTCAAAATTCATTCATTGATTGGACTAATTAATATAGTTATGTCATGTGACACATTATTAATGAATGGTTTCACAATCTGAAACACTAGACTAGGTTCACTTAATAATTTATCTCTTTTATAATTAGTTGATAGATTATAGTTTTTTTTTATAATTGAAGAAAGAGGAGCGTCTGTGTAAAGATTTGAAAGCACGACCTAACAATTTCTACTTAGCGCTTATACTATTTAAAGCAAAACTATAATAAAACTTTCTCCACTTTATCATTTTTATTCAAAAAAACTTCTAAGTTTGTTCATGTCTAAAATCTCTCTATTAATATAATTTTTATTTTGATACCCTTAGTTGGAAAAATTTGATAAGTGAAGCCCACTTTTTGAAAATTAATGAAAAAGTGTGACATGACGTTCGTCTCATTTTTCGCTGCACCAGCAACCATTGTTCATCACGACGCCAATAATCAACATTCATTCGTCACAGCACCAGCAATCACCGTTTGTTTGTCGTTGTTGAATGGCGAATAAGAAGATGAAAATTGATAATTAGGCTTAATTAGGCTTAATTAGGATTTAATTAGATATAACTAGAATTAATTAGGACTAATTAGAATTTTAATTAAAGTTTAATTAGGATTTTTATTTAAACTAGTTAGGATTTTAATTAGGATCCTAACTAGAATTAATTAGAATTAATTGAATTTAGAGAAAATAACAAAAAAACCACATTAATGACTCACTATTTCACATAATACAATATTAATTAATTTGTTTACTTTAGTACAATTTTCCTTTCACAAAATACCAACTTTTATTATACTTTTCAACCAACACCACCTTTTTCCCAAACCAACACGTGTCCACTACATGTGTCCTATATAATAAAAAGACATCATAAAAAAGGATCGAAAAGACCCCTGCATATTAAAAGACCCATGCATAAAAAGGACTAAAAAGACCCTCCACTACACATGTCCACTACCTTGCCAAATTTAAAGTGCACCATCTGCTATAATGAATGACCCGCGCATCTCGCGCGGGTCATTCTTAACAAAATTCAGGTGCACCTTTTGGTGCACTTGACACTCTTTTTTTTATTTTTTTATATAAATTATATATTTATATATTCATTTAAATTGTACAAAATATTTATTTATTATATTTGAATTTTAAAAATATTAATTTAATTTAAATTTTTAAAATATAAATATATTACTCTTTTTCTTTTATATCTCCGATATATATTTGATATGTCTCACATATACTGTTGTTTACGCCAAAATTTAAAATATGGCCCGAAGACCATAAAGCCCATATTCTATTAAAAAGATAGAAAAAGCTACGTGGAGAATTTAGTTCCAAGAGATTTCCAAGAGATTTGACTTTTCCAAGAGATTTCCAAGAGATTTGACTTTTCCAAGATATTTCCAAGAGATTCGACTGTCAGAAGTTAATTCCAAGAGATTTGAGAAGTTAATTCCAAGAGATTTGACTTTCAGAAATTAATTCCAAGAGATTTGACATTGAGAAGTTAATCTCAGAGGTTTGTTTTTGACCTTGACCTGACCTTGGAGGAAAAGAAAATTTCAGAATCAAAAGGCCAGAAGCCCGTTAGAAGAAGAAGCCCAGAAGTTCAATTGGTCAAGGTCCAAAGTCACGTGCTTTTTGTAAAGCGATGTTTCAGAAGCAGTTTTTAGAAGTGGGAAGCGCTGTGAAGACGTGGGCAGTAAAAGAGGCAGTTATCACCCGGCAGTTTCTACAGACGCTATAAAAGGGAGAAGACGACGACGATTTGAGCCCCAGCCAAATTCAACAAAAACTCAATACTCTCAGGAGATTATCAACACCAAAAGCTTTTATTTTATGAAATCCTTTGTAAACACTTTATAGCTTTCGCAATTTCAATCTTTTATTTTTAACATTATTTCAGCAGTAGTTCATTTACAGTGTTGAATTTTAGATTTTAATTGCAGAAGTTTATTCTTGTTTTCAAAGTTTCTTCGAGAGTTTTTCTTTACGAACGTTTAGATTTTTTACGTCCTTTGAAAATCTGTCACAATCGCTTGATCAATTTTTAATTTTCAATTTGAGGTCCAACCTCTGGCACGCCCGCACACACTTTAAAGGCACCAATCGTTTTCTTAAAAAACAGGGAAACAATTTGGCACGCCCAGTGGGACTATTAGAAAGATGGCTCCAAGAACTCGCAGTATTTTAGGGAAAGATGTATCCGACTCTCAGGAGGAGGAAAGCGCGCCTGCAACAGCAGGGCCAGGAGGAAAAGTTCACACGGTGGTCGAACAGTTTGAGAAGTCACTTGCGCCTCTCAATAATGAAAATCAAGAGGCGCCACAAAATGTCATTCCTGTAGTAGGACCTGTTACTGCAGAAGAGAAAGGAAAGGAGAAAATGGTTGAGGATTCTCCTGAAAGCATCATGGCTCACATGATGGATTATTTCAAAAGAATGGAGATAAGACAGGAGAGGTTCGAAGAAGAATCTAGGAAACAAGCCAAGAGAATTGATGAGTACTCCATAGAAAGTAAGGCACAATACAGGATCATGATTGATACTGTGGAAAAATTGCAGAGGAGTTGGGCTCAAAAGGAGGAATCTAAAAAGAAGAGTCTAAAACAAGTCGAACTCGGGGGGCATGCATCTGGCAATCATGTTCAGGAGGTAGCAGAATCAAGTAAGGCATCTCAACCTTCTTTTGTTGTTAACCTTGTTTCTGAGGAAAGGTACGTTCCTCCTCATCGTAAGAATGAGGTGATAGGCACTCCTCTCAAGGGAGCTTGCCATCAAGGAATGAAACCACAATATTTCGGGCATACTAATGTTAATACACAACCTAATGCGTATGATGAAGGTTTTAACCATATGAGAAATAATTGTGGTGGAATGCCAAGAGGAAATGCTACTCCAGTGCCTATGTTTCAACCTCCTGTGATTCAAAACCAGATGGATATTGATGCTGTGAGAGAAATGGTTCAAGAACTCTATGGCCCCGGCTTAAGACAAGTGGGAAGGCCAGAGTTTCACAAGCCATACCCTGAAACAATTGACAGAGATAACCCATATCCTAGAGGTTATAGAGTTCTTGATTTTTCTTGGTTCTCAAGAGATGAAGGCCAGTCAACTCTTGAATATGTGGCAGGATTTACCATACAGTATGGAGAGTTGGCAAAAAGGGCAGGTGAGCGGCTAGGCGAGCAACTGAAGATGCAGCGGCTGGCAAAGGCAAGCGCGCTACTGGACCTGTTGGCAAAGATGATCGCGCTGCTGAGGAAGCGGCCGGAGGCTAGCATGGATCTGTTGATGGCGAGGCCACTAGAGAGGCAGCGGCTGGCGAGACTACACAGACCTGCTGGCGAGGAAGAGCAGCGGATGGGTGAGCTGCTGCTGGCGAGGGAGTTGCTGAACTTGCTGGTGACTGCCTGGCGAGGAAGCTGCTGGCCGCTAAAAACGCAGCTGGGGAAGACAGGCGAGCCGCTGCAGTCACCGGGTTGATGCCATCCGTTGAAGGAGACGAGGCAGCCGCTGGATCAGCTGGTGGATGCGAGCGGCTGCTGGACGAGCGGAGGACCGGCTGGAGACGCGCGGCTGAAGGCGTGGAATCGATGGTGAATAGGACGATGAGCAGCGGTTGGACGAAGGTCAGCGGTTGGGCTAGCCGCTAGAGACGCAGCGGTTGGCGGAGACATACCAATGGATCTGCTGGCGAGATGACACGGACCTGATGGCGTGGAAAGTTGTTGTCGCCGCCGTCTTGAGAACACAGGATCAACAACTGCCGTCCGGTTTGCAGGTTTTGGAGCAGCTGTTGAAGACGCCGGAGCTGAAGGGGTGAAGCGCTTAGATTTAGACTCATCATGGTGGAATGTTTAATCAATTTTGGATAAAGAACTATATATAAATGGCTTTATTTTAAAGCCAATTATATAGGGGGTATTGTTTACGCCAAAATTTAAAATATGGCCCGAAGGCCATAAAGCCCATATTCTATTAAAAAGATAGAAAAAGCTACGTGGAGAATTGAATTCCAAGAGATTTGACTTTTCCAAGAGATTTCCAAGAGATTTGACTTTTCCAAGAGATTTCCAAGAGATTTGACTTTTCCAAGATATTTCCAAGAGATTCGACTGTCAGAAGTTAATTCCAAGAGGATTTTAATTCCAAGAGATTTGAGAAGTTAATTCCAAGAGATTTGACTTTCAGAAATTAATTCCAAGAGATTTGACATTGAGAAGTTAATCTCAGAGGTTTGTTTTTGACCTTGACCTGACCTTGGAGGAAAAGAAAATTTCAGAATCAAAAGGCCAGAAGCCCGTTAGAAGAAGAAGCCCAGAAGATCAATTGGCCAAGGTCCAAAGTCACGTGCTTTTTGTAAAGCGATGTTTCAGGAGCAGTTTTTAGAAGTGGGAAGCGCTGTGAAGACATGGGCAGTAAAAGAGGCAGTTATCACCCGGCAGTTTCTACAGATGCTATAAAAGGGAGAAGACGACGACGATTTGAGCCCCAGCCAAATTCAACAAAAACTCAATACTCTCAGGAGATTATCAACACCAAAATCTTTTATTTTATGAAATCCTTTGTAAACACTTTACAGCTTTCGCAATTTCAATCTTTTGTTTTTAACATTATTTCAGCAGTAGTTCATTTACAGTGTTGAATTTTAGATTTTAATTGCAGAAGTTTATTCTTGTTTTCAAAGTTTCTTCAAGAGTTTTTCTTTACGAACGTTTAGATTTTACGTCCTTTGAAAATCTGTCACAATCGCTTGATCAATTTTTAATTTTTAATTTGAGGTCCAACCTCTGGCACGCCCGCACACACTTCAAAGGCACCAACCGTTTTCTTAAAAAACAGGGAAACAACTGTATAATATTTTTTTTAATACTTATTTGATACATTTTTGACATGTGTCGAAATATTTTTATATATATTACATATATATCTTTTATACATATTTCATACATCTCCGATACAAGATAGTTACATTTTTAAAATTTATTTAATAGATACATCTCTGATACATTTAATTGTAATTTGAATATATTTTCAATACATCTCTGATACATAATTTATACATGATAGATACATATTTGATATATTAATTGAATTAACTGACTAATTCGATTGGTTTATTTTTACATTTTGAAAAGTTTATCAACATATGTGCAATAATACTAATTAAAATGAACCAAATATTTATTGTTTTATCTATATTTGGCTGGTTTGTTTTTATGATTTGACCGGAAGCCCTAGGTGGAAGGAAGGGAAAAGACGAGTAGAAGTGCAAAATATTCGATAAATATTTGATACATCTCCAATATATATTTGATGCATTCAGATACATATGTGATATATTTTTGATACATAATTTATTCGTGATATTTATCCAAAAAAAAAAATTAAACAATGATAGATACATGTTTTTTAAATGTACTTAATAGATACATCGCTGATACATAATTTATACATGATAAATATGTTTTTTAAATGTACTTAATAGATACATCGCTGATACATAATTTATACACGATAGATATATTTTTAAATATATTTAAATAGATACATGATAGATACATTTTTTAAATGTACTTAATAGATACATCGCTGATACATAATTTATACATGATAGATACATTTTTTAAATGTACTTAATAGATACATCGCTGATACATAATTTATACACGATAGATATATTTTTAAATGTATTTAAATAGATACATGATAGATACATTTTTACCGAATATATACACGGTATATATTTTTTAAAAATGTATTTAATAGATACATCGCTGATACATATTTTATACATAATAGATATATTTTTAAAATATATTAAATAGATAAATTGTTAATATAAATTTTAAATTATTTTATTTTGTATTTTTATATTTTTAAAATATAGTTAATTGTTTATATTTATATTTATATTTTTAAAATTAATTATTATTATTAAATATATTTAAATTTTTCAATTAAAATTAAAATTTATATATAATAAATAAATTTTTAATATAATTTAATATAAATTTTTTATATTTAAATAAAATATTTATGAAAATAGAAAGATCTTTTTTTTTAAAGCAAAGACTCATGCATCAGTTACTAAACTGATGCATGAGTAAGCATGACTGACCCGCGTCAGCCCTGCATGGCCTGACGCGCGTCAGGTCAACACATCAGACCTGACACGCGTCATGTTATAACAGTATTTTTTTTAATAAAAATTTCTATATTTTAAACAGAATTAAATATCCATGTGTTAATAGTGGATCAGTGTTATTTATTGTTGTAGAGAAAAAAGAGGGAATCTTCACTGATACACGTGTCCCTATTCTAATGGAATGGTGCTAATGAAATTTATTTGTGTTTTATGGTAAGAATGATAAATAAGTGATATAAGTGGTAATGTATGTAAATGCATGTCATTTTTGTGGTATTTTTGTGATTTACTCTTGAATTTAACTAGATGTCTCACTCTCTCTTTAATTAGAAATGATACGTATCTTTATAGCTTTTTTGATTTTTTTTTTTAATATTTCATGAAGAGTCGAGGGGGTTGAATTGATACTTCTTTAATTTTTTCTGTAAATTTCTAAAACAAAGTAGGATGATATTTAACAGTGTGGGATTCTGGGTCACTAGGTTTGCCGACCACAACGACTCCTCTCTTCTCGAGAATCCATACATCCTTTATCAATGTACGGAAAAAAGTCTAATTTAATGACCTTTTGTAACAAAATGAAATATAATAACCTCTTTGTAACTACCAATAATCCTAGTAATTTAAAGGGTTAATGTCAAAAAAAAATCACGAACTTTACACGTTTTCTCATTTTAATCACGCAGTTTAAATTTTCTCATTTTCATGCACTAACTACCAGTTTTTTCCAAATTCATGCGCAATGCTGAGGTGACACTCATTCATTGGTGTAAAATGACCTCCACCTCAGCGTATTATACCAATGGAGTCGTGACACCTCAGCACCGTGCATGAATTTGAGAAAAAGTGGTAGTTCGTGCATGAAAATGAAAAAATTTAAACTACATGATTAAAATGAGAAAACGTGTAAAGTTGGTGAATTTTTATGACATTAGCCCTAATTTAAATAAATAAATTAATTAAAGGCTTAATTGCGTAAAAAATCACAAACTTTAACGTGTTTTGCAAATTTAACATAAACTTTCAATTTTGGCAAATTAATACGCAAACTTTTGATTTTTGGCAATTTTAGCACCGGTCAATTTTTTGTGAAAAAAATGCTGATGTGTACACCGGAATAACCACTATTCTGGCGTCCACATCAGCATTGTTCTCTATTTTTTTGAAGAAAAATTGATCGTTGCTAAAATTGCAAAAAATCAAAAGTTTGTGTATTAATTTGCCAAAATTGAAAGTTTATGTTAAATTTGCAAAACACGCTAAAGTTTATGATTTTTTACGCCATTAAACCTAAATTAAAAAACAAACTTTTGTTTCAAAAATTTCGGGGTTTTTTTTTCCTGAATTGCAGTACTCATAAGTGTTTGTTTTGAAACAAACTTATTTCGGATCAGCGTCTCCAAATCAAAGATGCATTACATTGCGTGGGTTATTGTCTTATTGTTATGCTACTGCTCCCTTGTTCAACTTTTTTATGCAATTGGTTGGCAATCAACAACTTTTAAGCTATCAGTTCAGTGTCAGTTAGCTATGTCATTTCTAATATGTAATGAATGGCAAACTGATCTTCATCTTTCATGAGTGAACCGGCATTTTTCTGTAAGTGATTATCTTTTATGGGATATTTAATCTTCAATTCAGTTTGATTTCTGGTTTGGAGCTGCTAATTCTTTGTGGGTTTATAATAGATTGATTGATTGGCAAAAAGTGCAAATATTTGGGACTTCTTTCAAGCACCATATAAAAGGTACGCACTTTAGTTTCTAATCAGTTTTTTCATTTGATCAAATCCTTCCAATTTTATGGGTAATGCTTTCTCTAGAAACCATGATTATGATGCATTGTGACTAAAACTACTAAACCTAACAATAGATTGGAGTTTAGAGACATAATCGGCCGCGTATTATGCATATCTGTATGATTATATTGAGCACATTTGAAGCCTATTTTAGAACATCACTCTGTTGTCTCGCCTTCCGCCTTTGGTTATTATTGGTATGTTTAATCGGGCTGCACCAGTGTTTTGGAAGCAACATTGGAAAGTCTCTCTTCTGGTGTTTTTTCATGATCCAACTAGGAATATTTTTATGTATATCTGTATGGTTACATTGAGCAAGTTTAGTACTTCTTCCATCTTTTTGCACACCATAGAAATACCAACAACAATACAATTTAATCGCTCTCATTAAAATAATCTTTTCGACTTAATAACCTCTATAGTATAGTGATCGTCACTACTATTCTTTAGTTATCATTGCTTATCGGTAGATAAAACTGCTTCTCAAATACTCACGTCACTTGTTTTAAATTAAAATCTTTAATTCTTAATATTCTTTTACTCTCTGTATCTGCATTGATGATGTTACTTATGCCGTCCTTTTTTTTGATAGTTGGGAAGGGGGAGCGTTTGTGGGAGGAATTGAACCCGCGGTCTTGACAGTTTGCTGCTTATACCATTTGGCCTATAGTAAAATTTCCTCCGCAGGTTGATTTTTATCAAACTGCTATACTAGTATCACCAACATTAATGAACTTAAAGATAAAGGAATCGTATACATTTTTATTAGTTTGCTATCATTTGGTTGAAAGAAGTGTTTATTCTAAATTATATTTCTTTAACTTCTGTACAGTTAAATAAAAGCTCTTTAAAAAAAAACTTTTTTATTTCTGAAATTATAGTTTGAAATACCTTGTCTGCGAAAATATTTTGTCGCCTATCTTGAGCACAATGTAGCGTTGTTCTTTACTCTCATCATTTCGATAGAGTGTGTCTTGAGGCGATACCCCTTAGCTTAGCTACATGCTTACTAGTAGCCTATGGAATATTGATATGACTATAGATAAATAACACCTCAATTTATGAATCAGATACAATTTAAGTTATAATGTACAAAAAGTTATACTGCTGTCATAATTCAAATTGAACATGCCTATCATTCTTTCATACAATAGTTATGGTGCTGTCATAACTAAATTTTGATTTTGTTTTCTTGAATCGAATGAACTAAACTCTAGTCGCAATAAATAGGATATTAAGTTAATCCAAAATCTTTTACTTTTGAAATCTTAAGCCTAGCCACTAAATAAATGTGTATGTGCAATAATTTCTAATCTTGTTTGTTTGAATTTAATAATTTTGGAATAATTCTATGTGAAGGCATAGCAACTACAGGAAAAAAAGTAGCAATAAGGCAAAAGAAGCAGCAACAAGGCAGAAGGTAAGTAATTCTGCAATTTGATCCATTTTTTTCTGTAATTATGGATTATATTCTGCAAATCTGTCCACTTTTTCTGCGATTCTGCATTGCAATATTTAGTATATATGCATATAAAAATTAATTGTTATGGTTAGAAGTTCTTGTGTTGCTGGTGTTGTAGTTTGAGGGGAACAAGGATGCTATATTGAAAGTACAATTGAATTGCAGGTTTGGCAATATGAAATTTGGAATTGCAAAAATAAACAAAAAAAATACAAATTGTAACACATAATTAAATGAAATTATGATAATTTAAAAAAATTTAATTATAATAAGGTATTAAGGTGAACCTTGGAATGACAAACAATAACAAAGGTATCATTTATTTTTGGCAGAAATTAAAACATTATAAGTATTTTTGCCGTTTGTGATGGATTTGCGACAGATATATTCTGTTCAAAATAAATTATGTAATTATATTCTGAATTAACTAACTATACTTGCCAAAATTTTGTTTAAATGGTTATTGCTGTTCTTTTTCTTTTTGGGTTCTAACTTGCTAAAATGAGATAATTATTGCAAGTCGATATTTACATGTATATAAGTAGTTTTTAGTGTTTTGTAGCTTATAGTCAATATTTTTTTGTATAAAGCTAGCCATGGAAGAAAGTAGAGAAGCATTATTGATAAAACAAGTCGATGAAGGCCAAAAAGGGAGAGGTGAAGGGAAGGAAGAAAAACAAGAACTGGCAAATTTCTTCATTCTATTCATTTTTGCAGATAGAGTTGACATATTTTTGATGATCATCGGCACAATATGCGCCATTGCTCATGGAATTTCTGGTCCGTTAATGACTTTAATTTTTAGTCAGCTTATTAACTCGTTTGGTAATGCTCACACATCAACTACCACTGACCTTTCAAAGGTAATGTAACATAGTTTACCTTTTTCTGTTCACTTTCTTTCAGATGTATATACTCAAAATAAGTCCAAAGTAAGTAATTTATGCAAAAAAAATCATTTGTTTCAGATAGTAATAAATTATGTGTACTTGGCTGTTGGCTCAGGCATCGCTTCTTTTCTAAGTAAGAGTTCATTTCACTTTCAAATTAAACCTTTATAATTAATTAGGAATGAATAAAACCAATTGGTTTTGAAAATATACATGGATGGAATAGCAAGTGAGCTAGCTACTTAGGTATGTTGTGATTTTCGTTACAGATTCATCATGTTGGATGATTACTGGAGAAAGACAATCGGTGCGTATTCGAGGGTTGTACTTGAAATCAATCTTAAGACAAGAAATTGGTTTCTTCGATACCGAAATGAGAACTGGAGAGGTGATTGAGAGGATGTTTAGTAACAACATTCTCATTAGAGATACCATCTCTGAAATGGTAATTAGTCCATACAATCTTTTTCATTGTTGGTTTCACATCGATCTTCTTCTTTTTACATGCATTTTTCTCATCAAATTAATGGAATACATTGTGATAGGTTGGCAAGTTAATACAACTAGTATCTACCTTTATTGGCGGCTTTGTTATTGCTTTTGTGAAAGGATGGCACCTTGCACTAGTTCTGCTTGTTTCTGTTCCTGTAATGATGTTTAATTATCGGTTCCTTACAGTTACGGTTTCAAAGTTGGTTCTATGCCAGATAGGCGCTCGCATGCAAGCTGGAAATATTGTTGAACAAACCATTGGAGCCATTAGAATGGTATATCTATCTATTTATCTTAATTCTTCGAATTTAGTTATTGAATGTATGAACTATTATTTTGGTGCTGGTCATTCAAAATTGAGATCCAAACCGTCTGTCTTGTCTTAGATGGCTTTCCACTTTTGTAAAATTTGTTCTATAATTTTACAGTCAGCATTCTGACGAGACTGTTGAGATCTAAATTATAAGTGGAAAGCCAATTAAAGCATTTTGGGATCCAGTTTTGCATAGTTAGCACTCTGTTGAGACTAAAGGTATCAAAAGTATTATAGTGATATAATCTTCTAAAGTTCAGTTCAGCCACCAATCTGGTCCAAAAAATAGCTCACGCAAGAATGATAGACTGATTTTGAAAGAGTTCGTATATCATCATATTTAACATGTTCACACACAAGCATTTATATATAAAAAAATGATTTGTTTTTTCATTTTTTTGGGTACTTGTACAAGGTTGCATCTTTCACAGGGGAGAAGCATGCTATTGCAAAATACAACGAAAAGCTGAAAATTGTATATGAAGCTAGTACTCGACAAGGATTGGCATTAGGATTAGGAGTTGGTACAATATTTGCTGTTCTATTTGGGTCTTATGGAT
Source organism: Mercurialis annua (assembly GCF_937616625.2). Taxonomy (NCBI): domain Eukaryota; kingdom Viridiplantae; phylum Streptophyta; class Magnoliopsida; order Malpighiales; family Euphorbiaceae; genus Mercurialis; species Mercurialis annua. Next base: position 11,624,278 of record NC_065577.1, on the reverse strand, counting down.
TTGCATCTTGGTACGGATCCAAATTGATCATGCACAATGATTATAATGGTGGACAAGTGATCGGTATAATTATAGCAACAACCAGTGCTGCAATGTAAGTGCATACTACAGTTTACCTATTTTTTATATACATTGATTGATTAATAATACTCCTGCTCAATGATCAGGGCACTGGCTCAAGCTTCATCTTTCATGAGAAAGTTCTCGGCAGGCAAAGCTGCAGCTCATAAGATGTTTGAAACCATCAAACGCGAGTCGAAAATTGACCCTTCTAGTATTACTGGGATGGTATTACAAGATATTAAAGGAGAAATTGAGTTTAAAGATGTGTATTTCAAGTACCCATCTAGACCTGATGTTGAGATATTTAGTGGACTTTCACTACATGTTGGAACAAAAACAACACTAGCCATTGTAGGAGAAAGTGGAAGTGGGAAATCAACGGTCATTAGTCTGATTGAGAGGTTCTATGATCCTGATTCTGGTGAAATACTTGTGGATGGCTTTAACTTGAACAATCTGAAGATCAGTTGGTTAAGAGAGCAGATTGGTCTAGTCAGTCAAGAACCTATTCTCTTTGCAACTAGTATTAAGGAGAACATAGCATATGGTAAAGAAAATGCAACAGATGAGGATATTAGATCTGCTATTGAGCTTGCTAATGCTGCTGAATTCGTTGACAAACTGCCTAAGGTAATTTTCTTTCTTCCTTATATATTTATGTATGTATACCCCCCACAGATGGTCCGCGATACTGAATTACATTAAAAGTGCACATCATATTATGGACCCTGATCTGTCCTAAATCGACCTCTGTTCGGCAAATCCATTTCTATAATCACTAGTTGCAAATTCTGTCCAGGACAATGCAGGCCGGAAAAACGTACTCTGACCTGCTAGTTTTTTCAGCCTGTGTGGTCCTAGACAGCATCTGCAAAATAGTGACTAGAGAAATGGGGTCACTTTGCCGTAGGGAGGTCGATTTGGGCCAGATCATCCACCTGGTATCCGATTACCATATTAGGTACCGCAATTCAGTCACCATTTAATTAATGAGTCTGTTACTATTCAATTATATTTATGCATTGCAGGGGCTTGGCACCATAGTAGGGGAACGTGGTTGTCAACTATCAGGCGGACAAAAGCAAAGGATTGCAATTGCAAGGGCTATAGTGAAAAATCCAAAAATTCTACTTCTTGATGAACCCACTAGTGCATTGGATACGAGATCTGAACATATAATCCAAGAGGCTCTCATTAAAGTCATGTCTAACAGAACAACCATAGTGGTAGCACATCGTTTAACCACTATCAAGAATGCTGATGAGATTGCTGTTTTCTCTTTGGGCAAAATTCTGGAGAAAGGTAATTTTAATTCTGAAAAAAAGCTACCTAGCCGTATTATTTAGTAAATACTTGCACATATAGGGCTGATGCAGTGCGAAGTGCTTCCTGGTATTTCGGGAATGGGAGGTGAGCAGGGCTTTTTCCCAATATAGGGTAATCAAATTTCAAAATTGCATGTTCAGTGTGATTTCTAAATTTTTTTCCGGATTTAATGTGAAAAATTTGTGTCCGCCATTCTTAAATTATTATTTAATTTGTCCGCTAGATGTTCTAGCATACAAGAAGACTTTTTACAACCTTAAGCTGTGTTTCCTGCACATCTGATGGTGGACTGTCTGTAAAAATGCAGATAGAAGATCCATCAACGGATGTGGCTGCTAAAAGCTTGGAGTTAATGATGGCTGGAGGAAAGAAAGTAAACTTGCTACATACAAACCTCGTTCAGTAATAGTTCCACAATCTTTTTGCGATTACGAACTAATTCTTGCACTTTAGCAGCTCCTGTTACTGATATGGTTCAGTAATAGTTACACAAACTTGGTTCTATCTTCTTTTTACTGACAGTCCGCCAGAAAGACTGGCGGACTGTCAGATGTGCAGGAAATACAGCCTAAGGCTGTAAAAAGTCTTTTTGTCCGCTAGAAAATCTAGCGAAGAAGTTCAAGAAAATATAAAAATAGCAATTTGCCTGTTCGTCATTTAATTTGGCGGACAACCAAATATTCTAAATCCGGAAATAGTTTAGAAATCGCCCTGAACATTGTAATTGGATTCCCCTAAATTAAGAAAAATGTCCCACATTTGCACAGTCTTCTCCGTGCATTTTTGCGAAAAGGCCATTTCAGTGTCTCGAACTTGAATTCTATGTCACCAAAGGAGCGGGTTGTACCGCTGCATCAAGGCTCACCATCACGGACTCACATATATCAATCTGATTTCTTTAATTTGTTTGTGTTTGTTTGAAGGAACACATGAAGAGCTCATACAAAATAAGGAAGGTGCTTATTCCCAACTAGTTCGCCTCCAACACGTTGAGGACCCTAATTCTCATGCCAAAATTTTAGAAGAAGCTAGTGATTGTACCAATGGAGTTTCATCCTCTGACTTTTTCATTCCTAAAACCAGTAACATGCATGATACTGAAGATGATGATGAGAGGATTAGCACTAATAAAATAAACAAGAAGCCTACCAAAGTTTCTCTTAAAAGGCTTGCCTACCTGAGCAAGCCAGAGTTGCCTGCTTTATTGCTCGGAAGTATAGGTGCCATTATATATGGCATAGCTTTCCCAGTTTTTGGCTTTTTAAATGCAAAATCGATCGTAATGTTTTATGAACCTCCAAAGATGATGCAAAAGGATTCTATTGTTTGGGCTGTGTTGTTTATGATTCTTGGAGTCATAACTCTTGTAGGTTCACTGCTTCAAAATTACTTCCTTGGTATTGCTGGGGGTAAATTGATTGAACGAATATCTTCCATGTCATTTGGAAAGGTTGTGAACCAAGAAATTAGCTGGTTTGATGACCCTGCCAATTCCAGGTACCAACTAAAATTCTGAATAATACTAAGTTCTACTACAACTACTACTATATTTTAATGGCCTAATGTCTTAAAAAAAACCCGACCTTTTAGCCCCTTTTCAATTATACCCTGATGTTGAAAATTTGTCAATTTTACCCTATTTTGCATTTTTGTGTTTCAATTGTACCCTGAAATATTAAATTAACGTCTTTTTTACTTGGAAAAAAATTGAAAAACATCCTCCATGTCTAGCATATATTAATTGTTCTCAGAATAAATGGGGGCAAGGTTGGGGAGGAGGATAAGTTCTTCTTACATCCCCGTTCGAGAAGGCACCTTTAAAATTTATTTAAATTTAGTTAAATTAATTAAGAATTTAAAATAGTGTTAATTTGATTATGGTTTTTAGTTAGTTTTTAATAATAAAGGACTTATTTGTACTTTTTCGAAGAAAAAAGAATTTAATTTCATTTTTAGACTTAGTTAATTGAATGATTTCATCATTTAAGTAAAAAAATTAACAAAAATTAAAAAATTGGGGTACAATTGAAAACGGAAAATTCAAAAGTGGGTAAAATTGACAATTTTTCAACGTCGGGGTGGAATTGAAAAAAAGTCTAAAGGTGAGGGGTTTTTGAGTGATTAGGCCTATTTTAATTACTTATTTGTGCATTTTCTAGTGGTGCAGTGAGTGCAAGATTATCAACCAATGCGACCACAATTGAAGCTATTATCGGTGAAGCCTTTGCCTCTGCCATCAGAAACATTGCAACAATCCTAGCAGCACTATTTATAGCATTTACAGCTAATTGGATTTTGGCATTTGTAGTTATTGCTGTCTCACCCTTGCTATTTTTCCAAGGCTATGTTAATTTCAAGTATATGAACGGTTTTAGTAGTGAAGAAAAGGTATTATGAATATATAATTGCTATTTACGTACATATATATACATATGTTTGAAATTGATATTTTATAATAAAAATTTGCAGGATACATATGAACAAGCAAGTAAAGTGGCACATGAAGCTGTCAGCAATATGAGAACAATTGCATCATTTTGTGCAGAAAAGAAGGTGACAGATTTGTATGAAAAGAAATGCAGAGGTCCTAAGGAACAAGGTGTTCGAAACGGATTTCTCAGGGGTAGTAGTTATGGTTTCTCATTCTTTATACTTTATTGCACAGAAGCTTTTTGTTTTTACATTGGATTTATTCTTGTGCAACATGGCAAGGCAACATTTGAGGATGTTTTTAAGGTATGTTTTTTTCTTCCTTTGTACTTATTCTTTATGGTGCTCGGAAATTGATATATTGAACCGGAAAACTGCGAAAACATAATTTCTACAAGAATGGGTTACAAATATAAACTCCATAAGTATTTCCGTTTGTAGAAACAAAATGCCTTTCTATGTTCTAATTAATTTTTCTTTTTTGCTGTTTGGTAGGTTTTCCTTTCATTATCTGTAGCAATAGGTACAGTTGCTGACAGCAACGGAATGTCTCTGGATATCAGTAGAGCTATGGAAGCTATAGCGTCGGCATTCTCCACCATTGACGGAACACCAAAAATTGACTCTTCCAGTGATCAAGGTGTAACACCTTTGCACATAGATGGAAATATTGATTTTCACAGTGTCAATTTCACATACTCAACACGACCAGATATCCAAATTTTCAAAAATCTATCCTTCAGTATTCCTGCAAAGAAGGTACACATTTAATGTTTTGTTCTTGCTATATATTTAACATTTTAAAAAATCAAACTCTTATAACTTATTTGCAACTTTAATTGGATATTTTAATTTTGATTACTTTATCAAAATATCAACTTCTCATTGTAATTGAGTCCCAATGTTTAAAATCGACATTGCCATGTTCAATTGTTGCCTCAGTTGTCATGAGTGATGTATAATTTTGCTGTTTCGCTGGAACAGTCCAAATAAGTATTTTTTTGTTTGGTTTGATTTATTTCAATTCGGTTTCTCTCTAAATTGAACTGAATTTGTAATTTCCAAAAGCAAACTGAATGGAAAAAGCTAAATATTTATGAATCAAACCGAATTGAACCATGTTGATCGGATCAGTTTGGTTAGTAGGCTTGGTTCAGTTCTTGCACGCCCCTATATGTGTTAATTATTGAGAAGTTGTCTGGGGACATGAAATGATCAACTTTGATTGCAGGTTGTTGCTATAGTTGGGGAGAGTGGCAGTGGGAAATCAACAATAATCAACCTGATAGAAAGATTTTACGATCCCGATTCTGGGTACATATATTTTGATGGTTTAGACATCAAGGGCTTGAATGTAAACTGGCTCAGACAACAAATAGGATTAGTAAGCCAAGAAGCTGTAGTTTTCAACGAAAGCATTCGAACAAACATAGCATACGGTAAGCAAGAGCACGTAAGTGAGGAAGAGATAATCGAAGCAGCAAACGCAGCAAATGCACACAAATTTATTAGCTCATTACCAGAGGGATATAATACCTGTGTAGGTGAAAAAGGGGTTCAGTTGTCTGGTGGGCAGAAACAAAGAATTGCCATAGCAAGAGCAATACTGAAGAAGCCGAAAATTCTTTTACTCGATGAGGCAACGAGCGCACTCGACGCTGAGTCGGAGCATGCGGTTCAAGTTGCATTGCAAAATGTTATGGTAGATAAAACAACAATTGTCGTTTCTCATCGGCTTGCATTTATTCGAAAGTCTGATATTATTTTTGTGCTTAAGAATGGCGTTTTGGTTGAACAAGGGAGTCATGATGTACTCATGAACTTGCCTAATGGTTCTTATGCGTCTTTAGTTGCTTACTCTTTGTCAAAATAACTATAAATAACAATTTTTTTAGGGTTAATGTCAAAAAAAATCACGAACTTTACACGTTCTCTTTTAATCACGCAGGTTAAATTTTCTTATTTTCATGCACGAACTATCACTTTTTCTCAAATTCATTCACGGTGCTGAGGTGGCACTCATAATTTGGTGTAAAATGACCTTCATCTCAGTAAAATACACTAATGGAGCCGTGACACCTTGTTTAAAACATATTCACTATAATGACCTTTTTCTTTTCCATGATATTCTCTCTGATCCTATTCCCTTGGATTTTTTGAAAAATCACAATTAAACGTGTCCGTAGAGATAATTCGCAATCAGATAGAGAAAATTGGTTGTCTTGGAGAGTTTCATTGATTTTACGCTCCAGGATGAAGATGCTACCATGATAAATAATGACAGCTACAACTTTCTATGAGCGGTTCAACATGTCCTCGAACTCTTAAAACCTTGGCATTCAGTTTTATTTGTTACTAGTATATAACCCTTGCTTTGTATCGGGAAACATATTTTTTTAATGGTAGTTATTGATTGAATTATTTTATATAATTTTTGATCTATTTTATTTAACAATAACAATATTTAAATATAGAATACAATTGGTAAAATAATACATAATTTGAGATAGAAGAAATACATAATGTCATTGCATAAAGTAAGATGCAACTATTTAGATACGATCTTCAGTTCTTTTTTGTTCAGTATTATACAGTGGAAAAGCACCACATTTGTCCGCATCAGTGTAATTCCGCAATTTGTATGCAATCAACTTAGAAACTAAAACATATACTCCCTCTGTCCCACTTTAGAAGTCTCATTTGACTTTACACACAGATTAAGAAAACATTAATTATCTTTGTCATTTCATGTTTTTTCATGTTTTGCCCCTATTAATGATAGTGGAATTTTCATAGAACTATTTTAAGATAACTAAAAGAGGGGGTAAAATAGGATATTCAATAGAAAAACATTCTAAAAATAATAATGAGACTTTTTAAATGGGACATCCCAAAATAGAATATGGGACTTCTTAAACAGGACGGAGGGAGTATATAGAGAATAATGGTATTAAACTATAAATAAAAACAACAATTGTTATATTAATTCTATTTTTACAATTTATATATATATATATATATATATATATATATATATATATATATATATATATATATATATCCATAATCTATAAATATTGCCAAAGTTAATGAGAGAACAATAAGTGTAAAAACAATTAAAAAGAAAAAAAATTCGCTAGCAGATAAATTAAATATACTAATGATCAATAAAATAGTTAAGATTATAATAAAAAATTGAGACAATTTCATTTTAAAGTGCGCTGTAAAAAATACAAAAATATAGAAATGAAGAAGATGGATGATAAATATTGGGAAATGAAAAATAATGAGTTAGTATATATAGGTAAAAAGCCGTTTTATTACCGTTGAATGTTACCGTTAAATATTACCGTTATTTTAATTTTTCTTGTTAAAAAATGTTAGACAAAACAGAAGTGATGATATTTTAACAAAGTATTTGTATTCTGAACTATTTGGTGTATTTAATGAAAATTAGTCTAAAGGATAATACAATAGATTATAAGATTGTTTGATTTGGAATAAAAAAAAATCAAATGTTAAATTCAAATTTTCTATAAAATATACATATAGAAACATTTTTTTTAAAAAAAATATTATACAATTTGCTACACGTAAGAGATGAAACTGTAGAAGACCATAATTTATCAAACATCTACACATATATACAAAGGCTAACAAAATATGAAACTGAAATAGTAAGCAAAACCAACCTCAGTGTGGAGCAATTACAGTACGCAGCGTGGTGTGGTTATGGCTGCCTTCGTAGCCAATTTATAAATTAAAATGAAGCATAAGGTGCCCCAAAAAAATATAAAACATATATTGGGAAATGGGAAAAGTAAGGGTCATGCACATAAGACACCATGCATTAAAGTAACACAGATTAAAAGAGAGGCATTACGGTGCACAAAAGATATATTTTAATCCTTAAAATATGAATATAACAACACAGGCTATACTTGTAGGCACATAGAGAAAACCTATAACATTTACTATTGTTTTGGATGTCATAGGTTTTCAAAAAAAAAATTGGTAAATCTGAGATGGAATGGAAAAATTGACGAATTAAAATAATTTATTTACGGGGTCCCAAACGCAAGACACCAAGACTCCAAAATTTGCAAACCCACATATTTTCAAAAGCATGCCTACCCACTCATGGCCTAATAGTCTGCTCGTGATGGGACTAAAAAGTTGACATTATTTATTGGACTGCCCCAAATGAAAAATAACAACTATAGACTTTACAACTTCGGTAGCTTTGTGAATGCATTATACTACGTACAAAAATTTTCACTTCAGTTTTAGAAGATAGAATATAGATTCGCAGATGATTTATTACTCTTTATGAGCCTTCTATGGACCAAGTTGATGTTAAATGCGCTTGATATATTTATGGTGTGCGAACGAACTAGATTTCTCTAAAAGCTGAATTTAGGAAAATATATATGTGTGGGGAGCTTATCCATTGTAGAATTAGTAAGCAGCATTTGGGGCAAAGTCTGTGTAGGAGAGTTCAAAGGGGTTTATCAAGGCTAGCTTCTTGGATGGAAGCTGGGAAGCAAAGTGTTATTCTCAAGGTCAACATTAAAATGGTAATTCGAAAGATAATAACTCATATATAACAGCTCGATATTCAAATCTACCGATTACTATTCGTACTATTCGTGCTTTAGTTAATAGCAAGTGGAAGGTTAAGGTTGTTCATGTCTACATAGAAGCTATTATCTGCAAATCGTCTGGCCTCAATTATGTGCGGGTCGGCTAGCCTCAGTTAGCAGGAAGAATTTTTCGGTGCACGAACCTACACCCATATTTAAATAAAGAACAATCTATAGCCATCGCTGAGAAAAAGATACTCTATTTGACGCTTTTCAAAACGATGATTAATTTCGAATTTTTCAACTTGCATCCTAGTAGATGGAATAAACCCATTTTTTGTTAGTTTATATTTTCGTTACAATTCTGACCATAATTATAAGAATTTAAGGACAGAATTAATAAATTTATAATGTAAGCTTAATTTTATAATCTGTGAACTCAATTTTATAATTTCAATCATTTTAACTATTAAAATTCAGACGATTAAAGAATTGGAAATTCTATGCATACCGTAGTGCTCAAAATGGGAACTGTAGAGCTCAATACACATAAAAGAAAGAGGCCTCCATTTGCCTATAACATTCAGATCCAGTACAAGCCTCTAACTCTTAAGCATGCAAGTTCAAGGAATACACCACCCAGTCAGCAACCGGGATTTTATAAAGCTTCAAATCATCTTTGAAGACCGCCCTTTGACGGCATGCAATCATGATCAGAATCAAATGTGGTGATCAAACATTGAACTATAAATCAACTAATCCATGCATTGTCCATTGCGCCCGCCTAACATTCACTACAATGAAGGAATACATCCTCGACATAATAGTTTCGATGTGGGAGGCTAATAGTTTAAAAAAGAAACAAAGACGTCAGATCATACATTATTCCAACCTTTCAACACGCATGACATCTTAACGTAGAAAGATCAACTAGCTGGAAAACTTATATTGGTACCTTAATCAGGAACTCGAGTCTCAGATTTTATCAAGCTTTGCAGCCTTGACAACTGGATTGGCCTTAGCGATAGCTTCCTTGCCAGCAGCTTGATAATTATAAGTGCAGCCATGTGCATCTGAGTAGCGATGGACAGAACAAAATGTGCTCCCGCAACGACAATTGAAGCCAGTTAAACCAACACGCTTACGGCAACTGTTGCACCTATTAGGACCTGCTTTCACCATTGTGCTACTATATGTGTTCAGGGCTGATTCTGAAACTGGCACTACTGAGCTGACAATAGTCTCTGCGGAACTAGCCTCAAAATCAACAACAGCCACAGGCTCATTCCCGATATTGATAGAGCTTCCTTCCATGATACATGCAGCTGATGACAAAGCAAGTTTAGCCTTTTCTTGCTTTAATACATAGTCCTTGAGGCACTTGGAACACAGGTTCATTGTAGATGCACTTCCGAAGAATCCACAACCGTTGACACACAGCCTTGGGGCCTCAGGAGGAACTTGACATCCTGCCTCATCATGCTCCATTGCTTGAAAATGTAAATTCTGCACCATAATTGCATTATTCAGAGAACAAATACAAATGGATATAAAAATTTGGACGGAACAGTTCACCTGCAAATAAACAAAGATGAATAGAGCAAAACCTTTTATTTTGGGCAAGAAGGCTCCAAAATTTGTCTGTTAGAGATCTTTGGAAAAATGTCATGCATATACAGATAAATAAAAGGAGAAATGCAACTAAAATATGAAAAAAGCTATTCACTGCAAAATCAGAAAGACACCGCCTTGTAGGGTATCATTAGGACAAAACTAGACTAAAAAATGAAAATAAGATTTAGACCAGCAAGGGAAAAATAGCAACACCGAGAGTCTGTCAAAACCATGAATTCTACTTGATTACTGCCCTCTACATCCTAAAACTAGTGACTAACGAACATAATAAGGGTGTTTAACATTGATATCAAAACAGTTGCTAATGCTTTTCATTTTTTTGACAATCAAGTGACAAGTAATATTGGATCCAAAACCTCTCTCTTGAAGAAATGAATTAACACTAAAAATACTGCCAAGAAAAAGTAAATTAAAAATTAGGAGGCACACAATCTATAACAAGTATATCATAGATAACGTCAATATATGATTCATGAAGAAACTAGTTCCTTATTTATAAAGCGTTGTAACTTGCAAAAGAAACCACAAAATCGAAGCATGTATTCCATCAGAATACTCAACAGGAACCTTAAGCAGACCTAAAGAACATGGTCAACCATTCAATTAGCAACATTTAATTCTATTTCAGCAACTCCCTTATTAGCTTGTTCTGAAGACATCTGAGCAAGCTTAAGACTTAATTTATGAGTAAAGTACCACTTCAAAGGTCAAACTATCTTCTCCTAAATCTGGCAGATTGCATTATTTAGACATGGAAAGAAGATTGAGTATACAATTTGTAAACTTCATCCATAAACAGGTCATGATGCCTTTCACCATTGCCACCGGCTTTTTGCATCAAGCAACAACAAAAAAATAGTCATATGAATAACATCAATAGACATGTCATGAATCATTCCTCTTCCATGGTTAAGCTAAGAATTAGTTCCAAATCAATTTGAATAGAGACTAGCTTTAAAACAAACTACTCAATGAGCAGGCCTGATCTCAATATTCCAGCATAAATCTAAAATACATTTAGTGCATTAAGATAAAAAGGAGTTATTAATCAACCCATACGTCTTTCAAATTTATGACTAACGGGAAGCTTAACTTGGTTATTCTTTTCAAAGTGCACCCATGTCAATAGCACTATCAGCAAACATTAATATATTGGAAGGAGAATAACTCTTGACTATCTTTCTCTTCTCTTAAAATGCCTTTAACACTATATAATAACATTTCCACAGAATTTACAACTTACAAGAAATTTTCACCACCATAACAAATACATTAACCCTTTTGGGAATAGCACATCAGAGTACTAATTGCTCAAATGACAAAGCCAACCATCTAGTTTTCAATCTCTTTCTAAATATTATATGATAACTTTTGAGCTTTGGTAGTAATTCAAGGAATTATGCATTGTGGCAGGGTTCAAGCTCTTTCTTTGCTTAATTTCTTTACTAATTTAGAACTCAAAAGTGATTTTGTCATAAGAGTTCATATGGCAGTATCTATAACGTGTTTCATCCAAGCCAATTTAATGACTACGCACATAAGAACCATTTCGAGGAGTCCGTTTTTTTTTTCATACTAATACAATCTGACAGATGGCATGCTTCTTATAAAGATCAGGCAAATACTATAAACTATAAACTGGAAACATATTGCTCCATATTGAGGATAGTAGAACAACTACATATCCAACCCCTAAATAACATATATGAACACATCGTTTTCTGGATACAAATGATTAGATTTATCCAAGTATATCTATTGATAGAGTAACGCAAGGGTGTAGCAAAGTAACTAATACGTTTAAACTTTGTCGACCTACTATGCTCCAAACCCAAAATCTCAGCTCCTGAGATATGTTCCATCCTCCTTGCCTCACGTACTCCCATTTAAAATCCAAACGGCAAAAGGAGAACAAACCAATCTAAAACAATTTCAATTTTTTCAAGCACCACCATACCAATTCCAAGTGTAGGCAAGATCTCGAACAACAATACTCAAAAATTATGAATTAATCTTTGCTTCATTTACAACCATAAAATCAAGTCAATTGCATCTTATTAACAAAAATTCCAACAGAGGAAGATGCTAATGCATGCATAATCTTAAAAGCAAGAACGTTTCCATCTCACATGCACATACACAAACAAAAGAATTTTACACATCACATAATTTTTTTTCTTGTTTTAAAGTTCCGATTCTAAGTTATTGTATCAGAAAACAAATGTTCGTCATGGTAATAAATTACCAGTGGGAAGCTAAACTGGTTTCTAGAAGTTCCTTATCCAAATACACCATATGTAAATATTTTGTTGCAAGAAAGCTCCATTATTACACATATGCAGAGAAAATTTAGTCTTAAAAAATCCATTACCTCTCTAGTGACTCTCAAGAAAGTCTGATCCGTCAGATATTACGGATCAACACCTGTCCCCTGCATTAAAAAAAATCAGAAACATGAAAATAATCAAATGCTATATTAAAGTAAAATCCAGTCCAACATTTCATCATCAATCTACATATATTTATTATTCAACCAACAATATCAATTAAATTTATGACTATTAAGAACCTTAACTTGGTTATTCTTTTCAAAATGCACCAGGTCCAGACGAAATAACTCTGGACTCTCTCTCTCTCTTCTCTGTAAATACCTTTTAATACTACCTAATAACGTTTTCAGTTTTCACAGATTTTACAAGAAATTCTAACTCCACCATTATAATGAACACATTAACCCTTTTGGGAATAGCACATCAAAATACTAATTGCTAAAATGACAGAGCCAACCATCTAGCTTTTGACAACTTTCAGTTCCTAACTTAAGAATAAGAAGATAACTTTTAATAATGTCATGGGGGTAATTCAAGGAATTATGCATTTTAGCACAGTTGAAGGCTTTACTCTGCTTAATTCAAACTCAGAACTAAGAGTGACTCATGAGAATTCAAACAGCAGTATCTATAACATGTTCATCCAAGCTAATTTAAATATCATCCAGGTAAAAACCATTTTGAGGCAAAGTCCGGTTTCCTTCTACTGCAGTATCTATAACATGTTCATCCAAGCTAATTTAAATACTATCCAAGTAAAAAACCATTTTGAGGCAATGTCCGGTTTCCTTCTATTGCTTGTGCAATCAGACAGTTGGCATGCTTCTTATGAAGATCATGCATTCGTTATGTTAAACTGAAAACTGAACGATTGTAATTGTCAACGAGAATAGCTTAACAAGCCGATTAGAATATTTTTAGCCCCTTATAACATACATGAAAACATCCTTTTCTCGATACACACGATTATCCAAATTCACATTTCTATATCTATAAATAGAGCAATGAAAGGGGTGTTTCAAAGAGACTACAACAAGTTCATGCTTCATCGGGGTACTATGCTCCAAACCCAAAATCTCAATTCTTGCCTCTAATTTTTCTCATTTACAATCCAAAAGACAAAAGGAGAACAAACTAACCTCAAATAATTTCAGTTTTTTCAAGCACTAAACAATTCCAAGCGTAGTTAAGGTATCAAAGGACACTCCAGAAACATTATTACTTTCTTTGGTTAATTTATAAGCTAGGTAACACAAACACGGAAAATCAGGACACATATACACGGACACTGGCGAAAAGATTGTTATTTCAAGATTTCCTAATGAAAAAACAAAATTTCGTCCTAGTATCCGACACGTTTACGAGAAAACGTCGATTGAATAGAGTTAGTGCCACCTAGTTTATAACCAAAAAATAAATTCAATTGCATCTTATTAACAAAAATTCCAACATAGAAACATACTACTAACCTCCAAAGCAACATCATTTCAAAGTAACAAACAACCAGCAAGAATCCAACCTTGTTCCAAATAATTCAATTTTCAAATACCCCATATTTAAACATTTTTTTCTGGCAAGAAAGCTACACCAAAAAACAAACAAAATTTACAAAAAAAATTCAATACCCTATGAAAATCTTTTACCTCTCAAGAAAGTCTGTCCCTCAGAGATCACCCTTAAACCACCTGTCCCCTGCACCAAAAAAAAAAAACAAAAACAACCCAGAAACAGAATTGTATAATCAAATGAAAACCCAGATTAAACATAAGAAAAAAATACCATTTAAAACAAAATATTAAAGAAAACATAAGAGAAATACAGACCTGATAGAAAGAGAACAGGGAAGTGGTGGCAGAGACAGGAGAAGTGAAAGGCGCAGAGCATAAAGAAATATTATTTATAATAAATGATCCAAAGTGCTGGGGCCTAGAACCTACCATTACACGTGGAATGTCTTCAAATGTGACACTAAATGAAAGTCGGTTATCAGTGAATAGTGATTGAGAAGAGAATTGAAGACTCACTCATCCACAGCAAAGTCATTATCTTTCTTGAGATTTTCATTTCGCCACCTCAACTTGGCATGAAGTTTCAAAAAAACTCCAAAACTGAAAATTCCTATCACTTATGTCTAAACCGGTTCAAAAACGCTTTTTATGGTGACGTAGCACCTTGAAAAGAGAGTTTCATAAATATTATAATTTACTCTAATTAATTATAATTAAATACTAATATTCATAATTAACTCTAATTAATTTAGGATTCTTTTTATAAAAAATTTTAAAAAATGATTTCTCCTCCTTGCTGGAGAAGAGGAGTTGCTGCTCCTCAGAGGAATAGCAGCTCCTCAGTTTATTCTTGAAGCAGAATAGATCTAGTTTGTTTTTGAGTTCAAAAACAAACCAAGGTCTGTTCTTGAGTTCAAAACCTGACCCAAATCTGTCCTTAAGGAAGAATAGGTCATTTTTTTTGTGAGGCGCATATCTGCTCCTCACTCCTCTTTTTTGTGAGGAGCATCTGCTCTTCTTCTCAAACAAGGAAAGATTGAAAAAAAATTAAAAAAATAATAATTTTTTTTACAAAAATATTAATTATGGAGGTTAATTTGATATATAAATTTTTAAATTATAAGAATTAAATTGTTTTTTTAATCATTATATATTGATTTAAAATGTTAAAAAAAATAGGAGCATTCTAAACTTTTTACCATCAAAAACCATTTTAGAAATCAAAATCTGAGAGTGTCTCACTCTCTTGGGTGAGAGTGGGGTTTTTAAGCTCGTTTTAACAAGTTCAGAATATAAGTAATACGGTTTTCCTACTTTAGACTTTTTTAAAACTTCGTGGCAAGTTGAGAGGGTAAACTAATCCTTTATTCGTTCATAATTTGGGTTCATGATTTAAAAATGAGCAAATTACTCTGAATTCACCTACATATGTCATAATTCACACTTTGATCTCTTTTATTTGAAAATCAAACGATTTGATCCTTTACTTTTATTTCCGTCAACGATTTAGTTTTTGCATCCATTATTTTGGTGTTAGTTAACTAAGCTAAAAGGCTAAATTAAAAAAATCATAATTTAGAAAAAAATGATGTGATTCCCCACTTTTGTTTTTGTCTACGATTTTATCCCTTAAGTTTGAAATTAATTTAACCCCAAATTCTTTAACTTGGTTGAGTAGCACCAAAAATAGATGAAAGGACAAAATTGTTGACATAATTAAAAGTGATGGATCAAATCGTTTGATTTTCAAATAAAGAGAGAGAAAAGTGGGAATTATAATAAATGTGAAGAGCTTCAAAATAATTTGCTCTTTAAAAATTCAATCGCTTTCTTTTTGATAATTGAAATTTAATTGCTAGTTCCATCGATCACAAACTAAATGACTAAGTGGACATTACGGCTTAACCATCACTCTCTCACTAATCTACGAGTAAACTACCATTAGAATCTTCGTATATTTTATAATGGGAAAACGCTTATTTATGCCCTAATGTTTATCACAAAATCAGAATTGCTCTCTAAATTTGTTTTGTACATCTCTTGTTTCCATCTTAAAACCAATTGATGTTAAGTGGAGGTGCCCAACAAATATATAAACACAAGTCCATTCACACACAATCAATGTGAGATTTTCCACTTCAACACTCCCCCTCACGCGTAGCGTGTCCAGGCCGAGCAGTAAAATCGCCCCCCACCCGCATCTCACGTGGGCCGGCCAGACTCAAACTATGTGAATAGACAAGACTCTGATACTATGAATCTGAGCTCTCTCTCCAAACCCTCTGTCAATGTTCTAGCCTAATATCTCTGAAACTTGACAACACAAATTTTCTTCTTTGGCGTTCACAAATGGAACCACTTATTCAGAGTATAAACATGGCACATCAGCTTAATGAAGACAGCGAACTTTCGCAGGAAATCGTAAAAGACGATAAAACTGAGATGAATCCAAATTATCTCATGTGGAAACGGAATGTCTCAATGCCTTTTTGCTGAAAAAACATTGAAACTGAAGTACTTGTTACTTTTGAAGATGTAGGTTCAGCCTATAAGATGTGAAAGTCAATAGAACAATAACTTCTACCCACCACGGTAGAAAAATAGATGATTTTAAATGAGACTCTTATGTCCTTACAAAAAGGAAATCTCTTCATTGATGATTATGTGAATAAATTTAAGGGGCTGTGTGATAGTCTGGCTGCTATTAAAAAGCCGATTGATGAAACAAAAAGAGTATTTCAATTTGCAAGGGGTCTTGGACCTAAGTATCAAAACTTTCGCATTGATATGCTCACAAAGCCCCCGTATCCCTCGTTCCACCAGTTTGTCGTAGCACATCAAGCCCATGAACAACTAAATGTCAATAACACAACTGAAGATGCTAATCCTCAACATGATCAAGCTTATTTTGTACAAAGAGGAAGAGGGTGTGGTAGGTACGGAGGCCGTTTCAATTCTCGTGGGCGTGGTTTCAATCCCGCGGCCAGATATAGCTCTCGAAATAATTACAACTCTACCAACCGTGGAGAACAGTTCAATGAAAATCACAATAACAGCAAAAATGGCAAGCCAGATAAGGACACCATATGGAAAATATAACCACTCTGCTGTTGAATGTTGAAGCCGCTTTGATCACTCCGTTCAACCGGAGGACCAACTTCACAAGGCCCTAGCAGCAATGAACGTTACTCAAGGTGATGACCCAAATCTTTATGCTGACTCTGGAGCCACTACTCACATCATTAATGATCCGGGTAAACTTACAACTAAATATAATGGAAATGAATCTATTATTGTTGGGAATGGAGATCATTTGAACATAAGTCATATCGGAGAAGGTAAAATTAAAACTAATGATAGTATTATTAAACTCAAAAATGTTTTAGTAGTACCTAAGATCAAAAAGAATCTTATTTCTGTAGCTAAATTAATCACTGATAATGCTTGTTCTATTACCTTTGATGCTTACCAATTTTTTGTTAAGTCTCAACAGGGAAAGATATTTGCTAAAGGTTATAAGTATAATGGACTATATGCTCTAGACAACGATTACAAAGCTTTTACTGCATGTAAAGGAGTCTCTCAAACTGTTTGGCATCAACGCATGGGACATTCAAATAATAATTTTTTGAAATCGTTGGCTTATACAAGAATGATCAATGTTTCTAGTTGGGAACAACCAAAAAACCGTTTGTGCTAGTTACCAAATAGGAAAAAGTTGTAAACTTCCTTTTTCTGTCTTAAATAAAATTGTCAATTTTCCTTTAGACAAATTACATTGTGATTTATGGGGACCCGCCCCAATCTCTTCTTGTCAAAATTTTAAATATTATGCTATTATTGTGGATGATTGCACTCGTTATACATGGATGTTTCCTTAAAGAAAATATCTGACTTCTTTGAAGTTTTTCTGAAATTTCAGAAACAAGTGGAAAATTTATTTGAGCGAAAAATCAAAGTTTTTCAAAGTGACGGTGGAGGTGAATTTACTTCTATTGCGTTTGAAAATCATTTATCTAATTGCGGCATACATCACCAATTTTCTTGTACGCATACCCCACAGCAAAATGGAGTTGCCGAAGAAAACACCGTCATATTGTGGAAACCGATCTCACTCTTCTCTTTCAGGCAAACATGCCCATAAAATATTGGGTTGATGCTTTCCTCACTTCTATGTTTTAATCAATCGCATGTCATTATCTACCCTTAATATGAAAATCTCCATTTTTCAAATTGTTTAATCACTAACCTGATTATGGTATATTGAGAATTTTTGGATGTAGGTCTTTTCCTTATCTTCATGATTATGGAAAAAATAAATTTACTAAGAAATCGTATCCTTGTGTTTTTATCGGATATAATCCTATTCATAAAGGGTATCGTTGTTTATGTCCTATAACAAATAAAGCATATATTTCTCGACATGTAGTATTTGATGAAAATTGTTTTCCTTTTTCTCCTTCTCAAGATAGTAATACTCTAACTTACATTTTTTCCAGATAATGTTGAGCATTTTCAGAAGACCGGTATTAAGAAAGGGAACCAAGATACAACTGTTCATGATTTTGGTAATGATGGTGACAATTTTGACTTGGCAAAGATGGTGGTACTAATCTTATGCTTACAAATGGAGAAGATATTACTTCATCGCCACTAAAGCATGGCAAAGATTCATTGCATGATGACATCACATCAACAGCAATCCATGATAATGTTTCCTCGCATGAACATGTCCCGTCATTGCCACAAATTCATGAAACTCCTCATACAATTGAAAGCACTTTAACAAATCATAGTGATAATTCAAGTTCCAAGCTCAATGATTTATCAAGGCCTGGACATCACATGTCTAATACTGAAATCTCAAAACAGGCTAAATCTGAATCTCTTTTAATACTTTACCAGATTTAAGTAAAAAATTAATTGTTAATTTATCTATTGCAGATGACACATCAAATTCCCAAGGTGAAGGCCATTTGATGATCACTCGCACACAACTTCGACAAAATCCTCAATTGGATCCAAATCTAGCTCAAGCAACTCAACAAATTCGGGCACGTCGAAATAATGTTGCTCTCGTTGCTTGTGGCAATGAGAATGCTCCAAAATCTTACAAAACAGCTTTACAATTACCACATTGGAATGAATCCATGAACCCAGAATTCCAAGCTCTTCTTGAAAATCACACATGGAAATTAGTCCCTAGACCTCCTGACACCAACATTATTGGATCCAAATGGATATTTAGAATTAAATTTAAAGAAGACGGTACTATAGAACGTTATAAGGCTCGCCTTATTGCTCAAGGTTACCCTCAAGTCGAAGGAATTGACTATGACAAAATCTAAAGTCCCGTAGTTAAAGCTTCTACAGTTCTAGTTGTCTTAGCCATTGCTACAACTTCAAATTGGAAAATGAGACAATTAGACGTCAAAAATGCTTTCCTTCATGGGTACATCAAAGAAACTGTCTACATGGAGCAACCTCCTAGTTTCAAGGATTCTCAAAATCCCGACTTTGTGTGAAAACCAAATAAATCCCTTTATGGGCTTAAACAAGCCCCTCGAGCCTGGTTTAATATATTATCTTAATATCTACTTCATATCGGTTTTATCTGTAGTATTGTCGATCCTTCATTATATATCCTACGCAATGATCATATGGTTATTCTAATGCTTATTTATGTGGATGACATCATGCTTACAGGAAATAATGATACTTATATCAAGCTTATCATTAATAAACTTGGCAAGGAATTTGCTCTCAAAGATCTCGGGGAATTGAAGTTCAACAAAATCAACAAGGACTCACACTTTCTCAAACTCAATATGCTAAAGAACTTCTACACAAAGCAAGACTACTCGATAGCACCCACTACAAAACACCCATGGCACTGAAGTCTCAAATGACACCTAGAGATTCTGATCCAGTCAATACTACTGAATATCGCAGTTTGGTGGGTGCTTTACAATACTTGACTTACATACGACCAGACATTGTTCACGCTGTTAACAAAGTGTGTCAAACTCTTCAAAATCCAACATTTGGAGACATGAAAGTTGTCAAACGTATCCTTCGATATCTTAAAGGCACTCTTCATTTTGGTATTTCTTTTTTAAAACACAGTACTCTCTCTCTATATGGTTTTTGTGACGCAGATTAGGCTGGTTGTCCTACAACAAGACGAAGTACAACGGGCTATTGTTCTCGGAACTAACTGTATATCATGGAGTTCGAAAAAGCAGCCAGCAGTTTCGAGATCCAGTACTGAAGCTGAATACCGTGCTTTAGCATCCACAACTACAGAACTAGTATGGATACAATTCCTTCTTCGTGATATTGGCATTCATCTTCATCAAGCTCCTCAACTATTTTGTGTAAGTGCCTTATATATGACAATCAATCTGGTCCTTCATGCACGGTTCAAACACATTGAAATTGATTATCACTTTGTTCGTGAGAAATTTGTTGTTGGTGCATTAATTACTCGCTACATTCCGTCCCCGCAACAAGTTGCAGATGTCTTTACAAAACCATTAGCTGCTGTTCCGTTTATTAATTTTTGAAACAAGCTTGGAGTCCTCTTTGTCATTCCCTCCAGCTTGAGAAAGGGTGATAGAAGTCAACATCAATCCACCAAGGCCATTCCTAATCAAGAGTTTACAT
The DNA here is from genome assembly GCF_937616625.2 of Mercurialis annua. NCBI lineage: Eukaryota > Viridiplantae > Streptophyta > Magnoliopsida > Malpighiales > Euphorbiaceae > Mercurialis > Mercurialis annua. The sequence goes on along the minus strand of NC_065577.1, from coordinate 11,603,737 downwards.
TTCCTAATTTGGATCCAACGGTCTCCTTAATCAAAGCGCAAGAAATACATTCCTCTAATCACAAGTCATCAATATCTCCTTCTATAATGAGCACAACGAAAACTTCTATAAAAGACCATATTTTGACAAATATGGTAAAGAACACTGCCATATCTCATGGTCATTAGAATAGGCACTAATGTTGCTTTTCTTATTCTAGCTTAGCTTTCTCTATATATAATGATTGTTACCTGTACAAATCAATATGGAATTAGAATTATCTTTTTATCAAAATCTTCATCCCCGACATTGTAAAATTGTCCTACTTAGGCCTTATCTAGTTAACAAGGTTAAATCTGTTAAAACTTTTATCATCTCTTTCCTACGTGGATGACTCATTAATGACATGACTGTTGCATCTCTTCTTCATTAATGACATGGCAAGAAATCCGTTGGACCTTTGTCTTTTAATATTCCTTAATTTTGACTTTGACAATCAACTATATATGTTCTAATATTATTTATAAGTGTATATGCACTCATAGGAATCATCGGGAGTCAATTCGGGGCCTTCTAGAAAAAAAATTGAGATTTTGATTTTCAAGCAATCCAGTGAGCTTTTCGCCCCCGCAGCATTTCATCATCACGGGCGTGACACATGAGTCATGGGCGCGACACAAGCTCTTCACGGGTGCGACGCAAGCTATTCATGGGTGCGACGCAAGCTCTTCAAGGGCGCGACTTTATCAAAGGACAAAACCCTAGTTGATCGTTGTATTGTATAGGGCGCGAACTTCATGTCACAGGTGCGACATTTGAAGACAGTTGGAGCTCAAAAAATATATTTCTAATGGCCCTATGAATAGTCGACATGCGGCACTAGCCATTGGAGATTTTCCAACGCAACATAGGTCGCGGGCGCGACAAGTATGTCACGGGCATGACCTGCTACTTTCCTGCAAAGCTGTGTTTGTTTGTTAGTACTTTGCTTGTAGTTTGCTTTAGGTATAGATATAAACCCATCTGCAATGTTTCAAGGTTAATGATTTACAAACCTTGAAACAACAAACACATAACTTTAAATTACATTTTGTTTGTTGTAGTTTTGGACTAAGCTTGTAAACTCCAAATCATTGGAAGATAGAGTTTAACTTTGAGAAAAGTTAACCCTTGTAAGTTAGAGATTAGCTTTAGAAAATCTCATAGTTGGTGTTTAGCTAAAAAGCACTAATTTTAAAGTTAGTTTAGAAAAGTTCGTGTAAGAATCTCATTTAGTGGATTCTAAATCTCAAACTTTGTTTGAGTAGTGGAGTAAAACTGTTTTGCAATCCGAACCACTCGAAATCTCTTGTGTCAATCATCTAACCCTTAAACTCTTTCTAAATTTTTTATTCCGCATTCAAATAGTTTAATCTTTCGATTCACAATTCGAAAATCCAGTTTTCCATACCCCGTAGGGAATTTCAGAACCTATCTTCCCATTAAATATTGTTGTATTTCACAATAGCCCATCCCCAATTCTTTAATTTTCTAAGACCCTAAATTTTCTAATTGCTTCAATTGGACTTGTCTAAACTTCAAATTGGCAGCCATGGCATCTTCTTCTTCATCGTCTAAACTGAGCAATGACATAACTCGAACCGATTTTAAATATAATTATAAGGGGTAATGTCATAAAAATTTACCAACTTTACACGTTTTCTCAATTTAATCACGTTCTTTAAAACTTCTCATAAAAATACATCAACTTTCATTTTTGCCTAAATTCATACTCGATGTTGAATTTGCACTCATTTATTGGTGCAATTTACTTAGGTGTAAGTCATTTTTAACCAATGAATGAGTGACATGTCAGCACTGTGTCTGAATTTGGAAAAAAAATAAAAGTTGATGTATTTTTATGAGAAGTTTTTTAAAAAAAAAGTGCTTAAATTGAGAAAACGTGTAAAGCTGGTGAATTTTTATGACATTAACCCTAATTAAAAATGAAGGCAAAGATATTGTAGATGTATTATTGGAGGTAGAAGAAATCGAAAAGTTGTTAGGTTCACTTCAAGGACTGAAAACCAAGAAGGAGGTTTTACGAGTGTATTGATTACAATATAAGTCTTTGTGCTTGATGAATTTGATGAAAAGTTGTGGGTTAGTTTGTGTTTCCTGTGAATTTTAAAAAACGGTTGGTGCCTTTAAGTTTGTGAGTGTGCCACAGGTTATACCTCAAATTTAGAATTTTGAATTAAAATCAAGCGATTATGAACGGTTTTTAAAGGACATAAAAAATATCAAGAGTTCGTAAACAAATCTTCTATGGGAGATTAAATTTGAAAAAAAAACTTTTGTAATTGAAAAAACTAAGATTAATGCTTTAATTGAAATCGCAATTGAAAATAATGTTGAAAACAATATTTGAACTAAAAAAAGCGTAAATTATAATACAAATGAATTCAAAGAACTAAAGTGTTTGATATTGATTTTTTCTAAGAGTTTTTGAGTTTTTGTTGATTTTTTTGAGAGTGGTAATCGGTGTCTTCTTCTGCTTTTATAGAGTTTCTTCAAAAACTATTTGATGTTCACGTTTTATTAACTGCCCACGTTTTCCAACTCTCCACTTTCATAAAAACGGTCACTTTGATAAACTGTTAGCACGTGCTAAAATTGGAAATCCTGAACTTCTGTTAGAATTGGAGATCCTAGATTGCGTGCTTCTGTGTTTGGACTTCAGCATCTTTTAAATTTTTTGGGCTTTGGGCAATTTTTAATTTGGTATAAACAATACCCTCTATATAAATAATTTTAAAAATAAAGTCATTTATATATAATTCTTTACCTAAAATGAATTATGAAAATTCCATCACAATAAGTCTAAAAATTTAGAAATTTTGAAAATTCATGGCATGTATTTTTAGCCGTTAGAATTTCAAAAATTCCCTAATTTCCGAAAAATTCTAAAAAATTCAAATTTATATGAAATATAAAAGAATTTGAACCTTGAAGAAAAAAAAGCTCACATACTTTTAAAACCTTATTCCTCCTCAGCTTTTCACACATAAACTTAAAATTCAAATTTTTCAAAAGTAATTTACTTCTTGCCGTCATTCCATACTTTTCCACTAAGACCCTCATCCCTAATTCATTAAGAAGTTTACATGCTTTATGTGGCACTTTCAGAGAATTTGGCTTTAGATAATGGTAGGGGTGAGCATTCGGTTAGTCCGGTTAAAACCGAATCGAATTTTCCACCGAACAAACCGACTGTTACATATATAATAACCAAACCTACCGAATAAGCCTCTTAACCGAATTTTTTGATCGAAATTTTTTTTCGGTCGGTTATGTTAAATAGGCTTCTCATGGGCTTTCATGGGCTTTTATCGAACATTTTATAACAGCAAGAACAACCGTTTTTTTATGTGAAAAATTATTAATTTTTGTCCGTAAAACTAAAATCTCAATTTGAAACCAAAATTACCTATTATAATTATAAACTTATTTGATTTGTAACTTTGAATATAATCTCTTATTTAAATGTTGTGAAAGCAATCATGTTATGTGAAACTTATTTGAGCTTGAAAAACAATAAATTAAAGACAGTTTGGCACATCATGTTATATGATATTGTCATATAATATGCAATTTGTGAAGTTAGCAAATCACAAAATAGTTGATACTAGCACATAAATTCATAGGTAAATAAACATTCTAATTATAAAAATATCAAGTGTGCAATGTAATTTCAACTTTAAAAACAACCAATTTGACCATACATTCGGTTTCGACAACAATTTAAAATCATCAATAAATGAAAAACAACAACAATTAAAAACGATAAACAGCAGCGACGACATTAAATGATAGACAACAGCAGCAACATAATACACTAGAAACAATAGAGATTTAAAAACTATATCAACAGCAATATAAAACAACAAAAATTTGAAAGTGCATCGGAAATTTAAAAACAACAACAACAACTATATAAAACAGCAGCAAAAAATTGAAAAAAAGTAACATAAAATTAAAATAACAACAGCAGCAATTTAAAAAAGAAACAGCAAAAATTTAGCAATTACAGAAAAAATTTAAAAACAACAGCAACATAAAATTAAAAAAAAAGTAACCGAAAATTAAAACAACAACATCAAAAATTTAAAACAGAAACAGAAATTTTAAAAATAATAAAAATTTAAAACAAAAGCAGCAGAAATTTATAAATTGTAGAAAAAAGTAAAACAACAGCAGCATCTAGCAACAATATAAAACATGGATAAAAATTTATAAATGTAAACAGAAACTTTGAAACAGAAGCAAAAATTTAAAAACAGAAGCAGAAAAATAACATGGACAAAATAATCTGTTTATAGTTTATACCTTTTTTTAATATTATCAAATACCCATTGGTGATTTTGATTCCAATAAAATGGTCTCGAATCCAAAAAAGCAACACGTTATACTAATGATAAATATTAAACAATGAAATGAAAACTGAATATTTAAGATAATTAAATGAAATATAGTACCATTTTCAAGAGTCTCGAGTTTTTGTAAATCTTTTTCAATGGCAATCGTTCTACAATTACGAAGCCAATCTTGACAACAAATTAGACATTCGACAATTTTAGGAGTTAAAGAACTCCTAAATGTGTCGAGCACTCTTCTCCCGGTGCTAAAGGCATATTCTGAAGCAATAATATAAATTTGAATTGCTAAGATGTCACGAGCCATTTATGACATGATAGGAAACCTATGGTGATTCAATTTCCACCACTTTAAAATTTAAAAACTTCGTCTTCTATTTACTCATTAAGATATTTGTCCAACTTTGTTGTGCTACTACTTCCATCCTTTTTCTCAATCTTATACCTCTTATATTCCAATTGTATCATTTCCTTCACTTTATAGTAGTATCACTTGATTCAATGTCACTTACTTGATTGGTAAAATAAATGTCATTTTGCTCACATTGAGGAGAATTTTTCTCCTTGTACTCATAGTACAAAGAAAATAAAATATCTTGCATTTTTTTCCCCATTCTCACACCCTCATCACCTTCATACATATTAACAAGCCATTTTTACAACCAATCTAACATATATCGAGGATCAAAAACAACAACGATATAAATTAGATGATTCATTTTCATTGGATTTCCCTAATACTTATCATACTTTATTTTCATTTGGATTTTCATATTATTTAATTCAAGATCATCGCTCTTAATCCACTCTTTCAAACGACAATAAACCACATAAATATCATGAAAAGGGTGATTAGAGGTTACATACAAAGTCCTGAAAATTCTCAAAGTGAGTTCATAAAAATGCTCTAATAAAGTAATCATTCTCCTAATAATTTTCCAATTATCTCTAGAAGGCACTCCCTCCTCAAGTTCCATTCTAAAACACGGGTCTACGTATTGAACCTATGAAAAGCTTTTTCAAATTTTTGAGCAACATGCAACATTAGGTAAGTTGAGTTCCACCTAATAGCAACATCTAAGCATAACAAACTCTTGCTTTCAATTTTCTCACTAGCCACACATTCTTTGAATCTTGTCAACCTAGCCTGGGATTGCCTAACATATCGAACCATCATCCTAATCATTTTGACCAATATTCCGATTTCTTTTAACCCATCATTTACAACCAAGTTAATAATATCAGCAATGCATCTCATATGAAGATATACACAATTAAGAAGGTAAGTTTCCGAATTATTAATTTTTTTTTGCAAGTATCTTACCGCGGTATCATTAGAGCTTGCATTGTCCATAGTAATAGTCATAACACTCCCAATTTCCCATTCTTTCAAATAATTGTCTATTTGAAAGCCAATATCCACACCTTTATGACTAAAAATGGGACAAAAACTGACAATTTTCTTACGCAAATTCCATTCATTATCAATAAAATGAATGGTAACACACATAATTAATAATGGTAACACACATAGTCAAACAAACGCTTTGTTTTGAGTTTTTTTTAATAAATTTAGTATTTTTTTTCTTTTCATCTAAATAAAGCTCATAATAATCCCGAGAAATAGTAAACCTAGAAGGCATCCTAAATCTAAGACAAGCCACATAAAGCAAATGTCTAAACCTTTCCCATTCCACAAACTTAAAAGGAAGTTCATCGACAATAATCCTATGAGCTATGACTTTTCTTATAGCATTTTCGTCAAAATTTTCAAGTATTAAGACTCCCTATATCATCTCTAAGTTCATTAAGGTTGAAGGTTGCAAATTCAACAATTTTTGTTGTCCTTCTTTAGAACTTCTTAAAAGCACGATGTTGCAAATACACACTTAGTGACGACTCACCATTCTTTTTGCTATCACAAAAGTATTCTCTACTATAATATTACTTTTCTTCGCTCCTTTTACTGTAATAACATCAAAGTGATCCCACATGACTGACCTTGGCCTCATAGTCCTCCTTTTAGACGTCGTTGTAGCTATTGTTGTGGATGATTATGGTTTATTTCTACCGGCAGTTGCAATATCATCATTAGCTGTTTGAGTTTGTGTCTGTAATATCCCGTATTTTTATTTTTTTTTTAAAAACTTTAATTGTAAATTTTTGCATTTCGTCAAGCTTTAACTAATTTATTATTATTATTATATATTTTTATTTAATTTTATTTTAGTCGCTCGTTGATTCGATTGTGGTCCGATTCGTGTTTAGTGTGTATTATTAAATTTAAAAGAAAAAAAAAAGAGAAATAAATGTTCCATGCATGAAACGAAAACCCATGCATTGTTTTCTTCTTTTACGTGGCCCATTTTTGTTTAAGATGAAAAGCCCATGATGTTGCAACATATGAAAGGGCCATATTGTGTGTTTATATAAGCTATCATTATTATGCAGCTTAAACTTCTTCTTCCCTTCCTCTACTTATACATCGCTGCACATTTCTGTACTTCCCTAACCTAAGTTTTCATTCTTTTCATCACATTGGATCGAACTCAGCCGCCCTCCTTCTCCTTTCAAACTCACAAAAATCATAACTTCATCTCCTCCATTCGTTCACGTCAATCCAGTAAGCTTCTAGCGCACTGTCCTTGGATTGTATTTCGTTATCGTCAAATGGTTCTTGATTTCGTATCTCATCGTTAGGTTTTTGTTCGATTATTCTTTGACGGTTCGCATCGACTCAACGATCTCTTCGGATCCCACGTTTTAGAATCAATAACGGTACGTAGAAATCCCTCTGTTTATTGCCGTTACGATTCGCCGTGTTCTTGAAATTTTGCAACTGTTTCTTACCTGTTATTGCTGCCATGATTGTGAAGTAGTGTGTCGTTTCTCTTAGGCCTTAAGAATAGTTTGGATTCCTTCCTTTGTTTAGTTTTGGTTGGACCTCGTTATGTCGATGATTCATGAATTTTTGGCTCTGTTTTCCTTCGTTGATGGTTCTGCCGTTTGCTTGTTCATGCCTTCAATAACTATTTAGGCTTTATGATGCTTTGGGTTCTTAGGTTTGTTTTGCTTTATAATGAACAAGTTAGTTGTGAGTTTTGAAGTTGAAGTTGCTGTGTAACTTGGGTTAAAGGTGTTGATGGCGGCAGGGACTTGATTCAAAATTTTGAATTATAAGTGATGGCTAAATGGTCACATTAATCACCATACTGTTAGTTTAAATCAATTTAATTATAGTTGTTTGTTTCAAACTTTTGATTTCGTTTCGATTTTATAAACCGACAATTGTGAAATGATAATTATTTTATAATCTAAATTAATATAATTACTCGGGTAATTATATTTAATTTTAAATAATATGCCAATTTGGCTGATTTACGATTTAGCCCCTAAACTTTCTAAAAGACCTATTTAAGTTAAGCTTTTATCAATAAGATAAATTTTTGGATTTTGTTTATCCTATAATTTAGTAAATTGGAAAACGAGCAATTAATTTGATTTCGGATATCAAATTGACTAAAGTACAGTTTAATCCCTAATTGGCTAAAGTACAGTTTAGTCCCTAAACTTTTATAAACTTAAAATGGTTAAGTTTTAGTTGTAACTTGGGTTACTTGGAATTGAAGTTATTGAATTCTATTTTTAATTAGATAATTATTTTATCAAGTATTTTAATTTATAATCTCGGGTTTATGAAATTAAATAAAGTTTTGGTTTTGGTTAGATTGTGTTCGCCCAACAAGTGGGAAGAAGCTTGGTAGTTTTTAATAACTCGGCTGACTCACTAATATGGATTTTAACTCGGATTTATTTAAATTATTTTTACGAATCATTTTAAATATGTTTATATGATTTGTACTCTGTAACTTGGGTTATTTTTTTTTTGAATGCATTTAATATAGGTGTTATTAAATGTGACTTGGTATTGTGTTGTGCTAGTCCTACGTGGTGTCTAGTACTCTTTAGAGTTAGGGTCTTATGTTAATTATGATTTTAATATTTTATTTAGACCCGTCGACTGTTCGTACTTCAGAGGCGAACCGGAGTTAGATTGCTTGTCAGGTTTCACGTGGAATAGCAAGCAGTGAGTTTATATCTCTATTTACCTCTTTATTAAGTAAATGTTATATTTTGTAAATATATATGTATAAGCAGCTTTTGAACTGTTTTCGGCATTGTGGATTTGATTTGGAACGTGCTACTCGATGGGCATCATCGGGACTGTGTGCGCACTGGTAATTATTATGGTATTGAGGTAGGTTTGAGATACGTCTCACCTTAGTGAGGGCACCGGTGGAAGATACGTCTCCTGGGCTCACTATTTATTAAGTGATAGTCGGGGATCGGTTATTGAGATACGTCTCACCGACACGACAATGGATTTAGAATTGTGGTTTAGGGTTTCATTGATAATCCATAATGAAAATGTTTTATTACACGTTTTAAAGGTTTTTAACTTAATAAATGTAAATGGTTATATAAACTCTACTTAGTAAATCTGACCCCGTTATTTTCCCAAATTTTCCAGGTTTATGATTTGAGCATTTGTCGATCTCCGTTTCTTCATTCTCGGAGGTTCTTTATTTTATTTCAGATATAAGAGTCGAACTATTTTAAACTCTTAGACCGCATTAGTTTTATCATATTATTCATGTTATAGTCTTACGTTTATATTTAGACTATTGTTTGTTGGATTGGTCCAACTATTACTATATCGTTTTTGGCATGATTACAGTGTTTATGGTATTTATATTATATTGCCATACTGTTGGAGATTATTTTGAGATAAGCATACTTTAAATATATGTTGTTTATATGTACTGCTAGATTAGGCTGAAGTCTCGGTTGCCCCCGAGCATGTGGTTTTATGGAGGTACATTGTTTTAAATGTGCTAAGTTGGTTATCCGCAAGGCTAGCTACGGATTTTAGTACTACCATACCCATACCCTAGCGCCGGTCACGATTCATGAAAATGGGTCGTGACAGTGTCCGTCCTCATTCAATGGCTAAAAATCAATGAAAATATAAGGTTAGTTATTGCTACTTATTTCCTTCATGTAAATTGATAATAAATGCATGAATGAGTTGTTAAAGGAATTCATTATACAATTTCAACCTTAATTTATGCCTTTTGTAAAGATTTTGTCAACTATCTTTTGTATATGTAAATACAATATTCTTTCCTTTGAAATAAGATATGTTAGTTGTAGACATTGATTAGACAAAATTGTATATGGTAGTTTAACAAATTAGGGTTTTGAATACCAGGTTGTATCCTTGCTATAAATAATAAGAATTGTCCTCCAAGAGAGAAACTTTTCTCAGCTCAAATAAACTCTCTTAAGTTATCATAGTATCAGAGCTTCAGTTCTGAAAATCACGTCTCTTTCTCTCAGATTTCAGTCTTGGTCATTTTTTTTGTTTTTTGGCTATTCTTGATTATAGCTCTTTTAAGAACTACACATCGTCATGTCTTCAGACAAATACGAATCAGTTATGAACTGTTTTAATAGAAAAAACTACTCAGCTTGGGCTTTTCATTTCGAGATATTTGTAAAAAGGCAATGATCTATGGTGCCAAACCTATCCCAAATAAAGTCACAGAGCAGGAGGAATATTCCAAGTAGGAGGTCAAGAATGCTCAGATCATGGCGTGGATTCTAGGTTCAGCTGAGCCTAACTTGCTCTTGAACCTTCGACCCTTCAAGCGTGCTTGGAATGTGGATTTATTTAAAGAATATCTACAAAAAACAAAATATTACTCGTGATTTCATCTTGAGCATGAAATGGCCACTATTCAACAGCGCAGTCACTCTATTTCTTATTTTTTTTCTAGTTTTATAAATCCATGGACTAAATATACTGATATAATTTATGCAACTTTACCTCACTAAGGTCTCTGTTCAGTTCAATATGTTCATGAAATTACTTAAAGGGATCAATTTCTTATGAAGCTTAGATCTGAATTTGAAGGCACCAGATCTACTCTCATGAACCGAGTACCTGTCCCGTCCTTGGACACATGCCTTAATGATTTGTTACGCGAGGAACATCGTCTTCTTACTCAAACCACCATGGAACAACAAAGATCATCTTTTGTTCATGTGGCTTATGTTACTCAAGGCAAACCAAAAGGGAGGGACATGAGCACTATTCAGTGTTTTTTGTTGTAAAGGATTTGGCCACTATGCTTCAAATTGTTCAAAGAAATTTTGCAACTATTGCAAAAAAAATGGCCATATCATCAAGGAATGTTCTATCCGACCTCCTAAGAAATTTGAAATAACATTTGTTGATTCAATTGGTTCTTCAAGTGATAGCAATTGCGTGGATGCAACACCAAATGCTCCTGTATCTATTTAATCTATAACCCCTGAAATGATTCAACAAATGATTATTTCTGCATTCTCTGCTTTAGGACTCTCAGATAAACTTCTACATCACCTCCTTGGTACTTTGATTCTAGAGCTTCGCATCACATGACCAATAATACTGATTTTTAAGTTGCTATATCTGAGCTTAAAATAATACAAATGAGTATTTATTTATACCCATTATAAAAACCTCTTACAAAGCCAAACATTGGACAAAGAAATAAAATCTTTTTGCTGGCAAACAGAGGGTCGCAGCCACCACATGTGCAAGATGACAAAACTTTTAAACGGTTAGTGCCACATCTCAGCCATGCTTTGAGGCATCAAAAATATATCCTTTGAGTCTTCAACGATTCTAAAGGTCGTGCCCGTGAAGCCTATTGTCGTGCCCGTGACATTTGTCAAAAGGTTAGGGTTTTGAAAAACAACAATGTCGCGCCCGTGAGGATTTCAGGTCGCGCCTGCGACCTGTCTGTTGCGCCCGTGACAGAAGGATGTCATGGGTGATAAAATCCTCTGGACAACTTTGAAAATCGAAAACTCGATTTTCACTAGAAGGCTCCAAAATAATCCATGAGTGTTCCAGGATGTTCCTACAAACTTAATAAGATGATTAGAACACTCAAAGTTGATTGTCAAAATCATAAAGGAGTATGAAAAGACAAAGGTCCTACAGTTTTTGAATCCATAATATATTAAATCGAAAAAAATTGAATAACCTCTCTGATTATGGACAATCCACTACCTAGAAGTGGTAGCTTCGCCACCTTAGGTTGTTTATTGGAAGATTCAAATATTTTCACTCCGGGTAGACTTTTCATTCAAAAACACAACTCAACTAAGTTGATTAATATATCAAAATTTTATACAATTGATAAATAACATAAAAATTATGGATTTGAGTCGAAAAAACATATCGAAGCGGTAAAATTTAAATTCATTATTTATGAAGAAGAACAAAAGCGTTAAAACACATAATTAAACTGAATTAAACATGTAACGATGTAAGTAAATATTTATGTGAATGATATGAACTAAATTTGATCCTCATAAGTACCGTTTTAAATCACTGCCTCGTTTTCTATTGATTCAAGTGAAGAATTTAGTGTAAATCTTCAAATAGATTAATTTGAGTGATTGAATCGTATTGTTTTAATTGAATTTGAGTTTGAGTGTGTATGAAAATTATGAAATTTGTGAGTTCGAATGAATACTAATAATTTCAATTAATTGATATTATAATAATTATTGTTCCCGTCCTAAAATAATATTATAAGATGATATTAATAGGTGTTCAGTTAGATTTAGGGGTGTCTAGCGCTTAATTATCCTTAATTACTAATTAATTACTCATTTTCATAATTATTTAGGTATAATGCTGAGTTTTTTTTTAAAGTGGCGTTTTGATATACGAAAGTATAAGAAATGCTAAAAAGGCCGTGAAGTTAAAATTTTCTCACAGCACATTGTGCAAGTTTTGTAATTCAACAAACTAACCATAAACCTCAAAGGCTTTGAAACTAATTCGGTTTTCAGACGTACAATTATTTTAAATTTTATAGGTTATCTACAACAATTACAATTATTTCTTAAATTTCTCGTTATGCATCCATCGATTTAGTCCTTTAATTTTCTTTTTGGCTTAAAACATAGACGTGTCCCTGTACTTTTGAGTTTTTGCACATAAGATCCCTGCACTTCATCACCCCTATTATAAAAGTCTTTCACTTCTTAAATCATTAGCTTGTGGTCCCTCTATTAACAAAAGTTGGCGAGTGTCTTTCACGGACTGGTGGTTGCGAATCCTAAACGCAACCATTCCTCCACCTCATACAATAGTTGCCATGTCAACTAGCCACATAACCTATCTCATTTAACCCAAAGTAAATATCATTTGACATAAAAACAATTGAAGTAAAAATCATTTCTCAATCCCTAATTTTTCGACAGAAATTGAATTTCCCCTAAACCTAACCCTAAATTGTGAATCCCATAAACAAAATTTAAAACTTCTTTGTTGATAAAGGATATAAGGAAATTGAAGAAAACATTCAGCAAATTGAAGAATTCTAATCGATGTGAACATGAAAAAAAGAGTGCAAGGAAAAAAATTTCCGCAATTTTTGGGAATGAAAAGGACAAAGGAAAGCAAATTGTGGTCGCACTAGGTCAGTTTTTGCGTTTTAAAGTTTTTGGTTGTTGGGTTAATGTTTTTTGGTTGTTAGGTTAGTGTATTGGGTAAACTGATTGTGTTGATTAAATATGAATGGACTCTCAATTTCTAGTTCTTAGGTTAATGGTTTTTAGGTTGTTAGGTTATTGTTGATTACTTGGAATGCTTATTATGCAAATGGTCCCTATTGCTTTTATTAGTTTAATTCGATTGGTTGTCCCCATTGATGTATGTTATGCTTTAAATTGAATGATTGTCATATTTTTGTCTGTTATTGTTAGATTTTTGGTTTTATGCTTTCAATTGTTGGTCCTCTTTTATGTCTGTTATAGTTAGAATTTTGCTCTTAGGCTTGAAATTGTTGATCCCTATTTGTGTCTGTTATTGTAAGTGTAGGGATCTTATTTGCAAAAGTCACAAATGCAGGAGCACACTTATGTATAAAGCCTTTTTTTCTTCAGAAACATCAATTGTTTGTCACCCGCATTCTAAAAATGATCGTTAGACGCTCTATCTCTTTATCACTATTCTTGCTGTCCGAAAAGGAGGCTATAATAATTGTTTTTTTCCAAATTAATTGATATTTAGGACAAAATAAAATAAAAGTTAAAACTATATGGATGTCTCTAAGTTTTTCCTATTATAAATAAAGGTTAACGTCATAAAATCTCACAAACTTTACACGTTTTGTCATTTTAATCACGTTGTTTAAAAATCGTCATTTTCATACACGAACTATCAATTTTTTTCAAATCCATACACTTTCAAAAATCCGGTGAAAATTGCTTAGTAGACAACCTGATAATAACATGTAATAACGAACCGAATTGACACGCTAGTAATTTTCACCGGATTTTTAAACGGTGTATAGATTTGAAAAAAAAATGAATAAAGGATCAATTCACCCCCTCAACTTGGCAGGAAATATTAAATGAGTCATTCTCGCCGCTTTTAGTACAAATAGACCCAAAACTTGCGTTTTTAGCTCAAATCAACCCTCACTTATCCATTTTCCGGTCGCACCTCGGTGAGTGTATGACACTCTCCATTTTAAAAAAGAAAAAATGTTTAAAAAGATGCTTAGTATTAGGTTTAATTTAATTAGGCTTAAATATAATTTATTAGGGCTTAACTGTGTTTTGTTAGTTTAATTAGGTTATAGTTATGATATAATTAGGGTTTTGATTAATTAGCATATAACTAGAAATTAAATTAGAATGATTAAGTTAATTAAATGAAATTAAAAAACTCACTTCCCAAAGGGCCGTTTTGATACGAACAAATTTTGGGTCTTTTTGTATTAAAAGCGGCGAAAATGACTCATTTGATATTTCGTACCAAAGGATGATTTGATCTTTTGTTCGAGAAAAAAATGATATTTAGAATATGAAAATGACGACTTTTAAACGATTTAATTGAAAGGATAAAACATGTCAAGTTATTGAATTTTTATCACCTTGCCCCTATAAATAATAGACTTGCTATGGATAATATGATAATTATTATAAATAAATTAAAACCATAATTATATCATCATATAAAAACCATAACGTAAAAAAATCAATTTTCTATTTTCCCTGCGGAATCATAATCCCCCGGGGTTTTCCATGAACCCCCGAAAAAACCAAACCCATAAATCCTTCCTTCCCGTCACTTTCTCGAGAAAATAAGAAAAAAACATCCATACTTTAGGTTTTCAAAACAATCAAATCGATTTTTTAGGTTTTTCTTCTCCGCAATTTTTGATTCAAAAACCGCTGGAAAATCACCAATAAACTAGCTAATTAGGGTTTTAATTGATTGAACGAGAATGGGAAGCGTGGATCGTATTGAGGATCGGTCATTTAGGGCTGATTTTACAGGCGACGGAGTTGATAAGCTGAGGGAGAAAGTGAGAGATAAGCTTAAAGAATTTATGGGCGATTACACTGATGATACACTCGTGGTAATGCCAATGTAATCTGCGTTATGAATATAAATTATTTTTTCTGTATTTTTTTGGATTTGTAAGTCTTGGCATGTTGTAGAAATTCAATGAACTATGCAATATCAACTTCTTCAGCTGAAATTCTTGTTTAGGGTTTGTTTTTATTTAAGTAGCAGCTGCTCATTTACTTTCGGATTTTATGTATCTATATGTTTTTGAGGTGATGTGATGCTTAAATTTGGAATTGGCAAGACCAAAGTGTAAATGTAAGTTGAGAATGGGAACAGTTAACTTGTACATTGTATGTGTTTGCAATGCGATTACTGAAGATGCTACGGAGAAAATTCCCAGCAACAGAATTGTTGGGTGCAGGGGATACGCATATGCTTTATCTATGTCATAGGGGGTTTTCTGGCAAGTTCAGTTGAGAGTTTGGTGGTTAGTTCTCAACAGTGATGTATTTTTTCAGGAAGGTTTAATGTCGCTAGGAGCTTATCCGATAGCTTCTTATTGTATCTGATTGCTTGTTTATTAAGTGTGTTCATGCTGAGGAAAGTCACCTATTTACTCTAGCAAAATGGTTTTGTATGTATGTGTACTTGAGTGTTAAAGATTTTTCTGAGAAATAGAGTTGAAATAACTTTCAACAGTTGAAGAAGGATGTATGGACATGGGATTTTTCGATGTGCAATGATGTGGATGTTAGGTAGTGATTTTAGGAAAATTAAGTTGCTGTTTTTGCTGATATGCTCTATTTACAAATTATTGATTAACTGGTTATTTGTAGTGGCTGTAATAAATAGGCTAACTGGGTTTAGATATGGGGAAGGATTTATGAGAAAGTTTGCTGTGAGAAAGCTGAAATCATACAAATTACATGACATGTTCTTGCTTTTGTGATGGGTAATGCTCACTTAAGTTACTCAAGAGGATGGAAAGTTTCATTCCATTGATTTAACAAGATAGTCTATAATTAAAGGAGTGAAATCTCACTCGACAAGGCCATGATTCAGATGGATAATCACTCAAACCATGGCTTCAGTGTACACAGTGAAGATGTGATAAATTGTTGAGATCACCTCTGATCCAGCATTGCCAATAATTATTCATTGTCGAAGTATATATGTTCAGGTTCAGGGGCTATAAAGCTAAATTAACATGATATCTTTCTTAAGTAACAAAAATAGTATGCTCATAGACACTTCATCACGTAAGCTCTAAATTTCCTTTGGCCTTTTTTTTTGAGGAATCCTTTGGCTTATTTGATGGGAAGATAAAATTTAGGTCATTATATGTATTTAGTGGTTGTGAATCTCATGGTTTGCCAAGCTTAGAGATTTTTCATTCGTGCTAATTAGCATCTCTGAGCTCCCAAGCCAGTGTTCCATTATACTTCTATTATGATGTTCTGTTTGGGATGTGAGAATTGTTGATTGAGGACCTCTATGTTCTGTTCGAACAATTTTATGTATTTAGGCAAGATTTGCATTTCGGAATTTTGGCATAAATATTTTTCTGATTGGCAGGAATATGTGATTGTCTTACTGAGAAATGGCCGGCGTAAAGAAGAAGCAAGGAACGAATTGCATGTATTTTTGGGAGATGATAGTGACTCTTTTGTAGCTTGGTATGTGTTTTCTTTTACCGGTTAACATGAAATGTGCCGTTGCAAGCATCCTTCGGTTCAAGTGGACTTATGAGTTACACTGGTTTTTGTTTAATGTTTGATATTTGAACAGGCTGTGGGATCACCTTGCCTCAAATTTGGATTTATATGTACAGCCTCAAGATGCGAGTGATATAGTCAAAACAAAGTCCATACGGGGGGACCAGGATGAAAGAAATGAATCCCATCATAATGATTCTGAAGCTGGAAAAGAAAAGCCTGATAACTTACCCAGAAGTAGACATAAAAGAGAATGGAAAGCTATGACACGGGATGCAACTGAACCTCCTCCTCTTCGGAGCTCTGTGGTTGACAATATGCATGTTGAGGAAAGACATGATCGCAGAGGAAGTCATGCAAGAAGATCTTCATCCCCTCAGCCTCCTCAACATAAGAAAAGGAGTCGGCAGGATGAGCGACAACAATTGAAGGTTAGATTTTTTTAATCTTATGAGAATTTTGAGTGGTATTGAGTTTAACTTAAATAGTTGGTTGGGTGGCGGCGTGGTGCATGTTTCATAACACCTCCATTCTCCTACTGCATTCCTTATGTTTTATTTGAAAATAAGAAATGTTTTTTTTGGATGAAATTGCTATCTATGCTGTGCTAGCCAGCAGAAATAGAGAAGCATCTAGTTTCTTCTCTTGTCCTAGTGAATATATGCTTAAAATGAATGCATTCCTTATGTTTTATTTGAAAATAAGAAATGTTTTTTTTGGATGAAATTGCTATCTATGCTGTGCTAGCCAGCAGAAATAGAGAAGCATCTAGTTTCTTCTCTTGTCCTAGTGAATATATGCTTAAAATGAACATCATACGTTGTGGAAGTTGATCTTGTAAAATTCCACAATTCTAGAGAAGTCTTTATGTAGGTTTCCTTTGCTAATTGATAATGCTGATAAATTCATATCTTTGAGTTTGTATAAATGAAATTTTTTCTGTTAGTACATGTCCATGACTCTTAGGATTAACTTCTGTTTTCTTTTTGGTGACTATATAGTGAGGTTGATTATCTTTTATTTTTACTTTACCATGAATTCTGTATGGTTACCGAGAATCTGTTCCAGTTAGAAATGTTTATTTCCCTTCATTTATCACTGCTCTGTACTCTATTCATAGCTTATTTGTGTATATTTTGGCTGAGTTGGACAGTATGCTATATGGTATGGAAGTCTAAACAAAAGCTTGACTTTGTAGTTTAGACAGTGGTTATTCTGGGTGAAGAAACTTCAGTGGAAAACGTTGTGATAAGATTTTGTTATTGGAATATTGCAGCAGCTGCAGAGCATATGTATGCAAGATCTATATTTATAAGCTGATTATGTGACAAAAACTAGGATATATATGACTTTGCCAGTCAGATAAAGCTAATAATTATGCTACTATTTTCATTAAAATTTGTCTTATGCAGTGTAGCAATTAACAGTATTGGTTTTTGTGAAAGAAAAGAAGATTGATGTATACATGATTCTGTGCTAAGTATGCATTCCTCTTAGAAGCAAGTTCAGTAGTAGAGAATTGCAGGTTTTTAGGTGTATAGAGAATTGCAGGTTTATCTAGCATTTAAACTGCCATCGTCTGATTTTCCAAAGTTGGAACTGAAACTTTTTCACTGTTTGGGACTGCGGGAAATTCCTAATTCTTTAGTTTTTCCTTTTGCGTTAGTTTCTATCATGGGGATCGAGTTTTTCTTTGTATTGTTTTTGCATATCTTTCTATGTTTTGATTGGATATCTAGATACAAATATTGTTTACCAGCCTTGATCTCAAAAGAAAAAAGAATTCTAGTGGAGGGTAAGAAGAATTAGATGCACACTCTGAAGAGTTAATGGATAGTAAGATCCCTCTGAGCTGGTGTCTGCTGTTGTAGAGCTGCTGAGCTAGTAAATATTAGAATTAGGAGTATGCTTTAAGAGGCAGACCTAATAGCCTGACGACTCTAGATTGTAAGTAACTTCTTATTTGGACGGGAGCACCTCACATGGGAATCTTCGGCTCAAATTTTTAGTAAAACAACTTGAATATATGCTTTGTTAACAGAGTTGAGAAACATACCCTTGTAGGATGCTGTCCTAAATAGGAAAGTTTCTGATTAAAAGGTTTACATAAACTGAAACAAATAATTCTCAGGATAGATCTGTCATTTAGCTGTCTGCATATGGCTGTTTATGGCTCTATTTTAGTGTGTGCCTGTGTAGTTCATGGAGTTATTTAGATCTAATAACCAATTTGTCGGTCATGGGGTTTGAAATGGGTTTCTACTCTCTATGAGTCAGTGGTGGTTGGTCTTTTATGTTGATTATACAGAATTAATAGCATAGACGGAAACTTAAGAAATTTTGTTTATCTTTATAGTGTGTGCTCTGTGTGTTGTTATGTTTAGTGCACCTGCAGCATATTAAAGCACTTAGATGAATGTACTAAATATTTTCTGTGTAAGTTAATTGTGGTTATGTTTCCAGATGAGACTTCTCGCTGGTTGATTTATGGGAGATGATTTTGATCTTTTTAAATACTATTATCATGGATTTATGTTTTATCATGTTGAAGTGTAGAAAGTGCTGCAGATAATGTTTCATGGCTTTCTTTCTATTATTTCCACCCTGCTCATTTCTTTTTGTGCTTCGTACATCCTAACAAACCCTCTTTTGGCAGAGGGATGCTGTTTCTCATGCAACTATTAATGCTCCTCGACGACTACTGCAATCTGCAGTGCGAGATGCTGTTGGGACATTGAGACCATCTGATTTATTAAAAGATCCCTCAGTGAAGCGTCTTCGTTCTGTTGTCTCTGCATCTACAATAGAATCATCATTGCTTGATCGTCCTAGGAGGATTCAGTCGGTAGCAAGAGTTCCAAATCCCATGGCCACTGTAATCAAAGCTGTTCAAGCAGCTGCTGCAGATGTGGTAAAGGTTAAATCTTCAAGAAATGTGTTTGACAGACTTGGTAGAAAAATGGATATTTCAGAGACATCTGAGCAAATCGGAGATTTTAGAGATGATGTTGTTGAAGATGAATTTGATGTGTATGAAGAATTTAACCAAAATTCAAATCAGACCCAGCAAACCTATCCTCAAAGACATGATTATGCTGGACGGGGAAGGAATATTGGCTTTCTGGATAATGAAACTGGGATGGCTGCTGAGCCGATGTCTGACGATGAAGTTTATGATAACGTTGATGTTATGGGTGATAGAATTATGGATTTTTCTGAAACTGGTACATCTGGTGGAAATAAGAGGGAGGATTTACTTAACTTACACTACAATGACTCCAAAAGGGCTGATGACATGCACATAACTCAAAATAAGAATTCGGATCAACCTCTTTCAGCTGCAAAAGCAGCAGTAAACGTTTCTATGAATCTAAATACCTGGAGACCACCTCAGTATCAGGAGTCAAGAGGGATTATGAAAATGGGTAATTGGAATTCTGTGCAGGAGAATGAGGCAGATACCACAAAATCTGTTGCTCAAGTAATGAAGGAGAATAACCACCCTGTCACTGTTAGTAATGGAAATGTAAGATGTTCCTACCTGTGTCTTTGGATTTAAACAGTCTGTCAATTGTCTTCATTATTTTACTTGGCTGCTGATGTTTTCTTCAATGGGACGATGTTGTACAGGCAAAACCAGTTGCTGATATACAGAAAGACTCTCAGAAAACACTGATATCTGTTCCTGGTGAGTTGTAAAAACTTTTTAAAGTGCCTTCACAGTAAAAGTTAAATAGATCAGGAAGTGATAAATATGAAACAAACTAAGAATTTACTGTTTCTGCAAGTTCTTTCATGTCTCATGGATCGGATGATCACAGATTCTCTTGCGGTGAAGCTTTTATACTCATTTGCTTTATTTATATGGGCTTGTTTTTTTTTACTTCTGTAGGTTCTTACACCACTGGCCGCCCATTAGAGGATGCTGATTCTCGAACCATTTTTGTTAGCAATGTATTTTCCTAACTCATTTATCTTCTTCTTGATTCTTTCTCGAATGCTTTATGTTCTCCATAATGACGTTTTCGTGTTGACTTTCGTAGGTTCATTTTGCTGCTACCAAAGACAGTCTTTCTCGGCATTTTAATAAGTTTGGCGATGTTCTTAAAGTTGTTATATTGACTGATGCAGCAACAGGGCAGCCAAAGGGGTATTTGCTGAGGCTCAGTTCAACTCTGCTTTTTCAGTTATTATGTCAAAATTCTATTTTTTTTCCTTATATGGTTACTGCTAAACAGGTCAGCTTATGTAGAATTTATGCGAAAAGAAGCAGCAGACAATGCGTTATCTTTTGATGGTGCCTCCTTTATGTCACGGATTCTCAAGGTATCATGTTTTTAAGTGTTTAGTTTTTCTGCAGCTAGGGCTATTTCTTGATGTTGTTCTTTTTGCTTCTTGTATGCGGTGTTTGTTCACCTAGTTGTGGTGAATGTTACGTGTATATATTCTCACGAACATTTTCTTTGGCTTCTCTTGTGTGAGGATCATTTATCTAGTTGTGGAGGATGTTCTATGTGCATATTTTCTCATAAATTTCTTCTTTTTGCTTCTCATGTGTTATTTGGTGGCTGTTCTATCATCTATGTGCTTATATATCTTCACAAATGTCTTTAAATAGTTAAGTGATGGCTGAAGTTGGCGAAAACATGAATCATTAAATTGATTATATCCGGCTATAGAATAGTTTAATGAGCCATGCTATAATTGTTCCTTAGGGTTGCTTAAATTTAAGTTTAATTGCTTATCCCTTTTGGCTTCTCAGAATAGTTTCAGCAGTTTGGCTCATTTTTTTTCTTTCACTGCTGCCTCAAGTGTGAATGGAAGTAAACTTGCTTGCTAGAACTTGGTCTGTTGGGAAGTCTTGAAAAATGGTGCAAAAAATTGATATTTAAATGTTTGTTGTATGAAATTGCCAAGACTTGTTCAATGGTTAGGGAAACTGCAGGGCTTGTTCAAGTATAACTCCTCGCTCTCCCATCCAGTTATAAGATTAAAAGTTAGCGAGTTTGAGCCTGCTAATCACTAATTTAAATATTCATTTTATTTAGTGTTTGATATATGACGACTGCTTTGCATCATGTGTTATATCATGCAACTCATGTGATCCTGCTTCAATTTTTCGGGGGTGAGATGTGGTCCTGCTTCACTATGAAATTGCTTCATAGTTTTTCGCTCCTATTCTGAAAGCTTTTTCCCTTGTCTTTTGCAGGTTGTTAAAAGAAGCCCTGCTAACCAGGAAGCAACTACTAACATGACATGGCCCCGTGTTACCCGTGCGACTCCATTTACTCCTGGTAGGTTTAGCAGAGCTCATTTTCCTAGAGGTATTCCTGGGGCATTTAGGCCTCGCTTTACTATGAAACCTGGTGCGAGAAGTTTTCAGTGGAAGCGAGATGCTCCAGCAGAGAGTGCAGCTCCAGTCTCTGGGAGTCTCGCGTCTCCTACTGCTCGCAGTCTCACTTATGTCCGAACAGAGCCTAAACCTGATGGGAATTCAGCGTTGACTTAATTGCATCATAACTTGTTCAGATTTCATTGATGTGTCCCGTTGGTGACTGCAGCAAATGTTTTGGTAATGCGGCAGATATAAATCAAACAGTTTTTAAGAGATAGATTCTTCTGTATATGGTGAAGGAGCAGTTTGCTGAAGGGGTGGATATATAAAGGAGTAGAGTGATTTTGGGGCAGATATTCTTGGTTTTTTTTGGTAATAGGGTCTGTATTAACCTAAATGGGTAGAGACCGAGGGACTCTTTGTTGCTGACCATTAGATGGGAATTTGTGAATAGCATGGACGGTACTTGATTTCTTCTGCTTTAAGGGTTTTATGTCGTTTCCGGCTTTTTTTCTTGAAAATAATTATGAATGAGAATAGAAAATTGAAACGAAGGAAAAAAAGATGAACAATAACTGCTTGAATATGCCTAACTATTTTGCAATCTGCTATGCATTTTAGAAACTTATTTTTTGCTAATTTAATGCTAATTGTTGTTCTTGATTGCATTTCCCGGCGAAAGTGGTTGGTTTACTTAAAATCAAATTTCTGTGTACAAGTGTAAACCTATACTTTTTGCTATGCGGGAAACAAGTTTTCAGCTAATACTTGGTTGCAGCTATTTAATATTTTTATAGAT
Source organism: Mercurialis annua (assembly GCF_937616625.2). Taxonomy (NCBI): domain Eukaryota; kingdom Viridiplantae; phylum Streptophyta; class Magnoliopsida; order Malpighiales; family Euphorbiaceae; genus Mercurialis; species Mercurialis annua. Next base: position 11,581,065 of record NC_065577.1, on the reverse strand, counting down.
GGCATTGCAGGCGATAGAGCTTTAATATTCTTTGCTTTGGTATTAATCGAGTATAAATTCTAATTTATTTTAATGACCTTTATAATATTAAAATGTTCTAAAAGTTTGAATATTAGATGCTTGAGTTTTGAACTTATATTATGTTGAATTCATGAAATTGATAAAAAAAAATAGCAATTGTCCTACATGGAATTTCAATTATTTACTTTGGTTAAAAGTTTGAAAAAAATTCAAACATATATATTTGGTTCATGGAATAGGTGCGGAATATAATAGATGCGAAACGGAATAACTATTCCGTATAAAATCACTATTCTTTACTTGGGTTCATGGAGTAGGTATCCTATGAAATTGCTATTCCATGATTTTGTGGAATAAACATTCCTCTTAAAAAGTAAAAAATAGCTATTTCATTCCTTATGAAATATCTATTCCATTCCGACTATTCCGTTCCATGAACCAAACATGGTTGTTTCAGTATAAAATTACTATTTTTTATTTTGATTCATGAAATAGTTATTTCATATTGATATTGTGAAATTAATACTCATTTAAAAAATTATAGAACAACTATTCCGTTTCTTATGAAATAGTTATTCTATTTCATTTCATAAACCAAACATAACCTTAAGATTCATGAATAAGTGAGGAATGAAATAGCTGTATATAATGATTATTCTTTAATTTAGTTTATGAAATAGTTATTCCATAAAATTGTTATTCCATGATTTTGTAGAATAACTATTCTTCTCAAAAACTAACAAATGGCCATTGCATTCTTTATGCAATAACTATTTTATTCAATATTATTTTATTTCATAAACCAAACATAGCCTAAATTCTAAACCTTGAATTTAGGTATGGAATTTTAAGACCCTAATCTTGGACCTGATATTTTGATCCAGGACACTCAATTCTAACCGAGTGTAAAATGCAAACCAAATTAGACAATTGAACCAAGCTTTGGTTTGAAACTAAAAATATATTCAATTTTCAATTCAATTCCATTTTAGAAGTAAGACAACTAGTTTATTATCAGATTATAGATTATAAGTTTATAACCCTAATCCATTTCCATTTTAGGAGGAACATATTTTTGGTACAAATTTGAACCATAAAACCCAAATCGAGCTTAAGAAAAACACCAACGCAGTTGATTATGATTGACTGATTTGGAAATTTTTTTTTTAATTTTGATTCAGTGTTATTTTAAAAAGTTAATTTTTTTTAATTTGATTTTAAAAATTTAAATTTTTTAGTTCGATTTGAATCAAATGCATACAATAACATCTAACCCCAAACCTCAACCTCCAACTTCGGATCTCAGACCCGAACCCTTGACCCCTTCACATTGGACTCCTCACCCGGACTTCAACCCCGACCCTCGATCCAAACCCACCCCCACCCGAGACTCAGATCAATGACCTCAACTTCAACTCTACATTTCAGATCCATACTTATACATTTTAAATTTACAATTTAGGGTTAATGTCATAAAAATTCACCAACTTTACACGTTTTCTCATTTTAATCACGCAGTTTAAATTTTCTCAATTTCATGCACGAACTACCGTTTTTTCTCAAATTCATGCATGGTGCTGAGGTGTCACGGCTTCATTGGTGTAATTCGCTGAGGTGGAGGTCATTTTACACCAATGAGTGCCACCTCAGCACCGTGCATGAATTTGAGAAAAAGTGGCAATTCGTGCATGAAAATAAAAAAATTTAAACTACGTGATTAAAATGAGAAAACGTGTAAAGTTTGTTTTTTTTTGACATTAACCCTACAATTTATAATATACTTTACTTCAAAAAGAATTAAAATAAAATCTTATCAAATAATAAATATTCCAACAAATGAACCAAATTATAGAATAGGAATAACTATTATATTGCATTCTTTCCTATAGGCATGCAATGAATCAAACATGACCTTAATGTCTTTACCTTAGGGTCAAGTGTTGTAGAGGTATTCTCTTAAATGATGGCACATGAAGCATTTTTGTCATAGACAATATTCATGCAACAAGAGGTTAATTTTACCATCTTAGGGAGCAATTTCAATTAGCATAGATGCTCAAATATTCTTGAAATACCATGTATACTCTGTGAGATGGCTACAATAGGCTTGCAGGCTTAATTTAGCAAAGTGATCTTACACAACTTGCCAGATATAACTACATAGTAAAGAAACTTATCGTTACATCAATTAATGATGATAATGCTGCGGTACATTGAGTTACAACAGCAGTTAGATTAGTTTTCTTTTTTTGTTCTTTAACCTCTCAAGTCTCAAGGTGAATACAATCAACTTGGTTCAAAATTGAGTAATTTGCAAGAGAATTTCAAATGATCGGCATTCGGTCTGAAACTATAAAATTACCAACGCGATAAATACAAAGCTCCATTATGTTGCACGATTTTTTTTTCTTTTCAAATTCTATAATTCAACATTTCGACCTTCCTTATAAAAAATCCTCTTGTCGTTTCCCATTTTGGTATTCCCCATTTCGACCTTTCCATTTCGTGCTACAAAGAACTCCATTACTTACTAGTTCTAATAACTCGAGCTGAAATTTAAAAACCTAATTTGCATAATTCGCTTATTACAAAAGAACATTAACTATAAAGAGCAAACAGCAAGATCAATTCATAAGAGTTATTCGATAGAATCTCAAAAAGAACAACGTATCATAACAAAATGTCGTAAACAATCAACACTTAAACTAATCTTTGCACCAAATTAAACAACAGTCCAAGTGACATCCCAGCAACACACACAACAGAAACAATGCGAGCTCTAACAAACAAAGTATTCAAATTTTTAGCAACTTGAAGAGCAAGAGTCAAAATCTGTAACCTGCCAAGCTCCTCCATTTTCTTAAGAAAATGCATCGGTTTCAACGATTGTCTCAACAGAAACGCCAACGTAAAAGGGAACCCGAAAGCCGCAAAGCTTTGAATCGACACTTCTAGCATTGGATTTTCTTTAGTAATATAAGAAATCCAACCTCCAACTCCAAGTTGAACCAATCCAAGTACAGCTATAACCTTGCTGAAACCATAAATGCTCTTCATCATTTTTTCTAGTACTTCTCTGGTTTCATTGGCTAAAGCTGACAAATCTCTCTCTACTGTTGGTCCTTCTATTTCTTGGTGCTTGAAATTGGGGGTTTTGCTTGGGTACTCACTTGGGTTTGGGGATTTATCCGAATCTGAGCTTGAAAAATATCTGGGTTTTTGATTTATCAACTGGGTTTGATTCAAATCGGTCAAATTGATCAAAGATCGGGGCTTTTTGTCAATTGAGTCATGAGTCGTCGATTCGGCTGCAGAACTTAAGTAAACCCTAATAAAATTGAGATTATGATTTGTGGGTTTTGAGTCTGTAATTGTTTGGGAATGCAAAATGGAGATTTGGGGTTTTTGGGTGATGAAATGAGAGGGTTTTATGAGACTAGAAGAATATCTGCGAGAGATCAATCTGTACGCCATTTTTGGTGAAATTGGAATTAGGGTTTACAGGAGTTGATTAGAGAGGATTCATGTAACTAATGTAAGCACATCACTCAAATGAACAAACCAATTTGGTCACCTGAGAATGAATCAACACAAGGAAAAATTGCAAAACTGATATAGGGATGTTTAAAAAAACAAATAAAGGGTCAACGCGCTCTCTAAACTTGTAACATGAGATTATCTAATCCAATTTATACTTTTTGAAGCAATTAACCCCAATTTTTTTATTTTTGGATCAAATCGGAGATAATGAATACAAAAAATAATTAAATACTTCTTTAATTATCACGATATAATTATTTTAAATTTATTTTTTAAAATAAAAAAATATATTTATGGCATTATTTGAGTCAAAGATGAAGAGTTTTGGAATTAGTTGCTCAAAAGTATAAATTGGATTAGATGACCCCGTATCATAAGTTCAGGGAGCACGTTGATCCTTTATTCTTAAAAAAACACCTATAAGTAGCCAAATATTTGAATTAAGTGGTAATTTGTCCATTTATTTTGTAATCAATGGACAATTAAAATATAAATTAATTTTATGCGCAAATTAGTCACGAACTTGTTGATTATGCACAATGAAACCCATTTTGGTGATTTGTCTTCTCAACTTGTAAGCTAATTATTCTCTATATTGACAATTTTCCCCCTCAACTTGTAATCTAATTTGTCTAAATGGGACTAATTGTCATAACTATCAAATTCGTGACTAATTTAATCTTAAAGTTAATTTATATGTTAATTGTCCATGGCTTACAAGTTAAGAGGGCAAATTGCTACTTAAATCCAAAATATTTTGACAAATACAAGTTGGATTAAATTGGAACAAAGGATCACTTACCCTTTAATTTGCGTCAAATTATCAAAAAGGTCCAAATTTGAAAAACGGGATCATTTATATCCTAAATTTATGTAAATTTGGTCAAAACACTCCTCTCCACTCTCACCCCAGAGAGTGAGGCAAACCCTCCGGTATTTGATGGTGGTTTTTTTTGGCAAAGTGGTTTTTAATGGTAAAATATTTAGGCCTAATCACTTAAAAAAAAACCCCACCTTACTCACATAGGAAAAAGTTCATTTGTATCCTTTTTTTAATTTTTCATTTTCGTCTCTACCCTAAAGAGCTAATTTGACCTCTTTTTATTTGAAAAAACATTCAAAATGATCCTTTATATTTAGCTTATATTCTAATTAAACATTAATATTATTAATCATTTATAATATTTTCATCCTTTAATTAATTTAATTGTCAAAATTTTAAATTTTAGGGTAGAGATAAAAACGAAAAAAATCAAAAAAAGGGTACAAATGAACTTTTTCCTACGTGAGGGTATAAACGAAAAAATATTATAAGGTGGGGATTTTTTAAGTAATTAGGCCAAAAATTTAAAGCGGTCCTAACTATTTTTTAATTTTTTAAGTTAACACATAATAATAAAAAAAACAATTGAATCCTTTTAATTTTAAAATTTGTATATCAAATTAATATTAATTAAAAATATAAATAATTTTTTGTATTTTTGGCAAAAGAAATTTCAAATCTTTTTTACTTTTTTTTACGTTCTCAGGTGAGGAGTTGCTGCTCCGGTAAGAAGAAGCACCTCCTCGGAAGAACAGACCCACCGGTTTGTTATTCGTGAAGAAAACCAGACCGGTGGGTCTGTTCTTTAGTCGAGGAGCTGATGCTCCGGTAAGGAGCAGCACCTCCTCGGAAGAACAGACCCACCTGTATGTTATTCGTGAAAGAAAATAGACCGGTGGGTTTATTCTTTAGGCGAGGAGCAGATCTGTTGAAGAAATTAAAAAAATTAATTTTTTTTGACAAAGAATAAAAAAAAAAGTCTCCAGTTTAATTCGTTTTATTTAGGATTTCGCTACTTTGAACTTTTTTGGTATTTTGACACAAATTAAGGGGTTAAAGTGATATTTTGTTTGATGAAATTGATTGTAAAATACGGGTTGACATTTAAAAATTATAAAACACAGTTTTTATTATAAAAAATATAATTTTAAAAAACATTAAATTTAAATTTAATATGAGTATATTAAAACATAAGTTATTATTAATTCACTATAGTTTTACTTAAAAAAATATTAATTTATTTTTTGAATTATAAAAGTATAGTAAATTATTGATTAGTTTACTATCAGTATTATAATGCATGTACAAAATCAATTTCAATTTAATTATTTTTAATTTATTAAAAAATAAGTTTACTATCGATTTATTAAAAAAAATAAGTTTATAGTTAGTTTATTTTTAGAATTAAAAAGTTAAATTAAACTGTTTTGCTTAATATACTATCAATGTTTTTTTATGCACCAATTAATTTTAATTTATTTATTTTTAGTTTACTATCGGTTTACTTTTATTTTACTTAAAGATAAATTTGCTATTAATTTCCTTTAAGTTTACTTAAAAATAAGTTTACTATTGGTTTATTATTATAGAGAAATAAATTACGAGAAGAGGAATAAAACATAACGAGCCAGTAATTTTGGAAGTCCCCTTGGCTTCTTGATTCTGAGTTTGGTTTGGTAAAGACGATTCAACCGCCAAATCTTTTCGAATGCAACTGTTAACCAACTTCTGGATATGGATGGGTCTGGGTGGGATATTGATCTGCTTCGTGATGATTTGGGGAGGAGGATGTTCAACAGATTTTAAAAACCCCGGTTAGTAGTCGTAATATTAATGATAGATGGTGGTGGAAATGGGAACCGAAAGGCATGTTTATTGTCAAAAGCTTTTATAGGGCAACTACGGTGGACATGAGATTACCTCAAAACGACATTTGGAATTTGATATGGAACATTAAAGCTCCACTTCACATTCAGAGTTTTCTTTGGCGGGTGTGTGCGGGGTATCTTCCGACGGTTGACACTCTGGCCGAGTTTCGTGTGATTGTAAACGAGACTTGCATGGTCTGCATGGCATGAAAAGAAACGACTCTTCATATTCTTTTCTCCTGTTTTAAGGCTGTTGAAACTTGGAAGTTGCTGAACATGGAGTTTTCGAGATGTGCTTTTGATAAAGTACAGGACTGGTTGAGTGATTGGCTCAGAAATTTTGACGAAGAGAAGAAGTCCATAGTTGCGTACCGTTGTTGGAATATGTGGCTGTGTAGAAATGGAGCGGTCTGGAATAATAAAATAGAGGAGGCTTCATCTATTGCATCTGCTGTGTGCAATCAATTCTCTTCCCGGTTAGCTGCTAATGCTTCTAATGTGCAGCTGAGAGAAGCTTCGGTAAGAAAGGAAGATGGGCGGATTAGATGGTCAGCTCCTCCTTGCGGGTGGCTGAAAGTAAATACGGATGCGGCTGTGTTCACTAGAAGACAGATTATTGAGGTGGGAGTGGTGGTTCGTGATTGGTTAGGAACATCGTCCAAGCTCGCTGCTCTAACTTCTTCGGATCTTTCTCCCCTAGATTGGCTGAAATTATGGGCATTAGAGAAGCCTTGAGTCGGCTAAAGGACATGGATACGATCGTAGTGGAATCAGATGCTATGGATATTGTGTTATAGATTCGAAATCCGAATTTCATGGAGTCTGAGATGCTAGTGGAGGAGTGTCAAAACTTAGCGAAGCAGTTTAATGATATTGATTTTGTTTGTGTGAGGCGATCTGCGAATCAGGCGGCGTATGTTTTAGCACAATTTGCTAGTTTCATTTCAGGTCATCAAGATTGGTTTTGTCACTTTTCTGAATTTCTCACTATTGTAACTGTTTTCGATTTGAGTTAATAGATTCATACTTCTTTCAAAAAAAAAAATAACTTATAGAGTCCATGGATAAAATGATACGACTGAAAACAAACAATAAAAAAAATCTAGAATTGATTAATTAGCCAAGGAATGACATTTTATTTTTTTAATATATTTTTTTTATTAATATCAAGCAAACAATTATAAATATAAAAATACAATTATTGATAATAACATGACATCTGCTTAATTTTCACACAACCATAAGCTGTGAATATCCTAATACAGGATATGGCGATAACGGATATGGCAAGTCAAATATCCCCATTGCTTGATCATCATCCCAAAATCCCATCCACGTTGACGGCGTCAATGGAACAGTCGTGGTCGTCTTTTCTTCCCTTTTTGGCGACAAATTTTTAATCTTTACAACTGCCGTCGTCTTTTCAATCTTTCTTTTCTTAGAATTAACTGACGAAGATTCGCCAATTTCAAGAGGAAAATTCAAAATCGCTTTGCTTCCGCGTAACCTAAAAGCCGCATTATCGTAAGCTCGGGCAGCTTCTACAGCAGTATCAAATGTTCCTAGCCGATCACGAATTTCTGCCCGGTATTTCCCCCCTGCCCCACGCCTAACTCCTCTGTAATCTTTTTCTCCACTCACCGGCTGCGGTGGTACGGCAGTTACAACCACCGTCGCTATATCTTGTCGCTGTTGTTGACTCGGCGATACAAACAAATCAAAATTAAAATCATTCTGTAATTATCAAAGTTTTGATGAGTAACGAATTTTAATTTAAATTTAAATTTACATCAGTAAACAAAATTTGATTCATTTAATTCTAAATTTTTAAATTTAATAAACAAAATTGGAGTACCTGCAGAAAGTTATCAGCTATAATTTCTTCGGTGCATTGCCGATTAAGATTCCCGCCGTTGGCCGGTGAAGAAAATTGTGAAGTTGAATAATCTACGAAAGGAGAAGTAATACTCAGTGAAGAAGAAGAATCGGGAGAAGAAGAATAATAAGATGGCGGCGGCGACGACGGAGGTGACGGCGTTGATGACTGAGAAGAAGCTAGAGCGCCATAGATGGCGGAAGGAAATAAAAATGGACAAAAGTCTTGCTGGTTTCTTCCCATTCAAGAATTAGAGAGAAATTTCCCAGGAAAGAAGTTATCAAAGTGGACTAATCAAAGTCAGTAAGAAGGTGTTGCCTAATTTGGTTGAATCGGTTTGATTTCGTTGGTTTGAATCCTTTTGGTTAAATGTATAGATTAGACCCTCTCGTTTGTTTCGGTTTTGAATTTGGACCATAATTAATTTTTTTTCCGATGGAGGCACTTCACGTTATAAAAAAATTTCACAACGGACCCTCCGAACCTCAAATGCCACATGTCTACTAGTGACTGGCCAACTCAGCGCCGGCGTACTAGGTTCAATGGTTCACATTGCCTCACTAACGAACATGTGATATTTTAAGTACGGAGTGTCCGATGTGAAATTCTTTTACAACGTTAAATACCTCCATTGATTTTTTTTTTATTAGGGTCCAAATTCAAAACCGAACCAAACGTGAGAGTCCAATATGTACATTTAGCCTTTTTTTACAACCCTAACTGAAAAATAATAAATTTTAGGAAAAAGGCTAAAAAATGACTATAATATTGCTACCCAGACTCTTGTAGCCCCTTCATGTTTTTTGAAGTTCAATTATGACTCTCATGTTACTAAAACTTAAAATTTGCACCCATCTCATGTTAACGTTTTAAGTAACAGCGTCTTAAAGAGAGGTGCAAATTTTAGGTTTTAGTAATATGATGGGGCTACAAAAGCCTGGGTGACAACGTCATGGTCATTTTTGAGCCTTCTCCCAAAAATTTATAAGTACAGGGACGAAAAATACTTAAAAAAGCATAAAAATTGAAATACCAAAAGTATTGGGATTGAAAAGATAGCTTATTCAAAATAGGAATTTTGAAAGTACAAGATTTTAGATCTCAATATAAATTTTATAAATATACGATTTTAAATTTTCAGATTATGAAAAAAATTATTAGTTAGTATTAAGTTTTTAATGTCTAAAATTATATCGATTAAATATTTCAATGAAGTATTTTTAATTAACAATTTTTCTTTTCTTTATATTTTTATTCATTAAAGTAAATGTTATTATATATTAAACTTTATAGTATGTAAATTAATTAATTTAAAGACGAACTAATTACATTTATTAATAGTCAATTAATTCTAATAAAGTATATAAAATATATTAAAAATATAATAAATTTTGCAGGACGTTTTGTCCTTTCAAAGTTATTTTTTTTCTTTTATATGTCAAAATAAAATAAAATAATTTTTATTTCTTTTACCACCCCAATCATGAAAATTTCGACAAAGTCGCGTGTCCCAATTCGTTTCAGAAACATTGCGAAAACCGAAAACCAAAAACCGAACTCGAAAACTCATACGAAATGTTTCAGGTCGTTTTGATAATAAAAAAATTAGACAACTATAAATAGAAAAACCTAAAATATTCTCAATAAATATTTTTTAAATCAATTACCCATAATTTTTAGGGTAATTTTATTAAATAGCTCGACCTTTAGCGTTTTTTTCGATTTAAGCTCAACCTTTAAAACTTGTCAACCACTAGCTCAACGTTTCCATTCTTTTTATATGTTAGCCCAGCTCGAAAATAAAATTTTAAGAGAAAAAAAATGCTGCTGTTCTCATCAAAACGACTGCGTTTTGATAATTGTTGTGTCCTTAGTGAAACGATGTTGTTTGGGTTACGACACGCTGGCAGTGACGTTGAGATCCGGCGTGCCGCGTAGGATTACAATGACCGGAATTACGAGCTGGGCTAATATATAAAAAGATTGGAAACGTTAGTCTAGTGCTTGACAAGTTTTAAAGGTTGGACTTAAATCGAAAAAAACTCTAAAGGTCGTGTTATTCAATAAAATTAACCCTAATTTTTATTATTGATACTATCTACTATAAAATATCATTTTCTTATTTTTATTGAGTTGAATTATGTCTAAATTATTTTATTAATTGATATAAACGTATAATTTGTTTTTAATATATATATATATATATATCATATTATAATTTTTAATAATATAAATATATCCTTATATTTGTTATTTACATGTTTTTCCACATTTCATATCATTCATTTTAAAAAAATACATTGGATTTACATTATTGTTCCTCTTCTTTTCTACCTTATAGTCATACAAAGCGTAAAGAAAAACATTCATAATCTTGATGATACGTCATTAAAAGAGCTCAATTGTTCTTGAATTTAATTTTTAATTTCAATCATATACATTTGTTTAATTTGGAGTGAAAATGTTCAAATATATAATTTATATTTGAAATTTTTGATGGTTAAAAGGGCAATTAGAATAAAATGGACATGTTTAAATTTTTTTGCTCTAATTTGAATAAATGACTAAAATTGAAATTAAAAATTTCAAAATAGACAAAAATTAATAATTTTATATTTGAACCATAAATAAAAATAAATTTGACTTTCAATGTATATATAATCATAAAATATATAATCCTACATATTTATCAAAAAATATAATAAAAATTAAATCAATAATCTTAATTTCTACCTTAATCAAAATGACGTTTTTCTTTACTATACTTGTTGCACTGGTCCAAAAAGGACATGTGAGCTAATTCGGTCAAAAACCCAAAAACCATTTGTAATGCATTTCATCTTAGGTTTGGTTTTACAAATACTCATAAAAAAATAAAATATTTTCAAAAATACATGATTAATTTTTTTTTGTAAAAATATGGTTTGGATTCTTTTTTTGGAATTTTTTTTAAAATACGGTTTAAATTTACCAATGGTTTTCTAAAGGTATACTAAAAATTAATTTATTATAAATTTACTAATGGTTTACTAATGTTGTACTAAAAAATAGATTTATTATAAATTAAAAAAAAAACAATTTGTTTAAATTTAAAATTTAAGTTTATCAACAATTTATTAACGATACACCAACTAAAAATTAATTTATTCTAAATTTATCATCGATATATTAAAAATCAATTTATTATAAATTTTTATAGATATAGTTTGTTTAAATGTATAGTTCAAGTTTACCAACAGTTTACGATTTATTAACGATACATTAGAAATAAAATTTATTAGAAGTTCACAAATAGTTTACTCGAGGTTTACTATCGATATACGAAAAGATCAACCCCCAAACACTGTAATTGTATCACAGTAGCTCCGCATTCATATTTTGTTCTATAAAATTCCTCAATTAAGAACAAAAAACAGCATAGTTATTCAATTAAATCCAAAAAAATCAGGACTTTGATTGCTTAAGCAACTAGTAAAAAGTGGCATATCCACCGACTTGACATCCATAATGCATTTTTGCATGGAGATCTGACGGAAGATGCTTATATGTAGCTCCATCATAGTTTTGAATGTTCAATTTCATCCAAAAGTGTGTAAGCTCCAAAATTCTTTATACGGGCTTAAACAAGCCAGTAGGCAATGGAATGCCAAATTAAATAGAGCACTTCTTTCTAGAAGTTTTGTTGCTGCATAGTCTGATCCTTCACTGTTAACTAAGTCTTCAGGCTGCACTTTTATTGCTCTCATCATCTATGTTGATGATGTTATTCTTGCAAGCAATTCTCTTATTAAAATTCAAGACAATAAAAGGTTTCTCTATGATGAGTTCTGTTAGTGCTATGCACTAGGTCAATCATGTTTGACCATGTTTTGACTTTATCATTTTGTTATTTATTGATTGCCAGTTTTTATCATTTTATATTAATGATTAAAATACTTGAATGGTTAATTTTTTTTAAGATCATCAAGTATGTGACTTGATAGTAGAACCCTTAGGTTTAATAAAAGAATTATATACCATCTATCCCTAGTCTTAATACAACATTGAGACTAGTATGATGTTGACTGATGATTATGTTTTACTAATCATGTATATGAGATATTAAGTCAAATCATAGGTGCTATTTGAGAAATAAGGCACTGGATGACCCACTGTGAGAATACTACATAGATCACTGTCATAAGTAATTCTCATTACAGTTCTATTAGTATAATCCTTTGACCTTGAAATCATCATGGATTTCTACATAGCTATTTCATATTTTGATACAGTCTTACATTATCTTTAACAGGATAATGGAATAGATTGTCATTGGATATGAAAGTAACTATGTGAGAAATGTGAGTGACTGAGAAGGAATTTGTCCCTCATTTATTTGAGTAAGATATCTATGGGCCCCTTGAAGAAGATAGACTGAAGTAAATGCATGGCCATGCTAATTGATAAGAAGTTATCATTTTCAGTCTACTTAGAGTCAAGAAACTAATGATTGAATGTTATAAGGATGACATAAATATGCCTTATATTCAATCTGGATATCGAGAGACAAAGGGATTAAAATATTATTGTAAATGGTTAAATCGGATTATCGATATTCATATAACTTGGGTAGTCATAATGTCTTGCTAGAGGCCACTTATGACTTGTGGGCTGAAATAGGGATTTCGAGCCTACTGCCAACGTTATATGAACCTACAGGGTCGCACACTAAGAACAGGCCCAAAACAGTTATGGGTTGTACAAGCCCAATGTGATTAAGTGATTATATATATATATATATATATATATATATATATATATATATATATATATATATATAATTCGTAATATATATATATTAATAAATATATATATTAATTCGAAATTTAAGGATAAGTGTTTTCCTTAATTTATTATTTTTGGAAGATAATAAATATAGTAATTAATATATATGGATAATTATCAAAAAGGAGTTTTTGATAAACATAAACTTGTAGAATTGCAATGAGATTGAAATTCGAATTTGTCTCAAACCCTAGTGTTATTTATCACTATAAATATTCATTAAGCAGTTGGTTTGAGAATCACGAAATTCATTATTCACTAAATCACTAAAATTCGAAATTGCTTGTGAAGCAATAGTGCTAGCACACAAGCACTAGTTTTGGCTAAGGTCTGTTCGTGTGGATACTCGTAGAGGACGCGTTCTTTTGGAGGCGTTTCTGATCCGAGGCCAGGTATCACCAAAGTGAACCACCTCCTTCCTTCCTACATTGCTGTTGAATTCGACATACAAGTAAGTAATTATTCTGTTAATTCGAATTACATGGATCTTGGTTTGGGTTTTTAGATAAATTTTTGAAATTCCGCTGCGTTATGAACCTATAAAACCCAACAGTGGTATCAGAGCCAGGTTGTAATTTGATTAATTAGATTCTGAGTATATATGTGATATATGCTTATTGTATGTTCTGTTTTGAAAAGGGGGTTGTTTTTCGAAATTGTTTTGAAGGAATTATAATTCGTTGTAATTATACATAAAACGTTTATGCGATTAATTGTATGAAAAACAGTATGAAGAATTAATTTGATTAATCGTTTAATGTGATTAAAACTTCGAATATAATGTTCTAAATTAATATTACGTTTTAATTTGATTAAAGATTTCGTAGTATTAATGTTCATACGAATTGATAAGAAAAGGGGAAACAGAATAATAAAACTGTTTTTGAATAAGGATTAGTAAACTGTTTATGAAACTGTTTTAATTCTATTAGGAAAACTGTTTTTGAATAGGATTAGTAAACTGTTTGTGAAACTGGTTTTAATTCTAATAGTAATTCTGTTTTGAAAAGGATTAGTAAACTGTTTGTGAAACTGTTTTGATTCTATTAGTAATTCTGTTTTAAATAGGATTAGTAAACTGTTTGTGAAACTGTTTTAATTCTATTGATAAAACTGTGTTTAATTATGTTATGAACATAATTTATAAAACTGTATTTAATTCTGCTATGAGCTGAATTAATGAAACTGTTGTTATTTAAGTGTTAAATAAATTGTTTCTGATCAGTTTTTAAGATGAAGTAATTGGGGTTTTGAGGTTATTTTAATCTGTTTCGAACATATTAAAATAAACCGTAATCAGTTAAGATTATTGATTTCAGATAAAGAAATTTTAATTCTGTTAAGTGTAACATGTGAGAAACCGACTAGCGGGACCACCGCCTGGGGCTCTGCCCCCGGACCCCGCCAGGGGCGCTGCCCCCAGACCCCGCCAAGGGGCCGCGCCCCTTGGACCCCGCTGATACACCCCATTAAGGACCGTGATCCTTTTAAGCCGGCGTGTTTTTGTCATGTATTTTATTTTAATACTTTAATGATAAATTTTAAATATGATTTAAATTATCATGAATAACATATTTATATGACTGTTGTTAAATATGATTTAAAATAGTAAAATAATATGTTTTTAATGTTTATCTTATTGGTTATATGCTTTGCATGATTATTTTATATGTGATAAGATAGGATAACTAAATAGGATAAATAACAAACCCTTATTTAATATTAAGTCTTCAATATACCTCCCATTGTAATAACACTTATTAAGATTTAGATTGCTATGTATAGGCTATGCCAAAGCATGATGTATAAAGTCATCTAAGTAAGATAAGTTGGATAAAAGTGATATCCATATGTTTGATTTGGTTAGACTTAACTAGATTATCAAAATAGTTTTGAACCTAGGGTATAAGATAGAATATCAAGATTACATGTGATGTTAATATCCTATGTTCAAGAATTGCATGAGATGTAGTTGGTAAAGTGTTACCTACCTAAATAAACCACACTTAAAGTGATAAGCCAAAGCTTACTTGAAGTAGGGTGAAATATGGATCTTATCCCACTATTATTTTTCAATTGTTGAAATTAACATTAAGGGTTTTTATATGAATTATGGATATATGTTGTGGGAATTTTATTGTGCCTTTTATTAAATGCTACTTGTATATTTATTGTTGTAGAGATGGCTACAAACACTACACATACTTTATCAGTGCGATCAATCCTTGAGAAGGATAAGCTCAATGGCACTAGCTTTCTGGACTGGTACAGAAATCTAAGAATTGTTCTTAGGCAAGAAAGAAAGGAATATATCCTTGATCAACCCCTCCCTGAGGAACCAGCTCCTGCTGCTACTAGAGCTCAAAGGGATGCTTATACGAAGCATCTCAATGACTCTACTGATGTCACTTGCATTATGCTTGGATGCATGGAGAATGAACTCCAAAAGCAAATGATGGAATTGGATGCGAACACCATGATTACTGATCTCATGGAAATGTTCCAAGAGAGAGCAAGAATTGAAAGGTTCAATACCATCAAGGATTTGCTTTCTTGCAAGTTGACTACTAGCGGCTCAGTTAGTCCTCATGTTTTGAAGATGAAGGGTCATCTTGAACATTTGGACAGGCTCGGTCTCCCAATTGCCCAAGAGTTGGCTACAGACATTATTCTCCAATCTTTGCCTGAGGCTTATGATGGTTTCATCATGAACTTCAATATGCATAATATGGAGAAGACCACCACAGAGTTGCATGGGATGCTTCAAACTGCTGAAAAGAACATTAAGAATGAGATTAAGGATGTTCTTATGGTCAACAAGGGAAAGGGTATGAAAAAGTCTAGTAAGGGCAAGGGAAAGGCTTTCAAGAAGTCTAAACCCAAGTCCAAGCCCAAGACCAAGGATGAACCCAAAGCAAAACCGCCAAAGGAAGGAACTTGCTTTTTCTGCAAGGAACCTGGACATTGGAAAAGGAATTGCAAGAAATATCTGGATGATCTGAAGAAGAACAAGGGTAGTGAGACTACCACTTTAGGTATTCATGTTATAGAAATTAATCTTTCTACTTCTGATTCATGGGTATTAGATACTGGATCTGGATCTCACATTTGTACTAATGTGCAGGGTCTCAAAAGGAGTAGAAGTTTGACAAAAGGCAAAGTGGACCTACGAGTTGGAAATGGAGCAAGAGTTGCTGCTTTAGCTGTAGGGACTTATGAGTTATCTTTGCCTAGTGGACTTATTTTATCTTTGAACAATTGTTATTATGTACCTACCATGTGTAGGAATATTATTTCTGTTTCTTGTTTGGACAAGGATGGTTTTGAATTTATTATTAGAAATAATAAATGCAGTATTTCGATAATAACATTCTTTATGGATATGCTCCACGCAGTAGTGGTCTTTATATTTTAAATGTTGAAGACCCTAATGAAAAATCAATCTATAACATCAATGCTAAGAAGTTTAAGTCAAATGATTTAAACTCTACTTATCTCTGGCATTGTCGTTTAGGCCATATAAATGAGAAACGCATATCAAAACTTCAAAGAGATGGATTTTTAAATTCATTTGATTATGAATCATTTGAAACATGTGAATCTTGTCTAATGGGCAAAATGACAAAAACACCTTTTATTGGACAAGGTGAAAGAGCTAAAAACTTATTGGGCCTTATACATACAGATGTATGTGGTCCATTAAGTACAAATGCTAGAGGTGGATTTCAGTACTTCATTACTTTTATTGATGATCTCAGTAGATATGGTTATGTTTATCTGATGAAACATAAATCTGAATCTTTTGAAAAGTTCAAAATATTTAAGAATGAAGTACAAAATTAACTTGGTAAAAATATTAAAACACTAAGATCTGATCGAGGTGGTGAATATTTAAGCCAAGAATTTGTAGATCATCTAAAAGATTGTGGGATCGTTTCTCAATTGACTCCACCTGGAACACCACAATGGAATGGTGTGTTTGAACGGAGAAATCAAACTCTATTGGATATGGTTCGATCAATGATGAGTCAAACTGATCTTCCAATCTCATTTTGGGGTTATGCTTTAGAAACCGCTGCATTCATTTTGAATAGAGTTCCATCAAAGGCAGTTGAAAAGACACCATATGAGATATGGACTGGAAAAACTCCTAGTTTGTCTTTTCTTAAGATTTGGGGATGTCAAGCTTATGTGAAGCGACTAATTTCAGATAAATTAGCACCCAAATCTGACAAATGCCTTTTTGTAGGATATCCTAAAGAAACTAAAGGATATTACTTCTACAATGCTTATGAGAACAAAGTGTTTGTTGCTCGAAATGGTATCTTTTTGGAAAGAGAATTTATTTCCAAAGGAACCAGTGGGAGTACAGTACAACTTGAAGAAATTCAAGAACCACAAAGTAGCATTGTATCTAGAATGGAACCTCAAAAGAATCAACAAGCAATTGCTGAACCAGTACAAGTACCACAAGGCCAAAGAAGGTCTGATAGGACACGTCATAATCCTATGAGATATGGATTTCTCATTACTGAGAACAATAATGTGATGATTGTGGATCAAGAAGAACCCACATCCTATCAAGAGGCCATAAATAGTCCTGACTCTAAAAAATGGCTCGAAGCCATGAGATCTGAAATGCAATCCATGTATGATAATCAAGTTTGGACCTTGATTGACCCAACGGATGGTGTAAAAACCATTGGGTGCAAATGGGTCTTCAAAATAAAGACTGACATGGATGACAATGTGCATACCTATAAAGCAAGACTAGTTGCAAAAGGTTTCAGACAAATACATGGTATAGACTATGATGAAACCTTTTCACCAGTTGCTATGCTCAAATCCATTCGAATCCTTGACATAGCTGCATATTATGACTATGAGATATGGCAAATGGATGTCAAAACAGCGTTTCTTAATGGAAACTTACTTGAGGATGTGTACATGACACAACCTGAGGGTTTTGCCAGTCCAGAGAATTCTGGAAAGGTTTGCAAGCTTCAAAAATTCATTTATGGATTAAAGCAAGCTTCTCAGAGTTGGAATCTTCGTTTTGATGAAGCAATCAAAGAGTTTGGATTCATCAAGAATGAAAATGAACCTTGTGTATACAAGAAGGTTAGTGGGAGCGCGATTGTTTTCTTAGTGCTTTATGTTGATGACATACTACTCATTGGAAACGACATTCCCATACTGCAAAATGTTAAATCATGGTTAGGGAAGTGTTTTTCAATGAAAGACTTGGGCGATGCTGCTTATATATTAGGCATCAAGATCTATAGAGATAGATCTAGAAGACTCATTGGCCTAAGTCATAGCACTTATGTTGATAAGGTATTAAACAGGTTTAGTATGCAAGACTCCAAGAGAGGATTCTTGCCAATGTCACATGGCATCAGTCTCAGCAAGACTCAGTGTCCTAAGACACAGGATGAGCGAGACCGCATGAGTAAGATTCCATATGCTTCTGCTATTGGATCTATCATGTATGCAATGTTGTGCACTCGACCTGATGTCTCGTATGCTTTGAGTACAACGAGCAGATACCAGTCAAATCCAGGTGAAAGTCACTAGGCAGCAATTAAGAACATCCTTAAGTACTTGAGAAGAACCAAGGATGCATTCTTGCTATATGGTGGTCAAGAAGATGAGCTGATTGTAAAGGGTTACACAGACGCTAGATTCCAAACTGACATTGATGATTATAAATCACAGTCAGGATATGTGTTTTGTTTGAATGGAGGTGCTTTCAGCTGGAAGAGCTCGAAGCAGGACACCGTTGCTGATCCTACAACAGAAGCTGAGTATATAGCTGCTTCAGACGCAGCTAAGGAGGCTGTTTAGATCAAAAAGTTCATAACTGGATTAGGAGTTTTTCCTAGTATATCCGATCCAGTGAACTTGTTATGTGATAACAATGGGGCCATAGCACAAGCAAAGGAGCCCAGATCACATCAGCGATCCAAACACATACTTAGACGTTATCATCTCATTCGAGAAATCATTGAGAGAGGAGACGTGAAGATATGCAGAGTTTCGACAAATGATAATGTTGCTGATCCGCTAACTAAGGCTCTTCCACAGCCTAAGCATGAGAGTCATACTAGGTCCATGGGAATTAGATTTAATGTAGATTGGGCCTAGTGCAAGTGGGAGATTGTTAGTGATATGCACTAGGTCAATCATGTTTGACCATGTTTTGACTTTATCATTTTGTTATTTATTGATTGCCAGTTTTTATCATTTTATATTATTGATTAAAATACTTGAATGGTTAATTTTTTTTAAGATCATCAAGTATGTGACTTGATAGTAGAACCCTTAGGTTTAATAAAAGAATTATATACCATCTATCCCTAGTCTTAATACAACATTGAGACTAGTATGATGTTGACTGATGATTATGTTTTACTAATCATGTATATGAGATATTAAGTCAAATCATAGGTGCTATTTGAGAAATAAGGCACTGGATGACCCACTGTGAGAATACTACATAGATCACTGTCATAAGTAATTCTCATTACAGTTCTATTAGTATAATCCTTTGACCTTGAAATCATCATGGATTTCTACATAGCTATTTCATATTTTGATACAGTCTTACATTATCTTTAACAGGATAATGGAATAGATTGTCATTGGATATGAAAGTAACTATGTGAGAAATGTGAGTGACTGAGAAGGAATTTGTC
This sequence comes from Mercurialis annua, assembly GCF_937616625.2. NCBI lineage: Eukaryota > Viridiplantae > Streptophyta > Magnoliopsida > Malpighiales > Euphorbiaceae > Mercurialis > Mercurialis annua. Next base: position 11,561,415 of record NC_065577.1, on the reverse strand, counting down.
CCTCATTTATTTGAGTAAGATATCTATGGGCCCCTTGAAGAAGATAGACTGAAGGAAATGCATGGCCATGCTAATTGATAAGGAGTTATCATTTTCAGTCTACTTAGAGTCAAGAAACTAATGATTGAATATTATAAGGATGACAGGACTATGCCTTATATTCAATCTGGATATCGAATGACAAAGGGATAAAAATATTATTGTAAATGGTTAAATCGGATTATCGATATTCGTATAATTTGGGTAGTCATAATGTCTTGCTAGAGGGCACTTATGACCTGTGGGCTGAAATAGGGATTTCGAGCCTACTGCCAATGTTATATGAACCTACAGGGTCGCACACTAAGAACAGGCCCAAAACAGTTATGGGTTGTACAAGCCCAATGTGATTAAGTGATTAATTATATATATATATATATATATATATATATATATATATATATATATATTAATTCGAAATTTAAGGATAAGTGTTTTCCTTAATTTATTATTTTTGGAAGATAATAAATATAGTAATTAACATATATGGATGATTATCGAAAAGGAGTTTTTGATAAACTTAAACTTGTAGAATTGCAATGAGATTGAAATTCGAATTTGTCTCAAACCCTAGTGTTGTTTATCACTATAAATACACATTAAGCAATTGGTTTGAGAATCACGAAATTCATTATTCACTAAATCACTAAAATTCGAAATTGCTTGTGAAGCAATAGTGCTAGCACACAAGCACTAGTTTTGGCTAAGATCTGTTCGTGTGGATACTCGTAGAGGACGCGTTCTTTTGGAGGCGTTTCTGATCCGAGGCCAGGTATCACCAAAGTGAACCACCTCCTTCCTTCCTACATTGCTGTTGAATTCGACATACAAGTAAGTAATTATTCTGTTAATTCGAATTACATGGATCTTGGTTTGGGTTTTTAGATAAATTTTTGAAATTCCGCTGCGTTATGAACCTATAAAACCCAACAAGTTCATCATCATAGACTTAGTTCTTTTGAAGTATTTTATGGGTATAAAGATTGCTAGATCTTCTGCAGGCACAAATTTGTCTTAAAGAAAATATACTATGGACTTACTCACTTCTTTTGATTTTTTGGACTCCAAACCAGTTCCAACTCCTATGCTTAACTCAAATAAGTTAGTTAAAGATCTTGATAATTTTCTTCATGACAATTAAGCATACAAACCCTTGATTGGTGAACTCTTGTATTTGTGTACAACTAGGCCTGACATTTCTTATGTTGTCCAACAACTTTCTCAATTTTTGGATTGCCCAACCAAATGCTTATTTATTGGTTGTTCATCGAGTTTTAAGGTATCTCAGAGGTGCTCTTGGAAAGGGTTTGTTTTATCATGTCACTAGTGATTATAAGCTGAACGCATTCTCTAATGCAGATTGGGCCACATGTCCAGATTCAAAAAAGTCTGTTTTAGGATACTGTGTTTTCTTTGGCAATTCTCTCATTTCATAGAGATATGAGAAACAAATAGTTGTTTCCAGATCTAGTTCTGAGGCAAAGTACAAAGCCCCTGAAGCTCTTGCATGTGAAGTTAAATGGATATGCTATCTGCTTATAAACCTTGCTCAGTCTGCTCTTCTTCCAGCTTCTGTTTGTTGTGATAGTAACTCAGCTATTCGGTTAGCTCACAATCCTGTTTTCCATGAACGGTCAAAACACAATTGATTGCCATGTTGTTTAAGAAAAGCTCACTTTTGGCTTGTTACATATCTTGCCAGTTGCATCTTCTGGATAGCTTGCTGATTGTTTAACCAAAGCTGTCCCCCCCCTGCTTCCTTTTAAGCTGTTATTTTCAAGTTAGGCATACCTGACATATATGCTCCAACTTGAGGGGGGGGGGGGGGTTGTAATGAGCTGAATCAAGTTTGCAGAACTTGATGAAGCTTTTGATGCAAGCATTGGAGCATCAGATTCTTCTAATGCAAGCTTTGGAGCATTGGTGCAGACACCTATTTTTCGGACAGGTAAAAAGTGATAAGGAACTGAAGCGTCCAATGATAATTTCCAGAGAAATTTGTCCGGGTGACGAGCTTTCGATTTGCTTGCTGGAATCTAAGCAGGCGTAATCTGTGCACAGCTGCAAACTTGGAGGATTAAAACGCAATTAGGCGTAAATAGCCCATAAAATCCAAAGAGATTGTAATCTAAGTCCAGAAATTGGACTAATTGCAATGTCTTAGAAGTTTATGGGCCAATTTGCAAGTTTTACGGACTGGAAACCATGACCAAACCCATAGGACTTTAGTTTTCAACACTTTTAGACACCAAAATTGACTTTTAGCACCTTTTTAATTTGCTAGCAAATCCAAATCCGAAAATTAAAAGGAAAATTAAATAAATAGAGTTTAAAGCTAATCTTAACACCTAATGACTTATCACGTAACAATTTAAGCCCTAGAAGACTCTAATCAAACCCTAGGTCACCCCTAACCGCTATAAATACAGCCTTAAGCCAGCCTGGCTAAAGGTGGCATACAAACCCCGAAAATAGATAGCAAAATTCGGCCATCACACACACACATACATAATTCCAGTGTTGAAACACTTAGAACGCTTTAATTCTCCGAGAACGCAAGCCCTGGACAGATTCAAAGCTGGATTCCGCATCCACTTCGCCAACAAATGAGCCAAGGACTCAGAATAGTACTTCTGAGGACCCTCTTTTATCACTTTTATTATGTCATATTCATGCTTGTTGAATTTGAATGCTTAGGTTGCATGTTTAGATTATTTGCTAATTTTGCCATTAAAATAGCTATAATTAACCAATTCGATGCTTTCAATAATTGCCATGAAATTCGATGATAGACATGTTAAATTGCTGTAATTAATCATGTTTAAGTTCAAATACATAAACCTAGTTAATCTAGAGCTCTTAGAATGCATGTTTTTAGGAAATTTTAGCTTGTTTTGCTATGAAAACTTGAAAAACGTACTTGCTGCCAATAGATAACTTTTTGCCTAGATGAGCTTTAAGCACTTCGATTATGTGTTTTTTTGGATTTCTTGTTTGATTTTATGCTGTTTTGAATACTTTTTCATGAGAAACGGAGTTAAAACGAGTGAGAACGAAGCAAAACAAAAATCTCAGAATTGCTGCCGACGGACCGCCGCCACAACAAACCGGCGGCGCCGCCACCCCATCCTTTCGGCGCCGGCACTATGAACTGGCACTGTGCTTCTCCTTCACCAGACTTCCAGATTTTCTCCTAGATCCTTCTAGATGCAATCCGAACTTCAAAACACGTTGTCGAGCTCATCCGGACTCCAAATCAGGCCCAGTTTGAACCCAGGCGTAGCTAATCCAATGTAGTTTAATTAACGGGCCAGACCCAGTGTAAAACGGACTCAGAAGTATAAATATTTAACATTGTGTATAAACCGGGCCCACGAGCCCGAGGCCCAAAAACTAGCAACTTCCATAGCCGATTTCGGGCTAACCCGAACTCGGAATCGACTCCGGATCAAACCAGTAGAACTGGATCGACGAGACGCACATCTTCCGTGATCTGACGAGAGCCCATTCTAACCAGACCGATGGTCAAAACCCGCACGAGTTCTAGACACTCAAATCCAACGAGGTTTAAAAGTATATCTAACCTTGTATGTATATCCAACTGCCCCTGAGCATGCTAGCACTGTTTACTGCTTTCCAAAAGCATCCAAATCAAATAATAACCGGTTAAAGGACTAATCGCCTAAAATTAGCCCATTAATGCAATTCCAGCCTATCACTTAGAAATCGTAGGATTACCATTAAAAAGTAGTAATGGTTGTATAGGTTTTTCAAGATCACCTAAAAAAATCAATCAATCACACTTATACATTCGGTTTTTAGGCTTTGTGCATGTAATTAATCCAGACCAGCCAGACTTATGACTATTTGCTAGAAACTTCTAAGGTTAGATGTATGCTTAGGAGTACTGCTACTTGCCTCAAATGCCAGTCCAGATCGAGTCATATGCGCGTGAAACGTGTTTACAGCTTTGATACATGTTTATTTACAGCTTTCATATCCTGTGCACTGCATATACTGTTGAGATGAGATATAATACGAATATGTCCAGTAAATAAAACTGGTAACCGATAAGCCAAGCACAAGAGTGTCGGGGAGGTCCACAAACCCTAGTCTTTGGTCCGATGCACGATTGTCTTACCGGAGGCGAGTAAGGCTATCTAGTCGGTTAAAAGGTATATCCTAGTTGAACTAGGTGGCGACTCTATTTTTCAAACCATTTCCAGATCGAGAAGTCATCCATAAGCCTTGGGCGAGCGGCCCCCGAACCCCGCTCCGCTCACAATTGGATTCTTTTTTGTTGATTTGTCATTTGCCAACTAGTCAACATGTTTTCTGCACGTGTAACTTGACAGCTAAACAAACATACTTTCTGTGTGTTCGGAGCAGTTATTTTCTCATCTTAGCTCTATAAAGAGGATTAATTTGTAATCAGTTGATCATTATTGAAATTTCTTTTTCTTCTCCTCATTAATGGAGTTTTTCAATCTCTTTGAAATATATTATGGTATCAGAGCTTAAAGCTCTCTCTTCTTAAGAGAATCATAGTTATCATATCTTCTTCGTGTGATCATGAATGACGAATAATTTTACCAGACCAGAGGAGTCATTTTCAAGCCCATTTTTTGTACATCCAGAAGAAAATGCTTCGTTAATTCTTGTTACTAATCTCCTTGATGGAAGCAACTATCGCTCGTGGTATAAATCTATAAGAATGACATTAATATACACTGGACTTTACTCTGCTCGTGATAGCTACATAATAGAGGGACAATATCCCACTCCACAAGGAATAACATGAAATGGTTTCACAGTCTAGCTTGTAGGCAAGAGAACTAGCTGAAGCTTTCCAATATTGTTAACATAATTACCCAGGCTTTGAGATGGACGAGGTGGAAGAAGACCTATCCCACTCAAGGTTTATCCAGAGCGTGTTCTCACCAAACACACTGACTTTGCTGAGATTCCCAAATACTTTCTGGCTAATTAGGAAACACGTTCATATCAACCTTATAATTTGTTTAAATGTAAATTGGGAAATGGTAAGAACAAGGTGTTCTGGAAAGATCCCTGGATTGATGGCAAGTCAGTGTTGGACGAGGTGGAAGAAGACCTATCCCATTCAAGGTATACAAATTGATGATTCTAATATATCTAACTATGCTCGTATCTCTGACATTTTCAAGGATGGGGTTTGGAGGCTCCCTGATGCCATGGATGAGATGTCTCTCTTAATGAATGAGAGTATGTTAAAAACACCTTTCAAACTGTCAGTAATGAGTAAGACCAGATTATTTTCAAGCCAGCTGATAAGAATTCCTTTTCTATTAATGCTACTTGGAGGGTTTTGAATCTGGAGTCCCCTATTGTAAGTTGGTATTCTCTCCTCTAGAAATATCCTTTCATTCCTAAAAATAGCTTTATTACCTGGCTTGCTATTAATAATGGCTTGATTACTAGGGATATGTTATTTGGATGGGATGTTACTTCTAGCTCTGCTTGTGTATTTTATAACAATGCTGCAAAAATTGTTAGTCATCTATTTTTTTGCTTGCACTTTCTCTGGAGTGGTTTGGAATGCTGTCCTTAAAGCTTGTAGTATCAACAGACTAGCTGTGAGGTGGAATAGGGAAGTGAGCTGATTTGCCAGGAAAACAAAGGCATTAACACTAGAAATAGATTGTGCAAATTAGCCTTTTGTTCTGCTGTTTATTTTGTTTAGCAGGAGAGGAATAAAATGTTTTTTAAAAGTGCTAGTCAGAAAGAAGAAGATATAATTAGTAGAATAAGGTTTTCTATCTGTGGAAAACTCAATATTAATCCAAGATCAAATGTAGTAGATAGATGGTTGTAATTTCCCTATGTTTTTTGGGGTTGTACTGTGAGGCGTTTTAGTCATTGCTATAAAATTTATTTAGCTGATAAAAAAAATATAATTAACTTTCTTGCCAATTAGTAAATTGTGCAGTAGTATAGGACAAATTTCTAATAGTAATTTACCCATTTCTTTAGAATTTTCTCGGCAAAATGTGAATGAAAACTCATGGATGAAAACATAGTAACTGCTCACTTCATCTTCAATCACTCTGCTTGTTATGCCACAGCTACTAAGAGACCTAGCTACCCCATCTTTGAGCCATTCCCTTTCTTTTTACTTTGCTATTAATTATTTCAGTTTTAACAAGGGTTAATATCACCAGAATCTTTCGCGTTCTTTTAGATTTAAACACAAACTAAAAAATGTCTCATCCATTAGCACAATCTTTTCAAACGTTTCATTCTATAGTACGGTATGCATTTTATGCTTTATGTTTTGTTAAAATGACGTTGTTTTTGGTCGTACGGACGACCAAAACAACGTCGTCTTAGACATATGTCTTATATATGTCATATAATAAAAGGTTGTGCTATTAGTTGAGACATTTTATATTTTGTGCTTAAATCGAAAAAAGAAGAAGCTAAAGGTGGTGCTATTTGATGACATTAATCCTTTTAACAATTTATTATATTTTGTTTTTCTAAAAAAAAGCAATTCAAGATCATCAAATCATTTTTATGTTTTTCTTCTTTAAAGAAAAAATATCTACAACGAAATATAGAGCAAATATATTATGTAAGCTATATGTATTACAAAAGTAAATGTTATAGCATATTCTGCTTAGCCTAATACTTATTGTTGTGGTCTAAATTATTTTCAAAAAGAAAAGTATAAATTTATTAATCATATTGGAAATATTACTTAATCCAACATTAAAACATTTTATCCCAAATGTTAATCATTTTATTGCTATAGTTTCTTTTCAAATTTGTATGATCAAAATACAAAAAAAAAACACACAAATTATATATCAAGTATCAGATGATATAACTAAATAACATAAAAATAATGAATTAAATAACATTATTCTATTCATTTATGCGCAATTCATTAACTTCATTCTAACTGAGAAATTTGTTGATACAGTATTTAAATTTCAAATCCGATCTCATTCCAATCCTACCAATTTTTTTTCTTCAAGATTTAATGAACAATGGAAAAATTAAAAATTAACAAGAATTGTGCAATTATATTAACAAAACTTGAACACCTCTAATTAACCTTAATTAAAGGCATTTTATTCCATTGTATTAAATGTTCAACATAAGAAACATTTAAACGAGAGAAGAAGAGAACAAATTAAACTCATAAAATAAAATTCTATCGTTCCTTTTTCTTTTTTTCTCTCCCTCCCTTTACATTTTTCATTTTTTTTTATTTATTGAAGGTAGAGGGCAATGAATGATGCAAGAGAAGCACCAACCAAAGATCCAACAATAGGCAAGCCAGCTGAGGCAGCATTTGCTGGAGATGGGGCAGGAGCCTCCTGGGCCATCACGGCGCTCACTGAGGCGGCAGCGAAGATAATAGCACAAGCGATCTTCTTCATTTCCATTTCGGAATTGCGGGGCAAAAACAGCGAAAATTAGCTCGAAATTATTTATCGATAATCTTCGCTGAATTTGCCTTTGATTATTGATTTTATTTGCAGCCTGAGAAGTATTGGGTGCATAGTAGGGTTTATATAGGGAGTTTGTAGTTTCTGTTGTGCTATTTTTAGGCAATAATTGAAGGTTTAATTTTAGTTGTGGTGAATGAATGTTTTGCATGTTTAAAAATAGATGGTTGGTTTGTTAAGTGTAGTTGCTTATTGTTATTTGAGCGAGTCTTGTGGTGGAGAGAATCAAGAGAAAAATATACCATCAAATAATATACCATCAAATAAATAAAAGCCACAAAAAAAAAAAATTAATTAGAAGACCCCTTTGATTAGAACTAACGTTTTTATAATAATAAAAAATCTTTCTTTATTATATAGCATCTAATTGAAGTTAAATATGTTTGTTTTTTAATTATGTAAATTATGATTACACAGGTTTCTTATGCGAGCTCAAAGAATTTAGCCAGGCATATGAATTTGATATTAGATTTTATTATAGTAGTTAGTAATTTTTTTTCCAGAAACGTATGTATTTTTTTTTTCAAACAATTAAATTAAAATAAAAAGGAAAAATTGATTAATTATTAAAATCTTTCATATTCATCAACACAAAATAATAATATGAATAATAAATAAAATAACTTTTTAATACAGTTAACTTATACAAAAAAATCACGACTTCTGATTTGAAGATCTTTTAAAAGATATTGCTATATTCTTTTTTGTTTATATATATAATTGGAGAAGGAAATCGCTTGTAAACGGAATTGTCAAAAACCTGCTTAATGCTTATACTATTTGAATTATAACTCATTGTTGCTATTGTTCTATTCTTAATCAATGGTAAATATATAAAACAATATATTCAAGGGTTAATTTCAAATAAAATACCAAACATTTGCGGGTTTTATTAGTTATAACCAAATCTTTTAAAATTGTCTAGTTTAGCCCATTTTGAAATATTTAAAACCTTTTCTAGCCATTTGCGAAAAAAATCGAAAAATTTGTCATTCGTGAATGGGCTTAAACTAGCCGATTTTGATTGACATGAGATATTTGAAACATTTTCTAGCGAAATCAAAATCCACTAGTTTAGCCTGCACAAATGACAATTTTTTTGATTTTTTTCGCGAATGGCTAGAAAAGGTTCTAAATATCTTAAAATAGGCTAAACTAGACAATTTTAAAAAGTTTGGTCATAACTGACAAAACTCGCAAACATTTGATATTTTATTGGGATTATATATTCAATGTACTCACATATTTATATTGAAAAATATAATTTAACCCATCTTATTGTAACACTTGAACGTGGCAATTTTTTATTTAAACAATTTTTCTTCAAAAGTGTGTGTTTCAATTTTCCTGTTAAATCTATCTACTTATTTGTTACCACGTTAGGTAGTACAATAAGATGAGTTAAAATAGGAGGATTTTTTCTCAATTCAAATTAATGGTTAGATTCAAGGCTTTTTTCATTGAACGAGGTTTATCTTATATGATTTGAGCAAACTGTTCTTTCTCAATAAATTTCTGGTATAAAGCTTAATAGATAAGGACCATTAATTTCACACTTACTATCAGCTATTGATTCAATTATATTTTCCAAAGTTAATATTCAATCTGTTATATGGATTCATAATCTCCTGTAAAGATATGCTCTGCCAAAGGGTCAGATACTTAATTTTGATAAATAAGGACTTTTCTTTAGTGCCAATATTCCAACACTTGTGAGAATTCATATAGCTAATTTGTTACACATTCATCATCAGAATTTTACACGAAAATACTTAGTTTATTTATTGGAGCAATTAAAACACTTACTTTCAGTCAAATAATTATGAGCAGAGTAGGTTTTGGAATCGCTCGCTCATGTTTATGGCTGACTTCGGATCTGATGGGTTTTGAAAATAATATAATCGCCACCCAAATCAGCTAAGAAATGCTTTTTATACCGACTAGCCAATCTCACATGATTATGGTAAGATCATTGCAGATCGGACCAAAAGATCTGGTTTGAGGACACCACCAAAACTCTTATACTTGACTTATTGATCACAACCGATTTGCAGGACATATCCGGGATAAAGTGCTGGAAAGTAAAACAAATCTGGAAAACTTGAAATGGGAAAGCTGGAAAGCATGCATGACACGAAGATGACTCGATATGGACTGACATGTGAGCACGTAGCAATTATTTTTAAACAAGCATCCAATCATAGGATTTCTATCATATAGCAGACAGAGGTGGATTTATTCATTTTGCAAGCACAGAATCTAAACCGGATATTTAGGTGAGATTGATTTTAATTTAGTCATCTTGAATGCATATACAACCTCCAATTACAATATCATGGAAATCCTGAGATTTTTAAGTGATTTGCTGGATTTAGAGCTAATTAACATGATTATTTTATTTAAACTGATAAATGATGAATCTGGACATCAGAAAGTAATAAACATTGAAAACATACACATTTATAGTTGATATACATGAAATGTTACAAATACTTTTAAACCTTTATGATTTTAGATGTCTCGCAGTGGTCTGTCGTTTGTTTGTCTGTGCGGTCAGATTCTGAATTGGGGCAGAACATGGATGTTCTTTCGCTGGTCAACATGAGACTTCTGGTCTAAACCGGGGTTGATCCCGATTTCAAACGTACCCAAAATCTAGTCTTAAAGTTGTTGGTCCGGCGGGATCTAGGCTTCAAAACCCACGATGACGAGGCAGTCCACTAGAATGATGTGGCAGTATAATGCTGACTAGGATAGGTGCGAGAAATTACAGTAACAAAATCCTACAACTATTACAAGTCCATGGGCTAAAACGGGGTTCAAGTCCGAGCTCAAACGAGCCCAAAAAGACAAAATTAAACTACAACTACGAAATAAAAATATGGAGGGCTTCTGAAACAAAGAATGTCGGCGCCAAATGATTGGCGCCGACGCTAGAAGGAGTGGCGGCAGGGCCACCAAATCTTTGTATGGGAAAGCTTTGGGAAAGGTACGGGATTCATGCAAAAATAGTGCAAAAATGAGCAAAACACACAATTAAGATTCTGGAATCATATACATTCAAAATATACGAATAAAGACAGTAAAGAAGCCCAAAAACATGTTTCTAGTATCAAATCATGGCATTCATGGAAAATACACTAGTTATTGCAATTTGTGGTAGTTTATGGAAGCTATAACAAAAATAAGTAAGCATGCATCCTAATTGGCAGAATTGAAAACAAGATATGTACATGAAAATTAAAAGTGATAAAGATTAGACTGGATCCTCATAAGTACAGTTCTGAGTCCTTGGTTCGTTTTTTGGTGATCCGGATGTAGAATCCCACTCTGGATTAATAGGTAGCATCGTGTTCTTAACTGATATAAGCGTAGTTAGCTTTATTTTAGACTGGAATCGACTAGAGTTTGAGTGATTTTGGTGGAGGTGGTTTGGCCAAAGCTTGAGTTATTTAGGGTTTTTTTTATTGTCATGTGTCTAATTGTGTGCCACCAGTTCCCCCTCAATTGTGAGTTAAGGTTAGTTTATATAGTAATTAGGGTTTATGGTTAGGTTTCCAAGAGTCTAAGTTCGATTAGGAGTGTAGCTCAAGCCCGCTAGAGACCAAAAACTTCTAAACGTGATTCCGGGTTCGATTGAACTTGGAATCAATCCCGATTTAAACCATCAGTCTCATATCAAAAAGATGAAGAACTTTCATGTTTTGATCAAATCTAAATTGCAACTACACAGACAACCAGACTACAGACGAGTACCAAATACACAGGTTCTTCAAGGTTAAAAGAATGTCTAACCTTACATGTATATAAATTGTAAATTGTTATGTTTAAATTGTTTATAGCTTACCAAAAGAATGTCGAGATCCAGCATTAACATGCTTAATAGCTTAATCACATTAATTAGCTCTAAATCCAGCAAATCACGTAGAAATCTTATGACTTTCATGAAAATATAAATAGTCGTTGTATAGGCATTCAAGATGACTAATTAACATCACTCTCACTTAGACATTCAGTTTAGGCTTTATGCATGCAATGAATAAAATCCACCTTTGTCTACTACATGATAGAAACCATAGAATTAGATGCTTATTCATAAGTATTTACTACATGCTCATAATTTACTACATGCTCATATGCTAGTTCAGATTGAATTACATGCGCGTCTCACATGATTTCCAGCTTTCTATTTACCAGCTCTCCAAATTTGTTTACTTTATAGCACATTATCTTGTGGACTGCATGTAAGATTAAGATGAGATATATCGGATAATGCCCAGTAAATGAATGTAATCAATAAGTCAAATACAAGAGCTTTGTTAGAGTCCATCAAACTCGGTCTTTTGATCCGATGCACGATGATCTCACCATAAGCATGTGAGGTTTTCTAGTCGGTATAAAAGACATTTCTTAGGGTAGCTATGTGGCGACTCCATTTTTCAAAACTTAATCAGATATGAAGTCAGCCATAAGTATGGGCGAGCGATTTCCGAACCCTGCTCCGCTCACACGCATGCGTTTAAAAAAAACTTAAAATTCAAAATAATTTTATGATTTCCCCTGCAATATTATATCAATGTTGGATTTTTTTTCTTTTCTTCCTTTTTTTTGTGAATCTTTTTTATCACTTAATATTTTTCTATATCTTATTTTTTTTATTCTTGATATGTATTTCTAATACTATTTTTTCTGTAATATTAGGAACATGGTTAAAGGCACAAAAGAACTTTTAAATTATGCATAAAGAATATATAAGCTCTTTATATTTTACTTTTTTTTTCCAAACGATAGAAATTCATTAAGAAGATTCAAGTACAAAATATGAAAGTCATATCACAACCCACATTATGATTCAAAATTGAACAATTAGAAACTAAGTAACAATTCCGGATAAGCAATAAATAATCAAAAGTGAGAAAAAATCCGTGACTATGTTCCCGCATAAACTTAACAACGATGAAACTATGTTTCTCGTAGACGGAGTACTTGGATAGTTCTTCTTCCGATTTACTTTTGAAACCGCTCTATCCGGTTGAGCTTAGCATTCCGATCTTCATCTTCAATGAACTCTTATCAAAGATAACCCGACAAACCTCCCTAATTTTAGATCTACAATAGTTTAAATGGGTTTTCAAACTCTCCAAATATAGATTTACAAGAACTTTGAAAGATCTAAAAACCCCCCATTTTTTAAGATCTTCAAAAACTTGCATAGATCTAAAAGACACCCCACATGTATTTTAGATCTTAAAGAATCAGATCTCAAATTCGAAAACCCATCAAAAACCTTGATATATCTAGCATCTACAAACACCAAAATCCTTTAAACTTATTCAAATATGAAAAATACAAATCAAGACTCAAAAAACTTCATAACCAAAGACTTTATTCAATTAAAGAAGGACATAGTAGATCTATAGTAAATAGTATTATGGGCGGAAAGAAAATGATTTTCCGGCTAATGCCGGAGAAATCATCTTCTTCCACCCTTAAAAGGATGAACAAATGAAAAACTTTTCTTTTAGAGAGAAGGGAGAGCAAACATTTTAGAGAGAGAGTGAAAAATGATATCATAGTTCCTCTTTATATTTTACTTGACCACTTAATCCCTTAATGTTTTTAAATGATGCAAAACAAAACCTTTTAATTTTTTTGAAAAGAGCACTTGATCGTTTTTAGTTTATTTTGGGACATATTGCCCCACACATTTTAGGTTATTTCAAGGGAAATTTATTTAAACCATTTAAAAATATTGAGGACTTAAATGACAAAAACAATTAAAAAGGCTTATGTTCTCTTTTTTAAAATAATTTGAAGGTTTTTTTTTATATCTACTACCTGAAGATAATTTGTAACCGTTCTTGATATGTTTTTCTTGCATTTTTTTTATTTTATCATAAGATTATAACTTTATATTTTTCATTTATATATAACTTAATCAGGGTTAATTACATAAAAAATCACGACCTTTACATGTAGTTTCATTTTAATCACAATTTTTAAAAATTGGCATTTATATACACGACCTTTCAATTTGTATTAAATCTATCACTAAGGTAAAATTTGGTGTATTGTTTATGACTAAAATTCATAATCCTACATACTCTAACCGAAAGATTATAAGATTTGGTGTCGATTTATATTAGGTCTTTACTTAATGGTTTAGTGAAGAATTTAGTCAACAAAAATACATTAAAATGATGAATTTTTAAAAAAAATTGAAAGGTCGCGCCTTTAAATGCCACCTTTCAAAAGTCATGATTAAAATGAAACTACATGCAAAAGTCGCAATTTTTTATGTAATTAACCCTAAAATTTATAAAGTGTTTAAACTCATAGTAAACTTACGTTAAACTAAATTGAAAGATTAAAAACTTATAAAGTGAAACTTAATTTAAAAAATATATATAATATAAATACTAATATGAAAGTAAATGATGGAAACCGAATTTCAGAAATAAATGCTATAAACCGAGTAGTATAGGATTCACTCGTCCGAGTGAATCCAAGGACTTTCCCAAGGCGAAAGCCCAAAGATAACAGCACCTGCGTTTTAGGGACTTCGTCGTGACTTGTCATGACCCAAAATCATAGATCGTGACCGGCGGTAGGGTATGGGGGTGGTAGCTCTGATACCCGTAGCTAGGCTTGCGGATAAACATACTGTCACGATCCAAGTTATTGAGCCGAGACCGGCGCTAGGGAATGGGAGTGGTAGCTCCGAAACCCGTAGCAAGCCTAAAATAACTATAAATTTTCGCAAATAAAATATATTATTATGCATAAAACAATTTTCAGAAAACTTCTTTAAATAATGCAGTTATAGCTATTAAAATATCATATCAGAGTTTACATTCAAAATAACTATTTGAAATCAAAACTCTTTTCATATACTGACACCTATGGACTACTGCAGCTCTGTATGAATTCGTACTTTGTACAAGCCAATCGACTTCTGGCACAAAGAGAATAGTTTGTCTGATCCGACTCCAGTCACCTGAAAGACATCAAAAGTGAGGAATCAGTATTTGGGAAAATATTGAGTGAGTATGCGAATTACTAATGGTATTATAAAAATATAACATCGCATACTCAAACATATACAATTCAATACATAACATAAGGAAACAACACAATATCCTTAAGTAATAGATCCGATCGAAACCCTAACTTTCAACATGCCAAACATATATAATCAAATCATACTGATCCAAATGGCCCGGCCCCGGGATAACTCAACCGCGTCAGCCGCGACCAACCTCTTAATCCCAAGTTGTGGGTGTTGGCAAATAATCGCAAGTGTACGATATCGCTCAAGTAATATAACTTGGAAGACCAAGTATCGATCCCACAGAGACAATGGACTTAATCACTAATTTCAAAATATTCTTTAATCGGCTAGCTAGAAAAATCAATAGGGTTTTGTAATTTAATTAAACTAATATAAACTGAAAACAAATAATAAAATAGGGTTTAAAACAATAAGATTAAAAAGCTCAAGGATTGATAATCCCAAATAAATAAGTAAAATTATGGAATAGGATTTCTTAGTGATTTTATCGTGAATCGAGCTATTCTAAAGCACCGAATCCCGCCCTCTCAAGCCTCAAAGATCCGAATAAAATTACAACCTAATTAACTAACCAATTATTAACTCGCTCTCACGATATTAAAACTGAATTAAATAATCAAATTATAATTATGAAGCAAACTCAATGACTACCTAAATTCCAACCCGCTCTCACGGCGTTTTCCTCTAAGTTCTTAATTATCTATGTCTATTTAATTAACAATCTCTCAATTAGTTAATTAAACACAAAATCATGAACTAAGTAGCTAATTTAATCCAAGCAATAAGATTAATAATTAAGACACGAATTAATACTAATCCATCCAATCCAAGTAATTACCAATTTATAAGTTCATATCAACCCTCGAACAAGGGTTTTAGTTACTCATAATAAAACTGAAACAAAACAAGAAGGATGATGAAGAAGAAAGCATAATTAAACAATAAATACCGGAGTTGTCAATTTCGGAAAGAATCGTCATGATTAAGCTTGAAATCTTCAACAATCGTCTTGCAGAAACTAATTATAAACTACTTATAAACTGCTGAGAAACAGAAAACTAAAACGCTAATCTAATGAAAACTAAATTATAACTACTCTAATCTAATGTCTAATCTATTCTACACTATTCTACATACTAAATTGAGTCTAATACAAGGTCTTTATATAGTAGGAGAAGTTCCGGAGTCTTCTAATTCGTATTACAAATCAATTTGTAATAGGAATTGTAATTGTAATTGGAGGAGGAATTTCAGTCCAATTCAAAGTCTGCTGCACGCGTAATTTTCTTCTTTCCCGTTCGGGAAACCATAGTCCCGTTCGTGACATGCCCAATTTGAACATGGTTCCCGAACGGGAGCCTTATTCACGTTCGAAAAAACTTGAACCGAAAGCTTTGAGATGTTGATTGCTTCTTGAGTCCCGAACGAGACAAGGCCTTCTCGTTCGAGACTCATGCTCATTCTGCATGGTTCCCGTTCGAGAAACCTTTGTTTCGAACGGGAACAACCCATTTTTGCTCAATCTCGTTCGTGAATCATCAATTTCTTCGTCCGCAAGCTACGCTTTTACTCGTACACGCAATCCACCATAAATTTGCCCCAAATAGTCGTTTTTCACCTAATTTCCACTGAAACACTAACAAACACTATTTAACGTAAAAACGCCAAATAATGTATAAAAACAATACTACACATGATGAAAACCGAGTAAAATCGACCCTAATTATAGGAGTAAAATACTCCTATCAAACCTCCTCACACTTAACCTTTGCTTGTCCTCAAGCAAGAAATAAATCTTACTCTACAAAATATGTTAGAAATCCTTAGCATATAACTTAACAATAAATCAATCAAAAAAATCCCCGACCCTATGAATAATATGAAAAACAACCTTCTAAAACCGACAACTAAATAATGATGCAATCAAATAACAATAATAATTTTATGACATAATTCAATATAACAACGGTTACTAACTCATTAGTACAAGGTCAAATTGAATCACACTTCAAGCTTCACTATCACTTGCGGGACATGGAAAATAATCAATTTCTCACTTAGGCAAATCATAGCACAATTTAGTAAAAACTAAGCTAATGGCATCAATATTTCAACAAGTAGGGTATATAACAAAGAAAGCTCACAATTGAAAACATGAATACTCACCATAAGCTTGCTCATAGTCCCGGACTCCGCTACTTGATTCGGTAATCAACAAAAATCATATGGTCTTTTATTAGGTTGTAATATGGCTAAGGTAAAGGGTAGGTAAAAAGGTTAAACAAAGGATAATTATCAACTTAATAAACCATTTATTATTAATATTAACTTCTAGGTTGATTTAACTCCGGTTTTGCGTTTATGTGAACTTTTAACTTTCTTTTCTTTTTGAATTACGCTCTACTCATTGCTTTTTGCAATCTCAGAATTTTTTTCTTTCTTTTGAGCTATTACTTGCAAATTTCTATCTCTTTTTTTTTTCTTTTCTTTCAATCTTTTTCAAGGCGCAAACTTAATCTTTTAAGCACAATGTAGTTCACTTTCTCTTTTCACTAATCTTTAGTTATTAATCACCTATATTCATCATAGTCATAACAAATAATATATCAAGTCGATAAGGTAAACAAAAGAGGTAAAACATAAAACGGTAAATGGTAAAATATGGTAAAAACAATAAAAAGGCTTAAGGCTCAAATTGGTGTAATCTAGGGAATAAAGGGTAGTCTATTTAAGTGGTCTAAAAGAAAGGTTATACCTAATTGCCATAATCATCTAATTGTTGAAAACTCAACCGTGTAACTTTAACCGGACACCGAGCAAGTTCTAGGAATAAAACATGAAATCAACACTCACAACAAGGAAATTAAGCTCAAAACTCTCAAAAGTGTGTAGTGTTATGCCATAAACTCAATTCCTACAAAAATTATGCTACTTATGCCAAAAGTTTAAAAACGACTATAAAAATAAATAATCGACATGTCGTGAATCCGCATCAAGTTATTCAATTATATTTCAACGATTTGAACATGTCTAAATTTTGAATTCACCCTCGTTTCATCGGATTATGTCAACGAATTATTAAGTCATTAAGCAAGCATCACTTATCAATTGTCGAATTAAGAAGTCGCGTTCATACATTCATCGATTCGGGAAAATCTAAAATTGACAAATTTTAATGATAACACCAAATCAACTAACACTTTTTTCATAATTGAAAGACAAAGATTTAAAGCGATACAAGGCATTGAAATAAACTACAAATATCCTAAAACACCCTAATACTATCTACTAAAACACAAAAACACAAGAAAAACAACAATAATAAAAAAAAACACAAACTAAACCTAAGAAAACATAAATAAACAAACAATAATAAATAAATAAAAATCCTAACTAAACGATATGTTTTTCCTCCATCCTCACACTATTTCATGCAATGTCCTCAGTGTAATGAAATAAAAAAATTGAAAAACATGAGTGTAAGATGAAAGAAAAATAATACCTCTTGGGATTGCCTCCCAAGTGCGCTTTAGTTAGAGTCTAAAGCTTGACTCTTCGCATAAGGTTGCTAAAAATAAAACCTAACATGAGGAAGCCGTCTTGGTAGCATCTTCTTCCTCTTTTTCCTTGTTGGCTCCTTCAAATAATACTTGGATGATATAGAGTATGCTTGTACTCTATAGTAGGGAACATGAGGAGTATGAAGCATATTCATATATTTAGTATTATTTCCATCATACTTGGAATCAAACCCTTCTAAGAATGGATCTTTAAAATCAAAGGTTTTATTAAATTCCTCGTAGAGTACCGTAATACCAAATTGCTCTCCACTTTCATTATTTAAACTCATGGGTGTTGTAACTGGGTGGAAAATCGGAGTTTCAAGTTCACCATCCTCACACTGTTCTTTTTCGACCTCTACATGTACCTTTGTTGGATGATGTCCAACTAAGGCATTGACATATGAAATTTCAGCCATCTCATCCTCACTATTGATCGGCACATCGTCAACTTGAACCACCTTCGTAACATGCGGATTGTCAAGCGATTTTCCGCTTCGAAGCTCAATTACTTTTACTTGCTCTTTTAGATTTGATTCTGTTGTAGATGGTAGACCATCTTGAGCTATATTTTGAATCAAAATAGCCAATTGAGAAATTTGCGTCTCAAGACGGTGGTTGACCGCGGCTTGAATTTGGAAACCGGTTCTCATCTCCTCAATGAATTCGTCAATCTTGCTTCCTTCATCCACATTCCAATTTTGCTGAAAATCCGGTGATTGTTGTGGTTCATTATCAAAGTTGGAATTGAAATCCCATTCGTTTTTATGTGGGTGATAACTTGAATTAAAGTTCAAATTTTCATTGAAGTTCTCCCAAGTATCGTTCCAACCATAAGTTTCACTAGCTTGCCATTGATCACCCATATAGTTGGCATGTCCATTCCAATCTGGATAGAGTACATGACAGTCAACTCGAGTATGACCAAAATCCCCACAAATTTCACAGTTATACTGAAAATTTTGGTACTGCATATAATTTTGATTCCATGCCATTACTCTTTCCAAAATAGGTACACCAAAAACAAATTGAGGAAAAACCAACAAATATCAAATTTCCTGCACACCCAAAAACAAGAACACCCCACGTAAAATCCAATAAACACGAAAAAAATAAAAATAAAAAACAGAAAATAAAAGCTAACACAATCAAGAATATAATACTCTTAATTTATTAAGTACGCAATTGTCCCCGGCAACGGCGCCAAAAACTTGTTGGCAAATAATCGCAAGTGTACGATATCGCTCAAGTAATATAACTTGGAAGACCAAGTATCGATCCCACAGAGACAATGGACTTAATCACTAATTTCAAAATATTCTTTAATCGGCTAGCTAGAAAAATCAATAGGGTTTTGTAATTTAATTAAACTAATATAAACTGAAAACAAATAATAAAATAGGGTTTAAAACAATAAGATTAAAAAGCTCAAGGATTGATAATCCCAAATAAATAAGTAAAATTATGGAATAGGATTTCTTAGTGATTTTATCGTGAATCGAGCTATTCTAAAGCACCGAATCCCGCCCTCTCAAGCCTCAAAGATCCGAATAAAATTACAACCTAATTAACTAACCAATTATTAACTCGCTCTCACGATATTAAAACTGAATTAAATAATCAAATTATAATTATGAAGCAAACTCAATGACTACCTAAATTCCAACCCGCTCTCACGGCGTTTTCCTCTAAGTTCTTAATTATCTATGTCTATTTAATTAACAATCTCTCAATTAGTTAATTAAACACAAAATCATGAACTAAGTAGCTAATTTAATCCAAGCAATAAGATTAATAATTAAGACACGAATTAATACTAATCCATCCAATCCAAGTAATTACCAATTTATAAGTTCATATCAACCCTCGAAAAAGGGTTTTAGTTACTCATAATAAAACTGAAACAAAACAAGAAGGATGATGAAGAAGAAAGCATAATTAAACAATAAATACCGGAGTTGTCAATTTCGGAAAGAATCGTCTTGATTAAGCTTGAAATCTTCAACAATCGTCTTGCAGAAACTAATTATAAACTACTTATAAACTGCTGAGAAACAGAAAACTAAAACGCTAATCTAATGAAAACTAAATTATAACTACTCTAATCTAATGTCTAATCTATTCTACACTATTCTACATACTAAATTGAGTCTAATACAAGGTCTTTATATAGTAGGAGAAGTTCCGGAGTCTTCTAATTCGTATTACAAATCAATTTGTAATAGGAATTGTAATTGTAATTGGAGGAGGAATTTCAGTCCAATTCAAAGTCTGCTGCACGCGTAATTTTCTTCTTTCCCGTTCGGGAAACCATAGTCCCGTTCGTGACATGCCCAATTTGAACATGGTTCCCGAACGGGAGCCTTATTCACGTTCGAAAAAACTTGAACCGAAAGCTTTGAGATGTTGATTGCTTCTTGAGTCCCGAACGAGACAAGGCCTTCTCGTTCGAGACTCATGCTCATTCTGCATGGTTCCCGTTCGAGAAACCTTTGTTTCGAACGGGAACAACCCATTTTTGCTCAATCTCGTTCGTGAATCATCAATTTCTTCGTCCGCAAGCTACGCTTTTACTCGTACACGCAATCCACCATAAATTTGCCCCAAATAGTCGTTTTTCACCTAATTTCCACTGAAACACTAACAAACACTATTAAACGTAAAAACGCCAAATAATGTATAAAAACAATACTACACATGATGAAAACCGAGTAAAATCGACCCTAATTATAGGAGTAAAATACTCCTATCAGTGGGCCCCGGGATAACTCAACCGAGTTCAACCAACTAGATACCTGGCTCAGGTTGGTTTAACCGAGTTCAGTCTCGTATCCACATTCATATCGTATGCGGATTTCATAAGCTCAATGACAATTTAGACACACTAGACTGACTCAATTACTGGTGATCACACAGCTTATTGACACCCAATAGGTAGTTAGTTTCTTCGGATCGCATACTAGATTCATGTATTCAAAGCAACGAAATAAAACATCATTCATATAATCAACTCGATCAAACATAGCAGTATCTTATACGAGCAAGTTATATAAATGCGATGTGTTTGATAATATTATTCGTAATATAATAAATTAGCTTTTATAATAATACGCAAAAGTAAATTGCATCTCACAGTAACCGCTATCCAAATATGCAATATTATAATCCCATAAACGTAAGCTCCATGCGTTGTCCAATCACGTAACTCTTCCAGTTAGACGGCTTGGTAGCTTGTCGATACGTCAGTTACTTATTCGAACTACCTGTACGTTTAATTCATAAACGTGGCCTTAGTATCAAAACCCTAAGTTATAAACTTAGGTAAATACAATCATATTCCAAATACGACTCTTAACTTTTATAATCTTTTAATTGTATTCCTTTTATCGATGTCCAATTTTAAATTTCTTATATATCAAAATCCTAGTTGTACACGTCATGTTCCATGTCCAAATTTTGTATTCTCGGAGTTCGTGATTCACTTTTAATGTCCGACATACTTGAAGTCGGAAAACTAGGTCAAAACGGGGGCAGAAATACTCAAACTGACATGTTTGTTGGCTATGCGAGCGCACCAGAGGCCCTGTGCGTTCGCACAGCCTAGTGTGCGTTCGCACACTTAGGTGTGCGTTCGCACACCCTGGTGTCCGCTCGCACACCATGGTGTGCGATCTTCACACAGCCTTGAAAATTTGTTTCCGGTCACTCCGATGTGCTCTAACTCGATTTCGACATGCTTCCACTTCGTTTTAACATATAGCCCAATTCAAATCTTTCCAATAATGACTATAGAAACGTGATTTAATTCAACGTTTTAACCTAAAACCGCACTAAACCTCAAATTTAATTACCGAAACAATAATATTACCTTAATTTGATGCTCGTGATTAATAGAAAATTGAATTCCGAGCGAATCGATATAAGGAACGTGCGATTTGGACGAGAAACGACGAAACGGCGGCGGATCGAAGTGATCGTCAATTTCTTTTCTCTCTTTTCTGGAATCGTCTGTTCATCCATTCCTTAATCATAAGGAAACATATACATATAGTTTGGCAAATTTTCCACTTTAATCCTTTATTTCTTTAACTCAAACAATTTCTCTTTTAAACTTTCTATTTTAACCAAGCGGTTAATTATCCGCTTAAACTCAATCACATACGTATTATTTATATCCAATAAATAATACTAACCTAAGATTATTATTTTTCGTCAATAACCTTTTAATTACTATTCTCGAGGTTTAATTGGCTAATTTATATTTTGGTCCCTGAACTTTTCAAAAGTTGCAATTTAGCCCAAAACGTATCCGCGTCCAAATTTTAAACAGTTTCCGATTGAATTGAAACTTTTACCATAGATACTTAAAAATATTTCGCGGACTTTGGCGAAATAATTATCAACTCGGGATTTATAATTTATCTTATATGAATTTTCTCAGCTATTTCCCTAAATCCCGTTAAATAGCTTAATATAAATTATTCTGAATTCTTGATATATTAAATTAAATTTATCTTGATTTAATTTTTCGGAACTTACGACACGTGGCGCGATAAAAATATTCGGAGTATTACACATACGAACATACATAATATCAATAAACCTGCGTAAAACCAATGTTCGGGGAATCCGAGACTCCAAACTAAGTCTAGTATTTAAACAACATTATAATATAATATTCAGCTTAACTCTGAGACTCCAACAACATGACATATATAAATAATAGTGACCCAAAGTATGATCATGCCAATAATAGTAATGTAATAACAGTCGATCCAATCCGACAAACTACAAGTCTAGAATAATATAAAGACGTCAACTAACATTATTGCAGTCTAAGAATATAAGTAGTTTTGACATCTTTATATAAAGGGTTAATGTCAAAAAAAATCACGAACTTTACACGTTTTCTTATTTTAATCATGAAGTTTAAATTTTCTCATTTTCATACACGAACTACTACTTTTCCCAAATTCATACACGGTGCTGAAGTGGCACTCATTCATTGGTGTAAAATGACCTCCACCTCAGCGAATTACACCAATGGAGCCGTGACACCTCAGCACCGTGCATGAATTTGAGAAAAAGTGGTAGTTCGTGCATGAAATTGAGAAAATTTAAAGTGCATGATTAAAATGAGAAAACATGTAAAGTTCGTGAATTTTTATGACATTACCCCTTATATAAATAAAAGAAGACCTCCAAAGGAAAGTGAAAACTGGAGATCAATTAGTTGCGCTAAAAAAACATAAACCAGGAAAGGGGAAAACAACGGGGGTCATACTGAGATGATTTCATATTACTATTTACATTTATTAATTGAAAACCCTTTAAAACCATAAAACCCTTTTATGCACATACATATAACATTACAGATAAGTATTGAAAAGAAATTCCAAAGTAGGTGACATGAATGTCCACCGAACCCAAATTAGGTTAGACGTATGTTTGCCGATCCCAAAGTAGGCTAAACAAATGTCTGCCGATTCCAAAGTACTTAGAGTTGCACACAGTCTCGATGATACCTATCGAGTAGCTCGTTCCAATCCAGATCCATAATGAATTCGAAATAGTTCAAAACTATGTATACAATATATATTCAAATTATATACTTTACTTAATAAAGCGGTAAATAATAATATAAACTCATTGCTTGCGAGTCCCCCAACACAGCGTGACAATCAACTAAACCTAGTTCGACTCCAAAGAACGAGCAGTCGACGGGTCTAAGAAACAAAGCATAAGGTAAAAATAAAATCAACTCCTAACTTTAAGAATACAAGACACCACATAGGACTAGCACAAAACCAACAAGTCAAAGCATAAACAAAAGGAGAGTAATCATACATACTCAACGTAACCAAATTCATACAATAGTCAAGTCAAATTGAGTTTCCACTTTAAAAACATAATCCGAAAAATCATTTCAATTAACTTAGTTAAAATCATAAAACCAAGTTTAAACCAAAGTGGTGAGCTAGCCGAGTTATCACAATTGCCAAGCCTATACTCACAAATTGGGAGACCCAAGTCTAATCCAAACCAGACATCCAACCAAAGTAAAAAAAATATTTTAAAGTGCGAAAACACTTTAATCAACCAAAGTCTCAATTTAGAAAACAAGGGAACTCACATTCAACATAAAATCCAAGTATAACATCATGCTTACAAAGTGTTCGATAGAAATCCCCAAAGGACAAACACATCAATTAGGCCAAAAACCAACATACAACAGCCTTAGGATACATATTAATCGAATTTGATATAACACATGTCATAGTAAAACATTTGGAATTAAATAACATGCTTCTCGCAAAATCAGCTCAATTTAGCATTCACAACACTTAAAGCAATACGGGTCTAAACATGCATCGCCAAACCCAAATACCAACGATCATATTATATGCATGCCATAATCAATAATATGAAAACAACTCAGATCTTAAGTAACCACAAAGCATCAAATCCGCAAATATAGTATTTAAGCGTAAAACTAGCTAGTTTTGTAATTTAGCCAACACGTACTGACATAAGCAAGAATAAACATACCCAACTCATATATATCAGTAGTATATAATACATATATTTAATATACCAAACGATTCAGAACTAATTACATGCCAAAATCGCTAATTGAATCGATAAAGAAATTTCACTAGAAATTGCCTAAACATGTCAAACAAGCGAAAATCTTATTACAAACATGTAAAATCTTATTACAAATGTTTAAAACACCATATACACCATCTTAAAATAGTTGGTATATCATTTCAAAACAATCATGCGATTACAATGTTTATAAATCATGAATTCACCATTTTACGCAACTTCGCATAGTTAAACAAATCAATCCAATTCAAACACTTAGTATCAACCCAAAACATCCAGATCAACGGAAAATTGTCACGACCCAAATTGTCACGACCCAAATTTTTCACGAATTAAATATATATTATTCTATATAAAACGTTTTCAGAAAACCTTTTTAAACATTACCATTATACATATCAAAATATCTGAATTGCTTTCCAAGAAACATTACAAATGATTCTTAGAAACCAGGGTCTTACCGAGCGATAACTCATATGTAGCACTGCCCTGTTTCTAGTCATAATCGTGACCAATTCCACTCATGGAAATTGGTTAAAGAAATCAAACGGGAGAAAACATCATTCTTTAAAATTAATTATATATATACCGTTGGACTTCAACATTATTCACAAACAGACGTCTACGGACTACTGCAGCGCTATGAAGTGATACATCCTTTGACACATACTTCAACTACTGTAGACTTCCGGAACAAGAAATGGAAGTCCATCCTTCAAAATGCTTTCACCTGAAAGGAAAGACTGTGAGGGGTCAGTATATGGGAATATACTGAGTGAGTTCATACATTTACTAATAAGCATTTAAATAAAATATAAATTTGATAATGTAAACGATTCGATCAAATGCAGCCGAGTAACTGATCCGGATGGAACCCTATTCTCCAAATATCTGTTGATATACGATAATAATCAAACCGATCGATCCAATTGGTAGGGTCCCGAGATAATTCAATCGAGTTCAACCTCTACCGTCACTTTATCCCTAGTTGTGGGTCCCGAGATAGTTCAACCGAGTTAAACCTCGTATCTAATTCGATATATATATATATTCCAACTTCGATACGATACGATATTCGATACTCGATATTCGATAATATGGGCCCTTTTCATAATTTCTCAAATCGAAACTGGTGATCACACAGTTCTATTACCGTCCAATAGGAAGGCACGTTTCATCGGATCTATACTGGTTTCAAATTCAAGTATGAATGCAATTCCATATAAACATTCACGATATAAACAAATGCGATGTAAATAAATAATATAAAGCATTTGCAATATAAAAACGATATACTTTTTAAAAACGATATAAAACAAACAAACTCACACTGACCGCTTATCCAAAAATACTCTGGTGCTTAGAAACGTCTAGCTTCCCGAGCTCCTGGTCCAGCGGCTCCTTGCCTTGCCGGATCTAAAACTATTTCAAAACAATTGACTCACATCAGAATCCTATTCTAGGATTGATTCTAGACTCGAGACACGACGCATTACTCTTATCGATTATCGTGCTTCTCACGTGCATCCCAATAAACGGTTTCTAACTCATTTACGGATCGAATATCACTTTTAAATAAATTATCTTTTAACCTCGTTAGGTTAATTAGCTCAAATACATTGCTAATCAATTGGTTTCAATTTCGATACGCGAGTATTAACAAATTTCCAAAATGTAATGATCGGCCGAAACACTGTGCGAGCGCACTTCTCAATGTGCGTTCGCACAGTGGGACAGTGCGTTCGCACAGTCAGGGACTGTGCGAACCGCACAGTCCCTCAAGACTGTGCATTCACACAGTTGGACCGTGCGGCGCACAGTCGCGGGTTTTCACCCCGGCTTCGTTTCCGACGTGCTTTCGATGTAAAAATGATCCTAACGCATCCACAACGCTTAATCTATATTCAAAACGCTATAATTCAATTCTAATATCGTTTAAAACGATATAATCGTCGAGCTTACCGTATTCATCAAAACAAAAAAACGTCGAGCTTACCGTTATTCACACTGAAATACGATCATTTCGAGCTATAAAACGTCAAAAACGGACGAGAAACGAAGATCGAGCGACGAACCGTAAGAAATTGAACGGTGAAATGAATGAATTGAGAGTTTTTGATATTTGGATCCTTCTTTCATTCCTTCATGATGAAGGGTTTTATATACAAATATATATATATATATATATATATATATATATATATATAGGCTAAAATACACTTTGGTCCTTCATCTCTTTAACTTAAAATAATTCTCTTTAAAACTTTCTATTTTAACTTAACGATTAATCCTTTACTTTAACTCAATTTCGTACATATTATTTATATGCATATAAATAATACGACTCCAATACTATTATTTTCCATCAATAATCCTCTAATTTCTATTCTCGAGGCTCAATTGGCTAATACACTTTAGCCCTTAAACGTTTCAAAAATTGCAAATTAACCTAAAACGCATCCGCGTCCAAATTTTAAAAGGTCTCCGATTGACCTAAAACCTTTACCACAAATACTATAAAACATTTCGCGGACCTTGGCAAAATAATTATCACCTCGGGATTTATAATTTATTTTATATAAATCTTCTAAGCGTTTTTCCTTAAATTCCGCTAATCCACTCAATAAAAATTATTTTAAATTCCCGATATCATTAAACTAAATCCATCTTAACTTAATTCTTCGGGATTTGCAATACGTAGCACGACTTAATTATCCTAAAATATTTGAGGTATTACATTCTTCCCCCCTTAACAAAAAAATTTGTCCTCGAATTTTCATAAATCTTTCTTATTTACTTTATTCTATTGATACTTTTACAGTCGTAATACTTGTACCTATTAAGTATTACGTTCCTTTGTAAAGACTTAAGGTCTCGTCCTCGACTTGTCATCCTGATGAACTTTCTTGATAGTGGAGTTGCGTCCAAATGTTGTTACCATCATTGCATTTCCCACTTATTGCATTTTCTTACATCTGACAATATCAGATTAAGCTTGCTGGTAGTAAATTCCTTATTTGTGTACTTCAAATTACTTGCTGGAAATAATTGTTCCACTTATGGCGTACCGCGGTTGCTCCTCTATCAGAAGTTACTTAATATCTTGTTTCTTATTTCGTTACTACCTTGATCACAATCTTCTTATAACATTGACTTGTACGACTACTATACACTATCGTTTTTTTACAATCCATCGTGTTCTTTAAAATTCCATATGGCGTCATTTCTTGACGGCTTCCTACTTACTTTCCTGTAGCAAGGTTCCTTACTTGCATTACTCGACTTACTTATCCACAGTAATCGTCTCATTTGCAGCTCTGCTACTCTTAATTTTATATTTGTTATTTATCTTCTTATGATGCATAACCTCACTTTTGTTGGTCGTAAAATGAAAAGATACTACGTCCTTGTTGCTCATCATTTCTTCGCTCCGTTGATTTACTAATTTCGTAATCTTATACTACAGATCAAATCTCTCTTGAAATATTCCATAGTGTATGTATCCAAACTCGTTTAAATGCTTGTATTCCATGTCTACATCCTTGTTGAAGTAGTTTTACTTAGGTCAAGGAGATCTTTTTATAGCATTTATCTGTATTGCTTTACTCGTACATGTTCTCCTAAACTTGTACGGTTCAACCTATACTTCCGTTTTCATACTTCATGGTCTCTTAATCTCATGAAGTTGAATGCACTCTTGGCATTGCTTGATATGTTCAGCATCCATCCTCCACAGCGTATCTTGTCTCTTGATCCTTTGATTCTATTCATTTCACTATTTGGCGTTATTTTTTTTTTCCACTTAAGGTTGTATCTTTTCAATTTCCAAATTTGTAAGTAATGTTGCAGCGGATTCTTATCAATAGTCACATGTGTCTTCTGTTTTGTTTCGATCCGTTTCTTGATGCATCGTCGTCCTTTCATATTCCTTCTAACAACTCTTTTATTTTAGTGACTTGTTGTTTTCATTAGACATTCCTTATCTAATGACACTTTACTTTAATCTGATCTTAGTCTTCACATTGCTATACTTTTATGTCGTTACTGATCTTGTAGATTCTTGAACAATCCTGGTTCGATTCTTCACTAACTCTTTGGTTCTAACAAGGTGTTAGACCTAACTAGTCAATCTGACTATCCATCTCTCTATCATTTTCAATAGATACTTCGCTTCTTCTCCATTACATGTCCTTTATAAAACAATTCGCTACACATTAGTTTATGAATTCGTAGATAACTTGTGCTTGAAATTGTAAATGTGACGTTTATTAACTTCTATAAGAATTCTTCGTTCCCTTCTTACACTTTTCCTTGTACTCGAACTCTTTATAAATACTTTTACTCACGATTCATTCTTATTACAACTCATTACTTCCTTAATTTCATTCGCTATTACTATCTCTCTTGTAGCTTTTGTAATTTCTTCCACATACTCCTTTATAATTGTTCTCCTATTCCACTTTTCCTCGTTGTTATCTTTCCAATCATCGACAACATCTTAGACGTTGTTTCCTCTGGATCGTTTCAAAATTTAATACATTAATATTCACTTATACTTATGAGATGCATCCATTACTGACATTCGTTATGTCAGTGAGACCAAATTTCAATCTCCTATTATCGCATTCCTTTAAAACTTCTCGATTCTTCAAGTAAAACCCATGTTGAATCTTATACTTAACTTTCGTATCACTTTTTGTATCCTTTCCTCATACTAATCACTTGTCTATTTAACCGCCTTGATTCGTCCCAGATGTCTCGTGAGACACTTTGGATCCTAAACAAACATCGCTGCCACTAGAATGTTTGATCTCACTCCATCTATCTCTTGAAAATTGAAATACCAATCATTAACGTTCCACGTATCCTTTCTTCTTGTCCTAATTACTTATAAATTGTTAATAAACTCTTGGCCATACTCCAAAATGATTTATATCATCGTTAGCCATTATAATCTAGGTACAGTTAATGTAATGCTTAATGTTGAAACTACATGATGTCAAACTCATCATTTCGCCTGCTGGTACGACGTCCTCTTTTGTATTCAAACTAGTATACCTTGAACTTCAATCAACGTCCTTGAATTACGACTTCACTCGCGGTATTCTAATATTAACTATTCATTCTTCTCCTTTAACTCATTTATTATATATTTTTCTATCCACCTACTCGGTTATATCTAATGGGAAATATTACTATACTCATGTACTTAATCCATTGTAAGATTCCTCATTATTCGTAACTTCTCGTATCAAACTTCAGGATCTTTTATCTTTATTGGTTCTTGTATCTTCCTTTGACAGTCATCATTAACATCGCATAGCTATCGTACTATACTCTTCGCACTTCATCTTTTTTATCTTCATCTCGTGTACATGTCCTTATCTTTTAATTTGTTGGTCAAAATGCCCAACCGCAAAGCTCATTGCACGAATTTCCAACTCCTTAATATATTCCGCGCAATATGCAATCCATCTCTTGCTTTATTAATCCTATATGTCACCCTATCCACATCTGTTACATATCTTACGTCTTTACTTCTTATACTCTCGTAATATGTTGGCTAGGTTGGTTATTTCCAGCCGTACAAGTCTCCTATGAATAGT
This sequence comes from Mercurialis annua, assembly GCF_937616625.2. Taxonomy (NCBI): domain Eukaryota; kingdom Viridiplantae; phylum Streptophyta; class Magnoliopsida; order Malpighiales; family Euphorbiaceae; genus Mercurialis; species Mercurialis annua. The sequence continues at coordinate 11,531,033 of NC_065577.1, read as the reverse complement.
CTTATGAAGCTGTCACTTAGTCCTCCGTTCGACGATCGCAACTGTCAACTCCTAGTCAACCTTCTTAGGAATATTGTACTCCGATATTAAACCGATCCGACGGTTCAATCAAAAGATATGTTGGTTTAACAATCTTCTGATATCGCGTAAAACTTACGTCATCCATACATAGAGATTGTCTTCTGTCTCTAAGGTTTAAGCTATAGATCGATTACTATATTCAACTATCACTTTTCGCACTTCTAACGTCATACCATATAGAGTTCAAATCACTTCGTTCAAAGATAAAGACATCTTAGTTCACTAGTCAATGAATTTCACTTCACCATTCAGGCGTATCTTATCATTCTATTCTATAATAGGTCTTAGACCTACGACTATCTTCGTATCTTCCCAAAGCATAACTTCTTGCTCGCGTCCTTATACGAGTTCGTTGTACTTTCGAGAATTTCTTGTATGTAGATCTCGAACATTTCACCTTCATTACAGAGTTCTAGTCTATGTCTATTCACATTAAAACAATTATGGTTTCAACCATTTCAAAAAAATTTGAAATCCAAAGAAACTGATTCTTTTACAAAATTCATGTTTAAAATCTTTAAGCATTAGTATAATTGTGCACTAGGGTGATGACATCTCTCATCCCCAAAGAGTTGCCATAACTTACCTTTCATCTGAACATAATGCATATGATGCATGTCCTACTAATGTATGAATTCAGTTTCTATTCTTTTCATTTAATGTGTATGTAGTGATGCAATTCTATTCATATCATGGCAATAGTATATTACTATATCGAATCTAGGCACAATTATACTTTCAAAATCATTAAAACATATAATCTTTGTAAATCACAAATCTTTCACCTTGTAAGTTCTCTAAACCTTAAACTCTGTAACTTGGGAAATTCTTCCATTTCTCTGAATCCACGTTTCACTATCGATCATTTCTTAGCGCCTATATCGCATAACTTTGATAGTATCGTTATACCATACAATGCTCAGTACGTCAGCCTCGTCATCACGTCGTACAGTGTCGACTATCCACTTCGTACAAGATCATTCGCAATGATCATATCATAAATCCATCGTCCTTGCGTAAGCAAAATACCTTCGCATACGTATATCGTCTAACAATTCTATTGATTGTACTAACAGACTCAGATCAAAAGGAGGAGAGTTAAAATCTTAAAATCAAACAAAAACTGATCAAGACATGACTCGAATCCTTATGTGCTGCAGTAGTTCCTAGGTAGACTCACACACAAAACAGTGGTATCCTGAACCAACTGTTCCGAAATCACATATTAGCAGAGGTAACTGGACCAACTGCTCTGATACCACAATTGTCACGACCCAAATTATTGAGCCGAGACCGGCGCTAGGGAACGGGAGTGGTAGCTCCGGAACCCGTAGCAAGCCTAAAACCACTATAAATTTTTCGCGAATTAAATATATATTATTCTATATAAAACGTTTTCAGAAAACCTTTTTAAACATTACCATTATACATATCAAAATATCTGAAGTGCTTTCCAAGAACCATTACAAATGATTCTTAGAAACCAGGGTCTTACCGAGCGATAACTCATATCTAGCACTGCCCTGTTTCTAGTCATAATCGTGACCAACTCAACTCATGGAAATTGGTTAAAGAAATCAAACGGGATAAAACATCATTCTTTAAAATTAATTATATATATACCGTTTGACTTCAACATTATTCACAAACAGACGTCTACGGACTACTACATCGCTATGAAGTGATACATCCTTTGACACATACTTCAACTAATGTAGACTTCCGAAACAAGAAATGGAAGTCCATCCTTTAAAATGCTTTCACCTGAAAGGAAAGACTGTGAGGGGTCAGTATATGGGAATATACTGAGTGAGTTCATACATTTACTAATAAGCATTTAAATAAAACATAAAAATGATAATGTAAACGATTCGATCAAATGCAGCCGAGTAACTGATCTGGGTGAAACCCTATTCTCCAAATATCTGTTGATATACGATAATAATCAAATCGATCGATCCAATTGGTAGGGTCCCGAGATAATTCAACCGAGTTCAACCTCTACCGTCACTTTATCCCAAGTTGTGGGTTCCGAGATAGTTCAACCGAGTTAAACCCACTGGATACAGGTTCCAAGATAGTTCAACCGAGTTAAATCTCGTATCCAATTCGATATATATATATATTCCAACTTCGATACGATACGATACTCGATATCCGATAATATGGGCCCTTTTCATAATTTCTCAAATCGAAACTGGTGATCACACAGTCCTATTACCGCCCAATAGGAAGGCACGTTTCATCGGATCTATACTGGTTTCAAATTCAAGTATGAATGCAATTCCATATAAACATTCACGATATAAACAAATGCGATGTAAATAAATAATATGAAGCATTTGCGATGTAAAAACGATATACTTTTTAAATACTTGAAAAGTAAACAAACAAACTCACAGTGACCGCTTATCCAAAAATACTCTGGTGCTCAGAAACGTCTAGCTTTCCGAACTCCTGGTCCAGCGGCTTCTTGCCTTGCCGGATCTAAAACTATTTTAAAACAATTGACTCACATCAGAATCTTATTCTAGGATTGAATCTAGACTAGAGACACGATGCATTACTCTTATCGATTATCGTGCTTCTAACGTGCATCCCAATAAACGGTTTCTAACTCAATTATGGATCGAATATCACTTTTAACCTTGTTCGGTTAATTAGCTCAAATACATTGCTAATCAATCGGTTTCAATCTCGATACGCGAATATTAACGAATTTCCAAAATGTAACGATCGGCCGAAACACTGTGCGAGCGCACGTCTCACTGTGCGTTCGCACAGTCTTGTTGTGCGTTCGCACAGCACTGTGCGATCGCACAGTATGCTGTGCGTTCGCACAGTTGGGCACACAGCCGCGGGTTTTCACCCCGGCTCCGTTTCCGACGTGCTTTCGATGTAAAAACGATCCTAACGCATCCACAACGTTTAATCTATATTCAAAACGCTATAATTCAATTCTAATATCGTCTAAAACGATATAATCGTTTCGTGGCCTAAAATTTTAACTCGATATAACTTAAAATTTATCCATCCAAACAAGAAAACGTCGAGCTTACCGTTATTCACCACTGAAATACGATCGTTTCGAGCTATAGAACGTTGAAAACGGACGAGAAACGAAGATCGAGCGACGAACCGTATGAAACGATGAAATGAATGAACTGAGAGTTTTTGATATCTGAATCCTTCTTTCATTCCTTCATGATGAAGGGTTATATATATATACATTTTGGTCCTTCATCTCTTTAACTTAAACCAATTCTCTTTCAAACTTTCTATTTTAACTTAACGATTAATTCTTTACTTTAACTCAATTTCGTACGTATTATTTATATCCAAATAAATAATACGACTCTAAAACTATTATTTTCCATCACTAATCCTCTAATTTCTATTCTCTCAATTGGCTAATTTACACTTTATCCCTTAAACATTTCAAAAATTGCAAATTAACACAAAATGCATCCGCGTCCAAATTTTAAAAGGTCTCCGATTGACCCGAAACTTTTACCACAAATACTATAAAACATTTCGCGGACCTTGGCGAAATAATTATCACCTCGGAATTTATAATTTATTTTATATAAATCTTCTAAGCCTTTTTCCTTAAATTCCGCTAATCCGCTCAATAAAAATTATTTTAAATTCCTGATATCATTAAATTAAATCCATCTTAACTTAATTCGTCGGGATTTGCAATACGTGGCACGACTTAATTATCCTAAAATATTTAGGGGTATTACAAAAATGATACATATACACATAATATTAAGACAACTCATATCTAATAATATTTGCAAATTGCCATATGCATTAATATCGGAAAAGGCTAGAAATCGTCTAAACATGTTAATCATCCCAACACCATGTAACATCAGTTTATCCACATAAAATTTCAAGAATATATCATACCAACTCAGAATATACCAACCAATAGAATTCAAATGGATTTGTCTAGAAAAAACCCTAGTTTTAGCGGAACAACGCACAACAAAAAATCAACCAATTAAAAGGATAAGAAATCGCTACCTAAGAATGATTTTAAAATTGATAAAATGTAGATTAAATTCAAGGAAACAGGTTTGGACCGAAACATATAAAATCTATCATAGCACCCGCGAAGAACACATACGAAGAATATGCATAGATCTTGCAATTTGAATGTAAAATCAACCTCTAAGCGTTAGGAATCAACTTAGAATGATTTAGAATGAGAGAAAAGTGTAAACTCGGTGTGTTTTATCATTTCTTGGGTTTGGGGTCGAATGGAGCTAGGGTTTTGGGCTAGGGGTTCTGTTTATGGGCCCCCAAATGAAGCTGCAGCGTCGCGTTGCGGAACTCTCTAGCTCGCCGTACTTCCAGGTTACCTCCTCTAGCACGCCGAACTTTGCCCCAAAATAACCTGACTTGCTTCCGAGACCCAAAGTTAATCCCCTATACCCGAAACACACGAAACAAAGCCCAAACGACTCACCGAAGGGCTCATGAGACAAAATATGATTCAGAGGAACCAAAACACAACACAAACAAGTGAAAACAACACCGGAAAGTTCATTGAAACAAACCAGAAAAGTACAAGGTGTTACATGATTGAAGACTGCTCAAGGGGATTTGCTCAAGTCCCCAGCAAGACCAAATCTAATAGGATCAGGTAAGATCCACAATCGAGTCCAAAGCGCGTCGTCGAAGGACCTGATTACACGGAGTCAGAATAATATCTAGAACACCAGGTTTCATGGAATCACTTTCCTACTTGGAAATTTTTCCTGTCTGAAAAGATAAACCTATTTAGGAAGACACTTCTAAAAAGGACTCTTATTGAATAAGGAATCTTTTTCCTATTCAAACATATACAACTAAGTAGGAGTCATTTTCCTATTTCAACCCTTATAATGTATTCATCATGCACTATATAAGAACATGAGGTATGCCTACAATCACAACAAAATTCAACACACAAATACGCTGCTTGAGCCTAGACTGACTTAAGCATCAGAGAGTTAATCAGACAACCACCGTCTGATTGACCATCTACTATGTTTGCAGGTTTAATCTACGATCAAGAGGACAGACTCCATCAATTGGCGCTGTTTGTGGGAAAGGCTTGAAAACTTCAAAATCAAAGGAGGTTTTCTGGACTCAAAATTTTTTTTATTGAAGGATGAATTCTAATAGATTGAATCTCAAGAACAAACAAACAACTAATGAGAACTACTTTATAAGAAAAATAACAGAGAAAAAAAAAGCGCGATAAGGAGAAAGTGTTGTTAGCAAATTGTACGATTACAAGCACAAACAATTGCCCACCGGAGAAAAGGCAAGATTCTACGAAATTGCCAGCGATAACCTTTGATGATAAAGACTTTTAAAGAATTAATAAAGCACATAATGACGCCCTAGTAGTTGCGATGATCATAGATCACTGGAACGTGGAAAGAATTAAGATAGATAAAGGAAGTGCGATAAATCTAATTACCAAGAATGCCTACAAAGGTCTCGGGCGGACAATAGTAGAGATAAAAAGAAACGCCACCCCATTAACTGGATTTGGAGGATCTCCCATAAAACCGATAGGAACCATTGTCCTAGATGTAAAACTAGGAAGGGAAAGGAAAGACGAAGAGCTGCCGACATTTTCAACATGGTAGATATTGATCTACCATATAACGCCATCATGGGGCGACCTTTCCTCCACAATTCGGCAGCGATCACTAGCATAAAGGCGCTCACAATGAAAATCCCAACTTAAACTAGAATCATCACGATAAAAGGAAGCCAAACAACGGCCAGAAATTCCTATGACAAATCTGTGAAGGAATCCTTCGAAATAATGCCAATCGAGGAAATCCTAAACCATGTCATAGAGAAGTGTGGCCAAAGGCGAAATACAAAAATTAAAATTAGACGCGGGAAAGAAGGTGAACCCAGGTCTAGGAATAGACCCCAGGTTCGAAAAAGAGACTGTGGCCATCCTAAACAAGAACATAGGAACATTCGCCTCAAAAGCCTCGGAAATTATGAGGATTGATCCGCACATCATAACCGACGAGCTTAGCGTGGCCGAGGGGTCAAATCCTATGAAGAAGAAGAAAAGAAAGTTCTCTAAAGAAAAAAATAGGATAATTGCAGACGAGGTAGAATAACTGAAAAAGACTAGTTTCATCAGAGACGTCCACTACCCCGAGTGAATAGCCAATGTGGCGATCGTAAAGAAGGCTAATGGAAGAAACAGGATGTGTGTAGACTACACCGACCTGAAAAAAAAAAAAAACTTGCCTGAAAGATATCTACCCGCTACCCGACATAGATTAGCTGGTAGATTCTACAGTTGGACATGCCATATACAGTCGAGCTGATGCAGCACAAGGCTATCATCAAATACAAATGAAACAGGAAGATCATGAAAGACACAGTTTATCATCGAAGGCATAACGTGTTGCTATACAACAATGCCTTTTAGATTAAAAAAAGTGGGGGCGACGTAGCAACGGCTAATGAACTTTATGTTCAACGACGAAATCAGAAAAAGATTTCAAGTGTATGTGGACGATCTAATCATAAAAAGCGAAAAAAACGAAAACCACGCTAAAGATCTAGAGGAAACTTTCAAGATCATGAACAAATCAGGGATGAAGCTAAACCCTGACAAATGCTCATTTGGAGTGGAAGGAGGAAGATTCCTGGGATTCATGGTATCTTAGAGAGGAATTGAGGCGAACCCCGAGAAGATTAAAGCAATAATGGATATGAAGCAGTCAACGAACATAAACGAGATCCAAAAGCTTAATGGGCGAATCACTTCCCTCGGAAGATTTATGTCTTGTACGGCCAAAATATGTCTACCATTCTTCAAAGCCCTTAAAGGCTTTCAAAAATTCAAGTGGAATGAAGAATGTCAGGAGGCACTCGAAGAATTAAAGAAGTTTCTAACTTCCCCGCCACTTTTAAGTCGGCCATTACCAAGAGAAACTTTATACTTGTACAAGAAAGAAAACAATAAGAAAAGTCTTAGTAAGAGAAGAGGAAGGAGAGCTCAAACTGATCTACTACATTAGCCGAGTGCTTAAAGGAGCCGAAACGAAGTGTCCGAGATAGAAAAAATGGCGCTAGCTGTCGTAATCACGGTGAAAAAGCAAAAGTACTACTTCCAAAGCCACATTGTGGTTGTAAAAAGAAATCAGCCGTTGAGGAAGACGTTAAAAAGACCTGAAACCTTTGTACAACTCATCCATTTGTCAGTCCAACTAAGTGAGCACGACATCCATTACGAACCCTGTCAAACGCTAAAGGCACAAGCATTGGCGGACTTCGTAGCCAAATTACACAAGGTAAACAAAAAGAGCTGAACTCAGATCTTTTCTGGGAATTACATATCGATGGAGCTTCAAATGAAAAAGGGGCTGGAGCAGGCTTCATTCTGAAAGGTCCCAGAAAAATCAAAATTGAATACATAGTACATGTCAAGTTTGAGGCAACCAATAATGTTAACGAATACAAAACTCTAATTGCGGGACTCGGCCTAGCATTTGAGGTAACAAAAGTCTTTAAAATCCATATCGATTCACAGCTAGTGGTAAATTAAGTCAAGGGCGAATATCAAGCCAAAGAGGCGGGAATGAATAAATATCTGGTGGAAGTAAAAAACAAATGCTCCGAAAAATAGAAAAACAAGGGAGACAGTGGGAGATTCGCCAAATCCCATGAGAGAAAAATACCGAGGCCGACGCCATAGCCAAGTCCGCCTCGAATTAGGGAAGCTTTTCAGCAAGATGCATGTAAAATAAACCCTATAAAACCCAAGTATCAATGAAGTGGAAGTAATAGCGATTGATGAAGCAGAAAATTGGATGACCCCAATAATCAAACAGTTGGAAATGAGGAATTACCACAAGCTAACACCGAAGCCGTCCGAATCATTTAAAAAGCGGCCAATTATTCATACTATGATAAAGTTCTTTACAGAACCTCGCTGACCCATCCATGGGCGAAATGCGTGTCGACTGAAAACAGACAACTCATCTTGAAAGAAATCCACGATGTAATATGTGGAGCTCGTGAAGGTGCTAGTACAATAGCAAGAAAATTAATGATGCAAGGCTATTATTGGCCAGCGATATAGGAAGACGCCAAGGCACTGGTGAAAAAAATGCAACAAATGCCAAAGACGTGACAACAGATTAATTTACCCTTACTGGTATCACAGCTTCGGTGCCACAAGCGAGACTAAAAGGTGTTCCTCCAATTCCTTTTCTTAGCATAGTTTTATAGACCCACAAGACACTATAAAGTTCATCTAAACAGTTCCATTTTTCTTTATCTATAGCCTTCTCTTGATACCTTCTCCAAGGTTCGATTAGTGACTCATGTCATTCTGTTGGTTTGGGGGGTATATGCCACCGATGTGAATTTTTAATTTATCATAAACTTTTTAAATAGTTCGCAGTCGAACTGTTTGCCATTATATGTAACCAGCATATGTGGTATGCTGAATCTGCATATGACTTCGATTTTGAAGAATTCCTCTATTTTTGTTGCGGTTATAGTCGACATTTCCTCCACCTCGACTCACTTCGTGAAGTGATCGATTACGGCAATGAGGAACTTTTTCTGGTTTTTTCCCGTTGGGAAGGGTCCTACCATGTCCATCCCCACATGGCGAATGACCAAGGACTTTTCACAAAGCTTGCAGAGTGGCTGGTTTGTGACTGAATTGGAAGAATCAACAAATGAAGCCAAATAAGATTGTGCCTTGATTTGCTAGAGGAGAGAAGAAACCAAGCTGTAGTAAGAGACGAAGCTTATAAAAATAGGCCGCACATTATCACAACAAAAAAGTAAACCCAAGAGAATTCCAAGCAAGAGATCTAGTCATGAAGAACGCCGAAATTGAAAGAGGAAACGCTGGAGGAAAAACATTGCGGCCGAACTGGGAAGGGCCTTTCTTAAATGAAGGCACTAACAGAAAACAATCCTGTAAGCTGAAAACATTGGGATGATCTCTTGTCCCGAGATGCTGGAATATCGAGTACTTGAGGAAATACTACGAATACATGTCAAAGATGATTTTTTGTACCTTGTTCACATTTTATCAATAAAATTAAAAATTGTTCGACAAATATATAAGCTTAACAAAGCCAAAACAAATAGACTCGTCAGAGTCCCAAAAAGCAAAAAGACTCGCCAGAGTCCCAAAAAGCAAAAAGACTCGTCTGAGTCCAAAAAAGCAAAAAGACTCGCCTGAGTCCCAAAAAGAAAACAAGCTCACCTGAGTCCTAAAAAGCAAAAAACAAAGGTCTAAATTAACCTCGTCCAGTCTCAGTGTTTAGATTAACTCTGAAAAACATGAGTTTAGATTAACTCTAAAAATACACGCACGTTCAAACTAACTCGGAAAATAAAAAGAAAAAAACGCGAGTTTAGATTAACTCGGAAAAGCAAGTAAAAAGTCCTAAATCGGCTCCCAAAAAATAAAGAACAAAGAGTCCAAACTCCAAAGAAAATTTACATTGATAAACGTTTTTACAAAGGCCTAGATCAGCCGAGTTACAAAATAAAAAGAAAAATCAACTACTTTTTCCAAGAGCGTCGTCTTTCTTCTTGTCCAACTTCGCCTTCAAAACCTTATCCAAAGATGCTAGGTTGAAGTGGTTGACACCGGAAAGATCAATGTCGGGGTTTTGCTCACGAAACTTCCCCCCGGAGCCAAACGATACTTGGTCATCAAGCGAGAATAGAAAGACCTAGTGTCAGCGAGTTTGCGACAAATTTTCCAACTTGTTCCTTAAGCGAATCCCTCTCTGAAGCAAGAGAGTATGAAGAGGCCTTCATCGACTCAATCTCGTTCGAAAGAGAATGGATTCTAGCCTCCAATTTAGAGATCTCCTTCTCCCGAGACAAATTGGAAGACCGAAGTTGCAAATTAAGAGCCTCCGAAGCAGCAAAATCTTCTTTTAACTTCTTCAAATCATTAACGGTTGTCTGGCGATGCCTCTCCAGCACAATTATTGCCTGGACCGTCTGAAAGCAACAATAATAAAATTAAAAAGGAAAAGAAACAAAGTAATCAGGAAAATAGAAAATGAAAAAATAGCTAACCGAAAGGGCACCGAGACAGGCGACTTGGATCAAATCCTCGCCCAGCTCGCGATCCATGGACTCGACGTTGTTCTAGATGGATAAGTTTTCTATAAGCGTGGAAGACGTCGTAATTCAAATATTTCAGAGGGACTTACTTTTCCGCCCAGCGAACCAAGTTCGGCAGAAGGAGAAGGAAAAGATTCCTTTGGAGTTTTCTTCCCTTTCTTGTGCTTCTTGGAAGTTGGAGGATTCGACAAATCACCCGAAGGCTGACGCTTCGGCTTAGCAGCCATTTGCCCATCCTGAGCAACTTCCAATACCTTCTCTAGAATGTTTGAAGCCAATGCAACTTCAAGATCATCCACCAAAATATCTTCCAAAAATGGATGAGAGGTGGAAGCCGGAGGATTGAAAGTGGAAATAGGAAGATTGCTACTCACTTCGCCCATGTTCACAGACATGTCCACTGCAAAGTTAGGAAGAAGATCACCGAGAGATGTAGAAAAATACCTCCAATATGAACATGAAGACCTGCCAAAGGCGGATCATGACGGCCTAAAAAATTCTCTAATAAAACGCTATATTTAGGCTTGTCAGCCTTACAATCCAACAACAAAGACTTATCAAACACGGTCTCTTCTTCAATTAATTCGGGAAGAGATGAAAGGGACGCTTTGCCGTTCGAAAAGCCTCGAGGAAGAATAGAAAGAGAATCATGCTCTACCAAGAAAATTTTCGGGGTCCAACCCTTTAAAGAAATAGGAAGAATGAATAAAGAACGACTAGGACTACCGCCAGCATAAATAAACTCCTCGTTTTTTAGACGAGAAAAAGAATAACAATGATTAAAAAGACTCAAAGAAGGGACCCGGTCACGAGATTACAAGATTTAAGGAAAGAAATAATAACCCGACCAACATTGGGAAGAAGCTGCTCGGGCGGAATATATAAATTAAGACAAATTTCTTTCAAAAACGGCTCGAAGGAAAATCTCAAGCCAGCAAGGAGGTGTTCCACAAAAAAGACAAGTTTTTTAGGCGAATTAGGACTATGATTCGCCCTAAATTTGGAAACAGGTATTAAAACCTCAAAGGCTTCGGGAACGTCATAATTCAAAGCAAGCTTAATGATTTGATCAGGAAAAAGGGAGCTTGGTGTATGTTCCACATAATCAAGAACAACCCGAGCCTTTTCAGCTTTGTCAGACATTCTAAATTTCAAATTACAAAGAGTGGGGAAACAGGAGAAAATTGGAAATTTGAAGTTCAAAAAAATTAAAAGCAGCAAAACTTGATGAAAAAATCGAAGAACACCGAGAACACAGAAATGGAAACCAAACAAACCGAAGAAAAATCTAAACAAAAGACTCAAAAACCTATAAATTAAGTATGCATGGTCAAAGGAGAGATATGAAGCGACTTTGAAAAGAGAAATCTTGAATAAACTGCTTAAAAGAACAGTTTGCAGAATCAAAGCTCTCAAAAAACGAAGATATTGAAGAAAAATGTAAGAAAGGAAGAAGATAAAGGTCAAGAAATATAAAGGCATTCACGAATCCCAAAGAATAGCAATGATGACGGTTGAGAAACCGAATGGTTGAAATCCTAAACATTACAACAGATCAGTGTAACGTGCCAAACGAAATAACACTTGTCCAAAATCCAAAGACGATGGCGAACACGTGTCAAAAAAGTAAAACACAAGGAAATAAAAAAAAATAAGTGGAAAGTGAAACGACTCGCTTGAAGATAAAACGACTCGCTCAATAAAAACTAAAATAAACAAGACATAAATACCAAGTCTCAGCTCACTTGCGGGGGGCTAGTGATGGAAACTGAATTTAAGAATAAATACTATAAACCAAGTCGTACATGATCCACTCATCCGAGTGAATCCAAGGACCCGTCCAAAGCGAAAGCCCAAAGATAACAGCACCTGAGTCCTAGGGACTTCTCGTGATTGAAGACTGGTCAAGGGGATTCACCCGAATCCCAAACTATGGGATTCAGTAAGATCCGGAATGAAGTTCAAAATGCGTCGCCAAAGACCTGATTACACAGACGGAATAATATCTAGAAGATCAGATTTCATGGAATCACTTTCCTACTTGAAAATATATTCCTATCTGGAAAGACAACCTATTTAGAAAGACACTCCTAAAAATGACTCTTATTGAATAAGAAATCATTTTCCTATGCAAACATATACAACTAAATAAGAATCACTTTCCTATTCTAACTCTTACAAGGTATTCATGATGCATTATATAAAGATATGAGTTATGCCTACAATCAAAACTGAATTCAATAAACAAATACGTTGTTTGAGCCTAGACTATCTTAAGCACCAGAGAGTTAATCAGACAACTACCGTCTAGTTGACTGTCTATTCTGTTTTGCAGGTTTAATAACAATTAAGGGGACATACTCTATCAGGAAACAATCCTCATTTTACCTTCAAACACACATCAAAAAATTAATTTTTTTGAAAAAAAATTGAGGTATGTTTTTTTAAATTTTTATTGCAGCTGTATCCATCTTTTAAAAATAATTACATCATGTTTTTTATTTTTTTTATTATTTTTTTTAATTTCAAAAATAGCTTTCTGGTGTATTTTTTTTATTGATGTTTTATGGTGTATTTATAGTACATATATGATGTAGTTATAGTGTTTTTATAGTGTACTAATGTTATATTTACGTTGTGTAAACGCTGGATAAATAAAATATATTTTTGTAAATATTTTATAAAACTGAATACCGAATGTTTAATAATTTAAATCTAAATTTTTATAATTACTTTATGAAAATAAGATAGTTTGAGAATAATTTATAAATTTTTTTCTTAATTTTTTTCTTTAGTATATAGATGTTCGCGTGGAAATATTTCCAAACTCGAATCTTTGAATTTATAGATGGGTACTGTGTGGTTTGATGCTTTAACCGGTTCGGTCCGAAAAGTTGAACATGGTTTGATTTATCTAAATTAAAATATTACTCTAGAGGTTAAAAAATCCAGACGAGATTAATATTTGAAGTACTCCTACTCCTAAATTAACCAACCGCGGGGTTGGGGATAGAAAAACGCATGGATTTGAAGTTTTTTTTTGATTGATTTGAGTTGTGTCTAATACAAATTTAAAACTAGCTATTTATAGGGGACAAACTCTAAAATAGAAAATCTAGTCTAATGAAATACAATCTCTTATTTAGATAAATACTAAGCTAAATAACTAAGATAATAACTAAAAATAAGATAATGACCAATTGGACTAAACAATTTTCTCCCGTCTCTGTGGAGTTTCTTTCTCTCTCCTACCTAGGGTTTTCTAGGGTTAGGTTTTGCCTCTCTTCTACTAGAGTCTCGCTCGGATTAATTTCCTTGTTCCTGTCTGTCAGGGTCGGCTTTCCTGGGATTTCTCAGGACTATTCCATAACTATAGATGGAGATTTAGTGAACAGGTGTGCTAACTTGAGCTTAATTGAATCTGAATGTTCCGTTGTGAGTCTGGAGGATGTTGTGGACGAAGATGTGGAGACGAAGGCTCGCTTGAGCCTGGTTGGAAAGTTATTAACGCAGAAACCATATAACCTAACCCATATGAATAACGCCCTCTCAAGCGCATGGCGGTTAGCGAAAGGTTTTAACCTATGTGATATCGGAGATAATCTCTTTATATGTGAATTCAACACCAAGGCAGATAAAGATAGAATTCTGAGAGAAGCTCCGTGGCACTTCGACAAGCAGTTGATATTGTTCGAACCATTGAGCGGAAATTTACAACCTAATAATATGATACTTCAGTGGTGCCCAGTATGGATGAGGATTTATGATCTCCCACTAAATTGTAGAGGGAAGGCAGCGTTGGTGAAGATTGGTGCTAAAGCGGGCAGAGTTTTAGAATGTAGTGAAGATTTTACGGAGTGGAGTAGATACAATAGAATCCGGGTTATGATTGACGTCTCAAAACCCTTAACTAGGGGCACGAAAATCATTAATCCATTGGGAGAGGTTTGGTGGATTTCGTTTAAGTATGAACGATTTTAAAATTTCTGTTATTGGTGTGGCTTACTTGATCATACAGTGGCTGAGTGTGAGGAGAAGCCTGAGGAGCCAAACTGCGATGGCTGGCCATATGGACCTGCACTTCGTGCTACTCCGAGGAAGCGAGTTATGATGGGGAGAAGAACCTATCCTAATTCAGCTGTGTATGCTAATCCAGGCATAAACACTGCTGGAAAGAATAGGACAGAAATAGACCCCGACACTGAAATACATGCATGTCGGAACCTGAATTTTGAAGAGGAAGATGAGGTTAACGAACATCAGGGAACTGAAGTTGAAATTCTAAGCTCCAACATGCTGACTGAGGCTTCCACACACGTATTGAAAAGGCTAGAGAAGGAAGGAATGTCAGGATCAGATGGGTTTGTTAAAATAAATGTGATCCAAGCGCGACCTAAAGATAACATTGCAGGCATCCCTTTATTTTCTACCGGAGTTGTTGATGGTCAGAAACATGCTAATAAAAACTCTTGGGTCGGACTCAAAGGCAAACGAGCAGTACCGAAGGGAACTAATGCGAAGAAAGAAAGCTCGATCATGGCTAAAAGACTACACCGTGAGACACAATTATATGACAAATCCATTACTCTTTTCTCAAAGAAAGCTAAAGATGGTTTAATGGCCCAGGTTGAATCCTTAGAGATATCGACGAAGACTGCGAGTCAGTCTCGCCGGATGCAATGAAAATCCTAAGTTGGAACCTCCAGGGTGCGGGGAATCCCTGGACGGTACGTGCTCTTAAATTCATTATTAATAATAATTCCCCGGATATTTTTTTCTTGTCTGAGACTAAATTAGTAGTTGGTGAATTTAATTTTATCTGTAGAAGTTTTTTTGCTTACAAGTCCTTTATAGTTGATGCGGATGGCAGGAAAGGCGGGTTAGCTTTGTTTTGGAAAAACGATTTGGTTGTGGATATCTCTAATCATTCTCACAATCACATTGCATTCCATTCTCACGACCCTAAGGTGAATCTTCGATGGAAAGGAGTTGGGGTTTATGGCTGGCCCGAAACTAATCTTAGAAATCGTACTTGTGAGTTGATAAGGCAGCAGTGCACGAGCGTTTCAGTGCCGCTATTGCTTTTTGGCGATTTTAACATGTACTAATTTCACCATGAAAAGATAGGGGGTAATTTGCGAGATCAAAAGGAGTTGGATATGTTCAGGCTCGCTTTAGAGGATTGTGACATTGCTGATTTGGGATACTCAGGGGACGCGTTTACTTGGTCGAATAATAGAAAAGCTGATCAGAATGTGAAAGTGAGGCTGGACAGATTTTGCGCAAATCTGATGTGGCAGGACAGTTATTTGAATTGGAGGGTCATCCATTTAGCCAAGCACAGGTCTGATCACAGCCCTATTATCCTTAATACAGAGGTTGAAACGGCTAAAAATCTGGTTAAACCTTTTCGTTTCGAGCAAATGTGGATGACGCACGAGAAGTTTGAAGAAGCTCTCTTGTCGGTCTGGGATTATGGTGCTGTCTCTGGCAGTAGGCTTATGGACCAAATTTCATCTTGTGGCGAGGGATTGAAAGCTTGGGCTTACCTTAATATCGGAAGTGTGAGATTCCATCTGAATAAGAAGCTTAATGCCCTTAAAGTTGCGCAAGACAGCGGATCTGCTCCCGACTTGGTTGAAGAGGCGCTGAAAATTCATAGCGAAGTTGATGAGCTGCTCGCTAGAGAGGAAATACTATGGAAGCAGAGGTCGAGAGCGGATTGGCTGAGGGACGGCGATCGCAATAATAAATTCTTCCATCGTAAAGCTTCTAACCGGAAAAAGAATAATTCCATTTATCGTCTCAAAGATGATGAAGGTAATTGGCAAGAGGGAGTCGGGCTTCAGAAAGTCATTACTGACTATTTCAGTAACCTATTCAGTATGTCTCATCCTTCCAACCAAGAGCAAGTGGTAAACAGTATCAACTCAGGTTTATCAATGAACCAAGTGGATATGCTAAACAGGCCGATTATAGAGGAGGAAATTCGATTAGCACTTAGACAAATGGGTCCAACTAAAGCGCCGGGTCCGGATGGGATGCCTGCAATTTTTTACAACTCCTATTGGCATATTGTCGGAGAGGATGTTGTTAGCTGTGTCCTTGACGTCTTCAATATAGGAGTTATGCCCGAAAGAGTTAACCACACATACATTACACTAATTCCAAAGACCGCTAACCCGGAGACGATGAAGGACTTTCGCCCTATAAGTCTATGTAACGTCGTGTACAAGCTGATTGCCAAAGTCATCGCAAATAGAATGAAATAAGTGCTGTCTTCGGTCATCCATGAATCCCAGAGCGCTTTTGTCCCGGGTCGGTTGATTACTGACAACGCTCTGGTCGCCTTCGAGATGATACATTCTATGGATAAGTGTTCTCAAGGAAAAGCGGGTACTGTGGCTCTCAAACTAGACATGAGTAAGGCTTTTGATCGCGTCGAATGGGACTTCCTGCGGAAATTGATGATTAAAATGAACTTCCCAGTTCACTTTGTTCACCTGATTATGGCGTGCATCTCATCTGTGACCTTTTCAGTGTTGATTAATGGTGCGCCGTGTGGTTATATTCAGCCGCAGAGAGGTCTTCGGAAAGGAGACCCCATCTCGCCGTATCTCTTTTTGATATGTTCAGAGGGATTTTCTACTTTACTTCGGCAAGGAGAGCGGAGAGGATCGTTAACAGGTGGTAGAGTTTGTCGAGGAGGACCTAGGATTAACCACTTATTTTTCGCGGATGACAGTATGTTATTTGCAAAAGCGACAGCTCGGGAATGTCAGGACTTAAAGAACATTATCAGCTTATATGAGCGAGCTTCCGGCCAAGTTGTTAACTATGATAAGTCGGAGATCCTTTTCAGTTCAAGAGTTGCAGCGGTAAACAGAAGGGAAGTTCAGCAGATTTTGGGGATGAAGGAGGTGGTGAAATTTAAGAAATATCTTGGGATGCCAACCATGGTGGGTCGTTCGAAAAAACCCATATTTGATTTTCTTAAGGATCGTCTTCATAAAAGAATTTCCGGGTGGAAGGAGAAATTTCTCTCGAAAGCCGGTAAGGAGGTTCTTATAAAGTCCATCGCTCAATCGATTCCAACGTACATAATGAGTTATTTTGCTCTCCCTGTTACGTTTTGTAATGAGATGCAAAGCATTATATCCCGTTATTGGTGGAGTGGGTCGGATGACAAGCGGAAGATCTCGTGGGTAAGTTGGAGTACAATTTGTAAATCCAAAGCAAATGGCGGTTTGGGTTTTCGGAATTTGCGGGCTTTCAATCTGGCTATGTTAGACAAACAGGCATGGCGGCTTCTACAATATCCTTCATCTCTCTGTGCAAGAGTCTTTCGAGCAAAGTACTTTCCTTCAGATGATCTTTGTTATGCTAAAGCTAAGAGGGGCTCCAGTTATGCCTGGCAAAGCTTGATCGAAGGTAAGAAGCTTCTCTTTTCAGGTTTATCATGGAGGTTAGGCAACGGACAGTCTATTGAGATTAAAAAGGATAATTGGGTCCCTTCTTCTCCTTCACTGAAGCCAATGGGTGTAATGTCTGTCCCAGAGAATTGTAAAGCTAATTTCTTTATTGATGAAGAGAATGCGACTTGGAATGTTCAGAGATTGAAGGAGGCGTTCACAGCTCAAGACGTTGATCTGATTCTCCAAATTCCGTTAAGTGATAGACTCCCCCCAGACAAGACTTTCTGGCCGTCCAATAAAAATGGGATTTACTCGGTGAGATCAGGTTATTTTCTAGCTCTCAATGGTGCAGGTATTTCTAGTGGGAATCCTTCTATCCGTCATAATGTCGACCCTTGGTGGAAGAAGATATGGCAGCTATCCATTTCGGGTAAGGTTAAGCACTTTCTTTGGCGTTTATGCCATGGAACTCTGCCTTGTAATCTCAACTTAGCGAAGAAAGGAGTTGGAGTTCAATCACTGTACCCTCGTTGTGGTATCGACGAAGAATCTGACCTCCATGCTCTGAAGGACTGTGATCAGGTTAGGGGTTTATGGTTGAGGTCCCCTCTGACTACTCGTGTTGAGTGTACCCAGGCTAGTTCATTCTTAGATTGGAAGAATGCTATGTTTAATTCTCTAAGAACTGAAGATCTGAATTCTTTTGTTAGAGCCGTTGGTGCATTTGGAATGACAGTAATAATGTGGTGTTTGAGAAAGCAGGTTGCCTCCGGAGCTGTTGTTTAGTTGCATTCAGGGTTTGTCTTCTCAATCTGACAGAAGAAAGGATATAAGACTCGGTGTTACTGATGTTGCAGGCCAGGTTTGGACTCCTCCTATCCATCCCAGCTTAAAAATTAACACTGATGTGGCCATATCGATTGAGAGGAAGATGGATGTGGTCAGCGCTGTCTGCAGAAACAGCTCAGGTGCTGTTGTCCGAAGTGGAGTTGTTATGCTCCATGGTGTGGTTAATGCTGAATTGGCTGAAGCAATGGCGGTGCGATTTGGTTTGAAGTTTGCTGCTGATCTCAACGCCCCGGTGCTGGAATTGGAATCAGACTCGGCTACTGTCATCGAAAGGCTGCGTATGAAGACGATAGCCATGGACCAAACTCAGCTGATTGTTGATGATTGTTTAGCTAGCATTTCCACTCGGAATGTTAGGTTTAATCATGTTCGAAGATCTTGTAATCAAGTTGCTCATGCCTTAGCTAAATCGGGCATTTTCTTTGGTAGAGATTGTTTATTTGTCGGTGAAATTCCATTCCCGGTAAACGAACTTGTAACTCCTATTATTTGATAATCAAAGAGCAATTTTCTTCTCAAAAAAAAGATAATGACTAAAAAAGATAACTACTAAATTAAGATAAGAATAAAACGATAATTGATGGCTTTTGGGTTTAAAAATCCGAATTAGTCCATATGAGCTTCTTTTGGTTCAAAAACCCGAATTAGTCCATATGAGCTCTTTTAAGCCGCATTTTTTATTTTTTGTTCTGAAATATTTTATTTTAGAAATCTTTTTTTATTTCTAGAGTAATTTTATATTAATTTTTTATCTTGTTTTTTCTAGTCATTTTAAATCAAAACCTATATTAAAAAAAATAGTCTTTATATAGGACAAAGCGAAACTTCTAGATCGTGACAAGTGGAAGATATAAATTCTTATAATTTTTTTCTTTAAACTATTCGAATCAGCAAGTTAAAAATTAACGTAGTGTATTTGCAGCTTATTTGAATGGCAGTGAGTTGTTTTGCTTTTGCCTACAACGTATTTGACGAAATGTCTACGGGGGATTTTATTTTATGGTGGGATTA
Source organism: Mercurialis annua (assembly GCF_937616625.2). Classification (NCBI taxonomy): domain Eukaryota; kingdom Viridiplantae; phylum Streptophyta; class Magnoliopsida; order Malpighiales; family Euphorbiaceae; genus Mercurialis; species Mercurialis annua. The sequence goes on along the minus strand of NC_065577.1, from coordinate 11,511,531 downwards.
TTTGACTATAAGGTTCCATTATCATCACGAAACGAACCTACGCAAGTTCTTTACAGTGCCATTTGGTTTTCAAATACTATATTTATTTTTTATGCATTTTAATTAGTAAAATAATAAATAATTATCTATAATTTAAAATAAAAATAAATAAAACATGGCCTATTAATTTGTGTTAAAGGAAGTTATGGATTTCTGTAATTTTTTTGGCTTAATGTATTAAAATAAGTTCCAAATCTTTTTAAGGCATGGTGATTTTTATTAAAACTTTTAAAAACACCAGTGTCAATTTTTGATAAGTTTATTTCAATTTTAGCCCAAATTTAAAAAAAAAAAAATCAATTTATTTATTTATTTTGATTATGGTCATTTTATAATTTATATTTTAATTTTAATAAGTATTTTTCAAAAGAACAAAAGTTTGATTTGTTTAAGATTAAAATTATTATAAAAATTTGGTATATTTAAAAAATAGTGATTGTCTAATATTGAAAATTACTTGTGAAAATTAACTAAAATTAGCGTTTTTAATAGTTTTTGTTAGAATTAACCTCATCCAAAAATATGATATTTTTAAAATATTAATTTTTTTCCTCTCAAACTGAAGGTCAAAATCTCCCAAAACTCATTTTGTGAGATGTATATTTACAGTTTTGACAAAAAAAAGAACACACATATCTACAAATTAATGTCAAACCAGTTGTTATATTCGGTTTAGTTCATAAATTAGAGATTCTTTTACAAATTGGCTCGGTTTTAATATTTTCACTTCCGCCACCGAATTGTAAAACCGAATGTGCAACTCTAGTTATTGAGTAAAAATCAAATTTAAAACGATTTTATATCTTCAGTCAAATTGAATTTGAACAACTTGATAGATGTAATTAAATTTTAATTTATTTTTTATAAATATATATATAATGTAAATATAATATTTTATTTTTATTTAAATTTAATTTAAATATTTACATAAATAATCGACTCAAATTTGTAATTTAACCATTTTATACAATTTGACGAAATATATTATAATTTCTAAACCTAAAAGAATTTAAATTTAATAATTTAGAAAATATTAAACAAAATTTAAATTTAACAATATTTTGACTCAATTAAATTACACAATGACCAATCCCAACGGTTACTTAACAGAAAAGACTATAAAGAAAGAGAAAAAGACAGGACAGCAACGTTCACATTTTCAAAATTGTTGATGCACCTACCAACCAGCCGTTTTCTTGCTGGACTTTCTCATTATCATTTTCCATCAACGTGGCCGTCCACCTGTCCACGTTCTTTCTAGCCCCACACGCTTTCTTTCACTATATATATACCTTTAATCCCTCCTCTCATTCTACTTCACCCCAACATATATTCTCATTTTCCACATATCTCCCAATTTCAAACTTTCTTTACAATATTACCCTTTAATTTTACCTCATCAAATGGCATTCAACAGGTCAGTTGCTGTAGCTTTCTTGGTTGTGGTTGCTGCCGTTGCTAGCGTTTCCGCTCAAGATATGGCCGCCCCTGCTCCGTCGCCTTCGATGGATAAAGGAGCGGCTTACTCTTTAGGGATGTCCGGTGCTATGATCTGTTCGTCTCTGTTTTTGTCCGCAATTGCTTCCTTGAAGAACTAGAGATTTTTTTCTATTTTTGAGAAGGATTTTGGATTTTCTATATATTATTATACATTTATGAGATATTTATACTATTTGATCTACATATGTATTCTTTAGTGAGATCTGTTATTTTATGAGAGAGTGAGTTGTGATCATTTAATTCATTTATTTATAGATGGAATAAAGGAATTATTATGTTTTTTGTTGTATGTTTATATGAGAATTATTATATTTATACATATGTGTAAAAAAAGTTCATTTTAGTAATTAGATTTGTGTTAAAAGTTTCATTTGATTTCCAACTTTCTTTCTCCTTTGTGTTATTGGGTATGTCTTGCTTGGAAAGATGGTTGTATAACCGATTGATGTAAGAATAATAGTAAAATTATAATTAATCACTCTTCATTAACTTAGCTATTGATTTAAAAATAAAATAAAAATGTTAGCTATTGTTTCATAATATGTATTTCAAACACTCAGTCTAATTAAAATAGTGAAATTATTTTAATGCCCGTTCCAACGAGCTAGCGAACCACACATTCCTCTAACCTATCGGAAAATATGGTCCGTCGACTCTCTTTCTCCACATATGAGATGCCCCTATGGCCAGTTCGGTGAAGATTGTACTGTGGAAGGCCATGTCCGCAACTCTCCATGTGAAGTGTTTGATTTTTGGCGGAATATCAAACTTCTAGACAATAATGTCTAGGATGTGCATTGGTCAATTCGGTCACTATATCAAACTGAATTAATTGTAACCGCATCTGATATATATATATAATCAGATTGAAATTAAATCGGGAAACTTGTCTAGTTCGGCCAGTTATTTTGATGAACCGAATAGTTGAATCAATAAAATAAAGATAAAATAAAACAATAATTTTGGTGTTATTTTTTAATTTACACATAAATTTAGAGGGCTAATTGAAATCTAAGTCCTATAAAAATTATAAAAATACCTTAATTTCCTAAAAAAATTACAAACATAAACATTATATATATATAACTATGTTAATTTTATCCGTATGGTTATCGCAGAAATTATATACCGGAAGTTGAACTAAATTATCCAATTTTTTTAAAATTATCAACTATAGCTAAAAATCGAACCAAATTAAAATTACAATATATTCTGGTCGGTTTTCAATTATACTCAAATAGTGCACACCTTTAAATATACCAAGTAAAATAAACTAAGTTGCAAAAAACTCCCAACCTCATGATGATATGAAGTCTTAACGCAATAAAAAATTTTCTTGGAATAGTCCAAAATAATATGTTAGATGTACGTAAGTTTTTTGAGAGAAAATTCTTTATTACATTATCTTAATCTACTATACAAGTCTCATCAATAAGTTGAGTATTTCTGCCCGACCCTAATCCGGACCTGTTTGGTTTAGCTGTTTCTTATAGCTGGTAGTTGGTAGCTGTTACTGAGAGCTATTAGCTGTTGGCTGCTAGCTGATAACTGATAGATCAGACGTGTTTAATGAGATTTGATTAGCTGTTGTTGTTTAAGACCGTAAAGGGCATACTTTTTATTTTTATTTATTAAACTATAAATATATTATATTTATACGAAGCAATATTTAGTTTAAATTTATTTAGACACTTTTTTTGATAAATTTATGATTTATTTTAAAAAAATTATTAAATTATAGTTGTTTTAATATAAATAAAATAGGAAAAATTACACAAAAATTCATAAAACGGCAAAAGTTAACAAAAAAACTAACCTTACTTAATCTTTTCATTAGCTGCTAAGTTCCCTATTTCATTTAATGTCTAATAACGGCAATTTCTTACATAATTTACGTACTTGATCTCTGCCCTACATGTGGCACAAAATTGGAATAAAAAAATGCTAAGATTAACACGTGCTCCTTCTTGCTTCTTTCTTCTCCACTTTTCTCTCGCATTTTTCTTCTCTCCCTACAGTAACTGCCATTTTCAGAGCTTAATTCTTTAACTTCTTTCAACGTCTACCCATTTTCTTCTTTTTCATTATCTCTCCTTAAATTGTAGGCACGATTTTAACAGTTACTTTCGTTAAATATTTTTTATAAATAGTGCGATGGTAGTTGCTACTAGATCAACGCCTAATACTGAGAAAGAAAAAAAGAAAAAATCTAAAATGAAGCGGAAGTTAAGTAAAAAGGGAAATGCAAGTGCTGCTGCTGGTGAAGAAGCATCAGATTCTGATTTTGAAATGAAGGTGAAGGCTGTTGAGACTGGAGTTTCAAAAAAGAGGAAGCTAACTTTTGATGCGGGTTCTATTGGAAAGTTAGAGGAGAAACCAGTTATTTTTAAAGATCCTACCCGTTTACTGAAGGTATTTTTATCATCACACTAAAAGAGATTTGCATGTTCTTCATTTTTAGAGTTATGGGTTTTAGTTTATTTTTTGATTATTATACGTTATTTATTTATATATATGATACTGTGTTATGGGTTATGAGTTATGTGTTGTTTTATGTATTTTTGAAGTATTTTTTTCATCTATTGAAACCTGATTTTGTTTGTATTTTTGTATTTTTTATGTATTGTCTTTCATTTTAAATGGGTTATTTTCATTTGTTTGTAATGTATTTTTGTTATTTTCATCCTTTTTAAAACCTAATTTTTGTACATATTGATGTATTTTTTATGTATTTTTGATGTATTTTTTACGTATCTGTGTTTTGTACTGTGTATTTTAGCTTTGTTCTATTTTTGTTTTTGTTTTTTGTAGAACTGGGATTACTTGCTTGCTCCTGAAAACCGTTACAGTTGCAGAATTACAATTGCCCCGCGGTTCAATATTATTGAAAATATAAAGAATATTTTATCTCCGCGGCAGTTGGAACTTTTTCGTGGTACTTTTCTTGGTCATTTTCTTGATCTTAAGCCTGTTTTTAACCAGCCACAACTGCTTCATTCCCTGCTGATGCATGAGGTTAAACATCCTAATGCTTCTGAACTTTGGTTGAAGATTTCTAGCTACAAGTTGCGTTTTAGCATAGAGGAGTTTGCGGTTATAACTGGGCTAAAATGTGTAGGAGATTGTAATACTCTTTCGTATTCTACTCCTAAAAACTTTTTGTTAGATACATATTTTCCAAATAGTGAGATTACTAGAGACAGTTTAGGCTTTTTATTGATGAATAAGTCGTTTAGGAGTGATGAGGATGCTGTCAAGTTGGCTGTGATTTATTTGTATGAGTGTTTTCTGTTTTCTCATGAAACCAAATACCAGAATGTGAGTAGATTTTTAGTAGATATGGTTGATAGCGGTGATTACAATTCCTTTCCGTGGGGAATTTTGGTTTTTCGTAATACAATTTCTGATATGAAAAATCGAGTTCTTTCGAACAAGCGTCTTCAATTTTATAGGCTTAATGGCTTTCCGCTTGTACTTCAATTGTGGTTTTATGAGGTTTGTCCCGTTGCGAGAATGAAGATTTGTTTGTTGAATGAAGATGCTGCAATGATACCTAGAATGTTAAAGTGGTACAACACTGATATGAAACTAAAGAAAAAGTATCTCAATGAAACTTTTTTCAATCTGTCGCGTCAAGAGGTTTGTTAAATATCAGTATTGTTTAGTCATTTTTTTATGTATTTTTTATGTATCTACCACATTTTGTTTAGTAACTGTTTTAATTTTTATTATATCAGCTGAAGTTGAAGAATATTGTGCCATCGGTTGAAGAAAAATCTAATCCCAATATTTCTGGATTTTTTCAAACTGGTAAAACAAAAATTGTTGAAAATGACGATTATTCAAGTGATGACGATCAGATACTTGGTGACTATATGAAGCTGAAAAAGGGCGAATCATCTAAGAGGCGAGATAGTTTTCCACGAAAAAAAGTTAAAAGCAGCAATCCACTGCAATTGGATTCAGTTGTTGCAAGTCAAAAACAGCAATCCACTGCAATTTCATCCATTGAGAAAAAGTTAAGTTTTGTTATGGACGCATTGCTTGTGATCGGGAAATCTCTAGGCATCGAGCAACAATTTCATGTAAGCTGATTAGCGCATTATTATTTATGGTTTATATTTTTGTATCTAATTTTATTCTTTTTTATGCAGTATAATTCGGTTGGTAATGAAAAATTCAATTCTGATAAGAATTTTAATGATGTCGGTGATGACGATATCGATGATGACACTGATTCAGTAAGTAGAATTAGTTTTTTTTATATTTATACTTTTAAGAAACTGTAATTTAAAATTTTATGAAAAAATATTTTTTAGGAAGTTGCATTTATTGTTAAACGAGCTGCGAATATTGATGAAACCATATCTGCTGTGTTGTCTGATCTACAGGTACTATTTTCACTCATTGATATGTTGTTTTTATGTATTTTTTATGTATCTGATAGTTATATCTCCATAACTGCATTTTTCAGGATAAAGTCCATGTTGGTATGGATGGTGATGATATTGTTCATGAATCTGATGTAAACGTTTCTGAGGTATTTTGAAAATGAAATAATTTGTATTTATGCATGTCGTTTTCTACGTGTTGTTTAATATTTTTTATTGTTTGTATTCATGATAAGGTGCAAGCTAATCTAGCTGATAAGGCATTGGAGAAGGAAGATAATGCAGTACAACAGCCGTCCAATAATGAAGATTCTGGTCCCGCTTTGACTGATATTGAGGTATTGTATTGTGTATTTCCTTATTGGCTATATGTATTTTGTATGTCTTGAATATCTGATTTTTTTGAAACTATATATTAGAAGAGCAATGGAATTGTCAAGGACTTGAAGATGGCTGATAAGATAGAATCGGAGAAGGATGAGGAAGAGGAAAAAGAAGAGGGTCGGGATAAAAATGAGGAAGATGATGGTGGCGAAGATGATGGTAAGGACGATAAGGACGATAAGGACGATGGTGATGCTGGTGGTAATGCTAGAGAGATTGGTGGTGGTAATGAAAAAGAGGGTGATGCTGGTGGGGATGATATTGCTGGTGTTCATGGCAGTGACATTCCTTCTGTGAAATCTAAGGTATGTATCATTTATGTATCATTTATGTATTTCATATACTTTTATAAATATTTATTTTTGAAATTGTTTGTAGGCTGTTTCTGATAAGGTAAATGCTGGTACATCCACTGATGCTGGGAATAATGAAAATACACCTGTGGACAGAAAGAGGATAAAGAGGCCCAGTCATTTATTACAATCTCCGTTTTTGGCTCAATTTAGTTCCGGAGATGTTGACGTTAAGGAGGTTGGAGATGTTCTTATAGTGAGTAGGCTATTCCCTTTCGATAACAATATTGGAGATGTGCTTATGTCTAATGAATTGGTTGAATTTGAGAGTTGGATCAATTATGGAAAACTGAAGGTGGTTAGACCATATGAGTAAGTATTTGTATTTTTAATATAGTATTTATTCTTTAAATATATATTATTATTTATAATAATTTATTATTGTTATTTAGGGGAAGGTATTATAAGGAAGCAGTGACCAAAATTGATCCACCTTTTAATTTTGGTGTTGAACAAATTAGCACGAAAGATTGGTTTTACCCAATTACGTTTCGGGATATGGAATTGTCCAATTCGGTATGTTTTTTTTATTTTGAGTGTACACTAATGATACATTGTTGATACATACCTGTAACATATATGATACACTTTGTTGTTAATTTTGATCCATTACTGTTTTTTAAATGATACCTTATTGATACGTAATTCTGACTTGCATTTTTAACTTGTTTATTTGTTTGATTGCAGCACTTGGATGTGTTATTTTACTACTTGAGGAAAAAAGGCAAGTACGACAAAAGTTTGGCTTTGAAATTTACGACAACGGACAGTTTATTCGACCAAAGCTTTCAATCATTTGCAAGTATTTTCATGGAAGGTGAATTTGATACAGATTTGTTGCATGGGGATGATGTGATTGGTGAGTACATAAAAGGCAATCATATGTATGCTAATACAGCTTGGAAGGACTGTGAATCTGTGTTCATTCCGGTTCATGTGAAAGAAAATAGTCATTGGATCCTTCTTGTGCTGAATTTGAGGTTTAGGAGGCTGACTGTTATGAATTCTCTGCGTACACCGTCAAGTGTAAATGCAGCCAGGGTGATTGCTACTTATTATGCGACTGTGCTTCCTTTTTTTCTTGACATGCTTGATGTTTTCAAACTCAATTCTGTTTGTGATATGAGCTCGCCATTTTACATAAGCCAAGGGTCTACTGATGCACTTGATGTGTTTTATGATGACTGTCTGCCGCTTCAAAAGTACAAGTATGTCACTTTTATAATTTGCTATTTGATTTTTTAAGTCTATTCATTTCTGATTATGTTACTTTTTACAATGCAGAGATTGTGGTATTTTTGTATATTCTTTTACTGAATACGTTGCTTATGGAAAAGAGGACGATATGGTGAATGATTATTGTATCAATGATCATCGAAGGCGTCTTGCATTCGGTCTGTACAATTATGGCAATTGGAAAAACAACTTTAATATTGAAAGTTCTTCAGAGAGATGTGAGGTGAACAGAAAAGGAAAAACAAAGGCGAAGCATGTTTCTAAACATGTCAAGGCGAAACCAAAGGCGAAATGAAGAATTAGTGTTTACTTATTTTAGGAAGAATCGGTAATTTGATAGTTTTTTAGTTCATGATACAGTTTATGTTTAGAATTTTTTAAAAAATTGTTATGTTTGTTTGTGTGTGAACCTGTTATCTGTTTTTAATCAGTTATGACATTTTTATTTAGTTTTTATCAATATATTTTAATCAGCTATGACATTTTAATTTTAGATTTTTTCAATACATTGTTTATGTATCTACTTTGTATAAAAGATGTATCTTTAAACTTTCTGCACTTTTAAAATATCAAAAACATCTCAGATAAACATGGAATATTCAAGATGTATTGAAGATGTATAATTTATGTATTTGACATAAACACATAATCAGTGAATTGATCACAGTGATGAACGATATATCTGGCATAAAACATGCAATATGTATAACAAATGTATCACTAATGTATATAAAGTAAATATATAAAAAAAGAATTTAATGATAACAGAGTCAAAAACTAAAATGTAATAAAACTATTTAATAAGTAAATATATTTTCTGTCTACAGTCTGTATTTATTGTTTCTTTGGCACGTTTTTACATGTCTTTCAATTGTGTCCACGGTCACCACACCGAGTACACCTTGCATTTTTCAGTTTTTCCCAAGTATGTTTAAACCTTTCCTTTTTTGGCCTTCCGCTTTTTGTTTTATGCTGCGGCGGAATACAATAAAGTCTTTTACTTCTTGCGGTACATCCCATTCATCTTCTTTCGCCATTGGAAATACTGTTTCACTATACGTTGCTAGCATAGTTTCTTTCATGTAGTAGATTGAACAATACTGATAAGGATCTCGGTTCATTTCATTGATAATTGCTACTGCATGTTGACACGGTATTTCATCAATTTCAAATCTCTTGCAAGTGCATGTTCTATCTTTCATGTCGACTGTGTATTTGATGCCACCATTCAACACTGTGATCACTTCATTTGTAGAATGTTTTACCTGTAAATAGTTTTTGAAGATAAACAATGGTTATCCTATACATAGTTGATACATCTATGATACAGAGTTTTTAATAACAGTTTATACATGTTTTAGCAGTAGATACATGTTTTATACATAAAATATACATCAGTTTTAATAGTTTTAAAAGAAGAATGATTTTCATACCTGTAATTTGAGTGAATTAACATAACTCTGTGCTAGCACATCTTCATGCCTTTTTGTCATTTTTGTCATAGTGTACATGGCAATGTTTCTATGCTTGTAGGAGTACTCTTGTTGGAGGTCATGTAAATACATAAGGAGCGTTGCGATCGGCAGTTCTCTTGCATGCTTTATTGTTGCGTTTAATGACTCGGCTGGGTTCGAAGTCATTGTCTTATATCTGTTGCATTCTGAGTGGTACCTTGACCATATTTTGTATTTGATACCATGAAGATACGGCTTAATCCGTGTATCTATGTCGTCTAGCTCATTCATATGATAATTAAAATCCTTCTCCGTGTATGCTTTTGCTGCTGCAATGAATGGCTCTTTCACTTTCTTTGCACTTCTTTTGAAATTTGTCTTGATGTTATTCAGAAGGTGGAAGATACACAAGCAATGATCAGCCTCCAGATATATTTTTTTTGCTGCATTATCAATGCTCAGATGTCTATCTGATACAATGCACATACCTGCTCTTGTTCCAAATGCATTTCTAATTTGACTGAAAAAATATTCCCATGACTTATCATTCTCTGAATCTACGATGCAAAAAGCTAAAGGAAAAAGTTTTCCAGCTGCATCTTGTGCTGTTGCAACAAGAAGGGTTCCACCATATGCCGCTTTTAAAAACGTTCCATCAACAATCATAACGGGGCTGCAGTGCTGCCACCCTTTAATTGAAGAATTCAAGGCAGTAAAAACATATAAGAAATAATGGTCTTCTGTCACCTGAATATCAATTATAACATTTTTCATCAGTTATGACATTTTAATAAAAACTTTATGTATTTTTTATGTATCTAAGATGTATCTTGTAATTTTATATACTTTTAATATATTAAAAACATCTCAGATGTACCTGGAACAAACAACAAAGATGTATCAAAGATGTATTATTTATTTTCTCTCACCTGAATATCAATTGCTGATCCTGGATTTGTCGTTCCAAGCATTTGTAAGAAAGTTGGTAGAAATTTATATGATTCTGATGGATTGCCTCGTATCATTTCAAATGCCTTTTCTCTTGATCTATAAGCCTTCATATAGCTAACCTTGACCCCATCGATCATCTCTAAATCATTTTTGATATCAGTTGGTGTGTATGTCGATTTGAGATTGAGGTATTTCTGTTTGATGGATTCTGCAATATATGACGATGAAGCTTGTCTCTGGCTGTTAAATCTTGTATCTACAGGACATGTGTGCTTCATGTTCAGGTTTCGGATGATGAACAATTTTGATTTCCCGCTGCTAGAAGCTTTAAGATACCAATCACAAGTATCATTGATACATCTCAGTAGAAGTTGCTTTTGACAAGATTTGACAGTCTTGTGCTGATAGTGATGTCTAATTGCGTGAAATCTCATGCATGTTTGAAGAATTCCTTTGTTTTTGAAAGATTGTCCAACTTTTAATTGTATCTCTTGCACTGGTTCAGTCACTGTTTGTGCACTTTTCTCTTCTGTTACCATTTCTTTTTCATTCATACTGCTTGTTTCAACACTGTCCTTTGCAAGTAGAGTAGCATATTTTCTTATTTCTGAAAAGGTATCGCCACTGTATGGTAGATGTATCGCAGATGTATCCACTTCCATCTCTGTAAATTGATGATTGTTAGTATAATCTGAATATGAAATACCTGTAGATATACTTCTTGAACTCTGTTGGGTTGCTTGTATCAGTAGTGTATCACTATGAACATCTACGCAAAGAGGGTACATGGTAAAGTCTGTTTGCATTTTTTTGATTTCCATGTAAAATTTGAAGCTCGAATCATCAGTAATCTTTAACGGTGGATACTGATTCTTAACTTGATACTTGACCTCAATTCTATGTTCTTGTAGATTCAATTTCAGCTCATTTGATATTTGATTCAGCATATCCAAATATGATGAATCTTTTGGTATCATGATTCCAATAACTTGAAAATCTGCATATGTATTTTCTACAATCCATTGTCCACTGTGTTGGACCATAACAAGTACAGATCCCATCTAAATACAAACGAGATAAAGATCTATTAGTGTTATGAGATACAAATTAGATTCCAGATATATACAAATTAAAATAGTTGTAAGAACTTACCAGTTTTTGAGCTCTGAGATTATAATCAATGGCGGTTCATATTTGTAGAAGATTGTAAATGTGAAGAAGGAAGGTAAAAAAAATCGCGTGTTTTTAGTTTCAGATTTGAGAGAATTTGTTTTGTTTTGATTTGAGAGAATCAAATATTTTTGGTTGTTAGAGTTTTGTATATGTGGCATCTATTGGTTGGACACGCGATTCTTTTTGGTTGTTAGAGAATCAAATCACGTGATTCTCTCCGTGTGTTTTTAAATTGTGGTCCTTCTCTCTTTTCTTGCGACGTGGCATGCTCAGATTGAGTACGTACATGTTGTAATATATCATTCCTTTTTATGTGCTGATGTAATGTTTTAGGAATTTTAGCATTTTTGTTATATTTTGGCGTTTTATGTATAATTATGTCATTTTCTCAATAAAATAATCATATATAATTTATAAACGATTAGAGTATTTAAAAATAATTTTACATATTAAAAAATGATATATTCTAATAGCGTTAATCTTGTCTGACTAATTAAAAAAATTGAAACAACTATCAGCTGTTGGCAAAAAGCTCCAAAATGGAGCTTTTCAAACAGCAGCTATTAGAGGTTCAAAAAACTTCCAAAAATCTCTTAAAAAAATCTCACCAAATGCTTTATTGGAGTTTTTTGAAAAGTAAAAGCTAAAAACTCCACCGAAAAGTTGAACCAATACCCCTCCCCCTCCCCCCCTTTACATAACTAAATCCCCCACCTTCAAATTACTGTCAATCCCCTCATTTATAGGAGCCGCATAGTTACAACTGTTTTTTAAAATCCAAGGCCGAATAGAAGATCCATCACCATACTCCTATCTTAAACCCTTTTGGGCAACTTAAACATACTACAAATACTTTTCCATATGAAACTAGCCTTGTGACTGATTTTCGCTTAGGTCGGAATAAGTTGATACAATTTTACGTCCCCATGGCCTTCCTGTGTGGCGATACGGGGGAAAAAGAAGAAAATTGAGGAGTGGAATTTCTCTTGATTTTTGCATAGTGGGACCCTGACGGAAGGCCATGATGAAAAAATATTAGCTCATCGGTAGAGCCCCTTCCATTATATAGTGGTTTTTGAAGCTTCAATCGGCAAAAAAAAAATGGTGTACTAACTACTATGCCACGACAATATGGCATCTCCGCCATTCTAATTCGCGGCTTTTCCACTTTAAGCTACTATTGGCGGACTGTGGACTTTGACCTGGATGTCAATTTTTCATGTAAAATCATAACCAAAGAAGCTCAATTAAGGTTTGAAAAAAATGTATAATAAATAACAATAAAAACTAGTGTTTAAGTCAAGGATAGATCTAATCAAGCAAAATCTAAATTTTATGGCTTATGAACGAAAAATACAAAAGCCATTAAAACACATAAGTAATTTGAAGTAAACAAGAAAATATGAGTACGAATATTGTGATGCAGTATGATCCAATTTGGATCCTCAAAAATACTGTTGTAAGTCTTTGGCTCATTTTCATTTAGTCTGAATGAAGAATTATGTGTAAATCTTTCAATAGGTTTATTTGAGTATCTGAATGTGGTTGCTGCCGTTGCTAGCGTTTCGGCTCAAGATATGGCCGCCCCTGCTCCGTCGCCTTCGATGGATAAAGGAGCGGCTTACTCTTTAGGAATGTCCGGTGCTATGATCTGTTCGTCTCTGTTTTTGTCCGCAATTGCTTTCTTGAAGAACTAGAGATTTTTTTCTATTTTTGAGAAGGATTTTGGATTGTTTTATTATGCATATTATTATACATTTATGAGATATTTATACTATTTGATCTACATATGTATTCTTTAGAGAGATCTGTTATTTTTTGAGAGAGTGAGTTGTGATCATTTGATTCATTTATTTATAGATGGAATAAAGGAATTATTATGTTTTTTGTTGTATGTTTATATGAGAATTATTATATTTATACATATGTGTTCATTTTAGTAATTAGATTTCTGTTAACTATTTTATTTAATATCCAACTTTCTTTCTCCTTTGTGTTATTGGGTATGTCTTGCTTGAAAAGATGGTTGTATAACCGATTGATGTAAGAATAACAGTAAAATTATAATTAATCACTCTTCATTAACTTAGCTATTGATTTAAAAATAAAATAAAAATGTTAGCTATTGTTTCATAATACGTATTTCAAACACTCAGTCTAATTAAAATAGTGAAATTATTTTAATGCCCGTTCCAACGAGCTAGCGAACCACACATTCCTCTAACCTATCGGAAAATATGGTCCGTCGACTCTCTTTCTCCACATATGAGATGCCCCTATGGCCAGTTCGGTGAAGATTGTACTGTGGAAGGCCATGTCTGCAACTCTCCATGTGAAGTGTTTGATTTTTGGCGGAATATCAAACTTCTAGACAATAATGTCTAGGATGTGCATTGGTCAATTCAGTCACTATATCAAACTGAATTAGTTGTAACCGCATCTAAACTATATATAATCAGATTGAAATCAAATCGGGAAACTTGTCTGGTTCGGCTAGCTATTTTGATGAACCGAATAATTGAATCAATAAAATAAAGATAAAATAACACAATAAATTTGGTGTTATTTTTTAATTTACACATAAATTTAGAGGGCTAATTGAAATTTAAGTTCTATAAAAATTATAAAAATACCTTAATTTCCTAAAAAAAATTGCAAACATAAACTATGTTAATTTTATCCGTATGGTTATCGCAGAAATTATATACCAGAAGTTGAACTAAATTATTCTTTTTGTTTAAATTATCAACTATAACTAAAAATCCAACCAAATTAAAATTACAATATATTCTAGTCGGTTTTCAATTATACTCAAATAGTGCACACCTTTAAATATACCAAGTAAAATAAACTAAGTTGCAAAAAACTCCCAGCCTCATGATGATATGAAGTCTTAACGCAATAAAAATTGTTCTTGGAATAGTCCAAAATAATATGTTAGAGGTACGTAAGTTTTTTGAGAGAAAAATCTTTATTACATTATCTTAATCTACTATACAAGTCTCATCAATAAGTTGAGTATTTCTGCCCGACCCTAACTCCGGACCTGTTTGGTTTATCTGTTTCTTATAGCTGATAATTGATAGCTGTTATTGATAGCTATTAGCTGTTGGTTGCTAGCTGATAACTGATAGATCAGACGTGTTTAATGAGTTTTGATTAGCTGTTGTTGTTTAATACTGTAAAGGGCATACTTTTTATTTTTATTTATTAAACTATAAATATATTATATTTATAAGAAACAATATTTAATTTAAATTTATTTAGACACTTTTTTTGATAAATTTATGATTTATTTTAAAAAAATTATTAAATTATAGTTGTTTTAATATAAATAATCATATATAATTTATAAACGATTAGAGTATTTAAAAATAATTTTACATATTAAAAAATGATATATTCTAATAGCGGTAATTTTGTCTAACTAATTAAAAAAATTGAAACAACTATCAGCTGTTGGCAAAAATCTCCAAAATGGAGCTTTTCAAACAACAGCTGTTAGAGGTTCAAAAAACTTCAAAAATCTCTTAAAAAAATCTCACCAAATGCTTTATTGGAGCTTTTTGAAAAGTAAAAGCTAAAAACTCAACCGAAAAGTTGAACCAAACACCCCCTTACATAACTAAATCCCCCACCTTCAAATTACGGCAATCCCGTCATTTATAGGAGCCACATAGTTACAACTGTTTTTTAAAATCCAAGGGTCTTGAAATATCCGAATAGAAGATCCATCACGATACTCCGATTTAAACCCTTTTGGGCAACTTAAACATACTACAAATACTTTTCCATATGAAACTAGCCTTGTGACTGATTTTTGCTTAGGTCGGAATAAGTTGATACAATTTTACGTCCCCATGCCCTTCCAGCGTGGCGATATGGGGGAAAAAGAAGAAAATTGTGGAGTGGAATTTCTCTTGATTTTTGCATAGTGGGACCCTGACAGAAGGCCAGGATGAAAAAATATTAGTTCATCGATAGAGCGTACCCTTCCATTATATAGCGGTTTTTGAAGCTTCAATCGGCAAAAAAAATGGCGTACTAGCTACTATGCCACGACAATATGGCATCTCCGCCATTCTAAAGTCGCGGCTTTTCCACTTTAAGCTACTATTGGCGGACTGTGGACTTTGACCTGAATGTTAATTTTTCATGCAAAATCATAACCAGAAAAGCTCAATTAAGGTTTGGAAAAAAAAATATAATAAACAACAATGAAAACTAGTGTTTGAGTCAAGGATGGATCTAATCAAGCAAAATCTAAATTTTATGGCTTATGAACGAAGAATGCAAAAACCATTAAAACACATAAGTAATTTGAAGTAAACAAGAAAATATGAGTACGAATATTGTGATGCAGTATGATCCAATCTGGATCCTCAAAAATACTGTTGTAACTCTTTGGCTCATTTTCATTTAGTCTGAATGAAGAATTCTGTGTAAATCTTTCAATAGGTTTATTTGAGTATCTGAATATTGTATGCTATTTTGAATCGTGATCAAATAGGGGCCATAAATTGTGGTAATTTCTTAAAATATATGTTTTGGTAACTTATTTACGCTTTTACCTGTCAAGTTTTAATTTTCTTTTCTGATTTTTTTTATTTACAAAAATACCTTTTTTATAATTTCACAAATACCTTATTCGGTTTTCAATTTTGATTTTCGGTTTTTTTAGTTCGGTCGACCGAACCGACCGATTGCACAACCCTATTTTTCAGTTTTTAATAATTTATTTATTTTTTATATATTTTTTTCTGGATTTTTTTTATTTTTTTATAGTGTAACAATAGTGTTTTTATGGTGTTTTTATAGTGTAAGATTAGTGTATATGTAGTGTATATATAGTGTATTTATGGCATTTTGTAGTGTTTTTTGTGGTCTACATCATGAAACACTGTAAATACATCATAAACACTGCAAATACACCATAAACACTGTAAATGCACCATAGATATATTAAAAAACGGCAGAAATACATTATAAATACACCAAAAATACACTAAAACGTAAATATATTATAAAATTACTACAAATGCACCATAAATTAATTTGTTCTTTACAAAATCAGTAGCAATAAACAAATTTATGAATAAGAGAAAGATAAAACAAATAATTATATGAATAATAGAACACTTTTATAAACAAAAAATTATAGATCTACAATAATTTATTTACAAAATATTTAAATCATTACAAAAAAACCTCAAAAATTACACAAATCTAAAAACTAGTCGAGAAATCCATAGCGCAAACGAAGAGACGAACGGACTAGCGCGAACGGAAAAGACGAACAGAAAAACGACCGGAAACGACGAGAAATCTATCGAAAGTAGACGAACGAAAGCGCGAACGGAAAAACGAACGGAAAAGTAACCGGAGGAGACAAACTGAAAATCAAACGAGAAGAAAAGAAGAGGGAACTTTGAGAGAGAAGAGAGAGAAAAAAAAGTGGTTATATAAATGTTTAACCTAAAATGAGATAAGACTTCTTTATATAGTTGGTATTTTTGGTAAATAAGTTAGCTTATTAGGTAGCGTAGGAAATAAGGAAAAAATGGGTCAAAATGGTGTAAATACTTTGCCAAAAACAGGTATTTGAAAAATAATCCCCAATAAATTTTCTAAGATTAGAGCAATTTTGATAATTTGATTAATTATTTTTAATAGTTCTTCTAATTATGCTCTCCCTTTGACAATTGAGTTAATAGGGTTAGGTTCCTCTAGGTTTAGCTAGCTTATTTATATAATTTGTTAATTAATTATTGTGCCTAGTAACTCGACGTGTTTTCCGACCGAACCTAAAATATTTTAAATAAATATTTTTGAATCTAAAGTTAGGTATTTTAAAATGATATTTTAAAAGTAAAGTTAAACATTTAAAAAGGACTTTAAAAGAGTTAAAGTCGACATTTAACCGGTTTAAAAGATTTAGCAATAGGTTTTGCTAAATAAGTAGTATACGATTGTAGATTGTTTTGACAATTAAGTCTATATTTATGTAGGTATTACTATACCTAAAATGACTTCTAGAGCGAAGTCTGAACGTTTTCTCAAGGTGAAAACGGTTTAAATAATTTTTAAAAGAACGAGACTATAAGTGCTATATGTTATATGCTAGTTTAAACCTAAGTTCCCGGACCTAGATGTTTATACCAGAAGTGAGTATTAATGTGTTTGTATTGTCTGTTTTGTGTATTTGACCCGACCAGCTGTCAAGGAGTCAGACCAGGACTCAAGGGAGCCTGTCACACATACGACGAGGCTAAGTAGTAACTTAACAGTACTGTGAGTTTACGTGTTTACTTTCGAATATCAATTTTTTAACTGTTTTAATACCATAATCGCAGTAGAATAACTTTGCAATAGAGGTCCATTGGAACGAGTTACCTATTGGGCAGCAATAGGGTTACGTGATCACCGATACCAATTTTAGATGTACTTCTATCGAAGTATAGATGGATGGATGTCGTGTTAAGTCATTGGGAAAGTGAATGCCCTAACTTAACGGGTAAACCCTGAGACGACAGTAATACGGTTACGGTCGCGAGTAAAACTGCGATGCAGTTTCCGATTACGGTCCAGGTACCAAGAATACAGAATTAGACGGCAGTGATTCAGTTCACAATCTTTATTATGTTTTCTATGAGCTCGTGAGTCGAGTTTGTCTATTAGGAAAATTGTGGACTAGGTTTCATATGGATCGACGTATTGGTAATATTTTATATATAATTGTTTTATATATTATGCGATTTTAGTATTTATCTGTAAAATGTTTACTCACTCATAAATATTTATATTTCTGACCCCGTTGTTGTTTCCCATTTTCAGGTGATGAGCTTTGAGGTCAATCGAACTTCCATATTTCTGTTTCAGGGGAGCTCTCCTTATGGTATTGTACATATGTCTTGTACTCTTAGAATGCTGCAATAGTAAAAGTGTAATATGCCAGCAGTCGTGCCACTAGTCCTCTGTTTGATACTCTAATAGGATCTAGTGCACGTGTGTATACCTTTTGAGTGGTTGCGTAGTGGCATATTCTATAAAGTTACAGAGTCGACCTCGTGTGTTTTTTGGAGGGTAAAAAACAGTATGTTTTATATACGTCGGCTATGTGTAGCCGGTCCACTGTGTATTTTAATATGTTTAATACCACCGTTGCGAGACGCAGAGGTTTTCGTACTATTTTATTAAACATATTGGGTTAATTCCATATAAAATCACCACATTTACACGATTTTTCATTTTAATCACGTCCTTTAAAAAGTGTCAAATAAAATCACCATCTTTCATTTTTTTGCAAATCTATCATTGATGAGTAAAATCTGATGTCTTTTTCCTTCGAAATAAATATTTTAATTTGACTAATGCCCTATTAACACACAAAATACACTCCTATTACACTTTTCTTGTTTATTTTGGTAGTCGAGTCAATAAATATACACCGAATTTTCACATGCGTGATAGATTTGCAAAAAAAAAATGAAAGGTGGTGATTTTATTTGACACTTTTTAAAGAACGTCATTAAAATGAAAAAACGTGTAAAGGTGGTGATTTTATATGGAATTAACCCAAACATATTACAGTGGCGTGTGAATCGAAATAGGGTTGCCTATGTGTTAAGGAAAGCGAGACGTAAGTCCCTGGTTTCCAATGGTTGCTACGCCATATTTTCATAAAGAAGCGAGGGTTGAGATAATGCGTTTATCCAACCAGTACTTCTGAAAACCAGATTTCGCTTATATGTATAATTTCAGAAATTGTTTTACATTAAAAGAGAAAAGTTTTAACGATATTTAATGAAAACGGATCGTACGCGAGATGCAATCTTTTAATAATAGTTGCGAAAAATTTCTAGAGGTTCTAGACTAGCTACAGGTTTCAGAACAAACATTCTCATTCCCAAGCGCCGGTCGTGACTTGGATTAGGGTGGAATTCGGGTCGTGACATTTATCAAACAAAATTTAGAAAATTACGGAAAAATGACTACTACGGTAGTTCATTTCTTAAATACCCACATCCGTGTAAGTTTTCTTCTCTACCTAATGGCTTTTACATTGATTAGATGAGCTGCATAATTATTACATTTTGTACCCATTTCTCTTGATTTTTCTTCTTCTACACAGATCTACCAAACATTGTCTATTCTTCACTATTACCAAACATCAATGTCTTATTTAAGAAACGAATCATATAGACCTTTATTTTATTCTAATATGCCCTAAAATTGTACCAGAGACGTCACCGAAGTTACTAATTCAATTACATTATACTCGATCACCATTTTATCTTTCTCCATGTGCACAAATACTGTAACAATACCAAATTGGTCCATACCCAAATATTTAAATCGGGTTTTAACCATAGGCGATTTAGGCAAAAAGATTATAATCAGAGTTTTATTGCCGCCATAGCCTTCTTTGATATTCTAATGGTCGCGGCTCTAGCCGATCTTGATCGCTCTTGTTCTGAGTTTGTTTGAGAATCAATTTGGTTGATTGGCGCATGGAGCCATGAGAGATGATAAGGATACACGGAAGCTTACGGCTAACCGTCTCAATAATGAGGTTGATGGATGGTCTAAAATTGGATAATCGGAATTCAATTAGCTTATTATGTAAGTATATGTTATTTATTTTTATAGATTTTTCTATCTTATGTTTTTGTTATGATGTAGATTTAACTTTTTTTTTCAATTGAAATAGGTTGCTTCTGATTACCTTATGATAATGGAGGTGGATTATATAACAAGTGACATATTAGAGGGTAAAACTATTAAAATTGATGACAGCAATGTAAGTTTATATGTTTATGTATTTGTATGTGTTTATGTTTAAATATTTAATAAACATAACAATTCTGTTTATAAGCATCACTGTTGAGCTATACATGTAATTTGCTCTTTGGTTTGATTTGGTTCTAGTTACATTGTGATTGTAACTATCAATATAATATTGCAGGGTTGTGTAATCTGCTTAATTCTTGTTATTGGGTGAGTTTTGGCAGCTTATGCCATGTATGATACGCAGTAATATAATTTTAAAACTTCATGGACTGAACTGAAATTCGCCGATATGTTATCGATACATCTCCAATACATCGTAGATAGTAGTGGTCGTAATTCATTAGAGCTAGCAAATGATAAGAGTCGTGAAGTGAATTGTGTTGGTTTTGGATGAATTTGATATCATGTATCAATAATATTTTAAATATTTATTGTTTATGTATTTTGTATACATTTTGTGATTTTTGTTGTTCTGTTATTGGTTGCTGACTTTTCTTTTTTCTTTTTATTTTTGTAGTTGAGGATTTCGACAATATTTTTTCTTTGCAAAAAGTTAATAGTATTTTCTTATTTTCGGAAAATGTGTATGAATTGTTTATAAGATGTATTTGAAATATTTTGAAGATCTATTTGAATTGTTTCAAAGATTTCATTCCTTATGTGTTATGTACTATTTATGTATCTAAGATGGTTATGAGACGTATATGTGTTGTTTTAGAGGTATATTTAGTTGTTTAGGAGATGTATCTGAATATTTTTAAAATGTGTCTGATTTCTTTTTAGATGTATTTGAATTATTTTTGAGATATGATATGTAAAATAAAAAATTGTAAATGTTTACATTTTTTATACAAACCCATATGTGTATAAGATTAACGTCAACTGTTGATAAATTCAATGAAGCAATTATATATTGTTATTGGTTCAATTTTTGTATATATATATATGTTACATCAACAATACACACTGTAAATATATCGCTGATATATTGTAAATACATCACGACTATAAAGCATAAATTGAGTTAAAAAGCAGAACCTCATGCAACATGGAAAAACCAAAGAACGAGTCAAGCGTCAAACATGTAATAGGAAGATATATTTTTTAGATATATATGTCGAATACATATTGAAACCAATTTATATATATAATCTATATATGATAGGTACATATATTTTTAATGCGTAATATATAATAGATATTTTTTATAATATAATTTATGTATTTGTAAAGCATGTGATATATATATATTTTAATTTAAAATATGTTATACATACATCTCAAAGATACATAAATAATATTGTGTGTTTGTGTGTGTGTGTGTGTGTGTGTGTATTTTAAGAAATATGAAAAAAAAAAAATCAAGAATAAGAGTGATATATTTCCTATATATAGCAGTTACATAAAGACTTAATTACTTAAAAAACCCTCACCTTTAGTTTTGTTTTCGTTTATACCCTGACCTAGGAAAATTGTCTCAAATACTCATGACCTTGTCTTTATGTTTCACCTCTACCCCTAATTTCAAAAAAAAAGATGATTTATTAAAAACAACTAAATTTAAGGGTTATTTTATATCTGTTTCTAATTAAAAAATTACAAACAAATACTTCATCTTTAAAAACGTTCAAATAAGTCCTAAAATTAATTAATTTTTTTAATTTAAATAAAATAAAATAAATAAAATATTTTTTTAATTACAATCTACAATTATACTCCAATTTAAAAAACCGCTAATATTAATCCCTATTATTTATTAATAAAAAAAATTTCGATTTTTGAAACGGACGCCGGAAAAGGAGGAACAGCTGCTCCTCCATGGAAGGAGGACGGTGGCGGTGGGTGGAATTTTTTTTTACTAAAAATGAAGGACTGTTTTAAACTTTTTTTCAAATGAAAAGAGGTAAATTTAATACCTCGAGGGTAGAGGTGAAATATAAAGATAAGGTCATGAGTATATGTGACAATTTTCCTAGATGAGGGTATAAACGAAAAAGAAGTTAAAGGTGAGGGTTTTTTAAGTAATTAAGCCTTACATAAATGATGCATGTTAAATTTTTTTGACATGCTGACACGCGTTGACGCATGACTGACGCGCGTGCCAGACGCATATCAGATGAATTTTTGACTCACTTTAACACGTTTTTTATTTTTTTTATTTGGAGTATTATGTATTTCTTATTTATTGGTTGTATAGAAAATATAATTTTTTTTTTCATAAATATAATTTATTAACTTGATGTGTATTT
Organism: Mercurialis annua; assembly: GCF_937616625.2. Lineage (NCBI taxonomy): Eukaryota > Viridiplantae > Streptophyta > Magnoliopsida > Malpighiales > Euphorbiaceae > Mercurialis > Mercurialis annua. The sequence goes on along the minus strand of NC_065577.1, from coordinate 11,489,011 downwards.
TTATAAACTCTATTTAAATACCATATATCTGTGGGTTTCTCAATAAAATTATACAGAAAAAATGAAAAAGCAATTTACACCCACTAAATGACAATTATTGCTCAATTTGGGCATTTGATTAGTTTGACATGCAAATTTTTTTTTTTTTTAGAAACATTCAATTTCCTTGCAATTGCCATCCTAATTAGAGTTTGAAACACTTACATTAGAATTTTAAGTTTGTAGGGTGAGACATTCTAATCATTGAAATTTTCAAATAAAAAGGCCAAAGAACGTACAATTCCCATTGGAATTCTTTTATCTTTTTGGTTTGATATTTCCAATACTTTATTCATACGTTAGTGATTAGCTTCTTTCATTTTTTTGCATGTGGCTGGCAATACGCCATTATTATTAAAAAAATTAAACTGCTCTACCTGTCAATATTTACTCAAAGTTGAGTCACAATTACCTTTTTGTTTATAGACGTGTAATCATCAAAAAATTATCGCACATTTTTAACTTTTTTTATTTATTATCTAATTTTTAAAATTATCAATTTATTTTATTTTTATTTTTATTTTTTAATTTAATTTTATTAACTTTTTAAAATTTGAATTTTTACATTCTAAAATAGTTAGATTTTAGATTTTATATTTAACATGTAATTTAAATAAATCCTTAAATTTGAAAAAAAATATAAAATTAAAATTATGTGTCAAATATAAATGTTATAATTGAACCTTTTCCAAATGAAAAAAATTTACTTTAAAAAAAAAATATTTGAAACTGAAAATTTTAAAATTGAATAAAATTGACCGATTTATGAATATTCGATATAAATAAATAAAAAGTTAAAAATAAAATATCTTGACTGATCATGCCTTCAAAAAATAATAATCAATCGTGATTATGACATATAAATTAAAAAAATTGATAACATAATATAACATTATTTTTTAAATTTCGTAATATATCACATGAAAGATATAATCATTGAATGTAAGTAATTTTAAATAGAGGATTCAAAAAAAATTAATAAATATATTCTTATATAGTTTAATAAGATAAACAGTACGTGTTTTAAAAATTATTTCCTAAGAATACTGTTTATTAAAAATGAGGAAGTATACATCAATATTTACATGCATATATGTAGGTTGTATTTTATATTTCAAGTTATCATTACATACACTCGATAAATGTATATTATTGATAAATTTGGATCATTAATCTAAATAAATTCATATTATTTGATGGAGTTATATAATTTTTCTTTCAGAGTTTTAAATTATCCATACACATTCTAGAACCCTATAATTAGGTTTTAAAATCCAATCAATTTTTCATCAAATCAAAAATAAATAAACACATCAAAATTCAATTTTTAAACAGACTAGTTTACGTTGTGCGTGTGCGGCACATGATTTATATATTTATATATTTTTTATTTATAATTTATATTTGATATTATTAAACATGATCTTTTTAAGTATATATATATATATATATATATATTGTGATTTATATTTTAAATTATTGCATATAATTTTCTATTTTTTTTTATCATCATTTATATTTAATATTATTTAATATAAAATTCAAAAATTAAATAAACTAATATATATGACCATATAAAGATGTCAAAAAATAAAATATATAAATTGCATATGATTTTTTTATATCTATTTATTGTAACTTCCAAAATTTAAATATGTATGTTCGTAAACCTATTTTTTACTATTCATTTAAAACTATACTCTTAATTTATCTATTTTTATTTTGAGAAAAAAACAAAAATAGGTAAAATATTACTCAAATAGCTAAAACCCAATTTTTTTGCATTCATGACAAAATAAGGAGAAAGTTACATTTTCTAACCAAACACTAAATAATAGACACATGACACTCTTAAATTGAAAAAAAATGAGGAAAACGTGTGAAACAGCTGTCAAACAGCTGTAAAAATGCGTTAAAACGCGTCAGACACGCATGCCAGAAAAGCAAGCCACTCACGCGTCAGCGCGGGTCAACGTGTCCGGATTAATTAAACAAGTATCATTTATGTATTTTTTATGTATCATGAATGTATCAAAATATATTTGCAACTCAATTTTAGTTTTTATGATTTTATTTGGTTAATTAATCAACCACTTTCACTGATTAGGCAATTATAATGAATTATTATTATTGGATGAATCTGTTTCAGGTCTCCAAGAACCTAAAAACTTGGATTAGTTGAGGATTTGGTTTTGTCATAATGAGTCCTTTAAATAGGGATATTTGAAGTATTTTTATTCATTGAAAATAATATATCGGCGATGTATCTACAATGTATCTGTCTCTTCAAAATTTATTCGTTGAAAATAATTATTATGGGTTGTAGACTGATTCTAGAAGTTATAATAAATGGTGTATCTATGATGTATCAACGATGTACCAATGTTGTATACATAATTAGTTGATGTTGTATATATAATGTATCGTTTATGTATCTAATATGTATACATAATAATATATATATAAAAACTGAACCAACTTAAGTTCTAATTCGAGATAGCTAAAAATTTAAGACAAATCAAGTAATATGTTGTTAATAAGTGAATATGATTTTAAAAATTATAATCTATGGTATATCTACAAAATTTATTTCGTTAATATAATTAAAAAAGATAAAAATATGTATTTATGATGTATCTTGGCGATTTATCTACAATGTATCAGTGCTATATATACGATTATATCATTGATGTATCCAATATGTATATACATAATAAACTGAACAAATAACTATATAATGCCTTCATTAAATTTATCATCAGTTGAAGTTAATTTTACACATGCGAGTTGATATAAAAAATATAAATATTTACATTTTTCTAATTTACATAACAAATTAAATCTCAGAAATAATTCAGATACATCTCATAAACAAATCATGTACATTTTAAAAAAAATTCAGATATATCTCATAAACAGCGGAGATACGTCTCATAACTAGCTCAGCTACATTCTTCGAAATAAAGAAAGTACTCTAAACTTATAGAATGTATCAGTGTTGTATATACGATGTATCATTTATATATCCAATATGTATATACATATAAACTGAACAAATAATTACATAACGCCTTCATTAAATTTACATAAGAAATCAAATCTCAAAAATAATTCAGATACATCTCAAAACCAACACAAATTCATCTCAAAACTAACTCATCTCAAAACCATCTCAACTCAAGCTCATTATCATTTTTACAGTCTTCTCCGTAGTAATTCAACCCAAATTCTCAAAAACCCAAAACCTCCGCTTACAAGATTCAAAATGCATTGTAGCAGAGACATATGTCCTTTACTAGTACATGTCCTTTCACCTTCCATTTCAAGAATTACTATCAACAAGCGTAAATATAGATACATAATATATCTTTAACGGAACCACTATGTCTCATCTTCACCTGTGGAAGCCCAAAAATTAAAATGTTGATTTAGCAAATCACCACCAAAGAAAATGGTGACGTTTACAAAGGAGTAACAACTCAAGTTTCGTGTCCAATTATAATCTTTTGAGAAATCTTTAGTAATTGAGTAGAAAGTTTGGTTCTAGTTACCATTTTGCAAAGGATCGATCATATTAGTCCATCTCTAATACTAAACCTAAGAGAATACACTTTGAGAATGAAACTCATCATCCAAATAGATAATAAATTATAACCCCCAAAAAATTGAATCAAATAAATATACAAAATTACCGAATTTCCATTACTCATTAGTGAGAGTGCTATTATCATCATCATTTTCAAAAAAAAAAACCATCCTCATCATCTTCATCTTGCAAAATATAAACAGTCTCTTAAATTAACGCGACTTTGCTCTTCAACTTGTCTCTATTTAATTCTCAAATTTTCTTCTCATTGCCTTGCACCAGACGCGTAACATGAATTTGAATTTTAAAATCGAGGATTTTAAACCATAAAAGAATTGCAAAATTAGCACTGAACTTTCTCATCAAATTTCATAGTTAAAAAATTAAGGATTTTAGAAAGAAATAGACAAGAGAAAAATAGATCGAAGGATAACACCACCGGCAGATGAGAAAACAGGAGGACAAGTGACGAGTAAGAGAAAAGAAAAAATGAAACAAAATAATAATTGAGAAAAATAGAAAGGAAGATACATGTATCTGTTTAAGAAGAGAAGTGTATTTAATGAAATAAGTTAACCAGCTCGGTCATTAAGTGTAAAGCATAAAATGACATAAAATGTAAAGATTTTAGTTAGTGGTCATTTGAGAAAACAAACACCGCTTTTATAATTATTCTATAATTTTTTCTTTTATTTTAGATGTGATATATATGGTTAATTAATATAGTGATTGGTAATGTGAATTGTTAATATATTATTTATAATAATAAATATAATAAAGTAAAATCTGTATTTTATTTAAAAATTATTATGTTATATATTTGATTAGGATTAGGAAAGACTTTTAAGTAATTGATTATAATTAGAAAAACTTTTTAATAGTTAAAGTGGAAAAAACCTGTAGAGAATTTTTATGATCATAAAAGTGTTAGTGGTTGATTAAAGAGGGAGACCGAAATATTATAACTGAATCCTATAGGATTCGCCCACCGAGGCGGACCCCAAAAATCGCTAAAAAATCTTAATATAATTCAATACCGACAATAAAGGAGATTGTAGAAGACTCATCTTCTAAAAAAAAATAAAAAAACACATTCCTATTAAAAATCACATTTCTAATCAAGAAATATAATCCTATTTAGGAGACTCATTCCTAAATAAACATACATGCCAAACAGAAATCCTTTTCTTGTTTGGATTCATATGCTAAGTAGGATTTCTTTTTCTATTTAGAATCTACAAGGCATTCACTAACTACTACTATATAAAGGAGTTTTTTTTTGAGAGGGTATAAAGGAGTTTAAATTATGCCTAAATATACAAGTACAATTCATAATAATTCTCCCTTACGTCTAAACTGACTTAAACACCGTGGAGCTAATCGGACAACCATCGTCCGATTAGACATCTACCTCCTTTTGCAGGTTTAACTACCATCGAAATGACCGGATCCATCAATTGGCGCCGTATATGGAAAAAAGTTTTAAAACTTCAAATTCGAAAGAGTTTTTCTGAACTCAAACAAATTCTAATGTAAAATGGCATCTGATAGGACTAATCCTAAGAATATCAACATGATATGAATCACGATAAGTTTTTCATTAATCCATATATTATATTATCAAATATTGATTTTGATTATAAAATCAAAGAAAAAATAAACTACTATCTTAGTTTAAATTCTGTTCACACTTTTACATGACTTCATGCATAATTTAAAATATTATATGATTGGAAAAGGTATAAATAATTGAAGGGAACGCATGACTCAAGTCTAAAAGAAAAAAAATCAAAAAAAAAAGAAAATAATGCGACAGATGGTGGCAAAAAAAACTCTTGTAAGGAGCAAACGAACAAAAACAAGGACAGCAAAAATCGGTTGCAAAGATATAAAGAAACCTAAAGGTTGAAAGAAGAGAAGGAGAAGTTCAGGCAAGAAACCAACGAATAGTTATCCAGAAAATTAAGAGAATAATATGCGAAATAATGGAAAGCAAAACAATACGAGGAATGAAGGAGAAAATCCCAATTGTGATGAACGGGAGACTCCAATAAGGAGAAAGCGAACGGAGAAAAAAATAAAGAAGGCAAGGAACTAGAAGGAAGACGAAAGAGAGTTATCTGCCAAGAAATAAAATCACGTATGTGGCTGAAGAAGACCAAGATAAAAAATTGTTAAGGCAATGAAAAGAATAAAGGTCTAGGAGCTCGATTCAAACAACCTGAAGTTGAAGGACTCGCCCATGTCAGCTGAAATAATGGAAAAAACTCCCAATAAAACATGAAGTTACTGATTTTGTCAAAATTTAGTGGAGAAAGGGACCCTAAGGTCTAAACTTTCAAATTTAAATGCAACAATGGAAATACTCAACATAGCAGATGTTATCGTGTGAGTCTTCCCTATAACGCTCACGATCATTGCCCAACGTGGTTCAACGGGTTATAACCAAGATCTATTAAATCATATTTTACTCTCTAATAAATTATTAAGTAAGTTCTTGATTAACATACCCGCTAAAAATACGAGGAGTATATTGAGAGCATTTATACAAGAGGAGATCAAAGACCTTCTGAGGCACTTTAAGAAGGAACAAGATTCAACAAACAAGCAACAAAAATCGACAATACCAACATTGACATAGAGAATGAGGCACTTTAAAAAGGAACAAGATTCATGAAACTAACTGATAAATTGTTAATCAACAAGCTGAAGTCTTTCTCAAATCTAATGAGAATTTTCCAAAAGTAATTTGAGCTAGACGAAAGAAGGAGAGCCATAAGAGGAAAAGAATTCAAAGCGAAAGAATCAAAGAAAAATCGAGAGAAAAACAAAAATTAAAACATGAAGAGAAAAGTCATGGACGCGAGGAGAACAGGCGATTCACCCCTTATAGTAACCCCAGGAGGGAAAGAAGAGATAGGTTCGTCTGAACCTTTATAATACCCCGTAAGTCTAAGTGCCATATAATGCAACGTGTCCTTTGAAAGAGGAACCAGAGTTGCGAAAATATAAAATTATGGATATTAAAAAAAAGATATTATCGGAGTAGGACGTCTGTGTTTATGGATTTGAATAAAAAAATTTGGATATCAGTATTCGTTAAAAAAAGAGATAATAATATTAAAAAGGAATGGATGGGAAAATAAGTAAAGTGAACTTTATGTCTCGGATTGGAAATTTAAGCGTTATGACCGTGAATAAATTAAAAGAAGTTATCAGAATAATTAATAAAGTATCCGAGTAGTATTATTTATTTTGTTATAAATAATATGTAAGTAATCGAGTTAAAACGGTTAAGTGAGCGTTGGACTAAAAGGAAAAAAAGAAAGGACTTAAGGGTTAATTGTTTGAAAACAAAAGAGAAGGGATCTAAGAAGAAAATTAACCAAAGTATGTAAACATAAGTTTATGAATTTAAATTAGATTTTTTGAACAATCCAGAAATATGAAAATTATCTTCTTCTCCAAGTTGCATGCAATCTTCTTTTAGCTAGGGTTTTTTCATTTGGTGTCGGTTTTGGACCATTCTCGTTGTGTTGGATTGAGGAAACTGATCGCTATCATCTAAGGGCTTCAAATCAAGGTAAAGTTCAGTGTATATTTTCTAGAATTAGGATTTTAAGGGCCGATTTGGATTGTGTTGTGTTCGATTGAATTGTAAGTCTCGTAACCTAGTCAATTTGGGTATTTGTGTTGTTTGATGATTGTTTGGACATGGATTTTGAGTTTTGGTTGATTTTCATGCGTTTTGGGACCTCGGAGCACGTCGGAATAGCTCGAAACGGACGTTCCGGAGTTGTGCGTGAACGCAGTAGAACTGTGTGGGCGCACAGTGCCTTCTATACGACCGCACAGCGATCAAAAATGTCGAACGATGTAATTTGACCTAGTTTTGACCCGAACTATCCATTTGGACATAATAGGACTTCAAAAGTGAACCGAGAACCTTCCGAATAGATAAAAAGACTACCAAGGTGATAAACGAGTGTTATATCGATTGATTAAGTTGTAACTGAATATGTTTAAAGGATGCTTAGTTGAGTTATAAGACGTTACAAGTTCAAGTTGTTAAGCTAAACAACGAACATATGAACTAGGGTTTCATATGCCGAGGTTGTATAAAATTGTGGTGTCAATCTAGTCTTAGACCTACGATGTATTGTTAGAGTTAGCGTTTATGGTATTAAACGCATTTTAACTTTGTATTGCAATAGATGATCTGAGGACTTACCCGACCAACATGTTTGCATATTTGATGAGGGATTAATCGATCGAAGAGTTATCTTATTATCATTGTATAGCGGTTACAGTGAGTTTACATATATAAAGATGTTTATTATACGATATACTATATGAAACACATTGCATACTATATTGTTTTATCAAAATGATTGTTTGTGATTTGCCTAAAATAATGAAAACCAGTGTAGTGATCCGAGTGAACGGGATACCTATTGGGCTTCAATAGGACTGTGTGATCATTGGTGTTGGTAAGTCTTAGATGTTAATTCTACCTAACTCTAGATAATATGCACGAGGTTGAACTCGGTTGAAATATCTCGGGACCTGTAGAAATATCTCGGGACCTGTGTCTAGTGAGTTGAACTCGGTAGAATTATCTCGGGACTCACACCTTGGGCTTTAAGCAGTGACGTGAGTTAACTCGGTAGAACTATCCCGGGACTATGTCACCTGGTATAGGTTAACTCAGTAGAAATATCTCGGGACCATACCATTTGGATTGATCGACTTGTTACGATAGGTTGTGAATAGAATATGGTATGTTCTTGTATGATCGTAAGATTAGGGTTTCGATCGGATCTAATACTTGAATGTGTTTATAATCGTTTTGCATTAATATGCTATGTTATTTTATATAGTACCTTAAGTAATTATGGACTCACTCAATATATCAGGTACCTAGAGTCTGACAGGCAAGGCTTCTTGATCGGTTTCAGGAGTCTTGTTTTTGGTATGTACAATGCGTGACTTCAGTTAGGAGCTGCAGTAGTTGATAGACAGTCATAGCCGTCACAGCATGGTGTTGATATGTGTTTATTTATCCCTACTGTCTTGTATATATATTTTGTAGGCTACGGGACTTAGTATTTTTGTCATGGTGCTACAGTTGCCCATGTTTGTCTGGTTATGTTACACCAGCTTTTGTATGTGAACGTAGTGGAGCTAGTATGTATGTCACGACCCAAAATCTCAGGCCGTGACCGGCGTTAGGGAATGAGAATGGTAGTCCCGACACCCTAGCGAGCCTTTAAAATACAAAAAAACTATGCATAAATTTTTCGCAAACATTCTTTTAAAAGTACATATAGAAAAATGGTTTCATTGAAAACCATACACAATTTGACGTATACACGTCAGTTCAAAACTTGAAAGAAAACATCATATAGGAACCCGAGTCTTACCGTGCGATGTCTTACATCCTAGTACAACCCGTTCCATCGCAAAGCAAACATAGTAAAGCTGAAGTCAATACATTTATAGGAATCTGGGTCTTACCGTGCGATATCTCATATCCTAACACAGTCCGTTCCATCACATAACAAACAGTGTAAAGCGGAAGTCAAAATATTTTTACGCATCAAAGCGCTTACAGAACATATAAACACTGTTTGACAAACATATACAAACTAGGACCTGACCCTACTGCAGCACTACTGATCATGTATGTCTTTCAGACTCCTGAAACAAGTATAGAAGTCTAGCTTGCCAAAACTAAACACTTGCACCAATCACTGTTGGGAGGTCAGTCGAAACTGAGTGAGTTCGTTAGTTTGCATACAAGTATTTATTAAAACATTCAAATCAATGCATAAGTCATTTAAGCGTATGCATCCATGTACGAATATCTGATTGAAACCTTAAAACTTATACTTTAACTTGGTTTAAGGGTTACACAATTCAAAACTCTCGAATGAATCGAGTACTTATTCCATATGGTAGATTCACTATCATGTAGTACGATCTCTGAGATTTCATCTCAACGACTGTATTCATATTACTACTTATATCCAACAATACACTCCATGGTCTGGGAATAACTCAACCAGGCCTAACAGAATTTCTTAATGTAATTTAACCGAGCATAACAATTATGCCCGAGATAAATCAACCGAGCTACTATGACCCATATTTGGATTAGAGGATCATGTCCTTTCACATTCACATTCACTCCATCACACCCATTCACACCCATCACTCCACATTCATAATGATTTCATTGCGTTCACATATCTCATTTCGCATAACCTTTCAACTTACTGTACTAGGGTCTGACTACTAGACTCAACTGGTGATCACACAGTCTTATTGCCGCTCAATAGAAAAGCTCGTTCCATCGAATCTATACTGGTTTAAGGATATGATGCGTGCATTTCAAATAAAGTAAATCATTTATAAAATGATGTTATGCCATTGTATAAAGCATTTGCATAAAAGCAATGAATTTTTAAAATACTTTATAGGTAAATAAACCACATAACAAAACTCGCAGTGATATCCCAAAAAACCTCGATAAATGCGTAAGCTCCCCGAGTTCCTTGTCCGTTAACAGGTTAGTCTGCCAAACCTACCACATAGATATCGAGTTAATACTTAACTCGATAGATACCATAGAATTCAGACAAAACACAAATACGACTTGCTATACTAGTCGTTTCTAACACGGATATCAAGCTAACTCGATAAACTTAGCTTTATCGACAAAGGTCACTAATGACCTAAGAAAATATGAGCATTTATCTCGGCATATTGCTTAACCACAACTTAGCCAAATAACTAAGCAATACGACTTAGTCGTAGTTTGAAAACATCTTTTATAGTTTATAAAACGTTTACGTATTACTTTATTTATCGTATTGTTCAAACGTCACTTTAACTATCAACTAGACAATCTTATATTAGAGCATCTCCAATGGAATGCTACTTTTTATGCTAAATTTAGCATGAAAAAATGGTAAAATACTATAAATAGCATAAGATTTCAAATTTTACTCCAATGCACAAAGTTAAAAAGAAATGTTATAATTATTTATTAAGATAACTATCTCTTAATTTTATTAATTGCTAATTATTTAATACTCCCTCTGTCCCGTTTAAAAAGTCCCATATTCTATTTTGGGATGTCCCATTTAAAAAGTCCCATTACTATTTTTAGAATACTTTTCCATTGAATACCCTATTTTACCCTTATTTTAGTTATCTTAAAAGAGTTTTATGGAAAATTCCACTATCATTAATAGGGGCAAAACATGAAAAAACATGAAAAGACAAGAATAATTAATATTTTCTTAATCTGTGTGTAAAGTCAAATGGGACTTGTAAAGTGGGACGAAGGGAGTAATTTTTTTAATTAAATATTTTAAACTAAAATTTATGTAATATTTTTTTAATATAATAATGAGCTTTTCAAAAGATATAATTAAAAGAATGAACAAAGGGTCAACGTGCCCCCTAAACTTGTGTCACGGGGTCATCTAACCCAATTTGTATTTTTTTAAAGCAACTAACCCCAAAACTCTTCATTTTCGGGTCAAGTAACCCCATAATTGTATTTTCAAAACGCGTAAAATACAAATTGGAGGTGAGAGATGCAAAAATGTAATTAGGTACTTCCCTAATTGTTGCGATATAATTATCCTAAATCTGTCTTTTTTAATAAAAATATAAATTATAGGGTTATTTGACCCAAAAATGAAGAGTTTTGGGGTTAGTTGCTCAAAAAAGTATAAATTGGGCTAGATGACCCCGTGTCACAAGTTTAGGGGCGCGTTGACCCTTTGTTCTTAAAAGAATCGATGAATTATATAAAAATAAATTATTTAATTTTTTTATTATATTGATGTATGGTCTACTATTAAAATATCAAATCGATGTTGTAAAATTAAATAGAAGCGCAAAATTTAAAATGAAAAAAGTAAAAAAAATAAAAAAAGTAGGTTAAAATAATAAATGCAAAAAATGACCGTGGTAAAATTGTAATTAATAGTGAATTGCTATTGGTTGTTGTATTTTAGCATATGCTATAGTCTGTGCTAAATTTAGCACGTGATATAGCATATGCTAAATTTAGCAGAAACTATAGCACTGCATTGGAGATGCATTTTAAGATTAAATGCTAAATTATGGCATTGGCACTTCATTTTAGCATTGCATTGGAGATGCATTTTAAGATTAAATGCTAAATTATGGCATTGGCACTTCATTTTAGCATTGCATTGGAGATGCTTTTAGCTTTCTAAAAAGTATTTTCAATATATTTTATATGTCAAAAACCATTATTTGAAAACATTTAAAACACTAGCTTAACACATTTCAAACTTAAGCTTAACGTTTTAAACTTTTGTCGCAAAATCATTTCACAAACGTATTCAAACTTATTCAAAACATTTTCCAAACATAAAATAACCAAACTCCCTTTGGCTTTCAAAATATATTATCGATACACTTTTCAAAACTCAAAACCATCATTTAAAAACCTTAAAACTATTGTTAAAACATTTCAAACTTAAGCTGTCCACATTATAAAATTTCTATGCGCAACAAAATATTTTGATTTATTCGAGCCACTTAGAGGCTGAATCAGAAGAAACGCAAAACTAGCCAGTTTTAGCCAACACCCTTAAGTTTCTGTACCAACAAACGAAACTTAATTCGGAGCTTCATACTCGAGATATTGCCCTCGCAATACCCCTGTTCTGCACACAACAATTCTAGCAACACTTCTAAACATTCACTTAATCAAAAACTCATCATAAAACATACATAAACAGCTCTAACATCATTAAACTCATCCCTAAGCCATATCTATCAAGCTTAATCAAAGCTTTCATCCATGACCAAACCTCCTCGCTGGAGCTACAAGCTCAACCACAACTCCAAACACTACAAGACAACTTATAGACTCACTACAAACATCAATCATTCAAAACATAACCAAAATCATTAAATACAATTCAAACCCTAACATCTTTCAATCCTAATAACTCAACAATTAACCAATGAATTCCAAAATTAAGAGGTAATAGATGATAACCTTTGTCTTGTGGTTAATTTGCCTCCAAAAAGAATGAGTTTGATGAAAGAATTCCCTAGCTATGGTGATGATGGAGTGTGCGCATAAGAGAGGAGAAGATGATGAAGAAATTCTATCTTTTTCTCTCTATTTTTGGTTTGATGCAATCTTAAATCGTTAAGATTGGTAAAAGAACTAATAAGGCCCCTCACTTTAGCCTTCTTTACTCAAATAATAAGTTATAATCCATTTTAATTTATTTAACCTTTCGACGTACTTAATTATCGAAACGAATTCGGAAAATATTTTTCCGATAAGTCCTTACTTATACTTAATAATAATAATTTCTACTTAGAAATCATTATTATTCTCTGATATATCATTAAAATTTATTATATCAGTGTCCAATTCCGACCTACTTGATCTAATTCACAAAATTTCAAAACTCGTGGCACAGTCCGATAACTTAATATTTTTAAGGTCATTACTATGTAGATACTGAAGCCAGAAGCTCACTAGTACGTATGTATATATGCATATTTTGTATATGCTTCGGCTTATTTTGTTGTCCTGAGTATGCATGCTTTGTTAGAATAAGTTTTATTGTTTTAGGCTTGATACGGTTTTCGGAGCAACCACTCCATTCTCTAGCGCCGGTCGCGATTTAAAAATTGGGTCGTGACAACCTTGAAGAAAATCCCAAGAAGGAAAAAAGAGATAGGTTCGTCGAACCTTGAAGAAAAATCCAGAGAGCGAAAAAAGAGATAGGTTCGCCCGAATCTTGAATAAAAACTCGAAGAGGGAAAAAAGATAAGTTCGCCCGAACCTTGAATAAAAATCCGAAGAGGAAAAAGAGATAGGTTCGCCCGAATCTTGAAGAAAAACCCCAAGAGGGACAAAAGAGATAGTTTCGCCAGAATCTGGATATCTCGGTGTCTCTATACCATCGAACCGACCGAATAGATCGGTTAATTCGGTCGGTTTGTTTAAAACCGACAAATTATGAGGAAAAGTTTTAAAAAATAAAAAAATTAAAATTTTGGTTAATTCGGTCAGTTTGGTTAATTTAAATAATTTAGAATTCAAATTGAATCGATAAGCGAATAACTGAAATTTTTTATCAAATTAGCCGAATTAATCATTTTAACAAAACCGAACCGATAAAAATTTATTGTTCGGTCGGTTAATTCGGTTGGACAATTTTATTGCTCACCCCTAGAAGAAGGGGGTGGATTTGTTTTTGTTATTGGCGTTTTGCGATTTATGTGAATAACTGTAACAACAAGTGTGTGAAAATTGCGGGCATGTGAGAAAGCGGATTCCAAATTGCGTAACTTGACTTCTTAAAAACAAACGACTGGAGTTTGGTTAACCTTACTACAAGTACTCCAATAAGTAATGCTAAGATAACTTGAATAGAAAAATACAGAAATTCAATCGTAAAATTGTTTACTGATTGGAGAAATTGAAAATACAGAGAATCAACCGTAAATGTGTTTATTGATTGAAGAAAATTGAATATACATAATATTTGAGTGTTTAGCCTTTGGGCGTGTTTTTTGAATTGATCGGGGGCTAAAATCTTCCTACTCCTCTCTAATTTATAGCCTTTAGCGCTTTTGGAAACTGTCGCTCATCTTCTACTGCACACGTTCTCACATCCTTCCCCACTTCTAAGAAACTGCTCATGAACTGTCGCTTTACAAAAAAAGCACGTGATTTCCAGGGTTTCTATCCAATTGAACTTTTGACAAAAATACTTGGGCTTCTGGCCATTTAAACACGGTTTAATGGCCATTCTAATTATGGGCTTATTCTTCTGAGGATGCACTTGGGCCTTCTAAATCTTCTGAAGAATTACTTCTGTTTTGAACTTCTTGGCCAACCTCTGAAATTAACCTCTAACCTCTAGAGTCAACCTCTGAAATTAACCTATGGCCAAACCTCTAGAGTCAACCTCTGAAATTAACCTCTGGCCAGCTAGGATTAACCTCTAGCCATACCTCTGGAGTCAACCTCTAGCCATACCTCTAGAATCAACCTCTGTCCAATTAATCACCGTAACTTTTTCTAACCCTTGAGAAGAAAAATGGGTTTTATGGGCTTTTGGGCCATATTTTTAATTTTGGTGTAAACAATGCCCCCTATAATTGGCTTTTAAAAATAAAGCATTTATATATATTCTTTTAGTTAAAATTATTTTTAGTTTTCACCATGGTTAGGCCTAAATTTGTATTTTCTGAATGTAATGAACACTTTTGGAGAGTTGAGACTCTCAAAAATTCAAAAAATTTAAAAATACACAAAAGGGTAAAAGATATAGAGGTTCTAGAAACATTAAAACCCTTATACCATAAAAATTAAAATTGATCTATGTCCCTGTTCATTAACAATCAACAATAAATTAGTTGAAGAAAAAGAGCAAAGGCTGGCCACCTCACCACCAACGGCTCCTAGCAGCTCCATCGCAGCGTGTCCGGCGACCACAGACCCAATGGCGAGCTCAGGTACTCAAGCCTCTCCTTCGTTGTCAGTAACGCCTGACCAGCGGGTCGGCTGGCCTTCGCTTAGCAGCCACTCCAAGCCTTCAGCGGCTGCTCATCTCCAATCAGTGGATCTGGCAGCTTCGCCAGCCATTCGTCTCAGCCTGTACCCAGCGGCTTCCTCGCCCACCGTTCTAGCTGCTGCAGCAGCTTCTGCACCGGCCACTCCAGCTGGTTCCTCGCCTACTGGTTCAGCAGCCTCATCCAGCCGCTCCTCTCTGCCCAAGACGACAACGGGTCCAGCCATGCTCCACCAACAACTCGGCAGTTCGGTAGTCCCAGCAGCGGCAGCGGGAGAGTCCTTAGCAGCAGCAGCAACGGACGACTTCTGCTCGACGTCTCCCGCAAGTCAAGCCGCTTCTCCCTCAGCAGCTGCAGCGTGTGACTCCAGCCAGCTGTTCAGCAGCAGCTCGACATTTGCAGCAGCTATTGGACCTCCTATGCAATCAACAAACAAACTTTCCAAACACCTTGTGTCCAATTGTGCAGGTAGGTTTCCTTTTCTTATCTAGATTTTTGAATTGGTATATTAAGAGTTTAATTTTCAAAAACCTTACCCATGAATGTTTTGTTGTGAATAGGTATGCTAGAAATCCATGTTTTTGCCATTGCATTTGTTGTATAAAATTGAAATTATAAACTATGCTGAAATCAATCTCAGAATCTTTAAAAATATTGATATTTGGTCCAAACTAATGAATTGGTTCCTTTGTATTGGCAACATCAAATTTACAACAAGTTAAATTTTCTTACCTTTGCGGCTAACAAGCCAATTTTCAATCTTAACCGCAAAACTTCAATCCGATTCAACAAAGATATAGTAACCAAAAGTATTATTTGGCTTTTCACTTGTTTCTATTATTATATTATGTGTATGAGCGGTTTGGATATAAAATATTTGGTGTATTGGCAAAGATCTTTTAAATGAGTCGTTATGTGCAATTTTGCTCAAATGGTTGAAGTTTTTGATTTGTCCTTGGAGATTATGTTAGATTTTTTGAATCATCTATTTCTATCAAATCGGCTATATTTATTAAGCCATTTTGAAGTTCAGGAATTCTCCAAATGGATTAATAATGAAATAGCATATTCAGGCCATATTTGTGTTTTAAGCCTAAACTTATCATTTCCATTTGAGCAACAGTAAAAATAAAAATTGGCAATATAGTTGGCTTACACGTTTACATATATCACCATTGAAAATTTCAACCGCACTATATTTCTTAGCCAATCTAAAATTGAAAATTTATGCACATAACTGATTATATGAAATGAATTTGGACTTACAGGATGAAGTAAATGGCAGTGTTGACTCTAGAGATCATGTCTTTTTCAAATTTCAGCCTTTGCATGTCGCCATCCAAGAGAAACATCATGACATGAATTTACAGGTTGTTTGCCCAGAGTTTGTGAAAGTGAAGTCTACTTGCCAATCAGAATGAGATGGGCTGAAGTTGCAGCATCTCTTTTCAGATTCTCCTCCATCTCACTTGGTGCATGATGCTCAAAACTCTTCCACCAATCTTTGATAATATTTAGAAGTATTTCTGTATCGAACTAATTAAGTAGTTGATAATTGTAATACTTTAGTAACTTTAAAAGTTGTTGGGTGATGTTCCTTGTATTTATTTCGGAGAATGTTTTTCTCCCACGGCCTTTGACCACTATTTGCTTGTTGTGACACATACACTTTCACATATTCCATTTGTTCATGCATTGCATTACAGAGACTCCATACAGGTACCTTCTGAACTCCAAATGTCTTGGTGTGAAGATGGCTCTCCCGCCATTTGTTTGCTTTCTGTGTTCCACACCAAGATTCACTTACATTTACAGCCATGCATTGCATTATACTAAATGTTTATGTTCCTGTTATGAAGATGGCTTCTGCCATATACTTGTGCAGTGATATGATGTCCATACCAGGACTTATTTCACGGACAATGCACATGTGTCACTTATAGCCATGCATTTGCATTCATGTGGACGTTTTTTCTTTTTGTTGTTGGATTTTTCATTTGAACTTTTAGCCTAGGTAGCCAAACAGTAGTTAAAAGTCTAGAATAACTAAAGAACCTCTGGATAGAAAGTGGCTAACTGGCCTACTTTCCACTAGGGCATTTACAGTAGGATAGTGAAAAAGATAAACTATAGTTTTTTAAGAATTAGCCATTCATTGGCTACCACTTATCTTTTCCCTTATTCTAGAAAGTGCTTGTGTAAATATTTCCTTTTAGATGAGTCTGTTATAGGGATCTCATGACAAACCTGCCACCATTAAGTCATTACCATTAGGAATCTGAGGTGTCTTAAATGGTCCTTCCTAGTTAGGTGACATTTTTTTAAAAAAATTTCTTGTTTTTGTCTTTGAATGGCCAGATTAGTTTCCACACCAACTTCCCTTGATGAAACTCTTCTTTTTCATTTCTAAGAATGGCTAGATGCCATTAAATTACAACTAACGACATGAAAAATGGTAGTTTAGCCAAGATAGCCAAACCTCTAAGATTTTAATCATAAAAATGGCTAAAAGCCATTAAATTACAACTTTTGAACTGAAACATCAATGAAAAATACTTTAGCTTAGCCAAAATAGCCAAACCTCTAAGATTTTAATAATAGAAATGGCTAAAAGCCATTAAAATTTATGTAATGTCAATTTTAAATGAAAACACTTAATTTGCAATTTGCAGTACATATATGGCTAAAAAGCCATTAACTCATCTCTAAATTATATTTCTCCTATATGGTGGGAGTGTATTTCTTCAAGTATTTCCTATTGAAATTTTTTTTTGTGAGGCTCACCCTGTAGACTTGATTGCCAGTATGCATTTCCCTTGATTACTTTGTGGACCAAAAATTGTCCTTCCCAGTTGGAAGACCATTTTCCATATTCCCTGTCTTTAGTACCGGAGGGCAGAATCAATTTTCATACTAGCTCATCTTCTTGAAATCTTACTTCGGCATCAAGAACCTCTGCCGAATTTCTCTCCTCCATAATTTTTTCCATAATATGATGCATACGTTCCCTCAAAATTGCAGATGCAGCTGCTGCAAACTCACTTGAGGTGAGATTAATCATGAATTTCTTCGATAGTGATGGAGGAGCATGACTTGTTGTATGGAATAATAACCGTTGATCCCAATATTTCATCTGCTTTCTTTTTAACCTCTCGATGCATTTCTATAGGTTTTCCTTTTTACCCAGTTGCTCTCCTTTGACCCTTTAAGCATGTTGTTCTCTAATTGGGAGTTTTCTTTTAATATCCAACAATAATCGTAAGTTAAACTCCGAAAGATCACTTGCATTTACGGAAACTTCAGCAAGGAAAGGATCTTCATCCATCATAAGTGCCTCCTTTTTCTCTGGAAATTTCAAAACTCCCTTGGTGATTCGATCCTGAATAATATTTTGAACACCCAACATGAGTTGGTTGAGTGGTTCCAAGAGTTATGAAATTTGCAATATTCTCTGCCTTTCACTTCCTCCTTTGATGGCATCTTATGATCAGGAGGCAGAGTAATAAACTTCTCTTTCAATAAAAAGTCAAAGATTTCCTTTGTTTTTTACACCTCAAAAGTGTATAGAGGTTGAGCATTGGAATTTTGTTGTTTCTTCCAGCCATCAGGGGCCTTTTTGACCATAGGACAGGTGGATTAACCGGTGGCCGTGAGGTCGGCTACTGCGGTTTTATATGAACCAACCTCCTGATAGTAGGTGCCCATAGCCATTTTCTTCTTGTGGCCCTCCTCCCGCAGGAGTTCTTCATACTCTGACATTTTGGCAGCCAACCCAAGAAGTCCCTAAACTCCATCCCCTAGAACTTTTTCCGGAGTTCAATATCTAAGCCTCTCTGAGCCATTTTGACATACTCAATCTCTGGGAGGACAATCTTGCTCCTGCTTCTCTTTTTTTTTAAAGCGGTGGATATACATGTCAGCATCTTCTCCATTTCGTTGAGAGATTCTAGATAATTCTGCAATACAAATCTCCGGCTCAGCACGGTAGAACTGGGTATGGAACATTTCCATCTCTGGCCATGTTAACACCGAGTTCTTTGGTAGAGTGGCATACCAGGTGAAAACCGTACCTGTCAAAGAAGTTAGGAAACAACCGTAATTTGAAATTAGCAATTTTATCAAGGTTAGCCAGAACCCCACATTGAATGACAAATTTAGCAACATGCTCAATGGTGGAGTGACCATCCTCTCCAAAAAAACAAAGATAAATTTTAGATCTTATATCCCCTAGGGTAAGGATTTTCCCTGTCAATGTGATCTGGATGTGGTTTGTAAAACTGTGGTCGGTTAATTTGTCTCGAACTGGACCATACTGCTCTTAGACGGCTTCTATTACAGCCTCTATGTCAAGTGACCTCCCTAGAGTTTGGAGTGACAGAGGTGGGTTCCTTCCCTGGGAAAAATAGTTGCCCCATGTGCTTAGAGGTTGGACATAGTTTTGATTAACCTCTGGATAATCCATGGAAGGATGATTGGCAGCACCTGAATTAAATGACCTAGAATTCCGGCCAGCTTGATTATTAGTTTTAAAAGAGTTAACATGAACATGTTCATCTCTTTTATGTGGAGGTACATACCTTTCTTCAGAGGGCGATGGGTTTGAGATTGTTACATGACTAGTGCTTCCAATCTTCTGGACTCCTCCAGATGATTGACCCCCGAGTCGGTTAGGATCTTGTTTAGCCGTGTTAACAGCCTCTGGTAAATCACCATGGGATGATAATTTCACAACAACTATTAATTCGGCCAAGTAGCGTTCCATGTCGAACTACTCCTTATCCATCATAGCCTGACTCTGCTTCATCTCCATCATGGCCTTTGACAGCATCTCTAAGGCCTCCACCAATCTCGGCTCATAATTTCGCCGAGTTGGTGTTTGTTGCCTTTCGAAACCAGGTGGTATATCATCACTCACCTCCCCATGGAGAGGTAAACTTTCTTTCTCGATGTTTCTGACCATGTGAGCCACATAATATCCATGTCCTACATTTGCAGAAGTAGGATCATCAACTGTATCCTGAGATACAATCACATCTTTTCCTTTTTCACTTCGAGTTCTCGGCATAACGCTAGTGTCCCATTGGGCGTGCCAAAAAAATTTACTGGCGTTTTGCGATTTGTGTGAATAACCGTAACAACAAGTGTGTGAAAATTACGGGCGTGCCAGGAAGCGGATTCCAAATTGTGTACTTTGACTTCTTAAAAACAAATGACTGGGGTTTGGTTAACCTTACTACAAGTACTCCAATAAGTAATGCTAAGAGAATTTGAATAGTAAAATACAGAAATTCAATCGTAAAGTTTTTACTAATTGAAAAAATTGAAAATACAAAGATTCCACCATAAATGTGTTTACTGATTGAAGAAAATTGAAAATACAAAGTTTTTGAGTGTTTAGCCTTTGGGCGTGTTTTTTGGATGATTGATCAGGGGCTAAAATCTTCCTGCTCCTCTCTTATTTATAGCCTTTAGTGCTTCTGGAAACTGTCGCTCATCTTCAACTGCACACTCACATCCTTCCCCACTTCTAAGAAACTGCTCCTGAACTGTCGCTTTACAAAAAAGCATGTGATTTCCTGGGTTTCTAGCCAATTGAACTTCTGACAAAAATATCATTGGGCTTCTGGCCATTTAAACACGGTTTAATGGTCATTCTAATTATGAGCTTATTCTTCAGAGGATGCACTTGAGCCTTCTAAATCTTCTGAAAAATTACTTTTGTTTTGAACTTCTTGACCAACCTCTGAAATTAACCTCTGGTCAAACCTCTAGAGTCAATCTCTGGAATTAACCTATGACTAAACCTCTAGAGTCAATTTCTGAAATTAACCTCTGGCCAAACTTCTGTAGTCAACCTCTGGTCAAATTTCTAGAATCAAACTCTGGCCAATTAATCACCGTAACGTTTTCTAACTGCTGAGAAAAAAAAAGGGTTTTATGGCTTTTAGGCCATATTTTTAATTTTGGTGTAAACAGTTTTTAAAGAAAAAATAAATTTAGAATTTTAAGATTTAAGGATATTTTATATATTTTTAATTTTTAGAATTTATTTGATAATGTGTCATGAGATAATGTGAAGTGTGTTTAACTTTTATTATTTTATCTTTTTAAGTGACAATCTATCGTTTTTGAATGATGTTAGACAAAAAATGAACGAAATGAGTTTACTTTCAAATCGAAGTTCAGAAACTTAAAGATTAGGGACGTTAATGATAAAAGGGCGGCCTAATGGCAAAAAAACCCAAACCTTTACGACTTGTTGCAATTATATCCAAACCTTTTAATTTTTGCAATAATATCCAAATTGCATTATTTTGTTGCAATAATATCCAAATTGTATTTTGTTGTAGCAATAATAGTCAAATTGATGGCTATACTTGTTGTTTTTAATTAAGATATTAAGCTATTATTATGTTTTGATGTATAATAATATAGTAAAAGTCCCAAAAAATGACAAAAAACTCAAAAAAAATCACATAAAAAGTGCAATTTGGATATTATTGCAACAAAATAATGCAATTTGGATATTATTGCAAAAATTAAAAGGTTTGGATATAATTGCAACAAGTCGTAAAGGTTTGGGTTTTTTTTGCCATTAAGCATAAAAGGGCCTTATAAGCCCAAAATTAAAAAAAAAATTGAATCATTAAAATTCCAACTCTTCACTCACATGAGACTATTCCATCATTAATCCGATTTTAAAAAAAAAATTAATTATTTAATTTCAAACGAATTAGTCATACTTTTTTAACATTCATTACAAATATGTTTAAATAACTTCTTAATATGGAAAAACCTCAACCAACACAAAGACCATGTGGCTAACACTCAATTTCCATATGAAAAAGTTCCATTTACTTGCTGGAATTAATCATGTTCCAGCTAATTATTTGCATAGACCAACTCTATAAAATGAGAGATTCTTAGGTAGACTTAGTCTACCACATCATCCGTAGACTAACCTATCACATTTTGACACGTCATTAAAATAATGGCATTATCGTAATTTTGCTCATTACTTGTTTACACCTTTGGATAATAATATTACGATAGTGCCATTATTTTAATGACGTGTCAAAATGTGATAGGTTAGTCTACGGATGACGTGGTGGACTGAGTCTACCTAAGAATTTCTCCTATAAAATACCTTTCAAACCCCAAACTTTTCTTATCAAATCAAACAAAATCTTTAATTCAATACATTTTTCATTAGATCAATGGCACAAATGAGCACAATCAAGGCCCTGGCTTCATTCCTTCTGATGGTGGCAATGTTTTTTGCAAGTGTTGAAGCTCAAGAAGTTGGGAGGGCGCCAGCCCCATCACCCACCATGGACAAGGGAGCTGCCTATTCTTTTGGGATATCTTCTGCTTTGCTTTGCTCCTCTTTGTTCTGTTCTATTGTGTTTGCTTTTTTCAAGAACTAGATATGAATTGGGTTTTCAGTCTATTATGTTCTTAATTTCTTGTGTTTAATAAATTGCATTGATTTTGTTTAGGTGCCAAATTTATTCTTGATCTAATTTTTTCCATTATTGCGTTTAAAATTTCTACACAAAAAAACTCATTCACAGTCAAATATAAATAAATTTTTGCGCATTCAAAGATTTAGAAAATCATTAAATCGAACTAACACGAACTGATTTTTAGATTCATCCAATCATCTACGATTAAGATAATCATAATAAGAAAAAATTAAAAAAATTAAATCAATTAATAAATTAATGGAAGTGTTATAATAATATGAAACCAAACAAAATAAATAAACATAATATTATCAAAATATTGAAACGTAGTAAAGATAAAATTTATGTATTTAAAATTGGGTGAAATGGGAAAAAATTGCCAAACATTTAGCAAAAGTAGTCATCATGTCTCAATGTTAAGAACGACCTAATGTTAGTCTAAATCACATTTTTATTTCAATTATTTCTAAGTCCTAAAATACTAAAGTGGCGTTGATACAATGGTTGCCACCAATGAAAAAAATAGGTAAAATATATAGATAAGTTCGTAAATTTTTCTTCTATGAATTTTTATATCTCAAACTCAGTTCAACAAAACCTTTAAATTTAAAAATAATAACAAAAAAAATTAAAATTTATACTTTTTTATAATCAAATGAAAAATTATTTAAATTTATAATTATTACTCAATGAGTTTCATCCTAGCGCCTGATCTGCTTACTTGTGGCCGTTTCATCTTAACTCCTATTTTAATTTTTGTTTGTTTTAGCACTAATTTTTAATCATTTCGAAATTTGTTATGGAGAAGGTCATACAAAATGCAACAACATATAGCACTGCTCAATGGCAGAGCCAAAAAAGATTTAGCCTAGAAAAGTTAAAAAGAAACTATCTAACTTTTTAATAACTGAATTTACTTACATGAAATATAAAAATAATAATCTGGATTTTAATTTGTAATTTATAAGAAATTATTCTATCAATTATTAATAAATAAATTTAATTGACTAACTAGTATCAATTTATTAAATTTACTGTTTATTTTTATTATCAATATAAAATGTAATATATACATATTATTATTAATATAATTTTATAATTTATATTAGTATAAATATAAAAAAAATGAAAAATAGCATACTTTGGTTTTCGTTCATGGGTTTTTTTTAATGGGCTTATATGGACTCAGGCTTATTTCAGTATCTAAATGAGAAAAGTTGCTCCAACCACTAATGAAACCATCTTTTAAGTAACAAAGTAGGCTAATAATTACTTATGAACCCTTATCTTTAACAAACCTATTAGTAAACCCCCTAATTTTTAAAAATAGTCAGTATACCCTTCTATTTTTATGGTGGCGTTCATTCACGGCCCTTATGAACGAAAATACCCCTAGTACTGTCTATTTTTGGCGGATGTTATTCTTTAAAAAAAAAATTGGTGGCGTCACGCCAGCTGACACGTCATTAAAATGCCCTAAAAAAATTAAAATATCTAAATACCCCTAAAATATTAAAATTTAATAATAAAAAAAATCTAACCCAATCCAAACCACCCATTCAATTCCAACCACCCGCCCGCCATTTTATGTATCCATAAGTGAGTGGGATGCCTAATCGGTATAAAAATTATTCCTAGTTTGACTAGGTGGCAAATTCCTTCTAGTGTAAACCATCAGGTTGCCATAAGTTTGAACAAACTAGGCACCCCCTCGATCCTTCTTGCTTTCAACAGTACAAGTTCACCATCTTGCAAGATTTAATTCTTATCATATACCCTTTTACTAAAGTCTCGGTAATTGATGACTAGTTATAACAGTCGTCTTTCAAGTGTTAAGCTTCTAGGATTACTCATCTTAGCTGGTATAAATTTATGAGGCATAGTTGGAATACGAATGCCTCCTTTGATGACGCGATAAAAGATTTCAGCATCAAGGAAAGTGCTTGAAAAAAACAAGTGTTTGGGCAGATTCAAATTATAAAAAAGAAAGTCCACCTCCGTCTTAGAGTCATCCAAAACTCCCATGAGACTTACTGCACTAAAAATTAATTGATGTAGAAAATTTCCTTAATGAGAAACTGCAAGAGATTTTAATCTAAGAGGAGGTTTTTTGGAAGCAGAAACCTAATAGCAATTTTTCGAACCTCGATGATTGAAATATGAAATACTTATATGCTCGTGTTAAAACTGGAAATCATAAGTCTTATATTCATATGTTAAAGATATATATGAATTGGCGCAACAATGCCATATTAATGGGTAGAGCAACGATGAATTTTTTTTGTAATATTTGCACTACCGAGGTTAGTATTGTTATACATGCTTTTATAATTCAACATCAATTTCCTCCTTTGAATACTAATAATTACGCCTTGTTAGCCAGTCCCTTAATTAATGAAGAGGTTAGATCATCAGACTTTAACATGGGTCCTATTAAATCGTTAGGCCCATATCACATTAATGTGTTGTTCAATCAGATTTATTGGTCTATTATTGGTAATTCTGTTTACTATATAGTGAAGAATGTTTTAAAAAGGGCCAGGTTACTAAGAGCTTGAATCTGACCAACAGTATTCTTATCCTTAAAGTTGATGTCCTTGAAACATCGAGTAATTTTATACCTACAAGTTTATGTAATGTGTTTTATAATATCATCAAAACCATCTAAAGCACATTATGCCTAAGATTGTTTCTCATATGTAATAAGGCTTTATTAAGAGTCGCAAAATCGCTAATAATATTATTTCTTAGGGAAAACATTTGATAGGCTCAATTGGAACTTTATTTATGATATTATCATTGTTAGCGGAGCGGGGTTCGGGCTCGCCCAGACTTATGGCAACCTTAGTCTGGTTTAGTTTGAAAAATAGAGTCATCACCTAATTTACTTATGATATACCTTTTCTACCGACTAGATAACCTCTCGTGCCTATGGATGAGATATTGTGCATCGGACCAAAAGATTTGGATTGTGGACATAACCTAACTCTTAATTTAGCTTTTTTATTTTATCAATTTAACAGACATATCCCAAATAGAAATATTATCTCATCAAAGCAGGAAATCCAAAAGATAGCATACTGGAAAGTAAATGACTATAAAGGTAAATAATTGAAAAACAAATGACTGGAAAGTACTACAGAAATGTAAACATGCATTATATTTATGACTCACATATGACTCGATCTGGACTGGCATGGTGTACAAGAAGCATAATCATGGGGTTTTTGACACATAACAGACAAATGTGGATTTTATTCCAATTGCATGCACAAAGCCTAAACTGGATGTAAAATTAAGATTGATCTTATCAATTATCGTCTTGAATGCCTATACCACCACTAATTATCGTTTTCATGGCAGTCCTAGGATTTCTATGTGATTTGATTAGTTTGAAACTAAATTAACATGATTATTTGATTAGTCCTATTGATGATGGATTTGGACATACATTCAAAGAAGTAAACAATATTCACATACCCAAATTGCAGTTGATATACATACAAAATTAGAGATACTTTTAAACCTCTTTCTAGAGTATTTAGTGGTTATATGTTGTTTATCTATCAATAGAGCCAGATTCAGGATATGGTCAAACATGTAAATTGTTCCTCTAGTCGATACGAGTCCATTGGTCCAAACCGGAGTCGATTCCAGGTTTTAATAAAGCAAAAAACGCCTCTAGAAGTTGCTGGGCCGGCGGTTGGGCTTCAAAGCCCATGATGACATGCCAATACGCGTTAGGCTGACTGGGACTAGACTGAGAAGTTACAGAAATACTCCCTCCGTCCCAATAGAGTTGTCCACTTTAAGAATTTTTTTTGTCCCAAAACTCTTGTCCACTTTCAAAAAGCAACCAACTTTTGCACTCAATTTTTCTATATTACCCCTATTTAAAATCCACTAATAAAATTAAATCCAAGTGGACCCTATATTAAATAGGGGTATGACAAGAAAAGTAAGGAAAATTTTACAAAATCTATAAACAATAATTGATTTTCTTAAACTGTGTGATAAAGGCAAAGTGGACAACTCTATTGGGATGGAGGGAGTATAATCCAACAACTAATTACATGGTTAACAGTTCAAACGAGGAATGATTTTAAGACCAAATGAGCCTGAAAACGCTGAAAGACAATTTGGAAGTGGGTATGAAGATCTGAAGAAGTTGGAGGTAGAGGAGCATGGCGCCACAAGGAGTGGCGGCGTCGCCCCTTTGTTCTAGGGGCAGCGTCAAAACACCAAGATCGGAAGCGGTACGGTTTTCAATCAAAAATGTGCCAACACACATAAAAACACATAAATAAATGTCTGAAATTCTTATGTGCAAAATTAATATGTTTAACATCAACTAAAACACACTGAACATGGATCTAGAGCAAAAATCATGGCAATAATGGCAATTTATATCAAGAAAGTAAAGTAAATATTAATCATGCATCCTATTGATGTAGAATAAAAAGAACATGCATATCATACATCAATAATGTGATAGGAACTGAAATATGATCCTCAGACATACTGTTCTGAGTCTTGGTGTCATTTTTTGGTGATCCAGATGTAGAATCCAGCTTAGATCGCAGTGCAGCAGTAGATCTTTAAAGATATGAATTGTAGAAGCTAGAGTTTGATAAGAGTGATTAATTAAAATTTGTGTGTATGTGTGTAATGGGGTTCGACCTATGGTAGTATTTTTAGGTTTTTTGCGTGCGTGATTAGGGTTTGTCTTTGATTGTACGTGCCATTGGTCCCCCTTAATTAGGGTCTGAATCATACTATTTATAGAAGTTGATTAGGGTTATGGTTAGGTGTTTAGATTAGGTTGATGTTCTATTTTTAGTTAACTATATATAAATTGTGTATTAATCTGTGTGAACTATATAAAAAGTGGCAAAAAGTCTATTTTGGTCCCTAAATTGTCGAAAAGAACTTTTAGGGCCACTAAGGTATGGTTTTGGGCAATTTCATCAGTTAAACCTGCAAATTGCCCTATAAAATTCTAAATACTTCTCTCGTCTACACTTCATATCTTGATGGACCTATGAATACTTCTCTCGTCTCCAACCTAGATGTCATGAGACAGACCCAGTGATTCCTGAAGTCTGGGGTCGTCATAGACCCTATGCATCAACAGCATACATAATCAACTAGAAGCACACGCTAAAAGGTTAAAGAGATAAGGCATAATTCCGAAATAACAGGGATAATGATCAAGCTTATCTCACTCCAACAAGAATATGAATTGGAAGAAGAGAAGGATTAAGTATTCATCTACAATCGAAACACTGATGCATATATATAGAGTGAAATAAGTTAGATAATTAGGGTATGTTCATTTATTCCATTACTTCGGTGATTTCACCATAATAACCAATCAAGATCCTGACTTAGGCATTAGAGGGTGTTCGAGCAAACATCGGTTCGAATCCTTCTAACCTATTCTTTGTTGACATATTAAAGTAATAACAACCCGACTGCGACGAAACCATCAGGGTTAGGTGTTTAGATCAGGTTGATGTTATATTTTTAGTTAACTATCTATAAATTGTGTATTAATCTGTGTGCACTATGTTAAAGTGGCAAAAAGGCTATTTTGGTCCCTAAAAGTGTCGAAAGAGCTTTTAGGGCCACTAGGATATGGTTTTGGGCAATTTCGTCAGTTAAACCTGCAAATTGGCCTATAAAATTCTAAGGCATTATAATTAGTCCAATTGCTTAGACTTAGATCACAATCCCATTGGAGTTTTATAGGTTATTTGCGATAATTATGATTTAATCCCTCAAGTTTGCTGCTGCATGATAATTTAGTCCACTCGAATTCTAACAAATGGATCACTAGATCGTCACTCGGACAGGTGTCTCTAGAAATCACATCGAACGCTTCAGTACGTTATCACTTTTCTACCTCTCGGGAAAATAGGTGTCTAAAGCTTGCCCCCCATCTTGGATTCGAATTGACAAAGTAGGTCAATTCTTCTAAAAAAACGAGACTCGGCGTTCGATAAACAATAAGGATACAATTTACCACTAGAGATACTTGCTTGCCGGTGGTTTGTTAATGCCTTATCTTGAGCATTACTAGTTGAGGTGCATGGTTCTAATTCCATGCCCCTTGCTTCTGGTCTACTCTACGTCTATCTTCCAAAGTTGTACTTCTCAGTTGGCCTGGAGGTCGTCCGCTTGATCCGAAATGCCTGTAGTTTTGCCCCATGTAATGGAGCTATACCTGTCACGACCCGATTTCCCCCTCGAAACTCGAGCCGAGACCAGCGCTAGGGAATGGAAATGGTTGTTCCGAAACCCGTAGCAAGCCTAAAACCTTTATAAATTTTTCGCCTCCTAAATATAAATCTAGATCGTACATCGCGTACGACCCGTTTTCAGAAAACACCGTTAAAATAATTGTTTTTCCGCTTAACGTGGAAAACACATTCTGAAAATATTCATATAAGCGAAATCACGTTTTCAGAAATGCTGGTTGAATAACCCTAGTTATTCTGACCCACGCGCATTTCTGAAAACCGGTGCGGTGGTACAGGGACTTAGCTCACATGCCTTGCCTCGCAGGCAGCCCTGTTTCAAACCGCGCACCCGAACAATATGTTTAATAAAATATATCGAACACTTTCCTTTTTAAAGTGTTATATCAAACATATTAAAAACATGCACAGCAGGTACACAAACCTAAGGCCAGCTAAACTATACACAGTGTCTTTGCAGACCAAAGACACGAACCTTGGCCCACCCGTAGGGGACACCATAAAACACCATATGCCTATTAAGTAGCCACTTATTAGAGCTAGACAAAGTCAGGTTCCATTCAGAGTATATAGACAGAGGAACCATGACGTGGCCACAGGCATATCAAACCTATATACACTATTGCAGCATCTAAGAGTTTAAAGTGTTATTTACATAATAACAGAATAATCTTCCCTGATGGAAAAGGGTGGAAGCTCGACCAGACCCGGTAGCTAGGTACCTGAAAATGATAAACAACAACGGGTCAGAAATATAAATATTTCTGAGTGAGTAGATAGGTTTACAGTTAAATACCAAAATCGCGTATAGATAAAATATTGGTATATAAAAATATTACCAGTCCTCGATCCAAATGAAACCCTAGTCCTGATTACGTTATAGTGCTATCATATATATAATGCATATGCACAACTCTTGTTTAATACAGGATGAGCTGTATACTTATGTATCACAGCCATCTTGACTCTGTATAGGGTTGCTGGGCCGGAACTTAAATCACTGCCACCTCAGGACTACCCGATAGGTTTAAGCCGCTTTACAAGCATCTGGCTTAAAACCCAATCCCAATATGTATGCTTATAATATTTACCTCTCATCTAGTTCATTAACACCGGTGATCACACAGTCCTATTGTTGTCCAATAGATAGCTCGTTTCAGTGGATCTTCCTTGGCTAAGTTTCATACTTAGTGCGATTTATGGATTTAAAAACAATTGAATACTAATATTCAAAAGTAAACAAATGAACTCACAAACACCGCTAGGTCTGGAACTTAATCCTGTGGTTGTGGTCAGACTGCTCGCTAGCTGGTCGGACTAAACACACAAAGCAAACAGGATAAAACACATCAATATATGTTTCCTATAAAATTTCTAGGTCCTTAGACCCAGATCTAGGTCAAACATATAATCATTTAAACACGTAACACTTATGGTCTGTTTCTTTTAAAACCATATTATAAATTCTTGTTTTGAGAAAACGTTCTAACTTCCCTCTAGAAGTTATTTTAGGTATCACAATACCTAAATAAAACCATTTATAGTATAGACCTAATTGTCAAAACAATTCTCGGTCATATACTAAGTATTTAGCAAAACCGATTGCTAAATCTTTAAAACCGTTTAAACGTTGACTTTAACTCTATTAAAGTCCATTATAAACGTTTAACTTTACTTTTAAAATCTTCTTTTATAAGTCTTTAGGTTTAGTATATAAAATCTTTTCACTTTCTTCTAACACAAGTTATTGTTTTAAAATATCTAACTTTGATTTAAAAACATTTATTAAAAATATTTTAGGTTCGGTTGGAAAACACCTCGGATTATTAGGCGAAAGCACGTCGGAATCGCCCCCGGAAAGTCCTCCGAAAAGCCCGAAGAAAATCGACCCCGACTGTCGTCGGGCAGCTGTGCGGTCGCACAGCACAGTGTGCGCCCGCACACTGTGCGGCCGCACAGCACAGTGTGCGCCCGCACAGCCCCGAAATTTAAATTCCGGGATCTCACGTCCTGCTTAAAACGTTCAAAAACGCTATTGTAACGTCCACAATCACGTATACACAATTCAAAATCTATACGGACGTTTAAAACGATAATTCGATACGGTAACCGTTTATAAACGAGTTTATATTCGAAATAAATTGAAATAAACGTTTAATACGGATATAATACCTCGATTACGAGAGTAATCGTTGAAGAAATTGAGTTAGAATCGAGAAACGGATCGAACGGCCGAAACGCTAGGTTTTCCGTCGCACTGCAGAGAGAGCTACTGCTCTTTATTCTTTCAAAAGAAAGAAAATGGCTTCTGAGCCATAATTTGATCCCATTTACACATATATATATATATACATATTGGCTAAAGTACGTTTTAGTACTAGCTCAATCATTCACTTTAAACCAACTTCTAAACTAGTCGTCCGTAGCCTAAACGGAAACGATTTCCAAATTTCGTGAAAATTTTACCAAAAATCTAATAAAATATAGAAAGAATAAAAATATTATTTTTATTCCCATCCGACTTATATTTTATTCTTAATAAATCATTTTTGATTTATTAAGTCCGCATTGACTGCGCTTGATAAAATTTCTACTTCCAAATTTTATCAAATTTTCACGATAACCTTTTTAAAATATTTTGCAAATATTAGCACCAAAAATATTCGCTAAGGACTTATGAATTATTCTGCACCCAATTTATAAATCCAAATTGTCACCGTTAACTATATAGTTAATCAAATTTAAATTCTAAAAATTTAAATTTGCAATCCTACAGCCATATTAAAAATTTAGGGACACTTGTAAATTAAATTTATCTTTAAATTTAATTTACCTACTCCTGTCTAATAAAATATTAGACACGTGGCTATATTTTAACTCTTAAATTTCCGGATTATTACAATACCCTTCAACTGTCCTGATGGCAGTTCAATAGCTTGAACCCCTGATAATTATCCTGTCTGATGACTCTTAGGTTTGTAAAGGGGACAACATCCCCTCGACTGCCCCAAGGGCCATCCAATTGCATGGATACTTGGTAATTATCATGTTCGGTGCCTCATAGGTTTGTAGTGGGGACAACACCCTCCCTTGCCCGTCCCAAAAGCCATCCTATTGCATGGATGCCTGGATTCCCTAATTATTCCATAATTATCAGAAACGTTTGAAGTTTATTTGAACTATTGCAGACAAGATTTGTAACGGCTTCTTGACAATAATATTCTCCCCTGTCAAGTGTCTTTCATGTAAGGTTAGATCATTGTTATGTTGCTTTTTGTGTCGAATTCTGCAAATTCTGGATATCTCGATGTCTCTATACCATGGGATGTTTGAAGTTGATTATGTCCTTAAGATAACTGTCTAGTCTGATGTGGATAGTTGTTTGGAGATCTGCGAATCTGGTGTGCAGTTTGAAGTCTAATGATCGTGTGTTATGTCCTCTCTTAGGCGCAAAATTATGGCTCTGGGTAGTTTTCTCTCTTGAAGGCTTGGTGTCATAAATACCTTGGAAAGGTGAATTCCTTATTCACTTTCTATTTCCTCTTATTTGTATCATGCAACGATGATGGCCATTTAAAGAGCTGTGTAACAGGCACGATGGCACAAGACAATATGTCTCTCAACATGGGCAAGGATGTCCTGCTTATGCTTCTCTTAGAGCGGCATATTTGACCTTGATTTTGATTCGAGGTAAGTTTTTCCAAATTTTTCTCTTGGGTAAATGTTTTAATTGCTTGAACGTTTGAAATACCTTGTTAAAATCGCTCGAAAATAGGTCCGTAATTGAAAAATAATGGATGTCTGGAAAGGACAACTTGCACTGGTGCTGGCGCTAGATTAATATGGTAGTGTCGCTGCTAGTTGGATTGACACCTTGGTCAAGGCACCGGTCCACTTAAGAGGGGTGATTTTTCGTCAAAAATTGATTTACGGGCCTACTTTCGGGCTATTCCTTTACGGGTATTAGCAAACTTGGCATTCTTACACTTTCAGTATAGAGACGTGTTTCGTACTTCAGGTAACTTTCACCAGGCTTGGATGTGGTTTTAGTCCTTGACTCTTCCGATCCAGAAGCGGATTGACGATACTGGTTTTTTCTGCTTTGTACATTCCTTGTTTAGTGCAACGAGGAAGTGCGCATTATCCCGCTGCACGATTTGATGGAGTGTTGGATGGATACCACCCATACGTTTCACTTATCGTTGGGGGAGACGGCAGTCACTCCTTTAGCTGGGCTGGAGTTTGGTGGGAAGCCAGCACCCTTTGATAACAGTGTTTTGGATTACCTTGGTCGGGATGATTATATTTTTTAGATGTTGGGATTGGTGCCGAACTCCAAGGGTCGTACCATGCGGTATGTTGATGTTTACTCTCCTTACTATGGTCATATCCCGATGAGTGGTTATGACATTGATCAGATTGCCCGAGCTTTTTTGTTCTATTTGTTGGAACCACCCTATTCTACAATTTGGGGTCCATTCTGTGGTCGAGCGAGCTGCTGTTGAGCTTTACGTATGGACTATTTTCCCGTCCTTTGTCTTTGTGGCACGTTCCGTTACCTTTTGGACTTTTCTTTTTGCTAGGTGCCTACTTAGGGACAGTCTAGGCATGGGTCCCGTGTTGGCCGTGTTTGGATGGCGGTTCTCGGATCTCCTGGGCGTGTTCCTGTTAGACCGCTGCCCGCCGCCAGAACACCAATATCTGGAGCGGTTCAATTTTTAGGCAAAAACGTGCCAAAACACATAAAAAACGCATAAATAGATGCCTAGAAATTCATATCTAAAAAAAAATGTTTAACAGCAATTACAATACCCTAAACATGGATCTAGAGCAAAAATCATGGCAAATCATGATAGTTGTGGCAATTTATCAAGAACGTAAACTAATCATACATCCTATTGATTTTGAATCAGAAACAACATGCATATCGGACATCAATTATGTGACAAGAACTGAAATAGGGTCCTCAGACATACCGTTGTGAGTCTTAGGATGTTTTTCTAGTGATCTAGATGTAAAATCCAACTTCGATAGCAATGCAATAGTAAATCTTTGAAGATCTAAAGCATAAAAGCTAGATTTTGATTAAAGTGATTAACTGAATTTGTGTGTGTGTAGTGAGGTTCGGCCTAAGGTAGTATGTTTTAGGGTTTTCACGCGCATGATTTTGGTTTTCTTTGATTATACGTTCCACCAGTCCCCCTCATTTAGGGTTTTAATCGTACTATTTATAGAGGTTGAATTAGGGTTAGGGTTAGGTGTTTAGATCAGGTTGAAGTTCTATTTTTAGTTAATTATCTATAATTTTCGTATTAATCTGTGTATGCTATGCAAAAGGTGGCAAAAGGGCTGTTTTGGTCCCTAAAAGTGTTAGAAAGGGCTTTTAGGGCCTTTAGGGTGTTGTTTTGAGCAATTTTGTCAGTCAAACATGCAAATTAGTCCATAAACTTCTAACGAATTGTAATTATTCAAATTTCCTAGACTTAGATCATAATCCCTTTTGATTTTGATAGGTCATTTTTTATAATTACGATTCAGTCCCTCAAGTTTGCCGCTGCATGACAATCTAGTCCATGTGAATTCTAACAAAAGAATCACTAGCTCGTCACCTGGAGGGATGTCTTTGGAATCATCATCAGACGCTTAAGTCCTTTATCACTATTTGATTAAAATCATCATGTCTTGTTCGAACAATACGCCTATGCGACTCATTTAGAATTACAATATTTTTTAGCAGTTCTCTCCTTATCATGTCATTCACCAAAAATGATCCGCTTTATCCTTATATTTTTGTACTCTCCATGGAGCGGCTCTCTTAATCCATCACCAGTACAATCAATGAAGGAATTTGCTCGTTATTGGTAAATACACACCTCATTTATCACATATGTTCTTTCCTGATAATTTAATCCTTTTCACTAAGGCTACTCCATAAGCGTTTGTAATACCCCAAAATATTTAAGCATTTAATTGGACCACGTGTCCAGATTTTAGTAGCCGGGGTGGCGATATCGGAAGAATTTTCGAGAATTTTTATAAATAAATCCAAGTAGGTCGGTCTCGAGGAAAGTAATTGTGCAGAGTTTAATATCATATTCCAATTCTAAAGTTGGAATTTAAATTAAAAAAAATATCAAGAAAAGTCCCAAACTAGAGTTCAGGGACTAAAGTGGTAATTTAACCAGTTGAGTCATGAAAAAGGGAAATTATTTCGTCAAGGTCTGCGAAATGTTTTATAGTATATGTGGTAAAAGTTTCAGGTCAATCAGAGGCCTTTTAAAATTTGGACGCGGGTGCATTTTGGGCTAAATTGCAACTTTTGAAAAGTTCAAGGACCAAAGTGCAAACTAGCCAATTAATCTCGAGAATAGTAATTAAAAGATTACAGACGGAAAATATTACTATTGAGATTCGTATTGTTTATTGGATAAAAATAATACGTATACGTTATGATTAAAGTGTTAATTAGTTAAGCGAGGGATTAAATTGAACGAATGAGAAGTTTAAAGGATTAGTTGTGACAAATAAACAAAACAAGGATTAAAGGAGTATTTTAACCATGTTATATGTATGGATCAGTTTAAAGAAGAAAGGAGAGAAAGAGATAGAAGGATCCAGAGAGATTAACGTTTCATCGATCGATATCGTCGTTTCGCCGCCGTTTCGCCGTTCGGCATCCGTTTTGGACGATTTTCGCGGAAAACTCTTCGAAATTAAAAGCTCTATCAATCCTAAGCTTCATTACAATGTAATATTTCAGATTTGGGTGGTTAAATTGAATGTTATGGGCTGTTTCGATACGAAACGTTACGTTTGAATTGAAATGTCGAAAACATGTCGTTTTTCATCGTTTTCGAGTGGATTCTTGGTGAGTTTTGAGTCTAGATGGATTGGGTATATGTTAGAAGGGACTATGAGTGTTTTGGAGCTTCGGAAATGGTCCGAAAGCATCAAAAACATCGTACCCGAAGTGGGCACGACGTGCACCACAAGAGTGCACGACGTGCACCACCAGAGGGGCACGACGTGCGCCACAAGGGCGCACGACGTGCACCACCAGGGGTGCATGACGTGCACAAGGAAGGGCACGACGTGCCCTTCATGATAAATGAGGGGCACGACGTGCCAAGCTAGCACGACGTGCCCCACCTTGACCGGAACCTCCGGGGGACTTCCGGGAGCAAAAATTGGCTTCCGATGACATGATACGGGTGTAGAACTCTGACTAATGTCTTAAAATGAATGTTAATAAGACATTATAGCAATGAACATTAGCATGATGAGTAATCAAGATATGAATAGAGATCTATAGAGAAAGATATGTTTAGAGCACGACAGTTATGTTTCGTGCTTTTGTCGTGTTAGGTATCTAGTGCAGTTTTCAAGAATAGGATTCTCTAAGTATATATTTTAACGATAGAATCCTATGATAGATGTGACGGACTATCGAGCTACGAGTGTGACGAACCAAGAAGCTCAACGAGGATTGACGGACCAGTCTCTTGGAGCTTACGTTTGGATATAAGGAATAACGGTCACTGTGAGTGGCACTTTACTTTTGCGTATTGTTATTTAAAAGTTAAAATTTTGATATATTATGATTAAACACATCGCATAGTATATGATTTGATATGTAGCATATCGAATTGCTTTTATCGATTATCATTTATTGTTATTATTGAATTATTATAGTTTTGAAACCAGTGTGTGATCCGAGGAAACGTGCTACCTATTGGGCGTCAATAGGACTGTGTGATACCCGGTAAGTATGTCAGTCTAGCATGTCTAGATTGTTATCGTGTCGTAGAATTATATCGAATATCGAACATCGAACATCGTATATTGAATCGTATCGTATCAAAGTTGGAATGAGTATATCGAATGGGATACGAGGTTTAACTCAGTTGAACTATCTCGGGACCCGTATCCTGTGGGTTTAACTCGGTTGAACTATCTCGGGACCCACACCTTGGGATTAAGAGACGGTAGTGGTTTAACTCGGTTGAATTATCTCGGGACCCTACCCATCGGATCGATCGAATTGATTATTATCGATATGGATCGTATACAAGTTATAGATAGTATTGAGTATCGTAATTAGGGTTTCAATCGGATCTTATATCTGGATAATATAATAGCATGTTATATGATATTTTGATATCGAATCTTGATTTTGTATATACGAGTTTTTATCGTATGCGATGTCATGTTTTTAATAATACCGTTAGTAACTTGCAAACTCACTCAGTATTTCCCCAAATACTGACCCCTCACTCTGATGTTTGCAGGTAGTAGAAGTCGGATCAGACAAACCATATTCATTGTGCCAGAAGTCGTTGGACTTGCACAAGTATGAGGTTCTAGAGCTGCAGTAATCAATAGGAGTCAGTAGCAGATTTGTGAATTGACTTCAAATGATTGATTTTAATGTAAACTCTGATATGATATTTTAATATCTATAATTATATTATTTAAAAGAGTTTTCTGAAAATGTTTTATATACAATATTATACTTTTAAATGCGAAAAATTATTTAGTTGTTTTAGGCTTGCTACGGGTTTCGGAGCTACCACTCCCATTCCCTAGCGCCGATCTCGGCTCAATAATTTGGGTCGTGACAATTGTGGTATCAGAGCAGTTGGTCCAGTTACCTCTGCTATGGTGCGTTTGTTAGTTAAGTAACCTAGGAACTACTGTAGCTTTTGAGTTGAGGTTTGTCTGATCCAAGTTGTTAGTGTGATTTGCTTTGTGATTGGTATGACAAATTGATTTGTGAAATTCTTATTTATTTCTTGTGACACGTATATACGAGGTATATAAATATATGTTGTTTTGTCGAGACAGGCATACATGATATGCTTTTTGAGATGAAGCTTCTAGGAGAGGTATTGCCTCCTATGAATAGAATATAATTGATATGATTGTGATTTGATGTCATATATATGTGTGCTTAGCATCAGACAACGTGATAGATGCTATAGAATTCGATCGATCGAAATTTTAGAAAGAGTGTGAAGAAGGAATGCAAAGTTGTAGAAGTGGGAGAAACTTGCCAGAGACAGAGTTTTAAGGTCTAGAGAACTTACAAAACTTAAAGTTTATAACTTGTTAAAGTTATTTGTTTAACGATGCTAAAAGCATAATTGTGCCTAGACCCGACACATAAATACATGATTGCCACGACATTGATAGAAATGCATCACTACATACATCAATACATGCATTAATAGGACATGCATCATATGCATTATGTTCAGACGAAGAGGTGAGATGTGGCAACTCTTTGGGGATGAGAGACGTCATCACCCTAGTGCACAATTTTGCTAAGATTTAAATGAAATTTTCAAATGAGTCATTTGATTTGAAAGAGTTTTCAAGAAGTTTTGTTTTTATGTAAGTATACCTAGACCAGAACTCTGTGATGGAAGTGAAGTGCTCGCGAGCAAGTTGTGATTAAGGCTACGAGATGAATAAATACGTGTAATTGGGAGAACATAGGATTTGTTCCTCTAGTTAATGAACTTAGCCTTGATTGAACAAAGTAGTACACGATTAGAATAACAAATGTGTTCGGATAATAATTTATATCCGATTAATAATGTATAGAATATGTATGATATGTTTTGATACTCATGATGTTTGATTAAGTCCCTGTGAGCGGAATGCTCGCAAGACTTAAGATGCGTTACGTAATCAAGAAAATCTAGGGGACACTGATTTTCTTGAATCCGGTCAACATAGATGTTTATAGCTACGATAGTAATATGCGTTTAACATATACAACGCGAGTATATGTTTTAGCAACTGGCTAGTCTACGATGAGTCAGAACACTCAGAAGACTTCCAATAAGAGACGTAATCATAGAAGGCTCAAAGGAAGGAGACGTCCCTAGATTTCAACTTATGTGGACAGCGGCTAGTCATGATGACTAGTAGGTGTTATATTTTAAGGAATTCATCAGTATTCCTTATATATTCGCTATACTATGAATAGAGAACTGCGCGAACGCGTACTGTTACAC
Organism: Mercurialis annua; assembly: GCF_937616625.2. Lineage (NCBI taxonomy): Eukaryota > Viridiplantae > Streptophyta > Magnoliopsida > Malpighiales > Euphorbiaceae > Mercurialis > Mercurialis annua. The sequence goes on along the minus strand of NC_065577.1, from coordinate 11,450,043 downwards.
AGTAAGTGTATGGGGCGCGAGAAGAAGATCGAAGTAGTGAAAGCGAATGCAACCCAGTTCATTTGGCCAGTAAAGGCCAGAAACGAGATGAAGGTCAATGGGGACCTAGCAAGATAAAGTGGGAATATGCAGGCATCGGGAGTGCCACAGTAACCCAACGTCGCTATGAATCAGTTAGCCGTAAAAGTAACTGATATAAGGAATTGTGTGCTAATAATAGGACGACGGATACAAAGACAGTATCAACGTGAAGAAAGGATTACCTATAGAGGTTTGATATTTGTATATATAAGTTAAGACTAAAAGAGTTTAACGGATCAATCAGTATGCTAGATCCTCTAGGAGAAGTAAAGTAAGATGCTCGTATACATCGAGCGGATGAAGAACAAACAATATTGTCGATTAAGATGTCAATGAAAGGTTCAATCCATGATTAGTTTCAACAAGCAATTAGAACAATGATAAATCAGAAGATACGATGAGAATGAATAATTGAAGTATACGATAAGAAAGATTGAGACGTAAACAACATGTACTGCAATAGGTGGATTGAGAGTTGAAACTTCCACCTCAAGATTTTGATTATGAAGTAGCGAACCTTAAATTTTGGATTTGACTAATAAAGAGTCAAAGCGTAACATGATCGTTATGGAAGGTTAGTAATGACCTTCAAAGGAAAAACATAGATACGTACGTGGAGGATTAAGACGCGCTATATAGCATCGAGTGTACTTGATATGCGATTAGAATTTGTGCTTCGAGATACATGAAAGGATGTGAAGAAGAGACTCAATATCAGAACTGAGCCATACTAAAGAAAGTGATATCAGATAAATCGAGACAGAAGATAGGAGATGAAAGTAAAGTATGCCAAAGGTATACGACATGTATGATAAGGTATAAGAATTCAAAGATAAATTAAAGGACACTAAGAAATCAGTTAAGATAATAAGAATGGAGAAAGTACGAACAACTTGCGTATGTCGCAAGAGATCTGATAAGAGTTGTTAAATAACAAAAAAGACAAAAGTCATGTGGAGAGTTGATAAGGAGATTAGAGAAATGCAACTTTATGTAGCCGCGGACACATAGAAACAAAGAAGAATAAAGGTGAAATAGATATAGGATCGGATCCACTGACAGTTAAGATGTCAGTAAAAGTATAATATTACAATATGTAAGTAATCGAAAGCGCACTACGTCGATAATTCAGGCAAAAGAATTGCGACCCATTATTTAATTGGTGATCGACGTTCAGAGTGCTGAAACAAGAAATACCAGAAATACGAGATGCGATAGAGGTGATACCAGCATGTGATCAGCTTTATAGACGGCCATAATGGCAGTACAAATACGATAAGACAATACATATACGATTGAGAACACACTACATCGGGAAATTCAGACAAAGAAGATCACAACTCTATATAATGATTGATGTTGTGAATATTAAGAGCAAGTAATACACGATGTCTGGGATACGCTGAGAAGGAAAGCAAAGAATACCATAGGATCATAGCATTTAGACTATTGATCCTATTGGTTAACTAAGGACAAGAAGTCAAAGAAAGATTACAAAGAAGTACATTTACGATATGGATAAAGGTGGAAATAACAAGTGGAATAGAAAGATTACGGATATCAATGAGAAGTAAGCTTAACGCTGCGTGATAGTAAAGAGAAATAATTTGGAAGCTAAGAGTCAAACTAAGTTTGAGAATTGGAAAGACGAATAATGTCAAGAAGACAACAGAGAAAAAGAAAAGCGTAAATGAAATGAGAAAGGATGATGAATAAAAAGATTAAACATAAGACAAGCAACGACAATATCAGAGGACATTCTGATATAAGTATATAGTTTGAAGAGGATTAAGATCCTCATGTAAGGGTTATAAGCAAAGAAAGTTTACCTGAGTATTGGTCACGCACTGTCTTATTAAAATAAGAAGTCAGTGACCAACATGAGAATCCTATCTGATTGAAAACAAGATTGATAAAACAGATTGATGTAAAGTAAGAAGGAACAAGAAGTTTCAAGAATAGCGCTTTACGATAAATGAAAGGAAGTATTGACACAAGAAGAAAAATAAATAAGCTTTACAAGGAAAGTAAATAAAGACCTTATAAGGATATGTCATGAGAATTCACCTCATGAATAACCAAGATAAGCGACAATAAGAGAAGTAATAGTAATACAAAAGAGGATAACGGTTAAGGGGATAAGTTCCTAGCACTACGATGAATAACAATGGGATGACAGCAATAACAATATAAACGAAACTACGCAAGTAAAGAAGCATGAGCTAATTGAGTATTCGTATTACTCAACAAGAAATAATGATAAGATCAGACGTAGTGAACAAAAGTAAAGAATCAAGAACAAAGAATCGTAAGTACAGATGAATACGGCTAATGTCGTCAAAAAAAAAAGAAGGGAGATGTCGAATGACAAGGACTATTGTCCTTTGTGATAAAGTATCGTTAGAACGAATTATCATGGGACATCAGTATTAAACTAAGAGTTCATAGTATTGAATGTCAGATAAAGGACAAACGCAAAGATTGTGTTTCAGAATAGAGAGAAGAGATCAAAGGTAAAGTTGTCAGTGATAACTGACATCAAAATATAAGAAGTGCAGAAAATGGAATGACGATTCCATGCGCCGACAAGTGTTGTAAAATAGACACGATGTTCCTACGATGAAGAAAGTTCAAAATGTTAAGCGGATTAAAATAAGAAAAGAATATGAAAATTCGAGGACGAATTTTTATAAGGGGGGAAGAATGTAATACCCCAAAATATTTAAGCATTTAATTGGACCACGTGTCCAGATTTTAGTAGCCGGGGTGGCGATATCGGAAGAATTTCCGAGAGTTTTTATAAATAAATCCAAGTAGGTCGGTCTCGAGGAAAGTAATTGTGCAGAGTTTAATATCATATTCCAATTCTAAAGTTGGAATTTAAATTAAAAAAATATCAAGAAAAGTCCCAAACTAGAGTTCAGGGACTAAAGTGGTAATTTAACCAGTTGAGTCATGAAAAAGGGAAATTATTTCGTCAAGGTCTGCGAAATGTTTTATAGTATATGTGGTAAAAGTTTCAGGTCAATCGGAGGCCTTTTAAAATTTGGACGCGGATGCATTTTGGGCTAAATTGCAACTTTTGAAAAGTTCAAGGACCAAAGTGCAAACTAGCCAATTAATCTCGAGAATAGTAATTAAAAGATTACAGACGGAAAATGTTACTATTGAGATTCGTATTGTTTATTGGATAAAAATAATACGTATGAGTTATGATTAAAGTGTTAATTAGTTAAGCGAGGGATTAAATTGAACGAATGAGAAGTTTAAAGGATTAGTTGTGACAAATAAACAAAACAAGGATTAAAGGAGTATTTTAACCATGTTATATGTATGGATCAGTTTAAAGAAGAAAGGAGAGAAAGAGATAGAAGGATCCAGAGAGATTAACGTTTCATCGATCGATATCGTCGTTTCGCCGCCGTTTCGCCGTTCGGCATCCGTTTTGGACGATTTTTGCGGCAAACTCTTCGAAATTGAAAGATCTATCAATCCGAAGATCTATGAGTGTTTTGGAGCTTCGGAAATGGTCCGAAAGCATCAAAAACGTCGTGCCCACTTTTAAGGGACTATGAGTGTTTTGGAGCTTCGGAAATGGTCCGAAAGCATCAAAAACGTCGTACCCAAAGTGGGCACGACGTGCACCACAAGAGGTGCACGACGTGCACCACTAGAGGTGCACGACGTGCGCCACAAGGGTGCACGACGTGCCCCACCAGGGGTGCACGACGTGCACAAGGAAGGGCACGACGTGCCCTTCATGAAAAATGAGGGGCACAACGTGCCAAGGTAGCACGACGTGCCCCACCTTGACCGGAACCTCTGGGGGACTTCCGGGAGCGAAAATTGGCTTACGATGACATGATACGGGTGTAGAACTCTGACTAATGTCTTAAAATGAATGTTAATAAGACATTATAGAAATGAACATTAGCATGATGAGTAATCAAGATATGAATAGAGATCTATAGAGAAAGATATGTTTAGAGCACGACAGTTATGTTTCGTGCTTTTGTCGTGTTAGGTATCTAGTGCAGTTTTCAAGAATAGGATTTCCTAAGTATATATTTTAACGATAGAATCCTATGATAGATGTGACGGACTATCGAGCTACGAGTGTGACGAACCAAGAAGCTCAACGAGGATTGACGGACCAGTCTCTTGGAGCTTACGTTTGGATATAAGGAATAACGGTCACTATGAGTGGCACTTTACTTTTGCGTATTGTTATTTAAAAGTTAATATTTTGATATATTATGATTAAACACATCGCATAGTATATGATTTGATATGTAGCATATCGAATTGCTTTTATCGATTATCATTTATTGTTATTATTGAATTATTATAGTTTTGAAACCAGTGTGTGATCCGAGGAAACGTGCTACCTATTGGGCGTCAATAGGACTGTGTGATCACCGGTAAGTATGTCAGTCTAGCGTGTCTAGATTGTTATCGTGTCGTAGAATTATATCGAATATCGAACATCGTATATTGAATCGTACCGTATCGTATCGAAGTTGGAATGAGTATATCGAATGGGATACGAGGTTTAACTCGGTTGAACTATTTCGGGACCCGTATCCTGTGGGTTTAACTCGGTTGAACTATCTCGGGACCCACACCTTGGGATTAAGAGACGGTAGTGGTTTAACTCGGTTGAATTATCTCGGGACCCTACCCATCGGATCGATCGAATTGATTATATTATCGATATGGATCGTATATAAGTTATAGATAGTATTGAGTATCGTAATTAGGGTTTCAATCGGATCTTCTATCTGGATAATATAATAGCATGTTATATGATATTTTGATATCGAATCTTGATTTTGTATATACGAGTTTTTATCGTATGCGATGTCATGTTTTTAATAATACCGTTAGTAACTTGCAAACTCACTCAGTATTTCCCCAAATACTGACCCCTCACTCTGATGTTTGCAGGTAGTAGAAGTCGGATCAGACAAACCATATTCATTGTGCCAGAAGTCGTTGGACTTGCACAAGTATGAGGTTCTAGAGCTGCAGTAATCAATAGGAGTCAGTAGCAGATTTGTGAATTGACTTCAAATGATTGATTTTAATGTAAACTCTGATATTTTAATATCTATAATTATATTATTTAAAAGAGTTTTCTGAAAATATTTTATATACAATATTATACTTTTAAATGCGAAAAATTATTTAGTGGTTTTAGGCTTGCTACGGGTTTCGGAGCTACCACTCCCATTCCCTAGCGCCGGTCTCGGCTCAATAATTTGGGTCGTGACAGCGTTTCATATTATTATTGGTAATATCTAGGAATTCAGTGAAGCCTCGGGTCAGCAGGTTATTATTTTAAAAAAAAAATATTTCTCTCCTAACACCAACCGAGATGTAAAGATTACCATAGTAAAACTATAGTGTTTCCTATATACTAATGAATTGGGTAGTTACTTGGGTGTTCCAATGATCTATGGTTGTTACTAAGGCTTTGTTTGGGAGAGACAAGAGTAATGTAAAGTATGGATTTTTAAAGTAAAGTAAAGTAAAGGAAAGGAATGGACGGTAAAGGGAGGTACGCATTATGTTTAACTCTTTCATGTTTGGGAAAATAATAAAATAAAGCACAGGTTTATAGAAACAATTAGTTGAAAATAATCCAACATCCAAATTTTGGGGGTTGGCATATGAAGGTTGAGGAGGGTTGAAAAATATTTCTCAACCCTCCAAAACCTTTTAAAAAATTCCAAGTAAGGGTTGAAATTTTCTAACCCCCTCAACCCCCAATTCAAACATAGTGTAAGGTTACCTACAGAGCGATAGTAGAGAAAGCTAGTAAGTACGGTTTAAGTTGGAAGAATAGGTTCTAATCTCTAACACGCAATATTACTCCTATAAAATTAGTTATTAGTGTTCTTCCTAACTATACAATGAAAACAACGTTTATTCCACAAGCTACCTATTAAAAATTTGGGGGTCATATAAAAACAGCTAAAAAAATCTCTCTAGTTAATTGGAACCAAATTTGTTGTTTAAAGAAGATAGGTAGTTCAGAGCTGTGTGATTCAGTTTGTTACAAGTAAGATTTCTTGATTAAACTGATTTGAGATTTGTTGACAAACTAAAATAACTTTTGGGGTAAGATTTTAATCGAAAAATACATGTATCGAATAGACCAGTTTCACAAAACTCTTAGTCGGGAAGATCACTCCACCTTATGTAAAAGTATAAGTTGATTGTAGAATAAGGCCATGGCCGGATTAGACCGGGCATTAGAAAATGATAAGATTGCTCCTTTTTAGTTTGACAAAGGGCTTGACTTGCCTGAGCCCCTGTCATCATAAGCCAATCTCTCTTGATGTTTAATCAAGATCAGTCTCATCTTTTGTTACTGCAAATAGCCAACATAATTGGCTTTTGTCTCAGGAGTACCTCTCTGTCTCAATTCTTATTATTTTCTCTAATACCTTATTGCCTAAAGCAAACAAAGGCGATGATACAATTTTTGAAATAAAACCTTCTCTAGTATTTGCTTTATTAAATCAGCTTAAAAGAGCCTCTTTAATTGGAATATATCTAGAGAATCTAAGCTTTGGGATTATATTTGAAAGTGGTCTGACTGTGAAAGAGTGAGATCTTTTCTTTAGTTAGCGTCTAATGATAGTCTTTTTTACCAATTGGGTTAGGATGAGGAGAATGATCATTAATCATAGTGCTTGGTCGTTTGTGGTTTTGATGAAACTTTCCTTCACGTCATCAAAGATTGTTACGAGGCATGTGAAGTGTTTGAAGAAAATCTCATGAATTCTTGTGATTTTGGCAATAGTGTTGAATGGAAGGTAAATTTCGGTACTTGCTGCTGTTTTTTGTGGCAATGGAGAATTTTTTTTTTTAAAGATGATTCTATTTTTATTAATAATTTGATTCTATTTTTATTAATAATATGATTGTTACGATTCTCAATATTGATTCATCCTTTACAAATGGTTCAAAAAAGATGAATGATATTTTTATTTATAACTGATCTCTTGGAACATTCCAATTAATGGTTGAGAGACGTTTAATACAACAGTACAATGAATCATTATTTACGTTGTTCTTCAGCTGAAGGTTTATTTCGTAACAATAATGGTGCTTGACTTGGAGGATTTATTATAAATCTTGAGAAACTACAACTTTTATGACAAGAATTTGGGGTGTATTTTATGGTCTCCATTTTCGTTAGGAGCATGGTTTCAAGCAAATGATTATTGAAGTCGATAATATCTCAGTTGCCTCTATTATTTTTAAATGTATTAACACAGCAAATAAATATCGCCAAGTCATACAAATGACTTTTTCATTACTTGACCAAGATTAGGAGGTTGTTATTCTTGACACTCATCATGAGAGTAGAAATACAACCCATACCCATTTACCCACTCATATCCAACATTTCTATATAGGGTATGAGTCTTAAATGGGTAGCTAACAAAAATAAATGGATAAAAATGGGTAAATACAAATTTTTTTTTAGATGGGCTAGGTAATGTTGAGCATGGGTATCTAATTAGTAAATGACTTCTTTCTTCTCTCATGTCTCTACCTTTAAAAATTAGGGTTTGTTATTAGATTACATCTACTGATTTGACAAAATTAAAAGAAAAAACTTTTTGGGGATAAGAAAGTTAACAAGTTTGAAAGGGATTATATGAGTAGCAGCTACAATGTGAACCAATTTTTTTGATTTTGGTGGCTTCTCCAAGTGTTTAAAATCTCTTAATTTGATACTATTTTTCTCTCTAAAATCATGCATTTTATTTTTCATTAATTTTTTTTGATTCAATTAATTGATGGAGTATGGTAAATTAAAACATTGATTCATATTTTTTATTTATCTTTTTATTAATTGTTTAGTTATAGATTTCAATTGAATGGATTACTAATATTTTTGTTTTATTTTGGCTAAATTGAAGTTCTTTTATTCTTGGATTTTGTTATTGTTTGCTGAGATTAAATTGGTTATGTCGGTTTTATAGGTTCATAACGCAGCGGAATTTCAAAAATTTATCTAAAACCCAAACAAGGATCCATGTAATTCGAATTAACAGAATAATTACTTACTTGTATGTCGAATTCAACAGTAATGTAGGAAGGAAGGAGGTGGTTCACTTTGGTGATACCTGGCCTCGGATCAGAAACGCCTCCAAAAGAACGCGTCCTCTACGAGTATCCACACGAACAAACCTTAGCCAAAACTAGTGCTTGTGTGCTAGCACTATTGCTTCACAAGCAATTTCGAATTTTAGTGATTTAGTGAATAATGAATTTCGTAATTCTCAAACCAATTGCTTAATGTGTATTTATAGTGATACAATAACACTAGGGTTTGAGACAAATTCGAATTTCAATCTCATTGCAATTCTTACAAGTTTATATTTATCAAAAACTCCTTTTTGATAATCATCCATATATATTAACTATTTATTGTCTTTAAAAAATAATAAATTAAGAAAAACACTTATCCTTAATTTCGAATTAATATATATTTATTAATATATATATATATTACGAATTATATATATATATATATATATATATATATATATATATATATATATATAATTAATCACTTAATCACATTGGGCTTGTACAACCCATAACTGTTTTGGGCCTATTCTTAGTGTGCGACCCTGTAGGTTCATATAACGTTGGCAGTAGGCCCAAAATCCCTATTTCAGCCCACAAGTCATAAGTGGCGTCTAGCAAGACATTATGACTACCCAAGTTAAATGAATATCGACAATCCGATTTAACCATTTACAATAATATTTTAATCCCTTTGTCTCTCGATATCCAAATTGAATATAAGGCATAGTCATGTCATCCTTATAATATTCAATCATTAGTTTCTTGACTCTAAGTAGACTGAAAATGATAACTCCTTATCAATTAGCATGACCATGCATTTCCTTCAGTCTATCTTCTTCAAGGGGCCCATAGATATCTTACTCAAATAAATGAGGGACAAATTCCTTCTTAGTCACTCACATTTCTCACATAGTTACTTTCATATCCAATGACAATCTATTCCATTATCCTGTTAAAGATAATGTAAGACTGTATCAAAATATGAGATAGCTATGTAGAAATCCATGATGATTTCAAGGTCAAAGGATTATACTAATAGAACTGTAATGAGAATTACTTATGACAGTGATCTATGTAGTATTCTCACAGTGGGTCATCCAGTGCCTTATTTCTCAAATAGCACCTATGATTTGACTTAATATCTCATATACATGATTAGTAAAACATAATCATCAGTCAACATCATACTAGTCTCAATGTTGTATTAAGACTAGTGATAGATGGTATATAATTCTTTTATTAAACCTAAGGGTTCTACTATCAAGTCACATACTTGATGACCTTAGAAAGAATTAACCATTCAAGTATTTTAATCATTAATATAAAATGATAAAAACTGCCAATCAATAAATAACAAAATGATAAAGTCAAAACATGGTCAAACATGATTGACCTAGTGCATATCACTAACATAGTGATGCACTGATTTTTAGGTGTGGGATTTTATGTTCCAGAAATTGAGTATTATAGAGTTTGATAGCTTTGAATTTTTTACATTTACAATGATGGTCGAGGGCCACGACATTATTTGCTTTAAATTTAGAACACTTCAAAAACATAATGAAGACAATAACTAGAATGCACTTTTCTGATATGCTTAACACCATATTAATAGTAATTTTTTGATATATGAATCTGATAATGCCATAAATGTTTATGTGTGTTTCTCATTAAGCAACAATATTTCTTTGTTTTATAAAAAGACGGGTATTTTCAGGCTTCTACTTTTGGAGTCTTAGTTGTTGCTTTACTTATCATAACACTCTACACTATTCTGCAGTATCAGTATATATTTCTGAGTTTGAAAGGGATGAGTATAACATTAATGTCGAAGAAAGTGCGACTTGAAGTTCTAATTGGAGTGGAAAACATAACTCTAAAATATGGGAGCACTTTGAGAAGCTTGATAAAATGGATGACGGAAAACAATGGGGAAAATGCAAATGGTATTCACAATTATATCCGATTAATCCTAATTATGAAACAAAAAATATATTGCGTCATATCGATCTTTGTTACAAGAAGGAACTTCAGACTGGCGAGTCTTTTAATGCTACTTTAGACCAAAAAATTTATAGAGAAAAAGTTGTCATTTCTGTAATTAAGCATAATTATTCTTTTCCATATGTGGAGCATGAAGGAGAAAGGGATGTGCACAATTATTTTGAATTCAAATGTAAAAACAATTTCTAGAAATACAGCCAAGGCTGATGTGCTAAAGGTTTTCAAAAAAGAAAAAAATAATCTTTTAAACCTATTAGGTTCCACATCCAGTAGGATTTGTTTGACATCGGATTTATGGTCATCAATCACTATTGATCATTATATGACTATCACTGCCCATTTTATTGACGACAATTGAGAGTTGTAAAAGAGAATTTTGTGTTTTACTTATGTTCCACCTCCATATAGTGGAATGATTTTGGCTGAAAAAATATTCAGTTTGTTGAAAGAATAGGGAATAGAGAGAAGAATATTTACAATCACTTTAGATAATGTCTTATATAATGACACAATGGTAGATATTTTAAAGAAATATGATTTTTAGGCAAATTTATGCCATGTGGTGGTAGTTTTTTTTACATGTGCGCTGTGGAGTGCATATACTTAATTTGATAGTGTAAGAAGGTGCGAAAGTAGCTCAAACTTCTATGGATAAAATTAGGGAGAGTGTTAAATATGTTAGAGCCAGTAATGCAAGAAAGGTGAAGTTTGCAAAGTGTATTTTGTAATATTTCTTAGGTTGTAGGCAAGTACGACAAGACGTACCAACTAGGTGGAATTTAACCTATATGATGCTTGAGGGTGCTTTGTGGTTTAGACGTGCATTTCAACATTTAGCCTTGACTGTATAAAATTTAACACTTGTCCTATAAGTGAAGAATGGATTCAAGCTGAGCACATAATGAAACTTCTAAAACCGTTCTTTGAAATATTTACATTTTTTTTTTCTGAAACTAAGTACCCCACATCAAGTTTGTATTTTTATTAAGTTCGGAAGAATGAGTTGTGTTTGATGGAGAAATAAAAAAATGATCAAGATGTGATTTCCAAAATGGCTGAAAGAATGAAAAAGAAATTCGATAAGTATTTGCATTCTTATAGCAAAATTTTATCTATAGCAATTATTTTAGATCCTCACTATAAATTGGATTTTGTTGAATTTTGTTTGTCTAACATAAATGGTTTCGAATCAAAAGATCGTGTGCTTCATATCCGTAATAAATTATATTCTTTGTTTGAAGAGTATACGACTTCGTGTGCTAAAGATGCAAGTTCTAGTACATCAAAACGAATTATTACTTGTTTTAATGGCGATGATGTTGACGAGTTTGATAGTTTTACAAGTGAAATTTTCGGTTCAGTGACAGCCAATTCACAGTTGGATTTGTATTTTGAAAAACCTAAAATTGATAGAAACTATTTGTAGATTTAGAAATTCTCAACTATTGGAGAGAGAAATCTTCTCGATATCCAGAACTATCATTATTGGCTCGTGATATTCTTAGTATTCCTATAATAACCGTTGCTTCAGAATCTGCTTTTAGTATCAGAGGAAGAATTCTTAGCAAAAATCAGAGTTCTCTTCTACCTTAAAATGCTGAATTATGTACTCGGGACTGGTTGTATGGTGTTCCTTTTGCAGAAGAAGATCTTGAGGTAGAATCTTTAATTGAAAATTTTGAAGAATTATGTAATTCATGGAGAGATAGGTAGGTAGGTGTTTCAGTATCTTTTATTATATCTTCTAATCTTTTTTCCAATATTCAATTCTATAATTTTTTTATCTTTTATCTTATTATGATCATTTTATTTACAGATGATAGCAGATAGCACATGGAGCTGGAGGAATTTGGTTCTTTATAAATTTTTGATTTTTATTATAAATTGTGGATATAAAGAACAATGTTTTATGGATTCAAATTTAATGTTTTGTGGAAAGTGCATGAGTTGGTTTGGGAGAATAATTTATGAAGTTGATTAATGCATTAACTGGATCTGGTGTAATGTGAATTTTAATATATTTATATTTTTGTCCTTTAAAATTTTAATGACACAACTGAAATCATATTTGAATTTATATGAATGAGTTGTTTATTCTTAGTTTTTATTATTTGTTTGGCTTCATTTTAGTTATTTATTTGTAAATTTAAAACATATTTGTCTGATCACAAACAAAGTTGCTTCATCCGATTGATGTTTATTATTGTACAAAACGGACCAATATCTTCATCTCTGTAGTGTAACTTTAGTTATAAATGGATAGATGGGTTGATTAGAGTTAAATTAGGATATAGTGAATATGAATATCCTTATAAAATTTAAAGTTTAAATGGGTTATATATGGATGAATTACCCATTTATAACATTGCCCATCTAAACCTCATTCATATCCGCCTATTTTCCACCTCTACGTGGGAGTAACATATATGCTAAAAAACTTGATAAGATCGGCTCTAGTGTTGCTCCTAGATGTCATTCTTAGTTTGAATCTTTTGATGCTCTTTTTTAACAAGACTACTTGGGTGTATCATTTCGTAGGAGGATTAAAAGTTAATATGATTGGGCTTTTCGCACCCTTCTTCATCAATTTTTTTAAGGAATTTGAAAACTTAAAAGTTATAATTGAGCATAAAAAATCATTAAGTGTCTAATTGATATTTATAGTAAACATTAAGGTCATTTTTACACCTTTTCCCATAAAAAATCAAGAGCGCTATAAAATACAATAGATGGGATATCCAATAAAACCAATTATGCCATAAATACTTAAGTATAATTACATAACTGCCCCTTCCCACACAAATTATATGGTATGTACATTTTCGGTATATTCGAAAAAAAATGTTTGATGGCCCCGAAGAGCACTCACCAACCGCCAAAAAATGGAAACCCTAATTAAGAGAAGGGGATTTTTTTTGAATTAAATTGCACAATTTAAATTAATGATTGCTTATTTACTTGATTCTCTCCTCTAATTTCTCTTCTCTTCTCCTTACATTTTTATCGAAACTGGAATCAAAAATCAATCTCGATGTCCAAGCGGTAATTGATTTTTTTGTTGTTGCTTAATTTTGTTTTTGAAAGTTTAGATTTTTATTTTTGTGTTTATTTGATGTTGTTATGAAATTGTGTTTATGGGTTTATTATTGATGTTTTTGAAAGGAATTGATTGGCTGATAGTTTTGGAATATGTAATTTGTTTTTGAAATTTTGATGAATATTATGTTTTGTTTGTTAAAGTTTTAATCTTTTTGTGTTTGTTTGTTTGCAGGGTACTTTGCAAGTTCTATGTGCACGGGGCATGTTTGAAAGGGGAGCATTGTGAGTTTTCGCATGACCGGAAAGATCCGGTGAATAATGTAAGAAAGATGATTCCTTTTTTCTCATGAAATGACTGGTGGTATGGTTCGAGTTTGATCGTTATTTGTTTGTACTTGTTTGCGTTATAACAGGTTTGTACTTACTATCAAAATGGAATATGCTCGTATGGAAGTAGATGCAGATATGAACATGTCAAAATTTCTAGGCCGGGTTTTGCTTCATCTTCGTCTTCGTCGACAATTCATTACCAACCCTCCGTACGTCCTGTGAGAACTGGGTTAAGTAGGGGAAAATCGAGTTCAAATGCTTCTGGGGAGCTTTCTGCGTCAAGTACTCCTTATGTTCCTCCCAGTAAGCCAGCATGGAACTTGGAGTCTGAGCCTAATAACTTTATAGAAAATGATGAGATAATAGAACCTAGGAATGTCAAGCCAGAAGACCGTCCTCTCTGTTCATTTGCTGCTGCTGGTAATTGCCCGCGTGGAGATAAATGTCCTCATGTCCATGGTGACCTTTGTCCTACTTGTGGGAAAAATTGCTTGCATCCTTTTAGACCTGAAGATAGAGATGAACATGTAAAAACATGTCAGCAGAAGCAAAAGCATCTCGAGGCATTAAAATACAGCCAGGAAATTGAGTGCTGTGTTTGTCTAGATCGTGTGCTTTCAAAGTCTACTGTAGCTGAACGGAAGTTTGGGTTGCTATCTGAATGTGATCATCCATTTTGTATTTCATGTATTAGGAACTGGCGCAGCAGTTCCCCAACCTCTGGAATGGATGTCAATACTGCATTGAGGGCCTGCCCAATATGTCGCAAATTGTCATACTTTGTTGTTCCAAGTGTCATTTGGTATTCATCCAAAGAAGAAAAGCAGGAAATTATTGATAGCTATAAGGAAAAACTCAGGTAATGTGCACATTGTTTATGCTTCTGCATTATCTATGACCTGAATTATGCAATGCCAATGAAATTCTGGAAGTCTTTTGAATTACATGTCAACCTTTGTGAACTGAACTAGTTAGCTAACAAGATACTTTCGTTCTTACTCTTGTCAAGTTGTCATATTAAAAAAATCTTTAAGAACTGCCCAAGTTCATCGTTTATTGTTAAATATAACACAGAACTATGTGGAGTTTATTTATTTTTATAGGGTTGATATCTAGTTGGTATAAGAATTCTTGACCAATTCATATAAATGAAAACTTGGGATTTTTTTTTAATTTTCCCTTTTTTGCCTTAGAAATCTAATATGTCTTCTGCTTCCCATTTTCATTTTTTTACAGCTCCATAGATTGCAAGCATTTTGACTTTGGGAATGGGAACTGTCCTTTTGGGATCAGTTGCTTTTACAAGGTGAGAAAATTGTTTTGTTTTATTTTCATATGCAATGTTAATTTTTTTTTTCTGTTGATTCCTTGCATACCAATTTTTATAATTGGAACTTCTCTTATTATTACATGCACGAGCTGAATGCTGACTAATTATTGTTTTCATTACCAGTAACCAGTGATTAGTGACCCATGAGTTTTTCTTGGCCTATCATAATAAATAGTATGGCTTTAAATTGTCATGGTTGTTGCTTTGGGCTTCAGTACAAGCCTTAGAGAAGTGACTTCTATGGCAACTTTCAAATAATATATGGCTATTGGAATGGATTTTTATTTTCTAAATACAGTTTAGAGAATTGGCTAGGTCTTAATGAATATTATTTCTTCTTTGATATAACTTAGAGTTTTCTTCATTAGCAGTAGCCAGTGGCCAAGAAGTTTCTCTTGGCCTATTTTAGTTATGATTTTGTTGGGTTAGCAGTGAAGCCAGGACTTGATTCTTATTTGTGGCTACAAGCCTTTGATAAGCTACTCCTTTTGCATTTTCAAATACTATATAGGAAAATTGGAATGATTTTTTATTTTGTAAATGCAGTATAAGAAAATTGGTTAGGTGTTAATGAGTATTATTACTATTTCTTTGATATACACTAAGGGGCTATTTCCCTTTCCCCCTTACAAAATAGGACAATAAAAGAAATTAGGGAATTGGCTCTAATGAGCTAGACATATTCCAGATTTATGGGTAAATTTGCAAGGAAAGATTACTGTAAAAATTATGTGCTACAAGTACCTGTTACATTACATTCTATGTTTTGATCTATTTGAATTCCAGTCTCGGTACAGAGATGTGCAAAATGCTAATAATGCTGTATTTTGTGAAAGTGTTTTGTTTTTGACATCGTGATTATCTTTGTATAGAGGCTAATGAAGTTTCTATTTGGACATTTAATATTCATTGAGCTATACCTGGAAATGTTAAAAGAAAATTTGCAAGACTCTTTAATTAATAAATAGTAGTACAATTTATTTTTGCTGGTTATATAGATATTTAAGAAATTTGATTGATTGGATGCTTACACTATCTGGGATTTTATAATGGATGCGTTCATAAAAGCTTGGAATGGAGTAATGACTTGACTCGAGCAATTTCGGAATCTTTTGTGCTTTTGAAAGAGTGAGTATTGGAACTGTTGAATAGATGATGATTGGGATAAAAAAGAGAAGTGGGGTATTTGACGCAAGACTTTATAACTTGATTTTTCATTGCATAGTGTTATCTTTTTCTTACTTTCTTCCTCTGTTGGTTAATAGTTTTATTTTATGTAGGATTCTATTATCTGTCTGGTTTCGCTCTTTCTTTTCATATATTTTCTCTTGGTTATGTTGGTGAAGGTGCTCTTACAATAGTATCTACAGCACTTAGAATTTTGAATCTTTGTACTCTTATTTTCTTTCTTTGTGGAGAGCATTAGATTTATGTCTCCTAATGGAGCTGTGTTCTGTTGTGTTCCAGCATACTGTCAAGCCAGGCTCGTACACATGGAAATATCACAGACCCCCTCCACGGAGGCCACGTCCTCATAGAGTCAGTGCTGTGGATGATATGAATGCATTTTTTGATGTCGGGCTTTTAATGGAAGAGGATGATTATGATGAACATGACATATATGACCTATATGACATATATGATACTGAAGATTGTTTTGACGATTCTCTTGATGAAGATTATATAGATTTGCTAACGCGGATGAGTTTTGGCTTAGATGACAGTGATGAGGAGATCGATCTCTTCTAAAATAACAATATTAGCCGTATTGCAAACGTTTCTCCTATTGTACTTTTGGACTAGGTCTTTGTGGCTTCTCACATTCTAGCGTTTTGAACATATGGAGATAGATGAAATTTGTATCTTGCTATTTATGAGTATGTGTTTTGCCATAGGTTGTGACAGTGGTTGTCTTAATATATCTAGATTTTCTTCTAGCATATTGGTTCCATCCATTGATATGTTGCATCACTGCAATATGATCGGTAACATCTTGGTTATGTATTTATAGCTTGTTTTGTTAATAACATTCATAAATGCTAGTATATTTATGAAAAGACTGCAATCCTGAGAGTGCTGACTACCTTGTTCATGTGTTTGTATTTAAATTGATATTTTTCAAAGGGTTTCCTCTGCCTTATTGATTCTAAAGGTACCTGATGTTGGTAGGTATTGATCAATAGAGAAGTTTATAATATTAGTATTTCTCAGCTACATGCTTGTTCTCCATTGGGGAGTGGTAATTTTATTTTGTTGGATGATAGCTTGTAAGTTATATCTGCCTATGTATATTTTGCTTTGTTGGGATAGGGCCATTTGTATTAACTATTTTTGTGGTTTATACCACGAAAAAAGAAAATAAGGGAGCGGAAAACAAATAATGCTAGTACTGCTATGCTGCGACATAGTTTCCATCAGTATGAACAGGACATTACATCGATATTCACTTGAGATGTAAGTTGCGATGACTTGCATACCACATATAGTTCATCTTTTAGCACGTTATTCCCTTAACATCTGTTAGTTTATTGAATTAATATAAGCTGCTACAATGTTACTTAACTATAGGTTCGTGAGGCTTATATTTATGATATTCTGTCCTTACAGCATGCATTTCGAGATGGTCGCTTGGAGGAAGTTGCTCTGCGTCATCTTGGGGATGAAGATGGACAGACTGTGATAGCTAAAGATATCAGGTTTATTTTAAATCTTCAGACTTCTCTCATGTTTGTGCTCTGCTTGTTGATTGGCTGCTTTCTTCCTGTTTATATTATTTTATGTTATATTTGTTTTAATAAGCTGATTGCATTTTCAGGCTTTCGGATTTTCTTGGTAGCTTACAAATAATTTGAATAAAGCTGTTATTACTGTTGTGTAAGTATGAGACTACGTCTTCATTTTACATTGATCACTGTTCTCATTTATGTGCATGCTTAGACTATCACACGGCTAAAACTACATCTGTAATAGCAAGCATACATTTATGCATGCATGATGAACCAAAGTGATATGATTAGCTTTAGCCATCTTCAAATATGCAGATCATCGGCCAATATCAAGATATATGTTTTGTCGTCAACTTGTGAACAGTCTTCAATTTCCTGTTGTCAAACTCCAGTTTTCGCTAGGTAATGGTTAACTTATGAGTATGCCCTATCAGTAATGGAAATGTGTACATTTATATGTATTTTCTTTTAATTTTTAGTTCTCTTATTTGGAGTCAAATATATGGGAGACGCATATACTTTTTTGTGATAGTGTTTTTGCAAGGGTGAGGTTAATAATGGTGCTGGTGTCGGCAGTAGTGATATGAAATTGGGTGGTGAGTTGAGGCGAGGGTCGTGGAATAATCACTTTTTTTTTATTTGAGACATTTATTTATCGACTTCTATAAGGGTGGTGAGTTGAGGCGAGCGTTGAAGCATTAGTTCGTTTTTCAAGTTCTTGCTGAAAATAGTCAAGATCCTGAGGTAATAACATTTAGGCCTGGGTTCAATTCAAAGTATTTTCCCGGAGTATATTTCTGAGAAGTTAATTTTCCAGAAAATATAATATAAGTTATTTTTTTATTTCTCGGGAAATGTAAAATTAATTTTAAGATGATATAATATAAGTTGCTCGAGTTTCTCATCGATATAGGGTCCCTTTGTAAACAAACATGTAGATTTGTACAGGTCTGGACCATGTTGATGCGGGACTCTACTAATTTCATTAGAAGTTTTACCGTCTTATTGCATTTTTATTTACTTGCTGTTGCCAAATACAGAGGATTGCTTGATGGAGAGACGATTAACAGGAAGCTAGAAGGCATGAAGTAATGTGTAGTATGTTAAAGTGAAATAATATTCTGAAGAAACCTCGACCCTATGCCAAATTTTAAGCAATTGCCGCCTCATAAAAATAAGTTCGAATAATAGACGTTTGCTAAATATATTGCTTCCGTTGGAGTAGGAAAGGCATTCGAAAGGATACCTGGTTTTCTGCCTATTTATCTTCAGTAGTTAACTCCATTGATTTGGATAAATTTTATCGGCGAATTTGGATAGTACAGATTCTTTAGATTTTTGGTAAACCCTGAAACCAGTGATTGTTTGTAAAATGAATATGATTAAGATTGTAGTGTATAATAATGATATGGTAGGCATGTAATGAAACTCATACATTTGTGTCCATGATTACAAAGCCAATGTTTGCAATTAAGTTTTGATTGACTGTTACACGAGTGGTAAGCAGGGGTGAGCATAAATAAATTGAAACTGAAGTAATCGCTCTATTTTGGTTGGTATGGATAATGGAAAAGCTATTTCTTAAATTTAAATTTTTATGTTTTTTTATCAATTACGATTAAATCTTTCAATTTTTATACTAACTTGAAATTTCTTTTTGCTATTATTTTAAATTTTAACTTTTAAATCTAAATTTTTGCACTTTTTTAATAACTGTGACTAGAACTAATTTTTTTTAGAAGTTAGACAAAAAATTTAAATTTTGATTGTAATTGATAAAAGATGTAAAAGTTTGAATTTAAAGAATAAAATTTAAAATTTTAATTACTATTGAAAGGAAGCTTTTAAGTTAGATATAATTATAAAAATTAAAAGTTTAGCCGATAAAAAATGCACATTTGAATTTAAAAAGTAGTTTGGTTGATAAATTACTAATAATTGACAAAGTAATAATTAAAGAAATGCGAATTTATATTTCCTTAATAAATAAATAAGATATATTGATCCATTGGAGAGGTAGTATATATCTAAAGTGACAATTAGAATGTTATATGCCTATATGATTAAGAAGTTTAGGGTGATTGATCATAGAGGTATACGATCTATCATTTATTGTACTTCGAAGACCGAATTATGGTTCGTTTTATTTTGATTATTCAATTTTAATTTATTTCAACGAAAATTTTTCAGCCAAAATATGTACTTGGTAGTCGAGTTTTTCCACGCGTCAATATTTGTTTGCTTGTATAATTTATAATGTATGTATAGATTGTATTTTTCCTTATTTACTAATAAGTCGACTAATTAAACTCATGTTTCTATAGTCAATTCGATCCCCCGATTGGATCGGGGGCAAACGCCTACGAAAAGATCGCTTGAACTTAAGAAAAAGCCGTTTAGATGTATACATAATTTGTTTATTCCTTATTTCGAAAAATCTATTGCTTAATTCGAAATCATTTTTGATCCAATTGAACAAAATAAGATTTTGTTTGTTTATTTTTTTCTTTAAATATAGAATTTTATCGATTTTTATATATTTGGATATATATTACCATAACATATTCTATATTAATATGTCATTAATGTCATTTTTCATCTTTCTTGTATATAAAGATAACACGCCTGTGAGCTATTTCTTTATTTCTCCGTAAATTGTATGTTTGTAACAATAGGGAATTTTTTTTCTCAATTCCAATCGACTAGGCGTATTATGTCGATTCTTTTGAGTAATATATTGGGAGATACCTATTGCTTTTTTTTATTAACATTGTTTCGAACACAACCAGTACATTCTAAAATAACCCTTACTCGGACATCTTTACCCTTGGCCATGAACCTCCTTGGGGTTTTTTATTCACTCAACTCTTCTATTTTCCGATCCGAAGTGAAGAATGAACAAAAAAATAGAAGTTGCTAACTCGAAATCTAATTTTAAAAGATTTCATTGCAATTAATAGAATTATAGTAATAGTAATATTAAGTAATACAAAGATTCTAAATTTTATTCAGATTATTAGTTTCGATTAGAATCACAGTATTTCATTTAAGCATCTTGTTTTGTTTTATAAGGTTGCAATAATCAAATTTCGACTTCCCTTCTCTTAATTTAAGAATTTGAATTTTAATTTGAATTTAATTTCATATAAAGTTCTTTATTAAAAAATACATTCGTAACAGCCAACTTCTGCTTTATTTGCTTGTTTAAAAACATAAAAAGTTTTTAGACCAAATTATAAAACTTTTTATGTTTTTAAACAAGCAAATAAAGCAGAAGTTGGCTGTTACGAATGTATTTTTTAATAAACAACTTTATATGAAGTAAAATTAAAATTTAATAATCAAATTAAAATAAAAATAAAATTTAATAATCAATAAAACAAATGAAAATGTCATCTTCAATAAAAAAATGCAATCACCAAAATACAAAGAAAATAACAGTTTGTGAACAAAGGGTTAATTTTTTTTGTCCAAAAAAAAGGATCAATTCACCCCCTCAACTTGGCACGAAAGATCAAAATGGCTCAAATTCGTGAAATCGGATCAAACAAACCCGCTACTATGTCAAACCGGATCAAATACGCCCGTCCCCACTCTCCCCCACTCTCACACCGCGCTTAAAACACACGCTCAATAAAAAAAATGATAAAAAGTCTAAAATAGTTAATATTTTTTAAATTAGTAATTGATTTTTTTTAAATAAAATAAAATGATTCCTACAATTTCAAAATTCATATATTAAATAATTATTTAAATAAAATTTACGAATTTTATTGTACTTTTTTCATCCCTCCCCCACCCTCCTCCATTCTTTTTGGATATTTTTGATTCATCTTGCCAAGTTATGGCCTTTTCTGACCCCATTTTACGGGATTGAGCCATTTTGATATTTCGTGCCAAGTTGAGGGGTGAATTGATCCTTTGTTCAATAGTTAGTTTGTACTCCCGAGTCAATTCCAAAGAAGTTTATATTTAGACTATTTAAATTAAATTAAATTAATTTGTTATATTATTTTTTAATTTAAATGTTCAGATAAGCTATGCCGGTGTGTTTTGTTCTGAATGGTCCCGACATTTCAGTAATGCGCTCTACAATTAAGGTAATACTTATAATATCTTTTTTAACGGTAAGTAATTCCCTCTTTTAAATTTTTATTGTTCTATATTGCTACCGTTCGTTTAACAAATTATTTACGCTTTCGTATTCTAATTTGTTAAATGAATGTGTATTTGGATGGCTCAATAGTAGCTGCGAAGTCCACTTTTATTTCTTTTGTTTAAGATTGGTTCATCATCTTCAAGAGATGACCTTTCTTCTTATATATTTATATATTGCTATCTTTGGCAAAAAAAAAAAAAATTGCATGACAAAAGTTTTTGGGTTAGGGGGGAATTTGACCCTTTGTTCAAGTATTGAACTAATTAGCAATGCAATATGACTTGGCAATAATTCATTGGCTCAAAATATTTGCAATAAAAGAGAAGCTAATTTAGAGTAGAAAACAAATAAAATAAATAAATAACAACAATATCCACTACTCCCCAACTAATATCTCATGGCCACAATTCCTTCCCCATCAGCCACTCTCTCTTCCTCCACCGCCGCCCAAAAGCCACCGCAAATCCCACCACCATCAAAACCCCACCTCCCAACCCCATCCCGGAAACCCCTCCTAACCACCCTCGCCGCCACCATTGCAGCAGCAACAATACTAACAGCCACAACTCCCCACCCTTCCCTCGCAAACCCAACACAAACCTACCGTGTCTACTACGGCACAGCAGCCAGCGCTGCAAACTACGGCGGATACGGAGGAAACTCCGACAAGAAAACAACAGCCGAGTATATCTACGATATCCCCGAAGGATGGAAGGAACGGTTAGTGTCCAAAGTTGAGAAGGGCACGAATGGAACGGACAGTGAGTTCTATAACCCGAAAAAGAAGACAGAAAAGGAATACTTAACGTATCTTGCCGGATTCCGACAGCTAGCTCCGAAGGATACGGTGTTGAACAACTTGGCGTTGTCGGACGTTGATTTACAGGACTTGATCGCCGGAGCGGACAGTGTGAAGAGTGAGGAGAAGAGAGATGAGAATGGACAATTGTACTATGTTTATGAGATTGATAGTGTTGGGAAGCATAGTTTGATTAAGGTTACTTGTGCTAATAATAAGTTGTACTCTCATTTTGTGAATGCACCAACTGTTGAATGGAATAAGGATCAAGAGACTTTGAGGCATCTTCATGACTCTTTTAAGACTCTTGGATCCTTTTAGAGATTGGTGTTTGTTTTTTGTTTATATTTGAGTTTCAATTATGCTTCAATTTGTATGCATTTCATCTTTGATTATATATATGTGTATGTAGAAGAGAATTTTCTGTCATAAGTAAATCTTTGTTCCGGAAATTTCGATTTTTTGGTTTCGGTTAATCCCTAATTGTTACTTTCCGAACTGTCCAAGTTGTTATAGATGAAAACCAACAAATGACAATAGTGTTATGTTCTGTTCTATTTCGTTATCATCTGGTTTTTTCTGAGTTTTCCAGCTTTGCATATGCATTCGTAAGTGCAGAACATATCGATACAGGCATTGTTATGGAGTGAATTGTGTTCCAGATTCTTTTAACATTTAGTTCTCTGTTTGGATGATATTTCTATGACTAGTACCTACCTACATTGCACGGAAATGGAAAACAACTACACAATAATTTTTACAAGAATTGGTTGCAAGTATAAAACTCGGAGTTCCAAAAGTGGTTTCGGAAATGAAAACAAAACATCAAAGCATAAGATTAGATAAGTTTTCGTACAATATAGGTATCCACGACCAAATAGACAATATTCTAGTCATCTTGTCCTACAATTTGGCAGGTATGGTGTGCAGAGATCACAAAGCAGAAGACAATGTGTACATTCAAGCTTAAAAGCAGGGTTTATCATCTTCATATGGCACAATTCCACTACAATGTGCTTGACTAGTAATTATGGCTGACCAATGTATCTACTGATAAAATGATATGTCCTCTTGCTGTAGCATTTCTGAAAGTATTTCAAGTTATCAAAAGAGCAAGAAAATACAGATTATTCAGCTCTGCTAAAAATCAAAGATGATTTGTGGACATTTCTCATATTTACGCATCCCACGAACTACAGTAAAATCTCTAAAAGTCTACATGATCAAGTATTATGTCACAAATTGGTGCCTTTATCGACCAATGGTCCCTTTACCCGAGCAAAAGACATACTACTCGGAGTTATGCAGGTCTTCGACTGTGTTATAGGTGCTTTAACTAGAGTAAGATGATTCGAGAAACAAGCATGTTCACGATTATTAGGTGCTGTCAAACACACAAGTACGGATAAATTCTGTAATAGTAACTGAAAAATACAACTCCACATCAAATTAAAATTAATAAGGAGAATGTCATCAAATTAAAATTATGTCAACAGACTTATGGACTAATTGTATGCATTCTATTATGTTATTCTATTCTCTATCTTTATTTTCTCCCATCTGCATACACTGTCTAACCATGGACTACCTGGAAACTAGCTTGATATTTGTCGAATGTTTACAGGACTGTGAGCGACCTTAACACAACAAAGTTATTTGTACACAAAATATTTGATTTGTTTCGAAGAATCAGCTCGAACAATTATGGGTTCTAAGAATCCAAAGAGTGACATCTACCCAAGCAACCTTGATGCATATATTCCCATTTCATCAAAACTCTGCATAACTGCCTACCACAATTTACAGAACCAGCAAGTGATTCTTATTTTATTCCTTACGCTGCGAAATTAAGATTCAAGCCAACCCGGATTAGTACAAAGTGAAGCCATCATCATAAGAAACATGCCATCCCTTTCGACAAGGCGGAGCATTTTCATCGTACTCAGCACAGCAACTCCATCTTTTCTTCCAATTGGCACGTCCAGTATTTGGTCTATTAGTCTTTTCATTCCATTTATAGACAATCACCCCCGAACGATCAGACCATTCTCCGTCAATCCCTTGGTGCGGTGGAGCCAATGAAAATAATCCCTTATCACCTGCAAACATTAGATAACATCATTCTTAATGTAAATACAAAAAGAATCACAACCAATTATTTTTCATCAAAAATGAATGAAACTCATTCCCTTTAGCATTGTCAATCAAATGACTATTGAAAGTTCAAGAATGGAAACATACTCAACAAGTGTTAAAACATAAATCTTGAAATTAGGGTAATTGATCCTTACCGTACTTTTCTCATTCAGCAGCTTGGTTACCGAATTTTAAAACGTTACAACTTGGTTATCTTACTATGCTTTTAGTGACTCCGCCAGGTTTCTAATGGGGCAGTAAGTTTGTGCTTCAGTTTTCTCTCATCTCCATATCAACCACATAAACAGAAAACACCTCACATTTTTACCATTTTCGCAAATTTGAAATTTCAGAATGAATTCCGGCTGCCACGTAGGCATAAATTAAAAAACTGCCTCGAGTCATTAAAATCTTAGTACGATAACCAATTTGTAATATTTTGAAACCGCAAAAAGAGAAAAGTACAGTAACCCTCAGAATCAATAATGTCCAATCATTCATGCAGAGGGTGGGTGAATTTTTTTTCTTAATTTACGGTCCAAATTATGCAGAATTAGTAAAATTGAAGAATTCAGATTTCATTATTTCACAACTCTAAAATTAAATCAAATCAACTAAATACGAATTTTGCTTTTCAAGTCAAGCTGCAAGAATATAATGAAATATGCACATAAAATCATATAAAATTACAATAAAATAGGCATGACATTACAATATTTACAGAAAAAACTTAATTAATAATTACCTGTAGTGTGGCCATGGAAAGAGCAAGCCGTAGGATAATTACGTGTATCAAAATACAGAGTATTACACCTCAAGCAACGTTTCTGGACTTGAGTTTTAGAGATATTATTTGGTTTTGAAGATGAACTGATTACCATCACTGCATTTGATGGCTTGTTGTAGTAAAAGCTTTGTGAAATAAAGCATGGCACAGACATGCTGGTAGTTAATTCAGTTGAGAGATTCTACGGTGTCGTTTTTTTAACTATATATGGTTAAATTGATTTGAATGATGAGGGAAAGGTGTATGGTTATGGCGGTCTCTTCGATGTTCCTTCTGTTTTCTTCAATGATTTTTCCAATTTTCTTAGTAAATTTTTATTTTCCTCTTTTATTTTTGCATAGAAAATAATCTTCTATTATCTTATATAAAACAAGATGCAAAACTTATAAAATCGCCTTATAAAATAAAAATAAAACTTACATAACTGCTCTAGTATAATAAAAATCTAATTTTTTGTTATCTAACAGAAGACTCATCAATAATCCTTTATAAAAACGCCAATTTTTTTTAAAAATACCAAAATTTTGCAACTTTTATCAGTTATGACCAAATTTTTTAAAATCGGCAAATATAACCCATTTGGACAAATTGTATTATTTTTATAGTCAAATTCGAATCAAATCGATTTTCTTGCCAATATGAGAATCATGTATATACAATTTAAAAATATTTAGTCACAATATAATACCAAACATATGCATGTTATGTCTCAATAAAAGATTTAATAACTATATATTAAATAACAAATCGGTTCAAAAACGGCTATAAAAGAAACATAATATGCAAAAAGGTATATTCGCTGATTTTGAAAGATTTGGTCATAACTGACAAAAATCGCAAAGGTTTGGTATTTTATGGGAGTTTACCCTTATAAAAAAAAGACTAACAAACCTTTAATAGAGAAAGGACAACAAAATTTTCATAAAAAATACAATCACCATAATAAAAGATATAAAAAAAAAAACAAATTTAATATAGCCTCTGAACGTTTCACCTTCAATCTTTAAAAGTTTTGATTTATCTCTGATTCTTATTTTATCTCTGATTCTGGGTTGAGAAAAATCTTAATTTGTATATTAGTGACTCAACTTTTTTTTAGAAGAAATCCCTCAATTTTTAAAAATTGTTTCCATGTCTATCTGTTAATATTTGTCATTCATATTTTATCAGGTTTTTGATATTTGGCACCCAAAATTTTGATTCAGTGCCTCTTTGGAAATTAATTCCAAAAAAGTGTCTGGGCCCACGCATTTCGCATTGTGGGAATGAAGAACACCTCTCGTTCCGCATTCTCACAATGCGAAACGCATTAATCAGCTGATTAATTACTTATTCAGCTGATTAAGCAGCATTCCGCATTAGAGAAATGCGTAACGCTGCAAGATTCTCTGCCATGGAAGGCAATCTTACCGTTGGGAGCTGCCATCTCCCAACGGTAATAAATGAGTTCCGCATTTGAGAAATGCGGGACGCATTTGCAATAAATAACCCCTTCAGCATGAAAGGGGTTATTATAAGGCAGTAAAAAAAATTGGAGAGTGTTTAGGGAGATATAAAATAGAGTTTGAGAAGCAAAA
This sequence comes from Mercurialis annua, assembly GCF_937616625.2. NCBI lineage: Eukaryota > Viridiplantae > Streptophyta > Magnoliopsida > Malpighiales > Euphorbiaceae > Mercurialis > Mercurialis annua. The sequence continues at coordinate 11,422,960 of NC_065577.1, read as the reverse complement.
AAAAAAATTTATTTTTCATAGTTGAACGGAAAAAATTTGTGCCTCTTTGAAAATTAATTTCAAAAAAATTTATTAAGTGCCTCTTTGAAAATTAATTTCAAAAGAGTGTCTGGGTCATGCGTTCCGCGTTGTGGGAATGCGGAACACCTCTCGTTCCACATTCTCACAACACAGAACGCATTAATCAGCTAATTAATTACTTAATCAGCTAATTAAGCAGCATTCCGCATTAGAGAAATGCGGAACGCTGCAAGATTACATGCCATGGCAGGGAATCTGATAGTTGGAAGCTGCCAGCTCCCAACGGTAACAAACGCGTTCCACATTTGAGAAATGCGGAATGCATTTGCTATAAATAACCCCTTCAGCATGAAGGGGTTATTATAAGACAGTAAACAAAATTGAGAGTGTTTAGGGAGATATAAAATAGAGTTTGAGAAGCAAAAAAAAAAATTATTTTTCGTAGTTGGACGGAAAATTTTTTTGCGGGATATTTGAAGAAGCTACATTATCTGTGCGATATTATTTTTTCTCGAGGACTACAAGAAGTGAGTCCGTTTAATTTTTTTAATTATTGCTTTAAATATTGTTATGGTAGTAAATATAAGAAATTATTATAATATAGAGAAATGTTAGACTTTAATTATAGTTTAGAAAAATAATTTTGCTAATCTTTTGAGTCATGCTGAATTAATTTGTTCATTTAATTTTTTTAATATTTTACTGTTAGAAAAATGATCGAAAATATTGTAGTTTATTAAAATATTATTAGAAATAAAGTAACAGTAATTGCAATTGATAAAACAGACTATAAATTTAAAAATTGCATTTTAAATTTAATGGTTATATATTTGTTTTTTTTTATTATTTAGAAATAACGACCCCAAATCTATCTTTTCTGATATGGTGCGATGGTCGTATTGTAAGTTCTCCGTGTGGAGTAGAATATCATGGCGGTCGTGCGGCTAATATGGCACTTAGTGATAACTTGTGATCTCAGGCGGTGCTCAGCTCCGATGGGTACTTCAAGGCCGTACCTACAAAGTACAAAACAACCGTGAGAAGGGTGCCGGAAAGGGATTCCGGCAAACCACTCCGACGGTCTAGTCAGTAACTGTTTTAGTGAGAGAAAGAATAAGAAGTGAAAGGTAGTTAAGAGTTTTTGAGAGAAAAAGAGAATTAACCTTTTTACCTATTCTCCTTTTGCCTTTTATACTAATGTCTTTGTTTCTCTTTGTCTGGGCCGACAGGTCTGACTTCATTCTCTTTGTCTGTGCAGCTGTTTTTTCTGGAATGTCAGAGTACGTTCTGTCAGATTTGTCCCGTGTGTTCGGAGTGGTTGTGCTAGGTGATCACCGAGATATGCTCATTTTTAGGTTGTTGCTCTGATCGGTTTGTGATGTTGGCTTGTTCCGGTTTATCCTTGTTAGTTGTGTTTGATGTATCTCGGTGAGTCCGAGATGTGTTGTGAGTCGCCCCTGGTGTGCTCTGTTTGTTATGTTTGACCTATCTCGGTGGGTCCGAGATGTGCTGTGGATTGGCCTTTGCCGTCCTCGGTTCGTTTATCTGTTTATCACGTTGTGTTTGACATATCTCGGTGGGTCCGAGATGTGCTGTGGATTGGCCTTTGCCGTCCTCGGTTCGTTTATCTGTTTATCACAAGTCCCCCCTGGCGTGTTGGATATTTATGTCCAAGGAATTTATGTCCGAGTGTGTTTTGCTTTTATTGCGTGTATTTATTGCCGGCGCTTTTGTTACACGTGTCGTCCTTTTGCTGTTTGTGCCACAGATGTTGTCCCCCACTAGCACATTTATTGATGTGTCCTTTGGTTTTGGTGCGTTTTTTGAGGTGACTCTTCAGTTGCCCTTGTTCGGTTTCTATAAAAACCTTTCTTTGTTGATTTGCTTATTTTCTTTCCTCTTGTTTTTCTTTTGCTCTCTCCTTTGTCTCTTCTCACCTGTTCTTTGTTTTTCTTGCTGTTCTTGCTGTTCTTCTTTTTCTTCAAGATTTAATCGTAAGTTTTCCCATTTTTGTTCCGTTTGATCTGTTTTTAATTTGTGCCTTTGTTTGTCTCTGTTCTTGCTTATTTGTTCGTTGATCTTGTATACTTAGGGTTTATTTCTTTTGATTATCTGTTTTTCTTTTTGGCCTTTAGTGAATAAATGTCGGGCGAAGAAGATTCTCAGAACCTGTCCGAGCGAGACCTAGATATGAATATTGATGAGGACCTTAGTAGTAGTGATAGTGATCCTGTCGAAGATACCGAAGATGGTATTGTTGGTGAGAATAGGTTAGATGATTTGGTATGCTCGGAAGCGACTTCTTATGCTCGGCCTAGGCGTGTTAGACCTAGGAAGTCCAAAACTGCGGCTGTTAGGAGGGTGATGATGGAGACTACGTTTGCCGAGCTTACCCAACACTATTTGGACTATTTAGGATCGAAACTTAGGATTCCGGACGGTTACACTTTAGAGTTGTCTCCCCCGGGTATAACCATAAACGCCCCTGTTGACCCGGGGTATGTAATTGTTTGTGTGGAGCATCTTCACTCCGGTGTTAGGATTCCCTTTCAGACCGACCTTGTTGATCTGCTTCGGTGGTATCAGATGCCTTTGAGTCAATTTCATCCGAACGGTATTAGGCATTTCTTTACCGTTCGGGCTCTTTGTTTAAAAAATAAGATACCTTTCTCGGTAAATTTTTTTGCTAGTATGTATGGTCTAGTTTTTAATGGCGAGTATGACTTCGCTTATTTTAAAATTCTTAAGTCAGAGCCTAGGCGGATAGTTGAGAATGTTACCACGTCCCTTAAACGTTTTAGGGTGGACTGGTTTAGACTTAGGCATCCCTCGGCTTTTACCGAACTGCCTCGTTGCTGGTCATGTGTATCTCCGGAGCATACTTTCATTAGGAGGGATAAGATCCGAGAAACAGCACATGCTTGTCTTCAGGTTTTATTGGGGCATATCGGCCCTGTGAATACCGAGGAGCTCATTCCTCGGTTGAGGATTGTAAAGTTTAACCCTAATCGCAAAGGTTGTTCTCGGTTTTTATTTTTGTATTTTTGTTTGTCTGCTGTATTTGCTTTGGCATAAGTGTGTAGTTATGTTATTCATCGGTGGTTTTATTTTATTTTATTATTTGTTTTTGTAGCGATGGATATGGTTGCTTTTACTGCCGGGAGGCGAGCTAGACCGACTAAGGGACAGACGTCCCGAGCTGTGGATGCTTCTCAGCCGAAGATGGCTGATGTTCTTAAGGCTGGCGGTCCCGGTATAAATTTAGAGGCGGTGCCTCCTCTTACTGAGAAGAAACGGAAAAGGGGGAAAACCGTTGGCAAAAGGCCTTCTGATCAGGGTGTTGACCCTTTATCTGCCGAGATTGACGCCTTTCAGGATGCGTCAGGTGACGAGAGGCCGAATGAGCCCGTTGTGTTAGCTTTGAATGCTGGTGTGGCGGCTGCTGGACCGTGGGTTGAGTCACTGACTGTCCCGGTTTTTGATGCTGATTTATCGCTGGCTGATAAAGGTCTGTCTCGGAAGGGGAAAGGTAAGGCTGTGGATCCCGTTGAAGTCCCTGCCGAGAATATAGCTGATCCGGCTTTGACTTCTTCTGTCATTGCTCGGTATTTGAAGAGGAAGACGTCGGCAGATACTGTTGAGAATTATCCTACCGCTCTTTCCTTGGCCCGTCTCTGTTCTTTTCCGAAAGATGTGGATGGTATGAAGATTGTTCATCCTCGGGACTTCATTGATGGGGGTTGTTCGTTGGCCTTTCAGGTAGAAATTTTTGTCTTTGTTTATATATATTTTTATGTGGTTTGTGCTGATCATGGTTTTTATTTTTGACAGTTGATCAACCACCTGCTCGGTGCTCGTTCGGTTCAGGACGACTTAGTCAATCAGGCGTCCGCTGATCGGGAGAAAGCTGAGTCTGCTGCTGCTGCCTTGGAGTCTGAGCAGATTGCTCGAGCCAACGTTCAATCTGTGCTTGATAATCATATCAACGAGTATAATGCGCAGATTGCCGATCTGAAGAAAGAAGTGGCTAGTTTGACCGAGGCTCGAGTTGAGCTAAAACGGAAACATGAGTTGGAGCTTATCAAGCAAAGAGAGCAGCATGATACGGTTTTGGCTGAGCAGAAGCGGTTATCTTCGGAGGAGCTTGAGAAGGCTATGAAGGCTGTTCGAACCGAAGTTACTGCTGAGTTCGGTCAATTGACTGACCTTCTGGAGGATGACCTGAAAGAGAGAGTGGGGCCTCTGTTGCTTCCTGATGCTGATCCGGAATGTCTTTATCTGGACGTAGCCGCTATGTATGAGGTGTTCATGCGTAAGAAGGCCGAAGTGTCTGATGCGGCTACTGAAATGATAGCCGAGCTGAGCAAGGAGTTTGATCGGATAGATCAAGAGAACGCCCAAGTTGCTAGTGATCAGAGGACTAGTCAGACAACTGTTGCTCCTTCGGTGCTCGGCCAGCTTGATGTGAGTCATTATGAAGAAGCCGGACTGAGCGAGGGTGGTGGTTCCATGTCTGGAAATGGTGTGCAGTTGCCCGATGATATTTCTCGGGCTGTAATAGATTAGTCCTTGTAATAAATCAACTTTTTGTTCGGATTGTTCCCAGTGATCTATATATATATTTTTCCTTTTTGTTTCATCTTTGTGCTCGGTTTTTGCTTGGTTATATGTTTTTTTCTGTGTTTCTATGTTGTTTTAACTTATGAGTTTGTTCGGAGAAAGCGATTGCTTTTAGTCGTTTTAAGCTATTGCTTTGTTCGGATAAAGCGATTGCTATAAATCTTTTTAAGCTATTGCTTTGTTCGGATAAAGCGATTGCTTTAAGTCTTTTAAAGCTATTGCTTTGTTCGGATAAAGCGATTGCTTTAAGTCTTTTAAAGCTATTGCTTTGTTCGGATAAAGCGATTGCTTTACGTCTTTTAAAGCTATTGCTTTGTTCGGATAAAGCGATTGCTTTAAGTCTTTTAAAGCTATTGCTTTGTTCGGATAAAGCGATTGCTTTAAGTCTTGTGAAGCTATTGCTTTGTTCGGATAAAGCGATTGCTTTAAGTCTTTTAAAGCTATTACTTTGTTCGGATTGCTTTAAGTCTTTTAATGCTATTGCTTTGTTCGGATAAAGCGATTGCTTTACGTCTTTTAAAGCTATTGCTTTGTTCGGATAAAGCGATTGTTTTAAGTCTTTTAAAGCTATTGCTTTGTTCGGATAAAGCGATTGCTTTACGTCTTTTTTTTTTTAACTATGGTATTGCACATCTCGTTTTTGTTTTTTCTTTTTCTTTTATTGATAGGGGAAAAACTTGCATTTTGGGCCTACAGCCGACTTTGGCCTAAATGCAAGTGAAAAAACCCCTGACATACTCGATAACCTGAATGTTGTCTACTGGTAAAATCTTTTGAGAACTCTGGCATTCCAGGTTCTTGGTAGGTCTCTTCCGGACATGTAGGTTAAGTGGTAGGCTCCACCTTTTCCTACTTTCTTCACTTGGTAAGGCCCTTCCCAATTAGTTCCGAGCTTGGAGATGCCTGCGTTACCTCTTGCTATATCGGCTCGTCGTAGTACCAGGTCGCCTACTTCGAACGTTAAGGGTTTGACTCGTTTGTTATGATATGTTGCCATCCTCTGTTTGTATGCTTCGATGTGCATTAGTGCTTGATCTCTTCTCTCTTCTAGTAAATCGAGGCAAATTTTGGTGTTTTCTTCGTTTTGTTGTTCGTCGAAGTATTGTACTCTGATAGTGGGCATGCCGATTTCGACTGGCACCATTGCTTCGCACCCATAGGTCAAGCTGTATGGTGTTCTTCCTGTGCCGGCTTTTGGAGTGGTTCTGTATGACCATAGTACGTTATGTAGCTCATCGGCCCATCGACCCATCGACCCTTAGCTTCGTCGAGGCGTTTTTTCAGGCCATTAACAATGGTCCGATTGGTGACTTCTGTCATTCCGTTGCTTTGTGGGTGGGTGACCAAAGTGAACCTTAGGTCAATTCCTTTTTCAATGCAGAATTCTCTGAGGTTTTTGTTGTCGAATTGCTTTCCATTGTCGGTTATGATGGTTTTTGGGATCCCAAAACGACAGATTATTTCTCTTCGTACGAAGCTCCGAACTCGCGCTTCTGTTATGGTGGACACAGCTTCAGCCTCTACCCATTTCGAGAAGTGGTCGACTGCTACTATCAGGAATTTTCGCTGCCCACTTGCCGTTGGGAAAGGCCCGACAATGTCTATTCCCCACATGCTAAATGGCCAAGGGCTTACTATTGGGTTTTGTTCCACTGTTGGCTGATGGTGGACGTTTTGGTAGTATTGACATTTTTCACATTTTTGCACCAGATTTTCTGCGTCTTGTGCCAGTGTCGGCCAGTAGTAACCTTGTAAAACAGCTTTTCGGCAGAGAGCTAGATGTGAGATGTGACTTCCACATACACCTTCGTGTATCTCGGCCAATACATATTTCCCTTCTTCCACTGTGAGGCATCTGGACCAGGGGTTTGAGAAGGCTTTTTTGTATAGGGTCCCGTCTCGGTACGAGAAGTGTGGTGCTCGGCGTTTTACTTTCTTTGCTGCTTTGTTATCCTCGGGCAGACTCCCATTCTCGATGTATGAAATGATGTGTTCCATCCACTGGTCTAAAGGGTTGATGAGGAATGTGACTTCGGGGTTCTGGATACTACTGAAATTTTGAACTGAGCACGGTATGCTCGGCATTATTTCTCTGGATGCCCCTGCCTTTGCTACTGTGTCTGCTTCTGTGTTTTCTTCTCTGGGGATTTGCTCTAACTCCCATTTCCCACCTTCTTCGGTAATTTTTGCAAGTAGCTCTTTCACTCGGTCTACGTATTTTTTCATTTCCGGGTCCTTTACCTCGTATGACCCAAGTACCTGATTAACCACTAGCTGAGAGTCACTCTGGATTTTGACATATTCGGTCTTGACTACCGTTGCCATCCTTAATCCATTTATCAAGGCCTCATACTCTGCTGCATTGTTGGTTGCTGGGAAATTTAGGTTGATCGAGTGTTGCATTTTGATTTTGTGTGGTCCTCTCAGTATTATGCCCGCTCCGGCCCCGGTTATATTTGATGCCCCATCGACCTGCAGTGTCTAGCTAAACAGACCCTTGTCTACTTCGGGGGGTTGGTCGTGTGTTGTTGTTTCTGCTACAAAGTCGGCTAAGATCTGGGCTTTCATTGCTGTTCGCGGCTCATATTTGATGTCGTATGATCCTATCATGACTGACCAGTTGATTAGCCGTCCTGAGGTTTCCGGTCTTGCCAGTGCTTTTCGTAGGGGTTGGTTTGTTCGGACTATAACGGTGTGAGCTTGAAAGTATCTTTTTAGCTTTTCCACCGTTAAGACTAATGCGAGTGCAAATTTCTCAATTTTGCTGTATCGGATCTCGGGACCTTTTAACACCTTGCTTGTGTAATATACCGGCTTTTGCTCGGTCAATTCCTCCTTCACTAGTACCGATGCCACTGTTTCATTAGTGACACTTAAGTATAGGTATAATACTTCTCCGGTTTCAGGCCTTCCGAGCAATGGTGGTGAACTCAGGAATTTCTTGAGTTCGTCGAAAGATTGTTGACATTCCTCGGTCCACTCGAATTTTTTCACATTTCTCAATGTTTTAAAGAATGGGAGACACCTTTTGGCCGATTAAGACACGAATCGACCGAGGGCCGTGATTCTTCCGTTTAGCTTCTGAACTTCTTTAGCTGATTTTGGCGCCTTCATATCTAGAATTGCCTTTGTTTTTTCCGGGTTTACCTCGATACCTTTCTGGGAGATGAGGTATCCTAGGAATTTTCCTGCTGGGACTCCGAATGCGCACTTGTCCGGATTTAGCTTGAGTTTGTATTTTTTTAGCTTTGTGAAGACTTCTTCCAAGTCTCTTGCATGATCTTCTACTTTTTTGGACTTGACGATGATGTCGTCTACATAGACTTCCATGTTGCGACCGATCTGGTCTTTGAACACGAAATTCATTAGTCGCTGATATGTTGCCCCTGCATTTTTTAGTCCGAATGGCATTTGTTTGTAGCAGTATGTGCCATTGTCGGTTACAAAGCTTGTTTTTTCTTCATCATCTTTATGCATTGGGATTTGGTGGTATCCTTGGGCTGCGTCTATGAACGAGTAGACTTCGTAGCCGCTGGTTGAGTCGACCAGTTGGTCAATGTTTGGCAAGGGATAACTGTCCTTGGGGCATGCTCGGTTTAGGTCTGTGAAATCTATGCACAATCTCCACTTTCCGTTCGGCTTTTTTATGAGCACGACATTGGATAGCCACTCCGGGTAATATACTCTTCTGATGAAGCCTGCTGCTAGCAGTTTGTCTACCTCGGTTCTGATGGCGATCTGTCTGTCTATTGCGAAGGCTCTTTTCTTTTGTTTGACCGGTTTGTGTTTTGGGTCGACATTGAGTTTATGTGATATTATTGCCGGGTCGACCCCTTCTATTTTGCCTGGGGTATTGACGAATTCAACTTCGTTTCTGATCAGCATGTCGGTTATCTCCTGTTTTATTGGTTTAGGTAGTTCTGCGCCTATCTAGACCGATCTTGGTGTTATACCTGCCAGACTAACTCTTTCTATCTTTCCGTGTGGTTCGAGCTTGCCTTCATCCGAGTCTGGTATCTCCATTGTTTCAATGGCTAGGGTTTCTGATACCGCTTTCATTGATACCAAGTAGCACTGCTTGGCTATGTCCTGCATTCCCCTGACTGTTACCACTCCTTCCTCGGTTGGTATTTTCATGCACAAGTATTTAATGCATGTGACCGCTCCCCTGCTATACAACATAGGTCTGCCGAGTATGACGTTGTAAGCAAGCGGCATATCAACAACCATGAACAGTGTTTTAAATTTCTTAGTGATACCGACCAGGCCTCCTTCTGTGGATCCGTTTTCTTTCCCCAGCTCTACCGTTAATTCCGCTACCTCTTCGGCTTGTACAGGTGTTCCACCTAGGCCAACTAAGGGTGTTTTGACTGGTTTAAGGTTCAGTATTGAGCAGCCGATTCCGAGATATGCCTGTTTCGTGATGAGGTTAACTGAGCTTCCTTCGTCTACCAACTCCCAGAAATTTTCTATCAAACCCGAGATTATCAGCGGATCTTAGTGGGGAAAATCTATTCCTTCCCCGTTAGTTGGACCGAACTTTACTTCTGGTATAGTTTTAGCCACTGATATGTTCATCACCATCTTCTGCCTTTTTCGTCTTCCTCGCTTGTATTCTGGGTCCATCATTCCGCCTGCTATGGTGTTAATTATTCCTGACACGTTTTGTCTTTTTGGTGGCGGTGCTTCCTCTCTTTTTCCATTGTTATCCCTTTGGTTTCTTCCTCCTGAGTTGTAATTTTTGCTCTGTGCCACAAAGTCTTTTAACCGGCCAACTTGTACCAAACGGTCGATTTCTTTTTTCAAACTTCCGCATTCGTCGGTGACATGGCCATGGCCGTCGTGGAACTGACAATATTTTTTCCTGTCTCCCTCATATTGTAGTTTGGGTGGGTATCTCACTGGCTCATTGTTATTTTGTATCCACATCAAGATGTGTGATCTCGGGGTATTGAGTGGAATGAAGGCTTGGTCTTCTACTTTTACTGGTCGATGTGGGTCTGCTCGCTGTGGACCGACTTGTTGTTGGTTTCTTGGTCTGAATCTGTCGTGCCTGGCACTTTGATCGAAGTTAGGCCTCGGTGTACGGAACGATGTTGTAGTTTGTGCGGCTTTTCGCCGTTGTTCTTCGTCCAAATTTATATAGTTCCAAGCTCGGTCCATCAGCTGGGAGTAAGTTTGTACTGGGTTTGTTATCAGGTTATCCCGGAAGGCCATCATTGTTGTGTTGTCTTTCATTGCATCTATCATAGTATCATCATTCAAATTTCCCACTTCGACCGCTTCTGCATTGAATCGGCCGATATAACTCTGCAGACTTTCTCCTGGTTTCTGGTAGCAAAGTTTTAAGTCACTGGACTTTTTCTGTCGTTGTATGCTCGGTGCGAAATGTGTTCGGAAAGCTCTTGCCAGCTCGTCGAAGCTTTGAATAGAGCCTTCTTTTAGGCTTTGATACCAGATGGCAGCTGGTCCTTTTAGGGTAGTTAAGAAGAGTTTGCAGACGGCCGCTTCGGACAAACATTGTACCATCATGACCACTTGGAAACAACTCAAGTGTGTGATCGGGTCCCCTGTTCCATTGTAATCGTCTAACTGCGGTGTTTTGTAGTTTAAAGGGAAGGGTTCTTCTCGTATTTCGGCCGACAGTGGGTTTCCGATGTTCAGGAAGCTTGTGTTTCTCGGCTCTTTCCTTCTACATTTTTCCATCTCGGTTCTGACTCTTTCGGTGATTTCTTGCTCCAGGTTCTTTTTCTTTGGTGAATTAGCACCCGAGCTGTGTATGCTCTCTTCGATCTCAACCCGTTTTGGTGTCTTTTTATGTCCCTCTGGAGTTTTATGTCCGGTCTGCGCCGGCTCTGGGTTTTGTTCTCGTGGATTTTTCTCGCGGTTTGCTTCCTCAGGTGTTTTTTGGCCTTGGTAGAATTCCTGTGGGTAAGGTGGTGCGGTCGGTATGTATGGTGGAGTGGTAGTATTATCCTGGGTTGCAGTTGGGGCTGTTGGCCGAGTATGGACCTGTTGTACCTGTTGAAGGAAAGCTAGCTGCCGAGTATGAAACTCGATGTATTCTTGGATTTGTGCTGGCGTAGGATTTTGGACTTCTGTGGTGGTTTGTCTAGGTGCGGGGGTGGTGTTTGGGGTGAATGCGAGGTTGATGGGGGTTACACCCGGTCTTAAAAAAGTTTGAGTGGTTTGGTGCGTAGGGGTGGAGTATGATGTTGGGGGAATGTTACCCGACGATGGCATTCCCCACGGGTAATGAGTGGTAACCCCTGACATAGGGCTCGGGTGAATGCCTGCCATCGATGTAGTGACCGGGCAAAACGAGCTTTCGCCGGTAGCTCTTCTTGGCGGAGCGTTGAGCCCCTCTCCCGTTCTACTGCTTTGCGTATTATTGTCTCCGATTGCGGGATCATCTCCTTCTACTCTGCTCATCCTATTAGTTTCCAGAAGGATAGAAAGGGGGAAGCTTTCTTATTTTCTTTCCCACAGACGGCGCCAAATGATAACTTGTGATCTCAGGCGGTGCTCAGCTCCGATGGGTACTTCAAGGCCGTACCTACAAAGTACAAAACAACCGTGAGAAGGGTGTCGGAAAGGGATTCCGGCAAACCACTCCGACGGTCTAGTCAGTAACTGTTTTAGTGAGAGAAAGAATAAGAAGTGAAAGGTAGTTAAGAGTTTTTGAGAGAAAAAGAGAATTAACCTTTTTACCTATTTTCCTTTTGCCTTTTATACTAATGTCTTTGTTTCTCTTTGTCTGGGCCGACAGGTCTGACTTCATTCTCTTTGTCTGTGCAGCTGTTTTGTCTGGAATGTCAGAGTACGTTCTGTCAGATTTGTCCCGTGTGTTCGGAGTGGTTGCGCTAGGTGATCACCGAGATATGCTCATTTTTAGGTTGTTGCTCTGATCGGTTTGTGATGTTGGCTTGTTCCGGTTTATCCTTGTTAGTTGTGTTTGATGTATCTCGGTGAGTCCGAGATGTGTTGTGAGTCGCCCCTGGTGTGCTCTGTTTGTTATGTTTGACCTATCTCGGTGGGTCCGAGATGTGCTGTGGATTGGCCTTTGCCGTCCTCGGTTCGTTTATCTGTTTATCACGTTATGTTTGACATATCTCGGTGGGTCCGAGATGTGCTGTGGATTGGCCTTTGCCGTCCTCGGTTCGTTTATCTGTTTATCACTTAGTGAGAGAATGAATTTCGAAGAATTACAAAATATTTGTAGAAGGGCAGTTTCTACATACTCCGAAGTAGAACTTACAAAAATCTACTTTCGGCTTCCAAGAATTGAAGGGGGTGTGATACGCTCGTACTCGTTGTTTTCTGTGGAGAATAATGAGCATTTGTTAAGAATTTTGAACGAGGCTATAAGGTTTCCGCAACTGGATATTTTCGAATTGTACGTGGAGTACGAGACTGTGGTTCGTAACGAGATTTTATTGGACCAATTGGTTTTAAGTAATTCCAGCGGGTCGGAGAGGAGTAGCGATGAAAAGGAAGAAGAGGATTTCTATGGCAGCAACGAAGAGGATGTCGGGGAAGATTTGGGAGCAGATTCACAATATCAGTCGCAACTTCCTGAGCATGTTAGACAAGTGGATCTTTGCGACTTTGACGTCGCCCCGGAGGCTGGTGAAAACATTGTGTGGAATCCTGGGATGGAGTTCCAAGAAGTTATGGTCTTCCCAAATCGTGATGCCGTTCAAGCTTGTGCGACTTCTTATTCAGTCGACATGGGAAGGGAGCACAAGAGTCACCAAACTACTAACTCGACAATAAACTTGGTTTGTAGGAACAACACTATATGCAAATGGTGGTTGCGCACTACACTTCTACAAATAAATCATACGTGGACGTTGACAAGATATAATGGACCGCACATGTGCAATCAGCTGTTACCTGATCCCAACCAATGTTTGATGTTATGTTGTGTTAAATTTGAGGAAGAATTTGTTTTTTAGTTGGGGAGAATGTAATACCACGTACTTTTCCAGTTGGTTTATGGTGGACGTTTTGACGTTGTTTTGATCATTTTCATGATTGGGTTGTCTCGTTTTATCTTTATTTTAACTCTGGGTTTGATTCGTCGTCGCTTGTTGGGCCTTGTGTCAAAAACTTATTTTTTAGGCCTGGAACAGGTGGGGCGCGACGAGAGGAGCGATAAGCCATCGCGCCTAAGGCTTTTGCGCCCTAAGGTATGATGCGATGGGACAAACGGGCCTCGCATCGCGCCTGACCTGTCAGTTTTTGACCGGGGTCTATAGACTCCTTAATTTATTTACTCAGCCCCCATTCGACTCCTAAACCTTAAAAGCATTTGAACACACTATTTCTTTTCCTTTTCATCAATCTTTCGTGCCCTCAATCATTGTTGATTTGTGGCTCAATTGTTCTCTATTGGTTTGTTCTTATAGCCTTGTGGTATCAACTCTCATTTATCTTTGGTTTATTCGAATCGTTCATAGAGATTGTAGTGTATTGTCCAAATATTTGATTTTGATTGTTTGGATACTGATTTGTTGAGATGTTGTTGTTTATACATGTGCTGGGATTGACTTATCATGTTAAGATTCTTGTAACTGTTTGTTACATGTTTGTTGAGTCGAATTTTGGAGTTTGGACTTTAGATCCAAACTTGCGTATCGTTTTTGGTGTGTAAACTGATGTGGCTCATTTAGATCTGTTTATGCATGTTGTAGGACTGTTTTAACATGTCGTGTTTGATTTTGATTATTGTAATCAAGTGTGTTGATTCGTATATAAGATTTGTGATTTGATCTAAATTTTCACGGTGGATCTTGGCTTTGATCTGTTTTATATTTGTATGATTTGTTAGGGGCTGTTTATATATTGATTTACATGATGATAACGATGTCGATTATGAATTATTGTATTCGATTCATGCTTCTTTATTCAAATTGATATTACGCTATGCCATGTTTATTTTATTGTTTAACATGTTATATGGATTGATTACTATTTCTTGGACATGTTTAGTACGTAGTATGCATGTTCGGGTGGTCTGTGCTTTGAGTTAGCCATTTGAACATGGTCGCCCATTGGGAACTTTTACCGAACACCTTGTGGCCATGTTGTTGATATTGGTTAGTTGAGTTAATAGCGAGTTCCTTTATTTTCCAAATGGATATTATGGTTAATCAAATTGGTTTTCGTACTTTAAATTTTGGTTTACATTTGTTGGTTTTGGTTAGACTTGAGTCACCCAATTTTTGGGAATAGGCTTAGTAGTTGTGATAACTCAGCTGACTAACCACTTTGGTTTTAATTTGATTCTATTGTTTTAACTAAGTTACATGAAATGGTTTTCCGAAATATGTTTTCAAAGTGGAAACTTAATTAGACTCAACTTGTGGTTTGATTTTGGCTTTGACTGACTAAGTGTGATTACTCTATATTTGATATATACTTCGGCATGTTTGATGTTTGTGCTACTTTTATGTGTTGTCCAGTACTCTCTAAAGTTAGGGGATGGTTTTACTTTTGATTTATGCTTTCTTATTAGACGAGTCGACTATTCGTGTATTAAAGTCAAACCAGGTCTAAGTTGCTTGTCAGGTTTTTTTGGAGATTCGCAAGCATTGAGTTTATATTTACTATTTACCGCTTAATTAAATTTTATATTTTTTCTATATATTGTATACGCATATTTTTGAATCATTATGGATCTGGATTGGAACATGCTACTTAATGGGCTTCATCGAGACTTCCTTGCGTACCGGTAATATCTTTGGTATGAGATACGTCTCACCTTAGTGAGGGCGCCGGTGGTAAATTCGTCTCCTAGGACTCACCCGATTATATATGTTGAGTAACGGTCGGGGATCGGTTATAGAGATGCGTCTCAATGACACAACATTTGGACTTTAGATATATTTGAGGTTTAAGGTTTCAATACTTATCCATAATGTATAAAAATTTGTTTAAAGACTTTTAAATGTTTTCCACTTAATAAATGTAAATAGTAGTATGAACTCATCTCAGTATATCTGACCCTGTTGTTTTTTTTTTTCATTTTCCAAGTTTACATTTGAGCGCATCTGATTGATCTCCGTTTTTCCTTATTCCTTGGAGGTTCACTATTATTTAAATAAAGGTGGTCAAGATTTATTTAAACTCTTAGACCGCAATAGTATCAGTATTGTTGTCTTTTTTATTTTAGACTTATTATTTGTCGGATTGGTCCGACTGTTGCTATATTGTTGTTGACATGTTATTTACTTGGGTTTGAGATATTTATATATGCCAAATTGTTGGAGTCTCGAAGTTGTTCCGAGCATTATATTATTATTATTGATATAACTGTTTAGACTAAGGTTGGAGTCTCGGTTGTCCCCGAGCATTGGCTTTATGCAGGTTATTAGTCATATCTATGTATGCATGTTTTATCTGCGAGGCTAGCTACGAGTTTCAGAGCGACCACTGTCATACCCTAGCGTTGGTCACGATCTATGAAATTGGTTCGTGACAGAAACCAAGCCTGAAATAAGCGATAATAAATAGCAAACATCAAGATAAATAATTGAAGAAACTAAAGGGCGGTATGGCCGAACCCATTATAAAGTTAGACAAGGAAAATAAGCGAAGATAATTAGAACCGTTAGTCATAACTTTGAGCAAGGAAGCTCTTTTACAAACCCTATTTGTCAGTAGTGTTGTAATACTCCATATTTTTATGGTTATTAACTGGTGCCACGTGTCCTAATTTGCGGTGATTAAAGTCAAGGAGGTCGAGCATAAATTAAAATATGTTGGATTTAGACAAAGGAATGTTTGTTTAAATACCGAGAATTGATAAGTTAAATTGTAAATTTAACTTGGTTAACAGCGGGATTAACAGACTAAAAAAAATTGAGGTTAAGAAAAAATAAAATAAAAAAAAAGGTTCCAAGCTAATTTTTATTATGCCAAAGTCTGTTAATTATGATAAAGGAATTATCGTCAAAGTTTCGTTTAATTACGAAATCAATTTGGATTATTTTGGACGATAAGTTTTTGGTGTGAGTTTAATGGTAAGTTTTCAAGGATTTGCATGTAATTTTGACACACTAAGTGTTGCCTATAAATACCCACCCATATCTTCATTATCTTCATTTCATTTGAAGATAGAAATTAAAACTCTGAGCTACCCAAATATCCATTGCCGTGGCCCTAATCCCCATCACCATCAAACTTGAATTTTTCTAGGAACAACTTGGACGTCGGAGCTCGGTTCTTTCATTTTCGACTTCCGTTTTCAAAAAATTTGGGTCAGTTGGAGAGCTAACAGATCTCAAGGTATAAATTTCAAATCTGATTTTGGTTGAGGTTTTGGATGGTTTTGTTGAGTTTCAGTGAGTTAGATTTTTTGTTTTGGCATGTGGTTAGGAATTGAGTTTAAGGGTTGTTTTGATAGTCATTTTGAGAGTTTTGCTTGTCGGAAATTGAGCTTTTGGCGTGTGTGTGTGTCGGACTAAACCCTGAAAAGCTCGGTTCTCCTACTTGGAGCAGAACCTGCTCTGTACAACAAGCCGGAACCTGCTCGTTGATCAGCGAGCAGCGGCTGTTTTAGTACTGCTTGTACAGCCCCAAAACTGCTCAGGGAGGGCGGTTTGGGTGTGTTTTTTTGACCCCATACGCGTATCAGATGAAGTTTGAACTTCAACAAGAATTGTAGGCGGTGTTGCGGACTATAAGAATGTTCAATTTATTAAGTAATCAGATTGTTTTAAGCGAGTGTTTTGATAGTCCGAAATTGGCTAGAAAACCAGTTTTGGAAAAGTTGAGTTTAACTAGTAATTTTATTAGCTCGATAATTTATCGGTTATTCGGATAAAATTTTGAGTTGAGATTAATTATAATTATAGGAAAATTGATTAATAAATTAATTATCATTTTAGTCCGATAATTAATTTATTTTTGTTAATTTGGATAGCTAATTAAATAAACATTCGGAATAATGTTAATTAACAAACAAAAATTATTTAGTTAAAGGTTATCGATTTAATATCAAGGCGTATACGACGCGATATAATTTAATTTATTCGCTACATGTTTTGTGGCTAGAATGTTGCTAGAGTAGAATCCGTTCTCATTGCGTTTTGTTATCATTTTCGATCTAGATTCGACGAGACAACTATCGATGGGACTCGGAGTTCAAGGAGCATTACAGAGTTGATTTACGTCTTTGGTTTTAGATGGAAAGTCGTGAGTTTGCTATTTACTTTGTGTATTGTATTTATAAGTTGATTGGTGTGTTGCTAGTATGATTAATTTAAATGCATTGCATACGATATGGTTTTGCTACAATGTTTGGTATATAATAGTTGTTTGTAAAGTGTGATGTTTGAGTTATCGATCCAAAGAAATGAGCTACCTATTGGGAGTCAATAGGACTGTGTGATCCTCAGTGTTGTTAAGAGTCTAGGTGTTTGTATTTAGAAATGTTTGAGATGAGCTCGTTAACTCGGTTGAACTATCTCGAGACCCGTATCTAGTGAGTTAACTCGGTTGAACTATCTCGGGACTTACACCTTGGGTATAAGAAGTGTCATGAGTTAACTTGGAGGAACTATCTCTGGATTATGTCACATGGGAATGGTTAACCTGATTGAACTATCTCGGGACCTTACCACTTGGATTGATTTGATTGATACATTTTGATAAAGATGTAGACTTTAGGTATGGTATTATGAGTTTAAGATTAGGGTTTCGATCGGATTGGATTGTCGGTTTTCTTTGATTTGTGTTTTCAGATTGGATATTAGTTTGTGCTCTATTTATGCAAATTATATTTAAAATACCTTGTGCAAATACGAACTCACTCAGTGTCGACTTAACTCCCCACAACGTTTCTATTTAAGGTTTGATTCGGTGTTACATGGTCGACCTTTCTTTATATTTCGGAAATCTTAGTGCAAAGCCTTCATGGAAAACTTTGTTCCTCGCTGAGCTGCAGTAGTCGTCAATAGTAGACCTAGTTTGTAGTAAACGGTTATATGTTGTATACTATGATAAATGGTTTATTTAAATAAAGTTTTGATTGCGCCTTATAATCATTGTTTGTTTAGCCGTTCAATGTGATTTAAACTGGTCTATATGATAATTTTGTTTTAGTTGAAATGGGGCAGTGTTGGATATGTAGTATTTCTTTGTAAAACCCTGGTTGCTATGTTTCAGTGCAACAATTTTCAGAAAGTGGTTTTAACGTTTACAATTTATTGCTTAAAGAAGTGTTCTGAAAACGTTTTATGTATGATTGTATGATCGGTTTTGCGGAAAGTTTTTAATTATTTATTTTAAGCTTGCTACGGGTTACGGAGCAA